>NC_088690.1:90998472-92342222 GCF_028017835.1 Emys orbicularis
ACTTTTGTTAGAGCTTACAACTTGGGCTCTTGAATGTTTATAGAAAGCAACTGGGTCACAAACATGCTCAGATTAACATTTACTTTTGAGTTTGAACAAATATCCAGGTCCCCCTGATCATCACCATCACTATTTGCTCATATTGTGCAAACCACTCACATGGGTGAGCCTCAAGCTGTCAGCTTGTTTCTGCATCTCTCAATGAGTAGGATGCTCCCCACACAAGTTTCATTTCAAGGATCCTGTTTGACCGTGAAGTTTCAGTGCAGAAGAGCAATCTAATCATACTGAAATCTTTCTAAATAAAACTGTCATCATTGATGAAGATGACAATTGGTTTCTAGTAGTCCCCAAAGTGCTGAGTGCTATGCAAACTCAAAGGAAAGCACAAGCCCTTCTCCAACAGACTTATCGCATTCATACATCAGTACGCACTTGTACTGAGCATGCTCACTTCTTCTGCCCCAACAGAATTACTGCTATGGATAACTGCAGCTATGGTAATATGCAGGATGATGTGAACACTAAATGGGGACTTTTTTTGTCCATCCCTAACTTGACAGACACCACAGGAGGCGGTTATTCCCCTTTCTTCCCACAAGAAGACACTGTACTTAAGTTACCTCATTTGCTATTACAGTTTCTGCAGATATGATAGGAAGCCAATACAGTCTCCCTGGGTGACAGTGCCATGTTCTGCAGCCACAGGGGGAATTTCCAGTATCCTCTGCTGTACTATAGCCGCTCTTCTGCTTCCATTGTCAGAAACCTTGTCTACACTGTCACTTGGCATACCCTTTATCAACAAGCGGTCACGAGTGCCAACAGTGGTTTAAGTGCTGGTGCAGACAGAGGAAAACCACTCTCAGTACTGTGCCAAGAAGTTCTCAGTAGGAGTGCGAGAGGATGCGCCACCACAGCCTCAGTTTGACCCCTAATTTATGCTTCTTGTTGGGTTGTTGCCAGAGCTAGCAGAGAGGCTCAGCGTTGAATGGACTAGAGAGGGAACTACCTCGGGTTCGAGACATGTCGGTGAGAAATGGGGAGGGTGAGGAGGAAGAAGCCTGTCTGTGCCATGCATAGTCTGTGAATTAACAGAGAATGTCACTCGTCTGGCTCGTACTTTTCATGAATGCTACAAGTTCCTCCAGAATAGAGAAGGGAGTCTGATTTGCCTAAAACAAAATGTAGCGTTTGAACCATTAGTGTAGAAGAGAAGATACCATTCAAAATGCCTGGTGCATATGTAACCCACACACCTCCTGGGTGTGGTGTTCTGTCCCATCTACTGGCACCAACACCAGAGAGAGACAGACAGAGAGAGAGACAGAGAGGAGTCTGCTCGACAGCCTTAGCTAACAGGTAGTTGGCTTTTAGCTCATGCAGTAGAGGCTCACATACTATGCTCCAAAGGCCCCAGGTTCGATCCCCTCCCGCCAACGACAGGGTCTGTCAGTGTTACAAGTGGGGGCTCGTCCAGGATTTCAACTGGAAAGTCTCTGAAACTCGGGATGTGCTTCCTCAGCTAGGGGAAATATGTAACCCACACACCTCCTGGGTGTGGTGTTCTGTTCCATCTAATGGCACCAAGACCACTTACAGAGAGATTAATGAGTCTGCTCTACAGCCTTAGCTAACAGCCAGTTGGCTTTTAGCTCATGCAGTAGAGGGTCATGCACTAAGCTCTAGAGGCCCCAGGTTTGATCCCACCCGCTAATGACCGGGTTCTGTTGGTGTTACACATACTGTACAGCACACGATATCAGCACCCCTCAGGTTTTGAGCTAAGCACCCACAGCTCAGACTGAAGCCTGAGTGAATTGCAGGTGCTCATCTCCTCTAAGACTTTAGCAAGGTAAGTTTCACAAACATAATTTAATTTGACTGCTGTGACTCTCAGACACAAGAAGCTGGACAGACCTTATTTATCATGGCCCTTCTCATGGAGGATGCTCTTTAGAAGGCAGTTGAGTATTAAAACATCCACCCATCCTGTCCTCAACTCAGTTGGATGCTTGTGATAAAGTTAGTGACAGGATATGAAAAATGACACTGAAAGGCCTGTAGCTTTTTTGGCTGGTGGATCCAGTTGTTCGCATGAACCTACTTCCCAGGACTTGGCTTGATTACAAAAACATACCTATGAACATACACATACGGCTGCACATACACTCACACCTGCCTACACAGATGTATACACGAAGTCCAGTTTGATTAATATTTGTTATGGCATGCACATAACAAGTGGACCTAAATATGCTAATGATCTCCACTGGCCAGTCAATTGGCAGAGTGGAGAGGAGCCTTGGACCCACTCCTCATCTGACCCTGGAGACCTTGGGGAATAGACAGGGAGCTACCACCCCTCTATCTAATCCATGAAAGTTAACATGTTCATGACTACAGAATCTACTATTCCTATGACTTATCCCTATCAATCCAGTGAGCTCCACTGCAGATCTTTTGGGCACCAATATTTCTAGGGCCTCAATTCCTGTCAAAACAAAAACCAACCTTCTCTAAACACAAATTCACCTGACCAGCACAGCTCTCCTGTCTCAAGAAGAGTATGTTTTGCCTTGTAGACAGCAACTCCATTTTAATCTTGTGCATAGACTAATCTCTTTTTAAGGTCCTGCACCTAATGAAGCTTAGCGGCGTATGATTACTTCCCAGATGGAATGCATTCTTTAACTGACTTGGAATCCTCCTCTCGTGTCAGAAAAAAACACTTCATTGTCTGGCTCAGCAGGGCCACATTACTGAGGTGTGATCTGTCTTGGCTGTAGGGATCCCACCAGGGGCCACCAAAAAAACTAGGCACTGTGTCACTCTGGTATATCCCACGCAGGGCTGCCAGTGAATAAAGAATATAAGAATGTTTTTGGATTCAAAGTTAAAGCCACCTTCCATCCAGCCAAAGCGATCAATGCTCTCTGTTATAATCTGTTATAATTTACGATGGGTGAGCTTCAAGATGTTCAGAGGTTCCGTTCAAAAAAAAAAAGCGGAAACTACTCTGCACTTACCCAAACTTCTGTGGGCACTAGATCCGGCTGGAAATCTCTCAAAACTGTGTCTGTTTGTGAGATCCCCAACACTGAGGCCAGAACCTCAGTCAGGCCAAATAAGCTGCGAGAATTACATTTCTCATGGTGTTTTGATGGTTTGCCCTCTGGTCCCAGCCCAAAGCTCAGGATGCAGGGGGAATGAATTATTTAAAACTAGTTAAACAAAACTGATTTCAGCCTCAGGAAATGTTCCCTTTCTGTTCAGTTCTGGCAGAGGTTCAGGTTGTTCTTATTTTATCCAAACCGGTTTGCCCATCTTTAGTAAATGCTGCTTCTTCATGGGCCAGAGGCTGCACTATTGAGTTTCAGGGGATATTACAGCCCTACCCTCTTTTCACCCTCTTCTGAACTGTGAACTTAATTGAACTGCTTTTTTGGCACTCCTCACTCCTATCAGCCCAGGGAATGAGAAAGCAGGATGTAAATTAAACACAAGTGTTACACAGCACAGTGCAGCAGAACATAATCATTAGGCCATTGACTGGCCCCAAAATTCCATTTGATTTATAAACAATTAGCTCCAAAAATGAGTGGCTCACTAGTTTTGTTCTGTTTTTTTCCCCCCTGGAGCTTCCTATTTGAGAGGCAACCCCTCCCCTTCTTCTGTATGTCCCTTTAAGTGCTAAAAACACAGCCCAATTCATTCAGTTACTTTGCGTGAAGAAAAATATGACTGGTATCGACCTGATGAGGTCAGTGCGGAGTTTCTCTCAGCCTCTGTCAAGCCTTCCCCTGACATTAGAAAGATGAGAGGCTGTGTCAATCAAATATGGGTTCCAGCCACAAATGACATTACTTCCTCTCAGTGGTTATAGCATTGTATAAAAACAACATACCTAATATCCATGTCTTGACTTGTTTTGGCTTAGAAGGGATTTTGCTCATACAAATGATATTTCACCGTGTACACTTCTCTAGTACGGTGAGGCAAGGCTGTATGACTTTCCAAGAAAATATGGTATTTCTAAAGTAAGTGAGAAACAGGGCAAAGTCCCGGTATTATAGAATGTCTTGCGTAAACAAACTTCCCTGAATATTTCAAAAGTGAAATATTAATATACCTATGTGATGCTCTGTACCTCGGGGGTACACCCTATACCCCCATGTTCATCTTTATAAAATGATTGTGTGGTATCCAATGCAAAGTTTGTCATGTCAGGTGTCTTCAGAAGGCTCATGATGCACTGAGCATTGTTGTTACAGTAATGTTATAGGTTATAATTTCATGTATGTAGTTATGAGGCTGAAACTGTATTCTCATGGCATAAAATAAACCCAGGCAAAAACTCTCCAAGAGCAGAGAGGCAGTTCACACCTCATCAGGGCAGGTATGGGACAAACCCAGCCCAGCCTCACAGGAACAAAGGACGCTGGCCTAGGCAGCAACAAAATAATCTGTTAGACTCTCGAGGGAGTCACCCCCCTTCCTTTGGTCAGTTTGGAATTGCGATGAGGTAATGCTCACCTGACTCTAAGGGGGGGAGGCAAGGCAAGAGGTAAGAAAGGACAAGGGAGAGACATTTGCCATGCTCTTCCGCTCTCTTCCACCTACATCTACAAACACCTCACCAAGCGACTGATGCATCGATCAAAGGGGAGAGCCTGGCTGAAGGGCAACCAGCCAGCCTAGGGTGAGAAGCATCTAAGTTTGTAAGGGCATTGAAAGTGTTAAGATCAGCTTAGAATGCATTTTGCTTTTATTTCATTTGACCAAATCTGACTTGTTATGCTTTGATTTATAATCACTTAAAATCTATATAGTTAATAAATCTGTTTGTTTATTCTACCTGAAGCAGTGCGTTTGGTTTGAAGCATGTCAGAGACTCCCCTTGGGATAACAAGCCTGGTACATATCAATTTCTTTGTTAAATTGATAAGCTTGCAGTGTCCAGTGGGCATAAATGGACACTGCAAGACGGAGGTTCCTAGGATTGTGTCTGGGACTGGAGATACTGGCTAGTGTCATTCGGTAGCACCATCCAAGGAGCAGCTTACATGCCAGATGCTGTGCATGAACAGCCCAGGAGTGGGGGTTCTCACAGCAGAGCAGGGTAAGGCTGGCTCCCAGAGTCAAGGATTGGAGTGACCTAGCAGATCACCAATCCAGATAACACCAGGGGGGCCGTCACAACCTATGCAAAGCATGCTTGTGTATGTAATGATAAGTAATAAAGAAGTGTGGTATCGCTCTTTATGGACACAACTTTCTCTAGCTGTAATTAACATTTGAGAAAATAACAGGAGTACTTGTGGCACCTTAGAGACTAACAAATTTATTAGAGCATAAGCTTTCGTGGGCTACAACCCACTTCTTCGGATGCATATAGAGTGAAACATATATTGAGGAGATATATATACACACATACAGAGAGCATGAACAGGTGGGAGTTGTCTTACCAAGTCTGAGAGGCCAATTAAGTAAGAGAGGAGGAAAAAAAAAAAAAAAAAAAACTTTTGAAGTGATAATCAAGATAGCCCAGTACAGACAGTTTGTACTGTCTGTACTGGGCTATCTTGATTATCACTTCAAACGTTTTTTTTTTTTTTTTCCTCCTCTCTTACTTAATTGGCCTCTCAGACTTGGTAAGACAACTCCCACCTGTTCATGCTCTCTGTATGTGTGTATATATATCTCCTCAATATATGTTTCACTCTATATGCATCCGAAGAAGTGGGTTGTAGCCCACGAAAGCTTATGCTCTAATAAATTTGTTAGTCTCTAAGGTGCCACAAGTACTCCTGTTATTTTTGAGGATACAGACTAACACGGCTGCTACTCTGAAACCTAACATTTGAGAGTGACACTCAGCTGAGATGTTCTGTTTGATGATCATGACAATATTTTTTTTTGTCATTACTGCCAGAGGAGTTGCCAATTGCCTGAAACATATAATGTGTGGGGTTTTTTTAGATCAATCATATTTAAGGTGGCAATTAGAAAGGCTGAGTTATCCCAGAACACACCCCACTGGATGAAGTTTAGGGATGTAGCATTTTGTAGGGAGAAGGCATAGAATTGCAAAATCCTCTTTACAGACAGTATCCCAAATTTCTTATTCAAGAGCCTGATCCTGCAAGGACTGTTTCCCAGACATAGTACTTACTACTGTGGTAGTCCCATCGAACAAAATGGGCATTGAACTTATTACTCTGACTATCCCCGTGGCAGTCAATGGACTACTCGCAGTAGTAAGCACTACATCCTTGATTCATCAAGATACTTAAACATATGCCTAACTTTAAGCAAGCAAATGTCCCATTGATCTTATCGTTAGGCATGTTCTGAGGTACTTTGATGAATCAAGTAAGTGTGGCATCTTTAAAAAATAGCAGGCATTAATCAGAGGCAATAAAACTGACTGGCCTACTAAGTTTAATAGTAGTAACAGGGTAAAAACAGAACTATCAAAAATGACTATTTCATAATGGAATTTCTAAAGTGCATGAGGAGAAAGGAGAGGTTAGGGTCTGACACAAAACTCAAAGATCATTCTGAGAGCAGGGAATTATAAAAGCATTACTTTTGTCCTGTAGCAGGCTGGTCTCAGAGCTAACTTAGCTCATATCAAATATTAACTAACTGTTTTCTTTAAAATAATAATAATAATAATGTAACTGAAAAAAGTAAATGTGGAATCAAAGTGTGACAAGCTGTCTTTTTTCACTTTGCTATTATATTGCACCTCTTCTTTCCTATTCTTTATCTGTATTTTGTTTATTTAGGCTCAGTCCTGTAATTTGATCCATGTGGATGGATTCCTGTTCCACACAGATCACCAGTGACATCAGTGGAACTCCATGCGGCATAAGGCTTCAGTCCTCTGCCATCTGCTCAGTCTCACTTTATGAAGCTGGCAGAATGCCACAGTCACAGGATGTGGTATGACACAGCTGTGCACCCACAGTCAAAACATATTTCCATGAGAGCCATTTCTACCACAGTGTGTCTCCGTTTGAAGAGAACAGGAACTGTCCAGTCTTTTATATTTAGTTGATGGTGAGGTTACTTAGTTTATTCACAGCTATTAGACTACAGGTGACAATGCATAGCTGTGGGTCTGAGCCAAGAGTCATCAAGTCCAGAGTCTTTCTGGCAAACTATGAATTTCCACTGTGGCACTATTATAATTTTCATTTCATTACTGAGAATGAATTTTCTTTGTATGTTTCCCCCAGTCCTGTAATTAATCATTTGAAGAAAGGAAAAAACCCTACAGGGAAAGAAACACCAAAATATTTGATTATCTCATATAGTGATTTGCTCATTCCACTGAAAATTATTATGACTGAGACTATGAAATAAAATGGGATCTTCATCTGCTTGAACTTTAATTTTATTTCTCTTTATAGGTTCAAAGGGAGCATGTGACAAAAGCTTACAAGTAGATATTAAAAAAAGTGACTAACAGAGGGCTAGCTGTTGCGGGTGAAATAGAAAATTACAGTAGGGTCATAGCAACAACAAGGATAACAGTGGGTGAATCTGCTCAGCATCTTAGATGTCTGTACACAAATACAAGTAGTATGGAGAATAAACAGAAGAACTGGAAGTATTAAGTACATAAGCTAAATTGTGACGTAATGGCATCACAGACACTTGGTGGGATAAATCTCATTACTGAAATATTGGTATAGAGATGTATAGCTTGTTCACAAAGTACAATCAGGGGAAAAGGGAAGATAAATTGCATTATACATCAAAAATATATTCACTTGTTCTAAGATCCAGAAGGAGGTGCAAGGCAGACCAATTGAAAGTCTTTCAGAGAAGATAAAAGATGAAAAAACAGGGGAGATATTATGGTAGGGGTCTACTAAAGACCACTAAATCAGGAGGAGGAGGAGGATGAAGAATTTCTAGAACAAATAAAAGAAATATGAAAAACAAAATACTTGGTAGTAATTTGGGACTTTAACTATCCAGAAATCTGTTGGCAAAGTAATATGGGAAAACACAAAATGTCCAATAAGTTCTTGGAATGTGTGGGGGACAACTTCTAGTTTCATGAGGTGGAGGAAGTAACCAGGGGGACAGGAATATTTTACTTGATTCTGACTAATAGAGAGGAATTGGTTACAAATCTGAAAGTTGAAGTAAATTTGGCAAGGCCACCCGGGGGGGGGGGGGGGGCAAGTGGGGCAATTTGCCCCAGGCCCCCACGAGAATATAGTATTCTATATTATTGCAACTTTTTTTTTATGGAAGGGGCCCCCAAAATTGCTTTGCCCCAGGCCCCCTGAATCCTCTGGGCGGCCCTGCAATTTGGGGGAAATTGCTCATGAAATGATCGGTTTCATGATTCAAAGGAAAGGAAGGAATAAGAGCAGCAAAATAAGAACAATGGACCTAAAATAAACCAGATTTTTACAAACTCAGACAACAGGTAGGTAAGGTCCCATGGGAAGAAAATCTAAGGGAAAAAGGAGTTCAGGGGCACTGTTAGTAGTACTGTTGTAGCCATGTTGGTCCCAGGATATTAGAGAGACAAGGTAGAGAGGTAATATCTTTTATTGGATCAGTTTCTGTTGGTGAAAGAGACAAGCTTTTGAGCTACACAGAGTTCTTCTTCAGATCTGGAAAAGATTCTTCGGTTAAATACAAGGTGAAACAGATTGTTTAGCATAAGTAGTTAACATATACTGTAAGATACCATTCAAGGCGAAGTGTCCTGTTAGTACCAAAACAAGAGGGGTTACTGGGTTACAGAGTGTTGTAGTAAGCCATAAATCCAGTGTCTTTATCAAGCCCATGATTTTTAGTGTCTAGAAAAGTTATGAATTTAAGCTCCCGGGCTCATTTTTTGAAGATGTTGTTCAGATTTCCTTTAAGGACGAGGAGCGCTGGCAGTTTTTCAAAGAGACAATGTTAAAAGTGAAACAGCAAACTATCCTGATTCTAAGGAAAGATAGGAAGAATATTGAGAATATGGCTCTATCAGGAGCTCTTTAATTATCTCAAAATCATAAGGGAATTCTACAAAAAGCAGAAACATGGCCAAATTGCTAAGGATGAGTACAAAAGAATAGCACAAGCATATAGGGACAAAATCAAAAAGGCTAACTTACAAAATGAATTACACCTAGCAAAGGACATAAAAGGCAAAAAGAAGAGATTCTGTAAATACATTAGGAGCAAGAGAAAGATAAAGGAAAGTGTAGGTCCTGGGAAAAGAGACCTAATAGATGAAATCAAGAAGAGAGAGGTGTTTAGCATTAACGTTTAGGTGTTTATTTTGCTTCAGTCGTCACTGAAAAAGTTGATTGTGACCTCATTGTCATGGGAGAGGCAGGGCCGGCTCCAGGCACCAGCCGACCAAGCACGTGCTTGGGGTGGCACCTTGTAAGGGGCGGCCAATCTTGGAGTGGCAGGGCGGCGCTCGGGTTTTTGTTTGTTTGTTTGTTTTGTTTCGGCGGGGCGGCGCTCGGGGTTTGGTTTTTTTTGGTTCTTCGGGACGGCGCTTGGGTTTTTTTGTTGTTGTTTTTGGTTCGGCGGGGTGACGCTTTTTTTTTTTTTTTTTTTTTTTTGCTTGGGGCGGCAAAAAAGTTAGAGCCGGCCCTGGGGAGAGGACCAGAGAAGGGCAAACATAGTACCTATATTTAAAAAGGGGAAAAAGAGAACCCTGGAATTATAGGTTAGTTAGCCCATCTTCAATACCTGGAAAGATACTGGGACAAATTATTAAGTAACCAGTTTGTAAGCAGCAAGAGGATAATAGGGTTATAAGTAATAGCCAACATGGATTTGTCAAGAACAAGTCATGCCAAACCAACTTAATTTCTTTCTTTGACAAGGTTACTGATGTAGTGGATAGGGGGAAAGGAGTAGTCATGATATATCTTGATTTTAGTAAGGCTTTTGACACAGTCCTAAATGACATTCTCATATGCAAACTAGGGAAATGTAGTATAGATGAAATTACTATAAGATGGGTACAAAACTGGTTGAAAGACTGTATTCAAAGAGGCGTTATCAATGTATTCAAAGAGGAGTATTCAAAGAGGAGTTCCTTTCACGTCCAACTGGAAGGACATATCTAGTGGGTCTCACGGGTCAGTTCTGGGTCTGGTACTATTCAATATTTTCATAGGGTTACCATATCTGAACTTTCAAAAAAGAGGACACTCCATTGCGGGGGTAGCCCCGCCCCCTAGCCACTCCCTCCCACTTCCCGCCCCCTGACAGCCTCCCCAGAACCCCCGACCCATCTAACCCCCCCTGGTCCCTGTCCCATGACTGCCCCCCTTCTCCAACTCCCCGGCCCCCTTACCATGCCGCTCGGCTTAGAGCAGGTGTCTAGCTCCGCGCCCCAAGAAGTGCCCCGCCCCACCCGAGTGCTGCCGAGCAGCGTGCTGACGCTGTGGAGGAGGGGGGTAGTGGGGGAGGGGCTCTGGCCACCGCTGCCAGCCCCGCCACCGCATTCCCTCACAGGTGCATAGCCCCGCCCCCCAGCGCTGCCGGGCGGCATGCTAAAGCTGCCAGGGATGGGGGGAGCCAGGAAGGGGCTTTGGCTGCCGAGGCCCCAATGCGAGCAGCGCTCGACCGCCCTGTCAGCCGCTTTTCAGTCGATAAATAGCCGACCGGGGGGAAATCCCGGACATTTTTGGATTTTTAGAAATCCCCCCCGGACGCTATTTAAAGAGCGAAAAGCCGGACATGTCCGGGGAAACCCGGACGTATGGTAGCCCTATATTTTCATTAATTATTTGGATAATGGAGTGGAGAGTATGCTTATGAAATTTGCAGATGACACCATGCTGGGAGGAGTTGATAGCACTTTGGAGGATAGAATTAGATTTCAAAATGACCTTGACAAATCAGACAATTGGTCTGAAATCAACACAATGAAATTCAATACAGACAAGTGCAAAGTACAACACTTAGGAAGAAAAAGTCAAATGCACAGCTAGAAAATGGGGAATAACTAGGCAGTTGCACGCTGAAAAGGATCTGAGAGTTATAGTAGATCACAAATTAAAAATGAGTCAACTACGTGATGCAATTGCAAAACATCATTCTTAGGTGTATTAGCAGGAGTATCACATATAAGACATGGGAGGTGATTGTCCCTCTCTACTGAGCACTGGTGAGGCTGTAGCTGGAATCCAGCTCTGGGCACACACTTTAAGAAAGATGCGGACAAATAGGGGAAGGTCCAGAGGAGAGAAACAAAAATGATAAAAGGCTTAGAGAGCCTGACCCATGAGGAAAGGTTAAAAAAAATGGGCATGTTTAGTCTTGAGAAAAGAACACTGAGAGGGCCCTGATAACAGTCTTCAAATATGTTAAGAATTGTTATAAAGAGGAGTGTGATCAATTGTTCTCCATGTCCACTGAACGTAGGACAAGTAGTAATTGCCTTATTCTGCAGCAAAGGAGATTTAGTTTAGAGATCAGGGGAAATCTTTCTAACTATAAGAATAATTAAGCACTGGAACAGGCTTCCAAGGGAGATTGTTTCAGAGTAGCAGCCGTGTTAGTCTGTATCCGCAAAAGGAACAGGAGTACTTGTGGCACCTTAGAGACTAACAAATTTATTAGAGCATAAGCTTTCGTGGGCTACAACCCACTTCTTCGGATGCATCCGAAGTACTCTAAGGTGCCACAAGTACTCCTGTTATTTTTAAGGGAGATTGTGGAATTCCCCACCATTGGAGGTTTTTAAGAACAGGATAGACAAACACCTGTCAGGGATGGTCTAGGTATACTTGGTCCTGTCTCAGTGCAAGGGGCTGGACTAGATGACCTCTACATTTCTATGATTCTATAAAAAGTCTATAGAAAGCAGGGGAGAGGGGAGCATATTCTATATTAGGTAACACTGATTATCTTGAGAGAATCAAGGCTATGGTATTGTACTAGATCTTTGATTTGGCCCTGTCCATTCTGCACTAGGTCATGCAAAGAGGATGGTGAGCTGCCTTAACAGGGCATCTGGGAAATATCTTTGCATTGGGGAATTCCTATATGGCATAAAGTCAGTATAGCTGGTTCTATGCCCCCAACTCTTGTCCTTCCCCAAGCATAGTGGCATACTGGGGCCCCGAGGACACAATTCTAGGCAGTGCAAGTCTTAAACTGCTCTGACTTTTGCCAGGAATGGAATTAGGATTGTGAGACGGTGGGTGCAGAAGTGTGATGGAACGGAACTTATGCTTCAGGTGCTTCAAGAGAAGATCAGATGTCCCTTCAGATCTGTCCAATCAAATTTCCTGAAACAATCCCTACAAAACATTACATTCGTTTGACATGGACTGTTGTTTCAGTAATCAATACCCATTGTTCTAGTCTCTAGCTGTTAGGTTATAACCAGGATAATCTTGACCTAAATGTCCAGGTCTATTGAAATAATAAAAAACTACAGTGTCGGACTGCGAATAATTAATAGTAACACTATTTTGGTAAAATCAAACTGTGTTCTGTTGCAGTATTAAAATCCGGCATGACTGCAAGGCAGTATCATGCTGCACCATGAACAACTTGATCACAGGTGTTCCTAGAGGATATATTAAATCGATTCCAGTTATGTGCTCATATAATTGGAAAGATAATTCTAGCAAAAATTCTTCTTTAAACTCTTTTGATCATCCTTAGAAAATAGAAGTTTAACTGACATCAAACTTTTTTCATACTAAAACCCTGCACTCATTGATTTCAAGTTAAGCACAGCCTTAACTCGTAAGGGTGGAGAACACACATGCAATTTTTGCTGTGGGTTCTTCAGTTCTTCAATGTGAGGCTGGGATTTCCCCTTCTAGCAGAAGAGTCTCCGTGCAGTCTGGCAGCTTTTGCCTTTCATCTCTCATCATCAGGAAGGGTAAAGCCTCTAGCTAGACTCAACATTGAATAGCAAATTTCTTGCTGATCCAGTAACAGAGAAAGCTTATTTGGCACTAGACTCTCTCCAGGAAGTAATTATTTGACTATATCAAAGATTTTTTTCTTCTAACACTGTATCAGTGAACCAAACTGTTGCCTTGCAGAACAGTTAGCAATTGTAACTAGAGTCAAGGGGGCAGATCCTTAGCTAGTGTACATTAGTACAGGGCCATGCCCACAAATTTTTCACCTGGTACACACAACCACACTCACCCTACAGTGGCGGCCACTGGGCCTGGCTTCTCACTTTGGGTGTTGTGACCTGATACACAGGATTGTGCCACCACTCATGTTTGGCCCGCCCCTCCCTCTGTCATCATGGATGGGCTATATTGGGTCAAATTTCAGCAAGTGGCCCTGTGACTCAGTGCACAGGATTGCAGCACCTCTAGGCCCCCATCCGATTGTCACAACATCATGACAGAGGAGCTGCCAGGCCAAACCTCAGTGGCGCTGTGACCCCAGATGCCAGGTCGCAATGCCACTCAGTTTGGGGCCCTCTCAAACAGGAGGTCAGGGGCAAACTCTCTCTCCTAGCACTGGTGGCAGCACTGCACACTCCAAAGGAGGCATGTCTGGGTGGGTTGCGGGCTGATCGGGCTCTTGCCCATCCCTGTGAGCCACTTAGCACCAGAATAACAATACTGAAGATGGAGAGCAAATATGCCTATTCTACACCTGTTCTTATACATGTTCTAGTAGGCACCACTTTGTTTCTGGGCCCCGGAGTAGGACCGGCTCCAGGCACCAGCGAAGGAAGCATGTGCCTGGGGTGGCCAATAGAAAGGGGCGGCATGTCCGGGTCTTTGGCGGCAATTCGGCGGCGGGTCCTTCACTCCCTCTCGTCCTCTTCGGCGGCAGCTCAATCGGGGTTTTTTGTTTGTTTGTTTTCTTCGCTGCTTGGGGCGGCAAAAAAGCTGGAGCTGGCCCTGCCCCTGAGGGCATACGTACTCATCCTCACCCCCAAACCCAGCCATACACTAACTCTAAGGGCTGTAATTTGTTTCTTGGATTGTAAATGACAACAAACCAAGTGACTACAGAAGAGCCTTGCTAATAGGCACTTCACTAATCCCCACAGCAGGACTCGGCAGCCTCTCCTCTTCTCACATCAGGAGCATCTTGTCTATGAGGAGAAATTAGTGGATGTTTTTGATCTCTCAGACCTCTCTGCCCAGAACTCAGTGAGACCCCCTTGGGTTCTTAAACATAATTGGATTATAAAATTAAAGGTGGATTGTGGATGTTTCTATTCCTTTTATGCACGGTTAGACACCTATTAAGTACTTTGGGATTTCCTGGCAGGAAGCAGTCTAAGAAAACAAAGTTTCCCATAATCCAGGGTTGCCAGCAATTGGTTTTTAGTCTCGCCAGGCCCAGTGGTTTAATCAAACTGAATGAATGCCTCCCTTCCCACTCCCATCTTTTTTGCATTCAGTTGAAGCTGACTTTAGCTAGCACACTCATGGGTTTCGAGCTACACTCTGCAAAAGAAGGGACTATGGTACACCGGGGGAGGGGACAGCTCAGTGGTTTGAACATCGGTCTGCTAAATCCCGGGTTGTGAGCTCAATCCCTGAGGGGGCAATTTGGGGACTTAGTTGGGGATTGGTCCTGCTTTGAGCAGCGGGTTAGACTAGATGATCTCCTGAAGGTCCCTTCCAACTCTGATATTCTATGAACAGAACATACTTGTCCTTACATCATTGTCTTTTTAATTTACCAAACACAATCCAGGCCATCCCATATCCTTCAGTGGAGAATTTGTTTGCCATGAAAATGGCAGGGTGAAATGTTCTTTCTTGCAATCTGTTTTGCTTTCTTTGGCACTCATTGTGTTTGAGAAAATTGGCTTATGCTTTCTCTGCTTCAGAAGGACAAAGGAGACAACAGCCTTTCCTCATAATTAGAATCATATCAAGAAGCCCACCAGAGAGGCCAAACAAGTTCTGCCAAACAAGCCTCTAGAGCAGTGGTTCTCAAACTTTGGCAACCCGAGGACCTCCCATTTTGATTTAAATTTTTTCACAGACCCCCAAGCCCTGTGCTCAGTCCCAGGCCCCGCCCCCACTCCACCCCTTCCCCCAAGGCCCCATTCCCACCCTTTCTCTTCCTTGCCTCTTTCGGCCCCCTACCCCGAGCATGCCTCGTCCCCACTTCTCCCCCTCCCTCCTAGCACCTCCTGCATGCTGCTAAACAGCTGTTCCGCAGCCTGCAGGAGGCATGGGAGGGAGGGGGAGGAGGAGGAATTGATCAGCGGGGCCAGCAGACCCCAGTTTGAAAAACCCTGCTCTACAGCCTCACTATCTTCACCAAATCCATTCACTGGGAAACTGCAAATACCAGCAAATTCAAAAATGAGTAAGAAGAGCTACAAGCCAAACTCAGGAGCAGATGAGAGGCAGTCCTGGAGCACAGGGAGACAGGAACTGCATAGGGCAGGCAGAGCAAGATAAGCAGGGGGAAGGGACAGGATGTGCTGCTCCACAGGGGCTGATCCAATGTCTATTGAAGTCAGAGGAATCCTTTCATAGACTTCAATAGGTGCTGGATCAGGCCAAACAGTGTAAGAGCAAGTGACAGCTAACCTCCCCAGAGTAGCAGGGAGAGTTGCCCAAATATTCAATCCTGTGTGAGGGTGCCACAAAGCACCCTGTTGCCCTGCCCAGCATCCCCTGCTCCTGGAGTATTGTGTGTGAATATTCATTGTAGATACTTCCAGGAGCTCTTGGTGAAACAGTGCGGCTCCAACTCCATACTACCCTCTATCACATGCTCACTTGTCATGAAACAGCTTAGATCTATATATTCAAATGTGGCTGCTCAAGCCTACATCTATATTATTTGAAGCAGATTGAAACTTATTACATTTTATTTCAAAATGTTGATGTTTATTTAAAAAAAAAAATTAAATCACAGGAAAAAATATCACCCTTCTGTTGACCACATCTCGTATTATTCTACTGCTGATATGGGATATTACCATTTGGAAAAAAAAAATAAGTAAAAAGATTTGCAACTTCCCTCTGAGATAAGTTAAAGAAGGATTTAGGGTCCTAACTTTATACACTCTCATCTGAAAACTTTGACCTAAGCTTAGGCCTGGTCTACACTAGGAGGTTATGTCGAATTTAGCAGCGTTAAATCGAATTAACCCTGCACCCGTCCACACAACGAAGCTATTTAGTTCGACATAGAGGTCTCTTTAATTCGATTTCTGTACTCCTCCCCAACGAGGGGAGTAGCGCTAAATTCGACATGGCCATGTCGAATTAGGGTAGGTGTGGATGGAAATCGACGCTAATAGCTCCGGGAGCTATCCCACAGTGCACCACTCTGTTGACGCTCTGGACAGCAGTCCGAGCTCGGATGCTCTGACCAGCCACACAGGAAAAGCCCCGGGAAAATTTGAATTCCTTTTCCTGTCTGGGCAGTTTGAATCTCATTTCCTGTTTGGACATCGTGGCGAGCTCAGCAGCACTGGCAACGATGCAGAGCTCTCCAGCAGAGGTGACCATGCAATCCCAGAATAGAAAGAGGGCCCCAGCATGGACTGATCGGGAAGTCTTGGATCTGATCGCTGTGTGGGGCAATGAGTCCGTGCTTTCGGAGCTGCGCTCGAAAAGACGGAACGCAAAGATCTACGAGAAGATCTCAAAAGCCATGACAGAGAGAGGATACAGCCGGGATGCAACGCAGTGCCGCGTGAAAATCAAGGAGCTGAGACAAGGCTACCAGAAGACCAAAGAGGCAAACGGACGCTCCGGATCCCAGCCCCAGACATCCCGTTTCTACGAGGCACTGCATTCCATTCTAGGTGCGGCCGCCACCACTACCCCACCACTGACCGTGGACTCTGAGGATGGGATATTGTCGACGGCCGGTTCCTCAGAGATGTTAGCGGATGGGGAAGATGAGGAAGGAGATGAGGAGGACGAGGCAGTCGACAGCGCTTACAGCGCTGATTTCCCCGACAGCCAGGATCTCTTCATCACCCTCACAGAGATCCCCTACCAACCGTCCCCAGGCGTTAACCCGGACCCAGAATCAGGGGAAGGATCAGTTGGTAAGTGTTTAAAACATGTAAACATTTATTTTGAACAGAACAGGAATATTAACAATATTAACAATGCGTTTCTCATGATTAGTTTGCCCTAGGCGCTTAACGTTTCAGTCCTTGGCAGTGCAACTACTGCAAAAGAATCTAACAATGTCCGGTTTATCATGATTAGTTTGCCCTAGGCGCTCTACTTTTTACTCTTTGCCACTGCAGCTACTGGAAAAGAAGGTCTATATGTCCGGGGATAGAGCTGAAATCCTCATGGGACATCTCCACGAAGCTCTCCTGGAGGTAATTCGAAAGCCGTTGCATGAGGTTCCTGGGGAGAGCGGCCTTATTGGGTCCTCCGTGGTAGGAAACTTTTCCACGCCAGGGTATCATCAAGTACTCCGGGATCATTGCCTTGCAGAGCATGGCGGCATACGGCCCTGGTTTTTGCTGGCTTTCACACAGCATGCGGTCTTTCTCTGTCCCAGAAATCCTCAGCAGAGTGATGTCGCTCATGGTGACCTGCTTTGAATTAGGGGAATGTTACTGTTGGGACTGCTTGCCTGTTCCTTTACAGAACTGTAACCGGCGGTTTACAGCCACGCGGTGGAGGCGGGAGAGGGGCAGCATACAGGGATCTTTCCCGGGGACAGCCGCGAGGGGATGGGACAGGGGCAGAGTTCATGCTTGCCGGATTGCCGGCAGCAGGAACTGGCCAACGCTAGGGGCATTGCTTTGAAGGGCACTGCTCTAATTTAAGTTTTAAGCAGCCAAAAGTCTACAGCTAACCATGTCAGCCTGCTACCCGAATTCCGCTGTCCTGCCCCGCTTGTCTGATCTCCACTGCAAGACCCCAGGCACTGAATGCGAAGGCAGAAAATTTGACCTTGTCCTGAGTGCGCATGTGATAGGTGCTGTGCATGGTCTTGTTCACAGAGAAAGACTATGTTCATTGTTCACAAAAAATTATCTTTCTGAGGAATTCACTCCCTTTTTCCCATCCCACAGCTGCGACTGTCTCCCGACCTACCCTGGCATCGCCCTCCCAGAGGCTGGTGCAGATTAGGCGGAGAAAGAGAAGGACACGGGACGACACGTTCTCAGAACTTATGGGCTGCTCCCGAGCCGAGGCGGCCCAGCAGACCCAGTGGAGGGAGAACATGTCCCAAATCCATCGATCACACATTGAACGGGAGGAGAGGTGGTGGCAGGAAGACCAGCAGGCGACTCAAACGCTGCTTGGACTAATGAGGGAGCAAACGGACACGCTCTGGCGCCTTGTGGATGTTCTGCAGGACCGGAGGCAGGAGGACAGAGCCCTGCTGCAGTCTATCTCTAACCGCCCTCCCCCGCCACAAAGTCCCATACCCCCCTCACCCAAACTCCCAAGAAGGAGGGGCGGCAGGGGCCGTGAACACTGTCGCTCCACCCCTGCAGACTGCTCAAATAACAGAAGGCTCTCATTCCCCAAAATTTGAGAAGTCCTTTCCTTCCCGCCTCACCCAAGCCCCCGTCCCAGTTTCATCCCCTAACTGTTTAGTTGCTAATAAAAAATACGTTTCTTTTAATTACTGTTTCCATCATGTTCTTTTAGAGGACAGTGTGTTTGAAGGGGGGGAAGGAGGTTGGTAATTGGACAGGACAGTCACCTTTACCAGGGTACAGACAGGGGGGCATGTTCAGCAGCAGGTCACACACACATTGCAGTCAGTAGGCACCCTGGTCAGTCTGGGAGGTGGTTTTTATGTTCTGTGTGTGTGGGGGGGCTATGTGAGTTTGTGGCGGGGGAGGGCGGTTAGAGATCTTATGCAGCGGTCCTTATCCTGGATCACAGAGCCACGCAGCAGCGTCCTCCCCCGCCACAAAGTCACATAGCCCCTACACACAGAGTCCCGAAAAGAAGGGGTGGCAGGCTCTGTTGAAACAACCAGTCCACCACTGCAGACCGCTCTAGGAGCAGGAGCCTGTCATTCCTCGAGTTTATAAGCATTCTTTCCATCACTACGCCCACTCCCCACCACAGTCTGCGTCCCAGTTTCAACCCTTTCCCGCGAAACCCGTAATAAAGAAAACGGTGTTCATTAACAAAGTTCCATTTATTTTATTTTTAAACGTGTGTTGGAAGGGGGGGGGACGGGGTGAACGGGGTATGTAGCTGGAGAGGATAGTCAACATAAACTGGGTAAAGAAACGGGGGCAGGTTCAGCTTCTCTTTAAAGAAAGTTAATAGTCACAGGTTACCCTGCTCACTGAGGAACCTAGCTGTCAAAGCCTCCCGGATGCACAGCGCATCCTGCTGGGCTCTTCTAATCGCGCGGCTGTCTGGCTGGGCGTAATCAGCAGCCAGGCTATTTGCCTCAACCTCCCATCCCGCTATAAAGGTCTCCCCCTTGCTCTCACAGAGATTGTGGAGCACACAGCAAGCTGCAATAACAATGGGGATATTGGTTTCGCTGAGATCACAGCGAGTCAGTAAGCTTCTCCATCTCCCCTTGAGATGTCCAAAAGCACACTCCACCACCATTCTGCACTTGCTGAGACGGTAGTGGAAGAGTTCTTTTTCAGTGTCCAGGGCGCCAGTATAGGGCTTCATGAGCCAGGGCATTAGCGGGTAGGCTGGGTCCCCGAGGATCACTATAGGCATCTCCACATCCCCAAGAGTTATTCTGTGGTCCGGGAAGTAAATACCTTCCTGCAGCCGTCTAAACAGACCAGAGTTCCTGAAAACACGAGCATCATGAACCTTGCCCGGCCATCCGACGTTGATGTTTGTAAAACGTCCCCTATGGTCCACCAGTGCTTGCAGCACCATTGAAAAGTAGCCCTTTCGGTTAATGTACTGGCTGGCCTGGTGGTCCGGTCCCAGGATAGGGATGTGAGTTCCATCTATAGCCCCACCGCAGTTTGGGAATCCCATCGCGGCGAAGCCATCTATGATGACCTGCACGTTTCCAAGGGTCACTACCTTTGAGAGCAGTAGCTCAACGATTGCGTTGGCTACTTGCATCACAGCAACCCTCACGGTAGATTTGCCCACGCCAAAGTGGTTCGTGACTGACCGGTAGCTGTCTGGCGTTGCAAGCTTCCAGAGGGCTATGGCCACTCGCTTCTGGACACTCAGGGCTGCTCGCATCCGGGTGTCCTTGCACTTCAGGGCAGGGGACAGCAGCTCACAAAGTTCCAGGAAAGTTCCCTTCCGCATCCGCAAGTTTCGCAGCCACTGTGATTCATCCCAGACCTGCAGCACTATGCGGTCCCACCAGTCCGTGCTTGTTTCCCGGGCCCAGAATCGCCGTTCCACAGCATCAACATGATCCATTGCCACCATGATGTTCACCGCGCGGGGTCCCGTGCTTTGCGAGAGGTCTGTGCCACTCTCAGACTTCATGTCCTCACCGTGATGCCGTAGCCTCCTCGCCCGATTTCTCAGCATCTGCCTCTGGAAAAGGTGGACGATAAGGTGCGAGGTGTTGACAACGGCCATAACTGCAGCGATGGTCGCAGCGGGCTCCATGCTTGCAGTGCTGTGGCATCCGCGCTGTCACTCACCAGAAAAGCGCGCGAAATGATTGCCCGCCGGCGCTTTCAGGGAGGGAGGGCGGGAGTGACGGTTGGATGACGACAGTTACCCAAAACCACCCTCGACACATTTTTTTCCCCAGCAGGCATTGGGGCTCGACCCAGAATTCCAATGGGCAGCGGGGACTGCGGGAACTGTGGGATAGCTGCCCACAGTGCACCGCTTCCAATGTCGACGCTTGCCCCGTTAGTGTGGACTCACAAAGTCGAATTACTGCCCTTAGTGTGGATACACATGTTCGACTTTGTAATATCGATTCCACATATTCGATTTAAGTAAAATCGAACTACTCTCGTAGTGTAGACATACCCTTAGTGAAGGTGCTTGAGGTGCTTGATAACTAATTGGTTATCTAGAGACATAACAATCAGCTCCAGTCAAAACATCTTTGTGGTTTCATTTACATATTAGGGAGGGGAAAATGTTATGAGTCAGAAGAGGAGCTCTCATTATTATGTATCAAATAAGAACCCTGCCAAAGCAGATAAGACTCCGCACACATTGGAGTACTTCCCCTAAAGCTGTCTGCAAGGCATACTGCCTGACCACTGCCTGACCCAGCAGAAGTCTGAAACTGCCTGGTTATTGTCACAGGAAAGTGAGCTGTCATAACAGTAATATGACTATTAATTGCAGCACTATTGTCAAGTACATCAGTGAAGAGGTGGCTACCAGCAAAAAAAAAAAAAAATCCCCCCCAAAAACTCTGATAGGGTTTATCTAATGAAACCTCCAAAGCTGAATAAAGAACTCAAAGGAGCTTGGGAATTTTTACACTGAATTGCTTGTGTATTCCCAGTTAGAGGAAAGTGCTGTTAAGTCTAGTCTTCCTAGTTGGGTCTTTTTAGTGATAATATAACTAATACTAATGTTACAATATTTGCTGTTCCATTGAGTCTTCATCTTGGGAAGAATTATAGTGGTTAATGGATGGTAGGGGTGGGGTGGGAACTCAGGGGACTGGTGTGGGATTGGGATCCTGTCACTCCTGGTTCAGGATTGAGGCTCATTAGTGGGCGTGGGGAGGTATGCATTGTTTCTGCCTGTGTTGTGCCTGTTCTGTGATTAAAGAGAGCTTCAGTTTCCAGGGCTTACAATCTGGTGCCTTTCACAACCACTAAATTCCAGAAGAGATGAGAAACTCTGGAAGAAATTTCATAGGTAGCATTAATGTTCTCTAGGATTAGTTCATTCATGCTCTCTAGGATTAGTGACATCATAAATAGAGATGTTTGGGTTTGGGTTTTTGTTTTTTACTTTTTGTCAAAAAAAAAAAAAAATGAAGTCGGGAAATGCCAGAATTGAGGCTGCTTTTGAGTGCTTGCCTTTGCAACCTTGATAACGTTCTTTTAACATAGTTTTGTGTGTGTAATTTCCTGGGTTTTTAAAAAAGCAAACTGAAAAAACAGAAATTGCATCATGTGGCATCATATTGACACTCTTGAGACATCAGAAAAGTTAGAACCTTTAGATCCACCACACAGATCTCTGACACTTGAGCTAATGGAGTAACTGAAGGTTACTAAAGGTTGCATCCTACATATGGACCAGCACTAGAAGAGGATGAGACAGACACTTTGCCAGTAGGTTTCACAGATATTTGCTGACAGAAGAGGAATGGTTCCATTCCAGGCCCTGGAGGTGAGTGGTCACTAGTGGTTATAGAACATTCTTCCCCTGTGCCAACCCAAACTTGACCCCTTCTGCCCCATTCCCTTCAACCTGTCCCGATCCCAGTTCTGTATCTTTCCCACCCCTGGTTCTTTGTCCCAATCCTATTTACCTTGCCTACACAGTCCCAGTCTCCACTACTCAGGCTTCTCAGCCCAGTCCCAGGCTCCTTGCCCAGCCAGTCTTAGTCTCCCCCTCTGGGCTTACTGTTCACATCTCAATCTCTTCTCACCACTCACACTCTCTTTCCCTCCCCACATCCAATCCCAGTTTATTTGCCCAGCCAGTCCCCGTCACAGTTTCTTCCCCTCCCCACCACTCAAGTCCCAGTCTCATGAGTTTCCTTGACTCAATATACAGTACTTCTTTCTCTTCCCCCCCTCTGTCTTTTTGTTCCCTTTGCATGCAAATTAGATTGCTTCCTCCTCCATGCTGCCTGGGTGCCAAGGGAAAGGGCACAGGAGAGACAGACTTCCTGCTTTCAGTTCTGGTGCCTGACCCACACCAGCCTGGAGTACCTGGGAGCAACAATTACAGCTTCTCTTTAGCCCTGGGCTGGAGCATGAACAGTTGCTCTGTGGGGACGGTATATGTGCAGTGAAGTCACAGACAGGAGCTGTGAGGGGATGGAGAGTGCTCAGTTGCTCTATGAAATGGAACATGTACTGTCTGGTCATCACTAGGAGTTTTCAGAGGCACCAGCATGCACAGTGAGGATGGAATCTTCAGAAATTTTAGCTGCTAAAATTGAAGTCACTACTGAGCATGTGCGAACTGCAATTTTTCAAACTTGGCCAAATTCAGACAGCTTTCCAAAGGCACATCTCTGAGCCAAAGGCCACCCCCAGTCAAATTTCAACGCCCCATTCCAAAATAAGGGGGCACTAGCGCTTTTCAAAGAAAAGGTCAACAGAATTTTTTAACATGAATGTAGCGGTGCCGACTCACCACCACGGCACCTCCTGCTGGTCGTGCTGAGAATTAGATCTCTTGGACCACCAGGGCACCTTTTACTAGAGGTGTCTCACTCGCCATTACTTCCACTTCCTCTACCATCTGGACCCATGTCGTTCCTGGACCGCAGCATCCTCTTCAGGACACAGCCCGCTGGCTGTGCCCCAGCCCACTGTCTCCCCCACTTCAGGGGACAGGAAGTCCTCAGTCCCTCCACTTGCCTCAGCAGCCAATTGCAATCTCTAGTCTAGCTCCTGGCTTCAGGGGCAAACGGCAGTCTGGATTTAGGCCACTCTCCTTATTGGCAAGTAGGAGTAAAGGGGGAGGGCCCAGGCCCACCCGTTACTCTGGGTCCCAGCCCAGGGACCTTATAGCTAGCAGCCACTTACTGCCCCTCCTCCTGTTCCGGCTGCCTACTTTCCCTGGGCCACTTCCCCCATAGCCCTAGCACCTTCCCTGCCCTTGCTTCAGGGCCTCAGTCTAGCCATGGTCAGTCAAGAGCTCCCCTATTGCTCCGCTATCCTGCCCAGCAGACAGTTCTTCCTCTTTGCCCTCCAGGGAGAGACTAACCCTTGCGCTGCTGAGCAGCCCTTTATATATGGGCTGCTCCCGCAAGTCTTGTCCTGATTGGCTCTCCCAATAAACCCTTTCCTTATTGGTGAGGTTCTGTACAGCCTCTCCGAAGCTGCCTTAACCCTTCTCCTGCCTGTGTGGGGCAGCGGCCCCACAACAATGAACAAAACAATGTATTTTCCCCTAGCCTCATTATTGGAAACAGCTGAACTATTTTGGCTAAACTTTTTCAGTCAGTCTGAGGCAGACACCAAGCATGGAAAACTTTAGCCCAAACAGTTAAAGTTTGGCAAAGTTAGTAGCAACTGAAAATAGAGTCTTACAAAGGGAAGTGTCAGATAACCTTAATAATGGGTAGAACTTCCATCCCTGCCTATAATACAGGCCACCAGGAAAACGTATTACCTGCCATAATCTGTGTTTCTCCCACAACAGCTGATGAAATAGCTAATACTTAGATACTGCAAAAAGTGACTCTCCTTGCTTATGTATAGATGTTTCCTCTCATCAGTTTATTTTCATCATCTCCTGTCTTTCTCCTCTTCTTGTGGAGGAATCCTTACGTGTAAAAGTGTTAGGGCTTTCCTACACTTACAAGGCTGCAGCCCTACAGCTACACCAATGCAGCTGTAGTGCTCCAGTGAAGAGCCTACCTATGCCGAGGGGACGGCTTCTCCCATTGGCATAGGTAATGTACCTCCCCGAGAGGTGGTAGCTATGGTAGCTTCTCCCATCTGCATAGCACTGTCTACACTTGGAGTTATGTCAGTATAACTGCATCACTCAAGGGTGTGGATTTTCCAGTTATACCGACATAAGTTGCTAGTGTAGACCAAACCTAGTGTAGCTCAAGCTTCCACTCACCACTACCCTCTGCTTGTTATCAGCTCTTTTATTTTTTCTGGTTTCATTTTCCCCCTCCATTCACTTTCTCAGAGCCTCTCTCTTGCTTTGGAGGATATAATAAAGGTGGAATTGTGAGAAATGTTTCACTTGAAGCAAGAAAGAACTAGTAAACGATGTTGATTTTAGTTTATATTAGAGATGTGCCCCATCTATGCATTTTGTACCAAAATCTGACCTTTCCAAAAGTTTGGCTGTGTTTAAATCCAGGGTTCTCGTGCATGTCCTTATATAAACAGAAGTCAGCTGCAATGTTTAGAACCAGATCCAAACTTTCCCAAAGTTCAGGGATGTTGAGATCTGTGCGGGTTTTTTGTTCTGGCTCATCTCTAGTACAAACTCAACCAGAGGAGTAGTTCATTGGGACTACCTTTATGAATATTTTTACTTCATCTGGCTATCCATGAAAATGTCGAGGCTGTAGCTAACTGGAGAATTTGAAGTTTGAACCTATTCAATGGAAGTATTCACACTGGGCAAGTAACACACATTTTCCAAATGTGGCTACCAGCCCCACGTCTGGTGACCCAGCAGATCACACATGAACCTATGTGAATATGCATGGATATACAAGATCACATCAAAACCAAATCTTACCAATGGGTTTGCAACAAGATCCAATTATAGGAAATGTTGACTTGTTGAAGCCCA
The DNA here is from genome assembly GCF_028017835.1 of Emys orbicularis. Lineage (NCBI taxonomy): Eukaryota > Metazoa > Chordata > Testudines > Emydidae > Emys > Emys orbicularis. The sequence goes on from NC_088690.1 coordinate 91,023,801, forward strand.
AACTTCTTCACCCTTGAGAACTAAAGTGCCCATGTAAATTACTTCCAACATCAAAAAAATCAAGAGCCTGCTTTGAACAAAACTTCAAAGAGTTCATACAACTCTACATTAAAATTTGTGCTTGTTGCATATGCAATCACTACATTTCACTGCCATTTTCTCTACTATGACATGTACAATGATAGCTTTTAGGCAAATGAGAAATAAGGTAGATAATCAATTACTTGTATATTTTTTCTGAGGGATGTAGAGACATAACCATAAGATAACTAATCATTTCGATTTTGGCCTACTGTACTTACGTGCGTATTACTGTGACAGAAGCCTGTGGTAGAGAGCAGAATGCAGATCTCCCAGCTCTGGCCTGTGCTTTAACAACAAGACCATCCTCTTCTCAGTTTATGAAAAGTACTAAAAATTCTTTGACAAAAGCACACAGACAAGAACAACGTGACACAGATGACTGCCAATAGGGTCACTGATTTAGGTTCAGGCCCAGTCTGAGGTAATTGAAAGTCATTGCATTTTGAAGTCTAGTTATTTGCATATATAATATGAGTGATCTCACTCCAATTCCTAGTAGTAGATACTACCACCTCTCAGAAACGAACGCCCACAATTCGCACTAACTGGAAGCTCATTGGCAGCCTCACCCAACGAAGAAGCCAAGGCATATATCACAACCTCTGACATATTAAATGTGTCAAGTGATCCTCAAAAATGTGCAGCAAATGATGCTAAAGTCAAAGTCTTTTTTTTTTGTGTGCTTAATTTTAGCTCCTTTTTTAATAACTTCACTCATATCCAGAACATCTTTTTGGCTTAGTCAGAGACCTTGCCAGGCCAATTTTTAAGTTTTCCTGAGAAATAAGAGCAGCCATTGCTGTGGGTGAAACCTCCAGGCAGAAGCTGTAAGGCAGAGGTCCCCAAACTGTGAGGCGCGCCCCATAGGGGGGCATGGAGGAATGTTTGGGGGGGCACAGCGGGGCCCAGGCCAGCCCCCACAGAGGGCAGGGAGAGAGCACCACCCAGCTCTGCTCCTGGCCCCGGCTGCTGGCACTGGCTCCCGGCCCCACGCCTGCCCCCATCCCCAGCTGTGGCCCAAGCCTCAGCCCCCTTACCCCTGTCTGCATGCCCCCCTCCCAGAGCCGCAGCCCCACTCCAGGTTCCACTTCTGGGGGGGGGGTGCGGACAGGAATAAGGGGGATGCAAGATAAAAAGTTTGAGGACCACTGCTCTAAGGAAATCAGATGGCTCAACTGGAGCTTCTAGGAACTGTTGCCAACCCATGAGCAAGAGACTAAGAAAACCAACCTCTTTTCTCTTCAGACTTTCCAAAAGGCTGTAATGATCACAGCACAGAGGGCTGACACTGGAAGGTTTCTCTGTCCTCTAGTGGAGCTGACTCTATGGTTCGGGGCCATTCTAATCTCCATTGGCCTTATTGCTCTGGTTTGTTCTCTGGTGGAGCCTAGCTCTATAGTTCTGGTCCCTGGAGTTCTATCTCTATGGCAACTGAAATTTGGAGAGGTGTGGGCCAAGGATTATACAAACATGAAACTACCCTCTCCTCCCTAGAGTTGGCTCCCCGCAGATGGGAATAAGGCACAAGGTGGTATGAGGTATCTTGCAATACCACTACTTGTGCTGTACCTGTTCTGTGAATACTTGTTACCTGGACTGTCTGTCTGTCTCCCGACACAAGCAACAAAACAGCCACTTCAACAACAAACAACAACAAAAACTAAGCATAGAAGAAAATAGAGACTAGCAAGTTTCAAATAAAAAAGAAACTCAATCCTCACACACTCTTCTTTGCCTCCCAGGGGTGGGTGTACTGAGACCTGGGAAGGCTTCAGTCAGGTGACCGTGACACAGGGAGAGTAGAGGGTTCAGAAGTACTTCCCTAAGTTTAGCGAGGGTGCTAAATAGGAAAAATCATTGGGGTAATCATCCTTTCTTCCTCTTTCTGGTTCCGCTTATGTGAGTGAATGTGATGTCTGACCTTGCTTGACACACTTGACTAGAGACAGCAGGGTATGTAGTGATAAGAAGGGGAAGTTAATGAATTTCCATGTTAGTCAAAGAGTTCATCAGTCCACCTCTCTGCAGTGAGAAACTCTGAAAACTCCAAAAGGATTTAGCAAATTCATTTTTCTTCCCATCGCTCTGTATAACCATTTGGAAAGAACAGTGGGGTAGGTACTGTCTCCTGCTAAGAGTGACATAAAGGGACATAAGGGATAAAAACACACATCTCAGCATAGGTGCCAACTTCCTGAGTTCCCAGGGGGTACACGACCCCCGCTGTGCCCAGGCCCTGCGCCCACTTCACCCCTTCCCCAAGCCCTCACCCCTGCCCTGCCTCTTCCCGCCCCTGCTCTGGCACCACCCCGCCTCTTCCCACGCCCGCTCTGCCCCCTCCTCTGCCTCTTCCTGCCCTGGCTCCTCCCCCCCAGTGCCTCCTGCACTCCGCTGAACAGCTGATCACGGCGGGTGGGAGGCTCTGGGGGGCAGGAGGAGGAGCTGAGCACCCACTATTTTTTTCCATGGGTGCTCTGGAGCTGGAGCACCCACAGAGACTGCACCTCTGCATCTCAGAGAATTTCCTCAGCACAGGCGTAGCACAGAAGTCACACAGAAGGACCTACACAAAGCCCACACTCATGAATCCCTTGGCATAGGGGCATGGCAGGGGAGTGGCTGAAGTCAGGAGGAGGCATTTTGAGGTCAGACAGGAAATGGTTGGAACACTCTGTGCAATGGCTATTCTGGACTGCAGAGCAAACCACTGGTGACTGTGGGGAAGCCGCTGTAGGTGAGAGCAGCCTATAGGGCTGCTCTAACCCATTACAGGTGATACATCACTGTGGGGGGGAGGGATAGCTCAGTGGTTTGAGCATTGGCCTGCTAAACCCAGGGTTGTGAGTTCAATCCTTGAGGGGGCCACTTGGGGATCTGGGGCAAAATCAGTACTTGGTCCTGCTAGTGAAGGCAGGGGGCTGGACTCAATGACCTTTCAAGGTCCCTTCCAGTTCTAGGAGATGGGATATCTCCATTAATTATTATTAAAAATTATTATTATTATCAATCCCTGGAGCAGCCCTGAACCTGGGCAGTGTAAAGTTGTCTTAGAGACACCTTTCTCCGCCTCTCTCCAATTTTGCACCTTCTGGGCTGTGCCTCTTGGGAAGCCCAGCTCAGAATCTGGTCCCACGAATACAAAGTCTTCCAAAATCTTTATGTTTTTTAACAAAGGGGGTTTGTTTTGTATGTGTCACAGTGACAAGCTGAAGAGGCTTCTTGTTAAATTTCTGGTTCCCTGAAAATGAAGAGAGGGCTGGGGTAATGGAAGAGTAAGCCTCTGCTTTGCTTACTGACCCCTGGCAGAGGCTAATAAAAATATTTCTGAAAAGCATTTTCTTTTAGCCTTGGAATACACCACATTGCCCTAAGTGATAGATATTTAAAAAACAAAATATAAAAAAGTAAACCCCACATAACAACCTCCTAAGCAAGGATATCTCAGAACAATCTATAAGACCTACACACCCACACCCACACCCCATTTCATATTACACAAGCTGACTCTCATACTGCAAACATTTCCAATGAATGCCTTTGATGGTTTGTTTGCCAGGTGATTTGCCACCCTCTATATAGTTGTGATCCTGAGAAACATTTCACTTAAATGGAAAAAACAAACAAACAAACAAACAAACACAAACTCCTCAATCATCCATCTGTCCTCTCTGGAAACACATGACCCCTTGGTTACCATGTAGGGTTTATTCTGGCTTTGTACTGGCTAAAGAGGAAAACTTTCGTGGGATCCTCACGTTAAAATACTATCAGAACATCACTGACATAGTAGTCATAAATCATATTTTCAGTTCTGTAATTTTTTCTCTGTAGCCTTTGAAAACTAGAAATGTCAACTACCTTGACATTTACACGGTTTTGGATGGCTATTTTTTAAAAATAGTTTGGAATTGCTGAATGATATAATCTTTTTGAGATGAGTAAGGATTCCATAGTTTCTTGTCAGAATAATAATGAAGACAACCTTTTCCTTGGAGCATGGCTATGCATCCTCATTCCTGTGGGGTTTGTTTCCTTCTTGTCATACGCAGATAGTGGTAAATTCTCCATGTCCTGGTTACAGGGCTAGCTGTGCCTCTGATTCCTTCTCTAGTGTCTCTGAGAGCACCACTTCAGGTCTAAGGTCTTGTGCCTCCACTTCTCTCAGGATGGAAAGCCCATCATTCTAGTCTTCACTGGAACAAATAGCTCAAGTTAGTATACTTGAGTTTCTCCACTCAAGCTAGCCTAGATTGAGTGATAGCTCCTTTAAGGGTTGGTCTTTACTGCATTGTTTGTTTGGCCTATAACTCAAGTTTTGCCCCAAACCCAACTCCTGTCCACACACAAAAATCTCTAGCTCAACATAAATGGCGATTTAAGCTTCAGCTAACTGGGCCATTGGGGGTGGAGTCGGGCGTTGGGTTGAAGCCCAAGTATTGCTGAGGCTCAAGACAGTAATTCAGTGGGGATGCAGCCAGGGCCGGCTCTGGCTTTCTGGCTGCCCCAAGCAAAAAAAAAAAAAAAAAAAAAAAAAAACGCGGCGGCCAGAACAGCAAAGCAAAAAAAAAAAAAACCTGTGGCACGGGGGGAGGGGGAGGGAGCGGGGGGCGGCCAGGGCTTCAGCGGGGCGCTGCCACGCGGCCCCTCCCGCTGTGCCCCCTGCTGGGAGGCTCCGCACCACTCCGGTCGGCGGGGAGGGAAGGACGCGGGCTGCCCTGCCGGGCTTGCTGCAGGGCACTCCCGTCCTCCACGCCACTGCCCCCTACAGGGCGGCCGGAGCGGAACAACAACAACAACAAAAGCGGCCATGCCGCCCTAGGATTGGGCGGAATGCCGCCTCGTTCAATCTGCCGCCCCAAGCACCAGCTTGCTCGGCTGCTGCCTGGAGCCGGCCCTGGATGCAGCAGATAGAGTTACAACAGCTCTTCAACTGCTAATCCACTCTTACACAGCTTTCACTCAAACTAGCTCACATGGAATAACATGCATGTACCACCTCGAGGTAACTGTTGCAGTGAAGACATGCCATCAGACTAGGTGCTGTGCTCAGTGCCTTCGGTACCAACTGTGCTTACCCGGCAGGTCCCACTAGATTCAGGTAGCTGTGAGTCTTCCCTTCAGGAGCCTGTAACTACTGGATTACAGTGACCCAAAACAGCCTTCTTCAAATACAAGTATTGTTTATTTAACCATAGGAACAAAGCATAAGAGAAAAAGGATTTTTAAAATAACAAAAGGTTTACATACTGGTCTATTTTATCTAGGGTTGTAGGCAGGCCTTACCCGAAGCCCCTAACTTCTGGGAGTCTGGGTCTCAGACCATTCCCCTTAAGTCTCTCTACCTCCCTGTTCTTGAGGGCCTGACTTTAAATCAAGCTAAAGTTCTTTGTTCTCACTTTCCCACTTCGACCTGCTTCACAAAACCAGTTTGGTAAGCTCCCAAAGGGTCAAGCCGGAGAATCAAAGCATAACATCTTTGCAGTATCACTCAAGTGTTCTGTAACAACCCCACAAGTGTTTGTTGAGGGATGTCTTATCTCAAGTCTTGCCTTTCTGTTTGTTCCTCAGTAGCCTGCTGATTCTCATAGCTCATCTTTGAACCCTCTCCAATTTATCAATATCCTTCTTGAATTGTGGACACCAGACTTGGACGCAGTATTCTAGCAGTGGTCGCACCAATGCCAAATATAGAAGTAAACAACATCTCTACTCCGACTTGAGGTTTCCCTGTTGTACATCCCAGGATCACATTAGCTCTTTTGGCCATAGTATCACCCGTTCAGCTGATTAGCCATCAAGACTCCCGAATGTTTTTCAGAGTCACTGCTTCCAGGATAGAGTTCATCATGCTGTAAGTATGGCCTACATTCTTTGTACCTAGATGTATACATTTACATTTAGTTATATTAAAACACATATGGTTTGCTAGTGCCCAGTTTACTAAGGGTACGTCTATACTTACCCGCTGGTTCGGCGGCAAGCAATCGATCTTCTGGGATTGATTTATCGCGTCTTGTCTAGACGCGATAAATCAATCCCGGAAGTGCTCGCCGTCGACACTGGTAATCCTGCTCTGCGAGAGGAGTAGGCGGAGTCGACGGGGGAGCCTGCCTGCCGCGTGTGGACCCGCGGTAAGTACCTTTAAGTTCGAACTAAGATACTTCGACTTCAGCTACGTTATTCAAGTAGCTGAAGTTGCGTATCTTAGTTCGAACTGGGGGCTTAGTGTGGACCAGCCCTAAGTGATCCAGATCACTGTGAATCAGTTATCTGTCCTCTTGATTATATACCACTCCCCTAATTTTTGTATCATTTGTAAACTCAGTTATGATTTTATGTTTTCTTCCAGGTCATTGATAAAAATGTTAAATAGCATAGGGCCACAAACCAATCCCTGTTAAAATAAACACAATTAATCATTTTTTACACATTTACAAGGTTAAGACTTTGAATTTATGCAGTAGAAAAAGAATCAGTGAAGCATTGATTGAACAGTATGTGAGGGATCTTTGGAAATGGAAGTATCAAGAGTGAAAAATGCATTCCAAAAATAAAATAAATTAAAAAAAATTACCAAAGCACTAAAGGCACATACAAATTAGTTACCGGGAAGAAACAATGTCTTACCTGCATGATCTAATTAGTGTCTGCAGGGTATGGGGAGGTGAACAATAACTTCCTCTTCAGGATTTTTGTGAGTCTGTGTTGGTTGATTCCACATTGCATCAAAGGAGAAAAAACACCTGTAATGTACAGCCTGAAATTTTGTGTGAGACATCACATTGAGTACAATGCAGCAGGGATATGAGAGGAAACAAGCCTAGACAGGCACTGCTTGCAGATCATGCAATGTCTTAAAATGGTGGACTAGGTACAAATTGTACATCACACTAAGTAAAAAGAAGGGTTGAACCTGTAATTCGTGGATACCTTTATCCCTCAGTGATTGGCATATTTACAAATGTGGCCTCAATTATGGATGTCGCACATTCTTGGTCCCCAGTTTTAGGCTTTTAGGCATTTAAATTTTGGCAACCAAAAATTTCAGTACCCAAAATTAGAAGCTACTATTAAAAATTTGGCCACTAGGGCCCAGATCCTCAAAGGTTTAAGTACCTAACTCCCTTTGAGGAACTGGCCCTAGGTACCTATAGAACAAAAGCAAGTTATTTCCTAAAGCCAGAGATATATCTGAGCAATCACAAAGATATTTTTTTCAGATTATGAGGGGGAAGCTCCTGAAAATGTACCTGTAACTCCAAACAAGGAGCTTTTGTCTATCTAAGATGAACCTGTGAATGATGGAAGTCTGGCTTTTCATGGTAGCTCCTGTATTCCCACATGGGAGCCACCTTCAAAGATTCCCCTGCTGTCTCTGACACAACCATGGCACACATAAAAATTAAATCAATTGGTGCTTGGCTATATTAGGGTTACCATATTTTAAAAATAAAAAAAGAGGACACTCCACGGGGGCCTGGCCCTGCCCCTTCCCCACCCCCGGCTCCGCCCCTTTCCTGCCCCAACTCCGCCCCTTCCCCAAAGTCCCCGCCCTAACTCCGCCCCCTCCCCTGAGCGCCCACATTCCCCCTCCTCCCTCCCAGCCACGCGAAAAGGGCTGCCCGAGCGCTACCGGCTTCACAGTTTGCCGGGCAGCCCCCAGACCCTGCGCCCCCGGCCGGCGCTTCCCCAGCGCAGCTGGAGCCCAGGAGGGGAAGAGCCCGGGAGGGGAAGCGCCCAGCCGGGGGCGCAGGGTCTGGAGGCTGCCCGGCAAACCGTGAAGCTGGTAGCGCTCGGGCTTCAGGCAGCCCCCGTGCCTCCAGAACCTGCGCCCCCGGCCGGGCACTTCCCCTCCCGGGCTCCGGCGACTGCTGTGCTCCCTGAACTCCTGGGCTCTGTAAGCGCCGAGCTGCCCAAGCGCTACCGGCTTTGGGCAGCCCCCATGCCTCTGGACCCTGCGCCCCCGGAGCCCGGGAAGGGAAGTGCCCGGCAGGTGGCTCAGGGTCCGGAGGCATGGGGGCTGCCCGAAGCCGGTAGCACTCGGGCAGCTCGGCTCTTAAACAGAGCCGAAGAATCAGGGGAGGAGCACAGCAGCCGCGGGAGGGGAAGTGCCTGGCCGGCGGTATTTTTCCCGGACATGTTCAGCTTTTTGACAATTCCCTCCGGACGGGGGTTTGATTACCAAAAAGCCGGACACGTCCGGGAAAAACCGGACGTATGGTAACCCTAGGCTATATTATGTTTTTCAATAGAGAAAGAGCAAACCTGGACTTTCAGTCTGGAGGAATTAATTTTAGAGGAGTGTAAACTACAAAGAAAAGAACAAATATAAAGTCTCCGTGAGACAGTACTGTGTGTGTGAGGCTTAATCTGTAACAATAGCCATCTTGAATGTGTTACCCTGCAAACAGCCGTTACAAATACATAGGTGTCACAGACTGGTTCTGCCAGCAAGAGTAGTTATATGTGTGGTAGGACATGGGGGGAGGGATGGGATATGAAAGGGTAGGAGGAAGCTGAGAAAAAAATAAAATATTAGGTAAGAGAAAGAAAATAGGTACATCGGAAACAAAATAAAATTAAATTAAAAATGAGAGTGAATAGTTATATGGGAAATACAGTGAGTGAGGAAAAAGGCATACAATTAAGAAGAAATAGAGAATTCCAGATGAAAACTTTTATAACAGAAAAGGGTCAAAAAGGATGAGGTTAGGCAAAAATAGCAAGCAATTATTAAAAATTCTTCAGAATTTTAGAAAAACACTGGGAAAAAGCAGTTAAGGAAACAAAATGGAAAAAAGAGAGAAAAGAACAAAAGTCAGGAGTTATGGTGAGTCCCCTTGTCCCAGCCCAAATTATTTTATTGGCAATAGTGAATCACATAAATATTTCTGTAAAAAGAGGCACCCTCAGACATGACCTGAAAAAGTAGTATCATATTTTGAATGCTTTCCCCACATTTTGTCATTTGCTGCCTGATCAAGATGTTGAGAGGTTGCTTGCTTCCTCAGGAAAGAAAGACACAGATGGGGACTATTTGGAAATAAACTGTTGTATTTGATAAGGAAGATGAACTATAGCACACTTAATACAGAAGGCTAACCTGTTACCATTTTTATACGATAAAAGGAAGAGAGTCATTTTACTTCCTGATTTTGTTCGCATCTGAGCCTAAAAATAGATCCTCTTTCATTTCCGCTTCACTACAGCAATCTGTGACTTCTGCCCTTCGGCATTTAACAATGATGTTAATCCAGGGTGTGCTCATATAAAAGAAGGCAAGAGCAGAGTTCATGTGAGGCTTCTGGGCAGAGCTATGTAGAGTGATGAGAAGTCACAGGTTTTTTTTGTTTTGTTTTTTTATCCTTTCAAACAAGACTAAATCAGTTGCTGACGGACATGAAATGAAACACCACAAGTCAAATTCTGCCCCCAGTAACAGTGCTTTAAAACCTGGAGTAACTCCACTGAATTCAATGCATTTATAACAATATAGTTGAGAGCAGCACCCAGTTTTGATATTTTAAAAGGGAAGGCCAACATGGTACACAATGGGCAACTTCTCCTAGGTGATTAGTCTGAATGTGGACCAGATCAGCAGTGACTGAAAACCATTACAATCTGGCAGCTGTTTGGTGACCTGAGTGCAGAATGAGCAGGTGACTCTGTCTTGTTCTTAAAACGATAGAGGTCCACATTACATCACATCCACTGGGTTTTGGAACACAGAAGTATGACAGTCTTATTAACCCTCCTGGAACATCTCAAAAAATCTATATAGAGACAATTCTGCATATATATGTTTTCAGAAGATGGAAGGTTTCTTTTCTCATTCTATGGGCCAAATTCGGCAGTCCTTTATTGAGGAAAAATTGCAATTGAAATCAATAGGAGTTTTGCTTGATTGAGTATTGCAGAATTGGAATCCTTAGTATTAGGGGCATTTTCATGGAAACAGACACTTCTTCAGAATCTTTCTGACCTTACTTCTTATTCCAATCCTCAAGGGATAATCTTCTGTTCTGTTTATGACATCTTGATTTGCTGTAGTGACAAGTACTCTAGTATGACATCACAACAGGAAGATTGGAGAGCAGGCAGTAGAAGTAGGTGAATTCCCATGAAACAAAGATCTACGTCCTTTATTATTTTGGAAAATGAGGAAAGGGAAAATATGTAAAATACTGACTGTAATACAGAAGTGGAATATACATTTTCCATGAGGGATCAGCAGCTCTTTATGTGTAGCTTCTGAAGATAAAACTGCCCAGTTTCATCAACTTCTTTCTCCCCACCTGCTAATGAAACTGGCCTAAAATAAGACCCCCAATAAATAGTTTCCCCTTGTTTTTGCTTTTTCCCCAGATTCCAATTTAATTTATACATTCCCTTATTGACACTGGTATAGGTGAGAAGAGAATCAGGGATAGCTTGTGTCGTTGTTAGAGCCAAGAACTACCTACCAGGAAGCCTGAGTTCTATTCCCACTCTGACTCAGTTTTCCTATTTGTAAGACAAAGATAACACCCACACTCCTTATGTATCCCCAAATCCCTGGGAGAAAGGCACCATCGTTTTTATAGAATGTCAGGCTGTTGTTGGTTTGCCTCCCAAACATGGGATAACTTCTATATGACTCATCACAGAATAGCTAGAGGTTGTGATTCATTTGCATTGAGAGTTGGATGTCTAAATCCCATGAGTAGTTTTGAAAATCTCAACTAGACAGCCCCACAGGGCTTGTCAGAAAATTGTCACTGAAACAACATTTTGACAAAAATTAGGGGGGGAAACCCATGAAAAAATTATACAAAACATTCCTTTCCATTTTTCATCTCTCTCTTTTAAAGGGTTCCCACTCCTGCCAATGGTTAGAAGTTTTGCTCTTGGTAACCACACATCATGTTTCATGATCATGACAAGGACTCTCTCTTTCCTAGAGCAGGAAAATTCTCATCTCAGTCATCTCAGCCTATCTAAGGCTACGTCTTCACTAGAGCGGGGGATCGATTTAAGATACGCAAATTCAGCTACGCGAATAGCGTAGCTGAATTCGACATATCCGAGCCGACTTACCCCGCTGTGAAGACGGCAGCAAATCGACCTCCGCGGCTCCCCCGTTGACGGCGCTTACTCCTACCTGCACTGGTGGAGTACAAGCGTCGATTCGGGGATCGATTGTTGCGTCCCAACGAGACGCGATAATTCGATCCCCGAGAGATCGATTTCTACCCGCCGATTCAGGCGGGTAGTGAAGACGTAGCCTAAGCCTCAGACAGCTACCAGCCGCCAGCATAGCTGCCTATGGTTGATCTTCCACAGACCAGTTGTATCTGAGTGAACAATTTAGAGCTGGAGGTAGGGACAACAAGGCAATAGCTCTCATTCTCTGGGTTATACGTAAAAACTCCTGTTACGATGCAAGAGGAGTAAATAGAGCAAAATGTGTTCTCTTTATACTAGCAGTCTCATCAGTCTGCTTCTTTTGCAAAAGTATTTCATGGAAGTTCCCACACACAAGGCCCTTTTCTCAGCTCTGGCAGTTGATTTGTTTGTTTTTCTGTTGAGTAGAAACCACGGCCCATACTGGGTTAGTCTGGCACCTTGCAACCTGCACTGAATAGGGGGAGAGTATAGGTGCACTGCCTCAGGAGCAGAGCAAACACAGAATAGTGACTCAGACACAAACAGTTTAATCCCTGCTTCCCCGTTCCTCTGGAGGAAAGTCAACTGCATCAGTCCCTTTCCTGGCATATGTCCACTCTGCAGCAGCTCAGCTGCACGGACTGTATGTGTTGAGGAGAGAAGGGAGACAAAGATGATACACCTCGATCCCTCCTGTTTTCTGCCCATGGCACTTAATGGTTTAGGCCCTGTATATCTACACTTCAATTAAGCACCCATGGCTGGCCAGAGTCAGCTGATTTAGGCTTGTGGGGCTTGGGCTGTGAAGTTGTAAGATTGCAGTGTAGATGTTCATCTTGAGCTGGAGCCCAGGCTTTGGGACCCTCCCTCCTTGCGGGTGTTTAATTGCAGTGTGCACATACCCGTAGTCTCCTGAGGGCTGTAATATTTTGGTCTAATTCCAGGTGTTCGGCTTTACGAAGAGGTGGCTGGATGGTGTTTAGTAACTTGGGAAATATAAGTCAGGGTAGGTGATCTGGAGGTCCAATATGGCTTTAAACTCTATGGGTATGTCTACACTACGAGAGTAGTTCGATTTTACTTAAATCGAATATGTGGAATCGATATTACAAAGTCGAACGTGTGTGTCCACACTAAGGACAGTAATTCGACTTTGTGAGTCCACACTAAAGGGGCAAGCGTCGACATTGGAAGCGGTGCACTGTGGGCAGCTATCCCACAGTTCCCGCAGTCCCCGCTGCCCATTGGAATTCTGGGTCGAGCCCCCAATGCCTGCTGGGGAAAAAAATGTGTCGAGGGTGGTTTTGGGTAACTGTCGTCATCCAACCGTCACTCCCGCCCTCCCTCCCTGAAAGCGCCGGCGGGAAATCAGTTCGAGCACTTTTCTGGTGAGTGACAGCGCGGACGCCACAGCACTGCGAGCATGGAGCCCGCTGCGACCATGGCTGCAGTTATGGCTGTTGTCAACACCTCGCACCTTATCATCCACCTTTCCCAGAGGCAGATGCTGAGAAATCGGGCGAGGAGGCTACGGCAGCGCGGTGAGGACCTGAAGTCTGAGAGTGGCACAGACCTGTCACAAAGCATGGGACCCCGCGCCGAGGACATCATGGTGGCAATGGGTCATGTTGATGCTGTGGAACGGCGATTCTGGGCACGGGAAACAAGCACGGACTGGTGGGACCGCATAGTGCTGCAGGTCTGGGATGAATCCCAGGGGCTGCGAAACTTTCGCATGCGGAAGGGGACTTTCCTTGAACTTTGTGAGTTGCTGTCCCCTGCCCTGAAGCGCAATGACACCCGGATGCGAGCAGCCCTGAGTGTCCAGAAGCGAGTGGCCATAGCCCTCTGGAAGCTTGCAACACCGGACAGCTACCGGTCAGTCGCGAACCACTTTGGCGTGGGCAAATCTACCGTGGGGGTTGTTGTCATGCAAGTAGCCAACGCAATCGTTGAGCTACTGCTCTCAAAGGTAGTGACCCTGGGAAACGCGCAGGTCATCATAGATGGCTTCGCCGCGATGGGATTCCCAAACTGAGGTGGGGCTATAGATGGAACTCACATCCCTATCCTGGGACCGGACCACCAGGCCAGCCAGTACATTAACAGAAAGGGCTACTTTTCAATGGTGCTGCAAGCACTGGTGGACCATCGGGGACGTTTTACAAACATCAACGTCGGATGGCCGGGCAAGGTTCATGACGCTCGTGTTTTCAGGAACTCTGGTCTGTTTAGACGGCTGCAGGAAGGAATTTACTTCCCGGACCACAAAATAACTCTTGGGGATGTGGAGATGCCTATAGTCATCCTCGGGGACCCAGCCTACCCGCTAATGCCCTGGCTCATGAAGCCCTATACTGGCGCCCTGGACACTGAAAAAGAACTACCGGCTGAGCAAGTGCAGAATGGTGGTGGAGTGTGCTTTTGGACGTCTCAAGGGGAGATGGAGAACCTTACTGACTCGCTGTGATCTCAGCGAAACCAATATCCCCATTGTTATTGCAGCTTGCTGTGTGCTCCACAATCTCTGTGAGAGCAAGGGGGAGACCTTTATGGCGGGGTGGGAGGTTGAGGCAAATAGCCTGGCTGCTGATTACGCCCAGCCAGACAGCCGGGCGATTAGAAGAGCCCAGCGGGACGCGCTGTGCATCCGGGAGGCTTTGAAAGCTAGGTTCCTGAGTGAGCAGGGTAACCTGTGACTATTACGTTTGTGTACAGAGAAGCTGAACCTGCCCCCGTTTCTTTACCAAGTAAATATTCACTATCGTCTCCAGTTACATACCCCGTTCCCCCCCTTCCAACACACGTTTAAAAATAAAATCACTTGAATTTTGTTAATGAACACCGTTTTCTTTATTACTGTTTTCTCGGTAAAGTGTTGAACCTGGGATGCAGACTGTGGTGGGGAGCGGGTGTAGTGTAGTGATGCAAAGGACGCTTCTAAACTCCAGGAATGACAGGCTCCGCAGTGGTGGACTGGTTGTTTCAACGGAGCCTGCCACCCCTCCTGTTCGGGACTCTGTGTGTGGGGGCTATGTGACTTTGTGGCAGGGGGAGGACGGTTACAGATCCCCTGCTGCGTGGCTCTGTGATCCAGGATAAGGACCGCTGCATAAGATCTCTAACCGCCCTCCCCCGCCACAAAGTCACATAGCCCTCCCCCCACACACATAACATGAAAACCACCTCCCAGACTGACCAGGGTAACTAGTGACTGCAATGTGTGTGTGCCCTGCTGCTGAACCTGCCCCCGCCTCTGTACCCTGGTAAAGGTGACTGTCCTGTCCAATTACCAACCCCCTTCCTCCCGTTCAGACAGACTCTCCTGTAAAAGAACATGATGGAAACAGTAATTAACAGAAACGTCTTTTTTATTAGCAACTACACATGAAACTGGGGGATGAAACTTGGACCGGGGCTTGGGTGAGGCGGGAAGGATAGGACTTATCAAATTTTGGGGAATGACAGCCTTCTGGTACTTTAGCAGTCTGCAGGGGTGGAGTGAGAGTTTTCACGGACTCTGCCGCCCCTTCTTCTTGGGACTTTGGGTGAGGGGGGTATGGGACTTGGTGGCGGGGGAGGGCGGTTAGAGAGAGACTGCAGCGGGGCTCTGTCCTCCTGCCTCCGGTCCTGCAGAACATCCACAAGGCGCCTGAGCGTGTCCGTTTTCTCCCTCATTAGTCCAAGCAGCGTTTGAGTTGCCTGCTGGTCTTCCTGCCGCCACCTCTCCTCCCGTTCCATGTGTGATTGGTGCATTTGGGACAAGTTCTCCCTCCACTGGGTCTGCTGGGCTGCCTGGGCTTGGGAGCAGCCTATAAGTTCCGAGAACATGTCCTCCCATGTCCTCTTCTTCCTATGCCTCATCTGCGCTAGCCTCTGGGAGTGTGATGCCAGGCTAGGTCGGGAGACAGTCGCAGCTGTGGGATGGGAAAAAGGGAGTGAATTCCTCAGAAAGATAAATTTAGTTGTGAACAAAGAACATAGTCTTTCTCTGTGAACAAGACCATGCACAGCACCTATCACATGCGCACTCAGGACAAGGTCGAATTTTCGGCCTTCGCATTCAGTGCCTGGGGTCTTGCAGTGCAGATCGGAGAAGCGGGGCAGGACACCGGAATTTGTGTAGCAGGCCGACATGGTAAGCCGTAGACTTGTGGCTGCTTAAAACTTTAATAATAGCACTGGCCTCCTTTCACGTTGAAAGCAATGCCAGTCCCTGCTGCCAGCAATCCGGCAAGCATGAACTCTGCCCCTGTCCCACCCCCTCGCGGCTGTCCCAGGGAAAGATCCCTGTATGCTGCCCCTCTCCCGCCTCCACCGCGTGGCTGTAAACCGCCGGTTACAGTTCTGTAAATGAACAGGCAAGCAGTCCCAATACTAACATTCCCCTACCTAATTCAAAGCAGGTCACCATGAGAGACATCACTCTGATAAGGATTTCAGAGACGGAGAAAGAAAGGATGCTTTGGGAAAGCCTGCAAAGACCAGGGCCGTATGCCGCCATGCTCTGCAAGGCAATGATCCCGGAGTACTTGCTTGTCTCCTGGCGCGGAAACGTTTCCTACTACGGAGGACCCAATAAGGCCGCTCTCCCCAGGAACCTGATGCAAAGGCTTTCTAATTACCTCCAGGAGAGCTTCGTGGAAATGTCCCTGGAGGATTTCAGCTCTATCCCCGGACATATAGACCGGATTTTACTGTAGCTGCACTGGCAGGGACTAAACAGTAGAGCGGCCAGGGCAGAACAATCATGCTAAACCGGACATTGTTAGATTTTTTTTCAGTAGTTGCACTGCCAAGGACTGAAACGTTAAGCGCCTAGGGCAAAGTAATCATGCACAACCCATTGTTAATATTGTTAATATTCCTGTTCTGTTAAAAATAAATGTTTACATGTTTAAAACACTTACTGGCTGATCCTTCCCCTGATTCTGTGTCCGGGTTAACGGAGGGGACGGTTGGTAGGGGATCTCTGTAAGGGTGATGAAGAGATCCTGGCTGTCGGGGAAATCAGAGTTGTAAGCGCTGTCGACTGCCTCGTCCTCCTCATCTCCTTCCTCATCTTCCCCGTCCGCTAACATGTCCGAGGAAGCGGCCGTCAACAATATCCCATCCTCAGAGTCCACGGTCAGTGGTGGGGTAGTGGTGGCGGCCGCACCTAGGATGGAATGCAGTGCCTCGTAGAAACGGGATGTCTGGGGCTGGGATCCGGAGCGTCCGTTTGCCTCTTTGGTCTTCTGGTAGCCTTGTCTCAGCTCCTTGATTTTCACGCGGCACTGCGTTGCATCCCGGCTGTATCCTCTCTCTGCCATGGCTTTAGAGATCTTCTCGTAGATCTTTGCATTCCGTCTTTTCGATCGCAGCTCGGAAAGCACGGACTCATTGCCCCACACAGCGATCAGATCCAAGACTTCCCGATCAGTCCATGCTGGGGCCCTCTTTCTATTCTGAGATTGCATGGCCATCTCTGCTGGAGAGCTCTGCATCGTTGCCAGTGCTGCTGAGCTCGCCACGATGTCCAAACAGGAAATGAGATTCAAACTGCCCAGACAGGAAAAGGAATTCAATTTTTCCCGGGGCTTTTCCTGTGTGGCTGGTCAGAGCATCCGAGCTCGGACTGCTGTCCAGAGCGTCAACAGAGTGGTGCACTGTGGGATAGCTCCCGGAGCTATTACCGTCGATTTCCATCCACACCTAGCCTAATTCGACATGGCCATGTCGAATTTAGCGGTACTCCCCTCGTTGGGGAGGAGTACAGAAGTCGAATTTAAGAGACCTCTATGTCGAACTAAATAGCTTCGTGGTGTGGACGGGTGCAGAGTTAATTCGATGTAACGGTGCTAAATTCGACATAAACTCCTAGTGTAGATCAGGCCTTAGACTCTGTGATAATGCTCTGCCTGCTCCACAACCCTTCCCTCCTGCACAGGTGAGGGGGTAGAGGCTCATTGGTGGATGCTGTTTTCCCTGAATCATGCTCTGTAATGTGGGTAGCACAAATAGGAGTGCAGGGGAAGTTATTTACACCTCTTTACTCCTCTGTGTGGCAATCCTCACATGACTGAGCCTGTTGTGAGTAATGACAATATATCTTTGCCTTATCTTGATCTCTTCACTCTCCTAGTCGATATCCAGTCACCAACACCTAGACATCCAGCCATACAGCCCTTGTTGAATTTTTACCTCCTTGGCTCATCTTTTTGGCCCATTTGCAGACATTGTACCTTCTGAAAGCAGCTACTTTTCAGACACTGAGGAACAATGACACCAATAGGTGCCAATGTCTCAAAACCAGACTTTAAAGTGGCACTCTGTTGTATCTAGTATTGTGGGGAAAACACAAAACCATACTGGTCTCTACAGCTGGCAACATCCTTCATGTTGCCCTCCCAAGTGTTTCAGTTCAAGTTAGAATTTTCTGTTCTTTTTCAGCTTTCATAATTAACTATAGATAAATTGGAGGGTGGGTATTTTTCACACTAGTATTTTGTAAGTAATTACAATTACAATATGGTTTCCAAATGGTTTCTTAATGGTCTTACATTCTTGGGTTTATTTTTTCCCAGTTCAATTCACCCAATCACTCTAACACCTGTAGCCTGAATGCTTTCTAGTATGATCCTATCCAAACTTGCAAACCACGTCTGGCTGGGCTTAGTCAGTATTTGAATATAAAACACTCAATGTACACCTAAGCCTGAGGTTCTCATATTGCCTTTAGGTTTCTGATTATACAGTTCAATTTGATTCTAACCAGTTCAAGATGTAACTTCTTAGCTATTATGATCTGGGCATGGTGGGTAGCACATTAATGGCTCTGGTTAACCACTTATATTGTTTCATCTCATTTCCTTTGGACAATTCCCTTTTCTTCACCAGCTTTTATGAGTCTTCTCTGTGATACATTGCAGCAATCACTGCTGTTGGAGATCTTTTAACTAAAGGAGAAGTACGTATTTTGACATAAATAATGTTTTTGACATTTGAATTTCCCCAGAAAACCTCAGATACTACTTCAGGTTTAAAGATCAGCATGATTTTTACCATCTGACTGAAGGACAAGGAAATATGCCTGAAACTACATAGCAAGTGAGTGGAGTTGTGTTAATTTAAATGGAAGATATGGGGCAAAGGTGTTAACATAACTCAGTCACTGTCGAACATTAAACAGTGTTAAGTAGGGTTTGGCATACTTAGTACTGTGCTTAGTACTATGGCAAACATATTATTAAAACTATTTTATTTGTATTAAAGATAAAAGAAAGAAGAAAAACAGTTAAAGTATTTGAAATATAAAATATTAAATAGAGCTTTCATTTTATTGTTTGTTCCCTGTCCCTTTAGCTGGAGATAGTTTTAGAAGGAAAAAATCTCTGGGTTTGACAGTTTCTTAGAAGGTATAAAAGAAGGTAATAACTGTCCTTTTGGGGACAAGAAAAAATTAGTAGAGATGTGCTGGAGCTGTTGTTGCTGCTGTTGTTGCTCTCTGACCCTATTTCATTTCAGGTGGTGTTCAGGATTCAGATGGAGCTGGGGGAGTGCAGGGCGGGCAATGTCATCTGGATCCCTCTCTCTGCCCTGGAGGAGGTGAGGCCATCCTTCAGGATTAGGACAAAGAAGGTCTGGGGTTCCAGGAGCAGGGGTGCCATTTCAGATTTGGGGGAGGGGAACTTTAACTGTGATTCCAGGTGCTACTTGGGCACCTGAAAACTGTAAGTTTTTTTTTTCCAGATAATAACTTAGAAAATAGCTGACAGGAGCTATGGTGAGGCTAAGGCAGATTTTGGGCCGGGCTATAGCCCCCACAACCTCCCTCCAGGAGATGGCGGGCGTGGCAACCACGATGGTGATGCTTGCTCCAGTTGCCTCTGCCTGTTCTTCCCTCTGTTCTTCTATTTTCCCCTCATCTCTTTCTTTAAGGTTCCAAAATGGAGTGGTGGGTGGAAAAGCCCATCCAGTCAATATTTTGTCCACGATCCAGGCATAATATTCAATAAACCAATTTTGTTTAATTATTTCCGGACTCACATTTTCTTGTTTACCAAGCATGATCTCAGCGTAGTTCTTGAGTTAAATCAGTAGGCTTTTTTATTTAGAGTAATAAATTTTTTCTGTCTGGTTTCTTTCACCTGTTCCCCATTAATATTTCTTATTTTAGGTTATCGTGATATTTTATGAACTTGCGCTCACTTTTTCAGTTGAACTCACAATGAAGATAAATGTGTAGGCTAGTTATCACAACAGTAGTTTTCCCTACTGGCTGGCCTCTGTTCCACTAAGAGTACTGTCATGTGGGCGATGTGATGATTTTGTAGATTTACTATTGTAGAACAGTCAACTGTCAGACTTCTTAGAATAGGCTAGGGCTTAGAGAAGCCTGTGTGTTGACACAAGATAATACAGGTTGTGTTTAGTTTAGCAAATCATGGAGAATGATAAGTTCTGTCTGTGTCCAGCAGCTTCAGTAAAGAATACTTTTTTGTATTCATTATTACCATGATCTATTACTTGTCAATGGGGATACATGGAAGTATGCCACAGATTTTCAATAGTCCAAACTGGTTTTGTTATAATCAATAAGAAGTGTACTAACAGCATCCAAAACGATGACAAAATGTAGAAAAAATAATCTTCAGAAAAATATAGATAAGAGACCGGAGAAATAAACTCCACACACAACTTTGTAGATCAAAGCTCTAAAACAAATTCATTGACCTTTTGTAGCACCCATTGCCTTCCCACTCAAAACTTATCCTCAGACTAAGGTCCTAAGAAAGGGATACAAAAAAAAATGTATCAGGCCCCTGCTCTGCTTTGTCTATGGCTTTGCACCCCACCAATAATTCACATTTACTAGTATATAAAATATAAACATAAACAATGTTTTCTAGTTTCTTGTTCCTCTAGAAATTCTCCTGGATGATAACATGGGGCCCATATATGGTACTAAATCTTGGTGTGTTAATAAGAGATGTCTTTCCATGTTTGTTCTTTACTCCTTTTCATTTTTTCTTAACTATAAGCAAAGGAGAGATAAGAAATGTTAATTATGGAACAAGGTGAATAAGTAGGGTAAAAGTAGAGAAAGCAGGTTTGGAATTGCTCTTTCTGTTGTCAGTAACCTGGAGTGTCTTCCATCCAGGGAATCATTTGGTCGACTGCAATAATGTGGAGTGTTTTATATAAAGGAGACAATTTAGTGTTTTATGTAATTAATATTATAGCCCAATTTGTCTTGCTGAATCATATACCTCTCTAATCAGGGGATTTTGGAAAGCACAGGTTACAGCCATTGTACTGGTAAAACTGGAAAAAGGAAGTATTATTCATAGATTTTTAGATTTTAAGGACAGAAGGAAGCATTAGATCATTTAATCTGACCTCTTGTATAACACAGACCATAGAATTTCATCAGTTACTGCTGTGCTGAGTCCAAAAACTTGTGTTCGAATTAGGGTGACCAGATGTCCCAATATTATTGGGATCGTCCAGCTATTAGGGGCTTTGTCTTGTATACGCAACTGTACCCCCACCTCCCAGAAAAAAAGTGTCCCAATTTTTAACTCTTGCTATCTGGTGGTAAGACTAGTTAAAAGTTCATCAGACAGTCAGAATCATCAGCTGAGTAGCCCTTCATTTGCATGCATGGTGTACAAAGCATCCATTTATTGGGTCTGAGTAGAAATGTAGGATTCTAGAACTGCGAGGGTCAAGAATGGAGAAATTGGAGAACTGGAATAGTGAAGACACAGACACACTTTGGAGAAACATGATCAATATTATTCCAATACTGTTACAGCTAATAAGCTAATAGCCATGCTTGGACGTACTAAATGTAGGCTAAACAAGATGCTTTCTGTGAAAGTTTTAATTAAGGAAAGTTTAGTGGCTAGAATTGTGGTTGCTGTGGTTAAGTATGAACGAGAACAATTTGCTCCAACTGCATGGTAGTTTGTAGATAACAAAGGATGCAGCTGTGAACCAGGAAGACAATAAATAAATAAATTAACATTTGTCATGGTTTCTTCTTTTGTTTAATTACTTTGCTTTAACTTTCCTGTGCTGTAGAGAGTTTTCATTAGTGGGAAAGAAGATGCCAAAAATACTGATTTGTTTTTTTTTAACTAAGTTAGCTGATAGATTTCGGGTGAGAGATACAGGCTCTGGGCTGGGGCGGAGGGTTGGGGTGTGGGATGGGATGAGGGGCACAGGCTCCAGCCAGGCAGCGCTTACCTCGGGTGGTTCCCGAAAGAGACCGACACATCCCTCTGGCAGCGGCTCCTAGGCAGGTGGGTCAGGGGGTCTCCGTGCACTGCCCCTGCCTGCAGGCACCACCCCCACAGCTCCCATTGGCCGCAGTTCCTGGCCAATGGGAGCCGCGGAGTTGGCACTCAAGGCAGGGGCAGCACGCGGAGATCCCCTGCCCCTCAACCAGGGGCCGCAGGGACGTGCCAGTCGCCTCCGGGAGTGGCACAGAGCGAGGGCAAGTAGGGAGCCTGCCTTAGCCCTGCTGCGCCATGGTACTTTTAGCACCTAAAATCTCCCAATTTGGCTTCAGTATCATCTGGGAGATAGAGCCTGATTCCGGGAGGAGGCGCTGGGAGGGAGGGAGAGGAGTTGAATGAGGGAGTGGGAGGAGTTGATCTGCGGGTCCTGCAGAACCCCTGGAGTACCCTCAGGGACTCCCAGGAGTTTGCAGACCCAAGGGCGGCGGGTTGCACAGGCTGGGGGAGGCTTTGCCTACCCAAACAGCCAGGCATGACCCTGCTCCCTGCCATGACCGCTCCCTGTGGCAGCGTGTGGCTCCAGTCCTCCGGTTCCAGACCCCCAATGCTCCGCTGATGCTGGGGCCATGCGCCTTTCCGCACTCAGGAGTAGGGTTGCCAGCCCCCCCGGGCTGGGGAGGTTGGGGCCGCGCGCCGCCCACCCTACCACACTCTGGGGTTGGGGGCCTACCCGGGAGATTGAGCCAGTGGCCATGGTGTGTGGGGGGGTGGCTCTGGGCTCCGGTGGAGGGCGGGGACAGAAAGGAGGGCTCGGCTCTGGCGGAGGGGGATGGGGCGGGTCCTTGGGCAGAAGGGGTGGGGTTGGGGGCTAGCCTCCCCCAGCTGACGGTTCACGCGCCACCCATGTGCGGACCCCAATTTGAGAAACGTTAATCTAGACCATCCCTGACAGGTGTTTGTCTAATCCGCACATAAAAATCTCCAATGATGGAGCTTTCACAACCTCCCTAGGAAATTTATGCCAGTGCTTAATTATCCTGACAGGAATTATTTCCTAATGTCCAACCTAAACCTCCCTTGCTGCAATTTAAGCCCATTGCTTCTTGTCCTATCCTCAGAGGTTAATGAGAACAATTTACCTCCTTCCTCCTTGTAACAACCTTCTATGTACTTGAAAACAGTTATCATGTCCGCTCTCAGTCTTCTCTTCTCCACACTAAACAAACCAATTTTTTTCAATCTTCCCTCATAGGTCATGTTTTCTAGACCTTTAATCATTTTTGTTGCTCTTCTCTGGACTTTCTCCAATTTGTCCACATCTTTCCTGAAATGTGGCACCCAGAACTGGACACAATATTCCAGTTGAGGCCTACCAAGCACAGAGTAGAGTGGAAGTATTACTTCTCGTGTCTTGCTAAAATATCCAAGAATGATGTTTGCTTTTTTTGCCACAGTGTTACACTGCTGACTCATATTTAGCTTGTGGTCCACTATGACCCCCAGATCCCTTTCTGCAGTACTCCTTCCTAGGTAGTCATTTCCCATTTTGTATGTGTGCAACTGATTGTTCCTTTGCATTTGTCCTGAATTTCATCCAGTTTGTCCAGATCATTTGGAATTTTAATCCTATCCTCCAAAGCACTTGCGACCCCTCCCAGCTTGGTATCATCTGCAAACTTTATAAGTGTACTCTCTATGCCAATATCTAAATCATCGATGAAGATATTAAACAGAAGCAAACCCAATCCCTGCAGGACCCCTCTCAATATGACCTTCCAGCTTGACTGTGAACCATTGATAACTGCTCTCTGGGAATGGTTTTCCAACAGTTATGCACCCAACTTATAATAGCTCCATCTAGGTTGTATTTCTCTAGTTTGTTTTGGAGAAGGTCATGCGACACAGTATCAAAAGCCTTACTAAAGTCAAGATATATCACATCTACAGCTTCCCCACTATCCACAAGGCTTGTTACCCTGTGAAAGAAAGTTATTAGGTTGGTTTGACATGATTTGTTCTTGAGAAATCCATGCTGACTGATATTTATCACCTTATCTTCTAGGTGCTTGCAAATTGATTGCTTGATTATTTGCTCCATTATCTTTCTGAGTACTGAAGTTAAACTGACTGGTCTGTAATTCCCTGGGTTGTACTTATTTCTCTTTTTATAAATGGGCACTATATTTGCCCTTTACCAGTCCTCTGGAATCTCTCCCAGCTTCTTTTTGAAGATAATCACTAATGGCTCAGATATCTCCTCAGTCAGCTCTTTGAGTATTCTAGGATGTATTTCATCAGGCCCTGGTGACTAGAAGGCATCTAACTTGTCTACATAATTTTTAACTTGTTCTTTCCCTGTTTTAGCCTCTGATCCTACCTCACTTTCACTGACATTCACTGTGTTAGACATCCAATCGCTACTAACATTTTTGTTGAAAACTGAAACAAAAAAGTCATTTAGCACTTCTGCTATTTCCACACTTTCTGTTATTGTCCCCCCACCCCGTAGAGTAATGGGCCTACCCGGTCCTTGGTCTTCCTCTTGCTCTTGCATTTGTATGTTTTCTTGTTACCCTTTATGTCTCTAGCTAGTTTAATCTCATCTTGTGCCTGGGCCTTTTTAATTTTGTCCATACATAGTTGTTATTTCAGTTTATTTATAAATAAATTGTGTTATTTGTTTATATTCATCCTTTGTAATTTGACCTAGGACTTTTTGTAGGACTCTTTTTTGAATTTCAAAAAAGCCAGGGTGGTCTCTTGCCATAGTTCCTATAATTCCTATGAATGGGATAGTTTGCTCTTATACCCTTAATAATATCTCTGAAAAACTACCAACTTTCTTGAACTGTTTTTTCCCTTACACTTGCTTTCCATGGGATCTTATCTACCAACTTTCTGAGTTTGCTAAAGTCTGCCTTCTTGAAATCCTTATCTTGATTGTGCTGTTTTCCCTACTACCATTCCTTAGAATCATGAACTCTACCACTTCATGATCACTTTCACCCAAGCTGCCTTCCACTTTTCTTCCCCTTCCAGGCCAGGCACTGGCTTCAGGTATAACAGGGCAGAGCTAACTGGGCCCAAAGCCTCTCTTTAACCTCTTCCGTGCTGGCAGGCAGTTTCTCCACTTCATCACAGCTCCAGTAAAGATAAGTGAAATAAAATTGAAAAACCTTATTTTTTTCCAAAATGGCTGATGGCACAAAAATGCACATGTTCAAGAACAGGGGGCAAAACAGAAAGGAGGTGTGAAAATCTATCTAAAAACATACGATGAGTAAAGGTATAGATGTATAATTACTGTTGTTTTTCTTAAAGCCCCTGTGACAGTCAGGATCCCGACCTCCCAGGAGGAGAACAGGGTGATTGAATCCTAAAGAATAAGCAACTGAATCAGTTGATTATATACAATGTTATTGTACTATAAAAGTATATTGAGTAAGGTCTTATGAAAGCCAGTGACACACTGATGATTAATATCATTGTGTGCTCTATGAACAGGCTGTATATAAAGAGGTATGTATGTATGGTGGTAATATGTATTTAAAAGATGTTGTGGAGGGAGCAGATCAACAAGTTTGCCCTATACAAAGGAATGTTGTTTTGCCTGTATCTCCATTGTGAAATAAGCAAGGTGATGACAGAGACAATGCAAGTTCATTTGCATCTAAGTTCACAGGAGCAACAAATTAAGAGAAAGGTGAGGAAGACAGGATGGCATAAGCAGCAGGGGAGAAAAACCTTCATCTGGGGATTCTCTTCAAAAGAATACACTTCAAACAGGGGCAGCAGGTTTGTATAATTTTGGGTGGTACCCAGAACGGGTCCAAGTCCCCCCCCCCCCCCCACGCTCACCTGCCTAACGCTCTGGGAGGGAGTTTGGGTGCAGGAGGGATGTGGGCTCTGGGAGGGAGTTTGGGTGCAGGCTCTGGCCTGGGGCAGGGGTTTGGGGTGTAGGAGGGGGTGCAGGCTCTTGTTATGCTTAGAAGAAGCACACGGGATCTTTTTCAGGGGAAAAGGCAATATGACGCGTTTATTGAAGATACAACAATTAGCATATGCATTCAATCACACACACACACACACACATTGTCCCATGTGCTTGTCCCTATCTGTCACCACAAAACCATGTAGCAAAAATACATCATTAAAAATATGTGTGTAAAACAAACTAAAAAATGTAACGCGTGTTTTGTACAACGAACAATGCGTATATGTTACATCCTAAAAAACAGTATTTTTAAAAATGCAATTATAAGCCAGCACCCAGGAAATAAATGTAAATGTAATACCCGTGTATTATATACTAGCAATCACACATACTATTTACCAAAAATAAAAAAAGCACAAAGCACTATAACCGCCACCCTGGTTAATTTCTCTGTTACCCTTAGCCTAAATTGGCACAATCTAACTAATCACTTCTTGTCAAAAACAAAGGTAACTCAGTTTTTACAACAAACACAAAGGAATATAGGGAAGCGTGTCGTTCAAATATTACATGCAAATAAAAACATATTAAAAATTGCTAACTCTAAAAAGAACCCTAACGGCCTATCACTGGTACAACGTTTTTACAGGCTGGTCCCCAACCTCTAAGGGCATATTGTCTATTATGTTTCACCCATTACTAGTTGTGTTAATATTGTCCTGTGTTTGCTTGCTAAAAATGTGTTGTATGTGCTGTTAAACAAAAAAAATGCTTGTTAAATTACAATCACAAACTCAAATTGCCTCTCAGCATATTGCTATAAAATAATTGTATAAAATATGACCCACTCAAGAATTGTTATTGAGGGGTCAAAAGGGGAACATGTAATAATAAAATTTTATGTTTGTATTTTATATAATTTAAAATAAAAAATAATAATGTAGCATGTATTAAATGTATTGGTGTATAATTTAATCATATCCTGCCAGCCACCCTTTTTAAATAGCTAAAAGGAATGACCTAATGGGCCATTGGTAAAAATACATCAGCCAAAATTTGTGTCTGTGCTAATTTCAAGGCAGTAACAAACCTTTAAGGGTCACCAATTTGTTATAGGTTTAGCATTTTAAAATAAATAAAAAAATGCCATAATTGTTTTCTTTTGCATTACAACTTAATGATCCTATTCAAAATGTTCAGTGTAAATAAATTTTGTTTTGTGTGTAAATAAAAAATGTGTATGTTAAAAAATAAGTGTACAGGCCATTGCTAAACCAGGTGGTCTAGGGAGGAACCGGAGACAGACGCCAGGGCACCAGGAGGCTGCAAAACGCCCCTGTTGAAAGAGGAGGGCAGATTAACGACTCTAAAAATGAGACAGGCACCTATCAATGGGGACAAAATAACTGTAATGAAAACCAGCATGGAATAACTCCCTAAAAAACTTAATAAAAAAAGAAAATAAAAAATGAGAAGAACAATTTTAAAAAACAAGCACTCGTCAAACAACAATTGATTACAGCATAACGGTGCAAAACTCATTGGTCCCAATGAAGGAAAATCACTATATAAACAGGGTGCCTTGCCATGAAACTTTGGGTTCATCCTGCCAAGACTTCCCCGGAGCATCATGTCGCAACTGACAGAACCTGGCTCCTCCCTACCTGTGATCAACCTAGCTGGCCACTAGGTTGATCCAGACTCTGGACTGGTAACTATAACATCGACTGGCAGGTCAGTGTGTGTGTGTGTGTGTGTATGTGTGTGTGGTGTGATTGAATGCATATGCTAAGTGTTGTATCTTCAATAAATGCGGCGTATTGCCTTTTCCTCTGAAAAAGATACAGTGTGCTTCTTATAAGCATAACACTCTGGGAGGGAGTTTGGGTGCAGGAGGGGATTTGGGCTCTGGGAGGGAGTTTGGGTGCGGGAGGGGGTTTGGGGTGAGGGCTCTGGGCTGGGGTAGGGGGGTGGTGTGCGGGACGCGGTGCGGGCTCTGGGAGGGAGTCGGGGTGCGGGCTCTGGGCTGGGGCAGGGGGTTGGGGTGCAGGAGAGGGTGAGGGGCGGCTCCCGAAAGCGACCTGAACACCCATCTGGCTGCGGCTCCTAGGCGGGGCGGGCGGGGCGGTGTCCGTGCGCTGCTGCCCACAGGCACCGCCCACGCAGCTCCCATTGGCCGGGAACTGTGACCAATGGGACCTGTGTAGTCGGCGCTCAGAAACACCCTCCTCCCTGGGGCCGCGGGGGGGGGGGGGGCGGCTGCTTCCGGAAGTGGCACGGAGTGAGGGTGGGCAGGAAGATGCCTTAGCCTCACTGCGCTGCCGGTGGTGGCGGCGGCAGCCAGGGGCCCCTTTTAAATCGCCTGGGGGCGGCAGGCAGGGCTGGAAGATGCTCTGGGGGAAGCGCACTGGGACAGCAGGTGGGGCCAGGTAAAGACTTGGCCCCGAACATTGGTGGATCTGGGCCCCTGGGCCCTGAATATTCCTGGAGCATGGGCATCATGGGCCCATATAACTCGCTGCCCCTGACTTCAAAGGTTTACTGGCCTATAAAAATACTGGATATTCTTTCTTGCCTGGAGGGCTGGAGATGCTGGTAACTTGATGTAAATAAGGAAGCTGCTTAGACAAAGATTCCAACTTGCTAAAATTAAGTTTCAGTCACTAAGAAGTGTGTTACTTTTGTTTTATTTGTAACCATTTCTGTCTCTGTTACTCTTGCTTAGTATCACTTAAATCTATGTTCATTACTAATAAACTTATTCTTAGTTTTACTATAAATCATCTCAGTGCTGTTATATTGAAGTAAAACATGAGTCCTCAGCCAAACTAACAGGCTGGTGTGTTCACTGTCTCTCTGGAGACAGCTAACTTAATTTCTGTGAGAGACCAGTGAGAGGGATTGGACACTGTAGAGAGATGGGAACTGGGGTTTACTAAATGTTATCTGCATGGCAAGGTTAAGACTGACAGAGTCTTGAGAAATTTGCTGTGAGGCGAACAGACTGGTATTGCAAGACTGACACACAAGTTAAGCTCCAGCAAAGCTGTCTCTTGCTGAGACAGAGGGATAGAACAGTGGCTTACAGATCTGGATGCCCTTAGGAGAACATCACAGCCTCATCTCCTAGATTCATAGAATTAAGTTCGAGTCTCAGCTTTCATTTTTAAAAAGTAAACTTTTAAGTCCTGATGGTTGCAGAGAAAAGCTTAAAAATGTGACCCAAGTGTATCCTAAAGTCTAAAAACAAAACAGAAGACAAACAAAAGTGAGCCACTTTAAAAAAAATCTCATGATTTTTGGAGAAATCTCACAATTTTTAGGCCCGCCCCATGGGTTTCGACTACTTGGAGTTGGCAACACTCTAATCCCACGCATTACAACATCTTTAATAAAGCAAACATTCAAAGCAATTGCACATGATAAAGTCATATCATTACAGGAATTATAATCTCTGGTATGCGCCAATGGTTTGCATGTAAAACATCTTGGCTTGCAAAATAGACTTTGCATCACCTCTTTCATTGTAATGTACCAAGGGTGTTAACATTTTTATTACACAGTAGAAAATGCCTTTAGCATTTTTAATGCTATTGGGATTTTCTGATTGCTTGTAATTGATGCAATACAATGCCTAGATAAATCAGTAATATTTTCATGGCAGGAACTGTTGTCACAGTTCAGGGAAACTGCACCTCTATTCCTCCTCTTCCTTCCTCAAGGACACCCACTCTAGGCTCATCCATCACCTCTTTTGGGTGGAGACCCATGTCTCTTTCCCTCCTGACTGGGTGTTTTCCCAGGCTGCATAGTTCCCTGCCTAACACTGTGATATCCCTGGCAAGCCAGACTGCCTAAACCGGCTAGCGACTGCACTTTGCTTTCTCTTCAAAGGCTATGAAAACATAATAACCAGCAGTTATAAATTACCACAAAGCTCTTTCTAAGCAAGCACATTTATTATTAAGGTGAAAGCATTCCAGAGAAAGCACATTAAACACAATAAAAGAACATACATGAATGCTAAAAGCTTACCAGAGATTACTCATCAGTGTTATGGGGCCTCAGTAGGCCAAAGTCCTTCCAACACTCCCCAGGAAGGATTGGGGCCTCCTTGTACAGAAGGTCCTATCTTTTTGCTGGATCAGAAAGAAGACTTTGAGTCAGTTTAAACTCTGGCTATTTATCCAAAAGTCCTTTCTTTGTCTGTTGGTCTCTGGAGAATCCAGTTGGAACCAGTATATGCTAGGCTCTCTAGGTGGTGTTACATCTCTAAGATGTTACAGCCTGAGTGAATTTCTCTAATGACTGTTCTTAACTTCTGGTGTACCTGTGGTCACCCTCCCCCATGGAATTACATACAGTCCTTGTCCCACAATGATTCTTAATACAATAAGATCTCACAAAGATAACTGCAAGAATTTGCCGAATCTGTCACACTTACTACAGATTTGTATAGCCCCTAGCACACTGAAGCTCTGGTCTTGGTTAGGACCGCTAGACACTACTGTAATACCAATAATAATAATAATAATAATAATAAAATAATAATAATAATAATAATAATAATAACAATATTGCATTTCCCTTCCCCCACATTCTTTCTCTTTTATCTCTGATTTTCTTATTTCTTATTTAGTTTCAAAATACCAATAAGACACAGAACAGATGTGCATTTCAGAGTGATTTGTGCCTTCCTCAGACTCAATCTTGCACACCTGCTTTATAACAACCCACCAGAAATAATCACTGTGCTTTGCATTGCCAGCCATGCCTTACCAATGGGACTACCTGAAGTCCATAAGCACCATGCTTGATTGTGTTTTCAGGACAGTGCCCTTATTGCTTGGTCATAAGGTGCTATGATGAAATTGGCTTCCATCAAGATGAAATTATTATACGGTGGGTGCAAAACTGGTTGAAATACTGTACTCAAAGACTAGTTATCAATAGTTTGTTGTCGAAACTGGGAGGGTCTGTCTTTGGTCTGGTTATTTTCGTGAATGATTTGGATAATGGAGTAGACAGTATGCTTATAGTATTTATGGATGACACCAAACTGGGAGGGGATGCAAGCACTGTGGAGGACAGAATTAGAATTCAAAACAACATTGACAAACTGGAGAGTTGGTCTGAAATCAACAAGATGATTTTCAGTAAAGACAAATGCAAAGTACTATACTTAGGAAGAAAAAAATCAAATGCACAACTACAAAATAGGGAAAAAACAGGCAGGATCTGGGGGTTATCGTGGATCACAAATTGAATGAGAGTCAACAATGTGATGCAGTTGTGAAAATGGCTAATATTCTGGGGTGTATTAACAGGAATGTCATATGTAAAACATGGGAGGTAATTGTCCCACTCTATTTGGCACTGGTGAGGCCTCAGCTGGAATTCTGCATGCAGTTCTGGGCACCACACTTTAAGAAAGATGTGGACAAATTGGAGAGGGTCCAGAGGAGAGCAACAAAAATGATAGAAGGTTTAGAAAACCTGACCCATGAGGACAGCTTTAAAAAACTGGGCAGGTTTAGTCTTGAGAAAAGGTGACTGAGGAGGGAACTGATAACAGACTTCAAATATGTTAAGGGCTGTTACAAAGAAGACTGATGAATTGTGCTCCATGTCCACTGCTGGTAGAGGACAAGCAGTAATGGGCTTAATCTGAAGCAAGAAAGATTTAGGTTAGATATTAAGGAAAATCTTTCTAACTATAAGGATAGTTAAGCTCTGGAACAGGCTTCCAAGGGAAGTTGTGGAATCCCCATCATGGGAGGTTTTTAAGAACAGGTTGGACAAACACCTGCCAGGAATGGTCTAGGTTTATTTGATCCTGCCTCAGCTCAGAGGACTGGACTAAAATGACTTCTTGAGGTCCCTTCATGCCCTACATTTTTATGACTCTATGTATTTTATCCTCTCCGACCTCCCTATTTCCTGTCCATACCTAAGAGACAATTTTGGAGCAAATGAAGAGCAGTGTCTTTTTGAGCTCCTGCAGTTTTACATTACCTGCAGACTACCTTGCTTGTGACTAAGTAGCTAGTGTGTAAAAAGCTACTTGATTGAAAAAGGGGGTTCTTAAAACAAGATTGTAGCTTCAGAAAAAAATGCAACAACCACATAAACAGAAAAAAAGAAAAACTACACTGTGATGTGAAATGCATACAGCTAAGAATGAGCTACATTTTCCCCCTTCTGTAGTCACATCATCTAAAAAAATCTAACAACTTTAAAAAAACACTATTTAACCACCATTTTCATAAATGAATGCTCTGCTGCATATAGGCCTAATGTGGACGTCATAACTTGGACCTCAGCAACATCTCTAAGGAAGTCTGTGGCTGAGCCAAGACCAGAACCCAGGTTTTTTGAGCCCCAGTCCAATACCTTAACTACAAAACCACCCTTCTCTTTTGTGCTCTCATTATGACCCCAATCCAAGAAAGCAATCAAGCACATGCTTAATTTTTAGCATGCAAATATTTCCAGTGATTTCAATGGGACTTATTGTGCTTAAAATTAAGCACCAATTTTTGTGCTTTCCTGGAGTGGGTTGATATTTCCAAAAGCAGAAACAGGCAAAACAAGAAATCTTGTGAGATTACCAGCTGAATTTTACAGATCCAAGATATCTGGAAAAGCAATGGATTTCTGCATGTTTCTTTGAAACTTTTAACATTTTCCCATCACTAGTTCTATGGCCTTTCTTGCTATTTGATCGTGTCACTTATCACATTGTAAATATCAGGCAGTAATACACACTTGCTTGTGGACTACACTTGAAGAAGAAACTCCTCTTACAAGTCCGAGGATCTACCTCTGCTTCTCAAGGCCAGGTTTTCCTTGAATCTGTAGACAACACTGTCACTAAGAAATAAGAGAATTTGAGGCCGCTCATATAAACCATTTGTGGCCTTGGGTACTCCATTCATGGTGACAAATAAGATCCAACATGTGGAATAAATCAGGATTTACTCTGGGGAACTTGACAAAAGAAACCCCGGAGGCTGAAGTAGTTGGCTTAACCTGCTTAGTTCTCTCCTACTGTGAGTTAAGGTTCTCTTTTGTCCGTGATCAGAGGACAGATTGAATGTTAAGTTTTGCTAACTGTTAAATATTGACAGTGAAACAAACTATTATTAGTCACAAAGCCAGATCTAATCTATTATTTATCAGCAAATAGCTATTGCAGTGATATCTACCCAAATATGTACAGAAATCTTAGAAAGACACTTGAAGTTTTAGAAAGTTTGGTATTATGAGCTTAAAATGACTAATACAGTTTCATAAAGTGAGTGTGATGACCGTTTTAAATTTCTCAAGAACTTTTTATTCTAACAGAAACCTCAGCAAATTGCCACAGCCAATTTGTTTTATTGCATTCAAAGCTATTCTGCATTACCCGACTATTCCCGTCATAATAGTTACCTTCTTTCTGCCCAAGATGCTGAGCATGTCTTTCTTTACATCCTGTCAATGTGGCTTCTCAACTGGGTGAAGAATCACTGCACACCAATGAAACAGCATTGAAGGAATCCCCAGTCCATACAAATCACCCCATTTGTTTCTAATTAGTTCATCTGTGAACTGTCTACATTGAAATGACTTATCCATATTGAATAGCTCTGTTACATCAATGGTCAATGGTCTCATGTGGCAGCTGGTTTCCTGTAAAGATGTGCCTTTTTCAAATGACATTCTTTCATGGATCAAAATATTCTTAACCTTTTTGAATGACTGTATCCAGTAGTTTGCCCTTCCTTTTGTACGCTCATCTTATAGATTCCACATGCAGCAGTGTGGAGGACTGCACTATCTTTTGTCTTCTATTTCGCTCGCTCCCAGGAAGATCTGGAATATCCACAACCATTTCTTCCAGTCCTCTATCACAAGCCATAATTCAGGGTTATAAAAGGTTATGTGATTCCATTACGTATCAGTGGCTAAAACCCACTGATTCCAGGGGCTGCTATTACATACATCAGCTCTTAAATGAGCTTGAATTCCTATGATTCACAGAAAACTGTTTATACAACAAGTATTGCACTTGGTTCCCTGGATATAGGGCCAGCTGTTGAAGTTGTTCACCAAACTATTTGTTCCTGCATACTCCTATTCTACTGGCATCCACTTTTAAAAGAATTTGTACGCACTGCTCTCAGGAAGTGAACAGAAATCAGGGGTCAGATGTTCTGATCCTAAAAAGCTTTCTGAGAAACAAGAAATTACTGCTTGAACCTTCAATTAAAAGGGTTAGTTCTGGGTTTTTCCCCGGTACTTTCATAGATTCATAGATTCTAGGACTGGAAGGGACCTCGAGAGGTCATTGAGTCCAGTCCCCTGCCCGCATGGCAGGACCAAATACTGTCTAGACCATCCCTGATAGACATTTATCTAACCTACTCTTAAATATCTCCAGAGATGGAGATCCAACAACCCCCCTAGGCAATTTATTCCAGTGTTTAACCACCCTGACAGTTAGGAACTTTTTCCTAATGTCCAACCTAGACCTCCCTTGCTGCAGTTTAAGCCCATTGCTTCTTGTTCTATCCTTAGAGGCTAAGGTGAACAAGTTTTCTCCCTCCTCCTTATGACACCCTTTTAGATACCTGAAAACTGCTATCATGTCCCCTCTCAGGCCTGGTCTACACTACGAGTTTAGGTCGACTTTAGCCGCGTTAAATCGAATTAAGCCTGGACACGTTTACACGACGAAGCCCTTTCATTCGACTTAAAGGGCCCTTTAAACCGGTTTCTTTACACCACCTCCGACGAGGGGATTAGCGATAAAATCGGCCTTAGGGGGTCGGAATTGGGTTAGTGTGGACGGAATTCGATGTTATTGGCCTCTGGGAGCTATCCCACAGTGCTTCATTGTGACCGCTCTGGACAGCACTCTCAACTCAGATGCACTGGCCAGGTAGACAGGAAAAGCCCCGCGAACGTTTGAATTTCATTTCCTGTTTGCCCAGCGTGGGGAGCACAGGTGACCATGCAGAGCTCATCAGCACAGGTAACCGTGATGGAGTCCCAGGATCGCAAAAGAGGTCCAGCCTGGACCGAACGGGAGGTACGGGATCTGCTCGCCATCTGGGGAGATGAATCAGTGCTGGCCGAACTCCGAAGCAGTAAAAGAAATGGCAAAATATTAGAAAAGGTCTCCAAGGCCATGAAGGACAGAGGCCATAACAGGGACGCACAGCAGTGCCGCGTGAAAATTAAGGAGCTAAGGCAAGCCTACCACAAATCCAGAGAAGCAAACGGAAGGTCCGGGGCTGAGCCGCAAACTTGCCGCTTCTACGCGGAGCTGCATGCCATTCTAGGGGGTGCAGCCACCACTACCCCAACCGTGTGCTATGAGTCCCTCACTGGAGAAAGACACAGGGAAGCGGGTTCGGCGGACGAGGAAGATGAGGATGGAGAGAACATAGATAGCTCACAGCAGCAAGGAAGCGGAGAAACCGGTTTCCCCAACAGCCAGGATATGTTTATCACCCTGGACCTGGAACCAGTAACCCCCGAACTCACCCAAGAACCTGTGGGCACACAGGGGACCTCTGGTGAGTGTACCTTTGTAAATATTACACATGGTTTAAAAGCAAGCGTGTTTAATGATTAATGATTAATTTGCCCTGGCAATCGCGGCCAGTACAGCTACTGGAAAAGTCTGTTAACGTGTATGGGGATGGAGCGGAAATCCTCCAGGGACATCTCCAGAAAGCTCTCCTTCATGTACTCCCAAAGCCTTTGCAAAAGGTTTCTGGGGAGGGCTGCCTTATCCCGTCCGCCATGGTAGGACACTTTACCACGCCAGGCCAGTAGCACGTAGTCTGGAATCATTGCATAACAAAGCATGGCAGCGTATGGTCCCGGTGTTTGCTGGCATGCAGACAACATCCATTCCTTATCGCTCTTTGTTATCCTCAGGAGAGTGATATCATTCACGGTCACCTGGTTGAAATGGGGCGATTTTATTAAGGGGACATTCAGAGGTGCCCCTTCCTGCTCTGCTGAACAGAAATATTCCCCGCTGTTAACCACGCGGTGGGGGGGAGGGGTGAAGTGACCATCCCAGAGAATTGGGTGTGTGGGGGAGGGGAGTTAGTTGGGTTTGTGCTGCATGTTAAACCTGAAACCGCAGCCCCTCCTTTTACATTGCAAACCCATTTTAAATGGCCAACCCAACGGGTGCTTGGTATGGTTAATGACAGCAGTATTGTTTTAAACCATCCCCACTTGTTAACAAGGTTAAAAAAGCCAAAAGACTGTGTCTTACCATGGCTGCCTGCAACCTGAAATCTGTGGCCTGGCACTGCGTGAGTGATCTCTCACACCAAACCTGCAGGCTCTCAATATAAGAGGAAAAATGCGACCTTGTAACGAAAGCACATGTGCTGTGTGATGTGAACAGCAAAATCTAACGTGAAAGAGTGTACCCATTGTTCTCTAAAATGTATCTTTTTTAACCACCTCTCCCTTCTCCTCCACCAGCTGCAAATGTTTCTCCTTCACAGAGGCTAGTGAATATTCGAAAATGGAAGCGAAGGACGCGTGATGAAATGTTTACAGAACTACAGACTGCCTCCCACGCTGACAGAGCACAGCAGAATGCGTGGAGGCAGTCAATGACTGATTTTAGAAAAGCCCAATATGAGCGAGAGGAGAGGTGGCGGGCTGAATCGCGGGCTGAAGAGCAGAGGTTGCGTGCTGAATCGCGGGCTGAAGAGGAGAAGTGGCGTCAGCTTGTAAACAGAAAGCAAGAGTCGATGCTCCGGCTGCTGGAGCATCAAACTGATATGCTCCTGCGTATGGTTGAGCTGCAGGAAAGGCAGCAGGAGCAGAGACCGCCGCTACAGCCCCTCTGTAACCAACAGCCCTCCTCCCCAAGTCCCATTGCCTCCTCACCCAGACGCCCAAGAACACCCAGTCACTCCAGCCTAGATGATTTCACGAGCAATAAGTTTTAAAGTTTTAAAGTGCAGTGTGTCCTTTTCCTTCCCTCCTCCCCCACCCATCCCGGGCTACCTTTGCAATTATCCCCCTAGTTGTGTGCTGAATTAATAAAGAATGCATGAATGTGAAGTAACAATGACTTTATTGCCTCTGCAAGTGGTGCTTGAAGGGGGGAGGGTAGGGGTGGGCGGGGTGCTTGGTTTACAGGGAAGTAGAGTTAACCGGGTGGGTGGGGGGGCGGAGATTTCATCAAGGAGAAACAAACAGAAGTTTCACACCGTAGCCTGGCCAGTCACAAAACTAGTTTTCAAAGCTTCTCTGATGCGCACCGCGCCCTGCTGTGCTGCTCTAACCGACCTGGTGTCTGGCTGCGCGTAATCAGCGGCCAGGCGATTTGCCTCTACCTCCCACCCCGCCATAAATGTCTCCCCCTTACTCTCACAGATATTGTGGAGCGCACAGCAAGCAGCAATAACAATGGGGATATTCTTTTCGCTAAGGTCTGAGCGAGTCAGTAAGCTGCGCCAGCGCGCTTTTAAACGCCCAAATGCACATTCCACCACCATTCGGCACTTGCTCAGCCTGTAGTTGAACAGGTCCTGACTCCTGTCCAGGCTGCCTGTGTACGGCTTCATGAGCCATGGCATTAAGGGGTAGGCTGGGTCCCCAAGGATCACGATAGGCATTTCAACATCCCCAACGGTTATTTTCTGGTCCGGGAAGAAAGTCCCTTCCTCCAGCTTTCGAAACAGAACAGAATGCCTGAAGACGCGAGCATCATGTACCCTTCCCGGCCAGCCCACGTTGATGTCGGTGAAACGTCCCTTGTGATCCACCAGGGCTTGCAGCAGCATTGAAAAGTACCCCTTGCGGTTTATGTACTCGGTGGCTTGGTGCGCCGGTGCCAAGATAGGGATATGGGTTCCGTCTATCGCCCCACCACAGTTTGGGAATCCCATTGCAGCAAAGCCATCCACTATGTCCTGCACGTTTCCCAGAGTCACTACCCTTGATATCACCAGGTCTCTCATTGCCCTGGCAACTTGGATCACAGCAGCCCCCACAGTAGATTTGCCCACTCCAAATTGATTCCCGACTGACCGGTAGCTGTCTGGCGTTGCAAGCTTCCACAGGGCTATCGCCACTCGCTTCTCAACTGTGAGGGCTGCTCTCATCCTGGTATTCTGGCGCTTCAGGGCAGGGGAAAGCAAGTCACAAAGTTCCATGAAAGTGCCCTTACGCATGCGAAAGTTTCGCAGCCACTGGGCATCGTCCCAGACCTGCAACACGATGCGGTCCCACCAGTCTGTGCTTGTTTCCCGGGCCCAGAATCAGCGTTCCACGGCATGAACCTGCCCCAGTAACACCATGATTTCCACATTGCTGGGGCCTGTGCCTTGTGAGAGGTCTAGGTCCATGTCCATTTCCTCATCACTGTCGTCGCCGCGCTGCAATCGCCTCCTCCTCGGCTGGTCCCGGTTTTGCTTTGGCATGTCCAGGCTCTGCATATACTCCAGGACAATGCGCGTGGTGTTCATAGTGCTCATAATTGCCGCGGTGATCTGAGCGGGATCCATGATCCCAGTGATAGCTATGGCGTCTGGTCTGAAAAAAGGCGCGAAACTAGTATCTGAAAGACCAGGGGAAGGAGGGAGGGAGGGAGGGAGGGAGGGGCGAGTGACGACATGGCGTACAGGTACAGGGAATTAAAATCAAGAAAGGTGGCTGTGCATCAGGGAGAAATACAAACAACTGTCACACAGAATGCACCCCCCCCCCCAGAGATTGAACTCCTAAGCCTGGGTTTAGCGGGCCGTTGATTTGATGGAGGGAGGGGGGAAGGAAATGAATACAGAACAAATCTATTTTTTACATCTTAAGACGACAGTGCAGCATGACTGATAGCCCTCGGCATTTTCTGGGTGCTTGGCAGCAAATACTGGGCGCTTACCAGTATGATGATGACGGATACCAATCATAATACACTATTTATTGCCAAAAGGCAAGGGGTTGCTGCTGTGTAGCAATGTAGCCCTACGTGTGCCAGCCACATGTCTGCCAGCACCCAGATCGCCCTCGGCCTTTTCTGGGTGCTTAGCAGACAATACTTGGCAGAAAATAGTATACTACGACTGATAGCCATCATTGTCCGACGAGGACGGTTAAAGGCAAGGGGTTGCTGCTGTGTAGCAATGTAGCCCCACGTGTGCCAGCCATATGTCTGCCAGCACCCAGATCGCCCTCGGCCTCTTCTGGGTGCTCAGCAGACAATACTTGGCAGAAAATAATATACTATGACTGATATCCATGATTGTCCGACGAGGACGGTTACCAGTCGTAATAAACCATCTACTGCCAAAAGGCAAGGGGCTGGTGCAATGCAGCCCTGCGGCTGCCAGCCCCACAGCTACCAGCATCCCGATTGCCGATGAAGGCTACCAGTCATGCTGCACTGTCTACCGCCAAAAGGCAGTTAGCTGCTGCTGCTGTGTAGCAATGCAGTCCCACGTCTGCCGGCACCCGGAAGACATATGGTGACGGTGAGCTGAGCTGAGCGGGCTCCATGCTTGGCGTGGTATGTTGTCTGCACAGGTAACCCAGGTAAAAAGGCGCGAATCTATTGTCTGCCGTTGCTGTGACGGAGGGGGAGGGGCCTGACGCAATGTACCCAGAACCCCTCGCGGCACTGTTTTGCATCATTCGGGCATTGCGATCTCAACCCATAATTCCAATGGGCGCCGGAGACTGCGGGAACTGTGGGATAGGTACCCATAGTGCAATGCGCCGGAAGTCGACGCTAGCCTCGGTACTGTGGACGCGGTCCGCCGACTTCATGCACTTAGAGCATTTTATGTGGGGACACACACAATCGGCTGCATACAACCGGTTTCTATAAAACCGGCTTCTATAAATTCGACCTAATTTTGTAGTGTAGACATAGCCTCAGTCTTCTCTTTTCCAAACTAAACAAACCCAATTCTTTCAGCCTTCCTTTCAGTTTGATAAGGTGTTTTTTTCTTTTTTGTTGTTTTTCTTCATAGCCTGGTTTAAACCATTTTAACTGTTCATTTTAAATGGTTGTCATGTTACACCCCGGAAATTACTGCAGCCCAATGGTGGATGAAATTCCTACAGTAAGCAAGCCACATAAAGGTCTTAGAACTGAGAATCAAGGTGAATAGTGCAACATATCGTATTTATCAAATGATAATGAAAATCACAGAAAGATATAGTAGGAAAAAATGCATTCCTTGTCCAGGAAATTACTAACCCATGTTCAGATGAAGAAAAGCATACTATAGACAAGGCATTTTCATGCTTCCTTCCAACACAAGAAGATTGGTGTCGTCACTAAAACTCTGCACATGATCCCAGGAGATCTGGGTCCAATTCCCATCTCTGCCACATATTGCTTGTGGGGCCTTGGACAAGTCATTTAAGGAAAAATTTCCAAAAGTGTTTAACTGACTTAGGAGCCTCAGTCCCATTTACTTTCAT
This sequence comes from Emys orbicularis, assembly GCF_028017835.1. Taxonomy (NCBI): domain Eukaryota; kingdom Metazoa; phylum Chordata; order Testudines; family Emydidae; genus Emys; species Emys orbicularis. The sequence continues at coordinate 91,063,647 of NC_088690.1, forward strand.
TGAGATTTAGGTTCCCAAGTGCCTAGGTTGCTTTTGAAAATGGGACTTGGCTCCTAAGTCTCTTAAGAGACTTTGAAAATTGTACTCCCTTTTCCTCAGTTCCTATGCATAAAATATGGCTAACAATACTTCCTCTCTCCCATTATTGTCTGTTTACAGTGTAATTTATTTGGGATGGGGATTATTTCTTACTATATATAGACACAGCATTTAGTACAGTGGGGTCTTGACCTTGGTTGGGCCCTCTATGCTACCATAATACTAATCAGCCTTTGTGTTTGTATACCTTAGCTTTTAATTTTGTCTTTATAAAGCACTTTGGCATCCTTTGGCAGGAAAAGGCCAATCTATATGTAGGATATTCATACTATTTTATTCTTTACTGTAATTAGATGTTTGTTTGAAGGTTTGACCTTAGTTAAATAATGACAGTGTTCAATAAATTATATAAAAAGGACAAGTTCCTTTTTCCTCATTGTTGTATTGAGAATAAAAGTGATATTATCTTATCTTTGGCATTAATCCCTGAGTTGCCTGCAGTGCACCTCTAAACCAGGTATCGAAGGAAATTCCAGAAGAGGAACCCTAGTGATTCTACTGTTTACACAAGCCTCTCAGCATGTGACTGTAGCAGGAAGAGACTGAAGTGGCAAGGTACATGTTTGTATTCCATACCTGTGTGCACATGTGGCACAGGTGTGCACCACAGTTGCCAACTTTCATGTGGTAAATAAGCACCCTGACTTTCACAATAAGCCAAAAATCAAGCTAATCCCATTTCAAAACAAGGCCAAAACAAGCCAATCCCTAAGAACCCCAACACTCTATGTGACTAGATCCCCCCGCGTGCAGAGACTGTGGTGGGCCCGCTGTGCACCCCAACTCTCTCCCCCCTTGCTCCTGCTTGCCCCTTGTCCCTGCTTGCCCCCCTCTTGCCCCTGCTTGCTGGGAGCCAATCAAAAAAAAGAAGCGACAAGCAACAACAAGCAACAAGCTACAAGTCAAACAAGCAACAAGCTACAAGCCAAAAACTAGCCTACAAGCAACTCACAAGCCAATTAAGCCAAAAACAAGCCCAATTTCTGCATTTTTTTCACAGGTTTGGCATGTCTGGTGTGCACAGAGCTGTTCAGAAAACAGAATTTTCATCCTGAGGAAAGTTTCACTACACCTTTCTGTTCTGAATTGGATTTGTTAGTCCAAATATTCGAAAATATAGTGAAATGAAAATTCCAAAAAGTTTTTAATTGGAAAAGTTGAAACCAAAAAATTGTGACTTTTTGATCAGAATGAAACGAAAATTGTTCTTTCAAATTGACATTACGACATTAACGGTTGCTTTGCTTAGTTCTTCTTAAATCAAAAATCTGGAATGAAATGACATTTTATGGCAAAACAAAAAGAAAGTTGTCATTTCATTTGAAAATGCTGATTCAAAACATACATTTTTCTTTTGACATTTCTTGCTGTAAAACTGAAATTCATCAGAATGCTATGCATCTGAAGAAGTGAGGTTTTTACCCAGGAAAGCTTATGCCCAAATAAATCTGTTAGTCTTTAAGGTGCCACCAGACTCCTTGTTGTTTTTGTAGATACAGACTAACATGGCTACCCCCTGATACTTGACATCAGAATTGAGATTTTCCTGTGAAAAGTTTCTGTTTTGATGAAGCCATATTTTTCAGTGAGTACATTTTCTGTATGGAACATTTTAGCCAGCTTTATGTATGTGTTTGCGAGCACATACTGTGTGCAGATGATTATGTAATAATGATGCCCTTGATATCCTACACAGTACTGATGTACCTGTTTTCTATAGGACGGATATCCTCTCTGCTTTATGAGCTATACCCCATTTGTCAATTATTGTTGCCATGTTAGGAGATGGCTGATAGATTGAACAGATACATTTGGAGCATTGTTTTGCTGGGTTTTTTTTAAATCTATTATTTCTTTATGTATCTAACAACTGTGATACCTTTGAAGAATCAGACAATGTCATCTGCTGAGCAGTCAGACATTAGTGAAAAGAGAAATCACATGTAAAAGAAGAATTTTAAAGCAATCTACTTGTGTCACTGAGGAAAACTTATCAGAAAGTAACCACACAGCACCTGTCTGATGATAACATAAACCCCTGTTCCCCTTCACATGGTTCTCTTTTTGGTGTGGTATTTAATCATCTTATTAATGTTACGTAAACTTTTTTTTTCCTTTTAGTCTTAGTAAAATGCCTGCTTCACCCCATTAAGGATTAGACAAAGCAAAAGTCCTCCCTTGTAAAGGAAATCATTTTCCAATCAGCTGGTTATTTTTAATAGAAAGAGGTGTGTCTGGAATATTCCTAATTGTGGAATTATCGTATTTTGTAGGGCTTTACTGGAAAGCAAAACAGACTAACTTACAGCTTCCACCTCTCTCTCTCTCTCTTTCAGTATCATAGAGGAAGTGGATAAAATGGTGGGACCAAATGCTGTCCTCTAAATTTCCCCTTAAGAATATATGAGATCATAATGGAAAAACAGACTGACATCAAGAGATATTTTCGCAATAGCTATGGTTTGATATTTAAAAATTCCACTTTGATGGATCACAGAGATTATCTAGGCATGGAAGTTCCACACAGATGTATCTGATTGCGATCCAGGATTCTTGACACACACCTTGGTCACTATATTTTACTTTTTGTTCTGTGTTTGGAATTAACCTAGAGCATGTGTGTATTATATACATTTACGCAAACATTGTACATTCCATAAACATGTACATATTTACTGTTAATACTAATTATTATTATTATTAGGTTGGTGCCCAAAATCCACAACCAGGCTAGGCTGCATTGTATTAGGTGTTATATGTATAATATTTTATTGCCTCTGCCCCCCCAATGAGCTTACAATCTAAAAGAGAGAAGATGTAACAAGTGGATGATACAGTTAAGCAGACTGGGATGGGATGAGGTAGACAAGGTAAAAAATAAATATAATATGATGTGCAAATCTTTAGCGGGTCAGTGGCAGTGATCCCCTGCCCAGACATTATCAGGTTGCTGTGTGCATTACGGAAGAAATGGATGTTGAGGAGGGACCGGAATGAGTACAAGATGGTGCATTTACAGATTTTGATTGAGAGCTTTTTTCTTGTCAGGGAAGGTTGGGGAGAACATGCTAAAGTGCTTGTTGGAGAAATGGATGATGGAGGCTGGCGTCACTGGTGAAGTGAAGTCCGGAGATGACTTTGCTCAAGATATAGGTTAGATAGATAGGGCTATGTGTTTGCCACTTGACAATCGTTGTTAAAAATTAATCCACAAAGCCACGACATTATCCTCCTTCAAATCTGTCCTTCAACTCAGCCCCGCCACGATGCTTACAAAACATGTGATGATGAATGGACAGTTCAAACACAGTTGGTGTGCGGTGACTGCTGGTCTTTATGTTAATCATTGCTGTCTCACAGCAACTTTGTGCTGTTCCTGACTATTTGCTGTATTCACCTGTTGTTTTATCATATTTTTGGGGGCCCCAAACCAGCAACTAATTGCGCATGGGTGCATTGCTGCCCCTGCATGGAGCCCCACTGACGTGTGCTCATGTGCTGTCAATTGCAGGATCAAGACCGTCATTTGCAACAATTTGCAGCAGCTGGTATCTTTTTTTTATTATATGTATGTCCACAATAAGGCTTCAATCCCTGCTTGGGGCCTCTAGGTGTAATAATTAATAAATAATAATAATATTATTAACAACTCCATGTGAGTATACAGTACATAGATGCATCACTTATTCATTTCTAGTTTTTTAAGTTAACTGGAAAACAAAGGTTTTTTTTTTCCCTTAAATGATGTATATATTGGTTCCCATGTTTTTAAATATTACAATCATTCAGGTTTTGAATTTGTTTTGGTAGTAGAGCTTTTATTTCACATTATTATCATCCCTTTAATACTTAACAGCTAATAAAAGACTAAGTGCATTAACTTTCTCTCTCTTTCATAATATAAAAAATTCCAGGTCAAACAACATTGGAAGTTTATTTACTGTGCATTTTCCCCATCGCAAAAAACAGATTGTATATGAAGGACAGACAGAGAATGACAGCTGGGAAGGAAATACCTCTGGCATGGAATAAAAGGTCATTAAAATAATCTTATTTCCTCTTCAAAGATTACCTGGGACTCCCAAATTTTTTCTTACTTTCTTGCTTTACCACTATCACTATGTATAAAAGGAACTTACTCCACGTGTTGCAATTCTGTGGTATTGCGGTGAAACAAAGTATCTCTTTACTTTCAGAGTTTACAAATATAAAGGCAACCAGCGCCTAGCTGTTGTCAGATCCACAGAACGACCACTTCCAGCAGCATCACCTAACAAGCTCCACTGGAAAAGGTAAGAAATCCTTCTTATTGCTCTATGGTGGAGTATCTCTACACTGGGGCATCAGAGAGCCAGTAAGAGATGAAGTCAAAGGATGCTAGTTATATAAAATACACCAATGCAAAAAAAAAAAAAAAGCTGAAGATCTTTCAGTTTACATTCTTGCTAAAGCAAGATACCCAAGAAAGTATGGTTAAATAGAGTCAGTTGTTATTACATTTTTCTGAAGACAGGGTGGTTTAATATACTTATACATATTGATGTATGTATACACTGTATAGATTTAAATATTTACAGTTAATAGAATTGAAATATATATTATACACCTCTACCTCAATATAACGCTGTCCTCGGGAGCCAAAAAATCTTACCGCGTTATAGGTGAAACCGCGTTATATCGAACTTGCTTTGATCCACCGGAGTGCGCAGCCCCGCCCTCCCGGAGCACTGCTTTACTGCGTTATATCTGAATTTGTGTTATATCGGGTCGCGTTATATCGGGGTAGAGGTGTATATTATCAACATTTATGTTTTTGTGTATGAATTACGCAAACATACAAATTACATAGCCAGATCCTTAACTGATATAAATGAAGTGAATGAAGATATGCCAATTTATACCAACTGGCCCATAAGATATACATGTGTTGTTCATACATCCCTAATCACAGGGGAGGTGTTCATACTGTGATTAGAGCTGATCAGAAAATGGGTTTTCTTTCTGATGAAATTGTAGATGAAAATGGGGGGGGGAAAACAATGGTTTTCCATGGAAATTTTTGACTTTTCATCAAAAACACCCAAACCCAAACACTTCTGTTCTGAAAACAGGGAAAACTTTGCAGTTTGGGTTTTTGTTTGTTTGACAAAAATTCAAAATTTTCCACAAAAACTAGACACTTCTAATGAAAAATGTAGTTTAGTTCAATACCTGATTACACAAAACAACAGTTCTGATGGAAAAATTTCAACCAGTCTTAAAAGTGATGGGTACCAATATAAGAACCTAGGATTTGTCTACACTGCCATCTAGTTCAGACTAGAGGGAGTGTGAATAGCAGTACACACCATAGTGCTGCATTGTAATGCCCCTGCATGTATGCTGCAGGTGCAAACATAAAAGTCCAGAGCTCAGGACTACAGTAGTGTATTAGTTTCACCCTGTCTATTAAAAATACAGTACAGAGGAATGTATACAGTGTGAATCTATGTATTTAAGGTGTCTCAATGGGCACACATGCTCTGGCCACTTTTGCAAATATAGTTATTAACAATTATGTGTCATTCACTTTGGTAGGATTTTTGCCTGAGGAAGTGCCAGATAAAATACTGATCCAGCAAAACTCTTAAGCATATGCTTAATTTTAAGCACATAAGTAGTCTCACTGGCTTTAAATGGAATTACTCACGTGCTTAAAGTTAAAAGTGTGCTTAAAAGCTTTCCATGATCTGGGTTTAGAGCCCAAAGGCCAAATCCTACACACTTTATTCCTGCCAGGAGCCACATTTCTGTCAGTGGGACTCCTCTCATGCATAAGGACTTCTGACATGACTAAGTGTGCTCAGAATGGGGTCTCTTGGCTGTAAGCTCCTTGGGGCACGTATTGTGTCTTCCTCATACTGTCTAGTGCTGAGCATACTAATAACTCTCAATCAATAATACCAATTACTAGCCTTTTTCCAAGCAGGCTTATTAATTGTTCTTTCCCCTACCCTCCACAGATGTCTCATCTACTCTTGGTCCTACTTTCGTTATTTTCCCTTGCAGTCCCTCTGGAAGCGAAGTGGAAACTGAGGGAGAATGGTAAGCATTCTGCATTTACTGAAAACGATCACTGGTCAAATAGTTAAAAACAAATATGTTTGTGAATAAAAGCAGAGTTGCGTTCGCTACAATTCATGGGCTCATATTCTGAATTTTTCATGAGTATTTGGATAATTGCTGGGTGTTCATGAAAAGATTCAGGAGTCCCAAAAGTTTCATGAAGTTTAGCAACATGATTATTCATCTGAGAATTCACACCAGAAACTGCCTTATTCCCTATTCACTGTTCTCCCGTTTCAAGAGTTTCAGTCATGCAATCAGGAAGCAGAAACTGCATCTTGTGACTTAGGTGACAACCCACAAACAAGTAATGAAGAGCAAATAGTCAAAGTGAACATTTCACAAAAAACCCCAGGCCTGAAAATTTTCATCCAGAATGTTCAGAGCAAATAACTCTGAATATGAATTTATTCAAAGAAATGCAGAATCAGTGAACAAATTATTCACTCACAGAAAACGGAGCTAAATTCAGGTGGTCATATTTAATCCCTTTACTCACATTGACCAGCACCTTAGTCTACAAGTATCCCCATTGACTTCAGTGGGACTTCACAGGGTGGAAGCTGGTATTCAACATGAGTAAGAGGATCACTGTCTTGCCCATAATGAATATTATTTGTAATGAATATTTCAACCACTTCTGTTGATAGCTTTAGGTTATAAGACTATGCTGTGGTTTCTCTAAACAACATTAGGGGCAGTTGAAACTAGAAGCGTTTCTGCCACAGCATAAGAACTACACCTTTGTGTCTTTTGGTACCTCTCTGGCATTTCCTGGTGCCTATGCTTCTCGATACTCACAGGCAGATTGGCAAGCCTCTAGCTTCATGTATTTGCACATTCATGACTTTAATAAGCGGTCTCCACTGTCCGATGTGATGAGATTCAGTGTCCTATTATTAGCAATGTTATTTGGCTTAAAGCCATCCATTTGGTAATGAAATCTCCTGCTGAGAAGCAATCTTGGCTCATTGCTGGAATTGATGCTTCCTTCCAGCCTGAGTGGTGCACTTCTAAGTTCAATTGTGGTGCTTTCTAAACCTTCAGTAAATGTACTCTGTGTCCACTCGCAGGGAAAAACACAAACACAGAGGACACTAATGACAACAGGGGCTCATGTGTCAGTGGTACAAGAGAAAGGGTAGATAGGTTACATGGGGCAATGGCTGTATTTGGGGAACTGGTGTCAGTGAAAGTGCAGCTGGAGGTTCTTGACCCCAGGGCCGGCTCCAGGCACCAGCCCACCAAGCTTGTGCTTGGGGCGGCACCTGGAGGAGGGCGGCGCGGCGCTCCGGCTCCCGCCGCCGGGGAAAGCGGGGCCACAGCCGGGCTCGCCGCCCTCCCCCCGGCACTCTGGCCGCTGGGGGCTCGCCGCCCTGCTCCCGGCGCTCTGGCCGCCGGGGAGAGCGGAGCCCCGGCCGGGCACTCCGCCCTCCTCCCAGGGCTCCGGCGGGCCGCCCTCCCCCCCGGCGCCCTCCCCCCGGCCGCTGGGGAGAGCGGAGCCCCGGCTGGGGCTCACCGCCCTCCCCCCGGGGCTCCGGCCGCCGCCCTCCCCCCCGCGCTGGGGGGGGGGGGGGGGGGGCGTTTGCCTGGGGCGGCAAAAAAGCCAGAGCCGGCCCTGCTTGACCCTGGCAAGAATGAAGCGGATTCTTGAGTTCTACTCCTCATTCTGCCTCTGATTAGCTGTGTGAATTTAAGCAATTCATTTACAGATATCTTTGGCCTTAATTGCTGCCCCCACCACCACCTGGAAAAATCTAGCAAGAGAAGGCTATAAGGAAGAAAAATCCACAAAGATTGCTTAATGAAGTTTTCCTAAATTGTTTCATGAAGGGGAGTTTCTCCCAGTCTGGAGTAAAGGGCTCCACAGAGTGACTGAGGAGTATTCAGAGGGTCATGACTATTTGTTGGAGGCCCTGTACCTCTGCTTTGGGATCATCTCTCCCCTAGCAGCAACTTCATTGGGACCATGCTGAAAGGGCAACCAGATTTTCTGCCGGAAAAAATAATACCGCATCAGGCTGTGGGGCTTTAGAAGGAGGCAATACATACTCCTGGCTTTCCCTTTGCCCACCTGCCCCCTCCCCAATCACAGATCCCTCATACTGCAGAGATCTCTCCCTGGAATCCATGGGAGTACAATGCTACAGAGGTGCTTCACCCCTCATTCTGTGAGCAAAGACTGAGATCCAGTAGTCCTTACTCATCAGAGGAGTCCCACTGAAGTCAGTGGGGCTCCTTGCTGGAATCAAGTGAGTAGGATTTGGCCATTGGGCTTTAAACCTGGATTATGGAAAACATTTAAGCATGTTCTTAACTTTAAACACATGTGTAGTCATGTTTAAAGACAATGAGACTATTTATGTGCTTAAAGTTAAGCATATGCAGGGAATGACTGGGCCCTCTGTGCCTTGATTTCCCTCTCTGTGAAATGGGGATAATGACATCACCTGCTTTGCAGGGCTGCGACTGTGCCAAATTCTCTGAGACTCTGGAATGAAAATGACTTCTAAAGTGAAAATAACTCTGATTGCTCATGATGGTTTGGATGCATTTCATATTTAAATTTAAAACCTGGAAATCTTGCCAAAAGACAACTGGGCCTTACTGTTGTTATTCATGCCAGTGGTGTTTTGCCAGTAGTTTCAAGGACAGCAGTGCTAGGCCTAAAATGTAGTTTGATTTTACCAGCACTTTAATCTTGACTAACACCCAACATTTATTTCCCTATAGTTTATGTCATAGAGTCAGAGTGGACTCAGGAAGCACCAGCTGAAGAAGTGGAGCTCACCTGCAATTTATCTGAAGACCAATCTATGTCAGTCTACTGGATGAAGGATAAGGAAAAAATAGGAACTGACAAGACATTAGCCATTTCAGTCAAGGAATTTCCAGATGCTGGCAACTACACCTGTCACAAAAGTGATACCCATGAGATTTTAAGCTACTATTTTTTCCTTATTACTAAAAAAGACTCAAGTAGGCAAATATCTAAGTGGATTCTAAAAAGTTTTAAAGGTAAGGTAATGGGGCAATATGATGTTATTTCCATGTACAGTATGCGCCATAACATCGCAAAGGAAAAAAGAACTCATTGGAAAGAACCACTGTGCATGACTAATGAGGTGGATTATAATCTTTAGCGTGGTACATCTTCAAAGTGCTGTTCAGGCATTAAGGGGCAAATAATGCCCTCTCCTACATGGGTGCAGAGGTCCCCATGTGCAGCAGAACCAGGCGGATCTGATGTGCAATGTGAGAGCAGGATCTGGGGAGTTCAGCTGTGTATGGGGTTCCTATATGCTGTCACAAAGGATGAGTTGGGACCATGACTTTACAAAAATCTTCTGATCTTTCCCATATGGAGTGGGGGAGTAGAGGAATGCTAATGCTACTCTAGCCTCTAGGCTGGAGCAGCAACCATGGAACAGCTTCACAACATGTGGGGGAATGACTGTTCTTCCCCTTTGCCCTCACAGCTCTCATCAGTGCCTAGCTAAGTCGTTCAAACCACGTGCTGAGGAGAGCATTTGCCCCTAACTAATTCATCTTCATAAAGCAGAGGTTACGTGTTTTATCCTAAAACCGCTGCTGAGCCAGGCTTAAAACCAGTAGTTTGGGATCCTAGGCTCATGGTTAACACACTGGACAAAGATACATCTCCCAGAGCAAAATATCCATCTTCTTGTCTTTCGCTTGGACCACTAAACATTGTTAGAAGGGTGGAAACACTTCATTTATAGACATTATTCCTATCCTCAGCATGATAAAACCACCTTTGAAATGTGTCGCAAACAGCACGGTGAGCAATCAGAGAAATGAAAACATTTATTGAAGATATTGGGTTTGTTGAAGACAATTTTTTTTTAATAGATGGGAAATATCCCATAAAAGAAGTGAACAAGCTCCGGGAAAAACAATGGCAACATAATCTCTAAGGGTCACTTTTAGACACCAGCAAACTTCCAGCCACTATTCAGCTGATGTGTATATTGTGCATTGTTTTCCTGGGAACAGAATCAATACCTGCCAACAGGATTTTGTAGAGTTACTGTTTTATCTTACTGGTCAAACAATTATTTTTTTTAAAAATCATTTTTTTCTCTCTCTTTCAATCTAGAGCCAAACAACATGACATTTTTAAAATGTGAGGCAAAGAATTACTCAGGGATTTTCATATGCTCATGGAAGACAGAAAATGAGAGTCCAAATGTGAAGTTCACAATCAAAAATCTAAAAGGGTAAGAGCTTGTACTTTCCTCAGCCACTTCATTAGGATAATAAGGCTGGAATACCCCTCTTTGTCAGCATGTGGAAGGGATACTACAAAAATAGTTGGCCACCTATCACATGAACTGGACCGGGGGAAGGCCACTTTCATCATTTGAGGATGTGGACCAGCACATTGGATATCCTCTACAGGACAGTCCCTTCTAGGCCCACCAAATTACTGCACGGAAATCTGGTCAGGAATTAATATAGCTTAGAAGTGTAAGAACTCCCATTAGATCTTCTCTGCAGAGGCTGTAATGTAGCTGCAGAGTGACTCAGGCAGTAGAACTGCAGGTGAGGAGAGGAATTTCAACCAGACATAGAAGCAAGTCATCTTGTAGAGTCCTTCTCTCCAGATCCACTGGCTGTATGGAGTTGGGAGGTCAAACACTATATGCCCATAGCATTCTCCCTGTCAAGGACCCTGAGGGGAATACTATGAGAGAAACTTCTTGGGGATTTCCTACCTTCCACTCCCCTCCCATGGGTTTCTCCAAGGCAGGGAGTGCTCTGGCCCAGTGTTATTTTTATTTGTTATAAGGGGAAATAAGCACAAAGCATAATTTGCTGGATGCAAAAATACAGTCAAATTCTGGCAGTATTGTGTGGTGTTATTTCTTATGGAAACATACTCAACTTCACTTGTTTCCTCCAGCTGGGTTTGGGAAAGGGGCTGAAGAGTGAAGTTAGATATTAGGCCCTCCACACTAGTCAATAAATAGTGGCATTAAAGAAGAGACTGTCTTTAATTTATGCCCAGAACGCCTATTGACATGGGAGTCTCATGTACCGAGACATGCTATTTATGACACAGCAACATTAGCTTGTCCAGTGACATGGTGTCATTGAAGTATCCGTAAGCAGCACTTTATTCAGAGCTCTCCAGCATTTCCATTATCACTCTCTGCTTTGAATTCAGAACTCAAGAGGATGCGTCTGGAAGTGTAATCTGTGGAAGCCCTGTGCCTCAACGCTATGAACTGGAGACAATGTACACAGTCAATTGTCAGAAAACCAACCACTGCCCATTTGCTGAGGAACACCAGCCCATTGAGATGTTCCTGGAGGTCATTGATGAGACACAATATGACAACTGCACCAGCAGCTTCTTCATCCGAGATATCAGTGAGTGGATCAGAAATCAGCTTTTATTTTTAAGTGTATAAAACTTGTAGTGAATTCAGTGATCCTGAGTGAATGACTGTTGAGGGACAATAGTGCTGATTAATGAATTTACTGCTCCAACAGTAATGGCTTCCCCACACTACCTCTATGTCACCAGTGTGCCTCCGACCTCACCTGAGAGCTGAGAGGGATTAATGCTTAGCCCATTATAACTGTAGTCTAGGCCTGTAGGCTTCCCTCCCCTTATAGGAGTAAAGAAGAACAAAAACTGGCAGAAACCAGGAAGAGGTTGAGGCATAAGTGCCGACTCTGGGTGGTCCGTGGCTCAAGCATCCACTGAAAAAAAAATAGAAGGTGCTCAGCACCCATGAGCCACAGCAAAGGCAGCAGGTATAAGAAGTTTGAAACGGGGCAAGAAATGCTGGATGTGGCGCACCTCCCCTTGGAGGCATGCCGGCCCACAGCATTTGGAGTGCTGCTGCTGTCAGAAGCTCCTGAGAAGTGCGGGAGCCACAAGCACCCGGACTGTGGCCCCGCCTGTGCTCCACCCTGAGGCCCCGCCCCCACTCAGCCTCTTTCCCCCATGGCCCCGCCCATGCTGCACCTCTTTCCCCCCCCCCGAGGCCCTGCCCCCACTGCACCTCTTCCTGCCCCCACTCCAAAACCCCCCACAGGAGCCCCTCTGGTCCTTTGCATGAATTGGGAGTGCCACAGTACTAGAAGGGCCAGGCTGGGGAAGGCAGAGAACAGAGCCAGAAAGCAATCACTCTCTGTGGCAGGCTCCCCTCTGAAAAGTGCAGATTTCCAAGTGAATATCTGCATGGGTGCTTGGAACATCACGAACCGCAGACATCTACTCCTGCATATCACTGCCCCAAAGGAGAGGAGGAGCTTGGGTACACAGAGATAGGCAGATCAACGGGAAAGTTGCTACTGAGTTCATCAAGCTGTCATGGGAGAAAGGGAGGTTGGCCAGCACTCTGGAGAAGCAGACACTCTGCCAAATTAACACTTTCCTTCCCTGTGTATTCTAAAGATCAGCAGGGTTTGAGGCTGTGTCCCTTCCCTTTCTCTTCTGCAGCCCTATAAATCCCTTCATCCTTGAGGGGTCTTATAAGGAGAGCTCTGTGAATGTATCCCTCTTCCACAGGAGGGTACAATATAGTCCCTAAACCTCAAGCACAATCTTGGCCTAATTTGCTATGGTTTCCAACAGCTGTTTGACTGAATAATTGGTACTAATAAAGCACAAAGGGCTGATACTACGTAGCTAATGAATGCTAATGCAGTCTTTATTTTCTCTTGCAGTAAAACCTGACCCACCCGAGTGTGAGCATGTGGTCAAAAATGGCACAGTGACTTGGAAATACCCCAGAACATGGAGCACACCAGAGTCTTATTTCCCTTTGACATTTAAGGTCAACACTGAAGAGTCAAACCCCAGCAAACACAAGGTATTTGTAATGGGGAGTTCTCATTACTCTTAATGTGTATATGATGCGTTCTTTTAAGAACTTGACCCGCTTCCCATTTTGTCTACACAGTAGCATCCAAGTAACATGGATTCAAACACTGTGAAAACAGATCAGTCTCAACATTTCAATAGCAGGTTCAGTGATTCCTCTATGTATCTGATCCAACCCTGTTGTCCTAACTTAAATTACCTAGTGATTTCAATAAGGAACTTTGTCAGAGTAGGATTGGAGAGTTTGTAGTTTGGATAATGCCTTGGGACTCGCTGCAATCAAAAGTACTCTGTTAATGTAGGATATTATTAGTATTTAGTGATGTTTTTCCACTGAAACACCCCAATGGCCTTTAATTACCAATCTCAGTCATGTGCATGTAGCCTAGTTTTTATGATATAACTCTCTAAGCCATCCTGTTATCTCTATTATGCTTTCCTCTTTTACCCTTCTTGCCCAACCAATTGTTTGCTTCACTCAGCTGTTAAGTTGTAAGATCTTTGGGGCAAGGCCTCTCATAAACTATACGTCTATGCAATGTCTCTGGGGCTCTAGCCTAGTTGAGGTCTCTAGATTCTAACCTAAGATAAATAAATAAATCTGCTATTGACATATTTTCCAAAGAACACCATAGAAGTCATCTAACCCGATATGACCTATCTCTACATATGAAAGATAATCATTTGTATTATGTCTTTGCTATTTGCCCAAACTTCAGGTCTCATAGTCAGGGATCTTTTTGACTATGAGACATAGTCAAAGTGAGTGCTCTACTTCGGGATTGTGCCAAGATGACATGTGTACTATCCAGCACTGGAGACAAGAAGATCTTGGTAGTGAGGTGGAGGGAGGAGTGAAAAACGTCACACCCTGCATTGCACAGTCATGTTAGCATGAGAAAAAAGTATCTGTTGACTCAGGATTATTAGGCTTTGTGGATCCTGAGCTGGGGAAAATCCACAATCTTTCCCTACACCAAGGACAAAGACAGCCTAAGTTTTGCCGTACTGAGTTGCATGTAGTTTGATTGCACGTACACAGTTCAGATTTGCACAGAAGAGCTCTTGCTAATAGAGTAAAAAATCAATGACTCATGATCTCACACTACCCAAGAGGCCGGAGGATACTTTAGTTTTTGCCAACTGCTTCCCAATTTCCAGCAGCATGTTATTAAGTAATACTAATTTTTAGGAAGACATAAAATAGATTTGTTTGCATTGCTAATGCAGCTGTGCGGGTTAAACACAACAACTACTACGTGGCAACTTGCCCACAGCGTGACACCAGAAATCATTGGCATAATTAGCAAAAGGACCTGCCATCTTCTGTCTCCCAGTCCTAGGCCTTGACCACAGCGATATACACTTGTAGCTATGAATTCACTTAAGAATAATTCATCAGGAAATACACACAAATCTATAATATAGACGTATTAAATAAAATCCAATATATAAAATATTCAAAGAAATAAAAATTGAACATTAAAATTAAAGTATATGGTCAATCAATGAACTAAGGGCCCGTTCCCACATTCCCATTAATTTCACTTACAATAGAACTCTAAGTGCAAAGATTAATAACAAGATAATATCCATGTGGGGCCGTGAGTATGAGTCTACACTACGGCTTTTATCCCCACATTCTGACTGACATTCACCAAAGCTTATAAGAGAAAATAAAGCAACCTAAATGATACTTATTCCACTTCATGAACAGACCTAACAGGTTAAAAGATTACTTTGTTAAGTAAAAAAAATGAAGAAAGTGCATACCAGCAGATGGAGCCATCTCCTTAGGCATGGTTCTTTGCACTGAGGAAGGGCCTCATTAAAAATATAAAGGTGCATGCTAGCTTTACAAGAGCTCTTTATAGGAGCTGCATGTCCACCAATGGAAATCACACTATGTAAGGACGTGCCAGGGTATTTCAGATCGGTTTGATTCTACTTGTAATACTTTCCTTTCTGCAAAAACTTCCTCTTTGCTCTGATACAGCAGCGATAACTAATGTGAGCACATTTTCATTTTTGCCACAAGATCAGCTAGATAACTTTAACTGGATGTTTGAGTAACTTCTGCTTGACCACTTACAATCCATTGACTAGACTGTGTTTTTGTTCATAGTCTTATGATACTGATGAACAGTTCATTCACTTGGCAACGACAAGCAAGCTAGAGAAGATCTACGTCCAGGCCAGAGATCGGTATTACAATTCATCTTGGAGTGACTGGAAACTCTGCAGGTAAAGCTCACGGCACCATTTATCACAGTAGCAGATATGACTTTTGAGTACATGGGAGGAAGTGGAGCTATGCTAGCTTATTTTTCTCAGATATTGGGGTTTTTTTACCCCCTTACTACTGCCCTATTTGTAGTCCTGAGTGAAAGAAGTTGTTTCTTGAAATATCTTTGAGGGAACAAGAGTGTATATAAACATGTGACTACAATGTCCAACACAGGCTATCATTCTCTTCCTCCAAAAGCCCTGGAGAAATAATTAGAATTCATTTACACTAGACAGGAAACATGTATCTAGGGTTCACCTGGAACAGTTAATGATTAAATGTGCTCTCTGCCTAGCTAGCTATTTGTACTGTGTCCTTCAGTGAGTATATGACTGCTGCTAATGCACTGCCAGAACGTTGATCTTTTGTCTCCCTCTAGTGACTGGTCTATATAAGGGTGTAAGAGACTGCACTTGTGGACTTAACAGGATCAAGTTATATTAGTAAAGTGAACTGGTGTGAGACAGATACAAGCTGTCTCAGTCTAGTTCTTTTGGGTTCATCAATGATAGTTTTCCAGTAGTAACAGTCCTACGGAGACCCTGAAGTAGAGTTTCTTGTCTGTTCTAAGGGGATTCTAGTTCTAATTATTTCCCCAGATAGTACCCTTTGTTTTGCTGAAAATGGAAGTCAACACTGTTGTCTTTTCTGAGGCAGGACAAAGACATGGGAGTGATGGCTCCCTCCATGGACAAAATAGAACAGGCTGGGGGGAAAATGGAAAAATTCTTTGAAAAAATTCTGCAGAATTTTTTTCTTTTCCTGTTTTTAATTGAAAAACACCTGGACTTCAAGGTGTTCAGGCCCACACTTCTGCATCACATGTAAGCACTTGTGCAACTTTGGTCACATGAGTAATCCCACTTAAATTAAATAAATAAAACTACAATGGTCACAGGCCAGATTGTCAAAGATATTTAGGCACCTTAAGATACAGATAGGCACTTCTGAAAATGTCACCAAGCACCGAAGCAAGTTAAGTGCCTAACTTTAATTGAAATCAATGAAATTAACGGGAGATAGGTGCCTTGCCTACTTAGGCGCATTGAAAAATCCTACTAGGCATCTACCTGCATCTTTCAGCACCCAAAATACCTTTGAAAATCTGGCTCTATCTTGCAGAATTGGGGTTCAGCAGCTGAACCAGACTTGCATAAATTTAATGGGAAGTGGACTGAAAACATATGCCTGGGGAATGTTAAGATAATTTTTGTCTCAATCTTCTTTGTCTTACTTTATAGTAACCAGTAAGAGATTTCAGGGAAATGACAGAGGGAAAGCCCCCAAGAAGAAAATGAAACAGACAAAAGACAAGAAGTTAAATATGAATGGGAGGAAAAACTGCAGCTGAACATTATTAGGAAGCCATGGCGTGTATTTTTTTTTTATTAGATTAATATGATGACAATGATTGACCCAGCTTTTTTATGGCACACACCAAGTCAAATTAAAATGTATATTTATCAATGTTTTTGATATATTGAAATACTGTCAGATACAATGCTTTTTTAACATATTATAATATTGCATCTATATATTTATTTATGTATTTATTTATTTATTTGCTCAATACAAAATGTTGCCATTTCAGATGATGGTATTTATTAGATGAATGTTTTTGTGTATTAATTTATACAGAAGGTGACTTATTGTGAGGACAACTTTTGTTATTTAATTATTTATTATTTATAAAATCTATTATTTAAATTAAAAATGCTTTAGCATGGAAATCATTGGCTGCATGAAGCAGCTGTGTATTATTATATTTCATGGCCATATCCAGCATCCAAACTGATGGCACATATTTTAGCTGGAGGGAAAAAATAATAAAAGCTTACAGTCCTTGAAATATTAGCTGCTGCATTTAGTCAGTTGTATTACATGTTCCCTTACATCATGTTGGTGTTCAGCTGGAGAACATGGTAAATGTTTTTTGCATCATGAAGCTAATACTGTCAGAGTAGTAACCTTAGGGTCTGATCCAACTTTGACTGGAGGCAATGACTTCATTTGGCATTGGATCAGGCCCTGAATGATCTGTGTTCAATTATAAAGAGTACTGCTATTGTCTCTCATGGATGGAAATGGGAGTTTTGTAGGCTATACTGCCTGCCCCAATAGTCCCACCTCTGCTGAATACAATAATTTTCAATTATGCTTTGCTTATCTTTTATTTGTGACAACTGGGCAGCCAATGCATCATTTTGAATGGTACCTTTTTGATGGCAACATTCATTCAGATTTACCATGTAGTAGACAATTAACACACAGGGCATGTGGCTAAGAATCTGCAATCAAAATGGATGTTAAAATAGAATATTTAAACATTTAATTATGATGCATCTGATATTTCAGAAAGTTACTGCTAACAGATTTTATATGCAGCTGTTAAGTGTTTGACTAATATTTGGAGATTTGCAGAATAGTGTTTTACAATATTTTTATTTTTCATCTTACTAGCACCCCCAGGTGTGCTAGGCTCCTTCACAGAACCCAAGGGAAAATCTTGTCCCTGTCCCTAATTACTTACTGTGTAAGACCCCAAATTCAGAAAATAATATAAGCATGCACTATATTCATCCCACTTAAGGCTTCTTCCAAAGCCTGTTGAAGTCCTAGAAAGGACTCCGTTTGTGCACATGCTTAATTTTTTTCTGTGTTTGAAATGAGTGGTGATTTAAAATATTTAAGCATTGAAATGGGGGATATCTGATATTTCAGAAATCAGTTGCTAATAGTTTCAGGTACAATATTTACTAATGTTGAGGGTATATATTTTGCTTTTGTTACTAATATTATTTATTTTAAGGTCTGCTTGTAAATTTTTGTCCTACAAATGAATTAAAATGCATTTGAAAAAAGTCTTGGTTTATTTGTGGTCTTTTAGTATAAATGGTTAATACCACACTTACTATCCTAACACAAAATACAATTTGTTTAAAACAAACAAAAGGAAGTACTACTTCACACAACGCACAGTCACCCTGTGGAATTTGTTGCCAGAAGATGTTGTGAAAGTCAAAACTGTAACGTGGCTGAAAAAATAACTAGATATGTTCCTGGAGGATAGGTCCATCAATGGCTATTAGCCAAGATGTTCAGGGATGCAATCCCATGCTCTGGGTGTTCTAAGCCTCTAACAGCCAGCAGCTGTGAGTGGACAACGGGATGGATCACTCAATAATTGTCCTGTTCTGTTCATTCCCTCTGAAGCATCTGGCATTGGCCACTGTTGGAAGATAAGAATACTGGGCTGTATGGACCATTGGGCTGATGGAGTATGGCCATTCTTACGTGATGTTCATTCATTACTAGTTCCTCCAAAACAGCTTTTGTTATTTTACTGCATCAAAGACCCCACAGCACAGTGACCGCTGGTAGTTAGCAGTCTGCTCCAGGACCTGTTCTGTGCCCCTTTATCTTGAGGTGCTGCCCCCTGGCAGTGCCCCACACTCTGGGTCTCCCCTCCCAGGGGAACCCCCAATCCTCTAAACCCACCTTGCCGCAGTGGCCACTGCCAGTCATCATCTAGCCCCCGCTCCCTGGGGCCAAATGCAGTCTGTAGACCACTCATCATCGGCAAGGGGGTTAGGGCCTGCTGCCTTTGCTTATCTCTGGGCTGCCCCTCTGCAACCCCAGTAACTATTTGGCCCTTTTAGCAAGACCTGCAGCCTGGGTTTTTTCCTGGCTGGAGCCCCCTATCTCCCTCTGCCCTTCCCCAGCACTGCTCCACCTCAAGTCCCCTTCTCAGCTCCCAGGCAGCCAGGTCCTTCTTTCTCAGGAAGCTAGAGAGAGAGAGTGTGTTAGCTTCTGGCCCACAGCCCTCTTATAAGGGCCAGCTGGGCCCTGATTAAGCTGGCCAGAGTTGTGGCTGCTTTCCCCATCAGCCTACCTTTTCCCAGCTGCAACCCTCTCCAGGGCTGCTTTAACCCCTTCAGGGCCGGAGCGGGGTGACTACCCCGCTACAGGCCCATTTCTTCTTGACAACTGATCAGTTGGTAAAAGCAAATGGGACAAATGCACAGTTTTGCCCCAAAAAAGTGGGTTGCGACCCCTAGCAAGGTGCAGAAGAACGTGTAGGGGGAGGGAGAGGCAAGCAGCAACACCAGCTCTGTGTGGGAGGGAAGGCTCGGGAGAGTGGCTTGAGCCAGGCCAGCCCCATGTGGGCGGGTGGCAGGGGGTCTTGGGTCAGCCCTGCACGCAGACGGGGGCCTTGGGCTGGCCTTGTACAGGCGGGCAGTACAGGGGGCCTCAGGCCAGCCCCACCTGGACAGCCTGGGGCCTGGGCTGGCCCTGTGTGGGCAGGAGGCAGGGAGGGCTGAGCGGAGGGCTTGTGCAGTGGGGGGGGGCGGGAGGGAAGTTGGGCTCAGGCCCGAGTGGTGTCCCATTTTCCCTTTGGGAAAATATGGTCACCCTAGTCATCGAAGCTCTTTCCAGTTTAAAGAAGAGCGTTATTAAGCAAAAATGTCCGAGACTAGAAAGTGTAACATCAATAAGAGGCACACCTTAACTATATGTAATACTTCTAGCTCTACTTATAATGCTTGGCACTTACATAGCATCTTTTGTCCCAGGTTCACTGTTGTCCCACCAGGGCACGATCAAATCATACAGAAGCATAAATAATATAATGATAAATAAGTATGTTAAAAGAATTTACAGACCAGCTGCACTATACTGAACTATTCGCCTAGGATTTTATCTTTAAGAGAATCAGAAAATACAAAAATGAAATCAAAACATCAGCTCTTATTTCTGCAGGTGGCTTTGCTCATACTGAAGGGCCAGCTAAGTCTGCATGGATGGAATCCTCTTCTGTCTCTCACAGAGAAAGGATCCTTTGATCCTCCCCAGGGTGTGGAAGCAGGGAAAACTGATCTTCCTTTAGGCAAAAATCCAAATGATTCAGCACAGGCCAGTTTCTTAGGAAATACATAATCGGATTCTCAGACCACGCTGTTCCTAAATGTCTTTGAGCAAGGCTTTGCTACTTAAGGCTCCGATCCTGCAATTCATGACACATGGGCAGACTGCTGTATCCGCCCACGTGCGTCAAAGTGCAGGATAAGAGCCTATGCTCTGGTCTACGTACAAACTTGCACGAATATAACTAACTGGGTTTTAACTCACATCATTTGTTATTCCTGAATATACTGAGTGTACTCTATTAACTGGGTGTACGCAGACTTACATTAAGATGACAAAAGATATGAATTCAAACAGATTTAGTTATTTTGGCACAAGTTGGGGTGCGGACAAGTTGTACGTTTTTATTTGCAGCACACCGCCAACTCCTTCAAGCAACTTGCTGTCCCCAATTAAAAGCACAGCCACATGAGTGGGAAGCATTTAATGCAAATGGACTCTTTCTGGAATGCAGGAAGACAACATCCTCCCATGTGGAACCAAAATACATGGAGCTGCTAAATTAATGCTTGTAAGCAGCATACATTTGTTATATTTGACTTGCAGTGTACAAAAACATATATTAACTATTATGCAATGTGCCACTTATATGATGTTTCATACAACTATGTTGTGTATATAAAGTTATGACATACATTTGTTATATATGAAATACATACTTCTTGTCTATGTGGGTTTGTCGGAGCATATCAGACGCATTAGAGGTGATAAGCTTTCAGTCACTGAGTAATTTTTTCCCCCCAAGATAACAAGACAAAGGGATAAGAAGGTGGGAAAAGGTAATATACAGTAACAAAAGTATAAAATTATGAGACAGGTACACAATTAAAATAGAGCTACATATATTCAAAAAACTACTTAAGGTAAAATCTTGGCCTCATTGAAGTCAATGGTAAAATGCCCACTGACTTCTGTGTGGCCTGGATTCCACCCCTAGAATCTAATACAAATAGTATATTTACCATAAGTTTCAGGGCCAATGATAGATATGCTAATGAGACCAATTCAGATACTTCTAAGAAACTGTACCAAATAAATATGAACTCTCATTCATCTACAAAAGATATTTTTTCCTCTGGCTAAGATCCCCCAACCAATCTAAGCTCTCTCAGACCTTTCTAGGTTTGTAATAGTAGTTAATGAGAGTGAAGTATTCATTTTTATGCAGCTAGCAAATGATAAATCTAAATGACAAATGTCAGTAGTAAAATCAGCTGCACATGAAGCATACTGCAGCAAGCAGGAGGCCTCTGCAAAATTCACCTGCTGCCTAAGATGAAGCATTATTTGAGTAACATGAATATATACTGGTTGTTTTTACTGGCATTGATTCTAATAGGTCTTCTCAAGTTCTTAAAAGTACACGTGTTGTGCTGAATCAGGGCCATAATGGATGCTGTTTAGAGTTAGCTTGTAGCTGTATTAAATTTTGAGGTTTTGCATCTTGACATTATCTCACTTCAGAAAGTGAAAGACACACAGACCTGCTTTAACAATTGTATTTCAAAATTCAGGGAAACTCCAGAACTTAGATGATCCCTCTAGATTCAGTTAAAAATAACTAAGCCTTGCCGGTTACAGAACTTGTACTGCAGGCATGTACTGCAAAGTGGCATAGAACAGGCATATGCAATTTTTGCTAGGGTAAGATAAATATCCAAACACTAAAAACAAATCTTTAGAGGAAACCCCCACTCCGACCCTCCAAAATGATCCTTTCTTTCCTTCCTCCTTTCCCACAAAGAAATCCCCACCTCACTTCCTGTCCCAGTTCAGAAGATTACAAACAAGTAAGAACATTTGTGATTTCTCCCCTAGGTTCATTGGATTAATGTTGTCATTGCAGCAGCCAGCAGAATCCAGAATTCCATACACGGAGCAAGGAGGCAAGAGGACATAATGAAATGGGATTGAATTAAGGAGACTTGCTCATGCCCAAGTGCAAGGGAAGCGGTGCATTCTCTCAGGCTGCAGTTTCAAAGTTTCATTGCATTCTTGAGTGCCTTAGTCTTGCTTAAAAACTATGCATAAAATGGCCACCTTCCATTTTCCCCAGCTTTGCTTATGTTGCCTAATGTTGCCACGTGTCAATATCAGAGAGGGATCAGAGCAGAAAACATTTATCCAGAATTCTGCCCAATTTTGAGAGATTCAGTAAAAAGGGGACCCAAAGAAGGATCCACCCTCATTCCACCTTTTCCAAAACAAAACCTGATTGACAATCCAAACTAGCATCGATTTTAGTCAAATCCTATCCTTTGAGAATGTACTTTACAGGGATGTGCAAAGAGACCAAAACTCAGAATATAGAAAACTTAGGACTTCTGAGAAATTCAGAACATTTAAATGAAGATGAAGCAAAAGGCAGCAGAAGCAAAGCAAATTTTGCCTCCCTCTACCTGCTGTTTGCTACACAGTGTTTCTGTCCTTCTCCCTTCTAAGTAGGGAGTTGGGATCTGACAGGGTCTTTTACTTGCTCCACACTTTCCTAAAATAATCAGGAGCAATAATGTGTCAATTCACCAAACAAAAGGCCTTCAGGCAAAGCAGACAGCTTGCTGATCAATACTCCTATCGATCTCTGTGCTCTGTGTATGAGCACAAGTCAGTAGGACCCATGGTCATCTTCCATCTAGGAGTATTTTCAGTTTGGAAATGTATCCTGGGGTTTCTGTGCACTAATGGCAAACTGACTCTTGTGATGGTAAAACCCCAAGCCCTACTGTGACATTCAGGGATTGGGAGGGTCTTCTTTGGATTAGACTGAATTTGTGATTGTGCAGAAAGACCTCCTGTTTTGGGATGATGTGCCCATGTAATGCCAAATGTCAAATCCTTTTTTACTGCAGATGGGCTCAAACCCAAATATGGGACCCAAACACTCAGTCCTCATTGAGCTTTGTGGAAGTTCAGATCCAGATCTCAACTCTCCAGCTCTGTTCCATCTGGAGTTTATACCAATATCGTAGAGTGAAGGGAAAATGATACCCATTCACCAGCAAATCGTTACATTTTGATTTGTTTTAAGAAGCCCAAATGATACACCATTTGTTGCACTGGAAGTACTGAAGATTCAAGGAAGTGGGGGGGGGGGGATGCAGGGAGAAAGTTATCCTTAGTCTCCCACAGAAGACAACACTAGATAAGATGGTGAATACACTGAATAATTTGGACAGTTTCCACCAACTGTCCACTTCATCTATTAGCTCCTCTTTAATGTAGTGTGTTCCTTCACCTGACTCACATAGTGATGTTTCTGGTCCTTGATTTGACAACTGAAACTTACTAGCATCAGAATAATGAAATACAAGTATAGAATGTGAATACCTCTATGATGCTCTTGTTTCCATGCAAATGGTGTATTTGTGTGAAAAAAACAAACAGTCTTTTCCCAAACACCCAGAAAAACATTCCTAAAGAGTGGATAACAAGCAACATGAACAAGGTCAAACCAAACAGCTGTTCAGAATTCAAATGACTGTTTGTAGGCTGAATATTTGCAGCATTCAGCCAAAATAGCAGGCTTCCCAAGCTCAAAAAAACTGAATGCATGAAATTCACAAGCCAAGAAAAGGGGCCACATTCCATCATTTCTATCCACATCTGCTGAACTGAACTCATTTCTCAAATTTGGAGACACCAAATAATTTAAGCATTAAACTCTCTTGGTGTGAATCATCTGGAACATGCCCAATGGGAACTAGTTTGTTCCATTGTAAATCCCGACTTGTGTACACCCATGGGCATCAGTAAGGCACTAGCAGCCACCAATAATGAGCCACCCTATTGAGTCACTGCTTTAAAGGCGCAACATGCTGGAAATGCAGTGGTCAGTTGGCAAATGGAGATTGTCTAATGTGCAATACGTCTCCCTTATCCACAAGATCCAAGCTCTGACTCCTGTGATGTGTATAAGTATAGGGTAAACACATTCAGATGAGGACATTGCTTACAAACTGGCACTACCTAACAGGCACCACCTCTCTGCTCATGCCAATTACCATGTCAGGGTGATTTCACAGTCATGGTGACTGCTGCATATATATGTAAGCTTTGGGTAGGAGATTTACTTAGCAAAGCACTGACAGATGTGAAAGAGGCCAGACACCCAGCTCCACCATGAAGATGACAAGAGTCTTTTTACTCCTCACTCTGGCAGTTTTCTGCTTCTCCAGTGAGTACATTTTGTTATTTCCTGATATTCTGGAGCAGGTGGTGGTGGCCTAGTGCATTGTTCCCTGGATGATGTAGTCAGCCCAGCTCAGTTTCTAGGAAGAGAGAAGAGAGGGAGCCTTAAGGGACAGATGCACACACTGCTCAGGGGAGTTCTTCTTTCCAGGTATCAGTGCAGTGACTTATTCTTTTTCCATGCATGTGGAAGGAATAGTGGAGCCTAACCAATGTTTAGATGCTGGAAGGGAGCTAGCAAGTGAACTCTTGTGCACCACTTAACAAGCAACATCTCAGCATCTTTAACGAATTTGAGCAAAGGGAACCTATTTCTATGCATCTGACGAAGTGGGCATTCACCCACGAAAGCTTATGCTCCAATACATCTGTTAGTCTTAAAGGTGCCATAGGACTCTCTGTTATTTCTTGCTGGTGGTGCAAACCAGGGATGTCTCCCATTCTGCGGTTAAGGGGTGAGTCCAGCAGTGGGAGCTTGACTGATAGAATCCTCTAATGGTTGGAGATATATTTGAGAGACCAGGGGGCTCCAGGCTACAGTATGATAAAATATAGAGCTGGTCCATCCCGCAGGAAATTCCAACATTTCAAAATTTGTTTGTATCCCAAATTGGGACAAAAAGTTGAAATTTCCAATTTTCCCCCCCACACAATGGAAATTCTGAACATTTTTAGTCTGGAAACATCAAACTGACCTTATTAAAACATTCATTTTGAGACTGTTGAAACATTATACCATGAATATTAAGTATAATATTTTTATAAAATGTTAACTTTAGTATTACATTATATTTATATATGAAAGTTGAAACAAGCCAAGAAAATCAGAATGAAATACTCCATTTTGATTTTAAATTGAATTGATATTTTTCTGTTGATATTTGTCAGTTTTGACAAAACACTGTTTTCTGACAGAAAACTGTTCTGTCAAATTTTTTTTGACCGGGTCCAATAGTTTACTACTGGCATTCTAAGATAAAAATAATGATTCTCTCCTCTGGATTTCACAGTGCATCTTGTCTTAGATTGCAAGGTTTTTGTGGCAGGCACTGCCGCTCTCTTTGGGTCTTGTTCACAGCCAAGTACACAGTTGGCATTAAACAGTTAATAAAATTAATAACGTCTTGCCTTTTAGGGGAGGTGGCCTGAATCTGATTCAGTTCCAGGATGATGCAAACCTAGATTGAGTTTTGTGGGATTTGGTGGTATACAAGAGACTGAAATTGACGCAAGGACTATGTGTAACTTTTGCTACTATATATCTCATCATAGGTTGCACTAGACAAGAGAGTTTCAACAGAGATCTAAGGGTGTTAATTAATTTTGGGTCACACACCCAACAAGCCCTGTGACATTGTAGTTTGCGAAAATCATGCGTACAGGGCACTTTGACTTCTCTTACCTTTTGGAAGCCATGACTGTTACAGGAGATGCCCAACATATATACATCCCTAGAGAAAGAAAACTGTGTCATCAAAAAGAACTGCTTTATTCCAAGAACAGCTGATTTCTTCTTTGTAGTGTTATTATTTATATTAACGTTTCACTTTTTTTTTCATAGATTCATAGATTCTAGGACTGGAAGGGACCTCGAGAGGTCATCGAGTCCAGTCCCCTGCCCGCATGGCAGGACCAAATAGAACTGCTTTCAATTGGAGGACCCAATTGAGATCAGAGGTGCTAGACATACATATAGTAAGAAACAGACCCTGTCCCCAAGAGCTTGCAGTCCATATAGACAGGACAGATCCAGAGTGAAAGAAAGACTTTATTATTATCCTCACTAGTGACCTTATTACTAGACCTCATTAGTGAGGATAATAATGAGGAAATCAAGGCTCAGAAAGATTAAGTGACTTAAGCAAGGCCACAGAATGAGTTTATTGTAGGACTAGGAATTGAGCCTACGTCTCTTAAACCCCAGCCTAGCATCTTAACCATTAGACCATCCTGAGCAGTAAGCACAAAACTGACTCCCTGGCCTTTAATCTTGCTTTGATGTGTCCATTTGACTGAAAGGGGCTTCATTCCCTCTGATAGGCAAAGACTGTGCTAGATGCTGACACAGAATTCAAATATCCAGAAGTAAATAAGATTTGTTAGCAGTTATAATAAGTCTTGATAAATGTGTTGTATTCAACACTGAAAAACACTGTCATTATTTACATCAAAGGAGGTAATATTTCACAAATGACCCACGAATACAGGAAACCTCTCAGTAATATTTACTAGCTACAGTTAATCCAAAGTAACAGTGGCTTTGTGTGGCTAGCATGGCACAAAGCAGCCAATGTGAACCGGTGACTCTGTCCCCAGGTGTTTAACTGAATAGCCTTCAAACATTTTGCTTCATTTGATCTTTTGTGTCTGTGATTTTGTTCCAGGTGCTGCCAGCCAAAATGGGAGTCAGGTGAGTCATTTTCCCTTGATCAAAAATAAATGGTTTGGAATGATTGCAGAGTCAAAATCTGTGGCAGGAAAAACACTAAAAATTAAATGGGAAGTATTTAAAAAGGTATAATACAGGAATGCTACAGGATCCAGAGAATAAATCCCTAGGATTCAGACACACAGTTTTCATACAGTCAGACTGATAGCATTCAGGCCCAGATTTTTAAAGATATCTAGGCATTGCTGCACTCAGCATTGCAGTGCCAAATAAATTAAGGTCCTAAATCTCATTTTTAAAAGTGATTTAGGCACTTAGGAATCTAAATTCCATTGACTGTCAAGTGGTTCCCATATCCCAAACCATGTGCCTGAGAGAACTCCACTTACCTCCAATGACGCTCCAACCCCATTGAGGAGGCAGGAATAAACCCCACAAACAAATGCTGCACTCAACAACAAACAACATTTTCATCTGAGCAAAGACAAGCCCTCGGGTTTTACTGGGGATGATTCAAAGATGGGGCAGCTATAGGGAGTCACCTATACACATCCTCCAGCAATATAGTAAAATGTACCCAGTCCCCAACCCCTGAATATGCAAAATAATGCTCTCCAAAGTGATTAAGAGTCCAAACAGCCACCCAGTCTCAGTCCCAAACAGAGTACCTTCCAACCCTTGCAGTGGTGCTGGGGCTTTAGTCCAGCGTGAGTTTGGACTGCTGCTGAGCTCTGGTCTCTAGTGTGTTGACTGGTGTCTGTCTCCTTAATCCCTGTGCTGGCTGGGACTCTTCTGCTGCGTCCGGGCTGCTCCATCAGTCTGGCTACAGCCTTGGATCCAGGCTAAATTTGGTCAGCTCCTCACAGCCATTGCAGCAGTTCCACACCACTCAGTCACAGAGGACACCCCACCCCCATATGCCTGCCAGTTGGCCGAGAACCAATTAGTTGGCCTACAGCCAGTCCCTCATCCTTGTTGTGGAGTGACATTTCCCCCCTCCAGCGAGAGGCAGGCTGGCAGCAGGAGGCCAAGGGTGGAATTTCCTCCCAGGCTCTAACTAACCAGAGCTCAAGAAGGTGGAGCATTTCTGGGGAGTGACTTCTCCACAGTTATAAAAGTTTTTTGGGTGAAATCCTGGCCCCGTTGAAGTCAATGGCAAGATTTATGTTGACTTCCACCACGGAGCCAGGATTTCACCCTTTGTCTGCATCTTACCCATTAACTAGGATCTTGCATTGTCACAGGTAAATCCATGTTAACTGCATTTAAGGCTCTGATCCAGCAAAGCACTTAAGGACATGCTTGAGCTCAGTGGAACTGCTCACATGCTTAAAGTTAAGCACGTCCTTAACTGCTTTACTGGGTTAGCGACATACTAAGACTTTACTTCTTGTGGCTCTCAACTAGTGCCAATAAAGCACAGCTAAGTCACGTGGTGCCAATCATATAGGAAAGGGTGACGGGGTCCTCCATCACTGCAGCTCTCCTCCAGTTAGCATCAACAGATGAGTAATCCAGAGAGGAAGGAGGAAGAGTTTTCTCCTTAAACAGGGGCAATACAAGGATGAAATATTTAATAATCACGAGTCCTTCCTAGCGTCAGACAAAAATCCAGTTTAAATTGCCTAACCTGACAAGTTACAAATTGTGAGTCAAGCTTGGCAGACCCAATCTAGGCTTGTTTCACAGGTTATAGGGTCTGCTGTCCTCCTGGGCATTGCACCGTTGCTCTGAAAACTAATACACTTGGATTCCAACCTTCAAAGAAAAGGCACTCCACCATCACAGGAACTCCGTTAAGAATACCCTGCTTCTAATCCCTAAAAGTTCATACCTAGGCATTGTCAGCAAAGCACCTCGGCTGGGCGTAGCTATCATAGCGGGTTTAAGGATAGAAGTGGTTCCAAAGGTAACCAGAAGCCAAATCACATGGAGTTTTCAAGATTAAAACCATCACCTTGAATTCCACATGGGAGTAGATGAGAAGCCCGTGGAGTTCATGTGTTTGCAGAAGTAAGATCAGGAATGACACTTCGCTTGGTTGGAACCAGTACAGACCTTAGAAGCTGGGTCAGGGGCTGTTCTGGTCTGGGAAGGGTAGTTCTTTTTCCAGTTATGCCATCCTCAGTTTTATCCTCTGGTCCATAACTGATGCAGCAGTAAGGTAGATTTAAATTGGGAGTCTTCTTTCTACAATTTCTTTTTATGTTTAGTAGCTGCACAATTGAACGAGGCCTGCCTGCAATTTTGCCCAGCTAGTTCTTCTCACAGTTATAAGATGAGTTGGAAGCTGCTACTTTCAGGGATACAAGAGGCTATGATCACCCTTTGAATGAATCTAACATGTCCTCAGGAACTTGACCTTCCCCACAATAAAGAGCGACTCACAACTAGTGTTGGTCAAAAACTTTTATAACTCAAATTTTTTCAAAGAAAAAAAAGATAAATTTTTCATGGGAGTTTTCACAAAACATGTTCCCATTTTCCTAGCAGCTCTACTCCCTACAGCCCTCTGTGTGTCCATCTCTTCAACACAGACAGGCTCGAAGGGATAGCAAACCCTAGAAAGATGTCGTACACCTGGCTCTGCTGGTGTCAGATACTACTCAGTGGGAAAAATTGGCTTGTTGTTTCCATTGTTTTAACTACTCCTGAGAGCCAGATCCTCAGCTAGTGTAAATGTGGGTAGCTCCACTGACTATGCTGATTCACACTACTTGAGGATCTGGCGCAGGGAGTAGGCAACCCCATTATTATTGTAATTGTAGATGAAAGAAATGAGGAAGGGAATTTTAAATAAAATGGCATTCTTTTGTTTATAGGTTGACTGCAGTGAATTTAAGAATGTAGAGAGAGGTAGAGAGACCTACTGTGCAAAGATCTATCAACCTCATTGTGGCTCTGATGGCAAAACCTATACAAACAAGTGTTCCTTTTGTGCAGCAGTCACGTAAGTACAGAAACAAGGAACTGCTCCTGAGGCATTAAAACTTTGAAAAGAATTGATTTATCTGTCACTTCTATAAATCTTATTATCCCATAGGGTTGCCCCCATGTTCAGAATCTGTATCTGTTTGCCTATTTGCTTAGTTTCTATAGAGTTTCGCCCAATAATGAGGCCAAATTGATTGAAATACTGATCACTAGAAGTCAGTGGAGAGCTCCCTATCTCAGCAGAGATTAGAGACTAGACAATCAAAAGGTGAGCCCACAGAGCTACATCTCCCAAATGAGGTGTTTGCTAACAAGAAATCTGGGACCCAAACAACTTTATATAGGATTGAAAAGTATTGAAAGTGTCAGAAGAGTTTACTCATGGAATAAGAATAAAAAGTCTAAACAAAAAAGAAATCCACTGTAGTTAGGAGCCCTCCTGTTTCTCTCAGGGTCGATGCCATGGCAGAGTATTATTCATGGATATAGTACTGGTGGTGGCCATCTTGCTGAAAATTAGTGTCAGGCTAAATTCTGTGGTCTTTTATTTAGCAACATCCCCATTGATTTCCCAACAGTATGGCAACCCATGCTCATACAGATAGTGAACAAGTTACCTTCCGGGCTGTTGAAGAACTTGAATAGGAGATAAAAGCATTAAACATTAGATATTTTCCACCATTTGTGAACCCAAGATGGCATTGTCTTAATTCTAGAGATAGGCAAACCAGATTGTCTGACATATGGAGTGACGCAACCTGTGTGCAAAACTTGAATCCCAGTTTCCACATTTAGTTAAATTATAGTATATTAATTTAATTTTCTTGCAACTCTGGGCATTGTGGTTTTGTGCAGAATCCTAAGAGAAAAAATTCTGCAACAAAGGAGGCAGTTTTTGCAATATTTCTGGCTCAATGTCACAAGAGGAGATCCTTCTCTCATGAGATTTCCCATCCAAGTTTGAAGACCCAAGAGGTTTGATAGTTCACATGAGCACCTATGCTATAATCTGTGAGGGGAAAATAGCCAAGGAATGGCTCTATCAATCTAGTAGAAAACTGCAGATTCTTACAGCATCTCTGTTCACAAGTGGGTCAGTTGGGGACTTTAGTCTATAACATCAAGTTTGCTGCCTCTAATTTCTCTGTGTTTTCATTTTCTCCAAGGAAAAGTAATGGGACACTGCGTCTGAAGAAAACTGGTGAATGTTGAATGAATCCCCATTGTAACTGTGTCTGAAAGTCCTGATTACACTATCTGTATCCATTATCAGTTTGGATCATATCACTGTCTCTTCAGTTTACTTTATTAAACAAGCAAAGCAGGAGAAATGTTTGTCCGTTGTTTCTTGTCGAGAGGAAGGGATTATGGACTGTAATGCTGTATATGAGTTCTTTCCAGCGTATAGAAAATAATTACAGAGCAGTAATTCCAGAGAATAAAAGATATAATACTGCTGTGTTCATGATATACACACAGAGAAATTAGATAAAAACATAAAATACCCTTTCCAGAAGACTGCAATGTAACACTACTTGATTTTTTTAGAAATGAGAACTGTAGCACACAAGAACCCCAAAACAGAGAGAGACAAAGCAGGCTGCTTTCTAAAATAGAGAGGCTCACTCAACCTACCATACTCTAGGCTGACTCTCTGCAGACTGACTGCTGCTGGACCCCGATTACATGCTTTCTCACAGAGCCCTCTAGCATGCAAACAGGACCAGAAATTAAAGTGATAGCTTTGTCAAACAATCGCCACTTAAGTTTGATCAGTAGTGGCTCTTTTTCACTTCTGATAAGCTGGCTTTATATATCTCATTTGCAGCCCTGAACAATTGTTGTTTTGCTCTTATACTTCGGACTATTACTGCTTTACTGGGCTCTTGGATCGCTTGCTTTGGCTTTGTTTGTTCCCCTTTTCATTTGTCTTCTGTGAATATTCCAGGAAATGGGTTCACTAGAAGAAATGTTCATGAAAACTGAGAATATTTAGCAGATTTTTGCGGGTGTTAAGGGAAAGCAAATTTTGAGCTTGAAACATATCAGTTTGGTTCAGAATAAAGCACTGATAAAAACTGCCACAAAATGAAAAAGGAGGACGAGATCTCTCCGCTCTTATTCACCTTTTAAAGGTGAATGAATTTGGAAAACAGACAAACAGACAACACACCAAACTCCTCATTTATCAATCCAGACCATCATATTGGGGAATCGGCCTTAGCACACTGTACAGTGCAACAGAATGACTGATGGGGAATTTCACAATCAAAGGGAAGCGTTACAACTTGGCTTTGTGAATGGGGTTTCTTCAGACGGCACCTACTGAGCAGAGCACTAATAGATATTGAACACAGATCTGACAACCATCTCCATCATGAAAATAACAGGTGTCTTTGTTGTCTTCACTATGATGATAATTCTGCTTCTTGGGTGAATAAGTTTTGGTCCCCTTTGATGTGACGAAAAGGCAGCTGGCAGGGTAATCATCTGTCGCCAACAAGCCTCAATTAACCTCTCCATGGCCCCAGACAAGGAGAAGGAGGGCACATTAGTGATGGGAGCACATTCTATTCTACTCTAGGGAGTCCTCTCTGCTGATTGATGGGTCACCACTTATTACCTTCTCTATACTGTTGTGAAGGCTGGAGCTAACTGGTGCCCAGGTGTGTTAGACTTAGCCAGAAAGTTTGGAGGTTGGCAGGGAGGAGCATCACTGGGACACTAAGCTCTGGATACCATATTGAGCCCTTGCAATGATGTATCTGTAAACTAAGAATATGACCAACTTCTTCTTAATCCTTTTTTAAACAATTGGTGCAGAAGGAATGTGTCCCTTGATGGCGCTGTTGTTTTAGGGTGAGGCTACTGGGCTCAAGGGGTGAGAAAGGAGGTTTATCAGATGGGTTTTGGTAAGTCATGCTTTCTTGTATTGTACCAGTTTCTTTGTTTGGGGGCATATTCCTTGGGTTCTGTTTTAGCCTCTCCAAGCTTCCAGGCTCCACTAAGGCAACATCTTGCATTTTAGAAAGTGTGAGCTAGTGCAAGGCTGTGCATAGCTAATAATACTGATAGACATAGGTGCCGACTCTGTGGGTGCTCCGGGGCTCAAGCTCCCACAGAAAATAATAGGGGGTGCTCAGCACCCACCAGCCACAGCTGTTTGGCAGGGCGGTTGATCAGCTGTTTGGCGGCTGGTAGGAGGCGCTGGGGGGAGGGAGGAGAGCAGCAAGTGGTGGGTTGGCGGCGGGCCTCGGGGGAGGGGGCAGAGAGGGGGTAGGAAGAAGCGGAGTGAGGAAGGGGCGGAGCAATGGTGGGGCCTCAAGGGAAGGGGCAGAGCAGGGTGGAGCACCCACTGGGAAAAATAAAAGTCAGCAGTAGTAATAGAGGAAAGTGATAGCTCAGTGTAATATTTACCATCATCTATGGGCTTTTTTGCTTCTCTTATGGTTTACAGCTACCGTATCCAGTCACAGATGGATAAAAAAAGTTCAGCTGAGAATCGAGGGTGTTCATTCATTTTGAGTCATACACAATCTGTAATATTGCACGTTGTGGAGGTCATAAATATACAGAGCCCTTTGTCTGACATCTGGAACCTTCTGGAAATCCAGATTATTTAAGGGAGAGTTCAGCATCATGTGCAGCCTTAGACATTAGTGCTGAAACAAGCTGAATGAGTGGCTAATTCCAAGAAGAACTGATTCATCTCTGGAAGATGTTGCTGAGGACATTTGAGATCAAGTGTTAATTTGACTTCCTGGAGCATATCTTAGCTCACTACTGCAGAGAGGACATCCAGGAGAGTGCTGCTGTAAGGCTGTGACATTCCGGACACTGCTTTGAAATTATTTCAGATGTGATTGAAGTAAAAAATAATACCTAAATCAACATTCTGAATTCTTTGAAAGAAACATGTTTAGGAATCCACAGCTGGTATAAATCAGTGCAACTCCAGTGAGGGCAACAGAACTATGCTGTTTTATACAAGCTCGAGTGTGTCCTTAGAACCAGCTGAGCAAAAACTTCTAGTGGAACACTGAATCCTGAAGAATGTTCTCTGTCCAACAATAAACAGATCCAGTCATTATGTACTAGCATGATTTATAGCTCCAGTCTCAGCCCATTAGGGCAGAAATGTCCATGCCGTGTTGTTTGCTGGGATAGGTTTCGTTCCATTTTTTGACAGATGAGTGTTTTGAATTTAATTTCTCTCCAACACTGTATCATCCATGTCTGTGTGTTTGTTCCATGAATTGCCAGTCAGGATTGATAAGATGAGTCCACTTATTACTGCTACTCATCTATCACATTTCCCAGATCAGTATAAATGGTTTGCACCACACTTTGGATGAGATCTCTGTGTATGAGAAACACTAAAACCAATAAGAGAAACTGGAAGGAATCAAGCAGGAAAACTATCCCAGTGCCATCAAACCAAAGGAGTAAACTGCTGTGGTCCAGCTATCCATGTAGTCAATACAATCTGTACTTAGACTGTATGAGATACAAGGCCAGATCCTCATCTGTCGTAAATAGACGTAACGCCATTAAAGTCCCCAAAGCTATATTGATTTCCACTAGCCAAGAATTTGGGCCACAGAGAGCAACAGAGAAGGGCAATGGGTACTGTTTGTCCTGGATTTTCTCTTCATCTTACCCAAACTCTTCTGGAGCTTTTATTCAATAGCTCTGCATGTCAGGGCCAATTTCTTGTATGTGTCAGCTCTGCTGGCTAGTTCGTGCCAATAGAGTTGTGCCGTATAAGATATTACATGTAACAGAAAAGGCTGTAGGGTCATCCCATCCCCCCCACCCTAGATAGTACTGAAACTCTTGTCCCCCATGACCATCAACGGGCGAGCTATTCAGACAGGCAGGAGGCCTTTGCTTTCTCCTCATAGGCAGAGAGGAAATGAGGGAAATCCTGAACCTGAGTGTATAAAACTGGACCAGAATGAGAACCATTTATCCACTTCTCTGAACTGTGGAGCCATAGAAGAAACAGGTGGCAAAAATCATCTAAAATGTTATTATATTCTCTGGCCGGGAGGTGAGCGGGGAGACGTGCAAGCCGCCACTAGATGTCACTAATTGCCCAATAGTCTGCCAGTCTGTTTGTGGCACTGATGGTAAAACATACAGCAACAAGTGTACGCTTGGTGGATCAGTCAGGCAAGAACAGAAATAAACGACTAATTCTGAATGAAAAAAAATACTCTCAGAGCTGATCCACCCTGAAGCATTTATTTCCCCAACATGTGGCCACAAACCAGATGGTATATTTATTGATAGATTTTTGTGGGTGGGTAAGTATGTGCTAGAGGGTGTAGGATTCAGCAATTTCTGTGAAGTTGAAGCGCTTCCACCAGAACAAAATGAGGCTGTTTCAGATTCATTATAGATCATTCCCAACTCAATTTATGAAGCCTCTGCAATGAGCTGTGTATCAGTTGTGAGCAGGGAGACAAGGAGACTTGGTTTTCCATCCCCTACACCTTGTGGAGTCACTTACACCAGTAAAAAGTAGGGCTGGAATGCTGCAATTTTGACTTGGTAGTATTTCGCACCCACTTTGCACTGGCTACATGACTATACAAGGTGCAAGGCAATGGAGAATCAGGCCAGGAAGAGGTGCCCATGGGGAAATGAACCTTTTAAAAATGAGTGTACAGGCCGTTAAATGCAGGGACTCATAGGCCAGCCATTTTCAGATATATTATAGAAAAGTGTTAATAGAGCTTGGGTAAAACTTTGAAAAACATCTTAGAGACATAGGAGCCTAAGTCCCACTGACTTTCAAGGAAACTTAGGCACCCAAATCACTTTTGAAAATAGGGGTTAGGCTCCTATGACACATAGGTGCTTTTGAAAATATTACCCCTTGACTAATTGTATTTTGGAATAAGATCTTGAAAAGCCTATTGTAACATATTTCCCCAAGAAACCATTGCTGCTGCTCTTTTCTTAAAACTCTTTTTAATCACTGCTAGCACTACTGTGTTGATGACTGCTGGTGGTTACCATCTTGCTGAGAAATGATAGCTGTAGTGACCTTGGTTTTGGGGAAGCCTTGGTGTCAGGCAAATTGTAGCTGGCTTTAGCCAAAATTGACTAGTAGAACAAAAGATTTAGGGGGAGACTTCCAGAGGAACAGAGGGGAGTCAGGTGCCCAGCTCACACTGAAAATCAACATTAGCTAGGTGTCTAACTCCCATTTGTGCCTTTGGAAATCTCCACTCTAAATATTAAGCCATAATATCATAAGGCTTATGATACTAGAAAAACTAGATAGGCCTAGTGGCAGGAGACCAAAGGAAGAGCACCTTCAAACCTCTATGTTGAGATTATTCAGTTGAACAGTATACAAATATTTGGGGGGTGGGGAGCGGGGGATGAGGAGAAAAGTGAACTGTTTTAATCTGAAATAAATTTTTCCTTTATGAAAAAGTCCAGTAGAACTGTAGTAGAGAATTTTTAAAACCAGTCTGTAAACTTCTGTAGCAGAGATATTAGCTATCTGATTGTAT
Source organism: Emys orbicularis (assembly GCF_028017835.1). Classification (NCBI taxonomy): domain Eukaryota; kingdom Metazoa; phylum Chordata; order Testudines; family Emydidae; genus Emys; species Emys orbicularis. The sequence goes on from NC_088690.1 coordinate 91,099,967, forward strand.
GGACTGGTTTAAGATTCTCTAGAATGGTTCTCATTCTAATTCTGTGGGGTTTTAGTTCAATTTCTACAGAACCCTATTAATTTTATCCCTATTCAATTGTATAGGACTCTTCTATAAGGGTTCTACCTTCAAATACATGTGCACAACTCTCATCAAAGTCCAGTTGCATATCTGAGGGCAAAACTTGGCCCATCATGTATGAATAACTAGCATCTATTGGATTAGTTCACTGGAAAACTTGAAATGTTTTACCTTCCAAGACTATACATTTAGATCATTCTCATCCTCTCTCTCTCTCTCTCTCTCTCTCTCTCTCTCTTTCTGTGTTTCTTCTGTACGGTAAGTTGTGCGAAAACTGACATGAGGAACCCTGCTGCGGGTCTGAGGATGAATGAAAGTGCTTTCGCTTTCCACAAGCAGATCACTGCACAGAGACACTTCTCTGCTCTTTTCAGGCTGATGGTGTCACTGTCTCTTAATTTGCTTGTTCAATAAAGTATACTAAGCAAAATCCTTTGTCCGTTTTCATTCAGAAAGAGGGAATGTGGTCTTTGATGTCTCATACAAACTCTTTCCAGATTATAGGAAAAACATTCATTAGCATGGCTGGTCAAGAAATTATTTTCTTTTTACAGTGAAAAATTTCAGGTTTATGTCAAAAAGCTGAAAACCCAAAGACTCTCATGTACATTTCTATGTGTGTTGCAGATGCTGCTTATTCTCAGTCGGGGGCTGGTTTCCCTACAGTGGAAGGGCCTCTCCTGACGAAGCTGTGGAGCCAAAGACAGCAGTTGTCTTTTCCAGTTCTCCTGATGTTTGCTGCATCCGTCACAGTCCTAGTTACAAGGCATCTTCTAAAGCAGGCTAGTTACCCTTATCCCTTGCCAACACCCAGTATGAACCTGGTGGACCTTACTGTTCACAGACACAACTTTGGTACTTTTTGTCGCTTGTGAGGTTCTCCCCGTCTCGCCCCAGCCTAAAAGTAGCTTTGTTATTACCTAGTCTCTAGTCACATTATACGCTTGCCTTAAAGTGGTTCTGGCCGACAGACCGCCCTGCCCTGCATCTGTGGGCAGTTATATGGACTCTGCCCCCTAGGCTGCACTGCCCTGAATGCAAGGGCAGCCATATTGTCTGCGGCCTCTGGGCTGTGCAGCTTTCAGCCTAAAGACAGGTAGACTGTAACCACGATGGTATCACAACTCCGCCACGCTCCAAAAGAGGACATGGGGGTGCATACCGTGTGACATGCTTCCTCACTTCCCTAGCCCCTCATCAGTTATAACTTGGCACTGAGGAGAATCTGGTCCTATATGTGTAAAAACAACTCCATGGAGTTCTATGGGTCTAAGACTGGTGAGGTGGTGTGGAGAATAAGGCCCTTTAGAGCTTTTTTAATTCTCCCACTATCCCCTCTAGCCTTTTAAAAATACTAAAAGGCTTTTCTCTTCAGCAGGGCCAATTACACAAATCAAATGCAGAGTTTCCAGGCCAGCCCACTTTGGAGATATTATGAATCAAATGAAAGTTAGGAACATTTTCAAAAAGGAAATGGACAGGTCAGTTTTCAAAATACCATAACTTTGATTCATCTTTTTTATTTTAACCAAAATTACAAGGAAAATGTTAGCCCAGGATGTCCTCTACATGCAATATTTCAAGATCAGATTCCTGTTTTGAGAAGGGACAGTAAAAATCAAGCTTATAGTGGGAATCTAGCCTCAACCTAATGCTGCTTTGTAGCAAACAGGAAGGGTTTCATGGGAGGCCACAAATCCCCCTTTAAAGAAAAAAGAAAAATAAAGAACTTTACAGAATTTATTTTACTGAACAAAGAAACAGAGATAGTGATGCCATCTGCAACCACTATATAGAAGAACAAATAGAGAATGTGCTTCTACATAGGGACTTTCTTATGGAAACTCAAAACAAGAAATCCACTTTTATGCCTTCTTTTTCTCATGACATGGTCCAGGGTGTTTTAAGCTAAGTTTTCCACATGCTGCCCTAAAAGAGAGACACAAAGGCAAAGAGATAAGATTAGACACAAAGATTTCAGTGGCATAGTCTTGGAGGGAAAACCTCTAACCTTTCCCACTAAACTTATGCAAATAACAGTAGTTATTCACATAGGCTAGATCAGATTCTGCCTTCACATATGCACACTGGCATTAAGGGGAGTTGTGAATGCATATCGACTGGAACAGTGTTTCCCAAACTTGGGATGCCGCTTGTTTAGGGAAAGCCCCTGGCAGGCCAGGCCGGTTTGTTTACCAGCCGCGTCCGCAGGTCCGGCCGATCGCAGCTCCCACTGGCCCCGGTGCGCTGCTCCAGGCCAATGGGAGCTGCTGGAAGCAGCGGCCAGTACGTCCCTCGGCCCGCGCCACTTCCAGCAGCTCCCATTGACCTGGAGCAGCGAACTGTGGCCAGTGGGAGCTGCGATCGGCCGGACCTGCGGACACGGCAGGTAAACAAACCGGCCCGGCCCACCAGGGGCTTTCCCTACACAAGCGGTGTCCCAAGTTTGGGAAACACTGGACTGGAAGAAGTTACATTCATTCAAAAATGCACTTTCCTCAACACTACCACATTCCCAAAGCAAACACACACCATGTAGGAAACAATCATGCCAGCATGGCTTAGCCATGGACTGTCTTTGTGTTTATTGTACAGCTCCAAGCATAGTGTAGTAGCTAAACTAATATTAATAACTTATTTACAATTTGCACTTTTAGAGAGCAACACTAGAGGCACCCATTAATATTAATCCTTTATAAGAAAGCACTACCATAGTTGAATAGCCCCAGGCACTACAGCTAGCACTAGTGATACTTCACTGTTCAGGTGGGACTATTTCTGTAGGATTTGGTGAAGTGGTGCCTTATAAGGGCTCAGTTTTAAGCATGATGGCTGCCTCCAGTGTTACTTTCTAAAATGCAAATTGTAAGTAAAACTTACTTTGGAACTATTAAAGAGATGCCATTTGCTTTCCTTGCGATACTGGAGTCCATTTTAAGAAAGCAGATGCAGATTTCAAGGTATAGAAATTTAGTCTGCTGGGTGATAATAATTACTGAACTATGAAAACCTCTTGGGGCTGCAATAATGGGCTGGAAATGTCATGAGAAGAGGCCATCTTTAGCTTCCAGGGGAGCTGAACAATATCAGACTCTGTCAGGCTCCTTCAAAATTTTTGCTTTCAAGTAGACCGGGAAGGGCAGAGATCGTAAAAACAAAAAATTATTGTGAATTAAAAACAAACTTTCTCAGTAAGCTGTTTGGAAGTTTTCATGGGAAAAACATTTTCCAGTGAGAACAACTTTTTGTTCTTTTTCATAGAGTCGTCTCTATACACTTGTCGATATTCATTGAAAACCCCACATTTTTCAGTGAAAATAGATTTTTTTCTGTGAAAATGTTCCAAAAAGTCATGTAAAAAAAGTTTCAGTGGAAAATTTCCTATCAGCTATTACTCTGAACTTCAAAAAGTTTGATTCCGTTTTCGGGGAGGTTTGGAACATCGCTTATTGCCTGGTGAAGAATCGCAGAAAGAGCTGATATCTTCTACCACTGAATAAGAAATAGAATTTATGAGAATAGAAAAACATTTTTACCCCTGAAATTACTCTGCCCTGTCAACTTCACTATAGAGCTTCTGCTTAGAACCTCTTCCAGTCCCCCTATCTGGCTTCCTTCTTCATTTTTAAAGAAACTGTGCTGATATCCTCAGTCTCGAGCTGGCCAAAACCTTTCTGCCAACACACATTTTCAATAGAAGGGTCTTCAATATTTTTGACAATCCCCACTCACCCTCCAAAAAAAATCAAAATAAATTCTTGACAAAAATTGTTTTCACCAAAAACTTTTTCTGGGGGGGGGGAGGGGGGCGGGGTGGAAAAACCATTTTCCAACCTGCTCTGTCTCATTTTATTCAGTTAGGTTTGCCCATTCCCAGTGCAAAGATATTTCCATCCTGAGCGAAGAAGAACATGTAAACATTTAATATTTTCATATGAACCATTTTGTTCTATTAGTTTAGTTCTTTTAAAGCCAGATGGCAACTGATTACAGAATCTGGTACTGCGCTCCCACCAGGGCCGGATTTCCAATTAGGCACAGTAAGCATGTGCTTACGCGCCAGTGTTAAGTACCGTATATACTTGTTCGTAAGCCAAAATTTTTTAGTAAAAAAGAGAAGCATCAGAGAATGGGGTCGGCTTATGAACGGGTATAGAGAGGGAGAGGTGGGACACAGCTCCCCGCAACAGAGGGAGCAAGGAGAGGCAGCACAGCCAGCAGAGCCAGAAGGGAAGAGGCGGGGCCAGAGTCTCTCCTCTTCTGGCCACGCTGCTCTCCCCCAGCCTCCGAAACAGCTGCAGCTCTGGTAGGCTGCAGCTGCGCCGCCCGGCCTGCGGGAGCAGCTCCAGCCGGGCCAGAGACATCCTCCCGTGACTTGCCCCAGGCAGGGCCGGCTCTAGGCACCAGCAAAGCAAGCAGGTGCTTGGGGCAGCCCATTTGCAGGGGCGCAAGAATCCAGCATGAGAGCTGAGAACCAACAGGGAGCCCTGGGAGCTGTAGTTCCTTGGTTAGCTCCCTGCCTATAGAGCCAGCCCTGGAGCAGGGAAAGAACTACATTTCCCAGCATTCCCTTGGCTGCAATTAACAGGAAAGGGTGGGGGAAGGAGTGTAGAACTGAAACCTCATGCTACAGCTTGCTGTAAATGGTAGGAACAGAGCCAGCTCTAGGTTTTTTGCCGCCCCCCACCTCAGCCCTGGGCTCCCGCCGCACCCCTGTGTTGCCCCAGCCCTGGACTCTCCCCCACCCACACCCCCTGCTGCCCCAGCTCTGGCCCCCACCTGCTGCCCCAGCCCTGGGTTCTGCCCCCACCCGCATCTCCTGCCACCCCAACCCTGGCCCCCACCCACACCCCCAGCCGCCCCAGCCCTGGGCTCTCCCCCCCCCCCCACCCGCACCTCCTGCCACCCCAGCCCTGGGCTCTTCCCCCCCCTCGCACCTCCTGCCACCCCAGCCCTGGGCTCTTCTCCCCCCCCTGCACCCGCACCCCCTGCTGCCCCAGCCCTGGGCTCTGGCCTCCACCCGCACCTCCTGCCGCCCCAGCCCTGGGCTCTCCCCCCACCCGCATCTCCTGCCACCCCAGCCCTGGGTTCTTCTCCCCCCCCTGCACCCGCACTCCCTGCTGCCCCAGCTCTGGCCCCCACCTGCACCTCCTGCCGCCCCAGCCTGGGCTCTTCCCCCCCTGCACCCGCACCTCCTGCCGCCCCAGCCCTGGGCTCTCCCCCAAAGAAAGAATTGGGTGGACTAAATGGACATTGCACCTCTCTATCTGAAGCCTAGCAAGGAGGTACGTGGATCCCACTAAAATTTAAAATGAAAAGTAAGGGAGGGAAGGCTCTACTAGACTGGGCAGCTTTAGATACAGTACCAGGCACGTAGGAGGATTTACACTTCTGAGCCATGGAAGCAGAAATTGACTTTTCTTTTCCAGATTTAGCTAATATTCAGAAAGGGAATCCAGCACCTGCCTCCAGATTTGAACACCCTCAAAATTCAGGAGTGCTCAAGCTCAATTTGGGCAGCTGTTACTTCATTTCTCCCAAATCAAATATACTGATCCACTGTAACTTGCTGTAGAAAAAGTAGAATAAATTGAGCAAGAAATGCTTCCCAGTGGTTATTAGGACTGGAATTGCTATTTTCAACAGCCATTGCTTTTTTTTATTATTATTATTATTTTTAAGTTTTAGTTTTATTTGTTTAAAAGGAAGACAATGATATTTCATTGGCAAATTCCCCATAGAAACAAAGAATGGAACAAAAGAATAATAAAGGCACCTCAACTTTTCCTCATTTATGTAGGACAGTCTTATAATATGCATCCAGATATCCTCCAATCACACAAGCTGAAAATTGTTCCACTTTACTGCAGTTCTGTAACCATATGGGAATCAATCCTGTCTGTGTTCTGTGCACATCCAAAATTCCTGCTGAATGACCTGCCCTGGGAGCGAGTTACCAGTGACCCAGGGCTGGGGCGGCAGGAGGGTGCAGTGGGCGGGGGCAGCCAAAAATTTTTTTGCTTGGGGCAGCAAAAAACCTAGAGCCGGCCCTTGCCCCAGGTAAGGTGGGAAGGGATGGGATGAGGAGAGTGTGGGGGTCCCAGGCTAGGGGGTGGGATGCGGAGGGGTTACACGGGGAGGGGTCATGTGGAGAGGTCCCAGGTTAGGGGTGGGGTCATGTGGGGGATGGTCACAGGGGTTACTCTCCTAACCCTCAGCTTCTCCCCCCCAAAAAACTGTCCCCACCAGTTGCTGTCCTGGCCTGTCAGGGTAAGCTGTTGGCGGGCCAGGACATTTTGTTTACTTAGGTTTACCTCCGTGCCTGCGGACGCTCGAGGTAAACCAACCGTCTCGGCCCACCGGAGGCTTATCCTGATGGGCCAGGAGCGAAAGTTTGCCGACCCCTGAATTATAGGGTCGGCTTATGAATGGGTCATAAAAAATTGCCATTTTTACTTATCCATCTTGGGGGGGTCGGCTTATAAACAAACCGGCTTATGATCGAGTATATACGGTATGTGATTTTCTAGCCCAGTTGGGCTAGTTTTAACTGTCAATTGCCGGGGTTATTTAGCAGTTGTGAGTTGTGGTATTTTGGGCTGTTTTGTTGCCACTGGCCACACGGCCACTGGCCGCACTGCTCGGGAGTTCTCGGGAGGGAGGGAGCCTGGCGGGTGCATTTTTTCCTCAAGTGAAAAGTCACAGCATCCTTCTTGGAGCCAGGTTAGGAGGCAGAGTGGGCCACACAGAACTGCTGGGGGCTCCAGGCAGGGCCACATAGGGAGGCAGAGGGGGCGCTGAAGATGCTGTGCCTCGGAGCACAAAAAGTGTAAATCTGGCTCCCACACAGCTGAGTGCTAATAAAATTGCTTTTCAGCCAGATGACTACCAGCTGTACATTTTAAGAAAGCAGCTGGCCAGATTCTACCATTGTAAGTTCAGAGGAGCTCTACTGAAGTCAACAGGCACAGCGTGGATTTATTCAATAAATTATGAATACTTATTACTCAGATAGTGCCATATGCACTGGTGTAACTAAGATCAGAGTCTGACCCAGTGAACTTGAAGAGGGAAGGGGAAAACTCAGGATCCTTTATTATTCCTAAGCAAAGAAGAATCTGTTCTGCTACTGTAATACTGACGGACCCTGGTCATTGGTGGGCAGGATTGAACCTCGGGCCTCTGGAACTAAATGCATGAGCCTTTACTCCATGAGCTAAAAGCCAGCTGGCTGTTAGCTGAGGCTGTAGAGCAGCTAGCTAGAGCTCGCTCACTCTCTGTCTCTGTCTCTCTCTTATGAATTTGAATCAATTTGGCTTTGTTACAGGACAGCTTTTCCATGTCAAAGCAATTGCAGAATAAACTAAAAAAACCTGGAAGCAGATGAGTACATTGAGGGGTGCTGCTCCTATGGGAGGAAAACCCTTCTGGAAAAGGCAAATAGATTAGCTCTGAGTGTTGTTTTTATTACTCTGCACAAGTGGTTTATTTCAGGACTCACCTCATGGCTCTGCCAAAGTAACAGTAGTTTCTATAAGTTCTGCCATCAGTGGCACAGACACGTTCCTGGACTGTGGGGCACAGGATAGGATCATTCTTTGGGTCATAATTACATTTGGTCTGCAAATAAAACAATATATAATTTTAATTCCCTTTACCATCTTTTCCTCCTATGGCTCTATACTGACTTGCCAGTTCTCCTCTTTCTGCCTCTAACACTAATCTGACCAGGTCCCGTGGCCATAGTGTCAGTCTAACTTGGGTTGCTAGTTCTTTGAGACATGGGCGCTTGTCTTCCTCTTGATTGTACAATGCCAAGTACATTGAAAGTGCTCAATAAATAATAGTTATGTCACAGGAGGGGGTGGGGGGTAAATCCAACATCAGAAGTAAGGCCTGTTTCTCCAATCACCACTAGCAGAGCCAGGCCTGTGAACAGAGGAAGGACTCATGAACCCAGTCCATGCTGAGGGTGTATTTGGAGGAGTGAGGTAGTGTTATTTTTGTGAAGTAGTTCAGGTTCCCAAAGATGCATTTAACTGGGTTTCAAAGGGTTAAATACTGAGTCTCTTCCCACATCTCTCAAATTGGCAGCTCTCTGTTGGACCAGCAACTGAGGTGGCAAAATTGAAGGGATTTTTCAGTTACAAAGGTTAAAAATCTGGAAGAGCATAAAGGCAGGAGAAGCCCGATTCATCCTTTTCTCGTAGTGCACCAGCTGCAGACCACTCCTGGTACTAGGGATGGAGAGTTAGTTCAACCAGAATAAGAACCAGGCCAGACCTCAATCTAATCTCTTATTGAGACTAACCCAATCCTTTAGTAAGGCTTGTAGTGCTTCCAATTAGTGACGGGCTCCTCTTAGCCCCATAGTGTAGCTGGGAGTTAGTCTGGAAAGATCTACCGCAAATTTTCTGGATGCTGAGATCCTATTGGGAAGGGAGTTGTAGGAAACATTACATGGTTACAGGGTGAGGGTTTGGGGGATCAGGAATCTGATGGGGAATTTGGGTTGCAAAGAGGGATACTCTGGGTCTTTTGGGGGAATTGTGTCAAATGGACAGTGGGGATGCAGTCAAGGGGAGGAAGGAACTCCACACAAGCCTCTGGGAGTATGTATGGGGTGACACAGGGAGAAAAGGGTGAGATGGGGCTATCAGGGAAGTTGCTGAGGAGGAGGAGAGCACTTTTGAATCAGAGGGACATCCTGAATTTTTGATGCTTATTGACAGTGTACTGAAGTCAGGGACACAAGAAATAATCTTGCCCATTGCTTCCTAAGGTCCAGTGGATAGGGCACTGGGCTGGGAGCTAGGAGACAGGTTTGAGTCCCAGTTCTACCACTGGCCATCTATATGCCTGGAAATCACTTCCCCTCTCTGCGTTTCATTCAAAACCCCTACTCTGTAGGGCAGGGGGATATAAATGGTCCCCAATATGCCCCACCTCCACATATTAGGGTTAAAGATTTTACCCTTTCTTTCCCTACATAGACACAGGAAGGGAAAAGTCATTATTCTGGCTGTTCGGATTTATCTGCTGCTGATGGAGGTGTAGGAGAGAGAGACTCTCATAGCCTTCTGTCTGATTTGTAACATGAACTGGCTGCACCGTACTGGCAGTAACTGGTCATTTGACTCAATGAACAGAAGAAGTCAGTCCTCAGTATCCAGAATCATCTGTGGTGGGAAAAGATGCTTCCTAGTAAGGTATATAGACAAACAATGGTTTGAAATTTCAAACTCTCTCCTTGATATTTTCCCCATCACTTCCCTTCCCGGTAGCTCTTTAATTCTCAAACAATCCAACCAGGTTTTGTATCACATCGAATTATGCATGGAAAACAATGGTCTGACCATGTACACCCAGTGTAACTGAATCCCAGGGATTTACTCTCTCAGTTTATTGGCACCAAGGTAGTCCCTTTTTGATGATCCTAGCCTGTTCATTAGCTATTTTGGAGGGGGGAGATGATTCCAACACAGAGTTCATGACCACATAGTGCTTTCATGTGTCTCTGAGACAAGGGAATTTGAGGGGTCAATAACAATAAGAGCTGGACTCACCTTGCCATCGTGACTGGCAACATCTGGAACAAAATCACAGACAGATAAAAATGAGGGAAAACATTGGAAAGAACTTAAATGCAAAACATGCATCTGTCTGGAGCAAAACTGAATGCAGCTTCTAACCCAGCAAACACCAGGGAAAGCAAGTTCCCTGCCCTAATGGGCCACGCATAAAGCTGTACGTCTTATTAATAAATAACGGCTGCATTTAACAGAGTCCATTTTTCTGGGTTTGGTGCTCCATAAAACATTGCATTCCTAGCAAAATGCTCAGAAAACAAAAACAGTTGCTAAATGTTGTGTAGATCTTGGCTACTTGGATCATTTATTGAGTCTGAATATTTAAAATGGATGCTGTCACTGGTATAGTCTGTGACATCACAGCAAGTGGAGCAGGAACCCCAATGATGCCCTTTTTCAGGAGAATGGGATCATCACAAGCCACTAATAAGGGGAACCTGCAGGACAGTAATAGTCACACTAAATCTATGTTACTCTCTGCTTTATGGGCATCTAACGCCCACTGAGGTCAATGAGAGGCTTTCCATTGACTTTAGTGGGGCTTGGCTTTGGTCCATATATTTTAAAAAGGACATAAGGAGAAGATGGAGATAGTCTATGCTAAGACACATAAATGCAAGAGCTCACTGTGGTGCCCAGGACCCCGTGTCCTGTTGAGGTTCTAAAACCTGGACATACTGTCAAACACCAGCAGCCTTCTCAACAAGGTGAAGGAGAAGCCTTAGACTGAAGAACTAATATATCTGAATGAAGAACTTCAGAGTGAAGTGCACTCCTACAATCTCCTTCTCCTTGCTATTTGAGGCCAGGTCATGATTAATTAATGCTGGCAGGTGGCAGAGAATTGGGCCACCCCTCTCACTACAAGGGTTAGTAAAAGTTACTCACCGGAGCAGCAGAAAACTGCCAGAATAAGGAGCACAATTACACCAGCTATCTTCATGGTGGAGACAGTTGCTGTCTCTCTGGTTGAGTCTCTGCTTAGTGGATTTCTCTTAATAAATGCCATGAGTTGAGCTCACATACATATATATATATCTGTGTGCAGAACTCCAGATTCTTCAGTTTGATTATGAAATCAGCCTCGTGGCTTGGTACTGCTAATGGAAACCAGAAGATTTTTGAGGAGCAGTTCCCAACTCTCAGGAATGCTTCCTTATCAATATGATTTCCAGAAAAGCAGGATGAGCATAATTTACATTCTTGATCTTTGCACCATGGAGCTTGTTAACAAGATTTATTGTACAATCAATAATCCCCACTTCAACCCCACCTGAATATTTTCATGGAGGTACATTTCAAAAGGAGCAACTCTGCAGAGAGGACAGCAATTTCTCACCATATTTACATCTTTATTAAGTACCAGCCTCGTGCACATTTCCTTGCAGTGGGGGGCTTACACTGGATTGAGTTATTTTCTGATGGATTTATCCAAAATAATTTCACCATGAGAAAGTCATGGTTACCAAAGCAATTTGTTGGTATGACATTTATTTGCAAATAAAAATAGGATTTGGGTCAGCACTGGTGTACGGATGAAGTACAAAGCAGCAATTCTCTTGTATCAGTGAACGATGTATCCTACAAAAAACATTGATATGACAGTTTGTGGTGTATTAGGATTTTTCAGATCGTGTCAGGGAATGGATGAGAATGTGTTTGCGCTGCATGGGTGAACGTGTTGAAGAACAGATGAACAATGATTGTTTAACATCCCATAGGCATCTAATGGAGACTGGTGATCAACAAAGGCCCTTCAAGTACAGTCTAATGTCACATAATGTCTAATTAATTTTTTCAGCTCTTCTGCCCTGTAAAAAGACGTAATGGAAGTGCAGGTGAAGAATGTGTTCGCAGGTAGCTGAGCCTATCATTGGGGACTGAATCCCTCTCACTCTTAGAAGCAGAAATGTGCAGACAGGGGGACATTACTTTCTGTAGGAAGCAGAAATACATCAAAAAGACATGGGAGGTTTGAGGTGTAAAATAAATGTAGTAAATCCCGAGAGCATAAAGCAATGAATGGGGAACTCTTAGAGGAGCAGGGGTGGGAGGGAAGAGTGCAAGGCAGGGAGCTGGAGAAGCCTATCACAGCCCCCTGCTTCCCTGCCTTAGCCCTGGTCTGGGCATAAATTAGAGCAGTCTTGAAGATGTTTCAACTTGTGGCAGCCGGCAACAGAGCTTAAGGGGCCATCTGCCAGTTGACCAAAGCTGGAGTGTAATGCACGTTGCCCCCCCCCCTCCTTGCCCCTCTCCCATTGTAAGGAGGGTGGCATAATGGATCCAGACACACCAGTCCTCCCTACACTGGAGATTCCCTCACGCTGACAGAATCACCAGGAGAGGAGTTAGGGCCAGCTTCCATCCCCTTTGTGCTGCAGCATTGGCATTCCGACGTTGGCAAAGGGATCTGAAAGATATCAGCAATTCACATAGTCATCTTCGTGCCAGGATCCAACCCAGAGTCAATTTCTATGGCTGAATAATAAACTATTTGAACTGTGGCATATAGAATGAAAATACCAACCTAACTTTAACTGCTGGTATTGCAGTAGAGGAAAGTATGCCTTTTGTCCAGAAACAGAGGGGTTAAAATTTATAGCACTGAGGTCTTTACTGAAATTCTTTGAAAATCCAGTAAAGTTACTACCATCTCCCCAACCTGAGGGTGAGATACTGTAGATAAGGCATCTGCACAGGGGAGAATTACAATGAAAAGTCCCTCCAAGTGCACCGCTAGGCCAATAACTCAATACTGTTTGCCCTTTTTGACATTCCTCCTTAGTTATCTTGATCCGGTTACAACAAGTGACACTAGCTGGAGATACACTTAGGGGGAAACCTCCCCAATCACTAAACACTAAAATAATCTGTATAAAGATAGAGAGAGAGTCTGTCAGAACCAATAATGTCAACAAACCCAGCCAGGCACAGGAGAAAGACTCTGTAACAACCTGATAGCAAGAACTAGGCCTACATTTGTGTGTGCTTTTAGTGCTCATGAAAGATTGTCCTTTGGGCCATACCAGGGCAGGATCCTTCTCTATCTGCCTTAGCCTTGTCCTAGAGGCATGACCTCTAGGAGTGACAGCATAATTCAATTCCTGTGCCACAGTCTCCTGTGCTGAGATTGCCAACCAAGGTGTCCAATAGTTTTAGTTGTGCTGGCATGCTGGTAGTTTCTGTGACGAGAACACCTGCCCTCTAGGACGTGGTCTGAGACTCACCAAACTTATTGTATAATGGTCACAGAACAGCCAGCACATAGTAAGAACTTTGGGTCACTACTGGCCTACGCTGGATTTAAACTGGAACTAGGATGTAAATAGTTCAATGAGAGACCAGGCACTGAAGGAATAAACTGGACTGTGACACAGAGAAGGGTTACACAGCACCTGTAGGTAGAATGTAAAAATCCATGCTAAACTTAAAGAAATGACTTTGCAGAAATCCCCAAGCAGCGCACTAAACAGATGCAGAAACTGGGGAACATGCAAATATTGGCAGGAAGGGATGTTCCTTCAGAATTCTCCTGAAGAGCTCAGCTGTATTGCCACGAAATCTATACTCAGAGCTGAGCTTGATTTTCAGAAGTGTTGAGCACCCAAAACTCACACTGACTTCAGCTGGAGCCGTGAATGCTCAGCACTTCTGAAAAGCAGGGCAGTGTAATGTGGCACTGTCCTTTCAACCAACCTAAAGCGTTCTAGTGACACTTCATGCCTTGGTAGAATCTTAGAATCGCTTAAAAGCAGCTAGAGACAATGGGAGCTAAATGTAGAGGCAAGTTCAGAAGTGCATGTAATGGAGACCTTTAGTGTAGCTTCAATGCTGAGATGATTGGAAGAAGGAGTACATTATATCTTCTTAGATGCACCTGTATATTTGTCCCAATAATATTAAGCAGATTTGTTTCCATTTTAGGTTTCTAGACATCGTTTACATTGTCTGACATGACCCTGGCTCAGAATCCTCACTGTCCAATCATTTCCCTCTTCAATTAGTGCCATTCTGTTATATTTATCATATCAAATCCTCCTTTTCTGAATCTTCTTCATCCCCATTCTCCTCATCCCATTGTTCTCTCCCTCCCTCCAACCAATCCTGATACATCCCTTCCCACGCCTTTCCCTTCCTCTGAACTCCTTTTTTTCTTATTATTGAGCCCAATGCCAGATCCTTCTTCATGCCCTCAGATCACAATCAAGTTCTCAGATGAGCTCCTCCATCCTGAATTTGGAGGCTCCTTCTGTTCTACCAGTTGTTCCTTATCATACCAGTTCTCCTACCAGTCTCTCTTCCTTGTTCCCCAGTCCAATTTCCTTACCACTGAACAGCCAAATCTTCCACTGCTGGCATTTCCAATGCATGTTAGGATGTCAGCAAATCCAGCAGTCTCTGCAAGGTCATTTGTTGTCTTCCAGCCTGGTATGCTAGAGTGAGAGTTTCCCTGGGTCAGAGGACTCTACTGCATTTTAGATCATATGATATGTGAGAGTTGAAGACAGCAGCAGACCTGTGCCAAATCCGGAATTCAGGTCCCAAACTTTGTTTTTTGTGGATAAGGTACAAACTCACAAAAGGTGCCAAATTAAAATTCCTAAGTAACATAGGTGTAACCCGCACACCTCCTGGCTGTGGTGCTCTGTCCCTTCTAGTGGCACTGAGACGACTTAGAAATTAATGAGTCTGCTACAGGCTTAGCTAACAGCCATGTGACTTTTAGCTCATGCAGTAAAGGCGCATGCATTTAGCTCCAGAAGTCACAGGTTTGATCCCGCCCGCCGATGACTGGGGTCTATCAGTGTTACATAGGCAACAAATACAGACCAGGAAGACTGATTGCCATTACAAAGGCAATCCACAAGTATAGACCAGGAGATTGTTTGAAAAATTCGAGCTCTGATAGGTCCTGAATGAGAAAAGTTATATTCTGTGAGATACATTTAAAATTTCAGCAAAGGTACAAGGGATAAGGGATTAGGAAGTGTGGGGGGAACTTTGTGATCAATGAGTAAGCTGATTATGCAAGAAGGGGAGTGTGGATAAGAGGGTTGATGCAGATAAGAGTAATTGGGTTCAGGGTGGATGTTCAGTGCATCTTTTAAGTACTTTATAAAAGGATCCAGTTCATTCAGTGCTAGGGCAGAGGGTCAGTCCTCTTCCTACTTTATCTAAACCAGTCCCTCATCCCTACATTTAGATAAATCAACCAAGCCAAGAATCTCCCTTAAAACAATAAGAGGACTATTCGTTCAGCCACTTTCCTGTTCCATCACCTGTGGCCCTGCATTGTCCTGCTGCTCACCTGTGTAATTAAAGCCTACACGGTCTTCATTCACTAATGACCAAAATTTCCAATATTCAGTGGCTGAAACTGGTCTTACCCTGTATTTAAACACCTGAATCAGAATGGGCTGATTTTCAAAGGTGCTGAGTGCCTTCAACTTGCACTAACTTCAAATGGAGTTGCAGGTGCTCTGCACCTCTGCAAATAGTAACAGATTTAACAAGCCCAGGTTTCAAAATGTTGGCCTACGGTTTGGAAGGCACTTTGAGGTTCCCAGCTTTTAATTTGAGGAAGTCAGAATGCCAAAAGCAAAAGGTAAATTTGATCATGCAAAACAGCCCTCACGTTTCCCACAAAGCCTGTTGATGCCATTTTATCACCGGTTGCCAGCAGCTAGAGGAAGCTTGGGACTTCACGCAGAAATATACCAGTCATTGCCACATACCATAGAAAAGATGATAACCTGCAAACCCCTATCAGTGTCAGCTGAAAAAAATGTTGAAGCAGCAAGATAATCTGGACAATCAAGTCTGTGGAATGGAGCAATCTCTTAGAAACAAAGGATGGGGGAAATGGAAAAACTATAAGTGACATGGCCGAGCTAATAAAACAATCTGTCAACAGATGGAGCCTAATGGTTCCTGTTCCAGGGTTCAGACAGTGGAAAATTAACAGAGATAGACAGAAATGGGCATATAATAGAAGACAAAGGAAATCCCATTGGACTCAGAGGGCCTGATCCTAAAGTTTTAATACTGTATATTGAAAAAGATCCCATATATCACTGGGGTATTAAATTGTTGCCTCTCACAATAATAATTTTCTTTTTTTACAGCTATCCTAGATCTATAAGATAATACAAATACATAGTAAAAGACAGTCCCTGCCCCAAAGAGATTAGAGATGGACAAGAAAGGTAAAGGGTGGGAGGCGAAAAAGAAGAATGGTAAAGTGACTTGCCCAGATTCACCCTGTGGGCAAGAAGCTGACTCAGAACCAGAACCCCCAAGTCTCCCAACTCCCAGTCCACTGATAAGCTCCTGAAAGACAGAAAAGGCAACAAGAGAAGTTACCTACTTCACCACAGGATCACTGCTCTGTAAAGTATTCTTTTAATCAGACCTCAGTCCCATGTCTCAAGCTACAAGCTAATGAAAGGAGTTAGAATGGTGAAGCATAATAGTATGGTAGTAATGTTCATTGCTGAGTTTGTAAAAACAATATTTTGGGGTTCCTTAGTTCTCAGTGACCCCAGCTCAAAGGCCTGATCCTGCTTTCATTGTCATCAATAACAAACCTTCCTGTAGATTTAAAGTATTGGGATACAAAGTCTCTCTGTTTACAACAAAATTTGTTTTTACCTAATTGCAAGTGCTGCAAATTTACTGTGGGATCTGAAAATTGAGCTGTGTTCTTTCTAACTCATGCACTGTGGCCTGTAATAAAGACTCAATAGTTGCTCTCAGTTACACCCATTGTCTTCATCTTCACTCAACTACAGCTCTGCAACCCCATTAACTGTAATAGGTTGACACAGCTGCTACGGATAGTGAATATTACTCCAGCAATTGGAACTTGATGAATATTTCTCCTGATGGTGTTAGAGCCAGCATAGAATCTAGCTGTGTCTCCTATAGGTGTACTAGCTCTGCTGTGCTAATAGGAGTAAAATGTAACAAAAACTAATTTTTGTCAATAAAGACAACATATATTATTTATTATTAATAATTACTACTACTACAGTAGTGTCAAAAATGTGCTAGGTGCTGTACAAATATATAGGCAGATAAATCCCCTTTCCAAGAGCTTACAATCTAAAAAGATTAAGCAACAAACAAAGAGACAAGCAAAGTAGTCAGGGTGATATAGGCATAGGTCTTGTCAGGACTGCTTATACACATGAATACTCACATGAGTGTGACATCTACTGACTTCAGTGGCCTTTGGATCAACCCAAAAAGGAGCTGATTTAACATAAGAACGGCCATACTGAGTCAGACCAAAGGTTCATTTAGCCCAATATCCTGTCTTCCGACAGGGGCCAGTGCCAGATGCTTTAGAAGGAGTGAACAGAACAGAGCAATATTGAGTGATCCATCTCATCCAGTCCCAGCTTCTGACAGCTGGAGGTTTAGGGACACCCAGAGCCAGAGCATGGGGTTGTGTCCCTGACCATCTTGGCTAATAGCCATTGATGGACCTATCCTCCAGGAACTTACCTAATTTTTTTTTTAATCCAGCTATACTTTTGGCCTTCAGAACATACCCTGGCAACAAGTTCTATAGGTTGACTGTGCGTTGTGTGAAGATGTACTTCTTGAATAAGAGTTTGCCATTTTTACATAAACATTTTTTCCAAGCAGAACAGCTTAAACCTGTTGTTCAAATGCTGAGAGTGCCCTGACGCAGCCATAGCAACTGGAAAACACTTCTGATAGAGGAGACATTAGGTCAGCACCTGTCATTGCTATAGGCAGAGCATTATAAGATCCTGTTTTCAGTTGTTCATAACTTTGCCAAACTTTAATCACTCGTGCTGAAATTAACTATCCTAGATGTCTGCCTCAGGCTGAAATTATCTGGAAAGTTTCAGATAAAACACATTTGCCATTTACAACAATACAGTTAGAAGAAAAAATGTGTTGTTTTAGCCATCTTAAAAAAATTAATCAATTTCATTAAGAAGCTCCAGCTCCTCCATACTTTGGAGGAGGGCCTTGAAATTTGGTCGGGGAGGGGAGGGGTGAGGTTGCCCTGGTGTCAAGGATGTGCCTTTTGCTGTTTCTGTGAAAATCTGCACAAATTTGACCAAGTTAAGAGTGTCTGAAAATCTAATTTTCCACATGCTCAGAAGAGGCTTGTTAGGTTTGGCAGCTAAATTCACCAAAGTTTCCATCTGCACTGAGTATGCTCTGTCCCCTCACAACTCCTACACCCTGAATGGACAGCACATGTGCCATCCCCACAGAGTGACTGAGCTTGATATTCCATTCAAAGTCTATGGAGCTGAGGAAGACTTTCTCTGCAGTTGCTGCTCCTCTCCGCTCCAGTGCTGGGCACAGGAACTGAGGTAAGGAATATTGTCTCTCCCGTGTTCTCAGTGCCCCACTTGCTGGCACTCAGTATGTGGAGGAGAAACAGCCATACTCCAATACAGAAGGGTAAGGAATGTAGGGAGCCAGCAGGGTGAAGCAAATGGATAAGAGCAGAAGGAGAGGGGAAACTTTGGGAGCACAGGGAAAGAATGGTCTATAACCAGTAGAAAACCTGTCCCTCCAGAACCTGGAATTGAATCCAAGAGTCCTGAGTTTCACCATTCCTTTGCTTTCAGCAAATAGCTGTGAAACCCGCTGGCAAAGCGTCCCATTCCGCACTACTGCTAGTCCACATCAAGGATAACAGCCTATTATTGCTACCAGTGACTCCACTAGCTCAAAAGGTAGAGGTCTATGCTGTAGATTTTATGGTCCTAACCCTGCAGATGACCCACATTGGGGGTTGCTATGGTTTCATATGATGGACTTTTTTTTTCAATTTGTATTTTTAAAATTAGTTCATTACACTGAAAGAACAACATTAATAGAATGTTCAGGTTGCTAAGTCAAGCCCTTAGAAGCTAGGAAATGCCAGCATTAAGGTTCCCTGTGCAACCTTAATTCGGCTCCCTCGTGTGTAGGCCTTATGATGCAGTCTCTAATTACATGATCAGATAATATTTTTTCCAAAGTACCCTGCCTGATTTAGTGCACGGCATGGATAGTATTCTGGGAATGAATCAGGGTTGTGTAGTGAATGAGGCAGTTGTCTGGAGGATCTCAGCCTTGTTTGTCCAAGTAGTTGGAAGGTGTGGGGTGATTGATGCAGGGAACTTCAGGAAGAGAAAAGATGGTCTCATGGTTTACGTAGTTGAATGTCACCCTGGAGAATTGAATTGGATCCCTGTCTCTGCCACAGAGTTCCTATGTAGTGCTAGTCAAACTGCTTAAACCAATCGCTTCACAGGAAGTTACTAATCTTTGTGTTCCTCATTCTCTGGGTGCCCAATATGAGATGCCTGCGATACGATTTGCAGAAGTGTTCAGTGTTCACAACTGCAACGGACACTGGAGCTGCCCTTTGAACATAAAAAGTACCATAAAAATGCTAAGTACTCTGAAAAATCAGGTCCTAGGGCACCCCAATTAGTGGCAATATGGCCTGAATTTCTCAGTTCCTCGTCTGTAACATGGGGATAAAGATACTTCCTAAACTCACAGTGATGTTGTGAAGATACATTTATTAACATTTGTGAAGCACTATAGTAATAGTCTCTGTGAAGCCCATGGCCTACATCCCTTGCTTCATAGAAACACCCATCAGGAGATTAAAAAAAAATTATTCAGTGCAAGATTTGGATTGTGTGCTTTAAATAAGGCTACACACTTCTGTGGAGGATAAAAAAAATATTGCTTTTTCATTGAATAAGGAAGGGCCCTTTGGAAAATGTACTATGTGATCAGGTAATTAAAGATTGCATAGGCAATCTTAATTCTGGCATTTGCTAACTTCTAAGTGCTTGACTTTGCCACTTGAACATTCTTTTATTATATTTTTTATATTATATATTATATTATGATTATATTAATGCTATATACCTGCAGAGTGTTCAGCCTCATTCAACACTTGAGAGTGTATAATGCTGAATTATTGTAACAGAAAGGTCTGCCTCTTTAAGGTCCAGGGAGCAGTCAGCCCTGTTCTCAGGGCCGGCTCTAGGTTTTTTGCTGCCCCAAGCAAAAAAAATGTGGCCGCCCCTCACCCCACCCCTGGGCTCTCCCCCACACCGCACCCGCACCCCCTGCCGGCCGGGACCCGGGAGAGCCGAGCCGGGGGACCGCCCTGGCAGGGGACTGAGGAGCCGAGGCAGGTTAGCCCCAGAGGGAGCAGATCTCCGGAAAGTGGGATGCGGGCCCCGCACGACAGCGCCCCGCCCTCTAAGGCCCCGCAGCTGCTGCTGCTGCTTCTGGCCGCCCTGCCACAGCCCCTGGGTGGCTTGGGCCGCTTCGCCCAGCCCCGGCTGCGGCGCTGGGGGGGCAGCCGCCCTGCAGCATCTGCAGGCAGCTCCATGTGCCCCGAGGGGTGGCCCCCAGCCCGAGTGTCCCCCGCTAGGAGCCTGCCTGGCCCAGCAGGACTGGCTCCAGGGTTTTTGCCGCCCCAAGTGGCGGGGGGGAAAAAAAAAAGCCACGATTGCAATCACGATCGGCGGCACTCCAGCGGCAGCTCCACCGCGCCGCTTTCTTGTTCAGCTGGAATTTGGTGGCAGTGCTTCCCTCCGAGAGGGACCTGCCGTCGAATTGCCGCAGAACAGCCCGACATGCCGCCCCTTCCCCTTGGCCGCCCCAAGCACCTGCTTGCTGGGCTGGTGCCTGGAGCCGGCCCTGCGGCCCAGACATAAGGTGCGGGCGCTGCTCCCCCGCAGCGCGAACTGCAGCGGCCCCAGGGCGATGCGCTGCTGCCAGGGCCGGCTCTAGGCTTTTGCTGCCTGAAGCAAAAAAAGAAAAAAGACGGCCAGAATGCCACCCTTGAAAATGTGCCACCCCAAGCACGTGCTTGGTTTGCTGGTGCCTAGAGCCAGTCCTGTCTGTTCTGGAAAGGAGCCAGGCAGGTATGGGGAATCATCTGATCCAGCTGGACAGCATTTAGTGACTGGGGCTAATGATTCCCAGCTAGGGGATGTAAAAAGAGCTCCAGGGCATGAAGAGGGCTTGGATCAGGGGAAGGGTGGAAGTGTGCTTTCCTGTGGCTGCAGCAGAAGGTTGTGAGAGGGTAGAAAAGCCCTATGGACACCCCTCCACCCCCAGGCTGGGGGAAGGTCTAGTACATTAACCCTATTGGAAACCTAAAGGCCATGCAATCTTAAATGAGGAACAACACTGTTGCTTTTGATTCTTTTCTCTTCTCTTTTCTTTTAATTTACTTATTTTAGGGATTATCCTGCTCCCTGAGAAAAGGGCTACTGTCTGAAAGGGGTGTGGCCAGTTTTTGTCCTAAACTGGTCATGGGTCCACCACCCTGCAACTGAGTTTTGCGGCAAGATGGTAGTCTGTAATGATCAAAATAATCCTTGCCCTCTGTAGTCAGTCTCAAATGTGCCTGTTTGGGTAAAGTCATGACAATTGTTAGTCTCTGCTATCTACAAGATTCAGGGTCTGACTCCTATTTTCTCCATTTTTCAGGGAATGCAGTTGAGAAAGAAGCATTCCTCATTAGGCAGGACAGCCCCTACAAACTTTGTCTAGATTTCATTTTCCATGAAAAATTAGAAAGTGCTTTCATAATCTAAGGGGAAACATCTGACTTCTTGGGTGTCTATATACACGTACTCCATCTGTGGAGTTTACTGTAAGAGCATCAACTGAGTTGAGCCCTAATCTTCAACACAGATTAAACCACCATCTCCAACATGAAGGTAATCAGGGTCTTAATGCTCTCCATTCTGGTATTTTTCTGTTGCTGCTGCTTCTCAGCCCTGGAAAGAGTCCTGTCTTGACACTTGCTAACCCTCTCAAATCAAAGATACTCAGAATAATGAATATCTTTAAACAGATTAGGGTGTAACTGAAAAATCAATCCAGATGCAGTGTAAGTAGGTGCAAGACAAAATGCTACAAAAATGTGTTCTTTTGAAAATTAGAGAGACAAGCTGGGTAAGGAAATATCTTTTATTGGATCAACTTCTTTTGAAAATGTCCTTCCAGGAATACCTTTTTGTTTAGTTAAATAGTAAGTCAAGGAAATTGCTTTATTAAATAGTCAACTATGCTCTTATTAGTTACTATCTTACAATTTAAATTTCCATACACATGGTCCTTAAGAGAAGTAAACCGTCACACAATAAATGTGCTGAATTAGGCAGCTACATTTGGATATTCTGCAGGTAGATTTAGTTTCATTTCCGTCCGGAACTTTACTTCTGTTGAGCTTTCGGGGCTGCTTTTCTTGCAGATGCTGCCAGACACCCAGGGCTAAGGTCAGTATGGCTCTTTCTGTTAATTATCACCTTCTGCCAATCTTTGGTTTAAGATAAACGTTTTGTGATAACATTGTGCCATGATGTCTGTTTTGGAAAAACACTAAAACCCAGGAAAAAACATGGGTTCATCAAGTGCCATGACACTGAAATTGTAAATCCCTTAGATCCAGATACATGGTTTCCATACAGAGATTAATGTTTGTGACATAGTGTGTCATTAGACAGTGTGAAATACAGAGAACAACCAGGAGATGAAATAGTGAGAGGGGAATATCAAATAATCCTCAAGAATCCAGTTGTTTTCCATTCTTAAAAATGACCCTTTTTCTTTGCACCTGATTCATTAACTAGACTTTTTCACCAGCTTAGGGGAATCCTTGCTGAACTGGTATTTAGTAGTGTAGGCACCTTATTCTAGGCGAGAGGCCTCTAAACTTAATTGGGAGTGTTCCAGTGAGGGAGATCTGAGTGCTGTAATCTAGCCTTGGAGACTACAACTCCGATGATGCCTAGGGAGAGAGGGGCTTCCAGGAGATGCAGGAAGAGCATGTCATAGGCTCTATCTTGGGTGGGGAACTGAGATCCTGGTCAGGGGAGTGGAGGTTGCTTTGAGGACTCTGTCCAAGCTAGGAGCTACTGCTAGAAAGCCAGAAGCTGCTGAGGCTATTGCTGGGCTTCATTGCAGCGCTGCTGTGCCCAGAACTGACTGAGGTTGGCATGTAGTGAAGGCAGTGTGAGTAAACACCACTGTGGTTGTTTGGGAAAGTGCTTACAGGGGAAGGGGGACAGCAAGGATACTATAAGGGGTCTGATTAGAGATGGTGTGGTCTTATTGTCTAACCAAGGTCCAGGATTATAATTAATGGAGACATCCCATCTCCTAGAACTGGAAGGGACCTTGAAAGGTCATTGAGTCCAGCCCCCTGCCTTCACTAGGCAGGACCAAGTACTGATTTTGCCCCAGATCCCCAAGTGGCCCCCTCAAGGATTGAACTCACAACCCTGGGTTTAGTAGGCCAATGCTCAAACCACTGAGCTATCTTCTGGTTATAACAACTCCCATTTTGCAGCTAGGCCCCTTGTTGCCATGGCTGGACTGCTTTACTGGACCAACTGAGTGCTGTCTGCAGCTTCAAGATCTTCAAGTGCACCCATGCAACTAGCCAGTGCCTAGAGCTCTGACATTAAGAGGAGTGCACACACAGGGGTGGGGTAAATGGTGCCAGGGTAAATGTAAATTGGTTACATTTCATTTACTTCTGTAAATGCATTTATTAATTGTTTTAGTGACGTGCCTCCTACTGAGTTAAAGTGGCTGTGACATTTTAATTAATCTCAGTCTGTTATATTATGTGTTTCTAAATCGTTAAGTAAAGGTGTGTTATCTACTGGCTATCTATTGTTTATAATTGTACTTTGGGATTAGATCCATTGCATAGATTAGCTCAGGTTTACCAAGGCACGCCAGGACCCAGCCAGCTGGAAGCATTGACAAGATTAATGTCCTTTGTAAGTGAAAGGACTGCAGCAGAGGGGTGGATAGAGGAGTCCCATCTATCCAACATCACCACTGGGATACTCAGGATCTCCTTTACTCTCAGGCGCCTGGGCACACAGGTGAGTGCTGCCTGTTCCTAAGTGACCAAGGAAGGAAAGGGGGACTGGGGCTTATAACAGTTTTGCTTATCAGGGCTGATTTCTTGTATTTACTAGTTCTGATGTTAAGTTAATGCCAATGAAACTGAGCTGGGTCACATGTTACAAGTTATGGCCCTGATCCTGCAAACATTTCATGTGACTAAAGTTACACACATGCTTGTGTGTTTGCAGGATCAGGACTTATGTACAAGAGGCTGAGAGGGTCCCTCCCGTCTGATAATTCAGCAACTCCTTTCCATTGTCACCAGCTGATGATCAATCTGGATACACAGGATTGTGACTTCCCCTTTTCCCATTGTGATCGAGAATAGTGAATGGGTGAATTCTAAAGTGTCACTTCCCATCTCAAAAAGTGGAAGAGGGGGGAGATTTATACCAGGCTGCAACCCAGTTAAACATCTCCCAGCGAGTCAGACAAGATGTAAACCCTTTGGGGGCAGTCCAATCCCTGCCAACAATAATCTTGCTCCCAGTGATTCCATATGACACCGAACAATGACCTATTGTTGTTGACATGGAAGAGTACTGGGTGTCCCATATTGAAATAGGACACATGCAGAAAATTAGTATTTATTAGATCCTTGCCATTTGAAATAAGTCCCTCGTTTATTTCAGAATACCTGTCAATGTCTATAGGAAAACTAGGCTACTTGGCCTCCTAATTGAAGCACTTACATACCTGCTTAATGTTAAGCACCTTAAATCCCATTGACTTCAATTAAACTATATTAATTTACACCTGCTAAGAATCTAGATCTGATCTGTCCCCCTATTTTCCTCCAGGTCAAGTGGTAAACTCCATTTTAAGCATTATGGCAAATGTTGAATATTTGATACTGCTGATCACTGAAAGCCCACTACCTAGCACCCTACACAACTCTAGTCTACCTCATCCTTCCTTGCTTCTCCATTGCTTTTCAGTTGGCCCGGAGCAGCGAACCGCGACCACTGGGAGCCACGATTGGCCGAACCTGTGGACGCGGCAGGTACACAAACCGGCCCGGCCCGCCAGGGGCTTTCCCTGCACAAGCGGCGGAACAAGTTTGGGAACCACTGCTTTAGCAGATCCACGAACAGACCTATTCTCTGCTCATCCTGTGCTTCTGATAGTATCGCTGTCTCGATCTGCTTGTTCAATAAAGTAAACCCAGCTGAATTTTTTTGTTTTGTTGTTTTTTCTAGGTGTGGGGAAGGGGTATTGTTTCTGATATCTCATACTAAGTCTTTACAGTTAACAGGAAAGAAAAAAGTTCCCTTTGTAGGATTGACCATGATGAGCTGACATATGTTTAAACACAACTTGCCCTCTCTACGCTAGATGCAAAGTCTTTTTAAAAATTATTAGTTGAAATGTGTTAGCTAACATGCTTTAAAATGCAACCTGTTTTTCTAGTGTAGACATGGCCTGTTTATCAGAGCATAGTCCTGAGTGCTCCTTCTAGACATGTAGCTTTGCTACTTTCCTGATTGCTTGTTGGCCCAAGATAATTTTGGTCTCCTTTTGCCTTTCCACTCCATTTCTGCCAGATGGGTTCCGTTTGCTGATCTGATCATCTCAACTGTTCTTACATTCCTTTCAGAATGGAACTGATCTGCCTTTTGATACATGGATGGTTCCATTGGGAGAATGACCTTGGGAAAGTCATTTCACTTCTATGTGCCTTGGTTTCTCCATGTGTACAACAGGGGTAATAACACTGAGGATAATAAATCAGTTATCAAGTTTTTTGTTTTAGGGTTGTATTAAAAATAGAAATGAGCAAATGAATATCAGCAATCCCTACTGGCCACCATTATCAGTTGGCAGCTAAAAGTTGCTACAAGTCAGGCAGTGTAAACGCTGTTTGTCGGCACTTTTGCTGACAAAATACTTCCACCCCCTAGAAGCGGGGTTGGCATTGTCGACAGGAGAGCGCTCCTGCTGACAATGAGCCGTTTACACTGCCACTTGCCCCAGCAAAACTTTTGTCTTGGGGGAGAGGAGGAGAGGATTTTTAAACACCTGTGAATGACAAAAGTTTTGTTGTTCAATTGGCAGTGTAGATAAACCCTAAGGGCTAGTCTACATTAAAGGCTTGTGTAGTCACGGCACAGCGCTGAGAGAGAGCTCTCCCAGCACTCTAAAAAACCCACCTCCACGAGGGGCGTAGCTACCAGCGCTGGTGCACTGTCTACACTGGTGCTTTACAGCGCTGAAACTTGCTGCACTCAGGGGGGTGTTTTTTCACCCCCCTGAGCGAGAAAGTTGCAGCACTGTAAAGTGGCAGTGTAGACAAGCCCCTAAGATACACATAGGTCATGAGGAGGAATTTGAATGAGAAGAGGATAATTACTTAATAGATTAGTTCAGGAAGGGTATTCCATGTGAAAGGGGTTATGTGGACTGGAAAGCACAAGCAGATTAACTGTCATTCACCTTTTACATTTTATAGAAATATCCATGTCTTTACTCTTCACCTGTGGGAGAATTTCTGAGTAACAAGGCCTTGTTTAAAGGCATTACCATGCACATTTTTAAGTTTGAAGAGTTAACATATATTTGAGCACCTTATGACAGAGGCTCAGAACATTCTGTCCTTACTGGTTAGGTGATTATTCTGTACTGGAGAGACAGCTATGGTATTATTACCATTACATTTTCTGTGTGTACTTATATATCAAGTCCAGCATTAATCTGTCAGAAACTGAAAACACAAACACAGTTTACACTAATGAACAAGAAAAGGTGCTTAGATCCCACAGCAATAATCTGGGGGGGAACTTCAGGTCTTTAAATCTGAAGGAAACCAAATGCCAACAACAAAAAGTGAAATCTGGTAGTATAAATTCTCTCAATCACAGGTCTCTGCTGTGCAAGGCAGCATGTGGGTGCCATCTTATTGCAAAAGGTCCCACAGCAACAGGATACCACAAGCCTGACAGGGAAAGAAGGGCACCAGGAGCCTTCCCCTTTGAGCATCCTGCATCAGAACCAACCGTTATTGCTTCCCTCAACTGGCTACTTTCTCTGACATCACTTCAGCAATAACGGTTGGTTCTGATGCAGGATGCTCAAAGGGGAAGGCTCCTGGTGCCCTTCTCTTCCTGTGCATCAGCATAACGTCCAGATTCAATCTGGCCTAAAAAGTCATTATCCATCTAAGGAACAACATACTGTAAGAAGGCTGAACTGTGAAACACAATTGAAGGGCATCACATCTGTTTTCCAAAAGCCAGGAGTGTGTCTTGGTGCAAGAACTGGAAAGCACTTTTGATGGCGAGGACATAGAAACACTTCAGGCCACGCTGTCCTAGCCGTACACCTGTCTAGCTACTATTCAATACACTATATTTTGCTAAATTGTAAGCCCCTTGTCAGAGAGTGACTGAGCTTTCAAGAAAGGTGGGATTAGTCCCCCTTATGACTAAACAGTTGCGTCCAGGTTACGCCTAATGAGGGGTGGGGTAACGCCTGGGGTTGTAAAGAGACGTGTAGCAGGCTCATAGTAAGGGAGTGTGGGGGAGGAAGAGAAATAAAGGAAGGAATTACAGAAGGGAAACTAGTGTCAGTAGGGGGCTTTGGAACAAGAGTAGGCTCTTGGGATGCAGCCCTGGGGCCAGTGTTCCTGAAGAGGAATGGGGACCTGAGAAGCTGGATGAAGATTGTTCTTTGTCCTTGCTGTGGAATTTTTTGTTAATGTGACCCTTGGAAGGGGATACTGTTAGGCATATATAGAAAACTTGGTGGACTCACTGGTAACCCATTTGGGAGTAAACTGAGGCAGGGCTGTTCCAGCACCCTGCTATTGCCATGTGGGGGTACTCTGGATGTGGTGACCTGGTTACACCCCTCTATTTGTATGTGAGGCATAGATGGAGCAGATAATGGTCTATATACTTTGGCTATACCGGCCTCCCTGTGGAGCCACTGTAAGAAATATGCCCATTGGGGGAAATAGTCTAGTTTTTACTATTGTTAATGTCTGTTTTTTAAATATATGATTTCGGGCATGTCACACATTTGATGCAGTTTTCAGGGAACTTGGTTGAGAAAGAAGCATTCTTCTGAGACTGGGGCAGCCCCATAAATAGCCTTGTCTGGGTTTTATTGTCAGTGACAAATTAGACAGTCCCTCACAATCAAAGTGGAGAATCTGACTTTTTATGTGTGTTTACATAACCGACAGCTTAATCTGTGGTGTAGACTGTGAGAGCCTCTATTGCGCAGAACAGTAACAGACCGAGCTCAAACTAAACAGCCATAAAGATAACAGATGGCCTAGTGCCCCTCTCTCTGGCACTTTTCCTCTGCTTCTCAAGTAAATAACGGTTGCTGCAGCCTTACAGAGCCCTGTGTCTGATACCTCTAACCCAGGGATCGGCAACCATTGGCACGCGGCCCACCAGGGTAAGCCCCCTGGCGGCCAGCACATCCCTCGGCCCGCGCCCGCAGCCCCCATTGGCCTGGAGTGGCGAGTGGGAGCCGCGATGGGCTGAACCTGCGGACGCGGCAGGTAAACAAACCAGCCCGGCCCGCCACAGGTTGCCGATCCCTGCTCTCACCCTTGGGAAGGGTTTGACTATTAAAAACGAGCTCCATAGAATGCTTATTGCTAAAGAGAGGCTGATTTCTTTTTGAAAGATGGGTCTGATTTTTAAAAGGGCCTCAAACTGACCTCCAATTTTGCATCCATAAATAATTGCATTATCAATTAATTGTGGACTCCAATTATGGCATTTCTGTGTCTGATTTTGGGACTGAACTTAGATAGATTTAAACAAATAACTATTCTTGCAATAAACTTTGGATATAAAAGTATCTGTAAAATTGGGTCCTAAGCATAAAGCTGAGTCTCTGGCCAGTAACTCACCAGCAATTATTCCAATCCCTCATGGTGCTGAAGGGTCCTGGCTCCAGGTGCTGTGAAGTCACAGGTGATGGGAGAGCTGACTCATTAGTTGAGGAATGGTAAACAATCAAAATGTCAATAGGAAACAGTTAGAATGTTATAGTAAACAATCAAAATTCCCTCCATGGTTTACTAAAGTGACTGCAAATCTCCACAGCAACACACTGGGCCCCTTTTCCCTCTCACATTGCTATAAATCAAGAGAGATGCCAATGAAGACCATGGAGTTACACCTTTGTGAAGTGGGTGTATATAACAGAACAATCAGGCCTATGGTGGATTAATGCAGGAAACCTTCACTTGGTCATGTTTATTGGGTTACAAAACTTCATTCAGTCTTCCTACTGACAGATTAATGTTTTTAACTCAATGTCCAACTGATATTTTCTTTCATTTTATGTCTTGTCTGTGTTTTGGTTCCAGGTGTTGCCAACCAGGATGATGAGTGAGTCCAGCTCCTAGTTGTTTATTAATTTATGCTTTTCCTCAATCTGTGGTTGGTAACAACACTGACCATTATATCTGTGTTGGAAAAACACTAAAACTCATGGGAAAAGAGAGATGAATAAAGCAGCCAAAACTAGCCCATTGCCATAGGCATGAGAATAAATTTCTGGGATTCAGATATGTGGGTTCCATATAGTCAGACTGAAATTCATGGACAGTTGTTGTATGGGCTACAGTCTGTGGTTAGAGTGTGAAGTACAGAGAGAAACAGAGGAGGTGAAATGTTAAGAAATCATGAGGCTTTTAAACGTTTCTAATATCTGAATCTTGCTTGTTAACCAGAATCTTTCATCATCACAAGTGAATCCTTCTGAAACTGACATTTGATAAAAAGCAACAGAGGGTCCTGTGGCACCTAGGGTGTCACAGGACCCTCTGTTGCTTTTTACAGATCCAGACTAACACGGCTACCCCTCTGATACTTGACATTTGATAGTTATCCATATGAGGCATATCTTCTGAGTTTATGGGCTCTGTTGTCCAGTTACTGCCAACATCTGTGTCACACAGTACAAATCATACACTGTAGGAAAGGCTGTGAGCATCATATGGAAACTCTCCCATCCCTCAACTCCAACAGAGGATGATGAATCCGTAGCAGTAGGAGGGGTGACTTGTCCCTGATGCTGCTGGGAGACCCGTCTTTTCACACATCTTGTTATACTGGAAGAATATCTCAACCCAAGAAAATGGGCTTTGTTGTTGCTCATATTTAACTCCTTCTCCTGGGAGAGGAGTGGGGTTGACTAGTCTGTCTCAGAACACCAACACAGAAAGTGTGGGGGGGGATGGACGGATGCTTTGGTCTGACAGATACTGAATATACAGAGCAAGACCCTCAGTTCAAAGGGGTCTTAAACCTGGGGCTTCATCTGTGGTTAAAAAAAACCCTCTTCCAATGGGAAAAAGCCAACAGAGCTCGCTCTGTAATACCTACTCCTCTCCCTCTCTCACCCCAATATGGTGGCCACAGGCCAACTTTCTGGGTACTCTGAATTCTACTTTGGCATTGTGAAGGTTCCATCACCTCTGCTCCTCCGTTGTTCTTCTGTGCACAGCTCTTTTACCCTGGCTTTGGTCAGCTGGGGCTTAACATTTATCCCACTGAAAACTACTCATAGTTTGACAGCAGACAGATGCAGCAAATATGTCAAGTGTTCCTGCATTGCTTCTCCTATAGCAGGGGTTCAAAAACAGGTATGGCAGCTCCCAGTGGCCGCGGTTCGCTGTTCCCAGCCAATGGGAGCTGCGGGAAGCGGCGCAGGCCGGGCCACTGCTTCCTGCAGCTCCCATTGGCTGGGAACGGCGAGCCGTGGCCACTGGGAGCTGTGAGTGGCCGTATCTGCAGACGCTCAGGTAAACAAAGTGTCTCGCGGCCCGCCAGGGGCTTACCCTGAACAAGCTGCAAACCAAGTTTGGGAACCCCTGTCCTATAGAAAAGGAATCCAGTTCATTTTAGCAGTATTGCACTTTGTTCTCAAACTGTGGTTTCCCCCTATAAACTGGAAAGATTGTGTCAGACATTGGAGACCAACCTCTCTGTTTCTCATATTGATAATTAATAGTCAATATGTAATAATTTGTTGATAATCAATAGCCAATTAACAGATAGCCAGTAATTGATAAAATTTTAATTGTGATTATAGTTTTGATGAGAATGGTTGTCTCGAGTTTAGTTCAGATTAATAATAAAACGCAGATAAGTCAGCTTTTGATTGGATTTTATTGATTAAAGATAGTAAAGACAGGACATTACACAGAGAGGTCTACAATTACTCACAACCGCAGAATGCCTTCCCCTGTAGTTGTCTCTGACAACCTGCTTCCAGTCTGCAAATGGTCTCTTCCCCCTTCACAAATTATTTCCTTGTTACCCCTTCTTCTTTACCACAATGATCCTTAACTACTTCCTCCTTTTGGTACATACTTCTTCTTATCTTAGGTTATTTCCTAAGTCCTCTGTTCCCTTGTAACTTTCCAACTGTCTCAACACCTGGTAATTAGTCATTGTTTATTCCCTTATTTGGATCATTTTATTCGTTATGCATTTTGCACACATTTCGTGGTTAGTATTACTAAAATATCTGTTACAATAAGTTCAAAATACATGGTTAGTGCTTGGTACAATTCCAGTCCTCATAGTTAGCCAAACTGCAAAGCATCATGGGACTCTAGCTCCCAGGCAAGCCTTAGATTTTTTCTTTGGCCTGTTTAGATGGCAGGCCTTTTTTATGTTTAATCTCTCATGGCATGTATCAATAAGAGGAAACTGAAAAAATAGACACTTCCCTTTTGGCTAGCAATCCCCAGGTAGCATCCATTGGGTTTCTTTCTGTCACTTAAAAAAAAAGAGTGAGGATGATAATTCCCAGTAAAGGTTGGTATAGTATGATCTTATATTTATATTAGGGCTGTCAAGCGATTAAAAAAATTAATCGGATTAATCATGCGATTAAAAAAATTAATCACGATTAATTGCGCTGTTAAACAATAATAGAATACCCTTTATTTAAATATTTTTGGATGTTTTCAACATTTTCAAATACATTTATTTCAATTACAATGCAAAATGTACAGTGCTTATTTTATATTTCTTTTGATTGGAAATATTTACACTGTAAAAAGCAAAAGAATAGTATTTTTCAATTCACCTAATACAAGTACTGTAGTGCAATCTCTTTATCATAAAAGTTGAACTTACAAATATAGAATTATGTAAAAAAAAAAGCATTCAAAAACAAAACAATGTAAAACTTTAGAGCCTACAAGTCCACTCAGTCCTACTTTTTGTTCAGCCAATCACTAAAACAAACAAGGAGATACTGCTGCAGATATTTGCAGGAGATAATGCTGCCCACTTCTTGTTTACAATGTCACCAAGGCGTTCACATGGCACTGTTGTAGCCAGCATCGCAAGATATTTACTTGCCAGATGCGCTAAAGATTCATATGTCCCTTCGTGCTTCAACCACCATTCCAGAGGACATGCATTCATGCTGATGATGAGTTCTGTTTGATAACGATCCAAAGCAGTGTGGCCCCACACATGTTTATTTTCATCAACTGAGTCAGATGCCTCCAGCAGAAGGTTGATTTTCTTTTTTGGTGGTTTGGGTTCTGTAGTTTCCGCATTGGTGTGTTGCTCTTTTAAGACTTCTGAAAGCATGCTCTCAGATTTTGGAAGGCATTTCAGATTCTTAAGCTTTGGGTCGAGTACTGTAGCTATCTTTAGAAATCTCACGTTGATGCCTTCTTTGAGATTTTACCAAATCTGCAGTGAAAGTGTTTTTAAGATGAACATGTGCTGGGTCATCATCCGAGATTGCTATAACATTAAATATATGGCAAAATGCAGGTAAAACAGAGAAGGAGACATACAATGCTCCCCCAAGGAGTTCAGTTACAAATTATTTAACACATTATTTTTTTAACAAGTGTCATCACCATGGAAGCATGTCCTCTGGAATTGTGGCCGAAGCATGAAGGGGCATACAAATGTTTAGCATATCTGACATGTAAATACCTTGCAATGCTGGCTACAAAAGTGCCATGTGAACGCCTGTTCTCACTTTCAGGTGACATTGTAAATAAGAAGCGGGCAGCATATCTCCCATAAATGTAAACAAACTTGTTTCTCTTAGCGATTGGCTGAACAAGAAGTAGGACTGAGTGGATTTGTCGGCTCTAAAGTTTTACATTGTTTTGTTTTTGAGTGCAGTTATGTAACCAAAAAAATCTACATTTGTAAGTTGCACTTTCAGGATAAAGAGATTGCACTACAGTACATGTATGGGGTGAATTGAAAAATACTATTTCTTTTGTTTATCATTTTTACAGTGCATATATTTGTAATCAAAAATAATAATATAAAGTGAGCACTGTGCACTTTGTATTCTGTGTTGTAATTGAAATCAATACATTTGAAAATGTAGAAAATATCTAAAAATATTTAATAAATTTCAATTGGTATTATATTGTTTAAGAATGCGATTAAACTGCGATTAACCGTGATTAATTTTTTTAATCACAATTAATTTTTTTGAGTTAATCGTGTGAGTTAACTGTGATTAATCGACAGCCCTAATTTATATATAGGGTAATGTCTAGAGAACCTAGAGAACTCTACTTTCATGAAGTGCTTGATGAGAGAAGACTGTGTACATGGAGGAAGGAATAAAGCCTGAATGTTGAACTGTTTGGGCTCTCTCTCTTCTTATACTTAACACTGAACATATATAGAGAGATTTAATCAGGAAAATAATATAACCTCTGAGGTAAGTGAATCTGGGCAGTGATACTTAGGGAGGCAAGAACCTGAGAACTGCTTAGACAGGATCCATCATTTTCCTCATCTGTTCTATTTGTCGTCACTTTAACAGCTGCAGCATCCATGGGTATGGCAATGCTGAATATCTTGAAATAGTGCCAGGTAGACAAGGATCAGGTCCTGTAGGACTATAAATCAACAGCAACGTGTTGAATTGAACCTGGAGCAACTGAATGTTTCAAAGGGGGATTAATTCTGAGCTATGAAAGAAAGGTAACTGTCACCTTGGAAACTGGTGGTTGAAGTTGAACAGTTCATTTTAAGAGATTTGGAGTATAATAGGAGATACACAGCTATCAGCCAATACATGCTGCATTTGTACAGTGCTGTTGTAGGGGTGTGAAGGAACCTAAAGGGAACCTAAGGTGTGAAGGAACCTAAAGGGTTTCTGCAACAATGTAAAGACAGTTTACAGGGTGGTTTATGGGGCCCATAATGAAAATTTCCACAAAAACCTGTACATAATCAGATTCACTGTGGTCAGTGGTTTTTTTTTTTTCTTGTCATGCATCAACCCACAATGCTTATGAAAATGCAAAATTGTTTGGGACAAAAAATCAAGAAGTCAAAGGGGAGATTGAGAAAGAATGTATCATTCCAAGCACACTGGGACTTCCTCAAAAACAAACTTGTTCTGGTATCCAGTATCATTGGTGGCTTTTGTATGTGATTTCCTAATCAGGATGGGGGTTCTGGCCTTGGGTATAAATATGTGAGCTCTCCCTCTGGGTGTACTGCATCTACAGAGCAGAGCAGAGCAGCTAACCTAGACTGAGCATCTCCACCATGAAGACAGCTGGTGTCTTCATGGTCCTCACTCTGGTACTTTTATGTTGCTTCTCAGGTGAGTACTCTTTGCTGTAGCCTCTATAGAGCCATGTGTTTGCTGCTTCCTAGTCCTCTGGAAGCCTTGACTATTAAGGTCAATGTTATTCTTGTTTTTATGAAGAATCCTGAGATCTGGTCTGTTTTGCTTGAATAGTAGACAATCCAGGGAACCATAAAAGTACAGGGTAGTGTTAATGTCCTTAAACAAAATCTCCCCTCTCCCATGGTGCTGTGAAATGTACCATATGACAATTGGTTGCAACTAGAGATGGTGGTAAAACATTCGATATCAAAATATCAATGACATTCAAAATTCCAAAAAACTTGGGGGGAAATTCAGTGATTTTTTTGGGAAATCCCCTCCCCCCTTCCCCCCCCCCCACATACACCCCTTCATTTTTCAACCAGCTATAGAGAAGGTAGACATTTTTCAAGTTTTTGAATTTTCAATTTTTTAAAACATTTCTTATTAAGGCAAAGTTACCATAAAATGTTAACATACTACATCATACATTACTTATTAAGGATCAGGTTAATATTCAAATAACTTGGATACAGATGCCATATTTATAACTGGGACATCAAATTTGTGAAAGGACTCATTCCAAAAATAATTGAAATCATTCTGTAAGATGTTACTAAGAAGACTAAATATTAAGGACCTACTTAACATCCATTGATTCCTAAGCATAAAGTTAACTTCCTGGCTTGTAACTTTCCTGCCTTATTCCCACTCCTCTGCATGACACATCATGTGGAGCACTGGATCCATGCGCTGAGAACTCCTAAATAGTGCCAATGACTGAAAAAGTTTTTGTATGATCAGGCTTAATAGAAGAAAAAAATATTTTCAAATGTTGTAAGGTGCTATTAGTTACCCTGCATCTTCAGTGGAGCAGAAAACCTGAAAAATACATAGTAATAATAAGCAAATAATAAGCCCCTTATTATATTTTCAAATGGTGCAAAACACCACATGTGGCCCATTTGTTGCAGAAAAAGAGTTCAGTGAACATTTTTCTTGAATTAATGCTTATAACTTGATTTCCGTCACAGGGATTTGTCTCATTGTACGTTGAATATCCATATTTTTTCTCTAGGTGTTGCCACTGAGCCTCTGAATCAGGTTAGTCCAGCTCTTCCTGTTTAGTAATTTTCACTTTCCCCTAATCATTAGTTAGGAATTGCATTGTGGCCAACTTTTCCATGTTGGAAGAAACACTAAAACTAGTGGAAAGTGCTTAGATATTAGTGATGAGTGCAGTCTAGGAACCTACATCGAACAGAGTAGTGGGCAGGGCTGGGTTAATCAAAAAGCAAAATGACCCCAGTTGTTATCATTATTGGTATTAGTTATTATATATTGGTATTGTGGTACTGATATTTCCAGCTGGGATATAGGAATACTTATTTTGCAAGTGGATTAAAAAGTTCACTTACTATAGGAAAGAGACTATCCCCATTTGTTTCATATGGTCAGTCACTGAGTTTACCAGATTGATAGTAGATAATTCCATAATGGCCAGCATGCCTAATACACCCCTACAAGAATTAACAATAATAGTTATCATCATGAGGAATAGCTCAGTGGTTTGAGCATTGGCCTGCTAAACCCTGGGGTTGTGAGTTCAATGGCTGAGGGAGGCATTTAGGGATTGGGGGGGAATAGTTGGGGATTGGTACTGCTTTGAGCAGGGGGTTGGACTAGATGACTTCCTAAGGTCCCTTCCAACCCTGATATTCTATGTCTAGAAAATTATATATTTACAGTTGTAGAATGATTATAGTGCTTATCCAGAACCACCAAAGGGCAAAACCCTCCACTGTACATAGTGTTTTTCCTTCCAAATGCTTTACTAACTACATGATATACATAGAGCATCATGGAAATGCAACTCTCACTTGGGCAAAGAGTAGTTCCAAACTACAGAGCACAGTACCCCAGAGATAGGGAGGGGAGAAGTACCAGCAAAGACACATGGAAGAATCCTACTCTCACCTGTGTCACAACTGTTCTTCTGCATATAAACGCCAGGGCTGGCATTAGGGGGTAGCAAGCACAGCAATTGCCTGGGGCTCCACGCCACAGGGGTCCTTGTGAAGCTGCATTGCTCAGGCTTCAGTCCTGGCTGGTGGAGCTCAGGGACCTGGGCTTCAGCCCCATGCAGTTGGGCTTCGGCTTTCTGCCCTGGGCCCCAGCGAGTCTAATGCTGGTCCTGCTTGGTGGACCCCCTGAAAGCTGCTCGCGGTCCCCCAGGGGGCCCCAGACTCCTGGTTGAGAACCTCTGCTCTAATACACTCCAAAATAATTAACAATAATAGTTATCATCATGTATTCATCTGTGTGTCTAGAAAATTATATATTTATAGTTGCAGAATGTTTGCAGAGCTTATCCAAAACCAGCAAAGGGCCAAACCCTCGTCTGTACGAGTGTGTACAGGCCTGTCTGTGGCACCAATGGTGTGACGTATAACAACAGATGTGATTTGTGCCACGCAAAATGGTGAGTAAATAGATCAATATTTTCTATTAGCAATAATTAGATCTACTATGGCAAATGACAGAGGAATGCTGAAAACATAGTGTGGTCAGAGAAGATTAATATGAATATATCTGTCCCACTCACATATCACATATTATACAATCCATGTACCTCTGTGTAATTCCACAGTGATCTTATGAGATGTATTGCTATGTAGGGACATTCATTTTTTATCTCTTTTTGTGTTTCAAGGCAAACTGGAGGCACACTTAGCCTACAGCATGAGGGAGCATGTATGAGACAGGTAAATCCAAGTGTATTCTATTTTTCATTTATATAGTGTTTTTCCTTCCAAATGCTTTACTAACTACATGATATACATAGAGCATCATGGAAATGCAGCTCTCACTTGGGCAGAGAGTAGTTCCAAATTACAGAGCACAGTACCCCAGAGGTAGGGAGGGGAGAAGTACCAGCAAAGACACATGGAAAAATCCTACTCTTACAAAAAGGGGCATGGGATCTGTAATGCTGACTTAGAGGAGACAGAAACTTGGTATGCCAGATCTCATCACCCCCAACATAAATCCCACCACTCTCCCTCCTCCCTGCCAGGGGCGGCTCTAGGCACCAGCAAAGCAAGCAGGTGCTTGGGGCAGCCCATTTGCAGGGGCAGCAGCCGGCAGGGATCCAGCATGGGAGCTGAGAACCAACAGGGGGCCATGGGAGCTGTAGTTCCTTGGTTAGCTCCCTGCCTATAGAGCCAGCCCTGGAGCAGGGAAAGAACTACATTTCCCAGCATTCCCTTGGCCGCTATCAACAGGAAAGGGAGGGGAAGGAAGTATGTAGCTGAAACCTCATGCTGCAGCTTGCTGTGAATGGAGAGCTCACTGCTAGAAGTGGTGGTCCTGTGAATGGGGAACAAGTGTGCCCAAGGAGTAGAAGGCTTTGCCCCAGAGATCCCCTTCAGAAGACATCCCCAGCCTGGATTAGGGATACTGCTGTGACCTCACCTTGCAGCCCCCCAACGAAAGAATTGGGTGGACTAAATGGACAGTGCACCTCTCTATCTGAAGCCTAGCAAGGGAGGTACGTGGATCCCACTAGAATTTAAAATGAAAAGTAAGGGAGGGGAGGCTCTGCTAGAGGACTTGGGCAGCTTTAGATACAGTACCAGGCTCATAGGAGAAGCAGAAATTGACTTTTCCTTTCCAGATTTAGCTAATATTCAGAAAGGGAATCTAGCACCTGCCTTCCAGATTTGAACACCCTCAAAATTCAGGGGTGCTCAAGCTCAATTTGGGCAGCTGTTACTTCATTTCTCCCAAATCAAATATACTGATCCACTGTAACTTGCTGTAGAAAAAGTAGGATAAAATTGAGCAAGAAATGCTTCCCAGTGGTTATTAGGACTAGAATTACTATTTTCAACAGCCATTGCCATTTTTTTTTATTTTTATTTTTTTGTTTTATTTGTTTAAAGGGAAGTCAGTGATATTGCATTGGCAAATTTCCCCATAGAAACAAAGAGTGGAACAAAAAAATAATAAAGGCACCTCAACTTTTCCTCATTTATGGAGGACAGTTTTATAATATGCATCCAGATATCCTCCAGTCACACAAGCTGAAAATTGTTCCACTTTACTAGAGTTCTGTAACCATATGGGAACCAAACCTGTCTGTGTTCTGTGCACATCCAAAATTCCTGCTGAATGACCCACCCTGGGAGTGAGTTACCAGTCACCCAGGGCTGGGGTGGAAGGAGGGTGCAGTTGGCGGGGGAGAGCCCAGGGCTGGGGTGGCAGAGGGTGTGGGTGGAGGGGGGAGAGCCCAGGGCTGGGGCAGCAGGGTGTGTGTGGGTGGGGGAGGCACAGATGGGGGGGAAAGGGAGGAGCCCAGAGCTGGGGTAGCAGGGGGTGCAGGTGTGTGGGGGGGGAGAGCTCAGGGCTGGGGCAGCAGGGAGGTATGGGGGGGGGAGCTCAGGGCTGGGGCAGCAGGGGGGTACGGGTGGGGGGGAGCTCAGGGCTGGGGCGGCAGGGGGGTATGGGTGGGGGGGGAGCTCAGAGCTGGGCAGGAGGAGGTGGGGGGGGGGCTCAGGGCTGGGGTGGGGGGCAGCCAAACATTTTTTTGCTTGGGGCAGCAAAAAACCTAGAGCCAGCCCTGCTCCCTGCCCCCACCTCTCCTC
Source organism: Emys orbicularis (assembly GCF_028017835.1). Classification (NCBI taxonomy): domain Eukaryota; kingdom Metazoa; phylum Chordata; order Testudines; family Emydidae; genus Emys; species Emys orbicularis. The sequence continues at coordinate 91,138,818 of NC_088690.1, forward strand.
CAAACACACATTGACTGTAAGCAACTGATTTATCACCTTTTGAAGGAAGAAGGGCTGATCTAACTGATAGTACTTCAGCCTCTGATTCCAGGCAAAAAGATGTATTTCAGGGTTTCAATTTAGAAGACAAAGCCATCCCCTCCCCCTGAAAGCAAAATATATTCCAACCCCAAGGCTGCCAACACATTAAAGAGGAGTAAACCAAGACGTGTATAAGAAGGAATTGTAAAACTCTATTAGTAGTATCCATGTAGTCTCTCTTCCTATTCTTGTACTAATGAGAATAAAGTAAACAGTAAGTGAACTTTTTAATCCACCGCCAGAATAAGTATTCTTAAATCCCAGCTGGAAATATCAGTACACTGTGAAGTCATTGATAGAAGCTAACTCCAGCCAGGTTCAGGGCTTCACTGTCTTATGGCACCACATAAGGAGATGCTGTCCCTGCCCTGAAATGCTTCCAAATCTCCACTCAAATAACAACTTCTTCATTTGGCAGATTGGTTGCAGTAAATACCAACAAACAAAAGACCCACGCAAGATAGTCTGCACACGGATCTATAAACCAGTCTGTGGAACTGATGGTGTCACTTATAGCAATGAATGTCTGCTGTGTGAAAAAATCTTGTAAGTCCTTGAATATTACCTTTGGAATAACTGAATCAATAGTAAGAGATGCTAAGACTAGTTCTCTTGTTTAAGCATTTTCTTTATACAGGGATATATCAATGTCCTGAGGTAGCTGAGTCCTGACTCACATCCATATTCTTTTGACCTCTTCTGGTTAACCCCTGTGTCCCCAGGACACCATAGCTAATATAATCCACTATCCCAGGGGTGGGCAAAGTTTTTGGCCCGAGGGCCACATCTGGGTGGGGAAATTGCATGCAGGGCCATGAATGTAGAGCTGGGGCAGAGGGTTGGGGTGCAGGAGGGAGTGCGCGGTGTGGGAGGGGGCTCAGGGCAAGGGGTTGGGGGCTCAGGGCAGGGGGTTGAGGTGCAGGAGGGGGGTGGCGGGGGCTATGGGCAGGGGGTTGGGGTGCAGGAGGGGTGCGGAGTGCGGGAGGGGCCTCAGGGCAGGGGGTTGGGGGCTCAGGGCAGGGGGTTGGGATGCAGGAGGGGTGTGGGCTGCGACAGGGGGCTCAGGACAGGGGGTTGGGGTGTGGCAGGGGGCTCAGGGCAGGGGGTTGGGGTGCAGGGTGCAGGAGGGGTTTGGGGTGCGGGCTCTGGCTCGGCGCCGCTTTCCTTGAGTGGCTCCGGGGTGGCAGCAGCATGCAGCGGGGCTAAGGCAGGCTCCCTGCCTACCCTGGCCCTGCGCCGTTCCTGGAAGCGGCCAGCATCACGTCCCTGCCACCCCTGGGAGTTGGGGGGAGCAGAGGGCTACGCGTGCTGCCCTTGCCTGCAGGTACCTCCCCCACAGCTCCCATTGGCCGCGGTTCCCCGTTCCCGGCCAATGGGAGCTGTGGAGGGCGGTGCCTGCAGGCGAGGGCAGCGCGCAGAGCCCTCTGCCCCCTCCTGCCGCGCGCAGAGCCCTCTGCCCCCTCCTGCCGCGCGCAGAGCCCTCTGCCCCCTCCTGCCCCAGGGGCTGCAGGGACGTGGTGCTGGCCGCTTCCGGGAGCGGCGCAGGGCCAGGGCAGTAGTTTGCCCACCCCTGCACTATCCTCTAGTTCAGGGTTCTCACCCTTTTACTTTCTGAGTCCCCCTTTCCCCCCCAACATGCTATAAAAACTCCATGGATCAGCTGTGCCACAACTGGTTTTCTGCATACAAAAGCCAGGACTGGCATTAGGGGCTAGCAAGCAGGGCAATTGCCCGGGGCCCCACTCCACAGGGGGCCCTGTGAAGCTAAGTTGCTCAGGGTTCAGCTTCAGCCCCAGGTGGCAGGTGTCCTGTGTGGTGGGGATTTAGCTTTCTGCCCGGGGTCCTAGTGAGTCTAACGCCGGTTAGGCTTGGCGGACCCCCTGAAACCTGCTTGTGGCCCTCCAGGGGGCCCCAGACCCCCGGTTGATAACCACCACTCTAGCTAATAGGTTTATCTTTATGTATGCACCAAACTACAAATCCCAGAACACAATGGGAATCCATGGTTGGTTAACATCAGATCCATGCTGACTTCCATCGGGATGATGAGCCTCACATTCCCAGTAACTTCTGAGATTATATCAAAGAGAGAATACGATCATTACAAATCATCTCTGTCAAATATTCCATATGTTCCTAACTGTTTCTGTAATTTCATAGTGAATTTTGGAGAGTTTTACTCACCAGGTAGACAATGTTATTATTCACTGACAATAATTGTCTTCTCTCTTTCAACTTTTCATCCTGTAGAAGGGGGTCTAACATACGCTTGGCACATCAAGGACAATGTAAGGTGAAGGTAATGGCACATTTTTATTAATTATCATTAAAATTGACATGTCTCACAGTATAAATACTGGTCACAAAAATGTTGATAACGCTTGATAGATGGAAAAATGCTACTCTTACAAAAAAGGGTTTGGGATCTGTAATTGTCACTTAGAGGAGACAGGACCTTGATTTTCCAGATCTCATGACCCCCCAATACAAATCCCACCTCCTCTCCTTCCTCCCTGCCCCCACCACTCCTCCGCACACAGATTAATTATAGGCAACTGATTTATCACCCTTGGAAGAAAGAAGGGCTGATCTAACTGATTATGTCTTTTCAGTGAAGCAGATGGTGTTTCTTATGACAGTGAATATGGTGGTGCTTGAAAACCATGATGATTGGGGCATTTTAATTATTTATTATACATCAAAGAGATGGGTTGGAAGTATGGCCTTTGTGGTAAAAGGAAAGCTGGGGAGATATGAAACATGGGTTCTATTCCTGTTTATGTCACAGACTTTCTGCATGACCTTGGGAAGGTCTTGTAATCACTTTGGCCCTGATCCTTCTTCATGAAGTGGTCAGTTCATGCCATAATAGAGATTCAAGATCCCCACAGAGTACTCCTGTCTAAACGTTTTCTCCACACCCTTCTCCAATGTCGGAAGGTCTTATAATATCTGTAGCCCTAATTATACTTCATGACATGGTCCGTTTATGCCACAGTGACAGCATAAGGGGGTTTAAAGAGCCTCTTTACTCCCATCTCAAAGTTTTCTCAGCACAGTATCGTACTAAAGTAATAACTGTGGGTGCAGAAAAGTAGGAATGGAGAATCTGACCCACTCTGACTTTCTTTCCCAATATGTAAAATGGCAATCAAATGAACTACTTCCTAGAGAAGCCTCATTGCTTAAAGAAAGGTGCTATGTTAGCTCAATAGATGAGTCTTACAACAGATGACTTATTACTCCCAAAAATAAATGTGGTTAGAATGTTATATAACTACTTTTGCAGGATGACTGTGGTGAGTATCAAAAACCACAAAAGGGTAAACACGTTGGCTGCGCAACGATTTACAGACCTGTCTGTGGCACAAATGGCATCACATATAGCAACAAATGTAACTTGTGTACAGCAAGATGGTGAGTAAACTTGTAAAGAATTTCTTGTGTAAAAGTCATTGCACATTTGGTGCAAATAATGTGAGAAAGCAGTTCCCAATTATGATGATATCAGGAGACCAGGTGTTAGTGGGACAAAGCACTGTTTAATGCTTTTTCTATAAACACAGGGTAGGGTTTTCATTGAAAGATCTGACTAGGCCAAACCTGTCCTGCAGATGCCAAGGAGTAAGAATATGATGGTTTCAAACTGGAAAAATTGGCAAAACATGCCAGATAACTGATCAAGATATTAGAAAGGATTAATATGAATATGTCTGTCTCGGTCAAATGTCTTGTACTGTACAGTCCATTTCCTTTATTTTTTTACATGTGACAATGAGATGTTTTATTTTGAAGAAATACACATTATGCTTAATTTTTCTCTTCTCAAGGAAAACTGGAGTCAACATTGGCATAAAGTATGAAGGAAGATGTAACCGCAAGGTAAATCTACACGTATTATATTTACACTAATATAGTGCTTTTCCTCCCAAAGACTTTACAAACTACAGTATGTACACATAACACCAGTTATGTAGTCATCACTTGGGTGGAGAGCGGCAATGAATTTGCGCACAGCAAACTAACCAAGTAGTGGGGGTAGAAAATATTGACCGAGGAGATACGTAAAATCTTACTCTGACAAAAATTGTCATAACATCTTAAATGTTCATGCAGAAGAAACAGGACCATCTGCTGATTCTGAGAGACCTATGCACAGTAAATGATGGGGGGAACTGAATTTATCTACCATGCAAGAATGAAGGACTCTGTGGAATTTTATCTTGTGAAATCTGAATCAAATAGATAATGTTTAGATTAGAAGGTGTTTTGGAGAAGTTGCTCATACAAGACTGTTGCATTGAGATCATTATCTCCATTTCCCCCCTGTTCTAGTTAAGCTTTTCTACGTCACTCATCCTAACAACTCTAAATATTGTCTCTCTTTCTCTCTCTCTCTAGATCAACTAACGGAAGAATTGGCATAAAATCGAAAATATTCTGCTTCAGTATAAATGATAAATTCTTCTGATAGAGTTGTAATTTGTCTTGTCCATACAGCACTCCTGATGGCATTACCATCTTGAATTGGTGGTTCAATAAAGCAAATTTAGCAGAAATTTTTGCCTTTGTTCTTTTATCAGCAAAAACATTATGGGATTGCTTGAGGGAATCATTGAATAAACAAACTTTTCTCTTCATTCTCTATAAAATGAATAATCCAAAATTAAAAGAATCAATTTGATAATAAATGGGTTCTGGGATTGGATTCTAGGGGGGAGTCCACAGGTAACACACACAGTGGAGGACCTGAGTTAATATCAATCTTCCCCTGGAATCAATCCAGGGAGCTGCTGATCAAATAGTAATCCCGGCTGCACCCATACATTCACCTTTCCCTCCCTGCCATCCCCTTAGGTAGCTACATGGGTAGCTATCAGGATTTTCATCATTCCCTTCAAGCTGGGTAAATGCTTTGAAGGTATGGACGGATTTCTGGTAACGCAAAGTTGTGCCTCCAAGATACATGCAACACTAGTCATCCAAATTAACTTGCCAACCATTAAAGGTGAAGTGTACATTGCATATGCTAAGGGGTATATTTTCATAATCCAAGAGAAATTAGATCTGTTAAATTGTTGATGTCCTAAGCAAACATCTAAAGACCTAAGATTAAAATCTTAACAAGATGCTTTTCTGTTCTGTCACGATAGAACTCATTAAAAATCTTTCGTTTCCAACATAATGGTCTTAGATTTCAGTTTTTTTAACCTTTTGAATCTACTTTATATGGTACTTGTATTAAATTGCTGTGGAGGTGGTTTGGGAATTGAGGAGTTTGATTCTGAAATGGACGGTCAGGAACACATCAAAAGAAATGACCAGGGATGAAAGTAATATTAAATTCTTACCGGTACGGGGACCGGCTCCAGCCCCCGGAAGGGGTGGGGCCTCGGGGGGAAGGGGCGGGGCTAGGGAGTCAGCCTCCCCCAACCAGCCTATCCATGCTGCCTGGCCCCCGCCGCCCGGGGCTCTAGCGGTGATTTAAAAGGGCCCGGGGCTCTGGCTGCTGCTGTGATAGCAGCAGCCAGGAGCCCTGGACCCTTTTAAATCCTCGTGGCAGCTGCCGCTTTTGCGCCCCCCCCCCCCCCCGCCAGTAGCCAGGGGGGCAAAAGGGGCAATGACGTTAAAGCGCTGCATACCGGCCCATACTGGCCCACTTTCACCCCTGGAAATGACACCTCGTTCCATGATGCTCTTATGCCTTTATAACAGCTGAGGGATTCCTGCACACAAACAACTTCAGTGATGGGAGACAGAGGTGGAACTAGTTGAAGATACAATACTATGCAACCTCAATTCTCCAAATCTTATAGGAGGCCTGGAGTAAGTTTTGATAAGCAAGTTTGTGGATTATTTACAGCATTAGCAATTAAATAGCTATTAGGAGATATGGAATTCTGGGTAACAGATGTTCAGAGAATCAAGATTCTACAAAATATGCAGAAAATATTCTAGGTTTTACCCCATGCAAAGTTCTGACACTTCTATCCCTCCATAGTAATTAATACTAATCCCCTCACGGGACAGTCCCATTTATCATTAGCTAAGGAGCTCTCCCCTTCTTTAGGTCTATGTATTCTTCCAAGAAACGGGAAGTCAGAACATGTCATTCACAGGCAAGGGAGCTTCTGGTGAGTTTCTCTGTAGACTCTCACTCTCACATATTAATCACCCTGAATTTCTGCCAAGAAGCGAGGCATGCAAATTTTGTTTGCCAAGTAGTTTGGTTCTTGTCCTATGTCCTTCCACATATTCAATATCCTAATATCCAGACGCTAGCTGTATCTGTGCTTGGGAGAGAGTAAGCATGTATGCTACGCTGGTGCCATCTAGTGCTGCAACTAATGTTCTGTCAGCAGGTTCTAGATTTTAAATTTCTACAGAACAGTAACAAAGAACAGATTTCTTTTTTCAGCAGAGTCTACCAGCTCCCCACTGCTGGTTTTCACTGTTCAAAGGAGAGGCCCTGCCAAGGAAGGCTGGATGCAGATACCTCCAGTTCAGACCTTACATATCAGTGCTACTTCTGGGTTCATGGGAGCATTGTGAGTAGCGTGAGATTGTTTGTCTTCATGGGAGACTGAATGCAGGTTCAACCACAAGTTTTGCTCTTAACCCACTCAGTAAGCAGACCCCAACTCATCAGTGTCATCAATTAATTCTGGCACCACCACCCCCTCCTTATCCTCTTATACATGGTGAAGCACACAACATACCCCAATCACATGTAGGGAATTAAACATTTTATTAAAGCTAATGTTTAAAAAATTATATAATACATAGGTTGAGAGAAGAGAGTCTGTACATCTGGGTATAGTGCTTAGATTATCCACAAATATAAAGTTTGTTTTTAGAAGTCATATGATACATAGAGTACATAATCAGCAATAACCCAAATTTAGGTGAATAAATTTAACAATACACTTTAGATATTAGAATCCGAATACTCAGGTACATCACTCATGAAAAGTTGTACAGAGATTTGGTTGTGGAAAGCAAAATATATCAATGAGTGGAGATTGTCCCTCAGTAATCACATGTAGGGAATTAAACATACTACAGTCTAAATGAGTCTGTACGCTGCACTATTTTGCTTTCAGTCAGCCAAAGATACATTCCACCATCCTGCACTTGCTCAATGTGTCATTAAGGAGAACAATGGACTAGCTCGCCCAGGTGGAAAGAGGCCAGACATCTAGAGCACCTTGCCAGCGCATCCTGTGTAGGTGTCCATGAATGTGCCACAGTGTCCACAAGAGCTTGTGTAATGATGGTATCATACCCTTTCCTGTTAAGATACTCACTTGCTTCAAATGGCCGGCGCCAGAATGCCGCCCCTAAAAATGTGCCCCGGCCGCCCTAGCTCACCTCCGCTGCTGCCGCTCGCGCGCCACAGCGCGCGAAACAGCTGTTTCGCGTGCCGCTGCTCCCCCTCCCTCCCAGGTTTGAGAGCCTGGGAGGGGGAGACTCTGAGTGGCCGCGGCGCGCGCGCCGCTTCTCCCCCTCCCTCCTAGGCTTGAGAGCCTGGGGGGAGGAGGCAGGGCTGGGGATTTGGGGAAGGGGCGGAGCTGAGGCGGGGCCGGGGGTGGGGTAAGAAAAAAACGGGGGGCGGCCAAAATTGTTTCTGCTTGGGGCGGCAAAAATCCTAGAGCCGGCCCTGATCCCAGTTCTGCTGATAACCCACCCAGGAGCATCACATATACATGCAACATTTGCAGAGCTCCCAACCTAGCTCCCAACCCACAGTTTTCAAAAGTGGACAGTGATTTAGGCTCCCTCATTTTTGGGGTGAGGAGCACCCACAGCTCCCATTGACTAGGCCCAATGTGACTCAAATTGCACACCCAAAACATGAGGCACTACCCAAAATCAGTGACTGCTTTTCAAAATATGGCTGTAGATTTTTAAGCTTTCCAATGGATTATTTTGTATTGCGCGCTACCTAATTTAACTGGTATTTAAAGTAAAATAAATACTCAAGTTGTTTGTGAAATTCTTGTAGGGAAGAAAAAACTCATGTTTGTAAACAGGAATAAGAAATATCTATTTATAGAATCTCACAGTGGCAGGCTAGCCCTGAGGATTTTAGGAAAATTTGGAGAAAATAATCATTAAAACCTTCCAGTGTGTAAGGGGGAGAGCTGCAAACCTTTGAAAAATGCAACTAATTATTTTACTTTGGTTTTGCTTTAGACATTATTGAAAGACAGAGGAGGCTTTCAGAGCAGTGAAATATATGAACAGAAAATTGAAACCTGGTGGGGCTACTATCTGTGAGTTTTGGAGAACACCTTGTATGGCAGAACTCTCTCATTACCCTACTTTTTTAGAAGGTTTTGAAGTACAGAGGGGAGTTGCAGATTAATTACTGCTGATTCATTGGTTCAGGTGTGGCTTGTTAGACATCACTTTTAATATAAAGGAGGTGGGAGAAGGCTTCTAACAGAGATTCCAAGTGTTGTGGGGGGGGCAGGCAGACAATAGAGGAGATAGAAAGAATCCCAGAAGCTGCTAAACCTGAGGAGCAGGTTTAGGCTGGAGTGGGGGAAGTGCTTGTGGTATTAGTTTGCAGTTGCCCTTTTGTTTATAAATCAGCCCTCAGGAGGGTGATTTTTTTGATTCTCTGAGTATGTTTCTATCTGGAGCTCACTGGGCACTCATCTAGTTTATACCCTGACAAGGGGGAAATGTTCACAACTGACTTTTTTTTTTTTTTACCTGCACAATGTGTTTTTCCCCATTATACATAGGGCCAGATCCTGACATCAACTGGAGCTGAGGATATTCAGCATCTGGCAGGATTAGAGCTCTATAGCACCTTTTCTTAACTTTATACAAGATGCACCGTAATGATTATACTATGGACACATGTATAATCTTAGGCCCTCCAGGGAGTTCCTGAGGTATCAGCACTACCCAGGCTCGCTCTCTCAATTCATTCTCTTGATCCATTTCCATTGGTTTCTGAGAGATCTTACCCCATTAGTGATTGTTTGCTTCCCCCTTATCCCTATATAGTGTGAATGCCTCACATGGACTCTAGAGTTCTGGACAAAGGACAATGGGACAAGTGACATTCATTGAGTCCACAAATCCCCATGGCAGCCAGTCAATACTGAACATATTTTCACCGACTTTCCAAACACTGGTCACACCAAATAACAATGTTTCACAAGCCATGACACACTCATAATGTGATTCATTTTGAAAATGTCCTTTAGAAACAGGGGTCTTAAATATAAACCCATCCTGCTGAGTGTCATATTTTGATGTAGGACCAAATCATAGTCTACATAGACTGGCTACTATACTTCACTAGCCCATGCCAAGGAATCACTGATAAAAATGTGAACGGTAGCAGAATGTTCCAGTTTTGTGGCAGTAAACTGGAGATAATTGAGTGTAAATCTCTGCTGTTGATCAGAGGCAGGGTCACCATGTGACACAAACTTTCCTCATATTTTCTGCAAATTATGTTTTGAAATAAACATTCCTCCCTGCCTGCAACTGCCTGCAGAGAAATTCCTATGTCAGTAATATCCTTTGCAGGTGATTTGCTAATCCAGGTCATGAACCTGATTGCTTCTATAGATATACAGAACTATATATATCTGTGAACACAGTCGGGGGTTAATTGCAAGGATACCTACTCAGCAAAGTACAAACAGAATCAAAACAGACCAGACACCTGTCTTCACCATGAAGATAAAAGGTGCCTTTGTGTTCCTTTCCCTGGCATTTTGCTGCTTAATTTTAGGTAAGTAACTCTCCCTACTCTGCATCATGTATTAAACCCTATGACAGACACCTCTGGCATCAGAAATCGTGACTATTAAATGATAATGTTGCTTTCCCTTATTTTCTTAAAGAGAAAATGCAGGTAAACATTTTGAAAATTGGGTGTCTAAAGTTAGGCACTCAGTGCCAGATTTATAAAGGTTTTTAGGTCCCTAAAGATTCAGATAGGTGCTTTTGAAAATCTCACTAGATATATCTGCATCTTTAGGTGTCTAAATACCTTTAAAAATATGGCCCTTCGGGCTTGATTTTCAGAAGTGCTGTGCAGCCTAAACTCCTATTTAAGTCAATGGGAGCTGCAGCTACTGAGCATTTTTGAAGATCAGGCCCATAGACCCTAAATAAGTGGTCTGATTTTCAGAGGTGCTGACCAGATCTTATTGAAGTCAGTGGGAATTACAGATGGTCAGCACCTCTGAAAATTAGGCCAGTAAGTTGGAAACTTTTGGCCTACAGCCCTGTTGTCTATGTGAGGTGTGGCACTTTTCCTAACATTCGGAGTTTGTGCCAGTGGTCTTGGCCAAAATTTTACCTCCTTTCATTGTGCAGTGTGATGGGCACCAGTTGACTATTGCTCTCCACCCTACAGGTTGCTGCACTTCAGCACTAGGTATTGCTTGTAATGCTTCTGGGGATTGTATGGGATGAAAATGTAATGACAGGAATTTACATAGATTTAAATAATTTAGACATAACAGAAATCAACAATTTGAATTCAGCTATGGCTAAACTAGTTTTTGCCATGTCTTAACGGTCTTTTAGTTTCATTCTGTTAGATGTTTTAGTTTCACTGTGCTTCTCCTTAGCAGAGCATAATTCCTAAAACAATCAGTGATGTGAAATAATAAAAACTGCTTATAAATTAATAAAATTAATACACAACCCATAAATGCCAGTAATATTAGATGATGTTTGCTAAGTTAGAAAGTGCATTCTATTTTTCTACACACAGACAATTGCATTTAATCTCCTTCAAAGATTTTGTCTTGTTCTTTCTTTCCTATCCTATAAGCATCCTTACAGCTCCATAGTTAAGGGTGCATTGAAATTTGCAACTAAAGCAGGAATAAAATACCTCTGTTAGACACTTAAATGATGGAAATTATTTTTTAAAATTTACACACCTGCTCTTTTGGGATCATTTAAATTTTTTATAATAACTTCTAGGACACATTCTGCTAACTTTCAAGGGTCCATTTTAAATATTTTCTCTTGTAAAGTCCATATTTAATACAATCAGACATCTACAGACCATCTCAGATCATTGGCAGTATTCATATTTGTCTGTTGTTTTTTCAGGAGTCACCACTCAAGGTGGGAGTCAGGTCAGTACAGTTCTTTGTGTTTATTAATAGTAAATTTCCTGGGATCTCTGTCTACAAACAATATTGTGGCCAAATTCTCTGGGTTGGGGAAACTCTTCTCCCCTAAAACTATGGGAAAAGCTGGTTGCATCAAAAACTAAAACTATCCCATTGCTATTAAAATTAGAGGGTATACCTGCAATTCAGATAGATGGTCTCCACACAGTCAGACTGATTACTTTCATACACTATTTTAAATGACTCACACATTCTAACCAGAGATTGTGATACAGAGAAAAACTGGGGAAATATTTTAAAATATGACATTTTAAAATTTGTCTGTTGCAACAGTGAGAGAGATTTCTTTCTATATCATATATTAATTAAAATTATTTACTTAACTGACTTGAAACTGTCGCATATTGAGGTTCTTAGATTTTAGCTCTGGGTCTTTGTCTTCTGGTTTATCGTTATTAGTCTCATTATGGCATTGACTTGCAACTGTGGAAAAAAACAACATAGACCTTCTCCTGCGAAATATCTGCAGTATTTTCCTTTTCTTCCAGCACAAATGAACTACTTTTTCCTCACCCCATTCTAGATTTAGGAAACGGTGAAAAACATTGCCCCTGTGTGTGATTTCTCTTCTCAAAAGAACAAGTGAAGAGTGAAAAATGTCCACTCAAATGTCACCTTATTAATTTTGCAGCCTGACTGCAGTAAATACAAAAATCCAGATGGAACCTGGATAGGAGGCTGTCCAAGGAACTATGCACCAGTCTGTGGAACAGACGGCATCACTCACAGCAATGAATGTTTGCTGTGTGAAAAAATCTGGTAAGTACTTTTATTGTTTCTTTAATGAAGTGAAACCACTGGTGGGAGCTACTAATAGCAGCTTTTCTATTTATGTATTTTCTTCATAGAGGGAAACATCAATTTCCCCAGGTCTCTTATCTCTTGATTATTATTTAATATTGATATTTTTGTAATGCACAGATCAGGATGGACAGCCCTTTGTTTTGATTGTGTTTAATACCCGTCTGTCCTCTTCCACTTACCTTCCAATATTGCCCAGCCCAGATCCCCAAAGGGACTTTTATGGATACTTAAAGAGTCAGAGTCATTGGGACAGAGTGAATAAGAGGATGAACCTATAGCCTGGTAGTTAGGGCACGTAGCTGGGAGACCGAGGGTTCAGTCCCCCTGCTCCAATGACTCTTTAATTTTTTATCCACAGTGGAACAGCTTCATCAGGGGAGACTGAGGGAGCCCTCATCAGAATATCCCACACCTCTGTAGTTTTAGAGCACCTCTTGAGAAGCATGGGAGACCCTAGTTGAAATCCCTTCTCCCCCCTCAGGCAGAGGAGGGATTTGAACATGGGTCTCCCACATCCCAGGTGAGTGCTCTAAACAAAGGGCTAAAAGTTATAAATTGGGGACCACTACCACTCCTCCAGATTTTGAATGGGACCCAATCCTGAAGGCAGCCTCTGAACATGCTTATTGGATTGGGCCCCATACATGAGATAGGTAGGCGAAAGGCTATCTTCCCCAGTTCGTCGATCACTCTGGGGGTTAGGTGGGTTTAGGAAGCAGCATGCATGCTGAGAGACAGAAACGTAAGCACCTAGGGATATTTCTCCCTCAAAATTTAGGAACCCAGTGAGTTTAGGTGCCTGCAAGGTTTGGTAGGAATTTTGTGGATCGCAGTGGATCCTAAAACTGGGACTTAAGCACCTAAATCCCATAGTTCAGTGCCTAAGTCTGGCGTTTAAGCACCTAAGTACCTTTGTGGATCTGGTCCCCAGTGTCGTCTTGATCTGCTTTAGGCTCTAGTTAAGATGTTCATAAATTCCCCAAATTACAAATCCCTGAATGTGGCAGGAGTCAGAGTAAGAAAAGGGACCACCTGGCTAATTTAAACCTGGCCAATGAGCACTGCATGCTTGATAACCTACATGATAGAAAATTAAAATGAATAATGACTGGGCCTTTGCCAGAAAAGCAGCACATGTGTTCCTGTACTCGTTTTTAATACTCTGCTTCAAACTGCTTACCCAGTAATATATTTTGTTGTTTATTCACCTTTAAGTAAAATACTCCTGCCCGACTTTATTTCTACCGATTTTACTCTTCCTTTTTTTAAAATCCTCTGTTTTGTCATCTCTGAATTTTCTTTTCTCCAAACAGATTAAGTGTATCTGGCTTAACTTCCTGCTATCAGATTTATCATTCTACACTGCCCCTTGTCCAAGGAACTAATGTCATTCCTGTGGGACAAAGCTCAGACGTGTACTTCTTAGTGGATCAAATCCTCCCATTGGGAAACTGGCATTGCTCCACTGATGTCTATGTTGATTTGTAACAGCTGAGGACCTTTCCCCATGATCCGTATGGGCTTTTACAGTTCACTGTCATGTCCAGTAATGGCATCATTTCTCCAGCCCAAATCCTGTCTCTCCCACATACATTCCTCTCATCATGTCCTGTCTCTCCTGCCCATGTATGCACATTGTCCCAGAACATCTCCCTCCTGGGCTTGGAATGTGCTGCTGTTGCTGTTTCTGCTGCCCAGGGCCAGCAGACAGGTGGGTAAGGGAGTGTAAAGCTGCCAGAACTAGATGTCTTCTCCTCGTTGCCTGTCCTGTCGGGCTGCATTGAGAGGCACAGTAGGGTTGAGGAAGTCAGCAGGAGCAGTGAGAATGGGACTTGGAGGATGGGGCAACTTTAGTTGTCTTCTTAGCAGCCCTGAGAGTAGTACCTAGTAGCCAGGAGGAGAAACCTTGCCCATTCCTTGCAGCCCAGCTGACTTTACAACTGGGATGAGCAAGAGAAATAGTGGAGGAAACCTGTGAGTGCCATTCCATACACTTAAACACCGGCAGTTACATGAGCCTCTCAAGACTCTCTTCCATTGCTCCCAAGTTATCATTCTTGGGAGCAAAGTATATTCTTCAGTCAGTATGAATGTGTAACTCCCAACAATGTTGGTGTGGAATGCATTTTTATAGATGTCTCTGACTTGGTTTCTTACTGAAGAATCAGACTACAAATCCCAGGACACAAGTGGGCTGTGGATGTGGCTGACTAAGGAAGATACAGGTTCATATTGGAACAAATGATAAAACAGAGAATAAAAAATGTACATGAATATGGCTGGCCCACTCTATTATCTCAAACTGTACAGTTTATGTTAATCTAACTAATTTAACAGCATCCTTATAACCGTTTTTACTCTTCGGGGTGACTACCATGTACTTACTCATAATGGCTAATCTTTCTTCCTCTTTTCCAGGGAAACTGGAGTCCCCATTGGCATAAAGCACAAAGGAGAATGTTAGCACAATGGTAAATCCAGGGCTATTATTGATTAATTCGGTGTCCGTTTCCTTTGTTTAATGTGTGGAATAGAGGACTATTTGGAACATTTCACTACTCCGGACTAAGGCACTGAGTTCATTTTGTCTGTTTTATAACTGTCTCTTCTCCCCCTCTAGGATGAATAATGGATGAATTGGTGTAAAGCACAAATAGGAGGTGTTGTAAGACCTCTGAGCAAAGACAGTCTCAAATCATCCTGTGCACCAGGGGTTCCTATTGACTTCCTTGTGTCTTATGTTTGTTCAATAAAGTAAACTAAAAAGGTTTTTTCTTATTTTATTTTTCAACACAAAGCAGTATATGCTTTTGGGAGGGGGGGAAATCATTAAATCAACAACTGATTTTACATATCAGCCTTCATAACATAAATAAACCACAGATAATAAAATATTTTCAGTAATGAATAGGTTTTGTGGTTGGATTTATCTAGATCTGTAGGAAACACTCATAATGGAGATCTTGAGTCAATAGCAATTTTCCACTAGGATCAGTCCAAATGGATTGATTAAAATAGATATCCTGAATGAAGAAACACAAATTCCACCAATACATTTTGGCACAGACAACTATCAGGATTGCAATCACTGACTTTGTGGCTGTGTTACAATCTTTGAAGATAATGTATGGCCATTTTTCAAGTCAAAGTTGTGTGCTTGATCATGATTTTTACAAACTTATTTATTATTTTTTCACACATAGCTTATATGAAGAAATGTTATACTTCTAGCTATTCATTATTCAAAATTTGCTGCTGAACTTGTAAGAATGGTCACGTAAGTCACATGTTATTGTTTCTGTTCCCATACTAGTTAAACACTTTGGAACTACTTCTGCTTCTCCTCCAAACAAATGTATCGTGTCACAAACTGAACTTTGTTTCTTGATTAAAAGACTCTCTACAAGCCCCCAATAAAATTCCTTTTCTGTAAATAGTCATAAGCATAAGACCTTGCTCAGATGCTTGTGGCAAATGAACAGGAAAGGGCTTGTGCATGGGTGGATTGAAATCTGTAAGGGTACTGTGCACATGCTGCCAGCTGTCCAGTTTTATGGGCTCAGTGGATATTCCATTTTTTGTCCCCTAGTGGTAGCGTCTCTACATTCACTGGACTCTCACAATGCACAGGTGAAAATCATGTACAAGCAGGCTTAGACCCAAATCCTCAAAGGTATGTAAGCTCCTAGATGCTTTTGAGGATCTGGGCCTTCCTCTCTTCTCTCCCTCTTTCCCTCTCCCCAGCCTGCCTGGGCCCGGACACTGGGGTACAGATGTACAACACAATTGTGAGACATCAGATCTGTGCCATGCTCCAACCTGGTCACCTGCCTGCTCCTTGCTGGCCTTGGGCCCTGCACTGCCCTGTACCGAGTGGGGGCTGGTGGCTGAGCCTGGCAGGGATGGTACAGGGAACGGACAGGTTTGCTGGTGGCTGAGCCTGGCAGGGATGGTACAGGGGACGGATAGGTTTGCTGGTGGCTGAGCCTGCTCTTGCAGGGCAGTAAACCTGGCCTACACTAGGAGTAACAGACTGAGACGGTGCTGGGATTCCTCCTACTCCCTCCCATCGCCCACACAGAGACGCCATTCGCCCGACGGCAGAGAGGCCACAACCAAGATGGCGGCGATAGGGCTGCAATGGAAATATGCTCGAGGTGCCACATCCAAGATGGTGGCGCGGGAGGGCCGCAGAGAGGGTTGATTTCCCCAGTTCTGGGTTCAGGGACAGGAAGCGCAGCGGACGCTGGCGGAAGCGGAAGCGCTGGGTGGCCGGAAGTGTCTGTCGGGATTATCCCTCCCCCTCGCAGTCACAATAACAGGCGGCACTGGCGGCCAGGTAAGGGGCGGTGGGGCCGGGAGGGGAGGTTTAGGGTTACGTGCGGCTGCTCTGGCTCCCCGCACACGCGCCCCCGGGGGCAGGAGGGAGGCGCCGGGCCTGGCCCTGTGGAAGGGAAGGGGGAGTGGCGCGTGCCCCCCTTTCCTGGTGGGCGCCCTGGGAGGTGACCTGGGCCTGGGATCGCTGGCAGCGATGACCGTTGCGGGCGCTGGGGCGGGCGGCCGTTGCTGCGGGGGTTGGTTGACTGACCTCTCGCCAGGGCCTGCCGCTGAGAACGGGGGGAGGGGCCCTTTCCATCGGCAGTGGCCTGGGGGAGACCCGCGGTCCGGGTGACCTTTTCCCTGCTGGGGTGGGTCCCCTCTGCCACGTAGAGGGAGTGTCTTTCTCTCGCTCTCCTCATTCCTTTGGGATTTGCTGCCCTGTCTCCCCACCGGCATGAGGCTGCCCTGGGAGACCCTGTTTCATCCCTCTTGATGCCGTGCTCTGCCTCATCATTCCAAACCTGGGGCAGGTGGAGGTACTTTCTAGTTACTCCCCCCTCTTTCTTGTTTTTCTTCCTAGTTACTTCAAAGAAAGGGAATTAAATGTGAGTAATGTATCATCACAACATCAACCAGGCCTGAAAAATAGTGATGTCTCTTCTAAAGTACCACCTGGAAAAGGTTGAAAAATCCACTTATCTCAGAGACAGGATGCAATAGAAAACTAAGCTCACACAAAATAACTTCTAGGAGGATGTTCCCCCTACCCCTCCCCCCCCCAAAATATCCCCAAGCAGCAGACATATTTAATGTGAATAGCAAAGATACACTAGGAGATGGGGATTGGTAATTATCTATCTTGCATTGCCTTTCGCCTACTGCACTAAACAAAAATTTACAGACATTCTTTAGGATCAGCTTATGGAATCCAGATACAGGAATGTCATAGTAGATAGCATGTGGTTATTGTCTCAAGTGGTACTTATTAAGTAGTCCCTGGTGTCAGCATATATTTGCTCCCCCTGTCTTCCAGGTCAGTGCTACTATGTCTATTGTAAAACTTGGTTTCATCAGTACTCAGACCAGCAGTTTGATCTGGGTTGTATTCTGCTTTGCAAACTGTCAACAGAATTGACAGCTCACTGATTCCACAATTGCTGTTGATTTTGAAATGGCTCAGTTTGATTTCTAAAAGGAGGCTAAGCTGACAGTTCTGGTTGTTACAAATCAAAACAGGAGTTTTCTAAACTTCTCAAGTTGAACACAAAAGTCATGAGAATATAACACATCAAACCATTGTTCATGTAGGATCAATTTTTTTACCTTAATTATATTAAATTGAGAAGAATAAAATTCTCTGCATTTTCTGCCTGCTTTGTTTAAATATCGAAGGAATATGTATGGATTGTTTAGAAGAGTCATTTGTTCTAAAACAGCAGAACTAAAATAGTGAGAATGTTAGTTTTAAAAACTTGTATGTAGAAACTTATTCCCTACAATCATTGCCAGATGCCCCACACACTGCTCTATGAAGATTACATAGTTCTGGGTGACCAGGTATTTTGTGTCTCAGTGATGAGATCTAATTCAAAGCACAGTCACCACCAGAGAAAAGTCTGGAGCTGCTCATGTAGACTAACTCATACCTTTAGATTTTCTGCACTGGACTCCCACAGCTGGAGGTGGCTCTTTTACTTCTCTGTGGAGCTCTTCCCTGTTTTCCTCCTCCACTTCAAACCACTGACTTACCTTCTACTTGACTTAAATCTTCCTTTTCATGCGTTATCTTATATCAGACACTCTTTTTACCTTGAAATATCTTAAACTCTGTATAAAACTAAAATGTTTTCCATTCTCTGCTGCTGTCTGTCTGTCCTCCAACTGCAGGAGTATGGTGAAATTCACTTGGAATCCATATAACATAGCAAAACTTGGATACCCATTTATAAAAATCTGTACCAAAGTCCCCCAGTGTCTCTGGATCCTATTTGGGAAATCTTCTCTTAAAGATGTGCTGGGTGGCTCAGTTGGGATCCTGATCCTTGCCTGTTGGTTGGTGATAAAATATTGCGTTCCTCTTTTTATGGAGGGGTAAAGAGTGTGTGATTTCGTGGGCCCGTGTGAGAACAGTACTATGATCTTATAGTTACAGAGATGCTTATAGTTAGAAGGCTTTAAAAAAGGATCCTGTCACATTAAAAAGCATACAATTAAAGTAGATTTGTTACAAACAACCTTAATGTTAATCTGACAGTTTTATAAACCTAATCTTCCTTGGTTATGTTATGTATTTACTACATGCAGTAATCTACCAGGTTGGGCAAAATAAATAGAATAATCTCACATTTGTTTATGGGTAATTTCTAGTCAATTTCACTCTCTTGTACACTTGAACAATGCTGCAATATTTCAACTGAAAATATTATAATGGATGGATATATAAACAAACATTTCTGTTGATATTGGGATTTGTAAAAGCTAAGTTTTGTAAAACCTACAGTATATGTAGGGCCAAATATCCCTTAACAATATCTTTTGAGGAGAAGGAGGGTGGTATTACCTTGGTGTGTGTTGTATGATTTCAAAATTTAGAATGCTGACAAATTAGCTATTAAATAAAACCTTTTTCCATCATTCGATCTCAGTGATGGTCATAATGTTTTGAGGTTTTCAATCTGATGCAAAACTTGCATTTGGTGAACACAGTTTTTCTCTAATCTGTTATAAGATGCTCTTTATATGCCCATCAGCCTGCCTTTGAAATATACTTACTTCAGGTTAGGACAATTTATCAGTGCTTTACCCTTCAGTCCTTTTTTAATCTATTCTCCTTCATCTACTACTTGACCAAAGAAGGAAGAGAACCAAGATCAGTTAAATGAACTGGTTGTGAGCAGCTAAAGACCCCGGGTATTGGGAATATAAAGAATGAGGGGAAATCATGGAATGTACTGTTTGTATTGTGGCTATTGCTAGAATCACAGTAGAAATACAATATGTAGTTAAATGATAACGTTTAACATCAACATATAGTGTTTTGTAACATTAACCACAATGTTTGCAACAGATGATTTTGATAATTTCGTATTTTTACACACTCGGTTGCAATTTTCCATGTTTAGTCTCAACCAGAAGATGAATTTTAGTTTGTGGAAAACTGAAGAAAAATCTGTTGTTGCATATTGTGAAGCTAGGAAACACATTTCCTACAAAACACTTATCACAGAGAAATGGTGAAAGTTGACACTTGACATGTTAGAGGACACAGTCCACTTAAAATCTAGTCAGCTTAAAAAAGTTAACTCAAAGTATTTTCATGTCCACCTGCCTTGAGTCTTCCTGCCAATTATTGGTTGTTGTACAATCATTTTCTTGTTGTGGGAAAGACCCCCACAAATAGTTTTGTATTAATTGAATTAAATTGAACAAAATAATCTTTCATAAAAATAATAATTTACCATCATGATCAGGAGAAAATATAGGCTATCCCAAACTTGTGTATATCACAGTTTTGGAGTCTTTACACAATTTTTGTTGCCGTCTGGAAATTCTGAACTTTCATTACTAAAATGTTTTCATCTCTTTCTGTTGAAAGTTAAATCCATGACAGAGTTAACTGGTTTAACAATGCTCTGTCATCGTAACCGTCCAGAAAACAGTCTTGAACTAAACAGCAGCAGTAGCAAGGATGTGAACTCTTCCTACCTCATGCCATTCATCTCTGTGAGGTGTCAACTTAATTAGAGTTATTAAACATGGCACTTTTTCTTTAAAACTAAACAAGTGGATGCAAAAACTGCTAACATTTGGTTTGGATTATTTCAGTAGCAGAAAATTGCACATTAGATATAAAATTATGGTGAAACAACATTTACAGAAATATAGTAAGCTACAAATTTAACAATAAAAATAGAGCGAGATTAAATGTATGCAGCATTGCTGAGTTAAGAACTTTAAGCAAGATTGTAAGAGCCTTTCCTTTTTAGGACAGAATAATTTCCTTTTGGATTGGACCTAGTACACTGAAATGTGTCCACTTTGGTTAGTAATTGTCTGTATCTATTTTTCCATGAGATGTCTTTGCTCATTGATATGTGGGTGGCAATTCCAGAGACATTTTATTGTTTTCTAAATTAGAAAAAGGCTACTACAGAAGCGACTTATAATTAAATTACTGGGATATTTACATAAGAGATCCAGGTGGTATTCTGTTTACTAATTTTACTCCGTTCAAAGAGCCTTTCTAGTTAGTCTTCATTCATTTGTCTGGAATTTTGTTCCAGTTTCATACACAAGGCAGATTGATTTATATCTTGCCAGAACAATCCTTCCACTTTTTAGTTGATTCATTTGGATAATGGCATTCTAGAGTTAATTTTTAGTGGTAGAATTTGTTGAGTCCTTCTGTAAACTAATGTTCATTACTCTGTACCCTTTCTCCCACCTTTTGTCTTTCAGTTGCACTGAATTTGTATAACATTGTAAAAATTGATCCTTTTAATCAGAAATCATTGCAAATATGGGGCCTCGACGGAAAAATGTGAAACCGTGCTGCATGAGTAGGGAAGTCTCTGAAACTACCAAACTAGATGAGCCAAAAGATTATATGAACCAGCTCTCACATGAAGTACTTTGCCATATCTTTAGGTAAGAAGCTGTATTTTTTGTCTCCCCATCCCTTCCACTTTGGTATCTGTGAATAAAAATCAAATGACAGGCATTCAGAAAATACTAGCTGTACCACCAGTAGTTAGATGGGAATTAAATTTAGACCTCAGTATTTGCGGATGAGGTTTTGCTGGACAATACAAAGGAAATGTATGGAATTTCTTTCTTGTGGAACTCTACCTTTATTTGTTTTGTTAAAACTAAGCACGTAGGTGGCACTATATAAATAAGTTACCTCTCCAGAGAAACATGCTTCATATTCCTTGATATAGTCATGTACCCTGAAAACTAACTTATGTGAAAATTGCTATTAGTATCATGTAGAAGCAAGCAAAAGAGCAGAAAAACATTATATCTTTTATTTTTTATTTTTTAAGTTAAGCTTGACTAAAAAAAGTCTGCAAGTGTACACTGATGACCGATAACAATTTGCCTTAGAATGAATATTGTATCTTTTTATACCTTGTAGATGAATGTCTAAAATTTGTTGCATAACTTTGTTTCACTCATACAGATTCCTGTACTATTAGCACTGCAATCTTGCTGTTCAATCTTTCCTACAGGTTTTAGGCATGATCGTGCTCCAAGGTGTGCAGCCATGCACTACAATGTCTCTAATAAATTCAGTTACTGTGCATACATTACAAGAGATGCAGTGATGCATGTCTGGGTATATTGGAGCAGCATTGACCCTGCCACTGCACGTTGTAGTCAAATGCTTCATTCCATTTTAAAAATAAATGGAATACTCTAACTACAATTTTACATTATTCAAAGTCTAAGAGTATCTGTGACTGGCATGTATTCAATATCTTGCTGACAAGTTTAAAATGTCACACAGATTGCAAGTATGTTTGTGGGGCTAATGCAGTGGCAGCTGCTACTAAACGGATTCCAATTTACAATGAACTAGAGAATTAAAATGCACACTTTAAAGCTATAAAGTTTCCAGATCTCCGTGAATGGCAACTTTGCAAGAAATGAAATAGGTCCTACATGTTCTAAAGCATCACAGAGTCTCCCGTCTCTACCTCAGACCCTTATCGACATGACAAGGCTACTGTTCTGTTTTTTACCTTAAGTGCATTGGCTGCCTGATGAACAAAATGCTACCCCTTCTGCCTAGCCACATTACATAGGTTGCTACAGTACTATCTGAAAAATCTCATTTGAATCCATACTTTTCTAGATGTTAGGAATGTCTGGGTTTGTAGAGTAATTCTCTGGATGTTATTTGGTATGAGAGAAAATGAACTAAAGTCTTTGATGAACAGAGTTTCTTTCCATCCCAAAGGTACCTTCCCCTGCAGGATATCATGTGCATGGAATGCCTCTCCCGGAAGCTGAAGGAAGCGGTGACTCTGTACCTGAGAGTGGTGAAGGTCGTGGACCTCTGTGCAGGCCGCTGGTGGGAATACATGCCCACTGGTAAGTAGTACACTTCATGTGGGTATTATGTTAATGAGGTATTGATGAGACCTAGCTGAGCTGATATCATTTATACACAGACATAAGGGATGGGCTTTTCGAAAGCAGCCAAGAAAGAGAAGTGCTTACCGCTCACTGACTTTCAGTGGTACACCTCTACCTTGATATAACGCTGTCCTCGGGAGCCAAAAAATCTTATCGCGTTATAGGTGAAACCGCGTTATATCGAACTTGCTTTGATCCGCTGGAGTGCGCAGCCCCGCCCCCTCCCCCCCCCCCCCCCCGGAGTACTGCTTTACCGCGTTATATCGGGTCGCATTATATCAGGCTAGAGGTGTAGATGGTGCCTTCCTCCCTTCGGTACTTTTGAAAACCCTGCCTGTATGTATGTTGAATACTACGGTGATGAAAATGGGGCTGCTCTGTAACAACTTATAAATAATGTATGTTTGTTGTAAGGGGGTTTACTGTATGAATACATGAGGTAATTCAAGAAGAAGCTGTTTGCACGCAGGTAAGAAAGAGTACGACATCATCTGCCAACACTTCAAGGTCAGTGCAAGAGCCATTCACTTGGAGGTTCTACCTCCAACCCCTTGCTGAGCTCACCCATTGAATTTGTCAGGGGTGGGAGGAGCAAGCTTCTGAACAGTAAGACCTGCACTGGATTTAAAGATACACTGGGGAGGGGGGAGAGGAGAGCTATGGTGAGTGACACTCCAGAGGTTGCAGTGTCTGGGAAGTTAGACTTACAGGGGTTCCTGTCAGGAGGATGTCGAGATGAGATATACATGTATACAGACTGTTTATTGTTTTTAAATCCTTTTTTCTTGTATTTTGTTCCTACTGTTATGACTAATCAGTACTTTGGTTTAAGAAGGCTGTCTGATTACTGTATTCACCGCTGGTCACAGATTCTCAAAGGGAAAAACTACAGGTACCAAAACCCTCAGACCTGCTGGGTTAGCACCGTTGATACATGGGGTCTTGTAGACCAGGGCCTCATCTAAGAGTGGGAGAATAATGGGATTCCCCCCAGGGGAAGATAAATGGATGAGGCCTGACACTCATGGAGGTGCACTGAGAGAGACCTGAGAGAGGACAGAAATGCAGCTAGCCCTGTAGTTTTGACAGCTGCCCTGAAGGATATAAAGGCAACAGAACATATAGAATATTAGTTCATAGAAGCTGGGGATGGAAACCATCTGTTATATCATCTACTACCTCTTCTGGCATTGGAGGGCTGAGGAATTTTTTTTTACTATACGCAGAGAATTGCAGCATAAGTTCTGTCCGTACAGCTAGATGTTTACTGTCACAAGAAATTCAAAACTTGTGTCCTCCTCATAGGTTTCACTGATTCCAGTTTCCTAACATTGCTGAGGAAGATGCCAGACATTGAACAACTCTATGGTCTTCACCCCAGGTACCTTGAAAGGCGCAGAGTCCGTGGCCATGAAGCTTTCAGCATTCCTGGAGTGCTAGAGGCCTTGCAGGCCTGCCCAAATCTGCTGGTAAGTGTGCAGGTTGAAAAGATAAATGCCTTTCATCAGTTGATATTATGATCCTTGATAAGGCTGCAGAGGAAATAGATGGTTGGAATAAAAAACTCAATTAATGTTGTATCTTCTTGCTAGGATGCAGTAGTGTGCATTTAATCCTTGTCTTGCATTGATGGCAGCTGAAGTAAACGTTTACAAAATGTGCTGCTAGTTTACAAATGGGTGCTGTTTTTTTTGTAGTCACTTCAATGGGAGTTACAGGTACTCAGCATCTCTCAAGATCAGGCCATGAATTACAGCAGCATTGCAGCTAATTAAGTAGTTTCCTATGACCACTTCTGCTTTTAAGGCAAATGGCTCTGCAAATTTCAAGTAAATTAATGCATTGCATCAAGCTCTGAGCATTACCGAGAAGTTTACTTGGTTAAGAGAAATATTATTGTTGCTTAATATGGTAATTGGAGCCTTACCTTTGCTTACTGTTGTACTTTTATCCAGGGTGTTGAGACCTCTCATTTGGAGCTGGTGGAAGCCATTTGGACATACATGCCACAAGTTCATATTTTAGGGAAGTTTCGTAATCGTAATGGTGCTTTTCCAATCCCGCCTGAAAACAAACTGAAAATTCCTATAGGAGCTAAAATTCAGACGTTACACTTAGTAGGTAAGAGTTTATTGGTGAAGTAGTTGCCTTAGATACAAATGAACTTAAAAGATTTGAAATGCTGCATAATCTGGAACCTATGTTTGACTCTAGGCCAGCAGAGGTCCAGAGCGCAAACTCCAGTGTGACTGTGTTGACAGATGATGGTGAACGTAGGCGCCGACTCCGTGGGTGCTCCAGGATTGGAGCATCCATGGAAAAAAATTGGTGGGTGCTCAGCACCCACCGGCAGCTCCCCACCCCCTCCTGCTCCAGCTTACCTCCACCTCCTCTGCGAGCGCGCCGCCGCGTCCTGCTTCTCCCCCCTCCCTCCCAGCGCTTGCGCCGCGAAACAGCTGATTCGCGGGGCAGGGAGGGAGGGGAATGCAGCGCGCTGGGGGAAGAGGCGGGGCCAGGGCAGGGATTTGGGGAAGGGATCCAATAGGGGCAGGGAGGGGGCAGAGTTAGGACGGGGACTTTGGGAATGGGGTTGGAATGGGAGTGGGGCCAGGGGCGGGGAAAGGGGTTGGGGGCGCGGGCACCCACCTGCACCGGAGAAAGTTGGTGCCTATGGTGGTGAATTCCCAGTTCAAGGGCCCATAGTTTTTGAAGTGTTCCATTTACTCTTGGGGCGCAATCTGTAGAGATGGGTGTAAGTGCCCCCCATCAAAGTCAAAATCATTTACCCTGAGAGATGTGTTGTTAGACACTAAAAATCATGGACTGATTAGAGACACTGGATTAATGGTTTATTACAACAATCTATAACCCACTTTACAATCCCTACCCTCCTGCTTCTCCCCCACCCTTAATGACTGGAAGGGTGTTAACAGGCCACTTCACTTGTATGGTCCCTTGAAATATGTGTTAACTACTTATGCTAAACAATCTGTTCCATCTTGAATTTAGCTGTGACCACTCTGAGGGCTTGTCTACACTTAAAAGGCTGTAGCAGTGCCACTGTAACACTTCAGTGAAGTTGCTACTTATGCCGACGCTAGGGTTTCTCCTGTTAGTGTAGGTAATTCACTTCCCCAAGAGGCAGTAGTTATGTCGACCAGAGAAGCCCTCCTGTCAACATAGTGCTGCCTACACCAGGAGTTAGGTCGGTATAACTGCGTCGCTTTGGAGGTGGATATTCCGCACCGCTGAGTGACGTAGTTATACCGACATAAGTTGCTTGTGTAGACACAGCCTGAGGGAGTTTCCCAGACCTGAAGAAGAGCTCTGTGTAAGCTCGAAAGCTTGTCTCTCAGCAACAGAAGTTGGTCCAATAAAAGATATCACCTCACCCATCTGGTTTCTCTAATTACCCTGAGCCCTGGTCTACTCTACAGAGTTAGGTCAACACAAGGCAGCTTATATTGACCTAACTCTGTAAGTGTTTATACTAAAATTCCGCTCCCGCTGACGTAACTCGCCCACTACACCAACTTAATAACTCCACCTCCATGAGAGGCGTAGAATCAGTATTGATGTAATTAGGTTGACACAGTGTCAGTATAGACACTGCATTGCTTACATTGACTGTTGCTGGCTTTCAGAAGCTGTCCCACATTGACAGTTCAAACAGTACAAATGCTCCTGGTGAGGATGTGCACAGCCAACACAAGGAGCAAACTGTAGACACGCACAAACGATGTATTTTCTGTGGCAGCTGTATGCCGACCTAACTTAGGTTGACTTAATTTTGTAGTGTAGACGTGCCCTGAGAGATTCATTCTACAGTTGACATCTGAAAGTTTGTTTAATGTGGGACCTGATTTGATTTTGTTGTTGTTGTTCTGTATTTTAGGGGTAAATGTCCCTGAAATTCCTTGTATCCCAATGCTGAGGCATCTTTATTTGAAGTGGGTGAGGCTCACCAAACCACAGCCCTTTAAAGATTTTCTTTGTATCAGCTTACGCACTTTTGTCATGAGGAACTGTGCAGGTAAGAGAAAAGAGAATCCTTCTGGGGAAGGGATGCGTCTATATAGGAAAAAACTAGTACCTGTACTAATGATATTGCAACTGCATTAGTGCTAGACTACCAAAGGACACTAGCTCAGAACAGTTTTCATAACATGATGGTAAAAATGCCTTAGCCCTGTCTACCATAGCACTTACACCTGTACAGCTGCACCATTGCTGGCAGTTGCTGTAGTAAGTTTACTACGTTTTCTAATGCAGATAAGGCCTTGGGATTGCCCATCATGCAGTACTCCAGAAGCAATCAAAGGCTTTATTTCATGTTCCATATTGAGAAAAAAATATCCTATGCTGTATTGAGTTGTTACATTAATAGGAGAACACCTCTAGTTCTTAGTTCTGATGACTTGCTGAACTGAGCCCATGCAGGTTGGTGTATCTGATGGCTGCATTATTTGGACGATATGTTCAATATAATTAAATAAGCAACTTTCTGTGTATATGTTCTCTATCAGAAGATTTTTTTTCTCTGCAGGACCCACAAATTCTTTGAAATATGTCCCTTTAGTGACGGGTTTGGCTTCTGCCCGAAACCTGGAGCATTTAGAACTGGTTCGAGTTCCTTTTCTTGGAGGACTTATCCAGCATGTTGTAGAAGATAGCTGGAGATCAGGTATAGAACTTCCTACTGCCTGGAAGAATAGAACAAAATTACCTAGGGCACCTGATGGGTAATGCTCTTATTCTACAGTTTGTTCTTTCACTAGTATGCTTTTAGCTGTGTTCAAAGGGTGTTAATAATGGACTTCTATTTTATTTTGGGTATTGTTTTAATCTTATATGTATAACTATATGCTTTAGTGACACATTTTTGTATACTAATACTGAAAACAAATAAAAGCTAAGTTAAATTGAAATTATATATTTCTATAACAATGGAAACTATTAAAGAATTGCTACCTTTTGACATTCCAACCAAATGTCAATCTTTACTGTCATTTCACTTTCTAGAGCAGGGGTGGGCAACCTGTGGCTCCGGAGCCACATGTGGCTCTTCAGAAGTTAATATGCGGCTCCTTGTATAGGCACCGACTCCGGGGCTGGAGCTATAGGCGCCAAATTTCCAATGTGCCGGGGCGTGCTCACTGCTCAACCCCTGGCTCTGCCACAGGCCCTGCCCCCACTCCCGCCCCCTCCCCTGAGCCTGCCGTGCCCTCACTCCTCCCCCTCACCCCCAGAGCCTCCTGCACGCTACTAAACAGCTGATCGGGAGGGGGAGGCGCTGATCGGCGGAGCTGCTGGTGGACAGGAGGTGCTGGGAGCCGGCGGCGGGGGGGGGGGAGGGGAAGCTGATGGGAGGCTGCTGACGTATTACTGTGGCTCTTTGGCAATGTATATTGATAAATTCTGGCTCCTTCTCAGGCTCAGGTTGGCCACCCCCGTTCTAGAGGGTAGAAGTGGCAGAAATAATTTGGAAGAAGGTCACTTTTAATTTTTTAAAAAATAGCTTCTTGAGAAACTTCTGTTGTGATAGTCAGGGCTACCTCCTACCAGTAGGTGTCAACATAAGGAAGCTTATATTAATTTGCTTAAAAATGGCATGTATTCTTGTTGTTAATTGCAATAGTGCATTGGTAAAATAACACCAGGAAAGTGAGTAATGTTTTAATGCCACAACCCATTGACTAAAGTGAAATTTTGCTTTTCTTTCCCCTTATCAGGTGGTTTTAGGAATTTGCACACTATCGTTTTGGGAGCTTGCAAGAATGCTCTTGAAGTGGATCTTGGCTACCTCATCATAACTGCTGCACGAAGGTACTTGCCTTCCCCAGCCGTTGTCTTTCCTTTCTGATTTCTCTCTCTTCAAATCACAGTTGTTTAGGTAACTTAATAAATTCCTAGTGTTTGAAGAACAAGAAGTTTTAAATGTTTAAGAGAAAACCCATGTGAACTTTTACAATCTATAACAAGAATACCAAATGGCTAGAGGAAAGGACTGGGAGTTACCATGCCTGGGTTCTGTTATTAGGTCTGTCACTGACTTGTTCTGTGGCCTGAGCCAAGTCACTGCACTTTGTCATCTGTAAAATGAGTATAATAGTATTTTCCTCACAGGTGTGTATGAGGCTCAATTAGTGTTTATAAATTGCTTGAAGTTCCTCGCTGTATAACTGCAAAATACTGTCCCTGAAGGATACAGGTATCCACTGGATTTCACCATTGTCAAATAAATGTTTTCATTTTACTGCCTAGAGTGGAACAGAGGCATTCACTCAGATGTTTTCTGTACTAAACAATGCTTTGTTGCATCTCACCTTGAATGTGAACTGTACTTGATTGCTTTTAGGTTGCATGAAGTGCGAATTCAACCTTCCCTGACCAAAGATGGTGTCTTTTCTGCACTGAAGATGGCAGAATTGGAGTTCCCACAGTTTGAAACCCTTCATCTGGGATATGTTGATGAGTTTTTGCTACAATGTATGAACATTTTTTTAAAAAATTCTTAAATTACCGGGTTAGGGTTAGGGTTAGGATAGTGCAAATTGATAGTTTTGGTGTATTTTTCTAAGACTTACTTTTAAAAGAATATAAATAATTATTGCTCTTGAATCTTGTGTCATATAGTCAGATACGTTTTTTCTGTACCCCCTCAAACTTCCATTGTAACTGGGACAGAGACTTTGCTTTGTCTAATGAAAGTAATATTCTGGTCTTTGTGTCAAATGGGATTACAGTATGGAATTCAGAAAAGGCTTATCTAAAAGGCTGCAACTTCTGAAGCGGCAGATTGCTGAAATCTTCTATTGTCTTTCTATAGGCAAAATGACTAATGGGGACTTGGTAAAGTATGGCTTGGCTGATGTGGTTGAAAATCCAGGAATCATCACAGACATTGGAATGAAGGCTGTAAATGAAGTATTCTCCTGCATCAAGTATCTGGTCGTGTACAACTGCCCACATCTGCACAACCCAAACAATTGGATCACAGGTATTGAATGCTTTTGGAAGATACAGTGTGAACGCCTCACATCAGGATGAAGATTTGTAGTTAAACTCCTTTCAGTAAATGAACATCATAATCCTGCAATTTAAGGAAACATTTGAGACCAAGAAATGGTCAGATTTTTTTTTTAAAGATTTGGTAGTTGAATGTCATGCCTTCTGTGTGTGTATATAATGTATACACACAAGCAGAATATTGTTAATTTGCACTGTAGATTGGTATAGTAGTTAGGAATTATTGATGTTTGCAAATTAGTAAGTGAGAAATATAGTGGAATAGTGCATCATATAAAATAACCTACCCATTTAATACGGATAGTCCAATTCAAAAGTGTTCACGATGCTTCATTGTGCTTGAACTCTGACTTTTCAGGACCACATCTGGTGATGAGAGTGTATTTTCGTGTCTATCACTGATTCTACTCTGGTCCCCTTTCCTGAGAGTTGACGAGAGTGCAAATTAGTGCTATTTACGATAGTGATTCCTGTGATTGCGGATCCTTGTCTATTATGAGCTAGACTGAGACTACAAATGCTTTTCATATAGGTCGTGAACAGTCATTATAGATGTTGGCTGTATTCAGACTGGTTACAGAATGATGAAAGTAACACAGTTAGCGGACACCAGAATTATCCCTTTCCTCAGTCGGCATCATTTTAAAACACTGGTAGGGCAAAGAAAACCCCAAACAGAGAGAGAGCCCTAATAACGATGGAAGGTTTTCCATAATTCTGCTAACTATTGTCCCACGATAAACAAATATGGAGATGCAGAAATTTGGAACCCCAATGATGCTGATAAACTTCAACAGTCAGAGCGGTGGTAATGGAAGGCTAACAGTCTCAAATCTGCAAAAGTTCTAATGGGAGATAAGAGGCTTGAAATCCTTCAAGGAGCATATATCTCTCTCCTTCCACAGATCATTCAAGGTGGACCCGGCTAGTTGACCTCACCCTGGTGCGATGCCATGCAATAAAGCTAGATTCTTTTAGTCAGTTCATTGAATTACTGCCAAGCTTGGAGTTTATCTCTCTGGACCAGATGTTCCGGGAACCTCCTAAGGTAAATTTTGAGGTTTGGTTTTTTAAATTGTTGCTAGGGCATCTGAAATATACCAGAGTTCTGTTAAGGTACATGTTTTTTATAGTTATAATTAATTAAATAGTTCAGTGAGTGACTTAGGAATACGATTGCCATGAAAGATGTTTCTCTAAAAGATATGCTCTGAAGTTCTATGGCTTATATTATGCAGGTCAAACTAGAGTATCACAGTTTTCCCTGCTGGCCTTATGATCTATGAATCTGTGAAATTCAATGAAGAACAGTTGTATCCATTTGCAGACAGCAGTAGTGGTGGAATGTGGTACTAATGATTGAATATTTTGTTGTCCTCAGAAAAGAAGGTTTAGATGTACTGTCCGAATTTTTATTAGGGTTTTCATTGCTATTTTGGATATTTTTTTGTATTTATTTTTTTGCATGAGATTTATTTTTGTATTGAGAGAATTGCACATTGTACTAAGTATTCTTATGATTTTGTAGCATGGCAAATTTGTGGTACTATTCCTTCATGTATTTGAATACTTTCATATATAGATTCTCTGATTTTTGTCTCCCCTCCTCATTCCCTCCCTCCCCCTCCCCTCCCCCCCCCCCGAACTGTTAAATGTCTTCTAATAACAATTTTCACAACTGTGGCAACGTATTAAATACTTCTTAATGATAAGATTATTCCAGATTTTTTACTAGAAAATCAACAGTAGCATCATCTTAATATCTGTCCTCTGTCTAGGGCCCATCCTGCTCTGGAAAGGAAATACAAACTCTTCTACTAGATTTTCTTTCATTTCTAGCTTCTCTGATCCTGTGACCTATGCATTACAACTTCTTACCATAAGCATGTGCTATTGAACTTTACATTTTTAATGCCAGTTTAAAAGAGGAAAGGGAAAGGTGTAAATTTGGCAACCAAATATGCAATCTGTGCGATGTAAGTACAGAAAGTTCTGTGAGCAGATTCTTCTCCATATCTACACACATACTGCCCAACCACAAATATGACAGTATTGATACAATGGTTTTGTATCAATGTTATGATACGTTGTGGAGATTTGACATCAGTAATTTAGAATCTTTTTGTGTTTTTGTTTATTTCAGGGCTGTGCTCGTGTGGGCCTGAGTGCTGGCACAGGGATTGGTGTTTCATCTGCCCTAGTCAGTAATCAGAACTCCAACAATGATAACGACAACAACAACAACCACCAGAACAACAACCCCAACATCCATCACAACAACCATCAACACCCAAATGACCAGAACGAGGAGAACGAGCTGCGGCAAGATGGGCAGGTGGAAGAGCAGCAGATTGCAGCTGAGGGTAACCACTGATCTTTTGTGAGCCTCTGAAAGAAATGGTCGTATTTTGCATTGCCATTTGCACAGGACTGTAGGCAAAAAGTGAATGTGTATTGAAAGACACTCTTTAACTCCATAGTTTGAAGGCTGCCCTGTTTATCTCCTGTATCAGAGGGGTAGCCGTGTTAGTCTGAATCTGTAAAAAGCAACAGAGGGTCCTGTGGCACCTTTA
The DNA here is from genome assembly GCF_028017835.1 of Emys orbicularis. Lineage (NCBI taxonomy): Eukaryota > Metazoa > Chordata > Testudines > Emydidae > Emys > Emys orbicularis. The sequence goes on from NC_088690.1 coordinate 91,170,949, forward strand.
AGACTAACAGAAAGGTGCCAGTCTGTTAGTCTTAAAGGTGCCACAGGACCCTCTGTTGCTGATTATCTCCTCTATTTAGTATCTATCCATAAGACCAAACTTGATCTGCGTATTAAACCTAATAGTTGATCTATGCTATCATAACAAGAAGTCATTTAAAGATAAACAATAATATAGATACTAGCCCAGCAGTTTAAAGATTGAATACTATACTGCTCCACAGAGAAATATTAATTTGTGATTTGAGCTCCCTTGGTCAGGGTTGGGATTGCATCACGTTACTTTGTAGCATACCATCCAGTTTACCCAGAAATGATACAAATGTTCTGGGGAAAGCAGCATAAAGACCTCAACCAGATGAACTTGTCATGGTAATGCAAGGAACCTTTTCAGGACAAAGAATGGAGAATCCTGAAGGAGCCACTTCCTTCAGCAAAACCAAGAGTATAGAATTGGGCCCGAATCCCCTAGAAGTTACAGAACCAGTAATCTCTGAGAGGCTTCTGCATGACTCAGTGAGGACATAAGGCAGCTACTGTTAGTGATGTCACAGCACTACAGTGCCTCTCTGTGACTTCAGTGTGATTATCACTTGAAATCCTTCTACATATACTGAGCTATGTGCTTTGGCTTCTTTTTCTTGACGGTTGATTTTTATTGTCTCGATCTTTTCAGCACTGAATGATATGGAGGAAGTGGCACAGGATGATGGAGTGGCTGCAGGGGATGGTCAGAATGAGGCCTCTGCTCATAATCCAGCAGTTATTCCTATGGATGTTGACGAGGAGCAAGCAGGTAATTCTGATCCTGGAAAAGTAATCATTACTTCAAGATCCTTCGAGTTGCAAGATTCATTAGTTCAGTTTGACTCTATTCTGACTTGACTTTTCTTCAGCTAGGATACGTGAGACATTTGAATTAATAGCTCTGGTATGGTGGGATGCTGCAAAGAAACTTGTTGTGATTTATAGTCTGCTCTACAGTCCCCACTTTTCTGCGGTTCATTTGGTGAGGAAATATGCTTTTAAGGCCTAATTTTCATACTGCAGTGTAATGAGAGGGTCAGAAGGCATGAATATTCTTTCTTGCTTTGCCTTGTTCCAGCCCTTGCATTTATGGTCTCCCTCCTCCCACTGCAGTTTATGGGCTCCTCCCCTTTGGTTGTGTTGTAGCCAGAGCATCTTGTATAAGCACTAATTTAAGTTGCATTAATGAGTCGCATCAGACAGTCTCAATTATTGATGCCAGCCATTTGCTTTACAGCATGTTGCACTGTAGATATGCCAACAGCTTAAAACAAAACCAGGGTGTCTGTTCACTGGAGTGTTTTTCCAAAAAGCCCCTGGAAATTTCATGCTGATGTTCATTTCTTGAATTATTCACAGGTACCATATACTGTGCCAGTTTGGTACATCTAGCAGCACTCAGTCCCAACAGCCAGAAGCATGAGAGTTGAGCCCCTCAGAGAACATGGGTTTTCACTCAGTGCAGACACTCTGGGATGTTACTGATAGGAAGACTGCTGCACCACTAGGGGTCTTTTCTGCCCATCTTTGAGGGTTGCCTGGGTGGAAGTTTGACATCCCTGGATGCTCTTTCAAAAGGATTTGAGGATAATCCCAATGTCCTGCACTCCCAGTAACACAAATTCTAAGGGATGAGCACAAAATGCCTTTCAAATTAGCACCTCAGTTACTGCATTGTCAGTTTCTCACTGTTGTGGAAGATGCTTCTGGGATACTTTGAGTGTGAGGTGTGTCATAGAAAACCAGTATTCTGGCCTATTGTGTTAGCCCTTTTTCTGATAGATTAGAACATCTTTGATTGTTTTAAATGTGTTTTAATGGTGCATCTTTAAATCACTTTTGGAGCATTTGAGTTTTTATGCAGGATCCACATTAAAGAGTGTAGAGTTGGTCTTTCTATGGTATTCCCAAACTGTTGGAGAACTTCACCAGACAGGAACTATTGCATTATAACACTCTACAGTCAGTGCTTGCCTTGCGTAAATGAACTGTCAGCATTCTTCTCCTGTTTTAGGACCCAGCGGCCTTCAGCCTATCGTAAAAGCTGCACCTATTACTGTCCATGACTCGGACAGTGAGGATGAAGAAGAGAACATGGGGTCCTCAAGAGCCTGCATTACTAACAGCATTGCACAGAGTTACTCTGATGGAGAAGAGAAAGTCAGAGATCCAGTGGAGACCAGAGAGCCGTCAGGTCTGAAAGATTTTGTATAGGTTGGCTTATTAGTAAGGGCTGGATTACACTAGGCAAAGTCTCCTAATTTGGAGACTGAAGCTTAAAAGAGCCCATGTTGCTTCTTTTCCATGCCTCAGGAAACGACTAGTCATACAGATCCATTACAACCTAGAATGGAGCAGTAGGATACATCCCCATAATGCTGCATTCACATGTGTAAAATGGGGACATACAGCATAAATGCCAGAAGCATAGCTGCAGATTTTTGCAGGCACAGGACTGCTCATACATATTTGCAGGTACATTCATTGCATCAGTGGCTTACAGTAGACATCTGTACATCCAGATTTGCAACTGTGTTGCTAATATGAACTCTCTTTCAAAGTGCCTACAGTCACAGGTTGAAAAGCTATCAAGCAAATGTTAGGGGAGGAGTAGGAAATGCTACTGCCATCTAATGGATAATGTAGACTTCCTGGGAATGTCCCAGAGAAAGTAGTCCAGATCCAGTCTTCTCTTTAAAGAGAATGTTATAGCTTAGGAATGAAGTGACTCCTCCCTTTTTTCAGCTCTCAGGATCCTCTGCTTTGGAACAAGGCTCATTATTGTTACTGTCATTGTTTGTATTACAGTAACACCCACAGGCTCCAATAAAGGCTGAGGCCCAGTTGTACAATGTGGAAAAACACAGCAAGAGACTGTCCCTTCCCTGAAGAGCTTATAGTCTAAATAGGCAAGACAGACAATGGATAGAAAGGGAAACTAAGGCACAGAGAGGTAAAGTAATTTGACAAAAGTCACAAGGTGGCTCCGTGGCAGAGATGGGACTAAAACACAGGTGCTTTATCCTGGGTCTGTGGTACCTCTCCAGAAAAACAGATGACTTTAATAACATTTCTGAAGTCTTCATCTGCTCACTCTGAGTAGGACATTGGTCCACGTGTGTACGCAAGAGGAGGAAGTAAACGCTGAATTACACTCTATATACAGGAAGCCAGATAATTGACATGAAGTACATATGGCCTGGTTCTTCTGGGGCTTGTAGCCTAGAAAGGGTTTAGCTAACTGAACAGTATAGTAATAATCCTATATTGGATAGGGCTGAGTGGTGTGTTGGCTTAATGTACTCTACTAGCCTTTCATTTCTGCAGATCTGAGCGCACATCAGCCTTAGTTCAGAAGTGAGATTGAATTTGGTGGCTTCACACTAGTAGTTGGTGTGTATCTGCATCTCAAAATTGTTAGTGATTTAGTACTTTTTGACAGGACTAGTAGTTTCAATTCGAAGTCCCAGGCAAGCTACAGTGTAGCAATGAGGTCAGGGACCCAGAGTTGAAATAGCAGGGGATAGCTACAAGTCAGAATTAAGATACGTTTGGAGAGCTGTTTGCAGAAGTTTTCCCAGTGATACCAGTGCCGTTGGGAGCTATCTAGTCTAGTACACTGAGCAAGGGGCTGGGAGCTAGATATTTCTGAGTTTTAATGCTGGTTTTGACATTGACTCTGTCTCTATCCCTCTGTAAAATGGGAATACAACTTATCTACCATACCTCATATGTAGGTGTGTAAATTAATGATTGCACAGTGCTTTGAAAGTCTGAAGCACTATCCGTTCTAAGTTGTCATTTATTCCCTTATTTTCAAGAGAACTAAGAATTGCTAAAAATACATTCCCATATCATGTTCTTGCACGTTGGGCTTTTTAACCAGTGAGCTGCTTCCAGAAAGCCCTAGACACATCCAGCAAATGTGTATCTCCTGATGTGCCTGGTACATCAGTTGAGGTGAGCAGCTCCAGGACATTAGAGAGATTCAGCTGCCGATGGGATAAGTGTTAACTTCCCACAACTTCAGAATAAGTCCTAATTCAAAATATTGGTTCCTCACTGACCTCCCCACTGCCTTTGTGGCTGAGCTCCTGGCTGTCCTACAGCGTACTATTCTGCATGTTGCCCATATGCGTTTATTGAAACCTTGCATTCGCTTGCTTTATTGTTCTTTCATGCTTAATGTTACTGTATCAGCAGTGAGCGGTAAAGGCAAGACTCCATTGCGGAAGAGGTGCAATGCCAACCAAGTGGGCCAGGTGAAGCAATTCCATGCTGAGGAGAGCAGCTGTGAGAAAGGCTGTCAAGTGACCAGTGAGCAGATTAAAGCAGATATGAAAGCAGCCAGCGACATGCCTGAAAGGAATAAAATCAAAGATTCTTACCCAGGTTGCGCTAATGCTGCTGGATCGACAGGGACCTCCAACTCTTGCAGTGCTGCTTCTTCAAGCCCTGATTGTGCAAGGACAGCTAATAGCCACTCTGCTGGCACCAGTCCAACAATTGCAGATGAATCCAGGCAGTGTGTCTGCTCCCCTTGTAAGAGCGAAGGCTCCAATGAGAGAGACAGTGAGGAGGGTGCCATTTGCTCCAGGTGCTCCTGCTATAGGCAGCAGGAGCCACAAAGGAGGATTAGTGGGTACTCTGATGGGGAGTGCCCATCCACTAGTGGCGCCTGCACTAGGAATGGACCAAATAGCACTGGGTCAGATTTTTCACTTAGGACGCTGCCAAACTGTGGGTCTCCGGGAGAGGTAAACACCGAAAGGACTAATGGGAGTGTCTGTGGGATTGCTGGTGAGGAGGAGGGCGCTGGCTCACAGCCAGGGAACTATGAAATGGAGTATAATGAAGATTATCCCCGCCGGCCTCTAACAAGAGCCAGAAGCAAACTGTCCCATGTACCTCTGTTGTCTGAATCAGGTATGGCCTACACTTGTATATTTTACTTCAGAGTTACTATTTCATACTAAAGCAGCAACTATCAAATAAAAGAAGCATCCATATTTTAATAATTCAATAATTCTGCATGCTTGTAAATAAAAAGTTTTATTGATTGACAGAAGAGCCAGAGAGTTGAAATTACTGATTTATCAGTTTCATAGCTGCTTATGGTCACACACATCTTTCTGTAAGCGTGACCATGATCTCCATATTCTCTCATATGTTTTCATGTGTGTCATTCATATATGGTAAGGTTGGAACAATGATTGATTTACAATTTTGAAAAACACTTAGAAAATTTTTGACAACTCATCTTGGTGTTTCTGTCTTTATAAGCTATTATTCACTGAAACATAAGAATTGCTCTCCCATTCAAGAATTTCTTCTGTGAAAGAGGAAGCAGGGGTGCTCAATTCTTTGCCAGAGGAAAAAAGTTGATGAAATAATTGTGATAATTTATCAGCCAGTAAGGCAAAAAAAATGTAATTATTACCCAACCTTAGTAGTATACAACTGCATAATGGATCCCACTTCCAATTGCTGAGGCATGAATAAGAGACTTGAAAAATTCTCATGAAACAGTTTGAACAATATCCAGAATGCTAAAAGAACCCATCTAAAGAGATGGAACAAAGACTAAAATTTGGGATGGAGGGAGGGAACTTGCTGGCATCTTCTATTTCTTCACTGTACGTTAGGTAAGGTTTCCCTGTCCAAGCTGCTATTGATTCCACTTGTCAGTCTGGGCTGGCACTTTTCAAAAATATTTTCCACATACCCAGAATTCCTGTCTGGGAGCATCTAACAAGTAAAATGGGACAGAAAATAAAGGTGTTAATTATAGAATCATAGACAGTGGAGATGGAAAAGATTTATTCAGTCATCAAATCCATCTCTCTGCCAATGCAGAATTGATTTCTACAATACGTTTTTGAGTGTTTGTCCAGTCAAGTTCAATGTCCCAAGTGCTGATGAAGCTTAAATCACTTCCCTTAGGAGACTACTCCATAGCCTAATATATCTCAGATTCAAAACATTTTCCTGATACTCATCTTGAATTTTCTATTTCCTAACTTGCTCCATTATTAATAGTAATAGAATGAAATCATTAAAGAATACAGTGCATTGTGTGCATGCCAGACAGGTCTTCCTGAAAATAGTGCTGCTCTCCTGTCTCAATTAAGGAAAGGGTCTGTTTCTTCTGCATGTTAAGTGTCTTCACATTTTGTATTTCATGGCATAAGCTGATTGCCTGTAGAAGTCAGGAATTATTCTCCATCCCCCACTCCCAAAAAGACCCAGCCACACAAGTGTGTGCACATCTATGCCCTTGTGCAGCGTTTGCCCGCTCTGAAGCATTAGGTGTTGGCTAATGCTGGAGGCAGACTCTGTCTTGATGTACCAGTCTAATCTGGTGTGGCCCAGATTCATGCTGTGTATACCTGGATATATACAACAGAGAGGCTCCATCTCTCTAGCCATTATAGTCTACTTCCCTCCTCTTCCCCCATGCTGGAATGCAATATTCATTTACACTCAATGCAAAACTTGAAAATGGTTTGTTACAAAACTAAAGAGATTTTCCTGTAATTGGTTTGAATAAATGCATTGAGATTCATGGCTCTTTATTGTTTTGCCTGTGAGTTCCAGAACAAAGTGACATTGTGGTTTTTGGCTTTTGTAACAAACTTTTATTTATGATAGTGAATCTTCTATAATTGTTTGTCTTGAGTAATTGTTTAACATTATCTCAGACATTCAAGTTTTAACTTTTTCTATTGCTTAATATGGTAAAGAGTGAAATAATCATAAAAATAATTACTAATACCGCAGATAAGTTGGCAAAAGGGGAAAAACCTATTGACGTGTATGATACTCTAATTACAGTAAAAAGCATCAAGCAAAACTGTTTTTGTCATTTAATAAGCATTTTATTTGAAGCTTGTCTTAGGTTTAATTTATAGCTAAAGGCAGCATTTTGGAATTACATCCATGGTGAGCCCTTTGAAGAAGAGATCTTTGCCTGGAGCTGTACTGTGCACAATTCAACATACATTTGGGATGTTTTTCTTGTATTACAATAAGTGAATATATCCCTGGTCACATATGCTATATGTACTGTCGTCATGAAATCACACTGGATGATGGTACATATGTACAATGAATTGCTTATTCCAATTGTAGAATACATTTTTTCATTGTTATATTTCATCTCCCACAACTATGGATCCTCTAGAAGAGGATCTTGAATGCTGCAGGCTCAGTTAAAGTCTGAGTGGCAATTGTAACTCAAACTCCTAGCCTTTGAGTTTGTCTCAGCTGTAACATTATCAAACCGTCTTTTGTGTTCAATTTCCTTTTTTGTTTTTTAACGTCAGTAAAACTTTCCTTGACATCGTCTCAGTGTCATAACATCATGTCCACAGACTTGCATTGGTATCACCGTGAGAACTTTGTAACAGTGCCAAGGTGATGTTGTGGAAAAAGTCACCCACGCATCATTTTTGATCAGAGACTCAGCCTGAGGCCCGTTTATTGATTACACACCAACATGTTGGGGGCAGCAGTTATCGGAACTGCTCCCCCGAAGCAAAGCATACAGGAGCTTTTAAAGCTTAAAACCACAAACCAATTACACACACTTGAGTAATAATGTCCTTATTTGGAATTAATACAGGTTAAGGGTTAGGGTCTTTTCGGTACTTTCCAGCACCCTTTTGCAACCTTGCCTTGTATGGATATAATTGAATTAAGGTCTCCTTGGTACTTTCCAACATCTTGCTGCAACTTTGCCTTTTATGGGGTGCTGTTACAAAATGCCCCTCACGGGGTACAGTAACACAATGGGGTAGTTACACAATAAGTATGGGGGGGGCATGAGTTACATTTATAATTGCTTCACACAAGCGGTTATTATATTTCAAAAGCAGTAGGCACATATTGCAAATAGTTTTTGCTTCTGGTGCTTTCCATCGCCTCCCCCCGGCCCCCCTGTCCCAACTTCTCCCTTTATCACAGCGGTTATGGAACACAACTCTTAGTTTGGTTCAGGCTTTGGGCCTGCTAGCCACCAGGCGGGCCCAGGCCAAGCAAGCAAAGGCCTAGACCATTAGGGCTAGCCTAATTTTCCCCCCACAGTGAATAGAGAGAAAGCATTGTCACAAAAGGGTAACTTACAGGCCATCCTCATTAGCAGGTTATCCAACTTTAGGGGACACTCTCAAGATTAGTCAGTTAAAAATCTGTGCCTCTGTAAATGTTAAATTCATCTCTTCATAGTATCCTGAAAGTAGCTTCATTGTTTTTCCTAAATGAAGGAGGCAATGGAATATTATTAGATTAAAGAAAATCTGACTTTGACCTATAAGATTAAAGTGGTGCCTAGGTTTCCCCCCCCCCACCTCTGATTTCAGGAGTCATATTAACTATTTGTCCACATTCTGCCACCTTCAGTTCTTATTGGCTGTACTCTTGTAGGCAGGCAGTGAAGTAAAATTTACACATGTCCCATTCTCCTGAAACGTAGAAACATACGAATTGCCAGAATGGATCAGACCTGAGGTCCATTTAGTCCAGTGTCCTGTCTCCAACAGTGGTCAGCACAGGCACAAGAACCATGGAATAGGCAGATGTGGGATAATCTGCCCTTCCTCCTCCCCATATTAGTTCTCATCCTGATCTAATAGTGAGTTAGGTATTGATTTAAATCCTGAAGCATAAGGTATAAGCTCCATTTTGAAATTTGTTAGCTTTAGCAATTTATAACCCTTATAACATTCTTGTCATCCATATAAATGTGCAATCCTTTTTCGAATCTTGCCAAGTTCTTGGCTGCAACAAATACCACAGTTTAATTATGTGTTTTGTGAATTTGCTACCCATTAATTTCATGCAGTGTCCCGTTCTTGTGTTTTGAGACAGAAGCTCCTGATCTACCTTCTCTAGACCGTTCATTATGTTATATACTTTTATCATGTTCCGTCGTCTTGGTCTCCTTTTTCAAGTAAACAATCCTGCTTGTCTAGTCATCTTTCTCCAAGCCCTTCTAATTCTGCAATATCCCTTTTTGAGAGGACTCTTGTAAATGTCACTTTCCTGGAGATGTGCAGGCCTGGGAAAACACTAAACTTGAGAGTATCTGGGAACAAAAACTCAAATATTTGGCCTTTTTGGCTTGACAGCATCCCTTTTAAACTTCCCATCCATTTCAAAATATCAAAGGGTATTTCATCCTCAGTGAAATATTAATCTGTTTTACTTAACTATCTCACAGGGATGTTGAAAAACAGAATTAATTCTTTAGAAGGTATTTAATCCTGGGAGGGAAGGTGCTATAGAAGTGCCAAGTGATGGTAGGGTCATTTGTTATTACTGTGTCCCTGCAAAACCTTGAATTTTAAATTGCAAAGAGAAACCTGCCAAAGTGTGAGGTCAGTGTTTCCTCTGAAATAGTTGTCACTACTAAAACAGCGTAGGAAGCTGCTGGGCTCCAGACTCTGCGTTGTGTTAGTGTCATCTGCAGCATCAGAGATGTGGCCAGGAAAATGAGGTGGGAGCAAGCTTTCAAATAGTTTGTTGATTTGTACAGTTATTATTGAAAAGCCTATTAAGGTTCTTTTTATTTTCCAAAAATTTCCAGTTCTCTGTGGGGAGTGGCACATGGTCTAGTTGTTACAGCAGAAGACTGGGATGTAGGGTTTTAAACCTGGCTCTGCTGCTGTTTCCCTGTAAGACATTGGACAAGTGATTTCCGCATCCTTGCCTGTGAAATGGGGAATTACATTTACTTTTTTCATTTGAACAGACTTGGACATTACATCTGAAAGTGGTGGTGTTGCAGTTGATGGGTTATGACCCCAGTTGCTAAACTAGAGTGGTCCAGTGACTACACTAGTGGGGCTAGAGCATATGAGGCTATTGGAGGTCCAATTAGGAAATGCTTCTGCTTTTCTCCTGGCTGTAGCTTAGTACAGAGGAAAGACTTTACTTTAATTTTCCCTTTTTGTTTTTTCCAGAAGTGGCCAAGCCGAAGCCTCGACAAACAATGAAGCGGAAAAGGACCGCTGACAAGTCAACAAGCACTAGTGATCCTGTTATTGAGGATGACCATGTTCAGGTGAGGCCTCTTTCGCCATCTGCCACAGGTTCCCAACCAAGAGGCTTTATGAACATATGACTCACTACAGGCTTGTTTTCACTGTAGGGCTCAGATTATAAATTGAGTTTGGTCCCTATCTCAAGTCCCATCAACACACACATATCCTTAACTCAAGTGCAGTGGTGCTTGTAACTCAAGTTGGCTGGTCTGAGATGGAGTATATGCTAAATCTCAAGTTAACACAACTCATCAGCTGCCCACACAACTGCTTTGTAGTGTGGACTCAGGATAGAGTGCTTCTATCCCTCCAGTGTCTTCCCACAGTTCCTCCCATATGCCCAGAAAGGACAGACAAGCTCTCCCACAATTCACTGGGAAAGCATTCATAGAGCAGTTCAGCTTACTATAGCGCTAAGAACCATGGGATAGTGCTGCCCATGAGTGGGTACAGTGCCAGGGTGGACACAGTAGCTCAAGTGTTATTTTGTAACGTGACTGCTCTTACTCAACCTAGACTAACCTGAAGAATAAATTGAGTGTAGATAAACTTGTTAATAACTCTGCCACGAAGATGTAGCTTAAGGATACATCTATACTACATGCTTCTTTCAGCAGCATGTAGTGTACACACTCAGTCCCCTTAGCACGGGCATAAATAGCAGGGTAGCCAGTGAGGCAAGTAAAGGCATGCCTGAAGGGTGCAGGTATGTATACAAGTACATACCCTACACGGCTCTCTACTCGCCCAAGCCACACCTCCCCATCTGTACTCTATTTTTAGCAGTGTAGTGTCCCACTGCCTCCCCGCAGCTGGAGTCTTTCCCTGCTGCAGAAAAAGACGGCAGCAATGGGGAAAACCTCGGGCAGCTCCCCGCTGCTGGATCCTATCCCCTTAGCAGGGAAAGGCTCTGGCAGTGGGGTTTCTCCATTGCCTCCCCCCTGCCAGAGCCTTTCCCTGCTGCAGTGAAAGGTTCCAGCAGTAGGGAGCTGCTGAAGGTTTTCCCTGTTGCCCGAATCTCACCGACACATATAGTTACACATCGCAGTATGGACGCAGACATGTACACTACACTCCTCTGACTCTGGTGTGTCGTGTAGACATAGCCTCAATGTGCTTTCTTATTTCCTCTATTTTATAACTAGAGGTTCTGTAAAGGGCATAGAAGTTACTTCTGAGTATGAGAGTTGTTCCTTTCAAAATAGGCTCTGTTTTAAAACAACACTGTTACACTGAAAGTCATTTTTTGTTCATTCTGCAGTTAAAATTAATACATTAGATCACTACAACTGAAAAGTTACCAAAAACCTACTTTCTCTATTTTTTCAGTATGCTTACTTTGTGCATTTGACAGCACTTTGTATGTCATCTGTCTGCCAAACAGATTCTTCCTTGCTATAAAGGTCATTACAAAATTTGCTGGATTTCTTTTTTAAATTCAAGTTGTCTTCCCTTAATTGTATATTGTTAGTGCCCTTCTCCCAGTCCCTGCTGTGTTAAAAGCGACTCTGCTCGTGTCCCTTGAGATATCAGAGTTTACATTTGCTTTTTCTTTAGTTCCCTAACACTAATACCGGACTGCATGAGCTTCAGAGACTAAATTTTCTTCTCACCATCTGAAGTTTTCCTCTTAGAGGCACCTTGATGAAAGGTAGTGTATATGGGAATGTCACACTGTGATTCTCTGTACCATACCTTTCTGTATTTAAACAGAAGAATAAGGCTCCACAACTGTCATTCCCAAGTCAGCCCAGTATTTAGAATTTGGCTCTAAAGCATAAATAAGTTTTTAGATTGTTTGTGAGAGATAATACAGTGAGATTTTGAGTAGTAGGGAACTTGAGGTATTTTCTGTCAAGTCAATGCTGCTTATAGGAATTGTGTATTGACACTTTATGGGTCTGAAAAATCACTTATTTTTAACTCATTTTGTAACAGTGCTGATCAGCAACACAAGTCCTGCTTTTCCCTTGCCAATCTGTTCTGGGCAGAGGCCATTACCACATTGGACAGTGTCCCAGAATAAATTTTCTCCTAGCATATTTACAACAGAGCTGCTTTTCCCATTTTTGGCACGATTTTTTATTTCTATTCAGACTTAATCCTTTAAATTAATTTTGTATTAATCCTATCCTGTGGATTATTTTTTAAATCTTCACCAGGTGCTGACTTTGAAATCCAAAAACCTTGTTGGAATCACATTGACCAATTGTGGAATAACAGACCTGATCCTGAAAGATTGCCCCAAAATGATGTTCATCCATGGTATGTTATTAATGTCATTGGGACTCATAGCCAAGCCAAGTCTTCCATTCTGTTTTTCCCCAAGAGCTTGCCACCTTTTCCATCCACGCTGAAAATACTAGAGACATTTTAAAATATTCTCTTAGGAACTATCCACCAGCCTTTTGCTTACTCTGTATTCATCAGCAGCTAAGCTACATGTCAGTTTTACTCAGAACAATGAATAGCTGTAGGAAGCATAATGAAACATGTCATGGCTTCTCAGTTTCGGAGTTCCTTATTTCTCTAGCTGTAATAGATTTAATAAAGGTTAACACATAAAACAAACAAACAGTATTAAATAACAGTCATAAGGAGAGACCTGTCCAGTAGACAAACTTGGAGTTAATCAGATAACTGAAAGTTGACTAAATGAATTTAGAGTGTTTTGTTTTCCCTGTCACTTCTTCCTAGTTCCATATAGCTCTCCCTGCAGTTATTTATCTTACACAATAGTGTTTCCTTCTTGAAGTGCTGATGAATGAGAAAAATCTGTATTGACTAATGGCACTTTGAGTATATTATGTGCCGCATTCCAGTCTTCTCTGATTAGTTCTCCCTAAATCATCAGGTCAATTGTTCTGTTTCCTTCAACATCTACAATCAGTAATAGTGTTGTCTTGTCTGAATTGGTGGCTCTTTCACCAGTCTCCATGAAGTCAAATAAAACAGGAACGTGTTTAATTGCAGAGATTAGGTTTATCTCACAAGGCTAATCAAAGCACACATTTTATTTTAACTAATCAGCTAAGTACCGATGATCCGGACATGACAGCAAGGAGGAGAACTATATTATCCCAGTATATAGTGCTTTGCCTTCCTCCATATTACAGGTGGTGATGTGATGCCATGATTAGAGGTAGATTGCTCTAAAATCAGATTTTTTATTAAGTCTATTAGCTGTGCACACACCCTTCAGTAACTGCCCTTTACATATATATGACTCATTTGCCTTATGTACCAAACAGTCTGCTTTTGGAGATCCCCTTAGGAAAATTCAAAGGCCTTTTATGTAGTATCTTGTTTGCTGCTGCTTTTATAGTTTTATTCATTTGTAATTTGTAGCTACGAGATGCCGTGTACTAAAGCATTTAAAAGTAGAGAATGCACCGATTGTCAATCGATTTGACTATGCCCAGTGCAAGAAATTAAACATGGATCAGGTACTAGATCAGATACTGAGGATGCCACCAGAGAGAAACCGGATCATTTACCTTCGTCCAATGCAGCAGGTAGTTTTCATTTAACCAAGACAAACTTTGAAGCTGTGTTCTTATTCTTTCATCTATGCTTGCTTTATTATTTCTACTTACTGCAAGATAAATAAGTGTGAGCATTACAGGAAACTCATTCTCCTAAGACCATACCACCAGCAGCTGCTTTCCTTTTTAATGCTTTCATTGCAGGATTTGAACGTCACTGCTAACATTAACTAGTGAATTTGTTACTGTCAAGTACTGTCTCCAACGCTAAGTTCATTGCATTAGAAGACTATACGTCAACTAAGTAAGGTGCTGAATTAATGCTGTACTAGTAACTAGAAGTTACATAATATACTGCAAAAACAACTACTCTTTATATACACCTCTACCCCAATATAACACGAATTCGGATATAACGCGGTAAAGCAGTACTCCGGGGGGCGGGGTTGCGCACTCCGGCAGATCAAAGCAAGTTCGATATAACGCAGTTTCACCTATAACGCAGTAAGATTTTTTGGCTCCCGAGGACAGCGTTATATCGGGGTACAGGTGTAGTTGCATAGTCATTTTCCTTTATGACTGGAAGTATGCCATAGGCCCTGTGTGTCTGGAATAGTTTGGTGACTACTCTGCCCTCTCAAGTTCAACACCTCTACTTAGCATTTATATACTGTTTTACATCATCAAAGCAGACTTGAACTAATCAATCTGCCAATATTGCAAGGTAGTTAAAATAGTAGTATAACCTGTGTTTACATGTAGGGGAACCAGACCCAGAGAAGTTAAGTGTCTTGCCCAAGGTCACGAAGTGAATAAATAGCAAAGCTAAGACTAGAACTCAGAACTAGGTCTTTGATTAGTTGATGTGACCACGCTGCTTGCTTAGCAGGAGCACTCTGAATGTCAAGTAATGTTCCCTCTTCTCCGTGGTGTCGGAATAGTGGAACATTGGTTGGTACAGAAGACTATATTCTGAAAAACTAGATCACTGTTTGCAATCCAGTTCTTGGTCGCAGTGTGGTGCATGATAACACGGTGTATAAAAAAACAAAAAAAACTTACACCAGGGCCACTTTCTGTAGGAATGAAGGCATCTTTGGCCACTGTGTTAATTAAACTAGTAACATGCAATTACTAAATCAGACAGTTTTACTGATTTATTCCCTACAAATCCTGCAGTGCAGCATAAGGTGCATTGGCAAAGCTGTGCTATGAAAGTTGTATAGTGGGTCTTCCCACTATATTTTAACTCTTGGCTAACATTCATATTTTTTCTCCTTATACTTTGCTTCCCCCTAAAGTGGGGAGTATTGGTCAGATATATGCTGCTGTCTCTAAAATCACCTCTTCTCCTTTCTCTTGGTTGTAAGTCCCTGTCTGACTTTTTCCACAGGTCGACACATTGACTCTAGAGCAAAAGATATTTAGCGGTCCTTACCCATACCACATTTGCATAATTCATGAGTTCAGCAATCCTCCTAACGTCCGCAACAAGGTGCGCATTCGCAGCTGGATGGACACAATAGCAAACATTAACCAGTGAGTATCCATCTCTCAGTGCTGAGCTTATAGACTCAGTATATTATATTGGCCAGATAAAGGGGTACCCTAACATGTGGGATCGCTAATGTGTAAATGATGGGATGAGGAGAATTCAAATAATATTTAATAGTTCCTGCACTGGGTTGTTTTCCATATGTAAAATAGTACAGTATTCTGTATCCATCTCTACTGGTACACTAACACAACTATAAACTGTACTGTTTTGCATCTTTGCTTTAGAATGCTGTAGCATTCTCTTTAAGGGAGGCCAGGGGAATTTCTTCTAAACTTGTCTCTCTCATTGTTAAGTTCATTTTTTTTAAAAAGAGAGACAGACAGACGCACGCAGACTGATTCTAGTAGATAGAACTTTAGTTTGGGGGGAAATAAAAATAATGTGCAAGGTTTCCAGCAATGGGAAATTATATGTAGCAGCACCTGTCCACCATTTCAGACCAGGTTTCCTTTCTTCTTACATTTCCTTGGCAAGATTAAAGAGAGAGAATTTATTTAGTTCTAGTTCTGAAGGACAGTCCCCTACAAACAGGAGGCATCACAAACAGTTGTTTTACATGCAGTAGACATGGACGTGATCTTTTATCTAACCCCGTGTCACATATAGTTGCACTCAGGATTGCATACTGCACCCAAGTGTGTATCTTACCAGTGTGTTTCTATAGGTTCAGCCCTATTAAATCAGAGGTCATGTTGTTTCAGGGTTTCCAGTGTGATTCCTGTCCCTTTTTGTAACATTTCCCATTACTGCCACCTGTATTTGCTTCCTTCCTGTCTCCAGAGAGCTTATTAAATATGAGTTCTTCCCTGAAGCCACACGAACTGACGAAGACTTGAAGAAATACACCAAGTACCCTTGGGGGCGGGATATTTATACTCTAGAAGGTGAGTATTATGGAGGATTGGAGGCTAATCTGTTGCAAAAGCAAATTATTTTGTTTCCTCAAGAAGTTGCTGGGGAGAGGAAAAATAGCTGGGGTAAATATGCCTTCTGACTGAATACTGGAGGTCACCTGCACACCATGAATTGAGACTGGCCCTTGTCTTGCTGCCCTCAAGCACTGCAGCAGTTGATGTGGAATTAAAAACTTAGTTGGGAAGTGTTTGAGATGATGGTGTGGAAATGAATAATAACTATCTCAGGAGATGACAGAGTCCTGGCTTGGACAGGTGTTGAATGGAGCATTCCTGGGCTGAGGAAGTTCTTTGCCTGTACCAGCATGGTATGCCTGCCTAATAAAACTGGATTCTTCCTGGTGAGATGAGAAGCACTGGCATTAAAAGGACAACAGTATTTCCCCCAACAGATCTCACTATTTCCCTGTCTGTTTCTTTTAGGCATTGTGGATGGAGCCCCTTACTCTATGATTACAGATTTCCCTTGGCTGAGGTCGCTCCGAACAGCAGAGCCAAACAGCTATGCCAGATACGATTTTGAGGATGATGAGAGAAGTGAGTAATTGCTGCCTTAACATGTGGCTTGGATTCAGGCTGTGTCTTTTTAAAAAATAATTTTCTAAACTTTGCATGAGGTATTGGGCATGGAGCTGTTTCTGCACCTCAGAGACATGGGGAACCCCTCGCACCAGGGGTATTTCCAGACAGCTGGTTCTGCCATTTCTATACCCCCAGTAGGTGTTAAGGGGACAAAGTCTGGCCCTCGGTCTGGAAATGAGTTTATCATCAGTTATGGAAAAGAAGGTTAATCCAACCATAATGAAGACCATTTAACAAAATACAGTGACTCATAGATGCATGACTTTACTTTATAACATGGACACATGGGAAAAGATCACCCTGTTTTAGTTGTACGGAATGCATTTTAAGGCATCTATAAAATATGTATAGTTAAATGACTTGGCATTTTTTGACAGCCAGATAATCTGTGGTCTGTCTTCAGCAAGTTCCTGCGTTCTCTGGTGCCATATCATTGGCAAAACTGATTCACCTGATAAATCTTAATAGTCTGAATCAAAGTAGATCTGTATTGTTTTTAACTGAACAATGAGAAGACACCTTTTAACATCTGGTTGTACGTCTACAAAAAATTCAAAATTGAGGCTGTAACTTCATCCTTAATTTGCCCCGTTGTCTAGACATTTCAAAATACATGATTTTACACCATGATCTACAACATCTAGGCACATTAGGGTAAGTTGTTAATAAAACCTAGCTTGGATAGCGCTTTTCATCAGTAGATCTGAAAATGCTTTACAAAGGCGGTCAGTATTATTTCCATTTTACTTCTCCAACCCCTCAGAGAAACTGAGGCACAGAAAGGGAAAGTGACTTGCCCAAGTAGGCCAGTGGTAGACTTGGATATTGAACCCAGTCTCCTAGGTCCCAGTCCAGTGCTCTAGTCACTAGGCTAGGCCAGAGTTTAACTGCAGTAGCATTTGTGATTGTTTTTCTACTAAACAGGAGTTCCTGTACAAAAGTTCAATCTTAAAACAATTGAGACATTGGGGGTTTTCAATCAAAAAGAAAAACCTCAGACACAATTTCTTCTTCTTATACCTGACTAATGGTTCTTAGACTTTCATGCCCAAAGGGACATTTTCTCTGTACATGTTTTACTTTCCAGGAAAAGGTTCTTTACATTCTGACTATTAGTTCTAATACAGAGATTGCTCAATTTGTGATTTTCTTCATCGAAAAGCATTTCATTTTTATTTCATTCTTGCTATACCTTTCATAGCAACTATCTATGCTCCCCGGAGGAAAGGACAGCTATCTGCAGACATCTGCATGGAAACAATAGGCGAGGAGATCTCAGAACTGCGCCAGATGAAAAAAGGTGTTTTTCAGCGGGTGGTGGCGATCTTCATTCATTACTGTGATGTCAATGGCGAACCGGTAGAGGATGATTACATTTGATTGGATCCCCCAGCGAATCCCTGGCCTCTTCCTAACTTCCAGTTGGCACTGCCAGCAAAGAAAGCAGATGGATCCATTCCTACTGCCTTAGTACACTAAGGTGTCTTGGAAATTGTGTACTTCGCAGTTGGCCTGACTCAGTTTGGTATAGAATATGTAGTAAATGTATAATGAAATATAAAAATTGTATACTAAGGTTTGTACATAGAGGAAACAAAAATATTCCTAAAGCTGAGACTTTATTTCATATGTTTATACAATTTAATTTAAATTCCATTTTAATGAAGGCGAACAATTGGGACAAGGTGAAAAAGTTTGAATTTCTTAGCCCATACAATTCATAGCAGTAAATTTTTTTTGTTTGTTACAAACATAACCCCATTTGCTGTGTTCAAAAGAGTCATTGGAGTCTCTCTTAATCTGTGCCTTTTTCTTCTTGAGCATCTAAGAGTCCAGTCCGAGTAAATCTGTTGAACACAGTCTGTGTGTCTTGTGTGCATTTTTGGGAGCTTGGGGAGGAACTAACTCAAAGGGGCTGCAAAGAAGGGCAAAAGCTGAAAGGGAGCAGCCATGTCACTGATCCATAGGAAGTTGTAATTATTCATTTCCTTAAAAAAAAAAAAAAAAAAAAAAAAAAGCTGTGAACCAAATTTCATGTTTGATTGATAAATTCCAAAACATTTTCTAGCATTATTTATTTCCTCATTCAATAATGTATGTGGTGCCTCTTGGAATAGGAAAATAAACCTTTATTAAACATTGGGTCCACTTGCTTTAAATATAAAGCTGCATATGAGATATCTAACTGAAATCTATAACGTTCCTGTAATTCCAGAAGGAAAAGGGCCATGTAATTACTGGCAAATGGCTGAAAGCACAGGGTTCAACTGGCTTGAATTATGGAATCAGAAGCCCCTTTTGAATCACTTTGAACTAATCAGCCCTCTGGCTGCTTCATGCTTGCCCTTCAGCTGCACCTTTTTACAGATGCAGTAAGTTATACTGTTGTGTGCTCCCCTGAACAACCATGGAGACTGTCCTGGTTTTTACTGTACAAACAGAATGCTGTCAGTTTCCACTGCACCTACACGTTCCCTCTATGGTTCCAGCAATAAGAGCCAGAATTTTGATTCTGTTATACACAGTACATGCACTTATTGAAGTAGGGCAGGGTAGGGCTTGAACTGCATTAGACGTTTGTCAGTCATAGCAGATAGAACTAAATAGAGAAGGTATCTGAACATTTCCTCAGCAGAAACTGCCCCATATACTTATTTTGCAATGCAGCAAAAATATACCTCCTCTTCCAAACAGGAATTATTCTGAACATCTCTTCTGGCATTCAAACAACCCTCAACCCCTTTCCCCCTCCACCCCCCCGAATATCTCCAAACTCCTCACCAGAAGCAAGGTTCCCAGACCTGAAGAAGAGCTCGGTAAGCAGGGAAGCTTGTCTCTCTCTCCAACAGAAGTTTGTCCAGATATTACCTCACCCATCTTGTCACTTATTGGTACATAACATAAGCTAGCCTCTACAGCAGGGGTAGGCAACCTATGACACATGTGCCAAAGGGGGTACGCGAGCTAATTTTCAGTGGCACTCACACTGCCCAGGTCCTGACCACCAGTGCGGGGGGCTCTGCATTTTAATTTAATTTTAAATGAAGCTTCTTAAACATTTTGAAAACCTTATTTACTTTACATACAACAATAGTTTAGTTATATATTATAGATATTGAAAGAGACCATCTAAAAATGTTAACGTATTACTGGCACGGGAAACATTAAATTAGAGTGACTAAAGGAAGACTCGGCACACCACTTCTGAAAGGTTGCCGACCCCTGCTCTACAGCAATAGCAGGCTAAGAAGTTAATGGAGATCAATTAAGGCCTGATCTACATTTAAAGTTTTATTGGAATGACTGTCAGTACAGGGTGAGATTTTCTGATACAGTCATGCCAGTAAAAGCTTGAGTGTAGATGTGGTTATACTACTGTGAGATGCTTTATATTGGTATAGAAGATTTTGCTTCACCAAACTAAATTAAGCATTTTTATACCCATACAACTGTGCCTATGCTAGGGACATTTTGCCATTTTAACTATGCCGGCAAGGTTGAAGTAGTAAAACTTTCCATTGTAGACACACTACTCACACCTGTGTTACCATGTTTGCAAAAATATTTGAGGGATCCCCGCTACCACTTGAAGTGAATATATATGGTCATTGGATATCCACAGGTCTCCAGTTCAACAAGTGGAAGCAGCAAAATATTTTGATCAATTAATGTTCTCCACAATGGGTGTAAGGAGTGCATTCCTGTGCTTTTCCAACAATGAACAGTGAACAGTAAGTATATTTTACACATTATCTGTATCTCTAGTCTGAGCTCGATAAGTTCTTGCTATATCACAAACTTGGTTTCTGTATTCTGTTAAGCACGTTTAACCAAACATACTCCAGTGAGGTTGAGGCTAGGGTCAGGCAAAACAAAATGATTCAGTATAACCCTTACTGGCTGGGTTACCAGCAGTCTGGGTCATTGGTGCACATAGTTCAAATTTGGTGAGGGGCAGAGCCAATGTTTAATAGAATCATTTCTACTGCAATACGGCAATATATTTCTGGAGACTCATTCTAGACAGCCAGACACCATCTACTATTTTCTGTCAGTTAAATCTTGGCCACCAGAGGAATTATGTGTACAGATGCATATACTACTTTGCCCTTATTTAGTCAACTTTTCCTCCTGGCAAACTATTAATGAAGCTTTACAATACTGCAATAGGTAGGTTATATCCATTTTACACATGGATCAGTTGAGGTACTGGGGTGTTTAAATGGCTTGCTCAAACTCTCAGTAACTCAATGCCAGAGTATAAAATTGTGTTCAGCTATGGACTATAACAGCAGTTCTCAAACTTTAGCAACCTGTGGACCCCCATTTTGATTTAAAAATTTTCATGAATCCCCAAGCCACCTGCTCAACCCCAGGCCCTGCCCCCACTCCACCCCCACCCCTCCTCTTCCCCACCTCTTTCCACTCCCTCCCCCGAGCATGCCCCATCCCTGCTCCTCCCCCTCCCTCCCAGCACCTCCTGTATGCCGCTAAACAGATAATCTCCAGCGTGCAGGAGGCACTGGAAGGGAGGGGGAGGAGTTGATCAGTGGGGCCCACAGACCCCTGGAGTGTTCAAGGACCCCAGTTTGAGAAACGCTGGACTATAACAATTGATAATTCTGAATTTCGTCATCTGAAATTGAGGCAAAGGATATTTAGACTGAGGATATTTTCCTACTTGACACAGGAGCCTCATTGCTTTTATCATTTAAGACTGCTAGAGAATATAGAGTAGGAAGCAACTGAACAGTGTCCCTGTAAAATACATGAATATAAAATGATTAGTGAGGGTTTTTTCCCATCTCTACATTTTAGGAGAGCAAACCACACTACACAAACATTTGCCAGCAGTTTCTGCTAAAAATGCCCAGCAATGAAATAGTTAATTCACCATTAGGTTTCAGAATCAACCCTGCAACTAGCTGAATGGGAGCAATTTACCTCTCTCAAATCTCCTGTGTGAAGTTGAGTCCTGTCCATCGCTCCTTTACTTCAGTGGATTACAGCTATGATGAATGAACCCATTCACCATCAGGAGGTTTTCTTGTTAATTGAAATGGCTACAAACTTTTTTCTAATGAAAAGAGATGGAATGTTGTTCAGGGGCTTTGCTGCTTACATGGAGCCCTGGAGAGTCAGGGGTAAGATTTGCATTTGTAAAGGTTTCTCTGACACCAGATCAAGTACATTGAGAAGGGACGGATAGTATTATTGGGGAACAGACTCAGTCACAGTGCTCAGCTGATCGTATAGTAAGCCAGCCTGCAAAACCTAAGGGCTTGTCTACACCACCTCGCGGGGTCGATCTAAGATATGCAACTTCAGCTACATGAATAGCGTAGCTGAAGTCGACGTACTTAGATCTACTTACCGGGGTGTCTTCACTGCGGTAAGTTCACAGCTGATGCTCTCCCGTCAACTCCGCTTGCGCTTCTTGTTCTGGTGGAGTACCGGAGTCGACAGGAGAGCGCTCGGCGGTCGATTTATCGTGTCTATACTAGACGCAATAAATCGACCCCCGCTGGATCGATTGCTGCCCACCGATCTGGCGGGTAGTGTAGACAAGCCCTAAGAGAAGCGAAGCCTGGTGTTAAGATGGAAGTTGAACCATTTCCTTTATAAATGTGGTATTTAACCCTTCATTTTTAGGGCTTTAAAGCTGAATTTGCCTAAATTTTTAGTCTACCAGGTGCTTTTTCCCTACCTCAGGATTTCAGCAAAACTTGTCTTGCCATTCATATTTCAGCACTCCAGTGCTCTCACCTTGACCATTTCTGGAGACTGACTGTATATCTGCTCCATCTCAAATGGTTAAACACGTTCACTCTCCCATGGGCTGGGCAAGTGGTCTGTAACTCATCACTGCTTAGTCAGCTTTAAAAAAATAATCTGATAGTTATATTAAAACCTGTCATAATTGTATCAGGAAAGGGTGCTTCTACATTCCAGATCCAGAAGCATTGAACATGAAACTTCCAGGAGGTGCCTGAAATTTCACATCACAAAGCCTCTCCTTGTTCAGCCTCTTATGTCTCAGCTACCTCTGGCTGATTGTTAACCACAAATATAAAAATCTATGATCTTGTGTTGCAAAATGGACCCCACCTTCAGGCGTTAGATGTCAAAACACAACCACCAAATGTACCGCTTGCAAGCTACCTTATCACCTTGACTTATCAGCGACTGAATGGTTAGTGTAACGCAGTGCAGTTGTAGCCATGTCAGTCCCAGGATATTAGAGAGACAAGGTGGATGAGGTAATATCTTTTATTGGACCAATTTCTGTTGGTGAGAGACACAAGCTTTTGAGCCACACACAGCTGAAGAAGAGCTCCTCTATGACCTCACCCACCTTCTCTCTCTGGTTAGTGTAATGTCCAGTTCAGACACTAGATGTAGCTACTCTATAAAGCTTAGTGATCTATAGACAACTTTAAAACACTCTTCTGCATAGACATTCCAACCTGCCTGTTAAGCTCTTTAATCTTTTACATACTTTTGTTAAAATCACCCCAATGACTTCCTATAAAAGAGGTGCAGTTCCTGCAGAAGCTGCTTTTCCTTTATCCCACCATCTCCTCTCCTTCCTGTTCATTACACATATTCCTGATTGCTCAGGATAGAGCTGCCCTAGCTGGGCCATTGCGCAGTGTTACTGCTAGTGCAACTTGTACCTTCTGCTTCTGTGAAATGACTAAATAGGGCCAAATCTGAATGTTGTGTAAACCTAGTGTTGACTTTAGTGGAATCATCTGGGTCTAACGAAGGACAGAATTTGGCTCATCTTAATTTCTTTATCTTCCCACCCAATCCGCACAACCTTTCCCCAGCTTCCATCCAATTGGTTTGGAATACTGGCTCACTCAGCCTCCTAAAGGCTGTTTCAGGAGCACCTGATATAGAAAGCAAAACTTCTTGCAAAATTTCAGATGCTTTGGTTTCCTGGAAATCAGAGGCAAATTTGTTGGCAGCCATGGGCCTGGTCTACACTAGGGGGGGAGATTGATCTAAGTTATGCAACTTCAGCTACGGGAATAACGTAGCTGAAGTCGACGTACTTAGATCGACTTACCGTGGTATCTTCACTGCGGTGAGTCGACTGCTGCCGCTCCCCGTCGACTCCGCCTGCACCTCTCGCGGCGCTGGAGTACAGGAGTCGACGGGAGAGCGCTTCGGGATCGATTTATCATGTCTAGACTAGAGGCGATAAATCAATCCCCGCTGGATCGATCGCTGCCCGCCGATCCAGCCGGTAGTGAAGACATACCCTTGGACAAGCTAAGGCTTGTCATAAGGTGCCTATTCACAGTGAAAATTAGGG
Organism: Emys orbicularis; assembly: GCF_028017835.1. NCBI lineage: Eukaryota > Metazoa > Chordata > Testudines > Emydidae > Emys > Emys orbicularis. The sequence continues at coordinate 91,194,881 of NC_088690.1, forward strand.
TATGTCTACACTGGAAGAGTTACAGCACCGGCAGTTACAGCACTGCTCAGAGAGCGCTGAAGGGAAACTGCTGTTGTGTGTTCATGCTGTCAGTTGCCTGCGCAATAGCATGTTCACGCTTGCAGCACTTGCAGCGGTATTCAGAGCGGTGCATTCTGGGCAGCTATCCCACAGAGCATCTCTTCCTCTTCTGCCGTTAAGAGTTGTGGGAACGTGGAGGGGGTTGCGGGCATCCTGGGTCCTGTCCTAGTGCCCTGTGATGCATTGCTTCGCATCCCAGCAATCCCTGTGCTTCTGTCCCAGACATGGGCAAACTACAGCCCGCGGGCCACATCCGGCCCGCAGGACTGTCCTGCCCGGCCCCTGAGTTCCTGGCCCTGGAGGCTACCCCTTGCCCCTCCCCTGCTGTTCCCCCTCTCCCACAGCCTCAACTCACCGCACCGCCGGCGCAATGCTCTAGATGGCGGGGCATTGAGCTCCTGGGGCAGCGCAGCTGCAGAGCCCGGCCTGACCCGGTCTCTGTGGCGACGGCGGCATGGCCTGGCTCCAGCCGGGCAGCATGGCTGTAGCACCGCCAGCCACCGGTGCTCCAGGCAGTGCGGTAAGGGGGCAGGGAGTGGGGGTGGGGGGTGGATAGAGGGCAGGGGAGTTTGGGGTGATGGTCAGGGGGCGGGGTGTGGATAGGGGTCAGGGCGGTCAGAGGGCAGGGAACAGGGGGGTTGAATGGGGACAGGAGTCCCGGGGGGGCAGTCAGAAAGGAGGGGGGGTTGGATGGGGCAGCCGGGGGCAGGCGGGGGCAGGGGTTCCGGGGGCAGTCAGGGGACAGGGAGAAGGGGTGGTTGGATGGGACAGGGGTCCTTGGGGGGGGGGCGGCGTCAGGAATGAGAGGAGGGGTTGGATGGGGCAGCAGAGGTCCAGGGGCGGTCAGGGGACAGGGTGGGTTGGATGGGGCAGGAGTCCCAGGGGAGGCAGATAGGAGGTGGGGGCCAGGCCACAACCCCCTCCCCTAACCGGCCCTCCATACAGTTTACGAAACCCGATGTGGCCCTCAGGCCAAAAAGTTTGCCCGCCCCTGTTCTGTCCACATTTGGCGCCATCTTTCAAAAGTTTGTGTACTGTGCGCCCTGCCTCTTTGGTCTGCAGGAATGGATCCCGCACTGTTGACCAATATGCTGCTTACTCTCACTAACACGTCACGAGTGGCAATGGAGTTATTCCTTAAACTACAAAGGCAAGAGGAGTTCAACATTGCTCTCGCCATGTGTAGTAGCTACGACACGAGATTGCTTGTGGCATTCACGGAGGTGCTGACCACGGTGGAACACCGCTTTTGGGGTTGGGAAACAAGCACTGAGTGGTGGGATCACATCGTCATGCACGTCTAGGATGACGAGCAGTGGCTGCAGAACTTTTGGATGAGGAAAGCCACATTAACAGGACTGTGTGATGAGCTCGCCCCAGCCCTGCGGTGCAAGAACCCAAAAATGAGAGGTGCCCTGTCACTGGAGAAGCACATGGCGATTGTACTGTGGAAGCTGGCTACTCCAGACTGCTACCAATCAGTCGCTAACCAGTTCAGAGTGGGAAAGTCGACCATTGGACGCGTGTTGACAGAAGCGTGCAGGGCCATTAATCGCATCCTGCTCCGAAAAACCGTGACTCTGGGCAATGTGTGTGACATTGTGGATGGCCTTGCACAAATGGGCTTCCCTAACTTCAGAGGGGTGATAAATGGCATGCATATTCCAATTCTGGCACCAGGCCACCTAGTCACCGAGTACATTAATTGGAAGGGGAATTTCTCAATGGTTCTCCAGGTGCTTGTGGATCACCATGGGCGTTCCACAGACATTAATGCAGGCTGGTCCAGAAAGGTGCATGATGCACGCATCTTTCAGACAACTGGCCTGTTCAGGAAGCTGCAAGCAGGGATTTTCTTCCTGGACCAGAAGATCACCAAATGCCCATTGTGATCCTGGGAGACCCAGCCTACCCCTTAATGTCATGGCCTATGAAGCCATACACAGGGCACCTTGACAGCAGCAAGGAGTGTTTCAACAACACCTGACCAAGTGCAGAATGATAGTTGAGTGTGCTTTTGGCCATTTCAAGGCCTGCTGGCGCTGCCTATATGGGAGGTTGGACCTGGCCGATGACAATATTCCTATGCTTATAGCCGTGTGCTGTATGCTCCATAATATTTGTGAAGGGAAGGGTGAAAGCTTCACTGAGGGCTGGACCGCTGAGGCTCAGCGCCTGGAGGCTGAATTTGAACAACCAGTGACCAGGGCTATTAGAGGGGCACAGCATGGGGTCATAAGGATCAGGGATACCTTGAGGCAGCAATTTGAAGCGGCAATCCACTAATATTTGTTGCTATACTTGGGAGTGAAGTGCTTGTAATGCTTGTAATGCTAGGAGGTGACTGTGATTGGTGCAGATGATGCACTGTGAAGGTTTAAGAAAATTGCCTGTTGCTTTGCAGGGCTCTGTTTGCTTTCAATTAATGGAATAAAGATTGCTTTCAAACCAAAACTATTCTTTTATTAAAAAACAACTGGAGGAGAGAAACAAAAAAAACCACATCAGCACTGTGGGGGATGGGGGAAGGGAGGGTCCCAGGAGGAGGTGGGGTCCCGGGACAGTTAAAGATTTGTGTATGTCCAGGTATCATATGCAACCTTGTCCTTTGGAGTACAGTGCAGTGGGTACTGTACTACAGCAGGGTTAAACTGCAGAGGGACGGGTGTTGAGTGCAGTGGGGACTGGGAGTCCGCAGTGCTGGACTGTGAGAGGGGAGGAGTGGAATGCCGCAGGTACAGACTGGAGCCAGGAGGTTGACAAGAGTGTGTTGGCGGTGTCTGGGGGGTGCATGGGAAAGAGTTTTGTGACAGTCGCTGCAGGGGAGGGCAGGCGTGGAGCTGCTTGGTTTGCAGTGCTAGTAGCGCCCGGAGCGTGTCTGCTTGGCGCTCCATAACCTTTAAGAGCCACCCCGTGGCTTCGTTCTGGTACCCCGCGTTCTCCTTTCGGTCCCTCTTCTTGCTGTCCTGCCACTCCTTCAATTCTTGTTTTTCAGCTGCAGAGTGCATTGTGACATCATGCAGAAAGTCCTCTTTAGTTCTTCGTGGCCACTTTCTAATTCTGCGCAGCCGTTCAGCCGGCGATAACAAAGAGGGAGGCTGGGCTCCCAAGGTCATCTCTGTGAAACCAAAATGCAACATTTTACAGATGCAGTATTGTTTGCAACACACAGACCACTGATTCAGTGATTTAAAACACATCCACTATTCACATACCTGTCAGTAACTGGCTGACCCCAGGCAAGCACACGAGCCACAAGACCCCCAAAATGGTGAGTAACCGCAGGGGCAGGGGAAATCAGTGTTCCAGGATGTACTGTACACTGGGCACGTGGCTCTTGGGGAGAGCCAGCACTGTAGGGGGGGCCTGATAATCATTCCTGTCCCCACATTTTCCACAGGCTGTGTTCATTATGGAAGATATCTCGCTGCTGAGGGTGAGCAGCGAATCAAGAGAGGGTCTTCTCCAAGCCTGCGGTTTCCACCCTGGCTCACCTGTGTGCAGCAATGGTTCCCCCCCCCCATGCCCCAGTGACGGCAGAGTGGCGCAGGAAAGTTACCCTTAGTGGGGCAAGAAACAAAGCAGCTCTGCCAAAGAACCTGCGGCAGTGGATTGCCCAGTATCTCCATGAGAGTTTCCTGGAGATCTCTGAGGCAGATTCCCATGAAGTGAGGGAGTCAATCAACACCCTGTTCCGCCGCTCAGACTAGGCATGTGGTGGTACGCGCATCATACAGACACAAGCCTGCTTTCTGCAACCCTCCTGCCCCCAACAGCTTGTTTCAGCAATTCCCAAAAATCAAAGCCACTTACCAGGGGCCTCCTCTCCTATTTGCACTTCGCCAAACTCCAACAGCTGTGACTGGTTAGCCTCCTCCGGGGTAGAGAAGAGCTCCTGGCTGCATGCATCTCTGACCTCCGAGTCATCCTCTGTCTCTGAGTCCCCCTCCCCCTCCACATCCTCGTCCAAGATTTCCTCCTCCTGGCTTGGTCCACTCTTGACTGGCACGCGAGCCACCGAAGTATCCACAGTGGCCTTCGCAGTGGAGGTGGGGTCGCCACCGAGTATCGCGTCCAGCTCTTTCTAGAACCAGCAGCTAATGGGCGCAGCACGGGAGTGGCGGTTTGCCTACCGCGCCTTGTGGTAGGCGTTCTGCAGCTCCTTCACTTTGATCCTGCACTGCAGTGTGTCCTGGTCATGGCCCCTTTCTGTCATGCATTGTGAAATCTGTCTGTAGGTATCATAATTCCTACGGCTGGAGCACTGCTGGGACTGGACAGCCTCCTCTCCCCAAATGCTGATGAGGTCCAGCAGCTCGGCACTGCTCCAAGCAGGGGATCGCCTGGTGCGTGGAGCAGGCATAGTCACCTGGAAAGATGCACTGAGACCACTGCATGTGCCACCGAGCAAACAGGAAGGGGACTTCCAAAATTCCAAAGGAATTTATGGAGTGGGGCTCACAGTTCGTCACCTGAGGGCAGGGCAATAGAGTTCAAACCAATGACCAGAGAGGTGAAAACAAGCATTGTGGGACACCTCTTGGAGGCCAATTGCAGCGCTGTAATCGACCAGGGTGTCTACACTGGCACTGCGGCACTGTCGCAGAAAGCTGTACCCCTCTCGGCAGGGTGGTTTTTTTACAGCGCTGCAACTGCACAGTTTCTGTGCACTAAGTGGCTTGGCAGTGTGTACACCTGGGGATTTATACCACAGAAAGCTGCTTTACTGCACAGAAACTTGCCCGTGTAGACAAGGCCTGAGTGTCATGCTAAAAAGAACAGTTGCTTTTTCTCCATGCAGAAGCCCTTTCAAGGAAGTGGAAAGGAGTAGCAGGAACACACTCCATTTGTGCAGATGGGTTCCTAGCCCCTTTCTGATCTCTGACGACCAGCAAAGAACAACCTATTACAAATACATACTTAAATTAAAAAAAAAATACCCTCCCAGGATAAACACACCCTACAGCTCCTGTGTTAACTGACATGGAAATCGATCACATCCCTGTATTGATGTTTAAACAATTTGGTTCTGAGAGGTCAACAGAGCTACAGCAGACCAGGTTGTGTGTTTACACATCTGAGCTTGTAATGTGTTATGTCTCAGATTTCCACCATGCCAAAGACTAGGTAAACAGTACTAATTTTAAGACAGAGATTAAAGTGGTATCTAAACACCTTTTAGGCTTTGCTGTAGACAGTTGTTTGTTTTTTAATGTTAATACTTTTCATGTGTTTCAAAATGATCTGCACTAGGGCTGGGCCAGGTGAGCCATTTTGAGATCTATGGGCCACAGCCTCCGATAGTGTATATTGACAGCTCTTCACTGAAGTTGATGGCACTGTGCTGATTTACACCAGTTGAGGGTCTGGCCTTAAACGGGGATGATCGGGCTCTTTGCTCTGGTGCTTCACATTTTAAAACATGGGAGCCTAAAAGTTAGGTATCGAAATAAACAGCCCAATTTTTTTTAGAGGAGCTGAGCACCTGCAGGTCCCACTGACTTCACCGGGAATGGGGAGTTCCGGTCTGATTCCTAACTTTATTTGCACTTCCCCTCGGGTTACAAGTTTCTTTTCAGTTGTCAATTATGACAGTCTCTTCTGACTGGCATTTTCCCTTCTCTTGGAGAGAGTTCTATTATACATTTGCTCCTCCTGGGCCTCTAAGCATCTGTACGCTGTTTGCCTTGTCAGACCAAAAATAAGGGCTACAGATGTGTTGCAGGGGTGAGATATGTCTTACCCCTCCGTTCTTCAAGTCCTTCAGCAAACAATCAAGCCCAAATGATATTTTTCTCAGTAAGTAAAAGACCCTTCTCTTCCCACCCTGGATTCCAGTAGGAGTCCTCCGCCCTCAGAGTCCTTGGCACAAGAAGCTGCCTGCAGTTGATGCAGATAACAGTGCCTAATGATCCTGCCCTGTTCATCTTTCCTGGAGACAGAGCAATCTCCTGCTGGGGTTTCCCATTTAACTTGTTTGCATGCTGCAGCTCTGGAATGAGCTTTGAAATTCATTTACAGCCCACTTCACAATCTGTGATTACCCTGGTGTGCATAAAAACAAACCAAGCCGCTTGCTGGAGTTTGAAGGCAGCTTGGCAAATATTAAACCTCATAGGTAAAGTAAAAGTGATTCCATTGCATGGTCCCATTATGCCTGACTTGCTACATATTTGGGAGGGGTCAGGGATATTAAACAGAGGAAAGAAGGTCCATAGGGCAGGACACCAGCCTAGGATTTGAGAGCGTCAGCTTCAAGTCTTTGCTCTGCCACAGACTTCCTGTCTGACCTTGAGCAAGTCTCTTAGGCCCAGATTCACAAAGTTATTTAGGCTCCTAACTTCCACTGATTTCAGAGGACTTCAGGATCCTAAATACCTTGGTGGATCTGGGCCTTACCCTCTCCGTGCCTCAGTTTACCATCTGTAAAAATGGGGTCAGTAGCACTGCCCTACTTCACAGGGGTGTTGTGAGGATCAATACAGTAAAGACTACAAGGAGTACGGTGGCACCTTAAAGGCTAACAGATTTATTTGGGCATAAGCTTTCGTGGGTAAAAAACCTCACTTCTTCAGAGGCATGGTTTTTTATCCACAAAAGCTTATGCCCAAATAAATCTATTAGTCTTTAAGGTGCCACTGTACTCCTTGTTGTTTTTGTGGATACAGACTAAGGCCTGGTCTACACTACGTGTTTAGGTCGACTTTAGCAGCGTTAAGTCGAATTAAGCCTGGACACGTTCACACGACGAAGCCCTTTCTTTCGACTTAAAGGGCCCTTTAAACCGGTTTCTTTACTCCACCTCCGACGAGGGGATTAGCGATAAAATCGGCCTTAGGGGGTCGGAATTGGGGTAGTGTGGACGGAATTCGACGTTATTGGCCTCCGGGAGCTATCCCACAGTGCTTCATTGTGACCGCTCTGGACAGCATTCTCAACTCAGATGCACTGGCCAGGTAGACAGGAAAAGCCCCGCGAACGTTTGAATTTCATTTCCTGTTTGCTCAGCGTGGAGAGCACAGGTGATCACGCAGAGCTCATCAGCACAGGTAACCGTGATGGAGTCCCAGGATCGCAAAAGAGCTCCAGCATGGACAGAACGGGAGGTACGGGATCTGCTCGCCATATGGGGAGATGAATCAGTGCTAGCTGAACTCCGAAGCAGTAAACGAAATGGCAAAATATTAGAAAAGGTCTCCAAGGCCATGAAGGACAGAGGCCATAACAGGGACACACAGCAGTGCCGCGTGAAAATTAAGGAGCTAAGGCAAGCCTACCACAAAGCCAGAGAAGCAAACGGAAGGTCCAGGGCAGAGCCGCAAACATGCCGCTTCTACGCGGAGCTGCATACCATTCTAGGGGGTGCAGCCACCACTACCCCAACCGTGTGCTATGACTCCCTCACTGGAGAAACACACAGGGAAGCGGGTTCGGGGTACGAGGAAGATGAGGATGGAGATAATGTAGATAGCTCACAGCAGCAAGGAAGCGGAGAAACCGGTTTCCCCAACAGCCAGGATATGTTTATCACCCTGGACCTGGAACCAGTAACCCCCGAACTCACCCAAGGCATGCTCCCATCCCCTGAGGGCACACAGGGGACCTCTGGTGAGTGTACCTTTGTAAATATTACACATGGTTTAAAAGCAAGCGTGTTTAATGATTAATGATTAATTTGCCCTGGCAATCGCGGCCAGTACAGCTACTGGAAAAGTCTGTTAACGTGTATGGGGATGGAGCGGAAATCCTCCAGGGACATCTCCAGAAAACTCTCCTGGATGTACTCCCAAAGCCTTTGCAAAAGGTTTCTGGGGAGGGCTGCCTTATCCCGTCCGCCATGGTAGGACACTTTACCACGCCAGGCCAGTAGCACGTAGTCTGGAATCATTGCATAACAAAGCATGGCAGCGTATGGTCCCGGTGTTTGCTGGCATGCAGACAACATCCATTCCTTATCGCTCTTTGTTATCCTCAGGAGAGTGATATCATTCACGGTCACCTGGTTGAAATGGGGCGATTTTATTAAGGGGATATTCAGAGGTGCCCGTTCCTGCTCTGCTGAACAGAAATATTCCCCGCTGTTAGCCACGCGGTGGGGGGGAGGGGTGAAGTGATCATCCCAGAGAATTGGGTGTGGGGGGGAGGGGAGTTAGTTGGGTTTGTGCTGCATGTTAACCCTGAAACCGCAGCCCCTCCTTTTACATTGCAAACCCATTTTAAATGGCCAACCCAACGGGTGCTTGGTATGGGAAATGAGAGCGCTACTGTTTGAAACCATTCCCACATGTTAAGAAGGTTAAAAAAGCCAAAAGACTGTGTCTTACCATGGCTGCCTGCAAGCCAAAATCTGTGGCCTGGCACTGCGTGAGTGATCTCTCACACCAAACCGGCAGGCCCTCAATATAAGAGGAAAAATGCGACCTTGTAACGAAAGCACATGTGCTGTGTAATGTGAACAGCAAAATTTAATGTGAAAGAGTGTACCCATTGTTCTCTAAAATGTGTCTTTTTTAACCACCTCTCCCTTCTCCTCCACCAGCTGCAAATGTTTCTCCTTCACAGAGGCTAGTGAAGATTAGAAAGAGAAAACGGAGGACGCGGGATGACATGTTCACAGAGCTCCAGATGTCCTCCCACGCTGTCAGAGCACAGCAGAATGCGTGGAGGCAGTCAATGTCAGACTACAGAAAAGCACAATATGAACGAGAGGAGAGGTGGCGTGCTGAATCGCGGGATGAACAGAGCAAGTTGCGGGCTGAAGATGATAGGTGGCGTCAGCTTGCAGACAGAAGGCAAGAGTCGATGCTCTGGCTGCTGGAGCATCAAACTGATATGCTCCAGGGTATGGTTGAGCTGCAGGAAAGGCAGCAGGAGCAGAGACCGCCGCTACAGCCCTTGTGTAACCAACAGCCCTCCTCCCCAAGTTCCATAGCCTCCTCACCCAGACGCCCAAGAACACGGTGGGGGGGCCTCGGGCCACCCAGTCACTCCACCCCAGATGATTGCCCTAGCATCAGAAGGCTGGCCTTCAATAAGAGTTAAAGTTTTAAACTGCAGTGTGTCCTTTTCCTTCCCTCCTCCCCCACCCATCCCGGGCTACCTTTGCAATTATCCCCCTAGTTGTGTGATGAATTAATAAAGAATGCATGAATGTGAAGTAACAATGACTTTATTGCCTCTGCAAGCGGTGCTCGAAGGGGGGAAGGGAGGGTGGGGTGGTTGGCTTACAGGGAAGTAGAGTGAACCGGGTTGGGGGGGGGGCGGAGGGTTCATCAAGGAGAAACAAACAGAAGTTTCACACCATAGCCTGGCCAGTCACAAAACTCGTTTTCAAAGCTTCTCTGATGCGCACCGCGCCCTGCTGTGCTCCTCTAACCGCCCTGGTGTCTGGCTGCGCATAATCAGCGGCCAGGCGATTTGCCTCAACCTCCCACCCCGCCATAAATGTCTCCCCCTTACTCTCACAGATATTGTGGAGCACACAGCAAGCAGCAATAACAATGGGGATATTCTTTTCGCTAAGGTCTGAGCGAGTCAGTAAGCTGCGCCAGCGCGCTTTTAAACGTCCAAATGCACATTCCACCACCATTCGGCACTTGCTCAGCCTGTAGTTGAACAGGTCCTGACTCCTGTCCAGGCTGCCTGTGTACGGCTTCATGAGCCATGGCATTAAGGGGTAGGCTGGGTCCCCAAGGATCACGATAGGCATTTCAACATCCCCAACGGTTATTTTCTGGTCCGGGAAGAAAGTCCCTTCCTCCAGCTTTCGAAACAGAGCAGAGTGCCTGAAGACGCGAGCATCATGTACCTTTCCCGGCCATCCCACGTTGATGTTGGTGAAACGTCCCTTGTGATCCACCAGGGCTTGCAGCAGCATTAAAAAGTACCCCTTGCGGTTTATGTACTCGGTGGCTTGGTGCTCCGGTGCCAAGATAGGGATATGGGTTCCGTCTATGGCCCCACCACAGTTTGGGAATCCCATTGCAGCAAAGCCATCCACTATGGCCTGCACGTTTCCCAGAGTCACTACCCTTGATATCACCAGGTCTTTCATTGCCCTGGCAACTTGGATCACAGCAGCCCCCACAGTAGATTTGCCCACTCCAAATTGATTCCCGACTGACCGGTAGCTGTCTGGCATTGCAAGCTTCCACAGGGTTATCGCCACTCGCTTCTCAACTGTGAGGGCTGCTCTCATCCTGGTATTCTGGCGCCTCAGGGCAGGGGAAAGCAAGTCACAAAGTTCCATGAAAGTGCCTTTACGCATGCGAAAGTTTCGCAGCCACTGGGAATCGTCCCACACCTGCATCACGATGCGGTCCCACCAGTCTGTGCTTGTTTCCCGGGCCCAGAATCGGCGTTCCACGGCATGAACCTGCCCCAGGAACACCATGATTTCCACATTGCTGGGGCCTGTGCCTTGTGAGAGGTCTATGTCCATGTCCATTTCCTCATCACTCTCATGGCCGCGCTGCAATCGCCTCCTCGGCTGGTCCTGGTTTTGCTTTGGCATGTCCTGGCTCTGCATATACTCCAGGACAATGCGCGTGGTGTTCATAGTGCTCATAATTGCCGCGGTGATCTGAGCAGGCTCCATGATCCCAGTGCTAGCTATGGCGTCTGGTCTGAAAAAAGGCGCGAAACTAGTATCTGACGGACCAGGGGAAGGAGGGAGGGAGGGAGGGAGGGGCGAGTGACGACATGGCGTACAGGTACAGGGAATTAAAATCAACAAAGGTGGCTGTGCATCAGGGAGAAACACAAACAACTGTCACACAGAATGGCCCCCCCCAAAGACTGAACTCAAAACCCTGGGTTTAGCAGGCCGTTGATTTCACGGAGGGAGGGGGAAGCTAATGAATACAGAACAAATCTATTTTTTACATCTTAAGCTGGCAGCCGACGGTGCAGCATGACTGATAGCCACTGCAGTATGATGACGATGGATACCAGTCGTAATATACCATCTTCTACCAAAAGGCAAGGGGCTGCTGCTGTGTAGCAATGCAGCCCCACGTCTGCCAGCCCCACGTCTGCCAGCACCCAGATCGCCCTCGGTCTCTTCTGGGTGCTTAGCAGAAAATACTGGGCGATTGGCAGAAAATAGCATACTGCAACTGATAGCCATCATCATCAAGACAGTTCAATAGGACTGAGCATGTCTGCCCAGGTGCCCATGATTGACAGCCACTGCAGTACGATGACGACGGATACCAGTCATAATATACCATCTTCTACCAAAAGGCAAGGGGCTGGTGCAATGCAGCCCTACAGCTGCCAGCCCCACGGCTATCAGTCATGCTGCACCGTCTACCGCCAAAAGGCAGTTAGCTGCTGCTGCTGTGTAGCAATGCAGTCCCACGTCTGCCGGCACCCAGATGACATATGGTGACGGTGAGCTGAGCTGAGCGGGCTCCATGCTTGCCGTGGTATGTTGTCTGCACAGGTAACCCAGGTAAAAAGGCGCGAATCTATTGTCTGCTGTTGCTCTGATGGAGGGGGAGGGGCCTGACGACATGTACCCAGAACCCCCCGCGACACTGTTTTGCACCATTCGGGCATTGGGATCTCAACCCAGAATTCCAATGGGCGGCGGAGACTGCAGGAACTGTGGGATAGCTACCCATAGTGCAATGCTCCGGAAGTCGACGCTAGCCTCGGTACTGTGGACGCGGTCCGCCGACTAGAGCACTTAGAGCATTTTATGTGGGGACACACACAATCGGCTGTATACAACCGATTTCTATAAAACCGGCTTCTATAAATTCGACCTAATTTCGTAGTGTAGACATACCCTAACACAGCTACCCCCGATACAGTAAAGACTGAGGCACTCAGACGGTAATGGGGGCCATATGAGTACCCAAGTTAGAGCTGGACGCGTACTTGGCAAGTAGGCCATAGGGATAGAGGAGCATAGATAGAGCACTGAGCCACAGGAAGAGGCAGCAAGAGAGCGTATATCTGATTGCTGCCTCATCGGGGTGGCATCATCAGCTTCACATGGGAGGAAGATGGACTAACAAGCAAAACAAATGCATTTGGGGCATGGGAACTTGGAGGGTGATTCCATCCCAGAGAGACCAGTGTTTGTAAGGGTGGGGCATCTGGGTCTTGCTTAGCCCTAGCTTCAAAGGAAGGCTCTTATTGGTGCCAGAAATTGCCATGGTCTCACCTCCTTGTCCACAATCTCTGCACTATCTGCTGCGTCTGCCATGCAGGAGCCACAATCATTAGCAGACTTCAGCTTAGTCCTGGTCCAACACATTGCATGTATGGGTATGCCTGAGATCATGTTCAAACTCAGCTGCACTTCCAGCTCCACAGGGTCCTGATGAGCCAGACAGCTGAGCTGAATGTCTCTCTCAGAACTAAGAGAACTAAGTCACCACACCCATGCGTGCAGGGAGGAAATTATATTTGCTGTTGTCCGCAAAACCTCCTCCAAGCTGGAAACAATTCATTGGGCAGAGCAGAGATGAGCAGCATGTTAGCACATTCCCAAACCCAGCCACCTTGTCTGGAAATGGGAGGTTTTCTTCATCTTTGAGGGACTATTTAATCCTTATTCATTTCTCTTCCTAGGGGCTGTTCATTCAGAGTGGGTGTTTTCAGATGTAGTCACCCTTCCAGAGAAGCCTGTAGCCAATGCTGAAATCTGCTGTCCTTTAGCAGAAAGGCTTGAGGTACTTAACAATTTAGAAGGCACTGTCTCGAAAGCCTTGATTAATCTGATACTGGACTCTCAGCATATGCTTCATTGTGCTACAGCCCTTCATTTAAAAAACAAACAAACAAACAACAGCAATTCCCAGCCCTTGGGAAAATGGCCACCAGGAGGAACAGCTGCTGAGGAATCAATGTGTTTGGAAATAAACCTTTCCCCTAACTCCGAATGAAATGCTTTCCAGTAAGGAGCATGTTTGCAGCACACATACTATCAGTAGCTGCAGACGAGAGCACGCCTCTGCTCCCACAGCATACACACACAGAACTAAAACATGGCGGAGCGGTCAGTTTCTTCCTTTACCCTCAATAAATACCTCATATCCAAAGTTCAGATCCAATCTTTTAAAAATATTAGCTACAAGGACAAAGCAAGCACTGAACATCAGGGCTTTAAAAGGGGAGAGTAAGAAGGAAAGTCTTTACTGCAAACAAACAATTATTTTTACCTGTGCTCAGTAGACAAGCTGTCAAACCTGTGACCACAACAGGTCCCTGGCTGGGTTAGACATGTGCAGACAAGGCATCAGAGAAGAATGTTGAGGTTCTACAGATCCCCCCATGGCTCTACCTACCTTGGCAGGTATTGCGGTTATACTATGCAATCTATGGGGCACTTTACACAATGTAAGGGGGGTACCAGTTGAATGGCTGTGCAAGGGATTTGGAATGTCCTTACTCTGAACCTATCTGAAGGTCAGGGCCGGCTCTGGCTTTTTTGCCGCCCCAGAGCGCCGGGGGGAGGGCGGCGAGCCCGGCCGTGGCCCCGCTCTCCCCGGCGGCGGGAGCCGGAGCGCCGCGCTGCCCTCCTCCAGGTGCCGCCCCAAGCACAAGCTTGGTGGGCTGGTGCCTGGAGCCGGCCCTGCTGAAGGTACTTGAATCCATGCTGAGCAGCTGAAGGATTTATGAATGGCTGAGAATAATAAAAAAAGGGAGGGACTTACATTCACATCGATAGTGTGATCCTGCTGCCATTAACATTGTAACAGGGTAGCTTGACTCTAAGGGCCAGCCAGCCCTGTTCAATTATCAGACTCAGCTGGGAAGGGGTCAGATGATCCTTATATAGGGCTGGGAAAATACAGTTGAAAGGTGTTGCAAGTGGGAGAGGGGCTTTTGTAGTACACCCTGAAGTAGAGGGCTTGAAGGGCAGGGATGTCCTTTTAGCATGGAGAGAGGCAAGGGGAAAAGGCTCTAGGAGCTGTAGTCTTGGGTAGGCAGAAAAGGTGTTTTGTTTGATATTTTTGCCTAAGTTTTATATTGAAGGCTTAAATTGTGCCCTGAGAGTCTTTGAGCATGGCAGTGACTCCTTCCTGAGCCAGGGAAACAGGCCAGCGGATTATAAAAACCCCTAGCAAAATTCTCCCTGATTCCCATAAGCGAAAGATCCCTCTCCTCTCCTACTCCCCCTCCAGGGGGTGGTCTAAATCTTCCCAGTTGAGGCACTGAAGCAAGTATTGGTTTGAGACTTATTTCCTGGAGATCTGTCATTGCACTGTGTGACTATGGCACTGGTGGAAATGATGATACAACTAATATTCCACACTAGACTGTACCACTATGCATGTGTGACTTTAATCTCTGTAGGCCACACTTGCCTTTCACCTGTTCTAGGTTCTAAGCTACCTTCTCTTGACTTCTAAACCAGCCTCTGCAGCTCTGCTTCCCCAGTGCTGTGGAAGTGAAACTGAGAAACACAGCAACAGTGATGAAAAGTGACCAAAACTGCAGATTCAGTGTTAAATGAGGACCTAGATTCCACTTGCCATCTCAGAAATAAAGAGCCTTGTGGGCCATGTAGGTCAGGAGGGTTGGTAATCAGATAATGAGATTGTTAGTCAAAATTCTGCCTGTTCCACTGATGGCCAAGAGTCTGACAGCTTGACATGAGCTAGTGGTTTCAGACAGAACAATTCGTGGAGGTTTGGTGCCCATGTCCCAAAATTTCCACCACAACTGGCTTTTGATGAGGGCTTTCATGGTCAGCAGTGGTCAGACAGGTGTATTGGCTGGGGTTTGCATGGGAGAAGCTTGCATCACTTTTGGCTGTGCTATACTTGTACGCCAAAAAAGACGTCAGGTGCCTGGACCATTTTCTGGCCTCTCTCACTGCCCCTAAATTAATTTTAAAACAAAGGAGTGCAACATCTCTGTCCAAGAGGCTGAGAGACCAACACCCGCTCCACTGCCTTTCACAGCACATTGGGTCAGTCAGTGTGACTGATGTAGAATGTGCTCAATTCTGTATGCCAAAGGGGTAATGAAACAGAAAACTCCCTGTGTTCTTTGTTTGTTGTGGCTTCTGCAAGATGTGCCCAGATGGCCACAGCTTGAACACCTGTGTACAGATGATTCTGTTACATGCCCTCAGACCACTAGCTGGCAGCAGGGATGGAGGTAACAGGTGAATCAGCTCTTTCAAAGAAAACAACATTTCCAGAGGGTGACAGTAGAACCTAGCTGTGGGAATCAATATGGATTAAACACATCTGTTTATTAGATGTCACAGGCTGCTAGTGTTAATCCACCTGGTGGAATGTATATCAATCCTGAGCTGATGACGCTTGCTCAGTTATTGCCAGCTCTGTGTGACCTGTGATATCTTTGAGACCATCCCAGCTGGTTTCTGGCTTAATACATATAGGTGGACAAATCCTGGATCTTATTTGGGGATTGAGTTGGGACATTAGGGGTGTGGGGATCACCCTGTTGATGTGATCTGTGACCCACAGCTCTTTCAGTGGCATCCCCTTTATGTCTCTAGTGCCTTTTGTGGCAGACGGGAGACAGGATTCAGCTGGGATGAATCTGAAAAGGGATTTGTTACTGAGACTACTGGACACAGACAGGAGCCTGTCATTCTCCTTGCTTCACTAACTTGCTGACTAACTGCTCACAACCCATGCTGCTTAATGTCATCGGGGTTTCCCTAAGTCCTGGCCTGGAACAAGCAGTCATGGAAGGGAAATGCAGCGTATGCCACAGCACCCAGAAGGGTGATGAAGCTATTTATTGTAAACCAAAGAAGACTGGTGCGTGCACTTCTTGGGATCTCTAAGAGATAACAATATACCTTTTGATGACTCTAAGGTCATCTTTTGTCCTTGACTATCAATATGGTATCTCCTAAAGGTTCTCTTATTCTGTCACCCACAATATACTGGCAGGGCTGGCGCAACCCATTAGGCGACCTAGGCGGTCGCCTAGGGTGCTACAATTTGGGGGGCAGCGACCGCGGCGGTATTTCGGCGGCGGGACCTTCCACCACCTCTGTGGGGGGCGGCATTTCGGGGCGGGACCTTCCGCCACCTAGGGCGGCAGAAAAGCTGGAGGCGCTCCTGTAGACTGGGACAGGGGAAGTGACTTTGGCAGTCAGCCCATTCTCAGTCTGAGTAAGTATAGCACGGGGGATGTTGGTTTTTAAATTAATTTCAATGGCTTTAGATGAGAATCATTGAAAAACAAATGACAAAGCAAATTCTGTAAACTGTCAAGGCAAATAATGTACATTAAAATAAATACCTCACTGAAAAATCCTGAAAACGCATTGAGTAACAAAAATATATTAGAAAGGCTAACAGTACTAGAGGATTTCCTTTCAGCATATGAGGCTTATAATATAGAACTAAACTCAAATGGAATTTTTAATCAGGTAAATTTGAGTTAAACTAGACATGGTTATTCAATACAAAATCCCTTTAAGATTAAAATTGAATCATTAATAAAATGCTAAATGAATACAAAGATAATACTTTTCAGTTCAGAGAGATTGAAGATAAAAAAAATATCAATGAGCTAAATCAGAACTGTTTTTTTAATTGATTGGATTATCCAGTAGAAAAAGCCACAGAATTAGGGATGAGTGACATGATAATAAACAGAGAGAGCTTTGTCACTCCAATGCTGTGGCAAAGGCTTGATCCTGCTAATCACTGAACTCAATAAGAGTTTTGCCATTGGCTTTAACAGGCACAGGTTTAGGACCTAAGAAAATGTTCTCCACCTCTGCGGTAGTATGGGTGAAGCCTCAACTAGTGGGGCTCTTCTGGGTGGCCAGTAACCTGATAAATCCGGGCTGCTTCCTCTAAGAAACAGCCAACTGTCATGAATTTTCCATCTACATGAGGGATAAAATTTGATTGGATTTGGACCGGATTGGCTGGTTCCATTGTGCAGGATTAAGTGAGGCAGGAGTCAAGGTAACACTTACTGCCCCTTTGGTTTCTTTCTTCCACTCATTGCTCTGAGACATTTTTTTCAGGCCGCTCTGGATGTCTATTCGATTGTAATAGTCACAATCTTTAAGTCAAATGATTTTCAGATCATTGCAAGTAATTCTGAATAACAAACAAATTCAGTCATTTTAAGATGGTGCTCAGAAAAACTGCAAGCTGAACAATGAAGTGAAATTTATCTAGTAGTTTATTGCTTATTTGCTCACCTCTAATTTCCATGTAGTGGACTGCAGGAGCAGCCAGAGCAAAATAAGTGCCGTAAGTCAAGGGCAGCATATATGATCATCAGCTCTCTCTCATTCAAGTGTTTAATTAGTTGCCTAGCTGATCCTAAGCATTTCAAGTATACGTTCTACCTGGTAAGTGTCCTTCGTTGAGGCAGCCACTCCTGTACAGCCAAAGTTTATAGACAGGATAATTGACTCTTGGAAGCCAAGATTTCATATCACACAGAATCAAGTTGACTCTGATAATGGCTTTAGTAGCTCACATGCGTCCTCTGTTAGGAAGATATAGCATACAATACTGCAACACATCGACAGAATGAGTCCGAAATTATAACCCATTGACACACAAGATTGTACTGCACCTAGCACTATAGGGGCATGGTCTATGACTAGGGCTCCTAGGGGGCTATAGTAATACCAATAAATAACTACACAAACAACAATAAAAATACAAGTTTACTAACAGCGTGGTAGCTCTGGTGGCCAGTGGGTATTCTACACCCCCTGCCATCCTCACATACCTGGCAAAGTAGAAAGATGGCTAAGGGTCAGAGTCCACACTTAGATGAAGGCAACCTGGTGAGGAGATTAGGGCACAGAGAAAGGAGTCTGCCATGTGCACTAGCTGTTCTCATCTTTCTATTTGATGCACTGAGAAGTAGCTTATGTATTTATTAATGGGTGGGTGTAATTTTAGGCTTTCAAAAGCAAAACCATAGGGAATAATACATAATCCCATTGGAGATACACCTCTACCCCGATATAACGCTGTCCTCGGGAGCCAAAAAATCTTACCGCATTATAGGTGAAACCGCGTTATATCGAACTTGCTTTGATCCGCCGGAGCGCGCAGCCCCACCCCCCCGGAGCACTGCTTTACCGCATTATATCCGAATTCGTGTTATATTGGGTCACGTTATATCGGGGTAGAGGTGTATATGTTTATATAGATATACACATATATACACCCCACACACACAACTTGATATCAGTTATTTATATCATATTTCAATTACACCTCTACCTCGATATAACGCTGTCCTCAGGAGCCAAAAAATCTTACCGCATTATAGGTGAAACCGCATTATATTGAACTTGCTTTGATCCACCGGAGTGCGCAGCTCCGCCCCCCTGGAGCACTGCTTTACCACGTTATATCCGAATTCATGTTATATCGGGTCGCGTTATATCGAGGTAGAGGTGTATTTTTCAGGTGTTGGTGAATTTTAATGCTCAAAAAAGGTTAGATATGGAAAGTGTGGAAGAGCTGTATAAGTGTTCCCCAGACAGCTCTGCCAATATACTTCAGTCCCAATATCTGGCACTATCTACTATTCCAGTCCTTCCTCCACAGCTCAGCCAATACACTTCAACCCAGTGGGCACAGAAGAGCACAGAATATTGCTTTTATGTGGGTCCTACATACATTTCTTGGCCAAAGAGCAGTGGATTTTGTTCTTTCTTCTGTTTAGACAGAACACCATATTCTGCAACTTTAACATGGGTCAAATGTTGGGCTTTCAGACTGCTTGAAAAAGATTCTATAATAAATTGTAAGCTATATTTCTGATGGTATACCCCCTCCTCCCTTTTCATTCATTGCTCCACTCCATGATTAACAGCTGAGAACATATATTCCACCCTGAAATAATAGCAAGGGAGGGAAGTAGGATGGACATATATCCCCATAAGATTTCATCTCTATGTATGGTGTTTATTAGATAGTCCGCTTGGCCTGCAGCCATGTATCTGTATATCTCAATAAGGAATGCAGCCTCTGACTGTCTGAAGTGCTGGCATTTACAGAGCATGTGTCATCCAGTTATTGCCTCATGTCCCTCCTGACAGTCTTGATCATCTGTTAATTAAAGTGTATGACCTCTCCTCTGCACTCTGCCTCAGAGCTTCCATTTTGCAGGCACCAACTTCTTATTTGTGGTGTAGTCATTTATTATGCTTCTACATTTCACCTAGAAAAAGCAACACAGCAAAACGGTGACTGAATTCGGTGGGTTGTGGGGGGAGGGTTAGTTTTAGCAGATACCAAATCATCTTCCTGTGAGATGAAAATTTCCCATAGTGAAGATGGCATGTGATGATAATGCTGTACATAACGTTATAGATCAAGTACTTTATACACTCTGAAACCCACCTAAAGGAAGCTGTCCAGGCAGGTGTGAGCTAGACTAGATCTCCAGTCTGTCTCTGGAAGTAATTATCTCATTCCTTTGCCATCCTCTTTTATCATCACCAAACTTTCTGAAGTGCTCTCAATGAGACTTTGGATTTTCATATCTAGGCAGGGGTCCCACTAGCAGACTCCATGTCAGATCACAAAGTAGTTCCTCCTCCAGGATCTAGAAAAGTCTGCAAAATCAGCTGTGTTGACAACAGAGCAATCCTCTGAAGATGGGTGGTTAGCAATGAGTTGAGCAGCCAACTTCCTCTTAGTTAGCTGTGATTCTAGCCCTTTATCTCTGGCCAAAGGCTGGATATATAAGGATCTAACAGTCAGAATTACGGTGAGGCTCACAGTCTACACTTCAGGGACTTATTGCATGCCCAAGAATGCAAAATGATGCAGGAAGGTAAATTTTGCAATGCAGCGGTTTGATGGTTAGTGCTGAAGTGCATGGATGAGGCGGTAAAGAATTTGGTCATTGGTTAAAATGCAAGAATGCATTCTTAGCTTTAGAACGAGCATGATGAAAGAAAGAAAGAAAGAAAGAAAGAAAGAAAGAAAGAAAGAAAGAAAGAAAGAAAGAAAGAAAGAAAGAAACTCTCCTCTCAGCTCTCTGATGTTCACTGAGATTCTCTGAGAATTGATACTAGCCCTACAGATCAGTCTCTCAAAATTATACCTGTCCTCTCACCTTACAGAAATCGGTTTTTGAAAGGAAGAGTGGTAAAATATCATTATTTTTCAAATTATCATGCTGACACTCACTACATAGCAAGGGAGTCATAGTATTAGAGCAAGCTGGGATGTGTACCTAACACAGGAGAGGGATTCATTGGGAGATGAGAGGGGTCTGAAGGAGGTGGGCAGAGAGCGAGAGAAGGTCTTGAAGCACCTGGAAGGATAGTAGACTTCTTAAGGATAAGGAAACTTTAAGGAGTTCTTTGTGTAACCCAGGGGCTGCCCAGTATTTTCTAAGCTGAGGTCCGATTCTCCCCTGATTTGCATAGTCACTTACAGGCAGTGCAAAGCAGGTGTAAAACCATACCAACTTGCTTGGGTTGCTTTTTACACTAACTTTGCACTGGTGTAAATGACGACACAGGATGCCAGGCTGGGGAGAATCAGGCCTAACACTGATTCACTAGCTAGCAAATGCGGAAACAACTTCAGCACTCTGGGCCAGATGCTTAGATTTCATAGATCCATTGTCTTCAGTGGGGATCTGTTGATTTACAAGCTGAGGATCTGATGCTCTTTAAAAAACTGGACCTTTCTGACCAGCTATAACATGCTATGTATCCAGCCTGATTTTCCTAACTTTTGAATGTTGATTTCCTTCCATAACTGGTGATAAAGTGCTGCCCTGATGTTTCAGGATGATTGTTAGTCATTGAGCAGTCCAAAGCACTTGGAATTCATGTCTTATTGCCTCCTCCCCCTATCACGGCATGGTATAATTGTTCAGAACTGCATAGCTTTCCCACCAAGTGTAATAGCACTAACCAGAAAGGCACTGCTATAGCCACTTGCGAATGCTCGTCCAATTGGGTCGTCCCATGCAAATACAGTGTAAACAATGCAAACAAATTGGAGTGAACTAGACAGTAATATACATAGAGGAACTTTATTTTTTTCAATGGCTGATGCGTTACATACTATTCAGCACCATACTTCTGCGATGCTGAATCAGATTGAGACCAGGTCTCCAGGCCTGTGCTCCAAAGTGGCATGGAAATCACTACCCAGAATGGTCCATGAAATTATGAACTCACAAACCACTGAAGTCAATCAATGAGCAGCAACTGAAACTTCAGAGAAGGAAAAAAACAAGGATTGAGACCCCCTGTTCTTCAGAGAAGCACTAGATTGCTTTGGTGTTTGAAAGTATGATTTACTTCGACCAGAGAAGCATTGCTGAAACTATTGAGTAGTTATAAAATAATAGCTGCCAGGTGGCTAGTGACAGGTTAACTTACATGAAACCTCTTGCACTTTGGTACCAACCAGTCATTAGCCAGAAGTGACACAGTTCATGGACACTTACGTTTCCTAAATGTACTAAGAGGTTTTAGAACAGGAGTACTTTTTGTTTCAGAGCTGCTGATTATTTTGGCTTGTGAATCAAATGTCCCATTGAGAACCCCCTTGGACATTTGCCATGAGTAAGACAGTGTTCAGGATTTTATTTTAAATTAAGATGAGATATACTGTTAAAGCACATTAGAATACATTAGGAAAAAATAACAATCCAAGAGCAAAAGAAGGAAAAATGAAACTCCATTGCACATGTCACCATGCTAATGGTCTCATCTCACTCACAGAAATCTTCCACTGATCTTTTTCAGTGCCTTTTTATGGGGAAAGAGAAAAGGGTTTACTTGGTTTTTGTTTGTTTGTTTTGTTTTGTTTGTTTGCCACTCAGAGCCAGCTTCAGGCACCAGCAAAGGAAGCAGGTGCTTGGGGCAGCCAATGGAAAGGGGCGGCATGTCCGGGTCTTCGTCGGCAATTCGGCGGCAGGTCCCTCACTCCCTCTGGGAGGGAAGGACCCGCCGCCGAATTGCCCCCGAAGAATGAAGCGGCGCAGTAGAGCTGCTGCCGAAAGTGCCGCTGATCGCAGCTTTATCTTTTTTTTTTTCCCCCCGCTTCACCGCTTGGGGCAGCAAAAAAGCCGCTTGGAGCCAGCCCTGTTGCCACTTAGGATGAATGCAGGGTCCCAACACTACTTGGGCTACTGTCACAGAACTGAGTCCTGCAAACACCGTTCACACGAATAGTTCCACTGAGAACTAAATCACAGGAGTAAAGGTGCTTGGGGATGGTCTTCTCAAAAGCACTCAGCAATGGCCTAACCCTTCTCCCATTGAAGTCAATGGAAATTGTATCATTGACTACAATGGGAGCAGAATTAGGCCAATCCTGAGCACTTTTGAAAAGCCACCCCTACACAAGCATGTGATTACCGAACTGGGCCTTTGTCAAATTGCGTCTCTCACGCGCTCTCTTAGAACATCTTATATTTACTGCCAGTGCCTGTAGTAAAATATGAAGTGTTAAAGCCAACAGTTTTGTGCCTGCTGCTAACCTCTTCGGGCTTTCTAAATTAAAATTATTTGGCTCTACCATTTCATCTAATTAGGGCTATTCCTGGCCAGTGCACTAATGATTTTTAAAAGAAAAAGATGAGAAACTTCAGCATGGAGTTTTTCCAAGTGCAAAGAACATTTCAAGGAAGTCAAGGATAATCAGACACCATGGTTGGAAACCTGCTTGCTGTTATCATGCACAAAATTCTCTTTCTCAGCAATACTTTTTCTTTGTTCAGAGCAGGTTGTTTTTACAGTAGATACCTGTCACATAGCAACAGAACATTAATAAAATAATAATATTTATATGTTAAACTCCCATGTTTTAGAAGCTTAGAATGGAAAAAACACTTCTTTTTAAAAATAATAATAAATAATGTCAACTTTTTTCTTTACATTAAAAAAAATCTGTACATGATTACACAATGTAACAAAATACATTTCTGTTTTCCAGGCTAAGGCCGTCATCTTTGGGTTAGATCTTCATCTAAGGAGGTTACAGGCCCACGGTGTAGAACCTGTGTATTTCCCACTGCACGAAAATCAGACTCCCAGGGTTCCTAGATCTACAGCGTTGCCTGTCATTTACATGCAAAGGAGGAAGCTGCCTACAAGGAATGTAGTAATAGCTGCATGCAGGAAGTAGCTAGGATATGAGATTATTGTAAAAGGGCAGGTGCATCGGGCAACATTTGAAAGTTCTGAAGCTTGTTTTTTTTAAGCCTCACAGGTGGATGAGGGGAGGGGAGGGAAGAAAAAGCAAAACACCCAAGTAGGAGTTTGTCTTCCAACTGTAGCTAGAAAAGCTCTTTAGATGGCATATATTTATCAACATGGCACTTAGTGAGCTATTACAGATTGATATTCCCTAAGGACTTTGTCTCTTGATCAACCTTTCTTTTACAGGCGGGATGCCCAAAGTTTGCCCAAATAAGCACTACTGCATCTAATAGGTAGAAAATGGGGCAGACTGTGACTACTGTCTTCTGGCTAATATAGATCAGCACTTGCTGGGACTTGCAGTCTCTGAGTGGGCCATGTCTCCATATCAAAGATGATATGTCTCTGTGGGCTGCATTTTAGATCCTCATGGGCTATTTTTGCTCATTGGCTCTTTTACCAGAGATCTTGGTCAGGACCCTCACTGGAAAGTATCTACAGGGAAACACTGTTTCCATTTGATATTGCGCTGGACAGGGGGAATTGTCAGCTCACACTGACAGATCTCACCATTGAAGATAACTGAGAAGGAAAAGAATTCCTTTTCTTTTCAGAAAGAAAACATAAGCACTACGTCTCTCCTGACAGCACCATGTTAGGCGTAGGTGTGACCTTGAGCAGACAAAGGAGGCATTTACTGCAGTTCAGCGTTACAGCTTCAAGTCAGACTTTGAAATCTTTAAGATCACAATATTGTGGCCACAAAACAAAGAGGCGGCATGCAGCAAAAAATGGCAGCTGGCGAAAAACCATAAATCTCAGTGTGGGTATGTGTGTGCGAGGGCTTGTGTGTGTGCTCTTTGTATACAGGGATGGAAGTTTGCACACCTCTGTAAAGCACTGACATTAAGGCCCTGCTGCGTTAATAAAGTCCAGTCATCCTCCTGCAGCAACAGAGAGGTCTCCTCAATTGTTCTGCACATTGCATCCCCTCCTCAGCCTCGTCAGTCACCATCTTCATGCTGTTAGCCATTCCTATCAAATCAATACAGGAGGCACCAGGGAAATGCAGGCAAATGAGCTTGCATTAGAGTCCTGCTGCCCCAAAATCATCTGGTGTGCAGGTGTGCGGTTCCTCTGCCAGGGTCTTCATTAGAAACAGGACTCCTGGGATTCTGGGTCATTGTGGATGGGAAGCTTCTCGTGTTCCTGATGATGCCCATTATGTAAAACTGTGTACCTAGGAGGAGGGGAAAGCAAAACAAATAGGAGTCACTAGAGCAAATTAAAAAGGACAGGCTGAGCCTTTTCTTTTCTCAGGAGAGTCTGAGACCTAGGCAGGTTGACTTCAGAGTGCTCCTAATATCCCGTTTCCCTGCTCCACCTGCCAAGTAAAATGTAAATCCAAACCATGTTCATGATGGCAGAAGATGACTGTGACTATAATGTTAACCCCAACCCCTGCAAAGTAGGAACCTGCCGGTTCATGTAGAACTGAGCTATAACAAGTACCATAAGAAACCAAGCCAATGAATTAGGAGACCCGGGATTCTGGGGTGGATGTTGGTGACTGAGTTGTCAACACAGAATTGAATCTCTTTAAAGCAAGTATTAAAAAATCACTTTGCTTTGGCTTGGAATGTATATGTCCTTTAAAGTGACCCAGAGACCTGCCCTCTGAGTCATGTGAACCATACACTAAAAACAACTGATTGCTAGTAATCTCAGTTCTTTTAGTACAACTGTCCTGAATACTGATCATTTCATGTCCAATTAGATCATTGCCATGCAGGATTACAACCTTCTGGAGACTCCTGAAATACACACAGTTCCCCGATTGAAAAATGAGAGCATTCTGCAGGCTAAACTCCACTTCATATTCACAAATTACTGATTTCCTGCAGACTCTGGGCCCTAACTGATGGTGCTGTAAATGAAGGATGGGGGTAAGGACCTCCATCTCTGCCTCTTATTCCACTATCTAAACTACCAGGCAGCCTCACGCTGCCCTTCTCAAAACAACGTTATGTACAGCAAGTGGCGTTGCTGGCTTAGGCTGGTGGAGACCCATTGTTCTGGTTTCTGTCTCTCCTAGTAAAAGGGATTTGGAGTGCAATGCTTAGTGAAAAGGGGTAGGTGTGAGATGATCGGAAGGCTCCCCAGCAACTGGTGCCAAAGTGGCTCATGCAAATCCTTGCAACACTTCATATCTAATAATCAGTCTTCCTTGCAAGAGTCCAGACTCCCCCCAAAATGGAATTGCTGCACAGAACTAGAGGGGGAAAAACACCGTTCACTGAAGCAATTAATTATAATGACTTCTCAGGTGCCACCCTGTGAGGTCAGATGTTCAAAGCCGCTCAGCACCCCATGTGGATCCAACAAGCTGGCATAGTTAATGCTTCTCCACAAGAGGTGGTTGCTATGTTAATGGGAGAAGCTTCTCCCAACAACACAGTGAGGTCTACATGGGGGGGTAGAACTATGTTGTTCAGGGGTGTGGATTTTTCACACCCCAAGCGACATAGTTCTACCGATATAGGTCTGTAGAGTAGATCTGGCCTAAGTGTCCATGTAAACAAGCCTTTATTCCCCTTCATCTGAACCTTACACATCTGAAACTGAGGAGTATAAAAATATTGCTCAGGCATGCAGGAGTGAAATCAGAAAGGCCAAATCATACTTGGAGTTGCAGCTAGCAAGAGATGTTAAGAGTAACAAGAAGGGTTTCTTCAGGTATGTTAGCAACAAGAAGAAGGTCAAGAAAAGTGTGGGCCCCTTACTGAATGAGGGAGGCAACCTAGTGACAGAGGATGTGGAAAAAGTTAATGTACTCAATGCTTTTTTTGTCTCTGTCTTCACGAACAAGGTCAGCTCCCAGACTGCTGCACTGGGCAGCACAGCATGGGGAGGAGGAGACCAGCCTTCTGAGGAGAAAGAAGAGGTTCAGGACTATTTAGAAAAGCTGGACGAGCACAAGTCCATGGGGCCAGATGCGCTGCATCCGAGGGTGCTAAAGGAATTGGCGGATGTGACTGCAGAGCCGGTGCCCATCTTTAAAAAAGGGAAGAAGGAGGATCCAGGGAACTACAGGCCAGTCAGCCTCACCTCAGTCCCTGGAAAAATCATGGATCAAGGCCTCAAGGAATCAATTCTGAAGCACTTAAAGGAGAGGAAAGTGATCACGAATAGTCAGCATGGATTCATCAAGGGCAAGTCATGCCTGACTAAGCTAATTGCCTTCTATGACGAGATAACTGGCTCTGTGGATGAGGGGAAAATAGTGGACATGTTATTCCTTGACTTTAGCAAAGCTTTTGATACGGTCTCCCAAAGTATTCTTGCCGGCAAGTTAAAGAAGTATGGGTTGGATGAATGGACTATAAAATGGATAGAAAGCTGGCTAGATCATCGGGCTCAATGAGTAGTGATCAATGGCTCCATGTCTAGTTGGCAGCCGGTACCAAGCGGAGTGCCCCAAGGGTTGGTCCTGGGGCCGGTTTTGTTCAGTATCTTCATTAATGATCTGGAGGATGGTGTGGACTGCACCCTCAGCAAGTTTGCAGATGACACGAAACTGGGAGGAGTGGTAGATACGCTGGAGGGTAGGGATAGGATACAGAGGGACCTAGACAAATTAGAGGATTGGGCCAAAAGAAATCTGATGAGGTTCAACAAGAACAAGTGCAGAGTCCTGCACTTAAGACGGAACAATCCCATGCACTGCTACAGACTAGAGACTGAGCGGCTAGGCATCAGTTCTGCAGAAAAAGACCTGGGGTTACAGTGGACGAGAAGCTGGATATGAGTCGACAGTATGCCCTTGTTGCCAAGAAGGCTAACGGCATTTTGAGCTGTATAAGTAGGGGCATTGCCAGCAGATCGAGGGACGTGATCATTCCCCTCTATTCGACATTGGTGAGGCCTCATCTGGAGTACTGTGTCCAGTTTTGGGCCCCACACTACAAGAAGGATGTGGAAAAATTGGAAAGAGTCCAACGGAGGGCAACAAAAATGATTAGGGGTCTGGAGCACATGACTTATGAGGAGAGGCTGAGGGAACTGGGATTGTTTAGTCTGTAGAAGAGAAGAATGAGGGGGGATTTGATAGCTGCTTTCAACTACCTGAATGGGGGTTCCAAAGAGGATGGATCTAGACTGTTCTCAGTGGTAGCAGATGACAGAACAAGGAGTAATGGTCTCAAGTTGCAGTGGGGGGAGGTTTAGGTTGGATATTAGGAAAAACTTTTTCACTAGGAGGGTGGTGAAGCACTGGAACGGGTTACCTAGGGAAGTGGTGGAATCTCCTTCCTTAGAGGTTTTTAAGATCAGGCTTGACAAAGCCCTGACTGGGATGATTTAGTTGGGAATTGGTCCTGCTTTGAGCAGGGGGTTGGACTAGATGACCTCCTGAGGTCCCTTCCAACCCTGATATCCTATGATTCCATGAAACAATTAACCAGTCCTAAAGTGCATGTTTAAAAAGGAATATGATCAGTTCTACTACTTTAGCATGCATGAAGAGGGGAGGCAAATAGCATTAGACCCAAGATTTGTTCTTATAACACTCTAGCCACAGAATGTCTAGAATTGCACACTCCTCTGTGCAAAGTAGGGCCTTTGAGTGCATGTACTAAGTACCTATCTGTTAGGGCCTGTGTAACAGAAAAGGGCCTAAACCAAAAGCAGGGATATGAACACACCCAAACTTTGGGGAAAACTCGCTCTGGATCTAAATTTGTCCTGGCTCAAGCTCATTTCTAATATAGCTATCAGCTGTTTTAATACTGATCATTATGCATGTGGATATAACCATTGAAACAGCTTACCAAGGGATGAGGTGGATTCCCAACCACTTGAAATCTTTAAAATAAAGATCAGATGGCTTTCTAAAAATATGCTCTAGCTCAACCACAAGATACGGGCTTGATGCTGGAATTAGTGGGTGAAATGCAATGGCCTGTGCTAGACAGGAAGTCAGACAAGATTAACATAATGGTCATTTCTGGCATTAAAAATATAAGAACAATTTGCAAAGACTTGATTTTTGTATATTGTGCCAAGTCAGACTGAACTCATTTGTGCAAGAAGCTCTATCAAGGAAACATCAGCAAGCCAGGATCTGTGCTACAGCTGAGTTAAGAGAGACCATGTGCTCTGCGAGCAAGGCAGCCATGCTGCAGAATGATGCACAGTCTGTTCAGCAGCAGGAGAGACAGCTGTTGAAAAGTGGCTTCATACAAGGCACCCAGCATATCGTCCATCTCTGCTTGTAGTCAGAAAGGAATTGTCCATGTTCGGCATTTTAGCAGAAGGTGCCATCTGTACGAAAAGCGAGCTAAAGAGAAATTGTTAGTGTGCTGTAGAATCTCTCAGGGCAGAAATTTATTTTCATGTTGCTTCTGGTGCTTGGTCCAAAAATTCCAACTGTTTGCCATCTGGGGAGATGGGCATATGGGGGAGGGAGAAGCATTCTGTATCACAATGAGCAATCATACCACAGTGTGAAAACTAAAACAAGGGAATAATAGATATTCTGTATTATTGACGCCTGGGAGGTTTCATAAATATACTGCCTAAGGGCTTTTCCATTGGTGGACTACTGTGCTATGTGATGGTTTCTCAGTGGTTTCTCCTTTCATATGACACTTCAGACTGCTTAATTGTTACAGCGCTAACTTTAAAATCCAGATGTAGAAGATCATAAGGCCCCGCCCTTCTCAGATTACAACACTTTATTCAATCTGCTGTCTGGGATTATCATCTTCACTTTACAGGCACAAACATTCACAGAAAGCACATTTCAAATTGAAATGCACAAGCATTTGTGCAACTGAATTTTACATTCACTCACACTTGAAGCACTTGCATATTCATCCAATCGGGAAACAACATGCCATGTGACTTATCTCACCAATCACAACTAAGCGACACTAGGTGGATGCCGAATAGTCAGGATAAATGTGTCAAGAGGTATTTGCTGAGTAGGTTTGAATAATGAATAAATCTGAGGAAATCACAATCCATGAACAGAAAAAGAGGCTAAACTCATTGAGTAAATTATTCACTGCAAATTATTTGCTCAGCTCTACTACCTACAATGAGTCGCTAATATGGGACGTTTAAATGCTGGTTCAAACTCCATTAGAAATAGCTCCCCACTCTTCCTATCATGTATGAAGCTGACTCCTCCCCTAACTCAGTAACGAGTGCTTATTGCCATTTCATTTCAGACCACAAACAGCATCACCCAGCACTAATGTCCGATAAAGGAGAGCCATTATTACCCATAAAGGAACTTCTGCCTCAGGCTGTTTGCATGCTTGCAAAATGGTATTTTAATTGTGATAATGACCAATTTGGAGATAATTGCTTCTGCAGCACACACTGTTTCTGACAGTACAATGGGCTTTTTAATTAAATGGTTGGAATTAGCTTTCAGCACAGTTGAGGGGACTGTTTGGATAAATCCTTGACAGATTCATGATAGAAATGAGGAGGCTGTGATCCTAAAATATCTTGGGAATTCACCAAATACAAGGAAAATAATCACCAACAGGATATAACTTTCTTGCAGTTTCTCCCTTCAACTCTCAGCCAATCACACCCGCTCCCCCCGTCCCCTCCCCCCCCCCACACTCTGATTTGTACAATTAGGGAAGCAAAGCCAAGATAGTTAGTAGTTTTTGACTCCCCCCAGGTACCCTGTGCTGCAAAACAGTCCCCAGAACTGTGGAGGTCTCTTGTGCCTGCTTGTCCCGCTCCTTCCAATGGGAACATTGAAACTTGGATGCACTAGTCAGGAGGCTCCCTATAGAATTATCTGTCATCATGGTGGGGAGTCTAGGAGATTATTTATGGGGCTTTATAGTATTCAAACCAAAGCAGGAAAGAAGGCAGCAGAAGCAAAGGTGGGCATCTCTGCCCTAGAAGAAATGCCCCTGGAAAGCTATCTCGCAGAGGTGACAGCCCAGGATGGTGTGTCACCTGCAAGAATTACATGAGCTAACACTGGAGTGAAGCTCAATGTGCCATGGTGCCTGAGCTTCCTGGATGTGAATTCTAGCCCTGAGCCCAACATTAGACCCAGGATTTGTTCTAGGCAAGGGGCCAAATTCATCCCAACTCCCATTCTGAGTGTGGACCAGGGGCTGGGTAAATAGTGGCTTGACACTTTTGCACCTCCTCTTTCTGAGGGCTGCTCTTGATAGTGGAGCACAACATAGAGTGCCGGGGCCCTTCTAGCAGGCAAAACTAGCTGGAGAACAGGAACATTTCTGTCCCCATTCCCTGGCATGCCCCTTATGCCTGGGTCTCTGTGAGGGTAGTATAAGGCTATCTACACTGACTATACCTGCCCAGGATGCCCCCTACACCAGGGGAATTCCCCAAGCGGCCCCATACAGCATTACAGCATTTTACGCCTGCAGAGACAATGTAAAAGCGCAGTAGAACAGTAATGAATCAGTCCCCTTAACTTTAACAATAGCCCGGGCCTAGCCCTAACACTCATATCCATCCCTCATCTCAAGGACCCTGGCTTGATTCAAGTCTGTAATCTTACATTAAATTAACCTTGGTGGCTACCGCAAGGACGAGGGGCCACTCCACACTTAGAACTATGTCACAAACAATGGGCAAGGATTTGGGTTGCATTAGCAGGCACAGCACATGAAAAACCTGTGGGGAGTGAAGATGGCCCCTGCTGGCTGGAGCTGTCTCACTAATAGACTACAGAAGGGAACTCATGCGTGGCAACTACCTGCACTTTTCGAAGCCTTTGAATAAACATTGGGCTTATCGCTGGTTCCAGTCTTGTTAACCTTTACAAAGAAAAATATTTATTCCCAAAGTGTAATAACAGCAGAGAAAAAAATCCAAAAGCGAAATACCCAGAACACGCCACGCATGGCGAAAGCATCAATCTCAGCCTTGCTGAGGACAGATTGATAGAGAATACCTCAGCCTCCCTAAACCTATTCCACGTAGTGCAGCCACATCTGCTCTCCGTTTGGTAATCACCCCCGAATCTGCCTGTTTATAGTATCAAGTGCTTGCTGAATAGGAAACTTTATTATCAATTCACGGGAGCCTGGTTTCTGTTGTTGTGGCGGGGAAACATTTGTTGAAGACTTATACCAAGTTCTGCAGCTACTTACAGACTAGGCTTGGAAAGATTTGATTTGATTGGGGGGTTGTTAATTCTGTCCCCGACCTAGAAAATAAAGGAAACAGTTTTTCATCATCAACATTTATAGAGATAGAGAGGGGGTTTTTTGTATCCTTGAGGGTAGTAAAAGTCTCTGTATGTGCATGTTTGTTTTGTGTTTGTACATGCATGCTTTTGCTTCTCCACGTACATTGAAAATTTGTGTTCTGCGTGTAGCTGTGTTAGTGTATGTGTGGTTTTGTGAGTATCTGCGTTGGGACTGGTTTCAGAGTGGTAGCCGTGTTAGTCTGTATCAGCAAAAACAACGAGGAGTCCTTGTGGTACCTTAGAGACTAACAAATTTATTTGGGCATAAGCTTTCATGGGCTAGAACCCACTTCATCAGATGCATGGAGTGGAAAATACAGGAGCAGGTATAAATACATGAAAAGATGGGAGCTGCCTTACCGAGTGTGAGGTCAGTCTAACGAGACAATTCAATTAACAGTAGGATACCAAGGGAGGAAAAATACCTTTTGTAGTGGTAATGAGAATGGCCCATTTCAAACAGTTGACAAGAAGGTGTGAGTAACAGTAGGGGGAAATCAGTATGGGGGAAATTAGGTTTAGGTTTTGTAATGACCCAACCACTCCCAGCCTTTATTCAGGCCTAATTTGATGGTGTCCAGTTTGCAAATAAATTCCAGTTCTGCAGTTTCACATTGGAGTCTGTTTTTGAAGTTTTTGTTGTTGAAGATTTGTCACTTTGAGGTCTGTTATTGAGTGACCAGGGAGATTGAAGTGTTCTCCTACTGGTTTTTTAATGTTATAATTCCTGATGTCTGATTTGTGTCCATTTATTCTTTTGTGTAGAGACTGTCCGGTTTGGCCAATGTACATGGCAGAGGGGCATTGCTGGCACAGTTGCACTGCTGTAGCTGTTCAGTGTAGGCATTCACTACAGCAGTGGGAGGGGTTCTCTCTTCCACTGTCTACACCAGGGGTTACGCTGGCTTAACAACGTCTCTCAAGGCTGTGGATTTTTTGCACCCCTGCGAGACATAGCTATGCCAATGTAAGTTTTCACTATACACCAGCCCCTAGTACATAGTAAGAACATTCTGTCTGCTATTTAATACACCTGTTTAAAAATAATCTGTCCCCACCTTGGGGTTTGGGTACCAAGAAAATTTTAAATCTGAACTCTAGGAGAGATGAACATATTATTATTTGCATCACTGTAGCACAAGATAGAAACCCCATCGTGCTGGGCTCTGGCCAGACATATTAAAAGACAGTGCCTGCCCTGAAGGGTTTACAATCTAATTTAAGATGCAACAAGTGGGTGTAACAGATGATTGGAGCGGATGGAGGAGGGAGGTTCAGGGTAACTCTCACAGGAACATGCAGTTACATAGACTTGCTACATGACAATTAGCAGGCTTCAAGTGAAAATACATTTTTAAATAAACCAGAAATAATAGTGATCTCAGGGATCCCTAATGAAGCTTGGTAGCAAATGCAGCCAGCCTTTCAGCTGCTCCCTGCTCGGCCTCTGCCCCTGCACTCTGGGGGCTCAACGCAACAGCAGCCTTGTATCATTACACTTAGTTCTCCATCTGTGCCCTGAAAGTATTTGCATTGCATCAGTGAAGTACTAAAGGATCCTGCAGCGGTGTCATAGCTGTGGGTAGGAGTGATGCTGATTCCTCTGGTGTTCTAACTGATGAGTGGAGGAGGAACAAAGCCTTCAGCCGTTTCTCTCCTGATGAGGGCTGTGAAGAACCTGTCTGATAAGCTGATAAGCTGTTCCCAAAATGAAGCTTCTCTCAAGGCAGTTAAACTAGGCAGCCCCCAAACCTACCTAGTGTAATGGACTATGCTAATTGCTATGGAGTTGTGTGCTGAAGCCTAAGTGGGAAGCAAATGCACATAAATAGGGTGTGGTAAGGGGGTTGGAATGTAGGTAACACTCAGAGCTGGGTCAGTACAGACCATTGCAACTTAAAGAGGCCTTGACACTGCATCTCTGCCTTTACTTTTGTTAGATCAGATCATATGAAAACCAGTGGCACAGAAGGCTCAGAGACAAAATAATCCAAAAGATCTAAAATGCGCATTATTGTCTGTCTGAGCAGAATGTCCAGTAGATGGAAGAGCTGAAGCACCCCACAAAATAAAGAAGAGGGAGATGGTGAAATGAGATTTCAAGATAGGAGCCTGGTGGACAGATGGCCACTTCCAATTCCAGTAGGAGATTCCAAGGAGCCTCTGCTATTGTCAGACATGTTGAGTACCCTGTCACTGTGGGTAGATAAAGGCAGGCAGGATGTCCTTAAGCAGGATGTCCTGAAAGGCAACAGAGATAGAAGCATCCCGAGGATGCTGAAAAATTTGAAGACTTAGGACTTCTTCTATGATTAGATCCTAACGGGTTCAAGACGATTTAAGTCCCAACTACATTATGCAGACAAACTGTAGTAGGAGCAGTTTGAGTGAAATCAGAACAAGAGGGGAGGTGGGCGGGTTGGTGGCCATATATCACTGGAACCTAGCAAACAAGGTGAATCCGGAGTTGAGGGCACCTCTTAGGGTTGAAAACTGTGTTGGTCTAATAACCTTCCATGCCTGCCTTTTCTTAGGAGACTGATACATAAGAACATAAGAATGGCCATACTGGGTTAGATCAAAGGTCTATCTAGCCCAGTATCCTGCCTTCCGACAGCGGCCAATGCCAGGTGCCCCAGAGGGAATGAACAGAACAGGTCATCATCAAGCAATCCAGGCCCTGTCACCCATTCCATCTTCTGGCAAACAGACATATTCTGGGCTGACCCACTGTGGCTGTTTACAACATCCCTTTTATAGCAATCACCCAATATAGTGTCTATTTCTCAAAGCTCTGTTCCAGTCTGATGCACTGAGAGAGAGAGAAATAACCCTTTGCTATAGTGCATCAGGATTACAGTGAACAATCACTTGGCAGCCCAGAGTAGGTTATTTTAATGGATACATCATTCTGAAATAAGCCTTCCACCATCTGTTTGGCCTCATAATTACAAATGCAAACAACATAATTCACAATTGCAACATAAAAAAAAATAAAATAAAAAAATAGAGATGAGATTAAGATGATTGTGTATGGTAGTTATTCCAGGCCATCAAGCATCTGTTCTGCTTTATTCCTGTTTCAGACACAGGTGGAGAACAGCCTCTCTGATTCTTTATTTTGTAGCAAACAGTAATTCACAATGTGTTTTCCTACAGTAGTTACAGATGTAGGGAAGGTTTGGGGCAGACAACGTGATATACACATGTCCGCATTAGTGGTAGGGTGAAGAGAACCATTTAGGCTGTGCTGAAGCAGAGTGGGCCATGAAGCATTCTGGGCAGGGACACAGGTTTATCCCAACCCCAAGTGGAAGAAGTTGCAAAAGAGTTAGAAAGGGAGGAAGTGGGGAAAGGAGAGAAACACTTCACTGTTAAAAGTAGCATTCCCCACGTTTAACAGTGTTAAGGGAAACACAATAGCTCCCAGAGATCCCAAGATGTGTGAGTGGGGACTTCATGGGCAAGGTTAAGCAGCCCATGGCTGTGTTAGCTTTCCCAAATGACTTCTATGAAGCTGGAAAAGGGACGATGAGCTGCTCCACCTCCAGCCCACTCATTCCTCTCCCTGCTCGTTTATCTCCACCCTTCCTCCCAGTAGATAACTAGTTAGATAACTAGTTCCTTACATACCATAGGATGAATTTCACCATGCCCTGCTGACTTGAATTTCTAGTAGTTCTGTTCACTTAATTCTCAGCTGTGATACTTAGAAAAATGCCTGGCAAAAAGCTATGGAGTAAAATTTTCAAAAGCACATAAGTGACGTAGGAGCCTAAACCGCATTTTCAAAAGCACCTGAAGTCGCACTGACTTTCAATGAAACGTAGGTTCATCTAAGGCCCAGATCCTCAAAGGTATTTAGGCACTTAACTCCCATTGAACTCCCAGTGACTTTGAGGATCTGGGCCTTAAGCCACGTAGGTGCTTTTGAAAATTTTACCCCTGACAATGTCGAAGAAATAGTCACACATTCCAAATTTCTTCAGGGATGCAGTATATACAAGGTATACTCCTTACTCCTGTTTAACGGTGCCTGTCCAAAAGCAAGCAGAGCTTGCAGTAGATTAGAACAATAATATTCATCACTAATTATCTGCACTCACGTAACATCTTTCATCCAAGGACTACAAAGTACTTTTTAAACATTAAATGATACTTACCTACTTACTCTGATGTAGGTAACAATTATTTTCTCTGTAAACAGATGGGACACAAAGATGTGAAGTGGTCACACAGGGATTCAATGACCAACAGTTCTGTGCTACACTCACTAGACCATTCTAACATATTAGAGAGACAAGGTGGGTGAGGCAATATCTTTAACTGGATCAACTTCTGTTGGTGAGAGACAAGCTTTTGAGCTAAACAGAGCTTGAAAGCTTTCCTCTCTCTCACCAACAGAAGTTGGTCCAATAAAAGATATTACCTCACCCACCTTGTCTCTTTAATATCCTGGGACCAAGATGGCGACTACAGCACTGCATACATTGAAACATATGGCATTTGGAGGCTGTGTGTGTAAGGAGCTAAGAATCAGGCCCAACTGATTAGTTGTGGTCCAACTTCTGCTTTAAGTTACATCAGGGAAAATCCAGAGTAACTCCTGTCTATGTTACTTATATGGCCTCCGTCTAAGCTCTGCACAATCTTGAATGTATTTATACTGTAAGTTATAACATCCAGTTAGATAGGGAAGTGCTATTCTCCCCATCTAACGGGTGGGGAACTATGGCTCACATAGACTAACTGGCTTGCCCAAGGCAACACAAGAAGTCTGTGGCAGAGAACTGAACCTGAGTCTCTCGCGTCCCAGGTTAGCACCCTAACCAGTGGACCGTCCTTACCATGTTTAGAATTAATTTTCACTGATGTTAATTCTATACCTTAATTTTGATTTGCTTCCCTCTTTAGTCACATGTTCTTTGCTGATGAAGCGGCTATGAATTTTTCATTAAAAACAGAAGCCCCCTCCGTAGCCTATATTTGTGGTGTTATGCAACGGAAGTGAACAGCAGTCATATGCTCTTGGTGCATAAGTTTTCATTTCAATTGCAATATGTGGATTTACCAGCTGTAGCAACCTACATGGAACCCAAAGGGTGCAAACAGCAGTGACTTTAAGTCCCGGTAGGTTCTGTTACTCTTTGTTTGTTTGTTTTTTGTTTTAAATGCAGGAGTATGCTTAATCTGTTACCAGGCTGGGGTTAGATTGGAACATTCTGCTTGATCAAGCACACAGCCTAATTTGGACAAATTCTTCATCCATTTTGTTTTGAATTGACATTTTTGTTCTTTGCCAACCAGATCAAAAAGAAAAAATCAATTCAAAAGGAAACAAAATGAAAAATGGAAAATATCCAATGCAAATTGTGAAACATTTTGGTTAAACAAAAACTGCATTTTTCATGAAAAAAAAAATCTCGCTGGAACAATTTTGACCAGCTCTTTCTCTGCACATTATGATATAATTACAAATTAGCCTTCAACAAATTCATCTGGGAAAATCAAGATTCTACATCTTCAGGCTATTTACTGTGGCACTAATAAGCAAGGCACGCCTTTCCCCTTATGGCTCCATATGAGCAAGCATTACAGGGCCTGTGGTAAGGAAGATGGAGAACAAAAGTAAAGGGAGAATTATAAAAATATGTAAAACAAGACAAAAAATTCACCCCACAACCTATTCCTATTGGGCTGTTGGCCCAATGATATAAGAAGCTCCACCACCAGGTAGAAGTTCCAGTTCTTCCTCCACATTTGGAGGCATTTTAAATCTGTGGGTCCAAACCTATATTGCAACATACTAATCACAGATGGTTCTCATGCTTATCCCTGCTCCACTCTTAATAAGAGTGTAGACTTCATGGAACAAACTGGCTTCCTTCTCTTTGCAGGCTCTGAGAGGAATGACTCATGCCTCCAGCTAGGGAAATTGAACCGCCATATTTGGGCAACAGTTGAAAATCGTTACAGGATGTTAAGGAGGATAACACCACCTACTCTACCCTGCGAAACAGTGACTCTGCTGGAAAAAGATTTGGGGGTTGTGGCGAATAATCAGCTGAACATGTGCTCCCCGTGTGACAGTGTGGACAAAAGGGCTAATTTGATTCCTGGATGCATAAACAATCTTGAGTATAGGAATAGAGAGGTTATTTTACCTCTGCATTTGGCACTGGTGTGACCTCTTCTGGAATACTGTGCCCAGTTCTGGTGTTCACAATTCAAGAGGGATGCGGATAGACTGGAGAGGGTTCAGAGAAGAGCTCCGAGAATGATTACAGGATTAGAAAACATGCTTTATAGTAACAGGCTCAAGGAGTTCTATTTATTTAGCTTAACAAAGAGAATGTTAAGGAGTGACTTGATTACAGTCTATAAGTACCTACATGGGGAACAAATATTTAATAATGGGTTCTTCAATCTAGCAGAGACAGGTATAATTCAACTTTCAGCCATTGAATTGTAGCTAGACAAATTAAGACTGGAAATAAGGCACACATTTTTAACAGTGAGCATAATTAACTACTGGAATGACTTACCAAGTATTGTGGGTGGATTCTCCATCACTGCCATTTTTAAAGTCACGATTGGAGGTTTTTCTAAAAGATCTGCTCTAGGAATTATTTTAGGGAGGTTCTATGGCTTGTGTTATACAAAAGGTCAGGCTAGAGGATCCCAGTGGTCCCTTCTAGCCTTGGAATTTATGAATCTCTGAACCTGCTGAATACAATTTCTTGGGTGAAATTGAGCTTGCAATTTAGCTCTCATTCTGCTTTTTTGCTGATGTGTTAATGTTGCAGAACATCTTAAGTTGATCTCATATTCCCTGTTGGTAACCTATCTAACATTTCCAGTACAACTGCTCAGATTGTCTTTCTGTAAATTAATCATTTATCCTAATTTCAAGAGAGAGAAAGATTTTGGTTTCTGATTTGTAACCTTTGTGTTTCTTTGCATGACTGACATCCTTTCACTCAGAGACAGACGAATGGGTTATAGAAGGTGTGTTTATTAAAGATATGTTAGCCCTTTCACATACACATCTGTAATTCCTTAGGATCTTCTTTGCCTTCTGAGTGGCAAATTTTTAAGGAATTTTTTTGAATGGACCAAAGCAGCAATGAAGTTTAAGTGTATGCAAGAGCTAGGAGACCACTATAGAGCTGTTCTGTTTTGCTCACTTCCTATGAACATTCAAGCATATGTTTTACTCCCACAAATGCTTGAGGAAAGTAAATTTTAAGCTAGAAGTGCCAAGGTGAAACTCTGCTAGTGCCAGTATTCGGACTGGCTCCCTGCATCTGCTTGGGAGCTAAATTTGTCTGCCTAGCAGACAAATGTCTCCATCCCCTGCTGCCATGACTATTTCTCTTCATTGCATACTGATGGTCAGTAAGCATATTTTATATAAGTCACTGCAGGGTTCCCTTACCAGAGTGCTGGCAAGGAAACAGTTAAACAAGTCAGACTAGTATCTGACTGCACCCTTTGTAGCTAGCACCATATATGCACATAAGTTATACTCTTCAACAGTCAGCCAACAAATCCTACAATAGGGTACATCTCGACAACGGATACACAGCTGGTGTGTTGAAACCACAGCTTATCAGGCTGACCAGTATGATCACATTCTTTCCTTGTGCTCCCCATCTGTCTGTCTGTATCCATTTCTTAATTCTTGTCTTATACTTTGGCCTGGTCTACACTGGGGGGCGAGGGGGAAATCAATCTAAGATACGCAACTTCAGCTACGAGAATAGCATAGCTGAAGTCGACGTATCTTAGATCAAATTAAAATTACTTACTTCACGTCCTCGCAGCGCTGGATCAATGGCCGTGGCTCCCCCGTCGACTTTGCTTCCGCCTCTCGCGCCGCTGGAGAGCGATCGGGGATCGATTTATCGTGTCTACACTACACGCGATAAATCGATTCCTGATAGATAGATCGCTACCCACCGATCCGGCGGGTAGTGTAGACGTACCCTTAGATTGGAAGCCGCTTGGGGCAGGTGCCATCTTTTCATTCTATATTTATATGGCTCCTAGCACAATGTGAACAATACCTCCGGCAACACCAATATGTCCCTGAAAAGATTCAAAATTTCCTAAAATACCCCAATCAAGTTTGAAGGTATATTTGTCTCCTTAATATTTTTTTTAAGGAAAGAAAATTTATAGTTTGGGCCTAAGCAGTGCACAGTGTGGTGCAGTGTGTAAAATGTACATAAATATAGTCAAAAATGCCACTTTCGCACTCCAACTGCTTTTTTAACATCAGTTTCTCGTGAAGGCATTTAGATGGATTCACCAGCAGAGTGGATTTAAAAACATTTTGTAGTCAAATTTAAATACAAATTTGTCTCGGAATCACTTGATATTCTTGAGCCACCATGCTCCATGTGTGAAGTATTTACTTCAGCTCAAGTAGTGACCTGGAACTAGGCATATGCTCATCATTCTTTATTAAACTTTAGTTGGGGTTTTATGAAAACAGTTGCTCCCCATCCCACTTACTCCAGCCTCTGGTATGTCTCATCAGACCTCTCCAGAGAGCCTCACTCCTAAAATGGGCTGCCAGTTCTCGCTTCGAGAAAGAGAGAAAGATGCCACTGAAAGGAAATGTGTATTTTGACTTCCTTTACATCAGTCAAATCAACGAACAACAAAACAAGCATTTATCAAGCTAGTTGTTCCTCTTCTCCCTTTTCTCTTCTTTACGGATGTAACTCAAGTAGTCCCTGCATGCTGTTTATTAGCGGAACTCTTCCTGAGTTTTCACTCTGCCTGTCCAGCTTTGGCTCCAGTGGACTGGCTCTACATTAGGCCCATTTGTCTGCAGGCACATTTCAAGACCGCATCCAATCAGACATGCACAATCCCATGGAAGTCGGTGGAGTTATACCGGGGTGAATCTGGCTCCTTGAGTTTTGTCTGTGTCAAAGTTACATCAGCTTAGTTAGGTAAAGTAATGTGATTTATACAGCTGAGGACCTCACTGGATTATGTCAGGAAGTGAAATTGAAGAAGCCAGTCTGATAATTGGATGGTAACTTTCAGGAGATCCAAACTCAAGAGTGGAATACATGATGGGGAATATCAAACACTTGGTGGTGAGTCTATAGCCTCCAGCTAAGGTGACCAGATGTCCCAATTTTATAGGGACAGTCCCAATTTTTGGGTCTTTTTCTTATATTGGCTCCTATTACCCCCCACCCCCTGTCCCAATTTTTCACATTTGCTGTCTGGTCACCCTACCTCCAGCCCAATCAACAGTACTGGAGTGAATTTCAGAAAACATTGGTCACTGAGCCTCTTTTTCCTATGTTATATGGCAAAGCTCACTGGTTGGGAGGAGTGAGCTGGATTGAGAACCTCAGAGACTGAAGTTCTTCATTTATTCACTGGAGAGGTACA
This sequence comes from Emys orbicularis, assembly GCF_028017835.1. NCBI lineage: Eukaryota > Metazoa > Chordata > Testudines > Emydidae > Emys > Emys orbicularis. The sequence continues at coordinate 91,235,752 of NC_088690.1, forward strand.
ACATGGTCAGCAATAGTGCAAGTTTGCCTGTACTGCCTCTCTCCAATGTGCCTCAAACCTGACCCTGACGGATCATTTCTATGGGTGCAGACAGTTCAGCTTGGCCTCTCAAGGGAGATTGCCAGGCACTGCTGTCCCCCTGCCACCGACCCCAGAAGAGAGAGAGATTTATCAAAAATCAAAACCAGGAAACTAGTTTGAAACAACTGATGCATTTCATGTGGGTCACCACGGTGGCAGTGACTTACAGTCACTACAGACAGGACTGAGACGGCAAAGGCTCTGCATTCCATTATCTCTGCTTACCAGCCCAGATCCTCATGCACGATGCTATAAAGTCTGGCCCCACTCAGAACAGTCAAGCTGAATAATAACCTTCTAAGAAGGCAATTGTATGCTTTATACACCATGGAAATGTAGAAGAAGAAGAGGAAAGCATGAGACTAAAACGATCTGATCTTAACCCTATTTACAAATACTGACTATGCACTAATAGAATGGAGAACAGCTGAGCTTTTAAATGATTTCTTTAAAGAATTTGTTAAGAGAAGATGGTCTTGGAGTTAAGACACTGTTCTGACCTTAAGGGAACTAGGTTCAGTTCTGAGATCTGCCAGATTTTCTGTGTGACCTTTGGCAAGTTACTTAATTTCTCTGTGCCTCAGTTCTTCATCTATAAAATTGGGAAATTAATACTTCCTTTGTCCATCTTGCCTTTTTAGATTGTAAGCTCTTAGGGCTAGAGGCTGTCTCTTGCCACCTGTATGTAAAGTATAGAACAATTTGGACACTGTCTTGGGGTATGTCTACACCCAGCCGCTAGTTCGGCGGCTGGGAATCGAAGTTCTGGGTTCGACTTATCGCGTCTTGTCTGGACGCGATAAGTCGAACCAGGAAGTGATCGCCGTCGACTGCGGTACTCCAGCTAGACAAGAGGAGTACCGCGGCGTCGACGGGGGAACCGCGGCGTCGACGGGGGAGCCTGCCTGCCGCGTGTGGACCGAGGTAAGTTCGAACTAAGGTACGTTATTCACGTAGCTGAAGTTGCGTACCTTAGTTCGAATTGGGGGGTAAGTGTAGACCAAGCCTTGGTTGGGGCCTTGAGGTGCTATTGTAAGAAAAAATAATATAATAGTTTAGTTTATTCCAAATAACGTATGTAGTTTAGTTTAAAATGTGTTGCTTATGTAAGATGGGACTAGGCTAAAATACCCTTCAGTACAGTACAGTCTGAGGCTATATTAAGTATTTTTTAAAATTCCAATCACTCTACAAGTATTTGCTAAAATTCCTCCTTCCTTCATTTGTAAAGTCGAGTATATGTTTCCAGCTAGATAAGTAACTGGTATTAGATTATATTTGCCCAAAGGCCTTTGCTGCAGTTATCTAAGGGCATCTTCCTCATGGTTATGATTCTCATTTTCCTCCTTATTATCTTCGTAGCATAGGAAATACTTGCATCTAGATTACTGAAGTTTCTGAAGTGTTCAAAATTTGCTAAATGGAAATGTAGAGATGATTGCAGGTACAGTTTCATGCATCCAGTTTGTGTGTATATATAAAGTCTCAGTACTTAGACTGTACATTTAATCTGCTTCATCTAGCAGTGATTCTTTTTTTTCTTCAATAAATGGAAATAATTATGGAATTATGGCTGTTATTCAAAGCAAAGATTTCAGCATGAATTATAGCCAAGTTCTTTCAAAGGTCAAAGTTTTGGGGAGAGAGGCAATAAGCTCTTGCATGGAATATGTATATAGCAGCAATGAAAATCAAATGCTTGGTTCAGTTCTAATTTGCTTTATTGGCTAGCAGGGCAATAAACACCTCTGTCTCTCTCCCTCTCTGTCTCTCTCTCTCTGTCTCTCTCTCTCTCTCAAACACATACACTCTCTCTCTCTCTTTGCCTCATCAAATGCTGGATCCCATGCCATGCTATAATAGTCACACTGCAGGTATCAAACACAGCACTGCTTATAAACCAGACTCTCGTTTGAAATCTAAACCCTCCTGCTGAGCACAAATCACAATGGAAGGCGCTCTCAGTGCAACAGCAGCACTCTCCAGCTGCCAGCCCATTCGCCGGTAACAGCGTTTCACATTCCCTCCATCACCAAGACGCCTTCAGCATGTCAGTTGTTTCAGACCTCACAAGATGTGGAGACACGCCAAATACAGGGTTCTATGGCCTTAGAATCCGACCCCTCCCCTGTTGAAGACAAATGGAGTTTTTCCATTGGCTTCAAGAAGCAGTGGACTGGGCCTTCGATGTCCATTCCTTGTTGATCAGTGATTGATTGCTAGGTGTGACAATGCTAATGTAGGCCTGGTTTGATTTCAGATGACAGCAGTAAATTCATTTTTTCTTGTGACCTAGGAGAGGATCTGAACTCACAAATCAAGCCTGTGTGCATGTGTGGCTTGCACATCTGCATGTCTTCTCTAGTTGTATGCAAATAATCTCTCTCTGTAACAGGCCATGGAACATATTAAAAAACTGTTAGTTCAAAATTTAAATCCGCATTATCCAGGGGAGAGAACACTCAGGAGGGTGGTTGTGAGGTGCAGAGTCTTTTTCCTCTAGAGCACTCGTTTGAATCCAGCCCAGGTCAGGGCCACGACTGAAAGCAATTAGCCATTGATGGCTTGGTTTGGTGGTCTTTGTCAAATGAGCCACTGAAGTACAGTTGTGTCCTAAACAGAGAGGTGTCCACATCCCAAAATGCACCATCACTGTTGTCATAATTGCCCGCCTTGTTGTCAGCCTCAGAGAGAACAATGACATGATGAGGATGAAGGCTCAGCACCAAAACATGGTCCTTCAGGGGTAGGAGAAAGGAACGTTGGAAACTTTTGCTGCTGTTGTCCCTGTGCTTAGATAGCCCATTAGTCTGATCTGTTATGGTGACGCCCATGTTCCTATTCTGTGCACGAGCAGATGACTACATCTTACAGAGCTAGCAAATGTGGCAGCTTTCACCAGCTACTTTAAAAGTAATCTGCCTCATTTTCCTAATGACAGTTTTGATTCCCCCGAGAACAATAGATGCTGTGTTCCTCCAGCACATCGTTAATACATTCACCACACACCTCTCTTGAAAATGACTAGCGGTTTATCTCTCACTTCTTCATAGACGAAAGGAGGAAGCTCCCAGACAAATCCTACAGACTTGAGATGCTAAAGAGTTCCGAAAAAACTTCAGAATTTGGGAGTTTACATGAACACAACCTCTGAACATTTTGGCCCAGATCCTGAAAGGTATTTAGGGTCCTAACTCCCATTGAAATCAATGGGAATTAGGAGCCTAAATACCTTTGTGGATCTGGGCCTTTGAGATTTACTCCTTGCTGTTCACTATGCACCATACTCTAGAGTCTAGCTTGGAACCTTAATCAGCTAATTCAGCCTGAATTCTCTGCCTCCATTTACAGTGATGATGGTGGCTCAGTACCCCTCAGCTATTGGACTGTTGCTATGTGAGTTGCAGATGGCGGCTGAGTGGATTTGTTGTGCCAATCACCTGAAAGACAAATCTTTAGACAGGCTGAGAAATGATAATGGAGAGCCCCCTACCTAATCAATCATCATTCTCTTTGTATTTATAAAGAGCCCATCACCATGGTGTCCAAGTACCAATATGATAAAATACTAGGTTACATTGTGTTGAAATATATACAATTTTTAAAAACATATTTATATTTTAACTGGGGATTTTGCTTTTTGCTCTCAGCTACTCAGAGGATCCCAGTGGATACAGCTGCAGAGCCTCATATCTCCTCTCAGAGAGCAGTAGGGGATGGTTGGATGAGATGGAATGATTGGTGATTTTTGTCAGAAGTAAATCCTGCTGAACAGCACTCAGGAGCATAATCATTCTCAGTGAAGAGAACCCTTCCCTAACTCACTCCTTCTCTGACTCATACGCTCCTCATCACAGACATTAGAGATGGTAAAGACCTATTAATTCACCCAAGCCATGTCTCTGCCAATGCTGGATTGTTCCCGAAAGCACACTTTCCATTGCTTTGTCCAGTCTAATTTCAGATGTCCCAGGTAGTGGTACTCCACTTGAGAGACTATTCCACATGGACTTCAGAAAAGCAGACTTTGACTCCTTCAGGGAACTGATGGGCAGGATCCACTGGGATAATAACATTAGGGGGAAAGGAGTCCAGGAGAGCTGGCTGTATTTTAAAGAATCCTTATTGAGGTTGCAAGAACACACCATCCTGATGTGTAGAAAGAATAGTAAATATGGCAGGCGACCAGCTTGGCTTAACAATGAAATCCTTGTTGATCTTAAACACAAAAAAGAAGCTTACAAGAAGTGGAAGATTGGACAAATGACCAGGGAGGAGTATAAAAATATTGCTCAGGCATGGAGGAGTGAAATCAAGAAGGCCAAATCACACTTGGAGTTGCAGCTAGCAGGATTTCTTCAGGTATGTTAGCAACAAGAAGAAGGTCAAGAAAAGTGTGGGCCCCTTACTGAATGAGGGAGGCAACCTAGTGACAGAGGATGTGGAAAAAGCTAATGTACTCAATGCTTTTTTTGTCTCTGTCTTCAAGAACAAGGTCAGCTCCCAGACTTCTGCACTGGGCAGCACAGCATGGGGAGGAGGTGACCAGCCCTCTGTGGAGAAAGAAGTGGTTCAGGACTATTTAGAAAAGCTGGACAAGCACAAGTCCATGGGGCTGGATGTGTTGCATCTGAGGGTGCTAAAGGAGTTGGCGGATGTGATTGCAGAGCCATTGGCCATTATCTTTGAAAACTCATGGCAATCGGGGGAGGTCCCAGATGACTGGAAAAAGGCTAATGTAGTGCCCATCTTTAAAAAAGGGAAGAAGGAGGATCCGGGGAACTACAGGCGAGTCAGCCTCACCTCAGTCCCTGGAAAAATCATGGAGCAGGTCCTCAAGAAATCAATTCTGAAGCACTTAGAGGAGAGGAAAGTGATCACAAATAGTCAGCATGGATTCACCAAAGGCAAGTCACGCCTGACTAACCTAATTGCCTTCTATGATGAGATAACTGGCTCTGTGGATGAGGGGAAAATAGTGGACATGTTATTCCTTGACTTTAGCAAAACTTTTGATACGGTCTCCCACAGTATTCTTGCCAGCAAGTTAAAGAAGTATGCGCTGGATGAATGGACTATAAGATGGATAGAAAGCTGGCTAGATCATCGGGCTCAATGGGTAGTGATCAATGACTCCATGTCTAGTTGGCAGCTGGTATCAAGCAGAGTGCCCAAAGGGTTGGTCCTGGGGCCGGTTTTGTTCAATATCTTCATTAATGATCTGGAAGATGGCGTGGACTGCACTCTCAGCAAGTTTACAGATGACACTAAACTGGGAGGAGTGGTAGATACGCTGGAGGGTAGGGATAGGATACAGAGGGGCCTAGACAAATCAGAGGATTGGGCCAAAAGAAATCTGATGAGGTTCAACAAGAACAAGTGCAGAGTCCTGCACTTAAGACGGAACAATCCCATGCACTGCTACAGACTAGGGAGCGAATGGCTAGGCAGCAGTTCTGCAGAAAAGGACCTAGGGGTTACAGTGGACGAGAAGCTGGATATGAGTTGACAGTTGCCCTTGTTGCAAGAAGGCTAACGGCATTTTGGGCTGTATAAGTAGGGGCATTGCCAGCGGATCGAGGGACGTGATCATTCCCCTCTATTCGACATTGGTGAGGCCTCATCTGGAGTACTGTGTCCAGTTTTGGGCCCCACACTACAAGAAGGATGTGGAAAAATTGGAAAGAGTCCAACGGAGGGCAACAAAAATGATTAGGGGTCTGGAGCACATGACTTATGAGGAGAGGCTGAGGGAACTGGGATTGTTTAGACTGCAGAAGAGAAGACTGAGGGGGGATTTGATAGCTGCTTTCAACTACCTGAAAGGGGGTTCCAAAGAGGATGGATCTAGACTGTTCTCAGTGGTAGCAGATGACAGAACAAGGAGTAATGGTCTCAAGTTGCAGTGGGGGAGGTTTAGGTTGGATATTAGGAAAAACGTTTTCACTAGAAGGGTGGTGAAGCACTGGAATGGGTTACCTAGGAAGGTGGTGGAATCTCCTTCCTTAGAGGTTTTTAAGGTCAGGCTTGACAAAGCCCTGGCTGGGATGATTTAGTTGGGAATTGGTCCTGCTTTGAGCAGGGGGTTGGACTAGATGACCTCCTGAGGTCCCTTCCAACCCTGATATTCTATGCTATTGGATATCACTGCTGAGAAACGTATCCCGCCCATCATCTTAAATATCCCTGAGCTCTATTCCATCCCCATTACTCCAAGTTAGGTTCCCCCCTGGTCCAGACTGGCCAGTTCTGCATCCTGCTCAGGTGTTTACACCCTTCAGACCTTCACTCACACATGGCTATCATGTGCCCCCATTTTCCATCTCAGGCTCTTCCTGTCCACTTTAGCAATAAGTCATGGAACTTAGGGACTATGATCCTGGGTATGGCACAGAGAGATAGTGGAAAAAAGAGGATCCATAGGATGAAGTCAATCAAGAGAAGGTGACTTTTCCCTCTTCAGATATGCCAGAGCTCTTCCTCTCTGCAATGTCCTTTTTCTGTTATGGTATTTAATGTGTTCATAGAAGTAAGGCAAACAGTCACACAACTATCATGGCCCTGACATCACTGAAAGAAATACTAGTGTTCAGGGTTCTAAAGCCATTTTATCATTATTCACACCAGGGAGAGAGGAAATGTTGGGGGGCGGGGGAGGCCATTTAATCTACACACTACAGAATCCAAACCCCATTCCCCTCCTCCTCCCACTAGTTTTACATTTACATTTCTCCCTCATTAGCATTAAATTTGGAGTTACATTGTCTACTGTGATTACCTGTGCATTTGGTCTATAGTTCATTTTTGCACCATAATTAGCACAGCACACATAGCAGGTCTGATAATTACCAGAGTAATTAGGTCCTCAGTAGTGCTCAGCAATGTTAGAAATACACAGCATCCATTATGAGGGATATATTGCGATCCACACATGTGGGATAGTTCACAGTAGGTTTCTTGTAACAAGATGTTTTAATTACTAAAATACAAGGAAGAACCAGGAAGAAAATTCAGATAGAAGACAATGAATGTTCTTCATAATAGGAGATCTTGCAACTACCATAATTAGATCTTTCATCTGCTTGAAAAAAATATAGTCCATTTTTAAAAGCAAGTAAGTGGTGACAAAAACAACTGAGGTTGATTTCTCATGGAATGGAGACATTGCATTCCCGAATAGTTGGCTTCCCAGTGACTCAGACCATGAAGGCCAGTACTATGCCCACAGTGCCTGGAACTCTGGTTACTTAGGACCCTGTCCAAGAAGATAGTTAAGCTTGAGCTGTTTGGGAAATATTTTTTTTTATCCTTGCAAAAAAAATTTGATAAAAACAAAAGCTGATTTTTTTTCTTCACAAGTCTTTGGAGTTTCATAAAAAAATGAATTGTAAAACTTTTTTTTTTTTTGACAAAAACAGAACATTTGTTTTGTTAAAATCAGACATTTCAGAGGGAATTTTCCATTTTGACAAAAAAAAATTGAGAAGTGTTTTGAATAAAAAATGTTGACCAGCTCTAGCCTAAGCATGTGCCTAACCTCGAATATAAATGATACGCTTATAGAAGATGAGCCTAATATAGTGTTTCCCCCAAGCCCCCAAGGGATGGTAGCCCAAGTGATCTCTCTTACCCTGTCTGGTCCCCCACCCCCATATACACGTCCCTTTCCCTGATAGCTGATCCTCATCTTTAGCTTAGTTAAACATAATACCAAAATAAAACAATGAATAGGTATGTTTTTAGTGCCCGAGTTTTGACATATTGACCTTCCAGAGAGGATCCTCTCACCAGATTATTTCTCTCACTCGTTCACTGGCAAGTTAATGGCTAGCTGGACAAACTGTGCACTAGCTGCCCTTCATGAATGCAATGGGGAGCAATGGGAAGTGACACAGGTGGCTAAATATTTGTCACTGTGTGCTGGGATGTAACATCCCCACTGCCATTCATTTCCATATGATTCAGTGGCTAACTCTAGGCATGCTGTGTTAGATATTCCCAAACATCCTGGCGTGATGGCCCCTTATCTGAATACAGCTCTCCCAGTCTTAGGCTTTGTCTTCACTACCCGCCGATCCGGCGGGTAGCAATCGGTTTTTCGGGGATCGACTTACCGCGTCTAGTGAAGACGCGGTAAAATCGATCCCTGATCACTCTGCCGTCGACTCCGGAAATCCACCTCGGCAGGAGGCGGCAGCGGAGTCGGCGGCAGCGCGGCAGCGGTCGACTTTCCCGCGTCCTCACCGCTAGGTAAGCCGACCTAAAATACGCAACTTCAGCTACGGTATTCACGTAGCTGAAGTTGCGTATCTTAGGTCGGACCCCCGCTGCAGTGTAGACCTAGCCTTAGTAACACTGCTCTTGAGCATTTCCTAGCAAGAAGCCCAGACAATTGCTATGTGTCAGTCCCACCAGTTTTTCCCAACAAGATCAGGGGGTTCACATAAATACACTTTCATATGTGACACTAACCCAGGTAAAAAAACTGCCCCCAAATCTTTCTAATAGGAGCACTGGTTCTGGCTCCAAATACCATGGCGGAAAGAGCTCCCCCGCTTTAGAAAGTATCCAGTAGAGACCGATTAAGGTCATGCACAGACTATCTGAATCAGTCAGAACTCAAGGACTTTTCCCCAACTGGGGAGCAGTGAGAGAGACAGGCTGAGGACAAGCTGCACAGGAGTGAGGGACAGCCAGTCGGGGGCTCCAAGAGAATGGACAGCACAGTCACAGAGCTCTGTTTATCCTCTGAGGGGTCTAGTGAGAAAAAAGAGCAGTGGTGCAGGCCATTTTCAGATCCACTATTGCACATGTTGCCTGCAGACTGCAATTCACTCTGTAGGAGTGAATTGGTCAGTGCATTGATTCTGGCCAGGGGATGAGGTAAGCAGGCCCATTCAGAATGTCTGGCAACCAGCTGAGAGGAACACATACACCAATCACCAACAAAGTCATCTCCCTTCCCTGCTCCGGCATGACCCTCTTTCTTCAGAAAGTCTCCTTTCCATACGGAAGTCAAAGGTTCCTGGAGTACTTTCATTTAGCACCTGGAGCTCTGATGCCATCTGGCATGCAAGGCTCAGTTGGAAGGCTCATAGTTACATTGCAGGTAATTAGTGCTGCTGTCTGCACCATGCATGAAACTGGGAACCCTTTGCCAAGACTACAATAAACCATGTTCCTTGCAAGTTTTAGTCCATTTACATTTAACTAGCAGGATAACAATGGGCACAAACAAGGTAAAATCAAACCAAAGCCGTTGTATTCATGAAACATGTAGTAAATAAGGGCCAAAGGCATGGGGTTTAACATTACCAGCAACTAAAAGTTGAGTGTCTCTTTAATATCCTACACTTGTTTTGTAATTAATGCCCATTAGACGATGCCTCTTTCTGCAGTTTAAATTATGGTGATTAGCTAAGTAGCTATCTCAGGATCAAAGAAACACTGTGTGACCTGTATTGAAGCAGGCAACATGATTATTATTTATTACATATTTCAATAGAATTTAATTCTCTGGGTTTAAAAAAAAGCTAGCCTTAAATGTATATCTATATATCTATGCTCAGATCATTAGAAATGCATATGAAGAAATGTATGCCCATTATCGCAACTGCATGTGCAAGCCAAGGTAATTGCTTGTGTAGCTAGACATCCAACTGGTCATATAAGATGACACAGTTACCATTATTGTATTCACAGGTAAAGTGTTCATTTATATGCACATACACCGTTGTAGGGGCAATTCTACAAATCTGAGCCTTCACCAAAAAAGTAGAGGATGCCCATATAATATATCTTCATTTAGAAACCCTGGCTTCTTTTAAATTCTATTACTTTACCCTGCAGCTTGCACAGTAAAAGTGTAGTTATTAAAGATGGGTAGCTACCAAATGAATGCATTTGGCATTGTCTAATGAGCTTTCACTCAAAACTATGCTTTGCTTTAACTATGCTTTGCTTTACAGTAACTGACAACATTTGAAAGGTTTCCTAAGCAAATTATTTAAAATAAGAAATGTACTGACCTGGGGCTCAGTGCTTACAGGACTGGGCCCCAATTAACAGACTAAGGGCAAAACTCCCACTGACTTCAACAGAGCCAGGATTTCACCCTTACAGAGTAAACTGTAACAAGCACAACTGAAATCACCTGAGAATGAAGTGACTATTAGATTACTAAAGTGAAAGGGCCAAGCTTCCAAATCTGTTAGGGCACAAATGTGTGGGGTGCTGTATGTCAGAGGGTGTGTCACAGAGCCCCACATGAAATGAAGGACACCTAAAAGCAAACAGCTGGGCATAGTTTGTAAGCTTCTTACTGATGTCAATGATTTACAACGAGGGAGCATGTGCACGCACAAGAGAGTAGGTTTTTTCAGGACACAGATGAATCTAGATCTAAACTAAGTGAGTTACCTGGTCATCAGGGAAGGATGAAAGGACCAGGATGAGGATCATGCTGGAGCTCAGTAAATCCTGGAAGCAAGAGAAAATTGAAGGGCTCAACAGAATCAGGAAAAACAACACAGTGGAGTCTCATTGGATTCAAAGGCCAGATTCTAACAATTGCCACAGTAGAAATTACTTGTTTAACTCAAAAGCAGCAGCTCCCGGACTTGCAGCCAGCAGAAGTAGCAGAGAATGTGCTCCCTACATCAGACATCAGCACTCTGCCCCGGGCAATCAGTGATTCTATTCCTCTAAAGTGAATTCTATGCCTCTGTAGCAACACCACACGCAGAGAAGGAGAGGAGCAGAAAACTGCAACAGTGCTGATCAAACACTGGAGAAAAAAATTCCCCAATACTTCATAAATATTTAGTCTTTGATTGACTCAATCATACTTAGCCCATTGGCATTCATAAAGCTTTGGAACTGGCCTGAATGATTCAGTCAAATACATATCTTCAGCCCTATTTAAGTAACATATCACAGTTACATGAGTAATGTCCATATGACAGAGAACAACCCACTTGCAACTTGGGTATTGAAGTCAGAATACTGAATTTCAAGATCAAATAGTTAATGAATAATCCAGAGGCTTGTCATTCATGTGCCTGTAAATATTCATGGGATATTTTAAAATACCAAATAGATTCTCAATTAATAGTATTCTGCAAATACTTTAAGATGCAACAAATAAGCCCAAATTCACCAAATTTGCATTTGGCAAATTCTGTTTGATCAGCCCTACTTTGTAATAAATCAATATTCATGGTGAGGCAGAAGTGCGAATGTTTTCTACAAAGAAAAAGGTAGCGTGAATTTAAGGACAAGATATAAATGCTTGAACAACTTCTTTTTAAAATTAAAACTAGATTAGTGGTGTGGGTTTCATGTAAACTCTAAGGGGTGAATTTTCCCTTTGATCCATGCATGAAACTTCCATTTAGAAAAGCACTGTCAGGATAAAAATGATATATTTAAAAGAAATTCCTTATCAACCACATTGCTAGTAGCAATTTAGTTAAACCCAGACAATTTAAAAAAAAATCTAATTGACTTTTCATCAGTTTATGCTGTTTTTATTACTTATTATTTGCATTTCCTTCAGCCTGAGCAGTGAAACTGGATTGGTTAGTTTCACTTTCCGGGCCTGATCCTCAGCTGGTGTACATCAGCATAGTTTCATTGAAGTCAATGGGCCTACACAAAGTTACATCGACTGAGATCTGTCCCGCTGTTGTGGTCAAATTCACTAACTGGAACTCATGTGCTATTACAGACTTTGGGCTTCCAAATCTGCAGTATGGTTAGAATAAAAACAAAATGTTACCACTGCAATAAAACATAATCATGAAAACATTTCCAGAGGATTCACATTAGGCTTTGTAAAACTTGTTAAAAGATTACATTTTTGGACCTAGAACTTCCTGGTTGTATTCTTTACCTTTTAATACTAAAGGGAGTTAGAAAAGTGCATTGAAAGGATACTTGACTTCATAGTTTGATTCCTAAAGTCCAAATCATTTTCCCTATGCCATGCTTCTATGATGGTGATTCCTCTGTCCCCACCAGTTAATGAATCACTCTGTCGCAGATGACTGCTTGGGACTTTCCTGTGCTGTATGTTAATTGAAGGACTTCACCAAACCAATCAGAGTTTATCTTTTCTAACTCTCAGAATAAGATTGATTGGAATATCCCAAAGCTCAGCATGCTCTGGTGTGAATGTGACCTTTAAAGCAATATTTGTATGTGTGAGTGCAAATGCAGGGAATTATAGCAATATAAATGTTGACATTTCATGACACCCTTTAGAGATGAAGTCTTTCTACATGTATGAGGATTAATCCAAGCAAGACAAAAACAGCAGCCCCCCTCAATGGCCTGTTGGTTTATGTGTCATCTTATAATTTCAAGTTAACAAGAAACCAAATAAGGTAGAATTGCTTCAGGAAGCAATATCCTATTCTTCGATTTTCTTAGGGTTTCTGTATTTTCTGCCTCAGAGAGAAGACGATCCTCTCTCTAAGGCCTGGTCTACACCTAAAATTTAGGTGAACCTAGCTACATCACTCAGGGTGTGAAAAATTTTGCTCCCTGGACAATGTAGTTAGGTCAATCTGACCCAAGTGTAGATGCAGCTAGGTCAATGGAAAAATCATTCTGTTGACCTAGCTACTGCCTCTCAGAGGTGGATTAACTACAGCAACAGGAGAACACTTTCCATCGATTTAGGAAGTGTCTATACTACAGCGCTGCAGCAGCAACACAGCTGTGCTGCTGTAGAATAGACATGCCCTCATTCTCTGTCTTAGTCTGACAGCTTAATGATTCTCCCATTGCTTACAGAACCTTGCTCAGATTTATCTTTGGCTCTATTCTGAGACAGCAAGAAACAATAATCAATGTCAGTCAAAACAGAACATTGCAATTTAGCTCAGTGGTCTCAAATCTAAGTGATCTGAGACCTTTTAGGGCAACCAGCTGTCTGTTATTTTGAGAGACAGACCTTACTTCATGCTTACTGTTCCCCGTTCTAGATCAAGCCAATACTGGATGAACTTTGCCCCTTATTTTAGAAATAACCACTCAAAGGATCATACACATGCATGATTTTGTGCGACAAAAAAACAAACAAAAAACATTATGAGGTGCAGTCCCTTTTTTATCTGTACACATAGCACAATGTGACCCTGTTCCTTGAGTGGGGTTCCTAGGTACTACTGTAAAACGTATTCTAAGATTTTTGCTATTCTTTTCATACACTTATCTGTTATTATCTTGTAGATACTCATCCTAAATCCTCTGCTTACACATCAGTCCTTGGCCTTGTTCTATGTTTGAAAAGTGCCTAGCACAATGGGGTTGTGATCCATAGCTAGGGCTCCTGGGCACTACGTTTATTCAAATAAATAAAAGATGATGATGGTGATGATTATGATGATGATGACCTGGGAAAATTGAAGAGACATCCATTCTTTCTAAACAAGAAGTGATTCATTCTAGAGCAAAGATCTCTCTTTCTGCCAAACTGTGTGTGGTTTATTCTGGAGTACCGAGGCAAGGTGTAAAACTGATTTATTTGAACCAACACACAATGGCACTCATCAAGTCTTGAAGCCTTTGTTTGTGCCCACTGTATTATCAGTTGCTATTTATGAACATCCAAATCTAAATATTTACATCTGAATTCATGAGCAGAATTTAGTTTAATCTGAACTCTCATATTTTAGAATGGAATAAAGGATGGTCAGGTCCTTGGATACCTAGCTATGAGATGTGATCAAATATATGCAGACAATCAAATGAAACCTACCCGAATGTCCCCCAGGATGTAGACAGCATCAGCACTCAAGCTCTCAATTTAAATTTTCTGGTTTTAAAGCTTAACATTATTACACAGACAGCCTTGACTTCCTGCAATTGCCGCTCACGATAAAGGACGATGATGGGGGAACATGAAAACAGTCAACAAAATGTGTGGGGTCTAACCATCAAGAAGGGAGAGGAATTATTTAGTGAGACCATGAAGGTAGAATTATGAGTAATGGAATTAAAATAAGGAGGGGAAAATGTAAACTGAATATTAGTCTGGGGAGGAAATCTCCCAGGGGAATAGTGGAAGCTTCATCATTTTGGACACTAAAAAAAATGTATAAAAGGGAACAACCTGCATTGGCACTGAGCTGCAGTGGGAGACTTAACTGGCCTTTCCAACTCTAATTTCTAGGATTCTTTGAACCAACAAAATATGAGGGTCCAGATCATCAGCTGATGTGAATTGGCCTCACTCCTTTGAAATCAGTTGGTGTAAACTGGCAAGAAGACTAGAGATCTTTTGGCGATGTTGAGAGACAGCAGGCTCACATTCATTATATCCCTTTATGTTCTTGGCTTCCACTATTGCAAATAAATGAAAACAGGGGTTGGTGGGTCTTTCACCTTAACCTGGCAGATGGGACCAGGCAATTAAAATGTTCTACATTTAGTAAACTATATTTAAAATAACATGAAGGTAGAATGACAAGAAAGAAGAGAAGACTGTACGTTCGCTGTAAATACCAATGCTCTCTCCTCCTTAGATCCCATGTGTGCAGAAAGAGAAGGCACAACAATGTGAGGGGTGGGAAGAGAGTTTGGGGCGTTAGTTTTCCTGTCCGGGCATCAATCAAGTACAAACTCTAAAACTCTTTGTCCTGAATTTCCTGCATCTTCTAGTGAATCCCTAACTGAATCCTCACCACGTCAGACTGACCCTGAGCTTGTAGCCAAACTTACACCCTTCCTGGGGTCTGACTTTATGATGTTTCTCAGTAACATTCACACAGCATAACACCTGTCTAAACTTCTTCCCTGAGCCTGGCTGTTCCTAAAGGAAACTAATCTAGCTCCTTTATTCTTCCTCTTGTCAAAACAGACAACTCCCACCTCCTCTGTATCATGGTTGGAGCTAATTAGAACTACCAGCCAACATGATTCATCAGTAAGTACTTTGCATCTTAATGGACACTCTTAGCTCCTGAGTCTAGGGTGAATCAGTAGAAGAGCTCCACTTTCCTACAGAGGCTCAGGTAGGTCACCCAACCTCCTATAAATCACATACTTTTCAGTGCAAAGTCAAACCAGCTCTGTTCACAGTTAGGAGAGGGAAATATAAACTTGTTTAAGGATCAATTACATACAAATTTCAAACAGTTCTTTGGATCAGAAGAAGCCATGGGTACAGCATCTAGCCTGTTTCCTTACACCACTGCAAGGTCATTTAATTATCCCAGACCTCACTGATTGGTCCAAACTTCATTATCTCCAAAGGTAGATAATTCCACCACTTCCTTTGGAAGATTATCCTGCCTCCAAATGATCCTTACAATTACACAGATTTCTCTAACAGTGCAGAAGGGCCCAGCGCATTCTCCCTGAAAAATGGGCCTTACTTTGAAAGAGGAATTGGAAATCAGATTTGCACCTAAGTATCTAGTGCATTCTAAGAATGATTTGTCTGCAAACTACACAAGAACCTCTTACGGCTCCAGTCGGACTCAACTATACTCACCTCTGATACCATCAAAAGGCAGTTCAGTTGTCAAAATTAAAAACCTCTTAAATGTTTAAGATAATTCAGTCATTTTATACTGATGTATTAAGCAGTGACAATGAATACAGGCACAGAATCTCAACTGTTTCCAAGCCAAACGAGTTTTAGTGCATTCCAGTATTTTAAATCACTATACAAGGTCTTAGACTAGTGAGCAACAACAGTTGCAAAAGTGTGGGTTTAGCGACTAAAACTAAGTGTTAGAGTTCCACTAAGAAATCAGGAACTGTGAGCCTTGGAGCATGCCATGCAGATGTGAAAACAATACATTACTGAGAGAAGTCAGTCTGACCACTACAAGGATGATCGATTTCATCAGTCTAGAAGGAAACCACCATTAGTAAGGCAACACGGTCCTGGTAGATAGATAAAATATGGAGATTATCTTTCCATATACATTCTATATATACACATTATGTCTGCAAAATCAGAAGCTCAGAAATAAGCATAATATTAAATCCAGCAAATAAATTGATCATAGAATCATAGAATATCAGGGTTGGAAGGGACCTCAGGAGGTCATCTAGTCCAACCCCCTGCTCAAAGCAGGACCAATTCCCACCTAAATCATGGGATTTAAAATTATGATGGCATAATTATCTTTGCTGCACCAAGAAGGAGAAGCACTGTTTGCTCTCAGCATGTTCCAGAAATCTTTTAGGCCCTGATCCAGCAAAGCATTTGAGCACATGCTTAGTTGTAAGAGTTGGAACATTTGCTTTAATGGTATTACTCACATGCTTTAAGTTAAGCACGTTTATGTGCTTTGCTAGGTCTGGACCTTCGCCATTATGGGCTTGATCTGGCAAAGTGTTGAGAGCCTCCTGGGAGATGCTCATCACTCTTAACTCCCATTCACTTCAACAGGAGTTGAGGTTGCTCAACACCTACTAGGAGGGATTGCTATACAAATATTGCAAGGCCATCTCAGAGTTATACTCCAAGCTGCCTATTGTTACTGGCCACTTATAACAAAATGCTCTCCAGGATTTAATAGTTAAAGTGTTTTACGATCATCAGCTTCTTACTGTAAACACTTCACACAGTTTAACGTCACCCAAGTATTTTAAGACCAACTGACAATAAACATAGCGCCAGCTCTTACTAGCCGTGTTTATGTGATGAACAGACAGTTGTCTGTGCACATTAGCTTTCACACAGATTTGCACATTTGAAAGTATGTGGGGGGGAAAAAACCTACAAAAAGCAAAAGCAATTCACCACTAGGCAGTATAGTCTAGTGGCTAGAGCACTGGATCGGGACTTAGAAGACCTGGGTTCTATTCATTGCTCTGCCATGGGCCTACTGGGTGACTTTGGGCAAGTCACTTCACCAGTCTGTGTCTAAGGTTCCCCATCTATAAAATGGAGATAATAATACTGACCTTCCTTGTAAAGCACTTCAAGATCTACTGATGAAAGTACTAGCTAAGAGCTACGAAAAAGGCTCTGATTCTTCTAAGTGCCGAGCATCTCCTGTGAGATGCAGTGTGCTCTCAGGACTTGAACACAATGGAGAGCAGCTGGTTGTTTGTGAATCCTGGATTAAATAAACATTTCTTTGGTATACACTTTTTCTTTTCATTTTTGTAAAACTTAGCTCCAATTCTGCATGTCAGATTTGACCGGGAGCAATGTTTTGTGGTGGTGTTATTTCTGAGCGGGGGAAGAGACAAATTTGAACTCCCCTCCTTCTAAAATAAGAAACACTGACAATTATTATAATTATCTGTCATATTTGAATACTCCAAGATGCGCTATTTCCAATCACTGAGCAGCATTAGTGACCCCTCATGAGTAATCATTCTATCATGCAGATTAATGTGTTACTTTTAAAGTAAAAGATGAGACAAATCATGTACCCAACTGATCTACGTGCTGGCCTCAAGCATGGTTTAGAAAGAAAAACTTCTTTATATTTTGGGAGCTCTTCATCTCTCCTTCCATATTCTCTATGGCCACGCTCTTAACATGTAACTGCTCAATAGACGTGTTGTAATATTTGCTTATCAAATCACAGAGATTTATTGGAACACTGCAAGTACCAACTCCAGCACATGCAGGCAAGACTGAATTTCCTGCTAAAAGCCACAGATCAGATACAACAACATAATAACATACAAGACAGTCACTTATTACTAAGGCCTGGTCTACACTAGGAGTTTATGTCGAATTTAGCGCCGTTACATCGAATTAACCCTGCACCCGTCCACACCACGAAGCTATTTAGTTCGACATAGAGCTCTCTTAAATTCGACTTCTGTACTCCTCGAAAACGAGAGGAGTAGCGCTAAATTCGAAATGGCAATATCGAATTAGGCTAGGTGTGGATGGAAATCGACGGTAATAGCTCCAGGAGCTATCCCACAGTGCACCACTCTGTTGACGCTCTGGACAGCAGTTTGAGCTCGGATGCTCTGACCAGCCACACAGGAAAAGCCCCGGGAAAATTTGAATTCCTTTTCCTGTCTGGGCAGTTTGAATCTCATTTTCTGTTTGGACAGCGTGGAGAGCTCAGCAGCACTGGCAACGATGCAGAGCTCTCCAGCAGAGATGGCCGTGCAATCTAATAGAAAGAGGGCCCCAGCATGGACTGATCGGGAAGTCTTGGATCTCATCGCTGTGTGGGGCGATGAGTCCGTGCTTTCAGAGCTGCGCTCCAAAAGAAGGAATGCAAAGATCTACGAGAAGATCTCTAAAGCCATGGCAGAGAGAGGATACAGCCGGGATGCAACGCAGTGCCGCGTGAAAATCAAGGAGCTGAGACAAGGCTACCAAAAAACCAAAGAGGCAAACGGACGCTCCGGATCCCAGCCCCACACATCCCGTTTCTACGAGGCACTGCATTCCATCCTAGGTGCGGCCGCCACCACTACCCCACCACTGACCGTGGACTCTGAGGATGGGATATTGTCCACGGCCGGTTCCTCGTCGGAAATGTTAGCGGACGGGGAAGATGAGGAAGGAGATGAGGAGGACGAGGCAGTCGACAGCGCTTGCACCGCTGATTTCCCCGACAGCCAGGAGCTCTTCATCACCCTTACCGAGATCCCCTACCAACCGTCCCCAGCCGTTACCCCGGACACCGAATCAGGGGAAGGATCAAGCAGTGAGTGCTTTAAACATCTAAACATTTAATTTTAACATAACTGGAATATTTATATTGTTAAGAATGGGCTTTTCATTCACTCATTTAAACATAGAAACTTTTATTTATAACAAAACAGGAATATTAACTATATCAGCAATTGGGTGTTCATGATTTATTTGCCTTAGGCAACTATTTAGTCCCAACTATGTATAAAAAATCAAATAATGTCCGGATTTTCATGATTAGGCAACCACAGGACGCTCCACTCTGTAGTCCCTTCCAGTACAGTTACACGAAAAGACGGTCAATATGTCCGGGAATTGACAGAGAGTCCTCCTGGGAGAGCTCAGCATAGCTCTCCTGGAGGTACCGCTCAAGCATGCTCATCAGGTTCCGTGGCAGGGCGATCTTGTTCGGTCCACCGTGGTAAGACACGTTCCCACGCCATGACTCTATTAAGTAGTCCGGGATCATCGCACGGCAGAGCATGGCATACGGCCCTGGCTTCTGCATGCTCTCCCGAAGCATCCGTCCCCTCTCGCTCTCCGAGATCCTCATCAGCGTTATGTCGCACATGACGCCCTGCTTTAAATTAGGGAGGGGAATGTTAGTATTGGGACTGCTTTACAGCCACGCGGTGGAGGCGGCAGAGGGGCAGCATACAGGGATCTTTCCCTGGGACAGCCGCGAGGTGGTGGGACAGGGGCAGAGCTCATGCTTCCCTGATTGCTGCCAGCAGAGAGTGGCCTTGCTTTCAGTGCGAAAGGAGCCCAGTGCTACTATTAAATTTTTAAGCTGCCACAAGTCTACGGCTTACCATGTTTTCCTGCAACAAAAGTAGAGGTGTCCTGCCATGCTTCTCTGATCGCAACTGCAAGACCCCAGGCACTGAAGGCGAGGGCCGAAAATTCGACCTTGTCCTGAGTGCGCATGTGAAAGGTGCAGTACATGGTGTTGTTCACAGAGAAAGACTATGTTCTTTGTTAGCAACTTCATTTATCTGTCTCAGGAATTCACTCCCTTTTTCCCATTCCCACAGACACATCTGCGACTGTCTCCCAACCCAGCCTGGCATCACACTCCCAGAGGCTAGCG
Organism: Emys orbicularis; assembly: GCF_028017835.1. NCBI lineage: Eukaryota > Metazoa > Chordata > Testudines > Emydidae > Emys > Emys orbicularis. The sequence goes on from NC_088690.1 coordinate 91,255,563, forward strand.
CAGATTAGGAGGAGGAAGAAGAAGACGCGTGAGGACATGTTCTATGAACTTATGGACTGCTCACGAGAGCAGGCAGCCCAGACGACACAGTGGAGGGAGAACTTGTCACAAATGCACCGAGCAGTCATGGAACGGGAGGAGAGGTGGCGCCAGGAAGACCAGCAGGCTACTCAAACCCTGCTTGGACTAATGAGGGAGCAAACGGAGACGCTCCGGCGCCTAGTGGATGTTCTGCAAGACCGGAGGCAGGAGGACAGAGCCCTGCTGCTGTCTATCTCTAACCGCCCTCCCCCGCCACCAAGTCCCACACCCCCCTCACCAAAAGTCCAAAGAAGGAGGGGCGGCAAGGGCCGTTAAAACTTTCAGTCAGCCCCTGCAGACTGCTGCAGCAATAGAAGGCTCTCGTTCCACAAAGTTTGAAAAGTCCTTTCCTACCCATCTCACACAAGCCACCGTCCAAGTTTCCTCCCCCCCCTTTTCATGTGCGGTTCATAATAAAACATCTGTTTCTGTTAAGTACTGTTTCCGAGAGTGTCTTTTAGAGGGGATTCTGTCTGAAGGGGGGGAAGGGGTTTGTTACTTGGACAGGACAGTCACCTTTAGCAGGCTACAGAGGCGGGGGCAGGTCCAGCATCAGGACACATACACAGTGCAGTCACCAGTTACCCTGGTCAGTCTGGGAGGTGGTTTTCATGTTCTGGGGGGCGGGGGGGTTGATCTGTGACTTTGTGGCGGGGGAGGGCAGTTAGAGATCTTATGACGCGGCCCTTATCCTGGATCACAGAGCCACGCAGCACGGGGGTCTGTAACCCTCCGCCCCCTGCCAGAAAGTCACTTGGCCGACACATACACGCAGTCCCGCCCAGGACTGCTGGCAGGCTCCGTTGAAACAACCAATCCAGCACTGCGGAGCCTGTCATTCCCGGAGTTTAGAAGCATCATTTGCATCAAAACACTAACCCCGCCCCCCCGCCACAGTCTGCGTCCCCGGTTTAAAACATTCCCGCGAAAACAGTAAGAAAGAGAACCTTGTTCATTAACAAAACGGAACAGATTTTATTTGTTGGGAAGGTGGTGAAGGGAGTATGTAACTTGGAAGGATAGTCAACAGTAACTGGGTAAAGAAACGGGGGCAGGTTCAGCATCTGTGTCCACAAACTAAACAGTCACTGGAGACCCTGCTCAGTCAGGAACCTGGCTTTCAAAGCCTCCCTGATGCACAGCGCGTCCCGCTGGGATCTTCTAATCGCCCGGCTGTCTGGCTGGGCGTAATCAGAAGCCAGGCTATTTGCCTCAACCTCCCACCCCGCCATAAAGGTCTCCCCCTTGCTCTCACACAGATTGTGGAGCACACAGCAAGCAGCTATCACAATGGGGATATTGGTTTCGCTGAGATCACAGCGAGTGAGTAAGCTTCTCCATCTCCCCTTGAGACGGCCAAAAGCACACTCCACCACCATTCTGCACTTGCTCAGCCGGTAGTTGAAGAGTTCTTTCCCTGAGTCCAGTGCGCCAGTGTAGGGCTTCATGAGCCAGGGCATTAGCGGGTATGCAGGGTCCCCGAGGATCACAGTAGGCATCTCCACATCCCCAAGACTTATTTTGTGGTCCGGGAAGTAAAGACCTTCCTGCAGCCGTCTAAACAGACCAGAGTTCCTGAAAACCCGAGCGTCATGAACCTTGCCAGGCCATCCAATGTTGATATTTGTAAAACGTCCCCTGTGGTCCACCAGTGCTTGCAGCACCATAGAAAAGTATCCCTTTCTGTTTATGTACTGGCTGGCCTGGTGGTCCGGTCCCAGGATAGGGATGTGAGTCCCATCTATAGCCCCACCGCAGTTTGGGAATCCCATCTCGGCAAAGCCATCTATGATGAGCTCCACGTTTCCCAGGGTCACTACCTTTGATAGCAGTACCTTGACGATTGCCTTGGCTACTTGCATGACAGCAACCCCCACGGTAGACTTGCCCACACCAAAGTGGTTCGCGACTGACCGGTAGCTGTCTGGCGTTGCAAGCTTCCAGAGGGCTATGGCCACTCGCTTCTGGACAGTCAGGGCTGCTCGCATCCGGGTGTCCTTTCGCTTCAGGGCAGGGGACAGCAAGTCACACAGTTCGAGGAAAGTCCCCTTCCGCATGCGAAAGTTTCGCAGCCACTGGGATTCATCCCAGACCTGCAGCACTATGCGGTCCCACCAGTCCGTGCTTGTTTCCAGGGCCCAGAATCGCCGTTCCACAGTATCCACAAGACCCAGTGACACCGAGATGTCCTGGGCGCTGGGTCTCCTGTTTTCTGAGAGGTCGGAGCTACTCTCCGACTTCATGCCCTCACGGTGGTGCCGTAGCCTCCTCTCCTGATTTATCTGCAGCTGCCTCTGGTAAAGGTGGATGAGAAGCTGCGAGGCGTTGAGAACTGCCACAACTGCAGCGATGGTCGCAGCGGGATCCATGCTCGCACTGCTGTGGCGTCCGCGCTGTCAGTAATCAGAAAAGTGCGCGAACTGATTTCCCGCCGGCGCTTTCAGGGAGGGAGGGAGGGCGTTAGTGACGGACGGATGACGACAATTACCCAAAAGCAACCTCTACCCTTTTTTTTTACCCAGAAGGCATTGGCGGCTCGACCCAGAATTCCAATGGGCAGCGGGGACTGCGGGAACTGTGGGATAGCTGCCCACAGTGCACCGCTTCCAATGTCGACGCTTGCCCCGTTAGTGTGGACTCACAAAGTCTCACAAAGTCGAATTACTGTCCTTAGTGTGGACACACACGTTCGACTTTGTAATATCGATTCCACATATTCGAATTAACTAAAATCGAAGTACTCTCGTAGTGTAGACATACCCTAAGTTAAAGATACAGTACCATCTATTGAGGGAGGAGCTGTCTGCACTGATCATTACAATATCTGTAGTTCACCAAGAATGTGGTTGTATTCTGGGGCAAAACACAGTTCATTGAATAAACTTATTTTATGAGGCTGCTTTTCTAGTGTTACTGAACAGCATGTTCCTGAATATAAGTAATGAATACGGTGTGTCACAGCTGCTTCTCCTAGCCAATAAAAGCATTCCTTAGTTTTGTCTTCTGTAGTTGTAAATCATTTTGCCTAATTAATCCTAATTAATGACTGTAGGCAATTTCTTGAGCTCAGTTATCTGTTTATTTAATTACAGTAACATACTGTACTGTGTCCTCTGTTTGACAGGATGTTCTGCACAATAGTTTCATCCAGCAAATAAAAGGGTTAATTAGTTCTCAGAATAAACACAGAGTCTAAATTAGAGTCTAAATCAGCTACTGTGTTCATATTAGCCAGAAGTGCTTGGACTCATTCATCATTAGCGATAATTATTGTTGTTATTACTTATCCAGTATAGAAATATACTGCCTAGCATTATGGGGCTCTGATTCCTCTAGGCTTCATTGCAATAATAATAATAAAAATTAATAAATGTTATACATGGATAATCTTAAATGATATGGATGATCACAAAAGGAGATACAGAGATTGATGATGTCCAGAAAAGTTTGGTGATGATATAAAGCTACGGGTTGGCTTGGCTAAATGTGCATTGGCAACTTTAAAGAGGGGTAGACTGGTACAGTCAGAGGGCATACAAGCTAACAAAGGTACTATCCAAGATATTTCTCAACATGGCCCCTACAGATTCCTTGAGATAACAGAACTGTTGGAGTTACAACATAAGAAGTCAAAGAAGAAGTGAGGAAAGAATATTACAGACTAACAAGAACTACTCTAAAGACAAAACTCAACTTGAATTTGATCTGAGCCATTAATACATGGGGGATACCAGTAGTACAGTACATCACTGGAATGATCAAGTGAAATCAAGAGAAGAAAAAAACTTGATATCCAAACAAGAAAGATCCTGATGATCGTAGTGTCATGGATTTCAATCAAGACATGGACAGGATGTACATCCAATAATGAGATGAAGGAAAAGTTTTGATTTCTGAGGAGGAAGCAATTGACAATGAATAATATAACATCAAAATGTATGAGGATTCAGCCAAAGTAAAAGATTATCTGGTTGCAATAACAAGCAATGGCCAAGTGTGATCCCAGCCCCAGAAAGCATCAAAGAAAGGAGATGCAAACTGCCAAAGAAAGACTAGAAAGATTTACACAGAAATCACTGTACGGGCAGTGGTGGAGACCCCGCACACTCACTAGTGACTGAAGATTAACAGATTCATGGCTTGTAGAAAGATACCTCAAAAGAAAAGTGGAGAGTCTCATGAGTGTACCAGAGCAGTCTTTAAGGCTTAATTATGTTCAAAACAAAACTGACTGACAGAACTGTCCCCTGAACTGCAGAACTGAAAAGGAAGAGACCACGGAGCATGTGTTGAGCACCTGCAGGTGCCTGGCTGGCAGAAATACATGAACAGACATAATTAAGTTGCCAAGTGTCTGCATTGGAGTCTCTGTGGCAAGCATGTATTTAAACAAACCATGCAGTATTACGACCACCAAACTGAAAGCGCTCTAGAGAATGAAAGAGGCTATGATTTTACAGGATCTGGCAATTGTCAAAGACCAAATGGGGCAGGCAGACAGACTAGACATAGTTGTAGGAAAGAAGTCAAAGAAGACCATGCTGATTAACAGTGCCAGACCAGCACACAGAAACATAAAGAAACAAGAAAAGAAGATGGTGAAGTATGAAGAACTCTGCCATAAAGTGGAACGATTGTGAAAAATGAGAACAAAGATGATCCCGGTGATCACTGGAGCACTTGGAGTGATCCCTAAGGGTCTGAATAAGCAGCTCAACAACATGTCAGGAGTGCAAGACACCACAATGAAGGATCTGCAGGAGACAGTGCTCCGAGGCACTTCTAAGGAAATTCAAAGGGAAAAAAGTGCCTTTGAGCACCTCAAATGCAGGAATTTTGCAGAGAGTTTAACAGAACTCCTGACTACTTAAACCTACAGAGTTGGTTCAAAGTCAGGATTTACTGGGGACTCACGGGGATAAATTTTAAATGTTTAAAGATCCTGTATGTTGTGAAGGCTAGTTATCAAAAACTCCCTATGATGTAATTTTGAAGGATAATAATAATAAATGCATATGGTGTTGGTCAGATAAAACACATGGGCCCTGCCCATAAGCTTACAATCTAAGGCTCCGATCCTCAAAATCTTCACTCAGGCAAACTGCCCCATCCCTGCCTTCCTCAGCCACATTATGACAGAGTCTGACTCTTCATTCACTTACACTGATGCAAAAATGGACTAAGCCCCTCAACCTCAACTGTGTTCCATCAGCATAAAGCTGGTGTAAGATCAGAATCAGCCCCAGTGTGCCACTGTCACTTGCAAGTGATCAGTTCAATATCACTGCAGAAAAGGAGCTCCTCTCCCCGGTGGACTGCCAGTGCTAACACTGCTGGAATGACATGAAATCAGCAAACTTGATAACCTGACCTATAAAAAAAAAAAGCACCGATATTTCCCCAGGCAGATGTTCAGACATTTGACCTGTGTAAAAAGAAATAGTTGCTGGTGATTTTTCTGTGGGAAGTTGCTATTTGTTTGCATTTTTTAAAAAGCCCATGCTGATTACTTGCATTAAGACAATCATGAGATGAGTGACCTGGAAAGAAAAGTGAGTCAGCAAAAATGAACAAACCAACAAAATCCTTGCACAATGACTGGTCTAAGCAAAGGCAGCATCCCATCTGTTAGCCCACAAAATAAAAGGATGCATATACATGACCTACAGCCTCTGTGGAACTGGGTGAGTCTGGTTTTGATATCACTGAACAGCTAGACTGAGCTTCATTGCCAGCAACCATGGGAATAAACCCAGAGAAGGTGTGAATTAAAAAAACACAAACCAAATGCAAGTATTGTTCCTGTGATACAGCGCCCATGCGATGTTTGCTCCAGTGCTCTTGCTTTTATCTGAGCTAGAATCTCAATGGACAAAAAGCCAGCACAGAGCAATGTTACTGACACACAGGCAGCTTATAGATCAGCAATCTAAAATCCTAGTTAGTACTTAATAACAGATGACACAGAACTGAATCAGGATTTATGTCTCAATGTGTTTGCTAGAAATAAGACATTTTGGTATGCAAAGGCCATTACTTAACACACTTCCATTCTGAAAGGTACTGAAGGTGGTTCACTGCCCCACTCCAAGGGAAGTCAGTGTAGAGATATTCTATATTTACACTGGTTTAGCCAAGGGAGAATTCTGGGCCAATGAGACAAACCACTTCACTCCTTTTCTACACATCAACTCCCTCCTACAACATTCACAATTCACGTGTTAGCTCTGCTCTCCTGAACTGCCACCATTTAGAGAGTCAGAGCTGGTGGTTGCACAGAACTTACAGACCCCCGAACAGAGAAATATGAGATTTCCTTCCTGTTTATTTCCTCTGGCTTGTTGGATCTTTTAGTTTGGTATACAACAGGAATAAAGTTCCTGGCATTGGAAATTCAGCTTTGTTGCCAATTATTCTCCTGCACAGAAAGCATTAATCCTTAACCAAATGATGCGGTCTCTACCCTCACAGTAGCCCAACCAACTCACTACTTCACAGATGTAACCCCAAGGGGATATATCCTACCACAACCTGTCATTATTTTGTTGTCTATCTCGTCATGACTGCAGGTCTCATGCATTCTCACACCATACAACTAGAGCTAGGCAAAATGTTTCAGACAATTATTTTATTCATGGAAAAATGCAGTTTTGAGTCAACCAGAACTAGTTGCAAATTTGTGTTGAATTTGGCAAACAGTTTTGGCAAAAAAAATTGTTTTTAAATTTCAAAAAAGTCAAAGTGTTTTGTTTCAACATTTTCAAAATGAAACAATTTCATTTTTCATTCAAAATTTAATTCTTTGATCTTTCCCTCCTCTCCCGCCCCAACCCCCCCCCCCCCCCCCCAAAAAACCCATTTCATTTAGGGTAGATCTTAACGTCTCAGAAGTTTGGTTGGGTTCAGGTACAAGGTTTTGGTTTGTATCCATCTCCAGTTACAACCATAATGTTAGGATGTAACTGCATTTTAAATCAGTTTCACACACATACAAAACCATAACTATGCAGTTGTGGCCACATCATCCCAGGATATTAGATAGACATGGTGGGTAAGGTAATAACTTTTACCTTATGGTTTTAGAGAGACAAGGGGTTGGCGAGAGAGACAGAGCTCTTCCTAAATCTAAGATCCACTTTCAAAAGACAAGCCTGGGAGCTTAAATTCAAAACTTTGCTAGACACTAAAAATTAGGGTCTTAATAAAGACACTGAATTTATGGTTTATTACAACAATCTGTAACCGTTACCCCCCCTTTTTTGTCCTATGACTACTAGGGTGTTAATGGGTCACTTCACCGTGAATGGTCCCTTAGAATATGTGCTAACTAGTTATGCTAAACTATCTGTTCCATCTTGTATTTCGCTGACATGCTCTAAGGACAGGTCTACACTTAAAATGCTGCCAGTGGTGCAGCTGCACCAGTACGCTGAGCCACTGTAGCGCTTCAGTGAAGACACTACCTACACTGATAGGAGAGCTTCTCCTGTCAACGTGGGTAATCCACCTCCGTGAGAGGCGGTACCTATGTCAACAGGCGGTACCTATGTCTACCCCAGGGGTTAGGTCTGTTTAACTGCATCGCTCAGGGGTGTGGATCTTTTATACCCCTGAGTGATGTAGTTATAGCGACCTAATTTCCTAGCGTAGACCTGGCCTTAGCACCTTTTCCGGGCCTGAAGAAGAGCTCTGTGCAGCTTGAAAACTTGTCTTTCCCACCAGCAGAAGTTGGTTTGATAAAAGATATTACCTCACCTGCTCCCCCTTGTCTCTCTAAAACCATAAGTAGACAGAGCCAAAGCATCATTACAGGAAACAAGCTCTGCTGTGGATTGTATGGGAGGTTCCTATTCATTGATGAAAACTTGGCTTCTGTTTTCACAATGAAATATTTACTCTGCGCCAACACATTCATTCTCCTGCCACAGGTTTTAAAAATCTCTGTATGATTCCCTTTTTTCATTTATAGAGCTCTGTCATCATGTTTTTCTGACTTTACTGCACAATGTATCACTGCTATCCATTCACCAATAAAAATGTAAGAAAGCACATTATGGATTGTATTGAAAATCAGACTAGTCTATAGCCACAGAAACCTTATTGTTTAAGAAGAGCTCACTCTATACACACACACACACACACACACACACACACACACAGAGGAATATAGTGTGCCATAAAAATAAATTGCTGTGGTAAAGAAAATGCACACAGTGTGACTGATTTGCCATCAAACATCTTCATGGACTTGATGCTGCTTCTTGCATTGATCAAAGAGTTTTGGCTTCACAACGAACCTCTAGGAATGCAGGACACTTGCTTTTTGCAGGTTAGAGGACAGATGAGAAGATCCTTGGAGATTCAAGAATGAGTATTGGGGAGGGGGAATCCCTCCAAAGCAGCATGATGTTCACTCACACTTCAGGATTTGGCTTCATTTGGGGAGAAAATCCAGCTGGCCCATAGCCCTTACAAGCATAAATGCTGATTCTCCAGTACATATGGCAGTACCATTCAAAGAGCTATGACAATGATACTGTTTATAGCTCTGAAAATGGCGCTGCCATCTGCACCATGCATGCAGCGGTTCTGCTCACCAGGAAGCGAGGGTTCTGTAGAGGGACAAGTTCTTGGACCTGCTGGTCTATTGTGCTAAAGGGTGGCTATGACACAATGCAACCCCTGGGAACTGGAATGAAACAAAATCACCCTCTATTCTGTGAGAAAAATCACCCTTCCGAGCTCCTGTTCTGGTTGTCTGGAGAAAGGAATGATGGGGTGACACCAATTGCGCATTCTTTTACAGTTAACACTACAGCTGGCCCTGAGGATAGGATTGACATTGAGATGCTAACACACTGGTGGCCATTCTGGGCAGTAGTCATACTGTAAGGGCACGGATCATCATATATACATATCTCCTCTTTTACCCTGCACTCTAACAGGAGAGGAGGGGCATTCCTCTCTTTCCTCCCCCCTCTAATATATTGGCACATTCTTGTTTTTCCTCTTCCTTCCATGCAGCTTCAAGGTGCTGTGTGGATGTGTGCTCCACTCTACTTCGTTGACTAGCATGGTTAGTAAATGCTGCACAATATTTGGACATTAATTCACACCCCCACACAAAAGCATTCCTGTGAAACTTCATACAGTGTGCCACCCACAATAATACCTACTGAGTAAATCATCAGGCACAATTTTTCCAATTAATCCCATTGGGCTGCTTGTGATGAAGTGTGGATAATTGTTATTGTCCTTTTGAGCAGGAAGCCAGGGCTCAGCTGTATTATTTGCAGTTGGTCCTCAGTAGCATTCATTAGATCTGAAGTCTTTCTTGATGACACTGTTTGGAGAATGGTACATGCATTTGTGTATCTGTTGCCAAAGCAACTTCTGGTCTGGAGCAATTGCTGTGTGATGGGGAGCTATAGCAAATATGAGAGTGCATCCCTCCCGCACTAAAGAGCTCTTGAAAGTGGGGAAAGAGACAACACCAAAGTGGGAGCTTTAATTAATCTAGGGCAGTGGCGTCTAACCTGCAGCCTTCAAGGGTGACTTTGGTAAGGAGGAAGTTTGTATTTGATTACGGTGTGAGTTATAAATAGCTTTCCTGCTCCGTGCCCTTTGATTTTTAACAGAAGTATTTGAAACCTCCGTATCACTGTGGGGAGAAAGTGGGGGCTCTCCTGCCAAGGCATGCAAACCCCAGGAAGAGCAAGACAGGAGCTTGAATGGCTCTGCCTGAGCTTCAGGGAATACCTAGGAAATGATGACTCCTCTCCCCAATGCTGCCACCGAGGGTGCCCTAGGAGAGGGGGAAAGGGAGAAGCTGCGAAACAGCCACCAGTTCTAGTCTTTGAGTCTTTTCCCCCAGCCCAGGTTAGACCAGCTGATATAACTTGTGCCAGCTGGCAATGGTCTCCAAGGATTCATATGCTAGCTGGGGATAACTAGAGCACCGTGTACCCCGCCCCCTCCAAACCCCTGACATGTCCCTGGGCTTGGACTGATAGGAGGGAGGGAGGCGTAGAGGCTGGCTATGCTGGCTCTGTGCTCATCGGACACTCCCCATGCAAGAGAATCCCCAGCAGACGATTTGTTGGGTGGTTTCTGCTCCTGGTGCGCTGCCCAAGTGACAGCAAGGATGCAGAACAGGGCAGAGAAACTACCTGTAGTACTGACTCTGACCCCTTAGCTTTCTTCAAATACTGTGTTTAACCCTCAGGCTAAAAAAGGATCTGAAGTGTGATTCTGGTACACGCCGAACATTTGCAAATCCCACTGAAACCAAAAGGAGGGGCTCAGGATCAGGCCTTTAGCTAATTACATCTACATATTCTCCCAGGGTTATATATGTAGGCTACACAGACAAAGACATTCACTACAAGGTACATATTCACCTTAAGTTTCATAAGCCGCAATGCGTTCATCAGTAACTCTGATTTTAAAGAGAGATTAAAACAATGGCTAAAATTTATTTTAGGAAGCACATTTACCTTTCAGAAATATAAACTCCTTCAGTTTCCACTGACAGAGCAATTTAAGATGCATTAAAGAATGACCCCAAGTTGGAAAAAAAAAAAGGGCTCTGCGTGGGTTTGAACATGAATTTCTGACTAAAATTAATTGCATCCTTAGTTTAGAGACTTGGAAACACTTTTTAGTTCCATGGTAAATTCAGGGAATATTCTCAAGCAGGGTACAGTACTTTCTATCATATAGTTGCTTGCTCTGCACTGTATTCACCCTTTCAGACTCCTGGCTCTGTAAGACAGTGATTCTGTTCTCTATGTGATATTTCAAGGAGTGTGCACCTACAGCACTATATAATAAAGTTTACAGCGGGGGCAGACCTGTTACAGCTCCATTGTTCTGCTCTGGCTATGCAGAGTCATAAAGCTGCCTGAACCAGCTAGCTGGAGATTTTCCTGGTGCAGGACGATCCCCAGATGGAGGGAGTCACTCTCCCTTGCAGGTCCTAGTGCAGGCAGTGTGCTGTTCTTAGTGAGAAGACGTTTTAGGGACAGCCCAGGGTTGAAGAGCCTCAACCAGCTTACAGCCAGGGTCTGATTCTTGACTCACACCCGTTTTACAATGGTGTAACTGCACTGGCTTTACTGGAGTTAATCCTGGGTTAGACCAGTTTAACTCAGGGGAGACTCCGCCCCACTATGTCTGTTTCAGCTATTTAAAAGGAGGCAGTGTATCTGCTTAGAAATAAGTCTGACCTACCTTAATTTTTTCCTATACTTTTTTCTTAATTTCAACTCATACTCAATGAAAAATTAAATTAGGAAAACTGCCCTTCTTCAGTCTGAGACATGAAAGTAGTATGTGTACATTCCCCCAAGCGGTTAACTAACCAACCCTTTTCTCGGCGCTATGCACACCCCTCCATCAATGAAACTGGTGGCACAGAGAGAGAAGTGAACATTTATCCCTACACACGTACGATTGCAGATAAACACATGTATTCATATACACCTTGGCCACATCCTCACCGCTCGCAGACCCATTTAGACCCATGCAGGATTACTTTCACACCCTAGATCCATTCACAAACAACCGCTCGTACCCATGGACTCACAATCATTTACACACAGACATACATACACAGATTTAATTTGGCAAAGCATTTGGGTCTCCCGGTTTCTTTTCCTTTCTGGGATTTTTGCTGCTTTTTTGCTGGTTCTGACTGATCATTTTCTAGCAGAATTATTTGTGTCCAACTGGTGACCCAAAATAGGCTTCACCAATTTGCACCAAAAATCCCATCACGACTGGGCTGAATGTTGCCTTCGTAACTTCCAGCCACAGCCTTCATCCTATCTGCAGTGCATATTTTGGCTTGATGAACTTCTAATTATTTCCCGCCAGGGACCCTAAACCCAAGACACCTGTTTTCTTGGTCACAACAAACTGCAACTGAGCAGGCTCTATAAAATGCCACGCAGCCAAAAAAAAAAAAAAAAAAGAGGCACATCTCCCCTCCCCTCATCACCTTCCCCACTGCCACCTTTCCAGCCTGTCACAGTTAATCAATTCATCATAACTAGATATCTCAGAACAGTTAATTCCCTTCTGGATGAATCACTTGGTTTGGAGATTGCCATGACAACTTAAACGTTTTTCTGTGTCGGGGCCTAATCAAAGTGATGACTTTGAACTCTCTGACAAATCAGGGCTGGTTTTGACAACAGCAAATTGTGAGATATGCTTCTGCTTTAACTCCGACTCTCACAGTGCCGTTGGCAAGAGAGCATCCCAGCGCAGGAGCCTGCTTAGCCCATGAAGCCATTGGGCCAGATCCTCAGCTAGTGTAAACAGATGCACTCTACCGAAGTCAAAGGGTTTATGCTGATTTTGCACCAGCTGAGGATCTGGCCCATATAAGTTCCATTCTCTTCTCTGTAGCCTTCCTCCCAGCCACCTTCCCTCTTGCAAGCCCTGATTCTCCCTGCCCTGTCTGTAACCATTTATACTTCAACTAAGAGGATGTAAAAATGCTGCCAACCCCAATGGTAGTGTTTTGGACCTACTTAGCACAGGAGTAAATGACTTCCCATGGCAGTGGAAATTCAGGCCCTCTATCTACAGCTAGCAGGACAAATGATAGCAAGACAGCTGGGCTACCAATTGGCCAGCAGGGCTGTTACTCAAGTTGGAGAGAAGGAAGGAAACTGGGTATGCCTTTCTCTAGAATCCCGATCATGGTGGCATGATCCCCTGGAGCGATCTGTTACCTTGAGCCCAGTGTCACTTGGCAGTGGAGGGAAGCAGATGAAGAAATACTCTGCTAAAACCCAGGCTGGAGATGAGGCGTAATGCACAATTCTCGGGAGCGGAGGAAGTCCAACAGAAGCGTAACACTCACGCACCAATGTCTAGCAGGAATGAGACTCATCCTGAAAGACTCTGAGCTGGATTGTGCTCTTGTATGAGTGTAACTCCACAGACCTCAACGCAGCTCCTCCTGATTAACACCAGAGTGAGGGAGCAGAGAATAAGACCCTAGATTTCTTGTACTGCTGATGGCAACAGTAGATGTTTACAGTATTTCTGTAAAGATGATGAACCCCTCCAGGATGCACTGAGCTGTGCTAGTCGTACAAAGCAACTCTAAAACTGGCTGAACTGGCCTTTTGAGAATTCCCCACACATTGGGAAACCCTTGGGTGACACAGAGATGCTGTTGGAGCTCCTATGTCACCATTTTCCCGATCTTTACTGGTACAGCAACGTAGCTGGGGAATCCCTATCCCCTGGTAATATCTGCCTGCCCTAACAGCCTCTTGGGGGTTGTGGCCAGTCAACATAAATTAGAGATGCCCACAGGCTGCTCTAACCTGTGCTGAGCATCTTCTGGACCACAGGATCCAGGGCCTCCAAATGGGACTTAAAGCTACTGTGTTTTACTACCCCTAGTTTTACGGCTCAGCCACATTAGAGAATCTGGTCCAAGATTTTTTCTGTATAACTCAGGGGCCCTTTTAGATTTCCTTCAGCAGACTCCAGCCTCCTGTGAGTGAAAAGGACGTCAAACAGCTTGAAGGTCAAGAGTTCTCTCTGTTCACAGAAGACATTTTTCAAAGAGAAATAGTAAAAACTATCAGAAATTAGATGAAATAAGAATTAAAACTAAACAAATAAAAAAAAACCCGACTGGAAACAACCCAAAATGGAGTTGAGCTTTCTTTTCTTTTCTTTTTTTTCTGGTTGAGATAATAATTAACCCCAGGCGGGAAGTTACCAGGGGACTTAGGTGTTGCAATGCTTTAGACACCTTGAAAATCACTGGTATCCACAAACCCTGGGCTGGCCGCCAAGCTCCCCATACAATGAATGGGAAGACTGAGAAAAGGATCCACAAAAATGATTGTGCTAGGTGGCTCCCCGCCAAAGCTAGCCATGGGGAGATGCCAATGACTGAGTGTGTCCTAAACCCTGCCCCTCTTATAGTCCAGGTTGCAGGGAGGCCCCTATCCCTGCTTGCAACCCACAGCCAGGAACCCCTATCAGATGCCTGGAATCAGATGCCTCGGTTGTTCTTGCAGAGAGGGAGTTTGAGCTAGGGGTCTCCCACATCCTGGATGAGCATGCTAACCTCTGGCCTAACAGTTATAAGGAAGGCCTAACTATACACAAACCAGGTAGGGGGAAGGAGGCACTACCCTTCATTATAATCTTGGCCCAGTGGTTAGGGTACTTACTGGGGGTGTAGGAGACCCAGGTTCAATTCTCCCCTCTACCTACTGTGGAGAAGGGTTCTCCACCTCTCAGGTGAGCGCCACTCTCTGGAGTATAGTGATCCAATCACTATTTAATATGAAGTGGAATGGTTTCAACACATGAGATTGAGGGAGAGCCACATCATAAAGTCCCATAGGCCAGTGGTTAGAGCACTCAGCCGAGAGTGGAATTGAACTGGGATTTCCAATATCCTGGGAGAATGTACAATCCCCTGAACTAAAGGTTACTAGGGAGTCCCCTTTCCTCCTGGACATCTTGTGTGGAGTTAGGAATACTCAGATCACACCTACTAGATTAGGTCCCACAGGCAAGACAGGTGTTCCCCCATCTAGCTTCACCTGGTCTGAGGCTCACATGGGGGCTTAGGTGTGAGACAGGCACCTGGATGCCTGCCTGAGGCAGCAGTGTGCATGCCCAGAGACACCTAGGGAACTTTTACAGCAAAAACTTAGGGGTCAAATGAGTTTAGAGGTAGGTGGGAAGTTGGTGGATTGCAGTTGTGCCTAAATCAGGGGCCTAAGTCCCTGGGCCCTGGGGTTTGTACTTATGAAAAATGGATCACCACCTCATACACACATACTGGAGTTGCAAGGTCATGGGATTCTATAAGGAGGTTACACACAAGTGACTCACAAGTTCTTGGGAGTTTGTTGTCTCTGACTGTCCCTGCTGGAACCAATTATTTCATTGCGAGATGAGACTGCAGCAGGCATATATGGAGACTGTAGAATAGAGGCCTCTAAATATCTTTGGCAAAAATCCCACTATCTGCTACTTTCATGCTCCCTTCAGTCAAGCCACTTGTGAGAACCCCAGGGCCTGACAATATACAAAGAGTCATGTGCGGATTATGTTATTCTCGGTGAGGAACTTAGGCTGTACAGCCATTTATTAGGAAATGAATGGAAATGACAGTGGAGGAGATACCAGGGTGAGGGAGCGAGACCCAAAAACTCACATTAGGGTTCTCACCAGCAACTTGTACAAGAAGGCAGTGGCCTTAATGATTAGGAGAAGGGCTCTCGCACAGGGTCTGGCAAGGAGAAGGTTAAAACCCTCATTCCAAACAGCCAGACATCCTTGCCCTGTGCTAACATGGATGGGTGGAGTAGCAGGTGCTCTATACAGAAATGTTAATTTGCCTCATTAGCCGCAGGCACCTGATTGCTGAAGGAAGGAAATAAAAGAGCAGGGAAGAGGTGCTAATAGCAGAGCTGGGAGTGGGGGAAAGGGAGGGAATGTGGTACAAGAAAGCTGTGGTTAGCACAATGCTAATATCAATTTTTTCCCCCAAAGCTCAGTTATACAGGATGCACCTAATATGTGATGTAAAGACATTACAGCAGCTAGTTCTAGCAGTGATAGTAAGAGTAGCTATGTTAGCTGAAGCCAGCTTGGCTTTAGCTTGTATATATTTGGGCTGTGGAAGCCCTGTGGTTCTCTTCAGACTATAGCTGATAGAGGCCTTTTCTTCTACAGGGGATCTTCATTTTCTGTTTGTGTGTGTCTGTCATTCTTCATTACCTAAAAAAAGACAGGCCATATTTCTCCCTGACCTGGTTCCTGAACTCCAGAGCAAGACTGCAAATTCCCTTATATCATATATGTGAGGTTCAGCCCAAATCAGCCATAGTGGGAAAGTTGAATGCCGCTGGATTCATTAATAATAATCTCTTCAGCATGGTGTCTGGGTGCATGTATCTCCTGGCTGATCTGGCTAAAAGCTGATTGTTTGTGACCACTGAGGGCACGTCTACACTGCAACTGGGACTGATCCTCCCAACTCAGGTAGATAGACTTGTGTTAGTGGGGCTTATGCCAACATGCTAAAAATAGCTGTGTGGATGCTGCGACACTGGCAGAGGCTCAGGCTAGCCACCTGAAATCAGAACCACCCTGGCTCTGAGCTCAGCTGACTAGGAATTCTTAAGCACAGTGAGGGGGGGTGTGGCGTTGCTAATTTCCATGTCAGAGCAAAGAGGAGCTGAGCTAATAATTAATTAACAATAATAAAAATAATAATTTGACACATTTTCCCTCTCTCCATCTATGGAAAAGGCTGGCAGAGAGAGCTGGTGCAGAGGCAGGAATTAAGGTGTTTGTCAGGGACCACCTGATGTTAAAGCCTGTTTGGAAGGAACCTTTCAGAGTGAGGCCTAAGAAGCCCGGGTGCAGTTCTGGCAGCCTACCAACTAACTAGGGGAATGTTCCGTGATCTCTAATAGTTGTGAAGCACTATGTAAAATTCCTGACCGTTAATCTCAGTTGCGCTCAGAAGAGAATCCTGCTTAGGAGAGAGTCTGGTCACACACAGATGCCCAGGATTCTCTTCTTGGCCCTTAAAAATCAGGGTCAGACAGGGTGCAGTGGTGATGGGGTCAGAGATGCTGAAAGTTACTGAGATTTTTCTGGCAACAGGTACTTTATAAATTCCACAAAATGAATCCTGCTGGTTAGAGATGGAAATGACTGGTGTAGCCTCCTCATTCTCTCTCCATCCTGGTTGGCCCTAACAGGTTTATTCCCTGCTTCAATGCTTTATACAGTCCACTCCCAAATATCCACTGTTATGGGGTTTTCGCTACTGCCCTTGGGGAGACTAGTACACACCCTAATGAACCTCATTGAGAAATTTTCCCTGACATTCAGCTTAACTTTTCCTTTATTTCTACTTACAGCCCTTTAGAGGAAAAAAAAATTCCTTTGCCAAATTGGTCATTGCACCCTTCAATTCCCGCAGCAGAACTATTCTGAAGTAGGTCAGAAAAACCTGACACGTAGCAATGGAGCAGCTTGCAGCATGGTCACTGCCCTGTGACTTGCATATGGTGCTGTCTACCCAGGGGCCTAGCTAGGTGAAATTACAGATGGCAGACACAGATACTGTATCACCCAAGTCACACTGCTGTATTCAATATAGATACTGGCTTGGATTTTCTTTAAACTTAAACTATGTCAAAGATTCAGTAGACATGCAGGGATCATAAGGAAATCCAGCTAGAGCACGTATTCCATTTGCTGATATTAACATCCAGCAGCAATACCCACCATCAGAATAAAAAAAGTATTGAAGAAAGAGGGATTAATCCCCTGCCTGCCAGAGTCCTTTTCTATTCACTGGGCATTTGGATTCTTCTTACTCAATGGGTCACTGGGTCCCTTGCTGTTACTGCATTATGTGGACTGTTGCTGCTGGCACATCAAAGTCATGCAGGATATCATTATTTTCCACTAGCTTATCCCATCTGTAGTAACTCTCAAGGCCAAGCAAAACCAGGCTATTGCTCCCTGTGGTGGAAATTGTCTAGTGGGTTTGAGGTGGCAGCTTGCACTAGGACAAAGCTCCTGCCTTTCCCAGTGTTGACATTGTGTGTGTTGTTCTTCTGGGTGGTAGGAGGCACAATTCTCCCCAAGGTTAGTTACTGTTGTCAGCACCTAGTCAGAACCTTGGTGGAGTTCACTGGGTAAGTTTCCTGAGTGTTATATCTGGCAGAGCAAGGGGCTTAGAAAGATTTTATGTCTAAACCAGAGGTTCTCAAACTGTGGTCCATGGACAACCAGTGGTCTGCAAGCTCCATTCAGGTGGTCCGCGGATAGATCCCTCTAAGGTGCATGCCTGGGCGGCCGCACACAACAGAATGAAGGGCCACCCACCTAATTAGTGGAGCCGAGCAGGGGTGGCTCCACTAATTAGGTGCCTGGACCCTGGAGAAGAAGCACATGTAAGGTGAGGTGGTGGCCTTGTAGGTAGTAGGGGGTAAGTGGGAGGGGGCAGTGGGATGAGAAGAGGGGGTGGGGGGCATTTGGGATGTGCAGGGCTGCGGCAGCCAGAGAAAGAGGTGACTTCCCCAGTTCCAGGGCTGCAACTGCCCCCCTCCTTCCCAGGCCCAGCTCGGGGGCTGCTGCAGTGGGGGAGAGAGGGAACATCCATTGCATTAGAAAGTGAGACTACTGATATTAAAATATGAGTTGTGTGCTTTTATTTGTAGAAGAAAAAAAGTTTGTTTTTTTATATAGCGCTTTTATCCAAAGTGCTTTACAATACTTAGCTAACGGTACAAACAACATTTGGAAAGATCATTAAGTGGTCCGCCGAGACCCTCAGCAATTTTCAAGTGGTCCGCGAAAAAAAAAGTTTGAGAACCACTGGTCTAAACACGGATCGGTATGCATAGTGCTGTACAACTCTGGCATGCAATTAATATCAGTCTGTCAGCTAAAGCTTTGTCATCTTTGTTATTCTTTTGTACAGCACGTAGTGCAATGGGGCTGTGAACTACCATAATATAAATAATAATCCTCAAAGTCAGAAGAGTACCATAAAAAGAATGCATCCTACCCTTTGTATTGCCAAAAATAAGAGTATTTGCATACAGGAAATGACACACAACATTCTGATGTAACTTCCTGACATGATTTATTTAAAGTTTCCCCATCAACCCCATCCCTGATGAGCCACACAACAAGGGAAGTGTATTAAAAGGAATAATAAACGCACACACACAATGCTACAGTAATAAAAGAAAAGACTTACAGAGCATGTTCAGGGTTAAACAGGAACTGGTCTATTGCAGAACAGCAGGAGGAACTTGGAGACAGAAGAACAGCCACTTTTAGTGCAGACGGGAGAAAAGACAGACACAGTGAAGGGGTAAAGAGAGAAAGGAAAGAAAACACAGAGATGGTTAATAGGAAAAAGACCTCCAGCTAACCTGTCATTAAACACCAAGAAATGATGTTGAAATAACCTCAAGCTCCAAATACACCCCCGCCCTCAAGGGAAGGGAAAATCTCAGCTAATATTGATGGTGATTGGGTCAGAGGAATTAGGCATGCATATGCGGTTCCTTGGTAAATAAACCCTTTGAAATGCTCAGGAGGGGAGGTGTTCCGTCTTGCTCCACAGGTGCTCTTTGTCTTCTCACTCATGCTTTCTTTAGCAAAATAACCCCACATTTTCCTTTTCCAAAAGTTCTCAGGTTTGCTCCAGGGAGGTCTGGTTGGATATTGTGATGTTTATATGCCCCATCCTGCACACTAGTCACATGACCAGAATCATCTGACTGGAGGGGATGGCACATATCCTCCATGATTATATCTCTTGGTTGAGTCTATGAAAGTGACCTGTCTCTGTTAAGGGAGCAGATAAATTCCACATCTACACTGCAAGGCTACATGTCAACCTTCCCTCATTCCCACCCATCATAAAGAGCTAACATGTCAGCCTCTGAGAAACCGGAGTTATGGTGGAAAAGTGGACACATCATTATCTACAGAACCTCTAGCTGGCAATCCTAGGATGCTCAGACAACTCAGTTATATTGGACATGGGCATGTCTGCCTATCTTTCTAGACATACACATCTGACTAATTATTTAGTCCCTGTTTTATCAGAACTCTTCAGGCTGCAGTGCATAGCTGGGTCAACTGTGATTTCATTTCTAGTAAAGCTCTTACAGTGGCTGCCAGCCAAGATCCAGCACAAAGTTCTAATTTTTTTTTTGCTGCAAACAACATGCTGCTGGCCATCTCTCCACTACACCCAAGTCTAATGGGAAATAAATATGACCACAGGTCCCAGCAAGTGGTTTCTTAATGCTCAATGCCCCATCTTCCCCATCCCATGCTGGCAAGGGCTGGGCTCTATGCAGAGTTGGTGCTCGGCCACAGGGATGAAGGGAGCAGTCCCTCCAGCTGATCACTGATAGACTGCAAAGGGAGAGTCTAGTCTTCCTTAGATGAAAACCTAGTACTCTGATGCATACTCTCAAGTGGAGAGGTGGAGATGAGGGCTCAACAGAGCTTTGTAAATCCAAATGGGCAGAATTTCTTTTTTTTGCTGGAAAGTTTGGGAATTGGGGCCAGATCCTTGGGTCATGGATTCATAGATTCCAAGGCCAGAAAGAACTTTTGTGATCATCTAGTTTGACCTCTTGTACAACACAGGCCATAAGACTCCACTGGCTTAATTCCTACTTGAACTCAAGCATCTTTTACAAAAACATCCAATCTTGATTCAAAAAATGTCCAGTGATGGAGAATCCATTCAAACCTTAACAAATTGTTCCTATGGTTTATTACCCTCCCTGTTAAATTGTCACTTTATTTCTAATCTGAACTTGTCAAGCTTCAACTTCCTGGCATTGTATCTAGTTATACCTTTTTCTGCTAGGTTGAAGAATCCTGTAATATCAAATTTCTGTTCCCCATTTAGGTACTTCTAGACTGTGATCAAGTCACCCCTTAACCTGCTCTCTGTTAAGCTAAACCTACTGAGCTCCTTCAGTTTTTCACTATCATTTAATCATTCTCATGGCTCTTCTTTGAATCTTTTCCAATTTATTAACATCCTTCTTGAATTCTGAGCACCAAAACTGGACACTAAATTCCAATGGTGGTCACACCAGTGTCAAATACAGAGGTAATATAACCTCCCAACTCCTACTCATTATTCCCTTTTTAATTAAATAAAGGATCACATTTGCCTGTTTGGCTAGGGTGTTGCAATGGGAACTCATGTTAAGCAGATAATCTTCCATGACCCCCAACTCCTTTTCCGTCACCGCTTCCCATGATAGAATCCTCCCTCCTGAGATATGGCCTGCATTCTCTGTTCTTAGTCTCTCCATCACTGAGACTGTCCCTTTGGCAAATGCTGTTAGTTTCCCCCAGACTGGAAGACATCCCTCCCCACCCTTCTGCGTTCCTCATGGATGGAACCTCTGTAGCGCCAACTCCCACCATTTTCCACCAGCTGCATCTCACCCATCCTTGAGTCCCTAGGACGCATCCACCTCTGTTCAGATGTGGAGGACTAGAACCTACTTATTCCACTCACAGATTGCCTTGGAGAGCTGGCTATAGGTGCCGTTAGTGGCCTCCTCTTCACGTAGGCCCTCTCCACTTTGTCCATGTAGCATTCTCTGTTTAAATGGTATATTGAGTTTGAGCCTGTTCCATTGATTTTATTGGGTGTAGGAACTGGCCATTTATATTCCAAACCCTGGCCCCTTAGCTACCGTCATGTCCCAATCCACCTTCTCTCACTTTGCGGAAGAGGAAGAAGAATTGAGATTATTTTTCATTGCCCCTTGTCTAGCCAGCAAAGTAGAAACAGAACCTTTCTAAGGCCTTGCCTACTTGGGGAAAGACACTGTGTTAGAAAACATGACATCAAGCATTACTCTATGTACCTGTGTAGAAAAGGACACGCTGCGCTTTAAAACATGTTAGTTGGCACCCAGACCAGCTAGCATATTTTTTAACATGACTTGTATGAACTGATATGTTAGTTAACCCTAAAGTTAACCACAGCCAGCTAATATATTTTTAAACACAATTTATCCTCATCCACACTAAGCATAAAGCTTTGTTTAACACTCAATTAGTTAATGTGTTTTCTAACATTTTCCCAGTGCCACTTTCCCTGTACAACCCCAAACTGGCTTTCTTCCCACTGATGCTGCCATCGATATTCCCACCAGATCAACAGGGCAAGAGACTTAGTCCAGTTAATTTTTCCAAACACAAAGAAAGCATGGAAAATATCATCTAAAACCCCACGCCGACAGTTTCCCGCATGTTCAGGTGTTTTAACACCTAAGCAGTTTATAACAATGTAATGCAATACCCAGCCAGCTGCATGGGGCTTGGAGAAGGAAATGGAAGACAAGATACCTGGGTGACTTGCATACATGGTACACTCTTGCATACCCCGCTTTGAATATCCAATTGAGGTTCAGGTTATGGGAAGCAATGGTGAATGAACACAACCTATTGTCAGAATTCCCAGGTTTTATGGTGAGTATTCAAATGAGCTTCCTCCATTTAGAAGTTCATATTGTAATGGGGATGCTGCCAAGAATCTGCCTGGAAAGTCAGAGGGAAAATCCCCTGATTTTTAAGTGTATAAGATTTCATTGCTTTTGTTTCTTTGGGTTTATTTAAATCCACTACTTCACTGGGAAATTTAAAAATAAAAAATAGCTGTGAGATTGGGGGTGGGTGGGAATTGGGATAAGCCAGTGCTTTTCCCTTCTGGTCACAAAGTTGTCTGTGGAGCTCATACCTGCCTTAGTGTCTGCTTTCCTTCTATGGATGAGGTGATGTTTCTAGAACAGATGGACTTTGGAATGGCACCAAAACAGCTTAACCTTTCTTTGACTTGCTCTTTAATTCATTTCCCTGAAGTCAGTGCCACTGAGTTGGTTTAACAAGCTTTAATAGTGGTGTAAGTAGCATCCCGGGCAGTGCTAATGTAATTCTCCTCTGTGAATAATCGAGCTTGAGGAGGAAAGCTACCAGAGGCTCAGCTGACCATAGGCGATGTCTGCCTGGTTCTGTGTTATTTATGTGTTATGCAGTTGGACAAAAATGGCAGTGGGAGCGAAAGACGCTCAGGATGCTGCAAGAAAGGACTGGTGAAGAAGCCAAGTCATAGGTCTGTCAAGGTTCAGCTGTGCTTAATGGGGAAGGATGGGGCTGCAGGGCAAAGGGAACACCAGCATGGCTCTACCATCTCTTAAGCTTAGGGACTGCAACCTGGGGACCATTCTTTATTGTACATCCCAGTTCTGTCCATAGTTTTGAATATTCTAAGAGACAGGTCACCCCTTCTGTCCCTTCCAAATAGCTTTAGATCGATTTTTCTTAAAAATGCACATGAACTTTGCAAATCCAGAAGCACCTAAGTTTCAGAAGGGCTAAGCACTCACAAATCCATCTGAAGCCTCCGAAAACCAAGGGCTATCAGTTTATTTTGTTTTTAAAGCAAATACTTCAATCCTCTTCAGAGCTGGGGGGAAATGTCAGCAATGCCCACAGTCCTATATAGTAACAGTAAACCAGTGTGCACTGCTTAGCCACCACGAGTAACTCTACAATAACACACCACTGTGAGCATTCCGTGTTTAAAGACAACCGAACTGTTACAATGACAAATCAATATGAACATGTGCATGATATGAGGCATATTATTCTAAGGAAACCAATTTAGCTTCTCACTAACAAGGACTTGTTATAATTATAAACAACAATGGGTAGAAACCATTGTAATAATACTTGCCAAAGTGCATTTTTAGCATCTTTTAAATATTTTAAATGTATTGTTATATTTCAATAAATAATTTGTTTGTATGTATAACGGAACCTTCTCCAATAAGAACCAACCTGTGGCAATACCGTGTGCAGTGTTTCTGTCTGATCTTATAAGCTAAGCTGGGCAGTATTTTGAAGGGGAGACTTTCAGGGAGTGCCTAGGTACAGCAGTAGGTGATACTGATGATTTTGAGAGTTGGAAGTGAGTATACCAGCTGAGTTACTGCTGAACGAATGACCCAGCGTGGGGTTAGGCATCACTATGCTATTGCAGGTGCTGACTTTTGGATGATTTCAACTGAGCTCATAGCCACTTGAGATTGTTAAAGATACCATGGTAACACTTTAAATGAAGGTGTCTTTTATAACTGCTTTCTCCTTACCTATAAATGAAAACTCAGTGCAGTTACCCCCTTAGTGTATTATAAAGTCTGTTATAAAATGCATTAATAATAAATGCTTAACCAATTATGCAATGGCGATCTGTTAACAAAAGAAACTATAAGGCATAAATTGTATTGAACCAATGTATATCTTTAATACATGAACTTAATCAGTTATTGCTCTCCAGTATACTACGAAGTGGCTTATACTTTACTAAATAATAAAACTATTTATAGAAGTCTCCTTAACATAGGGTGCTACCAATTTCATGGTACTTTTTTTTTTGTAAATATGCAAATGTTAGTGCGTGTATCTGGACAAATTCCACCTCTGGTAATAATATTCTGCCCACTTAAAAACTCTCTGAAATAAAAAGTGAATATGTTTTTCCTCCACTTCCTGTCTTAAACTGTTGTGTAGTGCAATTAAATAGCTGTCATGTTTCATATTAGAGTTGGCTTAATTTCAGTAGCAAATAAAGTGCTCCCTAAATATAGCTAGTCTATCATTCGGTAAAGAGCCCTGTGGTCCTACAGCGCTACAGAAATTTCAGTGATTACCTAGCAGTGAATTGATGCCTTATGAGCGGGTTTCACAGCAGTGTAATGCTCCCATTAGACTGTCATGACGCATTATCACACTTATTCAAAGATCAAACACTAAGAAAAAAACAAGAGAGGATATAAAATGTTCCATTCCCTGTGCAGGGACAGACATGGGTCAATCTGATAGCCACTCCCTTGTGTCTGCAAGGCTCTCCAAAATGTAGTCTGATAACATTACAGGGGACAGCCAGCACTTGCCAACAGTCAGATACAGGGCAACTGACATCTAGGAAAACAGGCCAGTGACAAAGTTGTCTCTTAGGGTATGTGTATACAACCACTGGATATCCACTGCTGTGCAAATGTCTGGACTCGGGCTGTAGCCTGGGTTGTAGGACCCTGAGAGGTGGGAGGGTCCCAGAGCTCGGGCTCCTGCCCAAGTCTGAAAGTTTACACCGCAGTGAAATAGCCCCACAGCCTGATCCCTGCGAGCCCCAGTCAACTGGCATGGGCCAGTCATGGGTTTTTCTTTGCTATGTAGACATATCCTTACACCCCTTCTAAGCATTGGGGCATAGCTAAAGATAAAGAAGCAAACTCTGCTCCCATTAACTTCAGTACGGACCCAGATTTGGCCCTAGCTGAACATTTCTTTTGATCAATTATCAGGAGGGTTAAAGACCTCATCCAGCCTGTGCTGTGGATAGTATCCCCTCTGCATGTGGAGAGTGCTGTGCAAGCCACACTTAGATTCACACCAGAAATAGGAACACTTGACTGGAAAACAGGATGTGTGGGATCTGCTGTCTACCCCCTTATTTTTCCAAGTGGATTCACATTACAGAGACATGCACACAAACGGATGTGATTAATAAAAGAAACTGTGCTACTGACAGTCATTGTAAGCAATTTGGTTCATAGCTATACACAGACTGATGCTGTTTGACATTCCTTTCCAGGACTTTAGTATATTTATCAGATAAAGCAAAATGCTCTTAAGTACCTTGTTCTCTCTTAGCTAATATTCTGCTCCATTTTATTCAAGGAGCCCTGGTGAATGGCACCAATCAACAGGCTGTTAACTTCCCTACAAGTTACATCTGTAAGAACATCTCTCTGAGCTACTTAACCATCAAGCAAACTCAACAGCACTGCCTGGAGGACACAGACAGCTGTGTACGTAGCTGCTAATATGGTCACTTACAGGAAAGTGCTTTCATTAGATATAAAGTTATTTTAATTTTCCTCCTTTGGATGGAAAATGCAACTGGAAAAGAAAGATAGATGCAGTATACAAGGGGTCACAATTACATTCTCTGTCCCCAGAATGGTACTTTTAAAACAAGGAAAACCACCTCTAAAATGACCCTTAGCTGCCCTGGACTCAGTGTGGACTTCCAGCCCATACAAACTGATGAGCTGCTGTCTGGTTCTACTGTTAATGTAACATCGTGGCAGACTCAGGACAGCTAAGGCTTTGGAGGTGCTGAGTGGTCAGATTTGGGGTATTGATTCTTGGACAGGAGGGGGAAGGTGTTTGGTACCTGTATCCTGTTTGCTCCTCACAGTGTGGTAGGGAAAGGAATCAGGCTATTATGTAAAATTAGAAACCTTCTCTGCAAAACAGCAGCTGCTAGGAGCTGTGGCCAATTTTTTGTATATTAAGGGCATCACTGCATCAGGGAGGATTCAGATTCATGGGGGAGGGAATCTAAAGGAGCCCAGATCTGACAGTAGCAGGGGAGCTCTGGAAGATGCTTTGGAATGAAGAGTAAGATCTGGAGACCTGAAGAGAGGCTGACTCAATCTCCCCTGGGCTTTCTGCAGAGTTTACCAGTTAACTTCTTGAAAGCTTGCTTGAAATTACAACCCATTTTTCAATGAGTTCTGGGTTTGATGATCAGTAATTCCATCCTGGGGCCAAATCCTGCCCTCCAAAACATAGACAGAATTCTCATGGAGGTGAGGACTGGAGTCTCCTGACAGCTGACTCATCGAGACAATCATATGGAGATGAACTATTCTGAGGTTCCAATTCCTTATCCTCCTTCCCTCCCGCCCCGGACAATCCTTCATGCTGCTTGCCCCCTCCCCTTCCTAGTGCCTAGCACACCTGTGATTTATACTTGGGACAGGAGGGGCCCATGAGCATCTCCTTCTAAACAACATGCTGCTGTGGATTCCACTTTGCAGAAGGAAGAGAGATGAGATATTGAGTCCAGCTCAGCAGTAACAACTCTTGCTGCCACAGCCTAGTTATGAATGAGTCCCAAGCCTATTCACTAGTGCTGGGTTTATTATACACAGGAGCACAGTACTTGAATATTATACAGCGTTTTTCTCTTTGTCTCCATACCTCCATGCATGGGTGAATGTGTGCACAGCTTGGGTGAGCATGCTACAACTAGAGATGGGTCTGAACCAGAACCCTGGATCTGAAAACACCTTGAATTTGATGGAACTTTATATCTGCATCTAAATTTCCTCTGTCTCCAGTCTGTATAATGGGCAAAACTGAATCCCTAGATAGGAGCACTCCCCAAATTTTGTGTATGTCCAAAATCCAGATTAGCCTGAATGTAAAATTTAGATCCAATCTATTACTATGACTTATGAAGATTAAATCACACATGCGCGCGCACACACACACACACAGCTCTATATAACTTGATAGAGTTTTCTGGGCTTTCGGATGCAATAGAAAGGAACTCATACTATGGTGCTAGCTGCTGCATTTTCTTTCAATTCAATAGAGACATATACACATGCGCACACACACACACAGAGCCTGGATAGATAGATAGCTACACACATATATATATATATAGTGTGTGTGTGTGTGTGTGTGTGTGTGTGTGTGCAGCTAGCATCATAGTATGAGTTCCTTTCTATTGCATCCGAAAGCCCAGGAAACACTATCAAGTTTCTGTCTCTGAAATGTCCTCCCTCACTTGATGAAAGAAAAAAAACAAAACAGAAAGAACAACAATCTGCTTGAGTCTGTCACCCAGCCATCAGCTTGTCAGCTCCTGATCCATTAACAGGACAAACCAGCAGCCTTAAGATAGCAACAGAAACTCTGGGAACTGCCCAGAAATAACTCTCCATAATGAAACAGCTTGATTCCAGTTGTATCACCCTATAAGACAATATCTAAACTCTTTTTCCTACTGGCTGCTCACAGCACAGCAATTGATGGAAGATGTATGTATCTTTAGTAGGAAATACTTAACATCATTTCACTCCGAGTACGTGGCAGCTGTGGAAAAACTAACATTCTTTTTATGGCCATAGCTCTACATATTACCACACCTCATGAATGATCTTTCAGCAAAATCTACCTTCCCCCCCACAGCTACTTGCAGCTCTAGCCTGTGATTGATTATTTTTCATTATTGACATTAGAGACAGCAAATCAGGAAACTGAGTTTCTGGGAAATGTTGTTTCTTCTAATCCAAACAAATGAATTCCTTGTCATTTCAAACTTCCTCTTCATTTGTCCTTCCGCTGTTCCTCATTTGGGTCCCACAAGGTTGAAGTTACTATCATGCACACTTCTCAATGTTATTGTGGGAGAGAATTGTGTTTAATGTCAGCCAGGACTTACTGGTATCTTGCTTACTGACATCCCTCATGATGTTTCTGAACTCTTTTTGCCTATGATGACTAACGTATATTCGTGTAACAGTGCTGAAGTTACTAAAACAAACTTTACACTAGCTACCATAAAATCTAGTGTTACTTTTCTCCCAGCACCTGCAGTGCAATTAATTATACTTGATGCGCAATGCTAGCAACATTTCTATGCTTCAGTGATCTCCTGGGAAATCCATGGAAGATGATTTAAGGGGCAGAATGTGTAGGCTAGTTTCAAACATATTAACTTACGCAGTACCAAGGCTCTAACTTGTTCTCTGCCAACTGCGCTAATATAGACTTCAGGTGCTAGATATCATGGGTGTGAATATCAAGAGGGTGAGGAACTGTTCAGGTTGGTATAAGTTTTAACTATGCATAAAAGGATGAAATTAAGGAAAGAGAAATGTTAGGATAAACACCAGGAAAAAGGTTCCTACCCATGAAATCTATTACAAACCATGGAACAGGCCTCCTCACCCAGCCCACAGGAGGTAGTAGAAGTTCCCTTGTTTAAATTAGGCGGCAAAAAAATTACTGTAGGGACCAATCCAGCTTTGGCCAGCTTGGGGTTAGACTAGAAATTCTTGTAAGTCTTTCCCATCTCTAATATCAATGGTCAAACTTCATCATTTAATTATGGTAGTGTATATATAGACATTTTCCAAACACTCAAGAAGGATGGTGGTCCCTGCCCAGAGGAGCTCATAGTCTAGCTTTAACAAAAAATATAGTAGGCCTTGAGACAGATCACAAGGTATCTGAGTAATACCTTGCGCCATAAGTAGCCCCACCGACTCCAATGTGACTTCAAGATCCTATTCAATAAGGCAGATTCTCTGGTCTGCTAAGACTACTGTGTTCCATTAAAGCACTGCAGAGCTAAGTGGCCTTAAATTGGCTGGAGATGACAGATGGACCATTTCCTGGGGAACTCCACCCACACCCAAATGGAAAGCTGGTGGCGGTAGAAGGACAGGTTCATAAACAGAATAGGGAGGGGAGAGTATAGGCCTATGTTGTGCCGGAGCTGGACACCTGAAGCTGTAAGCAGCTTCCGCTCTCCGTTCTGTGTGACTGTGAGGCTCGGACAGTGTGGTGAATCAAGGCCAATGTGAATGATGGCATCACAATCTGGCCCTAGAGGAAGTGAGTTTCTTGCAAAATAAAATGTAGTTAATTATTTTTAATCTTGGTTCATTATCTCACCCAGTTCTCTTCATAGGCTTCACAGAGACAAGGTACTTTGGTGTAACTTCCATCTGAGAAATACCTTCATCCAGCTCATTAGCCAACCTGTTTACAAGGTATTCACCACCACAAAGAGAATTGGTAGGAACAGATGGGATACTGAGCGGGCTTTGCAACTTCACCTTGAACAAATATTGACTCATATATTGCACTGAAGGATTATCTCTTTGATGTCTGGGCCAGCACATGGTGGGCAAAGAAGAGGGATGAACTGGGTTTTCAGTGCACCAGAGAAAAATTCCCAGCATCTCTGACAAGTTATTTGAAGTCATTTCAATGGCCATTGCTCATCACACTTTGGACTTTCATTCTCCAGATGCTCCCTTTCCAAAATAATAGATGTTATCAGACTTGCACAAAAGGCTTTTTATCCTTTAGCTCTGAATGTAAAGTCAGGTACATGCAGGTATCAACTGGATGACTTCAAGAGCTGGAGGAGGGCCAGCCTCGATGTGTTAGGCAAAGGGTTTTTCCCACTTTTGGAAAATAATTAAGCAATTTCACACATATATTTAGCAACCTATTATCAAAGGTTCTGGAAGAGCTTTACAGACACTAGTTTAACCCTGAACCATCTCAGAGGTAGGCAAGGATTAGCATGCCATTTCTGCAGATGAATAAAATGAGACACTCAGAGAAGAATGCCTAGCCCAGGGTCACACAGTGAGTCAGTTGCAGAGTTGGAAGAACCCAGTATTCTGACTTGCATGAGTCCTTGTGCTACCTCCTAGCCCATAGTATTCCTTCCTCCTCCTCCTCCTCCAGCCAGGATGTACCTTGGGTGTTAAAATATGGTTCCTGTGGAATTACACATTTCACACCTGAAGAACCTCTGACTATGAATGCAATGAATGCCAAATGAGGTGGATTGATTTGACTTTCACTGCAAAGATTTTCCCATTAGTGAATCTACTGGTCTACGCACTCATCACCCTGGGATCTGAGCACTGGGCCGCAGTGTTCACCTTATTAGATGTAGCCCCTTAGTGGCAGGGCTTTCTAAGGCTCAGAGCCAGTGCAAGATGGATTAATGCCGCAGGAAGCTCCTATCTTATTTGAGGGCTTGTTAGAGGAAGTTATATGTTAGAGGGCTGTGCTACATTGATTCTCTCTTGAAGCTGATGTGGACTTAATTTGTGTAGCCCATGCAATTCTGATTTTGAAGGGGTATGAGAGGCACATTTTTCCCTCGGTCCTTCTCATGAAGCATTCTTTGTGTTCTCCATTGGAAGTTAGATGAGAGCTACGTTTTTCAAATCTGTCTAAGACAGAGGTTTTATTATATCAGGCAACCACAGAGGACACTTGCACATTTTCCCTTCAGTGATCTTCTGGCTAAATAACATATAGCAGATTTATATACATTTTACACATGCCTCAGGAGCCTTTCCTACTTCTGAGTTTGTTAAAACCTTGTAGGACCCATTTAAAAACAAATAAATCCAACAAATATAACACAGACTTGTGTGAGCAACGGGAGACGGCACATATGAGAACATGGAGATGGCGAGGTTTGATGGGGAAAGTCCATGCTCAGATGGCATAGAGAAGGAGGGAAAGTCTATGCTGAGGTGCTTAGTGGTCAGGAAGGTATTGACAAATGCATGTTTGTGTTGCCAGGAAGTGGAAGGGAGAGGCCATGATCAGATCCCTACAGTGGCCTGCTAGAAACAAAGAAAACACATACAGTTTCCAAGCTTCAAACAGCTTTTGAGGTAATTGTTTTTCCTCTCCAGTTACCACACTAAACACAGGGCTTATAATACCCAGGAAGTCACTATGAGATCCTGTGAACTTGTATCAGAGTAGCAGCCGTGTTAGTCTGTATCCGCAAAAAGAACAGGAGTACTTGTGGCACCTTAGAGACTAACAAATTTATTTGAGCATAAGCTTTTGTGGGCTACAGCCTACTTCATCGGATGCATGTAGTGGAAAATACAGTAGGAAGATATACACAGGGAACATGAAACAATGGGTGTTACTATACACACTATAAGGAGAGTGATCAGTTAAGGTGAGCTTTTATCAGCAGGAGAGAAAAAAAACTGTTTGTAGTGGTAATGAAAATGGCCCATTTCCAGCAATTGACAAGGAGATATGAGGAACTGGGGGAGAGAGGGGGAATAAACATGGGGAAATAGTTTTACTTTGTGTAATGGCCCATCCACTCCCAGTCTTTGTTCAAGCCTAATTTAATGGTGTCCAATTTGCAAATTAATTCCAATTCAGCAGTCTCCCAAAATCTGTGAGAGTGATGGATCGTCCTTCAGGATAGGTTGTAGATCCTTGATGATGCGCTGGAGAGGTTTTAGTTGAGGGCTAAAGGTGATGGCTAGTGGCGTTCTGTTACTTTCTTTGTTGGGCCTGTCCTGTAGTAGGTGACTTCTGGGTACTCGTCTGGCTCTGTCAATCTGTTTTTTCACTTCAGCAGGTGGGTATTGTAGGTGTAAGAACGCTTGATAGAGATCTTGTAGGTGTTTGTCTGAGGGGTTGGAGCAAATGCGATTGTATCGTAGAGCTTGGCTGTAGACAATGGATCGAGTGGTATGGTCTGGATGAAAGCTGGAGGCATGTAGGTAAGTATAGCAGTCAGTAGGTTTCTGGTATAGGGTGGTGTTTATGTGGTCATCATTTATTAGTACTGTAGTGTCCAGGAAGTGGATCTCTTGTGTGGACTGGTCCAGGCTGAGGTTGATGGTGGGGTGGAAATTGTTGAAATCATGATGAATTCCTCAAGGGCTTCTTTTCCATGGGTCCAGATGATGAAGATGTCATCAATGTAGCGCAAGTAGAGTAGGGGACGAGAGCTGAGGAAGCGTTGTTCAGCCATAAAAATGTTGGCATAATGTGGGGCCATGCGGGTACCCATAGCAGTGCCACTGATTTGAAGGTACACATTGTCCCCAAATGTGAAATAGTTGTGGATGAGGACAAAGTTACAAAGTTCAGCCACCAGGTTAGCAGTGATATTATCGGGGATACTGTTCCTGATGGCTTGTAGTCCATCTTTGTGTGGAATGTTAGTGTAGAGGGCTTCTACATCCATAGTGGCTAGGATGGTGTTTTCAGGAAGATCACTAATGGATTGTAGTTTCTTCAGGAAGTCAGTGGTGTCTCGAAGATAGCTAGGAGTGCTGGTAGCGTGGGGCCTGAGGAGGGAGTCTACATAGCCAGACAATCCTGCTGTCAGGGTGCCAATACCTGAGATGATGGGGCATCCAGGATTTCCAGGTTTATGGATCTTGGGTAGCAGATAGAATACCCCTGCTCGGGGTTCTAGGGGTGTGTCTGTGTGGATTTGCTCTTGTGCTTTTTCAGGCAGTTTCTTGAGTAGATGGTGTAGTTTCTTTAGGTAACCCTCAGTGGGATCAGAGGGTAATGGCTTGTAGAATGTGGTGTTGGAGAGCTGCCTAGCAGCCTCTTATTCATATTCCGACCTATTCATGATGACAACAGCACCTCCTTTGTCAGCTTTTTAGATTATGATGTCAGAGTTGTTTCTGAGGCTCTGGATGGCACTGTGTTCTGCACGGCTGAGGTTATGGGGCAGGTGATGCTGTTTTTCCACAATTTCAGCCCGTGCACGTCAGCGGAAGCACTCTATATAGAAGTCCAGTCTGTTGTTTCGACCTTCAGGAGGAGTCCACCCAGAATCCTTCTTTTTGTAGTGTTGGTAGGAAGGTTTCTGTGGGTTAGTATGTTGTTCAGAGGTGTTTTGGAAATATTCCTTGAGTTGGAGACGTCGAAAATAGGATTCTAGGTCACCACAGAATTGTATCTTGTTCATGGGGGTGGAGGGGCAGAAGGAGAGGCCTCGAGATAGGACAGATTTCTCCCCCCCCCCCCCCCTCTACAGTTCCTCATATCTCCTTGTCAATTGCTGGAAATGGGCCATTTTCATTACCACTACAGTTTTTTTCTCTCCTGCTGATAAAAGCTCACCTTAACTGATCACTCTCCTTATAGTGTGTATAGTAACACCCATTGTTTCATGTTTTCTGTGTATATATATATATCTTCCTACTGTATTTTCCACTACATGCATGCGATGAAGTAGGCTGTAGCCCACGAAAGCTTATGCTCAAATACATTTGTTAGTCTCTAAGGTGCCACAAGTACTCCTGTTCTTTTTATGAACTTGTAGTGTTTACCATCCACTAAGTGGCCACATTCTTCCTTCACTAGGGAGGAAAGCCTGGGAGATCTTTGTGAAATATTCCCAGAACAATTCATGTGGCATTTGATTGAATTAACCAGTTCTTCAAAGTCCCCATCCTTCCCCAGAGATACATTCAAAATGCATTTCCTCCAGCAGTGAGGAAGAAAAAGAGTTTTTAAGAAAGTCAGCCTAAAATTAAAGTGCACTTAAAAGATTAGTTCTAAGTTTTAGATGTAAGTATGTCTGCAGCCACAGTGAATAATATAACAAAAGTAGCTTAGATTTATATAACAGTTTTATGCCCAAGGAACACAAAGCACTTTGCAAATGTTGATATGGACTGTCCAAGAGTTACTCTGTCCAAAGATGAAATGCAGCAGCTTCTGGGGAGCATGACTGATTAACGGTGCACATCAAAACTATACAATGATATAGGGCAGGAGGTAGAAAAGATTGCCGTATGCAGCTGAAACTACAGAAGGGGGATGTAGGTGGAATTTAATTGGGATACCAAGGATAATACCACAAATCCCCCTAAGGGCCTGATCCAAAGCCTCCAATGGGCTTTGGATCAGACCGTAAATCTTCAACAAGTGTTCACGTCTCAGGGCAGGAATATGCCTTTTGGGCACTGCCTTGTAATGGGGGATGATGTTGAGCCACCCCACCCCACAGGAAGCTTCGGGAGATGTTAAGTGTAAACTGCATGTTCAACAACACACATACATAGTTCCCATTAGTGTCAGTGGGAGATATGGTTTTAATGGAGGGTATACCAGACTCAAGTATAGATCAAATCTCCACACAGCCACTTCCTTATCGCCACACTGTCCCTAAGCTTTAAACATTCTGAGTGTTGTAAGAGATGTGCCATTGATACAGGGTTCATTAGATATGAGAAGCCCAGCTAAAGTGCCCTTGAATGAAAGGGAGAGTCAGAAGCGCTGTGTACACACGGAGCTTTGCATTTAAGGAGCAGCATGTTCCATTTGTGCCTTGTGGCTAAGCCTGCATAAATATCTATCACTACAATAAAGCTGATGTGGGGAACAGGACTGGAATGAAATTATACAATCCAATAATGGCACTTGGTTGATGCTCTCTAATCTGATTTCACTTGAGCCCTCCCCAATACCAAGTTTTTCCAACAGCTAATGTCTTGCCTTTTCATCAAAGCCTCCAAACCAATTAAAATTACCATTCAAATAGCTTTCCGCAGAACCGGAGCTGCTGCCTTTACTGTCAGGAGACCTAGAAGGATGCAAACATAGTAATGAAAAGCCAGTTTACTTTCATTCAGGGCAGTGTCCCTGCAGACATGTGGGCTGCATCTTTGTGCTTTCTCTCTGTCAGCTAGTACTTACATCAGAGACACAGCTTGTGGCAAACATGCAAGATAGGAGGAGCAGTAGATTCTCTGGGCTTTGTGCATGGAGATGCTGGGTAGAAGGAAAGTTGATGGGAGAACTGAAGTAGCTGCCACAGGTTCATCTGTAGCGATGCATTGATGAAACACCTGGGAAATAGCTACCATAGTTCTCCAGCACTCCATATGGAAATAATAATCATACTATATGCCAATGTTTCCAAAATGCAGGAGACAAATTATTCATCATGCAAACTGGCCAGGCAAAGCAGAGAGCATTGGGAAACAGTTGTGCATGTGAAAGACCGGAGAGGTTTAATTTACAGAGACAACATTTAATTTAAGTTAAAGTTTACATTTGAATCAGGGAGACAATGAAATCAAACCAACAAAAATTACATTCAAAGTAAGCCTTGGGCTGTTTGTCAATCTACAGCAAGAGCAGCCATTGCTGTCCCCCCTTTTCCCTCCATTGTCTCCACTTTGGTTTTCATAAACGCTGCCCTTCTAATCAGGGCTGCCTTCCAACAGAGCTGGACAGGCCATTGTCAATGTAAAGATACCACATGTTCTTCTTTGCAGGCTTCTGTAAGCCAAATTATTTTCGATTACTCATAAATGATAGACGGATTAATTGATGCCTTGCAGAAAGCCACTAGGCTGAGCCAGGAGCTCGGGGGCTGGGGGTGTCTTTGATGATGCTATTGGATGCAGAATGGCTGACTACAGAACTCAAATTGAGCAGAGAAGGGAGGTAGAAAGAAGAGCTGTTGCAATGCACCAAGCTTCTGAAAATGCCAACGGAGCATCCCAATTGGTCTCTGAAGAAGGGGCTTTCAGAGGAACCCAGACACAAAGTGAATCATACAGCAAACCAGGATATAGGTGGATGTCTCTAGCGGGATGCACAGCAAGAGGTAGTCTTAGAACAGAGAGACAGCCTTACCGAGGATTCACAGTGTCACCTTGCAAATATATTGGCTGCTTTCATTACCCAAAGCACATACTGTACAATTAAAAATAGACTAGAATGTATTGATATTAAGTTGCTCCCCGGATCGAGGTACCCTGGGTGTAATTTTGCTTCTCCTCCAGAGTCAAACTGACAGACTAAGTAGAAGTTCTGATGTTAATCGTAAAACTTATCTTCTGCCACATAACAAAAGGGGTTATTTCAGGACTAATCTGCTTTTTTCAAAATACAGACATATTGAGAAAAGAGATTATCTTACGTAAAATAAAGGAAATTGTGGTATTTTAAAGCCATAATCCATCCCCCCTTGTATAAAATAAGATAAATATCTTGATTTAATTCAGTGCAATTACAAGTTTTTAACTTATTGTAAGATTCTTGGCTTTTTCTGATGACGCATTTTTAAGCTGTGCACCAGGCCACAGCACAGCCGCCAGAGTTAACACTGTCAAGGCTGGCAAATCATGGCCCATTATAAGAAGGACTCCCCACCAACAAGGCTATAGCTCAAATACTGGTATTAGCTCAGGAGTCTGGAGGAGAAATGACAACTGTAAATGGGCAGAGAGTTTCAGAACAGGTACACAGCAGGTGTCTGAACCAGAGTTGGCATATGTAGTCTGTATGTTACCTGCCTAGGCAGAGCTTCCCTGGGCTGGTGAATGCATCACACAGATGAAGCAGCACAATTGTTCCTTAAGTGACCCCATCAATGTCACTCTAATCCGACAATCCGGATAAACCAGGGATGCTACAGGTCCCCCAACAGGGGATGGATGCCAGTGAACATTTGAGGTCTGTGGGAAGAAGGCTGTACCCCTTCCACACCCCTTTTCCTGAACTTTGCAGGATCATTCTAAACAACCAGGCAAAAGCCTAAATATGTTTGAAATATTTTAAAAATCTAAGAACTTTTCAGGTTTAAATTTTGCACCAAACACTAGGAAAGAAAAAAAAGGGGTGTGTGGGAAACTCAGCCTAAACTTCCAGGTTGACAGCTGTGTAAAGAGAAAATAGCACCTCCCCTTTTTATCCTGGGAGAACCCAAGTCCAATAAATCTATTGCAATTACAAGTAAAAAGGAAGGATTCGGCAAAAGCTGCAAGAAAAAAAAAATAACAAAAAAAAATAACTACAACCTTCCCTCACCCCCATGTTGGAGGGTTTTTGCTTCAATAGTTGTGAAATCTTGTCACCCACTCCAAACAAAGGATTAAAGCGAAGCTGAGAATAAATTTCACACATTAAGCACAGCCTAGAATCAATTCTTCAGTACAATTACTAGCCACAAAAAATCCCCAACAATTTTTCTTGCTTTGATTTAGTAACAGTACAATTCACACTCTTTCCATTCTAGATATGGTTCCAGTCTCCTCTCTATGTAGCACTGGTCCTGAGTTCTTGGCTTTGAAATTTTGTCTGATGGTTGGCTTTTACATGAAGGCACTTTGAATTAATGATCCAGCATAAAGGCTGGCTAGCCTGGCGGTAATGTGTAATGAACCTATAGCTCAAAGACACCTCACATACCAGCGGCCCCACTGACTTCTGCTGCTCCATTCCACTCAGGTTAAACTTCAACAGGTCTGAGGAAGCCTGTGAGATGTAGCTGGTGTGTTTGTTAAACAACATAGGCCAGATCCTCAGCTGGTGTAGATCGACATAGTTCCATTGAAGTAAACAGAGCTAGAAGAGGCTGATTTACATCAGCTGAGGATCTGGCCCCATATGTATTACTGGCAAATATATATATATATTTTAAAGAAGGTATTTTTCCTCCTAAATACACCTCATTATATGAAGCAATTAAAGTGTTTATATAATGGTGGGCCTGCCCTTTTTCCATTGCTCCCAGCTCTCCTTTTTAACTCATCTGTCCTAATGCTGAAAGGGAAGCAGCTAAATGAGAGCTCAGAAGGCTGCATGAGACAGAGCTCCGTAAGGAGAACATTTATTAAAGGAGTGAGTAGGGGTGGGTCAGGCAGGGAAAAGCCACTGGAAACCTAAAGGACAAGGAAGGAAGCCCAGCGCTGGGTGAGACAGACAACCATTTCTAAATGGTCTTTCATGTCTCTTCTGCCTCACTGTCTATATCTCCATGTATGGTTCTCCCCATTGTATGCACGTTCTGACCATCACAAAAACCCTTGCTCCAGATTGGTTTCACACCTGCAGTCTGACAGCCCTTTAAAATTGACTAAATGTGCTGCTTTTCCATCTAGCTCAGCAAGGGGGGGAAGGGAAGGGCAATTATAAAGAGAGTGTTGATTGAACCTTAAATTTAACTGCCTTTAATACTGTACAGAGCACACCTAGTGCTCAGCTCCTTTGGTGTATGTGCAGTTCTCTTTTTGTTCTGGTGAGGGGTTTCTCTGCTGTCGACTCATAGATTTTAAGGCCAGAAGGGACCATTAGGATTATCTAGCCTGATGTCCTGCATAATACGTGTCATAAAACCTCACCCAGTAATTCCTACATCAAGTCCATCACTTCTGTTTGAGCTAGAGCATCTCTTTTAGGAAGAGCTCCAGTCTTGACTTAAAGCCCACAAGTGATGGAGAATTGACCACATCCCTAGGTAAGTTGTGTCAATGGTTAATTACCTTCTGTGACATTTATGGCTCTTCATGTTCTGCCTTTTGATCCTATGTTTAAAGATCTGCCAATCTCAGCATCTGTGAAACTTACTTTAAAAATCTTGTATGAGGGCAATGACTATGATGCCAAAATGTAAACTACAGTGAGATGCCAAGTGTCCCTGAGAAGTTGGAACGTATGTTTTATTGCCAGTATTGGAAAAACATTTTTTAAAATTACAAGAAATCTCATCAAATAAACTGCAAAGTTTTTCTTCATTTTATATCTAATTACCCCTTCGGTTTTTACAAAACAAGTCTTCAGAGTGGAAGTTAATGAAGGTAAAATCAAAAGCAATTTTGCTCTTGACTAAGGTTAACCTAAAATTAGAAATGGAAAAGGCCTGTTAAGTTATTTAGTCTAGATCCCCTTCTCTCACTCACACTTTCCTCTGCCCAATGCAAGATTGTCCCCCTACAATATATTTTTTCAAGTGCATTGCCAAGTCTAGGTTTAAATATCTCAACTGATGTTATTGCAAGGCTACATTTACTACTGTACCATCAACGCTTAACCTGAAGGAGAAAGACTGGGCAAAGAGAACAGCTGTACAAAAAGAAATTTATTTAGGGCCTGATCCAAGTTCCATTAAAGTCAATGAGAGAGTTTTCAGGGATATTAATGGGCATTGGGTGCAGGCCATAAACCTGTATATTTGTGCTCCCTCTACTATTAGTTCAGTTATTTGTAGTTGCATAAAAGCTTTCTCTTTCTATTATCTTTTCTCCAAATAATGGGGCTGAATTCACCATTAGCATAAGGGTTTTTTGTCTACCAAACAGCAGTTAGGCAGCTGGTGTACTCAGACTATTGTCTATCACGCTGACCAATAATGTGTCATTGTTTCCCTGTGCTCCCCCATCTGTCTGAATCTACATGTTGTCTTTTGTCATATATTTAGACTATAAATTCTTTGGGACAGGGACTGCATCTTTGCTCTGTGTTTGTACAGTGCCTAGCACAATGGACTGGGGACCCTAGGTGCTACTGTAATACAAATAATAATGAATAATAATAACTAGCAAACACATATCCACTGAAGTCAATAGAGCTGAGCCACTTTTGCTAGTGGTGAATGGCATCCATAATCCTGCACGTATGACAGCACACACCTTTATGCTGGAAATGACGCTGAGGTGCCACAGAGAAATGTGCTGTGAGTATGGAAATGTGCTATACCAAACGCAACCTCAAAACAAACTTTATATGATCAACATCAAGGGCATTCTCCCCCCTCCCCCCCCCCAGTGGAACTTGCAAAATGCTAGGTTCCAACAGCTCTAACAGAACAAAGAGCTTTTATGGCCATATCTGTGTCACTTCCTCTCTGCAGAGTTATAGGGTTAAGAGTGATCAGCTACTTATAGATTCATTGATTTTAAGACCAGAAGAGACTGTTGTGATCATCTAATCTACTCTCTGGAATAACACAAGCCACAGAACTTCCCTGAATTAATTCCTGCTTCAACAGCTGTGGTTGAACTAGAGCAGATCTTTTTGAAAAACATCCAATCTCGACTGAAAGCCCACCACAACCCTTAGTAAGCTGTTCTGATGGCTCTCTCTTAAACAATTGTACCCTATATCTAGTCTGAATTTGTATACCTTCAATTTTCATCCATTGTCATATCTTTGCTAGATTTAAGAGCCCTTTATAATCAAATTTCTGTTCCTTACGTAGGTAGTTATAGACCAGGGGTCGGCAACGTTTGGCACGCGGCTCACCAGGGTAAGCCCCCTGGCGGGCCGGGCCAGTTTATTTACCTGCTGACGCGGCAGGTTTGGCCGATCGCAGCCCCCACTGGCCGCGGTTCGCCGTCCCAGGCCAATGGGGGCGGCGGGAAGCGGTGCGGGCGAGCGCTGTGCTGGCTGCGGCTTCCCGCCGCCCTCATTGGCCTGGGATGGCGAACCGCAGCCAGTGGGAGCCGCGATCGGCCGAACCTGCCGCGTCAACAGGTAAATAAACTGGCCCGGCCCGCCAGGGTGCTTACCCTGGCGAGCCGCGTGCCAAACGTTGCCGACCCCTGTTATAGACAATGATCAAGTCACCCCTTTACTTTGTCTTTGATAAGCTAAGATTGACTGCCTCAACTCTCTCACTATGAGGTATATTTTCCCATTCTTTAATTTTTCTCACAGCTCTTCTCTGAACCCTGTCTCAGCATCTTTCTTGAATTGCAGACATCCAAGCTGGACTCTGTATTACAGCAGTGGTCACACCAGTGCCACCCAAGAGGTAATAAACCTCACTATTTCTACTCGATATTCCCTGTTTATACATCCAAGGAATGCATTAGCCCTTTTGGCCACAGCATTACACTGGAAGCTCATGTTCAGCTGATTATCCACCAAGACCCCCAAGTCTTTTTCATACTCACTGCTTACCCGGATAGTCCTGTAAGTATGGACTGCATTCTTTGTTCCTAGGTGTACAACCTTATATTTGGCTATACTGAAACACCAGTTTACCAAGCAATCCATATTGCTCTGTATCAGTAACTTGTCCTTCTCATTATTTACCAGTCCCCCAAGCTTTGTTTCAACTGCAAACTTTATCAATAATGATTTCATATTTTTTCTAGGTCATTGATAAAAATATTAAACAGCATAGGACCAAGAAACAATCCCACTAGAAACACTGCTGCTCCGTGACAATTCCTCATTTACAATTACATTTTGAGACCTATCAGTTACTTAGTTCTGATCCATTTTAAAACATGTGCCATGTTGATTTTTATATAATTCTAGTGTCTTAATCAAAATGTGCCTTACAGAAGTAAAAGTATATTATATCAACAGTGTTACCTTTATCAACCAAACCTGTAATCTCAGCAGATAGATTTCCCATAAACACATGTTGATTGGCATTAATTATATTCCCCCTTAAATTTTTTATTAATCGAGACTTG
This sequence comes from Emys orbicularis, assembly GCF_028017835.1. Classification (NCBI taxonomy): domain Eukaryota; kingdom Metazoa; phylum Chordata; order Testudines; family Emydidae; genus Emys; species Emys orbicularis. The sequence goes on from NC_088690.1 coordinate 91,296,851, forward strand.
AATCAGCCATTATCAATGTTCTGGTTATCTCACGATCATGTGAGGATAGATTCTCTCTGTCTTGTTTATGCTCAGCCAAGCAGGCAGAGGACTATCAATCGGCTGGTTACAACCTCCCGAGTCTCTGCTGGTCCCTGGTCCTGGGCACAGGTTAGAGCAATCTCATGGCTGCTAAATTGTGCAAGCCATTTATGACCCCCCAAGACACTATTTTCCAGCTGGGAGATAGCATTCCACTCCAACCACTACCCCCCCCCCCCCAGCCTCTATATGCCACCTATACTGGGAGTTGATGGGAGGAAAGCATAGTAGCCAGATCTATACCTACTGGAGTATGCCCAGTTGGGAGTTGTGGACAGTCTCTGCTCTCTATATGCTGCTTGAGTGATGCAAAGGAGTGGAGTAGGGCAGAGAATCTGCCCCTTAGTGCTTTATAATAACAGAGGTAAGCCAACTTTTACTCCAGATGATGAGGTCAGGTCATGACATGAGCTGCAGCCACACAATACAGCTTCTGACTTCCTGCAAGAGGGACGCATTGAAGCTATACGGTGCTATTCTTGTCTCTTAACATTATTCTTGAATTGATATATTGTATTGTAAAACGCCTCTCATTACATTGCCCAGAGAACTGAAACCGACAAACATTTCCAAATTAAACCCTGGAGGGAAATATTCTTTATCATCATTAAATGTTACAGTTTAAATAAGCTTTTCCTCCTTTTGCTCTATTATGAAAACAGAGAGCTATAGCAAATCCTAAATTCATGCCATGTGGTAGTAATTGCCTCTAAATTATGTTCCCTAAATCTCTGAACTCTGTGTTCACCTGATGCTCCACCATCTGGGGTCATTAAAGTTTCCGTGGCAGTTTTTGCAGGAGTTAGGGGTGTTAGCCCTTGTGGCCTGGTCAGATTCCATTTTGGGTAGCAACATTCTGCCCAGCTAAGTTCTCCCTGGGTATCTCTACACTGCAGCTGGGAAGAAGCCTCCCAGCGTGGGTAGACAGATGCACACTAGCTGTGCTCGCGCTAAAAATAAATGCAAAATGTGTAATGATTTTTTTATTTGAACTTTGTCATAGGGTTTTTCTACCATGACCAACCTACTCTTGACTAGGTATGCTCCTGAGTTTACTGCATTGCCTAGTGCAGGTGCTCTTGCTACATTATCCTATCCCACACTCATCAGGGACAAGCAGCAGCAAAACTTCCAGTGACTCTTGGACGACTGGTAGAGGTGCATGTTTCCAATTGACTTAGTGCAACAGAGCCCACCCAAGCAGCCTACAAGCTAAATAGTCACTCCAAAATTCAAACAGGGTCAGGGGTCAGCTTGTTGACCTAGAAGCAGCTGGTATTTACCAGCAAGCAGGAGATCCTGGGTTTGACTTAATCTTTCATCTCTGAGCAAGGGGAAGATCAGAACATTTAGCAAGTTTGTCCAAGCAAAGCTGCATTCTGTACTGAAAAAGAAAAATTTTAGTTAAAGAGAAATCTTCCCCCATCTCTGGTAGAAACCCTTGCACCCTCAAGATAAAATCCAGGTCCTTCTTGAAGTGTTCAGACATTCCCAGCATCATAAATATCACAGTGGGAATGTAGCAATTTGCTGGTCAGATAGACTGTACGCAACACATTTCCCTCTCCAGAAATATTTGCCTTCCAGTTTATATAGCGCATAATGGTAGTTTTTCCTAATTTCTGTGTGAGGGAGAGAAAGAATGAATGGGTGGAGGAAGCACATTTATTACTGTACAGCAAAAAAAAAAATTCTTCTCTACTGTTATTCTACTGGCTTCCATGGAACTCTAACGGAGGTGGGGCTGGGGGAGGAAATTGACCCACAGTATCTTGCACTCCTGGGGACTGTCTCTTTTTAGTTACTTCTTGCAGTCCAACCTTTCTACTAAGCAGCTGTTTTGGTGCTTAGAGACATCTGAATTTTATGAGTGAGAGAGAGACAATGGAGGAATAAGTCATGCTACAGGTTAGCTCATACCTGAGGCTAATGCACTTTCCCTGACAAAAAACGCCCATGCTGTCAGCTTGTCATGTCTCAAGGGACAGCCCTGACCCTGGAAAGCTGGAGGAGAGGCAAGTGACCAGAAAAGAGGGAGGGAGGCTGCATTTGAAAGGCTGTCATCTGAAGATACTCAGGGTGTAAATCTCCAGCTGTTTGGGAATAAGTTCCCTCTGATCCTTGGTATATCCTGATCCGTAAATGAGAGAAAACTCTGGCGCTTCCAAACCCTTGGGTAAATGGCAATGAATGCATTTTAGTCCAACTCAGGAAGGTCTGCTAGCTGGGCATCTGTTTAATGCCCAGTAAAGTATAATAGACAAGAGTAAAAGGAAGCTGTATAGGCAGAAGTAGGGATTTCTAGCCATAAAACCAGGGTCCTTGAAAGACACTTTTCAGTTATATCAGAATGCAACATAATGACACATTTTGTAACTAATCTCCGGATTTCCTGATTCAAACAGCATCCCCGGTGTACAAAATCCTACCAAAGCAGGTACAAATGCATCGCTCCCCGCAGCTTTCTGGCTACCTTGTTAGAGAAGACTGGATTGACTAAGTGATGCGTAGAGCACACTGGTATCATTCAGCGAGTGCTATTACCAATTTGTGCATATCTGGATGGAAAGAAGCAAATGTTTAGACTTAGGCACAACATGTACAGACCCGGGAGTCTGTGTGTGCAGGTTGAGAAAAGTGGGGCACCGCTACCTAATGTGCAGGTGTCATTGCTTGCTTGTGCTTCCCAGTTTTGCAGGCACACTCATTCTCTGCGGCCACATGTGAAAATCCTAGCCCTAGATCTAATTCTGTAAAAGAGAGTGAACCTGAATTTGGCCATAGCCAGTGAGATAGTGGCTGGGAGAGTTGAAGGTAGAAAGGGAACATGCCATCAAGAGTGAATTCCTGCGAGGATTCCTCATTAGCACAGGCTTTATTGCTATGGTGATTACCCATCTGTTTAAAACTCTTTAGAGAAATGAGTAGGACTTGTAATTCATCCCTTTCAGAATTATGTCTGTATTGTTCTAAAGCGTGACTCTCAGGAGAAGTGTGGAGAGCACAGATGGTGCCAGACTGGAGCAGGCACGGTCCACAGATGGCACCATGAGGGAACAGGCAGATTGCAGGTGCATGGGTGTGCACAGGGAGAGAGATGTACTATATGCCTTCTGAACTGATTTCCTTTCCTGCTGCTTTGGCATGTTGCTTCACCTTCGAATCTATCTACTGGCTTCCCCTAACCTTCCACAACAATTCAACCTTCTCATCTTCACCTGCGAGGCCCCGCACGGTTCTGCTCCTGCCTATGTCTGCCGGTCAGAATTACAGGGCTAAGTGTTAAGCTACATGCCTTTATCTATCCTGCGGTGGAATTCCATAATTCTCCCATCCTTAGATCGAGCCCTGAACTACAGGACCCTGTGGATAACCCATGATACTCAGCACGCCCCACTGGATTCAGTTCCTGAGACTCTTCCTTCAGGAGGCTGTGACCAAGCAGCCTTCTTAAGATAAGTGTTGTTTATTTTGAAGTAGGAACCAAGAATTTATAGAAAAAGGTTTTTAAAACAACAATTTACCCACACATCTATCTTACCTACAGGCTTATCATTCCCTGATGGTAAGCTAGGTATGCCTAACATCTTCAGACACCCTGGGGAGTCCTTGTGTTTCAGCCCAGTTCCCCTGAACAATTCCCTCTCTCCCAAAAGAGAGACCCTTTTTAAACAGCCACAGTTCTTTTGTTCTTCTGTATTTGTGGGCTTTGGCCTTTCTGGTCCAAATCAGTCCTGTAGGCTCATCAGAGACTGAGCCAATGTTCTGGCACTGTCCCATAACAACTCTCAAGTGTTTCCTGAGAGGTGTCTTATCTTCTACCATTCTTTTTCTGGTGATATTTCCTTATAACTAAGGCTATGATTTAGTCACGGAGGTCGCGGAAGTCACGGAATCCGTGACCTCCGTGACTTCAGCCTGCGGTGGTCGGGAGCTGCAGGGTCCCTGCCTCCAGCGGGGGCAGGGAGCTACGGGGTACCCCCGCTGCCTCTGGCGGCCCCCGGAGCTCCAAGTCGCTGCAGGTGGCGGGGTACTCCGCAGCTCTCAGCCGCCACAGGTGGCAGGGTAACCCCCAAGCCCACGGCCACCACAGGTGGCGGGGAACCCTGCAGCTCCTGGCCATGGTGGGGGAACCCCCACAGCTCCCGGCCCGCTGCCGATGGGGTTACTCCGCAGCTTCTGGCCGACATGGGCAGCGGGGGACCCCCGGAGCTGCAGGTGGCAGGGGTACCCCGCAGCCCCTAGCTCCTGCAGGTGACTCCTAACCCCTGCGCAGCTGCCCCGCTTCAGGCGGCATGGAGACCAGCAGATCCCCATTTTGTCAGGTATATTTTTTGTAAAAGTCAGGGACAGGTCACGGCTTCTGTGAATTTTTCTTTTTTGCCCCTGACCTGTCCGTGACCTTTACTAAAAAATATCCATGACAAAATCTTAGCCTTACTATAACGCCCTGTAACACAAACCCAATGTATTCATACAGTTAACATCCCATTAACCAGGTCAATATACAGTATTCCTAAATTAAATACAGCTCCAAGTCAGTCATACTCCCCTCTCGCTCCCTTTGCTCTTCCCTCCTCACTGCCTCTTTTGTATCCTTCTCCCTTCCTCAATTCATGCCCCTTATGCTTGGGTAAAGTCTCCCTCTTATGTCCAAGCAACCCCTCTCAACTCCCTCCTTGAACCAGACATCTTCCACAAAGCCTTTCAACAATGACCCCAGTTAGGTTCTTACATCACCACAAATTCATACAGGGACCCAATGTGCTGTAGGTGTCAATATCGCTGAGGATGTGTGTCCCCTATAGTCTAAGAATTGGCTTCTCCGGCTGTGCAGTGCCAAGCATGATACAGGTTCTCGGTAAATATTGCAGGCTGGGGGCACAGCGAGAAACATCAGAGCATATATAAGCATGGACAGACCAGTACTAGAGTACACCTGGTGTGCGGGGTTGTGCTATACCCACAAAGTGTATCGGCAAAGAAGACTTCATTGAGAACTAACCCAAGTGTAGACTGGTTCCGACCAAAGCTCAACTGCTCAGAAAGGAGTTGGTGGTTGGGGGAGGGGAGGACTATGTAGAATGCTAGTGCTACCCTAAGCAAAGGAATCCTCCTTCAAAAATATTTGTGTGAGGAATGGGGAGGGGCGGGTTGGGCATTGAGAAGGGGAGGTGTCCAGGCACCATTGAATAGGCATGGTGAAGGTATGATACCAGCTCTTCGATGCTCCAGAGCAGCAAGGCCATGCAGGTGAAACTTTATCTCGCAGCACCAGCTGGTATCTCCATGATCACCAGAGCATAAACAGCAGAATAGGACTGGTGCGCTGGGCTTCCCACTCCACAGATACTGACACATCAGATGCTCTGGACTGGTTGGATCTGAATTCTGCTGAGACAGCCAGACTCCTTTCACCTGACTCTTCATTCTTCCACACAGTTCTCTATTGCTTTGTCTGTCTCTTTAAATCACTCACCCTTTAAATCATTCATGTCTTGGGTGTAATTTTAATTACTGTTTGGAGAGACAAAGATCTGCTGTCCTGGGAATTAATTTATTGCCAAAAACTACTGACCAAGTCCCATCTTATTGCAATGAGGACTAATTCTCTTTCGGTAACTCTTCATATCTCAGATACTTCTCCCGGCAATCAATCCCTGGAGAACCACAGAGGGTGCACTCAAGGTCTTCCCACTTTAATGGGGTGTCATTTGGTTTGCATAGCATGCAAGGGAGGGAGAGTTTGTAGCTAATGGCACAGAGGGAGACTTCTCAGTTGGATGCAAGACATAATGCTATCGATGGGCCAAAGATCTGTGGAGATGCAATCAGGTGCTGAGGGGGTTAAGGGCCTTGTGAGATTGAAGCCATCTTAAGGGCACGACTATTGTCAAAAATCACATCTGAAAAGAAGCAAATTAGTTCCCTTCCACAGCACCAGCATCTTGAGATTTATTTATTCCAACCAGCAATCAGCCTGTACAATTTGTACAGTTTGTACAATCTCGCTGCTTCCTCTCCACTGCGATGCAAAGCTCACTTGGAGGTGGCAGAGACAGCCCTAACGGCAATGGTCTCCATGCAGGAGGATTTACAAGGAAGGCCTCAGAATGATTGCCTGCCTCTGAAAAGAAACCCCAAGAGGAGGAAGGAGCAGAGAGTAATATTTCCTCCTCTGGGGGAGGGAAAAGGTGGCATGCTGATTTAAAAGGACTTACTGTGCAGGTCTGTTTTATTTATTAGTTTGCGTAGTGTTCTATTGCATAGTCATAGAATTCTCAAATGTGTCAGCCCCATCTCTCTGTGTGTGCAATAGCCTGTTGCACAGTCTCCCATCCACCACTGCCAAGACAGACAAAAGGACAGGAGAAAAAAAGTGCTATCATCCCAATTTTACAGATGGGGAATTGAGACAGAGAGACCAAGGCCATGTCTACGCTACAGGCATTACAGACACAGACTACAGTGACGGAAGTGGGTTTTCCATTGCTGTAAGAGCTTCACTTTTCCGAGTGACAGTAGCTAGATCAACAGCAGCATTCTTCCATCAGCCTCGCTGCATCGAAACTGTCTGTTAGGTCAGCAGAGCTCCGGCACTCAGGGGTGTGGATTATTCACACCCCTGAACACTGTAGCTATGTCGACCTAAATTGTAAGTGTGGACTAGGCTTAAGGGACTTGCCCAGGGTCACCTGGGAAGTCTGAGTGATGCTCCTGTGTCAAGAGAAGAACATCCAGCACAAACATGGGTGACTGCTGGGAGAAGGAGACATCCAAAGGAATGTATCCGCCTGGATACAGATACCTGGTTAATACCCTTTTCATGCAAGCTTCTATATCACACAGCAGTGACCGTCTCCCCAACACATTCCAAACAGACCTTTCAGAGGGATGGAAATACCAATTCACACAACGATTCTCTCTTTCTTTTATGGAAATTGCAACCTTTTCCTCCCAACAACCAGGCTGGATTTATTTTTACGCCTACTGAGTTCTAAGCCATATAACTGCTAAACTTTAAAAACCTGGACACCTGAGAAACTGTCCAAACAGCAGAAAGAAAGCACCGGATCAAGATGGCTTCAGCTTTATAGAAGCAATTACCTGTGGTCTCTGGGGAGGCAACTGATAAGGCTACAGCACAGTGCTAGGCATTAACTTCTGCATGGAGTTCAAAGAGTTTTATACAGCCTTGCTGTTCTGAGAGTGGAGCAAGGGGTAGGTGGGTTATTTATTTTGTATAGATAAGGACCAATGGTTCATCGTTTTCAGAGCCTGTATTTTCTCCTTCTCCCTTTGCTCTTGTTAGAGGAAAAACATGTTCTTTGGATGGCTTAGAGAAATAAGATCAGCAGCAGGTGAGGAGGCTTCTCCCCGATGGAAAGAGAACAGACATATTATTTGATCTGCTTTTCTGCAAGAAAACTGATGGATTTATCACTTTGCTCACCAGAGTACAAACCTTTCTATATGCTCTATATCCAAACAGTGCCCAAGACGGAGAAGGATGGTGCAGCTAAAGCACAGAACTGGGAAACAGGAGATCTAGGTTCTGTTCCTAGTTCTCCCATTAACTCACATGGTGACCTTGGGCAAGTCTATCCTCCAGTCTGTGTCTGTTTACTGTCTGTCATGAGAATGCTAACCTCGCAGTGTGGGTCTGAGAATTCATACCTTTACTAACGTGCCGTGAGACCCTCTGACAGAGGTAGCTGTAAAGTGGAAGCATAAAGCATTAAAAGATCATGTGTGAAAACTATTCCCACAAGTCCTACTGAACACTCACAGCATCAGAGATGACTTCAGGATCTCCACATCAGCTGAATGTATGTGAGGGGTGCGGTAGCTCTCCTTTTGCCCATTTTCCACTCTCCCTCCCTTTCCACAACAGAGAAGATAGCAGAGCCCCTACTGGAATTCAGAGCAGGATGCAGGAGTACCAAGGAGTCTAAAGCCCTCCAAAGTTGAGGGATGAGTGTTTCAAAGGCAGCTAGAGGATTGATTTCAATGGGAGTCACATAGCAAAATTCCCAGACAGCTTTGAAAATCTCAACCAGTGGATTATGGTAGCTACCTCTGGAGAAGCAATGAAGGTGTCTGGATAACCCATCCAGAACATGGGAATGAGAAGAGATGACTATAATGAGAGGAAACAGACATTGGTGCACCTCGGTCCCTCCTCTTTTCTGCCTGTGCCACATAGTAGTCTCATCCCCTGTGGGCTGTAGCACTTTGGTCTTATTTCGGTTGTTGGGTTTAGTGTGCGGATGCTGGGTGGCAGAGCCGGTGCTAGGCATAAGCAGACTAAGCAATTGCTTAGGACCCTGAGCAGCTTCAGGGGGCGCCCTATTTGCTTTTTATTATAAGAACTTGCCTATTTTAGTATTGTGGTATTGTGTGTGGGGGGGAGTGGGGGGAGATATTCCTGCCTACGGCCCCGAATGAACTAGCACCGCCACTACTGGATGGTGTTGGTGGCCTGTGACATACAGGAGGTCAGACTAGATCAGTGACTGTCAATCTTTCCAGACTACTGTCCCACTTTCAGGAGTCTGATTTGTCTTACGTACCCCAAGTTTCACCTCACTTAAAACGACTTGCTTACAAAATCAGACATAAAAATACAAAAGTGCCACAGCACACTGTTACTGAACAATGGCTTACTTTCTCATTTTTACCATATAATTATAAAATCAATTGGAATATAAATATTGTACTTACATTTCAGTGTACAGTCTATAGAGCAGTATAAACAAGTCATTGTCTGTCTGAAATTTTAGTTTGTACTGACTTCGCGAGTGCTTTTTATGTAGCCTGTTGTAAAACTAGGCAAATATCTAGATGAGTTGATGTACCCCCTCTATGTACCCCAGGGGTACATGTACCCATGGTTGAGAACCACTGGACTACATGATCTGGTGGTCCCTTCAAGCCTTAAACTCTGTGACTATATGACTAAACCTAAAATCACTGCAATCATGAAAAATTACCTCTCTGACTCACAAAGCACTTTCAAAGTCACATTTTAAAAAAAGAAGCTTTCAGCACAAGCCTTAATGATTGAGAATGAACCCCAACAAATTGCAGTTTAGTGACAACCAGGGCCGGCTCCAGGCACCAGCTTAACAAGCAGGTGCTTGGGGCGGCCAAGGGAGAGGGGCAGCACCTGCGCCAATTCGGGGGCGGCATGTCCCTCACTCCCTCTAGGAGCGAAGGACCTGCCGCCGAACTGCCGCCGCCGATCGCGGCTTTTTTTTTTTTTTTTTCCCCCAATTGCCACCGCCGGTCGCGATTGCGATCGCAGCTTTTTTTTTTTTTTTGCTTGGGGCGGCAGAAATGCTGGAGCCGGCCCTGGTGACAACACAGTCATCCAGCTCTCTAACAACAATTTCCCAGAAACACATTGTCCCCATAGTATGTTCAGTCCTGTGCAGTTGATTAGGCTTTCCCAACGGAGATACGCTTATCAGCTTATTTTCATCAGCTCTCCTAACGCAAAAGTGACCCTTTGAATACTTTCAGGGCTTGTCAGCTCTGATCACTGCTCAGTTACATCTTCACCACAACCATATTCTGCAAAATTCTGGAACTTGTTCTATCTGGGAATACCACTGATCCTAATTCTTTCAACGAATAATTTCTGAATCTGCAGTTCACTAGAATTGTGAATTGCAAATATCACAATTAGATACATAATTCATGCTGTAACTTGAGTAGCTAACTCAGGTAAATGGCATAAATTGTAAAGCACTAATACAGTGTGAATTCCACATTGTAGAGATGACTGCAGACTTTATAATTCAGTTTGCACTGACACTGCTTGAATTTTGCAACTGTATGTATAGTTCAAAATTAATGTAGGTGAAAATTCAGACATTAAGATAAAAATGCACTTTGGAGGAGTATTTGTTCTAGTAGAGCTCAAGTGCTCATATGTTTGCAGAAAGCAAATCCCAAAGGGTTGTAATATGATCAAATAAAAATGCACTTTCAAAGCTGAATGAATATTTGTACAGGATTTTATTCCCTCTGTGCACACAGTTCTAGTTTCAGAGTGGTAGCCGTGTTAGTCTGTATCAGCAAAAAGAACGAGGAGTACTTGTGGCACCTTAGAGACAGTTCTAGTTGTGATTGCAACTTGTTTCCATCTAATAGCTATTCAGCAGGGTCGGCTCTGGCTTTTTTGCCGCCCCAAGCGAAAAAAAAAACCCCTGTGCGGCGGCCGGAGCCAGGGTGCAGGGGCACTCCCTGCACTGCAGACGTGCCCCGGGCAGCGGAGGGCGCACCCCGACTAGCAGGGGGAGAGGGAGGGGGAGAGAGCGGGGGGGGGGGAGAGAGAGAGAAGGGGGGCGGCCAGGGCTTCCTTCAGCTGGGCGCTCGCCATGCGGCCCTTCCCGCCACGCCGCGCCGCCTGCCGGGAGGGCTCCGCGCCGCTCCGGTCAGCGGGGAGGGAAGGACGCTCCGGTCAGCGGGGAGGGAGGAAGGCTGCCCTGCCGGGCTTGCTGCAGACCAGGCACCAGCTGGGGCAGACGGAGTGCGCAGCCTGCTCCCAGCTGGGCGCTCCCCTCCTCTGCGCCGCCGCCCCCTACAGGGCGGCCGGAGCGGCGAACAATAACAAAAAGAACCCTGCGGGGCGGCTGAAGCGGCAAAGCAAAAAAAAAAAAAAGGATTGGAGGGAAGCCGCCCCTTAGAATCTGCCGCCCCAAGCACGAGCTTGCTCGGCTGGTGCCTGGAGCCAGCCCTGCTATTCAGTAGTATGTTTGGGGGGGGGGGGGGGGAAAGCTTGGTGGTCTCATTCAAAGTCCCAGTAGACAGAGGCCCTTGGCACTGATTGACAGAAAGATGAAGAACTGAATGAGCACTATGGAAACTGATGTCTGCTGGCACCTCCAAGTGCTGATTTGTGATTAAGGCACATGGTCAGAGTGACATGCACTATCTCTGCCTGGGTTATGCCTATACCCTGGAGAAGTTCAGTTTTCTAGGACTACAATGCTATTATCTTTCATGAGAACACACACACACACAAAAGGCAATAAAATCTGTCTCCAATTGTGTCAGTTTGTATTTGGTGAGGGAAACATTACAGTGTTTTTAGCACACTCTGATCCTCAGAGTGTTTTTTTTTTCCATTCCTAACATAAATGTGAAAAATCCTAAAATGGCTGTCAGAACATTTTGACACTTAATGTTCTCAGAAAAATAAAACACTGCATTCTTTGATGAGAAAACATTCTTAAAAGTCAGTTGCATCCCAGAACAACGTCTGTGTCTCATCTTAAACAAAGACAAATGCACCCCTTGCATCTGGAACCTCCAGTCTTCCTTAGAAATTCATTAGATGCACAATACTCAGCGAGAGTAAAATGGTTTGGATGAGGAGGGAACAATGTGACCCAATGAAAATTCTGAGCCAAGTGATGGTTGAGGCATCTGATGTGTATGAGACACCCATTCCCATGAACATTATCATTCACACCTGCTTTCCTACTGGGTTGAATGAGTTAAATCCTTTTAACCAAACCCAGAAATTCCCTGAATTTTTGGAAGAAGGACTCAGCAAAGGGTCTACTCTAACTTCTGCCATCACTGACTCTGGTAGAATGGAGAAAACAGCTGACATTCCCCTCTGCTGAGGGACCTCTAGAGGTTGTCAGAGCCCCATAAATGGGAGATGTTGGCCACAGAAGGATCATTGGCTCTCTATCCTGGCAATGCATTGATTGAGAATGTAGCTCACTGAATTTATCCTCCTTCCTTGCTGATAACAATGTGCTTTGTGTTTAAAACAAAAGTGTTGATGCAATTTAACTAAGAAAAGCTTTTAGGCAAGAATAGCTGCCCACAGATCATAACTGGGCACTGCCCACCGCCCACCCCCACCCTGTGGGAAATAACTAACACCTCCCTCCTTAGTTTAGAAAGCTGAGGAAACCAAAAGGTAATTGGCCTCTGAAGGACTGGGGTGCAGAGCCGGCATTCCTGAGCAGCCCATTTGATCATTCCAGCCTCCAAGGGGGAAGAGATGGAAACCTGCAATGTAACGCAAGCATCTAAGTCCTGCCATGCTAAGCAGGGTTTGGGAGGTATTGAGAGATGATGGTGAGCCAATGGGAAGTGATCTGAGTTGCAGTTATGTAAGAACACTAAAGAGATAATGATACAATCTTACCCAAAAGCTTTCTTTATGGCTTGTCATCAGAGTCAGAGAAGGTAAATGTGGAAAAGATTTAAAGGTCACCTGGCCAATCTTCCTGCCCTATGTAGAATTACTCTCTATGGGGCATTATACTAATGCTCCATCCAGTCTAACAGACTCATAGGAGCACAGGAAACCTATGCAAGTGGTTCCGATACTTGCCATTCATTCACGTATTGGGGGACTTGCAAGAGGGCGAACACAAGGAAAGGCAGGATGCAGGTAGAGAAGGTTGCAAACAGAAATAACCCTCCTGTGATCTCAGCTAAGATACGGAATCCCATTTGTTATAACCCATTAGCCTTCTCCAGCTCTAGTGTTTTCCCTTGTGATGATCTTGTGTACATTTCTAGCTCTGCAGGGACTGATTTTCACCATGTTCTCTAGCTGCAGGACACAGCTGTGTCCAAGAAGAGTTTGATGGTAAGAGGCCATTGTGATGACTAACTGGGGTGCTCAGTGCTGGAGATACGAAAACCACAAGCAACGCATCCCCTCCAATCATGATGAGCTTCCTTCACAGCTCCCTTTCCCCCAAACTCAAGTCATTATGCATTGAAGAGTGGAAGGAAGTGCATTGCAGACCCTCTGGCTTCTATGCTTCCCAGTCAAGTGCCAGATCTCAGTACCCACTGACTAAAACTAGATGCAGGTCTCCCTCCCTTCCTCTCCAGACCACTGTGCTGTCCTCAGAATCCTGCACCTTCTAAATGGCAGAGCCACTAGCTAGTCCCAGGAGTGACTGTTCGCATAAAATACTGAGCCTCACAACAGTGAAACACCATCCAGCACTACTGTAAGACCACAGTCTTGTCCCTCCCAATGACATGTTTACAACATCCACTGCTATAGAGCCCCAGGAAAATTATTGACTTGCTTATGGTGGACTGGAGAGGTACTTCAAAATGAGCAATGCCAGAGACAGCCTGGCTGCTCTGTAAATCCTCCTTCAGGAGACCAGCCTTTGGCTCATCCCTGAGAGCACTGCTATGATATAAATAACAGCTCACACAGCAGAGTGGCGCAGAGCCAAGACTCAGTTACAGAATGAGGGCGCATGGAGCTTAGCCCCGGAAACCCAATTTTAATCAGCAGAAGGTATTTTTAAAAACCCTTGTTAGTGGCCTGGAAACCTAAAAAAAGGCCTTCTTGAGTGCATGAGTTACTGTGCTGAGTCATTCCCCTCTCCCATCCATTATACCTCAGAAGCCCATTTCAAGAGGACATGGATGTTTACAATAAAAATATGTCTGAGACGAATCCCCTGATGGAACCCAGTTTGGGGGAGTTCAGCTTCGGAACTGAGCCTCCTGGCTGTAGATAATAATCACCTGGGCATTACACTCTGGGAATTAGAGCTGTTCATTACTATCCTCCCCAATCAACACACCACTGTATTGTGGACGTGCTGCTTACATCCCATTCATCAGAGAATAAGAGGAGCTCACCCTGACATTCCAAGGAGCACTGATTTTCTCGTTCCCCCATATAACTCCACCACCCTCTTCCCTAATCCTCTGACAGGGAGTCAAAAGGGGTGTTTTTCACACAGCACTTGTACTTCCTCCAGAGAATCATCAGGTGCCTGATCTTCACCAGCCTACCTTATCCTGCTCCCAGTCTCAAGTGCCCAGCAGGACATGACCCCTTATCTGCTCCAAGCTCTAAGTGCAGACAGCTGTTCACAGGATCCATAGGCTTAGATCCACTGACTAAAATGGAGACATTATTAAAATACCTTAGCTGGTGGCCATTCGCTGCCTGTGAACATGACAAAAAACACAGGGTAAACCATTACAATAACATGCCATAGAATGAAGGCCCCTGGCATTGGTTTAGAAAATGAAATGACTGGGATTTTAGAGAAAGGAATGATAGAACATAGAAAGATAATGGCTCCTTGCTAACCAGAGAGAGGAATGACAGCATCTCAGTGGTGTTAATTTTGACCGATTGGAGTGAAACATTTAAACTGAAATGCCCCTTCAAAAATGTTCACATGCCTATTGCACCTGCATAATCTCTTCTGTTCACACAGAAATCAAGGAATTGAACACAGTGGCAGGCATGCCATTACCTGCTGTGTGCACACAAATGCCAGAGCGCAGGCACAAATCCTGCCTTCAGGTGCTCCTATTGCACCTCCTTTGGAAATTTAACCCTTCCCATGCCCTAACAGAAGAAGAAATCTGCCCTTCAATAAAAGCCCATTGACAACAGTGAACTGCTTTCAAAAGTACTCTGTGCTTTCGAAGTACTCTGCTGCTTCTGAGGAGCACTCACCTTAGCACGTGCGTCGATCCATTTATAGTGGTGGTGGAACAGGGGACAGTTTGCCCCAAGATGGAAGGCCTTCGGTAGCGTTCGTCTCCACAGCACAGAATGATGAGGAAGGCACGTCTGAAAGACTTGTTCAGGAAGGCATACAGGAAGGGGTTCAACCCTGAATTGATGTAGCCCAACCACAGGAAAGCTGTCCACAGCTGCTCAGGTACAGTATAATTTATGAACGGGTCCACGACATTAGTGATAAAGAACGGGGCCCAGCACAGACAGAAGCACCCCATGATGATACACAGGGTCTTGGCAGCTTTGGTCTCAGTCTTCATACGGTGAGAGCTATGCTGGTCCGGGTGGTGTCTCCCCTCTGTGGGCGCCCCTGCACGCTGGAGGATCCGGATCTGGCGGGCGTGCTCCCTGGCCGTGATGTAAATCCGATAGTAGGCCAGCACCATCAAGAGGAATGGAATGTAGAAGGCCACCACTGAGCAGGTGATGGCGTAGGGTTTGTTGACCATGAACACGCAGTAGGTTGAGTTGGAAGCCTTGTTGAACTGTCTTTGTTGTATCTGAAAGAAAAAACAGGGACAAAGAACAAAAGAGGCTTATCACAGCTTCTCTGATGACAAGAATCTCTGAGTGCTTTGGTCACTGTGTCACTCCTCCACCAGCTTCTGCTTCTGTCTATCTCTTCCTTCTCTCTCTCATCTCTCCACTGTCTTTTGTATCTGTCTCATCCATTTGCTCTCTCTCTCTCTTATTTTCTCTCTGGGTACATCTACAAAGCCTGGGCCCATGGGGCCTGGATTTGTGAGGCGTTTCCAAGCCCACACTGTGTTGTAAAAACTGGGTTTACAATGGCTGGACCTGGGTCTCCCAGCCTTGCTGATGTGTCCACACAGCATTGCACAGGCCTTTTCTATAGAGCAGGGATCGGCAGCCTTTGGCACGCGGCTCGCCAGGGTAAGCACCCTGGGGGCCGAGCCGGTTTGTTTACCTGCCGCATCCGCAGGTTCAGCTGATCGCAGCTCCCACTGGCCGCGGTTCGCCGCTCCAGGCCAATGGGGGTGGCGGGAAGTGGCGGCCAGCACATCCCTCGGCACGCGCCGCTTCCCGCAGCTCCCACTGGCTTGGAGCAGCGAACTGTGGCCAGTGGGAGCCGCGATCGGCCGAACCTGTGGACGGGCAGGTAAACAAACCGGCCTGGCCCGCCAGGTGCTTACCTGGTGGGCTGCGTGCCAAAGGTTGCCAATCCCTGCTATAGAGTGTGCAGCTTGACCTGCATCCGCACTGCAAAATGACAGGGCTTGGGCCCGAGTCACAGTGGGACTCTGACCCGATCCCCCCCAACAAGGTCCTAGCACCCAGGTTCTGAGGTTGCTGACCCGAGTCAGACTAATTTATGTGTGGACGAAAAGGGGGGTTAGGCTCAAAACTGAGTCAGAGTCCAGGATAGTGTGTAGTGTAGACATACCCTGTGTGGTCATCCCCATAGAATTTGCTGCATTGCAGTTCTTAAGCCCTACTACTCTGTAGTTAGTGTCACAACTTCAAACATTCCAGAGATCTTCTCAGCATGGCTATAGAATATTCACTCCCTCCCTAAAATAGAGACCAATGAATATAGATGGAAAAGAACAACCCCAGACAGGAAGTGGGGGGGAGGGGAGGATGAAGGAAGGTAACCCATTTACTCTCTGCTATTTACACATTATGCACCTGTATCCAGTTTTAAAGCAAAGATGTCCAAACTCTGCCCAGCCAAGCTTCATGCTGGGAACAAGAAAAGAACCTGAATGAAATGCACGTTCTCTATAAAACAGAGCAGACTGCAGCCAGTCTCTTCTTTCTACTATGGAAGTGTGGCCCACAGAGAGTTCCTGTCCATGTGCAGTGTTCCATCTTGAGCCAAGCAGTCTGTAAATCATCTTGTGCTGGTCTACCACATTAAAGAGGAGGAGAGCTGCAGGCTGTTTCATATAATTCAGAGGGCTGCATTTGGCCATGGGCTACAACATAGGCACCCACTGGTGAAAGAAAAGCCATGAGAGAATGAAGAAAAGTGAAGTATGTGAGTTTGGGGGAAAAGGGAATCCTCTGGGAGAACATTCCTGCTACAGAACAGTGGCAGCACGTAATGCCTGTCACTAGGTGTCTGTGAGAGAAGTACCTCTGCCTCTCATTTTCTCTCCTGCACTGATTTTGACAAGACAGCATGTGAATAACCCCATCTTGTTCTTTAAAGCTGTGGTCGGCGTCACATTGGTTTAAAGATGGTGAAAAGGAGCTATGATGTGTTGTCACACAGTCACGTCTGAGCCTCTTGGAAACCGTTATCGCATTCCCCCCCCCCCGATATACTGCCCAGGGTGCACCCCGTAAACTGCGTGGAGGATCAATTTAAAGACAATTATGAGGAGTGGTGGGGACTGTGCTCTAGTATGTAAAGGGTTGATGGCAGAGAAATAAAAGCGGAGCCTTTTCTGAAAGGACACAAGCAGAGAAGTCAATGGAAAAAATCAATAGGAGAAGAAATGATTCCTTTAATCATCCTTAAATGATCCCCAAGCCCAGCTGGAGGAATCTTTGCGCTTATCACCCAGTCAATTCACCTGACAGATTGCCCTTGGTATCCAAAGTGAGCCCACAAGTATTAAAATCTTCTTTCAGGGTTTCCAATTTTGTTTGCTCTGAGATTCACATACAAGGCACTAATCCCAGGCCCTCTTTAAATGGGGCATTTTTACTCTATTGTTTTTTATTATCATTAATTCCTTTATCTACATGCTGGCAGGATGGAGAGTGACTTATGGCTTTTATGACCCATGCCCCACAACAGAGGTTCTGAAAATAAAGCCAAAGGGAGTGGTATAAAAACTGACTACCAACTAAAAGACCCACCTGGTTGGGAAGGTTTCCCCCTCACCACTACACTGAAAATGGAGTGTTGGTGGGACCAGCAAAAAAAAGCAAGCGAAGCAGCACCCTTCTTGGTGGCTCACTTGCTAGAGCTTGTGCCTTCAAGCCACCCAAGGGTCTCAGTTCAAGTCCCAGCTGTTTGGTCCGCACAGGAGATAGACCCCACTATTGGGCTTTCCATTGGGCAGCACTGTTACAGTCAATGGTCAAGATTTTCAAAAGTGAGTGGGGATTTGGGGCATCTCTGTGTTGGAGTGTCCAATCGGAGACACTTTCAAGGAGCTTGATTTTCAGAACATGCTGAGCACCCATCCTCTGAAAATCAGGCCCCTTTAAGGTGTCTCAGGCTGGACACTCCAAATCACTATATAGTTCAGAAAACATTGGCCACCACAAATATCTTCCTGTTGCAGGAGAACTGCAGGTCTTTTCATTCTATGATATACCCTGAGTGGCAAGGCTATCAGTCGTACAATTACAGGGGGTCATTATAAATACAGGGAGTCAAATCATCCCCTTCTGCAGGAAAACCCACAAGAAGGGAAATGTTAAATTTAAGAGTGTGCTAGGCCCATACGCAGTCGATTGAGCTTGTGTCGTCAAATGGCCTGGCACCCACAGCAGGCCACTGGGTGGCACTTTCAAAAGGCCACTTGACTAATAAGCACATGTGCAGCACTGGTGAGTTAACCCTCGTCTAAACTTCTGACCGAGAGCTGCCACTATCTCTGTGACATGCTCCTTAGGGGTCTAATCCTGAAAGGCCTAGCGCACCTTCACATCCCATGGAAATCAGTGGTGAAGAGGCAGCTCAGCACCTCTTAGGATCAGGCCCATGATTTCTAAATACAAATGTCTCCTTCCCTAGATTTTCAGGGAAATCCTGCTGTTCTTACTCAGGCAGATCTCCCACTGGACCTAAAGCAAAGGCCTCATCTCCATGGCAGGCACCCTGTAGGTATTCAGCAGCACCTCTACAGAAGTATCACTGAGTTTGTAATTCAGCACCTCTCTCCTTCAAGTCTCTGTGGGCAGTGATATTTAAAAGGGGGAAGGGAGGAGGGCACCTTTGCTGCAATCACTGAAGGCATTTCACATCAAGCAATCGGAATCATAGTTATTACTCACCAAGTCTAATATACCAATGCTATTCCAGCCTTGCATTATAGGGAGAAAAGAAATAAATGTCGGGATGGTCCAGCACCCTCCAAGCATTAGAGCAATGCGCAGTGGTGTCATCTTATTCCTGTAAACCAGAGGCTGGCAGCAGATAGCATAGTACCTAAAAGGGGAAGGAGAGACACTGCTCATAAATAATGGAGATTGCTCCAGGGCTTTTAAAGACAAAACAAAAATACAGCTTATCCAACCTTTTTCTTCTCCTTTTTAAAAACAGAAACACTGTGTTGCTTTTTATAGCTGCTTTTCATCCAAGGGTCTCAAAGCACTTTAAAAGCACGAATGAATGAAGCCTCAAAATTTTCCTTTGAGGGAAGTCGGTAGCACTCTTTTACAGGTGGGGAAACTGAGGCACAGAGCAATGCAGTGACTTATCCAAAGTCAGAGAGCAAGATAGTGGCACAGCCTCTAATTTAGCACTGATCTCCTGACTCCTGCTTTGTGCTTTAGACACTGAGCCATCTTCCTCCTCTTAATGATGATGAAGAGCTAGTTCATCTGCCTCCAGTTCAGCCATTATTGAGATGATTTTTTTTTAACTTCAGGACAATGGATTTGTTTTTTGGGGATGGAAGGGGTTCTCTGAGAAATTTAAGTTCTTTCATACCCCCCATGTGCATTTAGCATTCATAATAACAACAGGACATAGCACTTTTCTTTCATAGATTTCAAAGCACTTTACAAAACAGTATCACTATTTCCCTTGTACACATGGGTAAACTGAAGCAGGAAAGGGTGCCTTGCCATGCCCAAGGCCACTTAGCTGGGTGAGTAGAAGACTGACTCCCAGCCCTCTGTACAATCGACATGTCACTTGGAGTTACCCATCTGCTTCAAGAGAACTTACCTACTATCTGCCTAAATATATCCTCAAGGCACCATCCAGGCCTTGAACTCTGAGTCCATTTCTGAACTCGGTATGTGCCCATAAACAAAGCAGTGCACCAGCCATGCCACTACACTGCAGGTTTATGTTGGGCCTGATTCAGCAGGCTTTGCTTGGGCAATACTTGCCCTTAATAAAAGCTCTTGTATGATATCTTTGATGCATGGTCTTGCTGGTCTTTGATCAACAAATTGCCTAGGGAGGTTGTGGAATCTCCATCACTGGAGATTTTTAAGAACAGGTTAGACAAACACCTGTTAGGAATGGTCTAGTTATTACATTGTCCTGCCTTGAGAGCAGGGGACTGGACTAGGTGACCTCTCGAGGTCCCTTCCAGTCCTACACTTCTGTGATTCTATAAATCTCAAAACATTTTACAAAGCTGCACCAGGATTATTATCCCCGCTTTTCAAATGGAGAAACTGAGACACAGTGATTTGACCAACGTCATTGGCAGAGCCAGGAATAGACACCAGATCTCCTGACCCCTAGTCAAGGGTTCTATCCAGGCTGCTTTGCTATAGAGGTCTCTGCAGTTAGCCTGGATTGTATTTGATGGAGTGGGAGGAATCAAAGCCAAGTGGTGTCAGTATATTGATATTGGGATGTGGACTGCAAAGCTGATAGAGGGCAATATAACCACAATACCAAGGAAAGTCCCCAAGCTGCGCCTTTCACCAAGAGAACAGATAAGGAGTAAATTGAATACTCAGGGAACACAACACAATTTCTTCCTTGACCATATTAGGCGAGATTAAGCAAGCACATTTGCAAAGTGACTTTTTATGTGAAGTGTTTGATAGCTCTGCTCACAAAACTGCACTAAAATCTTTAATACATCAGCCATGCACTTCACAAACTGGAAGCATTTGCAGATGAGAACATTTTCAATTTGCTTTTTAAAGTCCCTACAGATCCAACAGATCTGATAGCTCTTAGAAGACTGCTCCACAGCCTGATTTAACTAGACATACTTCTTTATTAGCCTGAAAAGGGAAGAGAGGACCATCAGGGGAATACAGGAATTGCCATAACAGATCAGAGCAGTGGCCAAGCTAGTTCAGCATCTTGTCACTCACAGTGACAAGTCCAAGCTGTTTCAGAGGAAGATGCAAGAATCCCTGCAGAAGACAATTACGGAGTATCTTGTCCACGGGGGAAGGGGGAGAGAGAGTTGACTCCTAGGTGGCAAAGGAAATGTTCAGATTGCTGTACTGCCTGACAGGATGCTACTGTGGGAGTAACCTGTTGTGGGATGTTTCTGCTCACTGACAACAAGGAGTGAGGGCAGGAGGAGCTGCATCTGCAAATGACTTGAGATGTCTTCTAGTGCATTTCAAGGAACCACAGTCTCCAGGATTACAACAAGCCCTTAGCAAGTAGGAAAGACATTACCCACCGTTTGCAAAAAGCATCTCCTTGTATCAGGGCATATTTCTAGAGTGGAATAGTGGTGGTTTGACTGGTATATTTCACTAGAACTTGTCGGAGACACTTTGACAGAATCATATTCTGACAGAACATGCGGCTCCATCAAAATCAATACACTTCATGAAATCGGGTCAATTGTCCAGGAAAAAAGGTTCTGACAATGTCCAAACATCCCATGTTGATATTTTTGGAATGAAACATTTTGATTTTTTGTTTTGAAATTAATTTTCAATTTAATTTTTATATTTTGTGTTATATTTTGATCAACCAAAAGCACTTTTGTTTTTATTTATTTATTTAAGAATTTTCCTTCACAAAGAATTTTGAAATTTTCTGTGTTTATTCCAATTTGGCATGAAGCCACATTTCAAAATCTTGAAAGCCTTCACTTCCATCCTCAGCCCAGCTCTATAGATTAATCATCATTAACTGAGACCAAGGATGTGTTTCTTCACTCAGAATATTGGATCATCGTCAGTGAAGTTAATTATGGGTGTAGCATAATACCAATTTGCATTTATGTCATGTCTTTAACCCAAATGTCTCAAAGCATTTTACAAAGGTGGGTAATTATAAGTATCATCTCCTTTTTACAAATGGAGAAACTGAGGCGCAGAGCAGAGACGTGAGTGGTTCAGGGTCAGAGACTGTCAATGGCACACTCAGGAACAGAACTGAGGTAGAGCTAAGTGAAAAATGCACAAAACAAACAAACAAAACTCTATCCCTGAATATTTGGCTATATTTTAAGTGAATTGTTCTGACCATGTTTGCACCCTACTAGGAACAGGTCGGGAAAGAGCATACCCCTCAAAGCACCTGATCCAAAGCTCACTGAAGTCAGAGGAAAGGCTCCTAGTGACTTCAATGGGCTTTGGATCTGACATCCAATTGAACAGACGACTTCTGATGGAAAATGACCTTTAAAATCACATGGAAAGGTACTGCAGGACATAAAGTTTCAGTCATGAGATTATAGACAGCTGTAGTGCAACAGTTAAACTTGGCTCCTGAGGGGGACAGTAGGTCCACATGTGCGGTGCTAATTATGAGTTGGCAACGTGCCGTTTTGTGATTGTGGGTCAGTGAGGCACACACACAAATGTTGAGTCACAAGTGGCAGTGCAAGAGATCCTGTCTCAAGAGTGTAACGCCTGATGCGCTCTTCAAATCCACACACCTGAGCGCCATAGCTGTGCTAACCTAACCCCTTGTGTAGAATGCTTCCGTCCACCTAGCTACTGACGCTTAGGGATGTGATGTGCCTACAGTGATGGAAAAAATGTTGCTGTAGGCTGTGTCTACACTATGGGCTTATACAAACATAGCTACAGCACCAGAGCTATGCAACTATATTCCTAGTAGGGTAGACATGGGTTAAATATTTACACATAATAACTTAACTATAGGAATGCTGTATGTATTTTAATATTGAATAGGCAATTATGGTTTGGAAGAGATATTTTGCAGATCTGGCCTGCAAAAGCTCGGAAGCAGTGCTGTGTGATGCAGCAACAGTATCTGGGAATCCATGGGATAAGAGAACTGCATTAAAGTAGTTACCTTAGAATAAAAAAGCCATTAAAAATAGGAACAAACCATGTCTGGCTGCCAGCAAAGAGAATTACTTTGTGTCAGGCTTGATGCTGAGATTGGCCTAATCTCTGAATGGAGGCAAGGGAAGGACACCTGTGACCATAGGCGCCGACTCCGTGGGTGCTCCGTGGCTGAAGCACCCTCCAGCAGCCCCCCTATCAGCTCCCGTCAACCCCCCCACCACCTCCCGCCCGCCAGCAGCCCCATGGATCAGCGCCTCCCCCTTCCTCCCCGTGCCTCCCACCCGATGCAATCAGCCGCTTCTCTGCATGCAGAAAGCTGGGCGGGGGGCAGGAGTGGGGGGGAGGAGCGAAGACACGGCATGCTCAGGGGAGGGGGTGGAATGGGGCAGGAAGAGGTGGGGTGGCAGTGGAGCGGGGGCAGGAAATGGCAAGGCCTGGGGCAGAGCTAGGGGTCGAGCACCCCCCGACATATTGGAAAGTCAGCTCCTGTGCCTGTGCCAGTCCACTTTATGAGTGCAATAGCATCATCCTAAACTGTGACAATAAGAAGTAGCAATGGCCAGGACACAGTGAATACTGTAACCACTGTTCTGAGAGAGTCCCTGACCTGACTGCACAGGACACACCAAGCCAGACTTAGAGAGCAAACATCCCATTTCTATATATTACATCCTCAATTGCACAAATATCATAAGCCATGCATGTTAAAAGATGGTTTCCATAATGATTTCACTTGCAATAGCAGATATACTTTGTCTAATATATCCCTCTTCCAGGGTTGGACCCAATTCCCATTAAAGTTAACGGAAAGAATACTAATCAGCCTGATTTTTATTTACATTTAACATCACTCTAGCAATGTAAAGGGGCCTTAGTGTAAATGGGAATCAATCCCATTTACCTTAATGGGAGGTAGTCTTGGGCCTTAATTTACTAGGAGCAGGTCTTGAGTTACTGCTAAGGACTGGTGTGAGCTTTAGGTCATTCTCATGGAGTGAGGGAATAAGAGATGTTGCAAACAGACAAGAGGGTCAATGTCAGCCTTAAAAAAGGGACAAAATAAATACTTCCTTACATAAGAACGGCCATACTGGGTCAGACCAATGGTCCATCTAGCCCACTATCCTGTCTTCCAACAGTGGCCAGTGCCAGATGCTTCAGAGGGAATTAACAGAACAGGGCAATTTGGAATGATCCATCTCCTGTCGTCCAGTCTGATCTTCTGGCAGTTGGAAGGTTAGGAATACTCAGAGCATGCGGTTGCATCCCTGACCGTCTTGGCTAATAGCCCCTGAAGGACCTCACCTCCAGGAAATTATTTAATTATTTTTTGAACCCAGTTGTACTTTTGGCCTTCACAACATTCTATGGCAACAAGTTCCACACTCCAACTGAGCACCGTGTGTCTCTGTGATAACCAGTCAGTATACATAACCTCGTGCCATGTTTACTGTAGCTTATTGAGGCTGGGTTTTCCCCCATTCTCTGTGTGCTTCTGTGCTAAGGAAATAAACAGTTTGACCCTTGAGATCAAACAGGCATTTCCAGTAAAGTTATTTACTTCTCAGTGAGACAGATGGTACTGCTTTTGGCACCATTTACAACAGCCCTTGTGTCACTAAGTACCAGGGACACGGACTGGGATACTTTTTTTCCCCCGTGCCTGAAGAGATGCCTACTAGAAGGTGCTGTTCAGTGCTGGATGTTTGTAGCATTCAGCAGAAGCAGCTTTATAGCAAACAATTGCTGAGTCCAGACAGAATGTGTGTATTTTGCAGAGAGGGTAAAAAATGAAAATAAATAAATAAATGGGAGAGAGAAAAAGAGAGCTCAAAAATCCCTCTAGCAATTAACATGTTGAGTCAGGAGTAGTAAACTGATAAGGAAATCATCAGGAAATGTTTCCAATTAACCATGTTGGAGAAACCATTCATCCAAGTGGTTCCAGTTGTTAGCTTTCTGAACCTTTATCTGCACTGCAGCTGACAGCATTACATTAGCTTGTGCATGTTATTAAAGGGCCATTACAATAAAAATTAGGACTGTAAAAGTAACATCATAGGCTCTCATATTTCTTCCCTCTCAGTGATCCCACAGTAATATTTCTCCACATACATGTCAAAATGTGATTTTTTTTCTAAATGCCACTGCTGCACACTTCATCTGGGACTGGAAAGTCAAGTTGGGTTCCTTCTGCCTTTTCATCATCATCATCATCATCAGTAATAAAGGTTCTGCAACCAGAACATGGATAACAATTTTACAGATGATGTGTGAGGCAGAGAAGAATCCAGCTCCCTATCCCAGCTCCAGGACTCAATGGAGGTAATATCTTTTACGGGACCAACTTCTGTTGGTGAGAGAGACAAGATTTTGAGCTACGCAGAGCTCTTCCTCCTGACTTCCTCCTTAACTTCAGTGGGATTCATATCTGGCTACATCAGGGATGAATTTTGTGCCATACTTCCTGGCTCTCAGAACTACACCCTAACCACTAGAGGACACTGTCTCCCTAATTCTGAAGGGATGCTGACAGACCCCATACCATGGCCATAACAGTTTGAGAGCTCTAAATAAACCCTCATGCTTCGGGGCATAAGTCAATCACTACCTACCTGGGGTTAAGAAGAAACTTCCCCAAAGGGCAATTTATTGGATAACTTGTCTGTTCTGTGGCTTCTTTCACCTTCTTCTAAAGCTGCTAGTATGGGCCACCATCAGAGATGTAACACTGGACTAGCTGAACCACTAATCTGATCCTGTATGCAATTTCTGCCATGTTCCTATGTCTCTAACCAATGGGTACTGCCATGATCAGCTGAGCACACAAGATAAAATATGAGGCTCACAAAATCAAAGTGTCATAAGAATAAATGTGTCCTGTTCCTGCTTGTGGGATTCACACTTTTCTGGCTCGCTACCAAACAAATCAGGCCACGAAGCAGACATAAATGCTGGTGAAGTGTGAGGTGTCCCCTATTAACAATACCTTTGTGCCTAACAGCTCTCAGTGCTCCACAGGGAGGAGACATAGATCACATTCCCTGGAAGCAGGAATCGTCTAACAGTAAACTGTGGAGACAGCAGAGGGATTGTGAAGATGAAGAGGAAACAGAAAGGAAAATGCCCCTCATTTCTCTCCATGAATTTCTGCTGCAGAACACTGAAGCTGTCATGCTGGCCTAAGACTGTGCCAAGGAAAGTGATATATCCTGAGTCACGGGTGTCTGCTGCTATGATTTAAGCCAGTGTTTCCCAAACTTGGGACGCCGCTTGTGTAGGGAAAGCCCCTGATGGGCCGGGCCGGTTTGTTTACCTGCCGCGTCTGCAGGTTCGGCCAATCGCGGCTCCCACTGGCCGCGGTTTGCTGCTCCAGGCCAATGGGAGCTGCTGGAAGCGGCGGCCAGTACGTCCCTCGGCCCGCGCCGCTTCCAGCAGCTCCCATTGGCCTGGAGCAGTGAACCGCAGCCAGTGGGAGCCGCGATCGGCTAAACAAACCGGCCCGGCCCGCCAGGGGCTTTCCCTACACAAGCGGTGTCCCAAGTTTGGGAAACACTGATTTAAGCTATATAGGAGTCACTCTGCCCCCACAACCACTTTCCCCCAAAAAACCCTGCAAAACCAAAGGAAAATGAAAATACAGTGCCTGATAATCAAACCAACCTTTACGGGATGGCAGTCTTAGTTACTGCAAAGGTGCCTTTGCCTGCTAGGCTCACACAAGGGAGAAAGGAAAATGAAGGGGTTCTGCATATTCGTGACTCAGGCTGGCTGGGAGCATTGTGGGGCATGGAAGTGGAAGGTGTAGATCATGGTGTGTGTTTGTAAGCACCAAGCACAGTGAAGCCCTGATCTTAATTAGGGTCCCTGGGCACTACTGATATACAAAAAATAATAATTATGTAACAGACACTCCATGGCCCTAGGAGGCCACTCTAACTTAGCCCCAGGGTTTCTAATACAATTTTGTTTGAGCTGTGCGTATCTGTATACTGTGATGAGGGTTGCTTCTTAGTTACAAGAGTCAGGCACTTATACACCCACCTCTACTAGGCAGGCTGGGTCCCTTGGGTGTTCTCTGTATTTTAAATCTGCTGATGTATTGTCATGTACATATACCATGCATGTACCACATGTTTTATGAATCCTAGAAGAACACAGTTAGACAGAGGAAAATGTATTGCATTTCCATTTGAATCAGTTAAAACAAAAATCCCCATAAAGTGTCTGGGAAAGTAGTAGTTTCTTGCTGAGAGGATAGAAAGTCTGTCACTTGTTTGTTCTTCCTCCATACTATCATACACCATGCCACATACAAGCAGGCTGCGTACACGGTGTCTGAACACCCTTCCATGGCAGTATTGTCTGCTCCGATCTGCTTTGTATAGCAGGGTAGGACCAATTTATTTTCACATTATCCTAAGAAGCCACCATGTTCAGCCAGTATAATACACCAAGGCACAGCAAAACCTAGACTAATCGTCACCTGCCAATTGTGCCCTCCTGCCCCAACAGCCAGGAAATTCCTGGGAGGCTCCCTCCATATGAAGTGCACTGGTTTATGCAGCCATCTTGTAGAACAGTCAGAGAAAGAGCAATCCCATTGGAAAACTCTTCTTTCCCACTTGCCTGTGTCAAGTAAATTCTTTCTTTTCAGGTCACAACTTGTGTAATAATCTGGCTACTTAAGAAACCCCTGTTCTTTGCATTTGCAGTTTTTTGTTTATTTTAGTCCAGTAAAGAACAAAATTTTACACCACCCTCTCAACAAAAAAATCTGGAGAAGATAAAGTTTTGAGTCAAGAATTCTGCTACCATTTAAAATCTAAAAGGCAGCATCTCGACTTATTTATGCCAATGTAAAATTGGATCAACTTTTATTGATTTAAGTGGCTTCACAGAGGTGTGAGATCGCCCCCAAGTTACCAGATTCTTCCATCTTTGAGTAAAACAACCTCTCCTCTTCCCCTTTTCCCTGCAAAGCAAACACACATTACGGCCCCCCAGTATTCCAAATAAAGCACTTGTCAATTCCTGGTTGAGAATGAAAATGTCCAAAAATGATTTCATCTAACAAAATGAAAACCCTTGTTAGAAAAATAATGGCCCTCTGGTGTCAAGATAATTATTCTGGGGAATAATCCTAAAGAGAACAGTTAATTGGAGCTGGGTAAATTTAGCTACTAATACAAACAAATGCATGTTGCCAAATGGAGACAGAAGACTCCACCGTAGTCCCTTGGGGGAAGGGGAGGAAATTGGCAGCAATAGCAGCAAAATATATTTATAATATATCTAGGGATTTTGTAAAGATTAGTAAAGGACATTGCTTCCCTCAGGCTGTGCCATGACCATCTGCTCTGTTATTCTTCTTTATACTTTCAGCCCTTGAATTCTGCAGCCATTGCCTTAATTTTCCTAAAGAGCAAAGAAAGTACAGAGCTGAATGCTATTATGGAACATTTCTAACATTACGTATCATGTCTTCTTCCCTTTGTAAATGGTATTAATTTACTTTATTTTGCCCTCCATTTTCCCCCCAAGTTTCCATTCCCTTTTCACACAGGTTGTGCTTCAGGTGAATGCTGTAAGAGGCAGGGTTCATTTGTAGCTGGAAAGGGGATACAGAATTTATAGAGTGGTTTTAAATGGTACCAGATGGAAGGTGTGCCATACAGTCGGATCGCTGATCATTACTCACTGATAAGTGTTTAAAACAAAATAACTCTCCAAAAATAACCCACTTTCAGCAAGTCAGAAACCAGATGATTCCCCAAAGCACAATCTATTAAGCTGCAATGTTATGAGTAAGCTGCTTTCTAACTTGCTTTGAGAAGGAGATATACTGTCTAGCGGTCGGTGTGCAAGGAGTTCCTGAGTTCTAATCACAACTCGGCCACTCGCACCCTCTTTGGGCAAGTAACTTGACCTCTTTATGCCTCCGTTTTCTCATCTGTAAAATAAAGATCAATGCTTACACACCTACATTCCTGAAGCCCTCAAAATCAACCTGTCATGAAGGGGGAAAATTCTTCAGGAGACATTCCATTGAATAATACTGACTTCTCGTAGGGCACATTGCACTTTAAGGCTCCAGAATGTCACCTCCTGAAGGGGCTGTGTTAATTTAGTGTTTGAACATTACACTAATGTTAATTAATGTTTGTACATGGCACAAGGAGCAACTGTCATTCTACTGCTCCAACACTCCCCAGACGCATCTGTTTTGCCTTAGCATTTATTTAGCAGTAGGAGGCCGCTATTACATGACATGTTTCTATTCCATTAACATTAGCTCTTAATATACACACGCGTCTGTTATGTAGCATGCTGTATAGCGAACCTGCAAATGTTTAGTTGGAGCAGCCAGACGACATATCCGGTGCCTAACAGAAATTTAGACTTGGATGCGGATTTAGCTGACCGAGATACCGGCCAAACAATATTGAGGCAGTGCTTGCAGGCTAGGTGCAGTGACAGAGGTTATTTTGGCTCCACTGATAGGGAGAGTATGTCTGCTGTTCGCTGTGTGGGTTCACAACCTGAGGTTCTTGTTGAATCCCCACCTGCTCCAGGCTATCCAAGCAGTATCAGTGGGTTTTTCCCCATCTGTGCCTAGTGAGAAGTTTTGTGACTATTCCTGTTAGATGAGGTGGGACCTTGCTGTTTTTATCCTCTCCAGGGCATTCTGTGTAGGGGCCTTCTCCTGACGACCATTAGGAAATTCAGCTAGTGCAGAGCAGTGGCCCAGTTTCTTAGTGGTGCTTCCGCTGGGGAGAGCTGTACACCTGTCCTCCAAATCTACACTGACATTCAATTCACTCCCCAATGCAACTGAAGAGGTTGTTTTCAACTTATAAAGCCCTAAATGGCTTGGATTCAGTCTTCCTACGTTATGCCCCTTTCTGTGTGGGGTACAATCGCTGGGTTTAAACAGGAGACAGCTTCTGGCAAAGCATCCTCATTAAAGGGCCCTTGACTCTGGAACCTGCTGCTTCTTTGGTCTAACAGAGCCCAAGTCTGCTGATATGTAGGGCCCATCAGTTTTCGAGAAGGAGTTGGCTTGCAAAGGCATATATCGAAGGAGCTAACTCCTAGTCCTAGTAAATTAATTGTGTTTGAAAGATTTTATTATTTCTCCTTCGTCTCTTTGTAAGTGATGTCATTGTTTTTATTGTACAGACATCGAGAGCAGGTGGTTAGGCATACATAAAAAAATACTATAGATAAATAAATATTCAGGTCTAATTCTCTCCCCAGCACAAAAGAGATGATCAAACAGCATAATCCAGTGGCAAGAAAATCTGGATTAAATTTAACATTGAACTTCTGACACATTGTGAAAAACAGTTTATTCCGAGAGCATTCTGCTAGTCTCTGCATTTCTCTGCTCTTTATACTTTGTTGCCAAGGTCAGGTCATCTGTTTCCGTTGCTTCCCCACCTGAAGGCAATGCCAAATTCATTTGAGTATTTTTCAGAGACGGTAATGAAAAGAGATACAAGATGTTATCAAATAAAAGTCTTGTAAAGCGGCACCTTCCGCCCTTTCCTGAAGTGATCAACAGAATGACTTTCCAAAGTGGATTCTGAGAATTAGATTAACAATGCTATTTCCTAAAAATATGAGTATGCCCATAAAATAAACGGAAGGCAGGGGACTTATGAATCACAGAAAAATACTGGCTAGAAAAATAGACTCCAGTGAAGTCTGAATGAATGGAATAGCAATAGCTAGAAAAAATAACAAGAGAAAAGTGCTCCTGTCAAGAGAATCTTATAAGAAAAGAGGCCCAATGAGATGTGCCAGGACATAGACTGTGTTCATGCAGAACCTAGCTGTCAGGGCTGTTGAAATGCCAGTGATAAACCATGCCTAGATGCTAGGCTGAGTCATACTCCCCTGGACAGAAACCCTGGCACTTACGTAGCTGCTGTTATCTTTTCAGTGCCGTCCGTCATGATCATCTCATCTACTTGCAGCTCTAAACACAATTTCATGATTCAATATTCTCTTGGAAAAAAATGATAAATTAAACATCCACATCTTTGCCAAGAAACTTTAAACCTCAACTCTGAGAACTCACTGGTAAGAGATTAAGCAAAGGAACATTGCTCTAACTCGAGCTGCGTGGAAGATAGCAGTTTTGTTTCGCTAAGGATTTAGAGGTTTCAAAATCTGGCTTCATTCCAAATTGGAGAGAGAACCAAAAATTTCAAAATTCTCTGGGAAGGAAAATTCTGAAAAAAAACTTGGTTTGGTCATTCAGAATGTTTCATTTTGACAAAACTGAAACATTTGATGTTGACTTTTATTTTGTTTTATGATACTTATATTTATAATATTTCACAAGGTATCAGAGGTTCGTCAGTGTTTATTTTGTATAATACAATACAAAATGAAAAGTCATTTCAAAATGAAAAATCAAAATGTGTCATTCTGAAAAAGTGAGACATTCTGACATTATCAGAACTTTTTTTCTGGGTTTTTGTTCAGAACCAAATTCCAGATAAATTGACCTGATTTCATGAAACTTTTCAATTTTGACAGAATTGCACATTACGACATAAAATG
The DNA here is from genome assembly GCF_028017835.1 of Emys orbicularis. NCBI lineage: Eukaryota > Metazoa > Chordata > Testudines > Emydidae > Emys > Emys orbicularis. The sequence continues at coordinate 91,327,962 of NC_088690.1, forward strand.
GTTCCGTCTAAGTTTCTCCAACAGCATCCAAGTGAACATTTTGAGTGAGACTGAAGAGCCGGCTGAAATGCCTGCAGAACCCTGCAAAGATCAAACTACTTAGAAACCTTTTCAAGTCTCAATTAATGTTAGTACAAGGGAGGGGAAATAAGCCTTGCAAGCCTGAAGGCCAAGTTCCGGGTGAAAGCTTTAGAACTGTGATTAGAAATCAGAAGCTTTTCTGAGCCTCCTAGATCCCTTCTATAATAACAAGTGTTGCACGCACAGTGCATTTGGATTACACAATGGTGGGTCTGTCCAGTCACTAATTACTATTAGAATGCACGGTACCGTGTACATATTTCTTTTAGTCTGTAGCAGTCCCACAATAATATTTTGTGGTCATTCTGCAATGATTAAAAAGAATCTGAAATCAAAATATCAAAGAATTTAAAGGAACTGGTGGAATTCTTTTAGTGGTTTCTATTAAAAATGTGTGTGAGAAATGGGCTTTTTACCTTTTGCTTCTGGAACAGAAGTGAAGCGACACTGAAATTTCCATCTTGCCCTACTCAAGGGGCTCCCAGATCAAAACATTCACAACTGGCAATTTTATTTCAAGGGAGGAACACTTCCCTTGGGGTAGTCCCAACAAGGTAGTGGCAAATTTAAGAGTAGAGAAATACAGTTTGCAGCCCCCAAGTTGTCAAATGGATCCATGAATCTCAGTGTTTTCACCAATTCCTACTTCAAATTTACACTGTTTTTCTTGTAAGGGAGGTTTGGAGCAGGAGCCAACTTCTTGAAAATGAAGGTTAATTCATCTCTACCAAAAGTCATAAAATATCTAAGGACCACTTAGAATGCTCATGAACATCAGGAGTGATATCCTGGCTCCGTGGAAGTCAATGGGAATTTTGCCATTGACTTCATTGCTGCCAGGATTTCACTAGGGGGTTTAAAACACTCTTTGCAGCCCTGCTGCAGTGCTTTTACAGTATCTCCTGAGCGAGGAGAGCTGGCACTATGCTGGTAACACCATTACTACTGCACCTGTATCCATGTTACACCCAGGGCGGGTGCAAGGATGTTTCGCACCCTAGGCAAAATGGCCACCTTGCGCCCTCCCCCCCGAGCCCTGTGGCAGCTCTCCGCCCCCCCTCCGCCCTAAGGCGCCCCCCCCCCCCCGCGGCAGCTCCCCACCCCCCCTGCTCTGAGGCGCCCCCCCCCACAGCAGCTCCCCCCCTCTGCCCTGAGGCGCCCCCCCCCGTGGCAGCTCCCCCCGGCCCGGGGAGCCGTGCGGCAGCTCCCCACCCCAGCTCACCTCTGCTCCACCTCCTCCCCGAGCACGCCGTCGCCTCTCCACTTCTCCCGCCTCCCAGGCTTGCAGCACCAATCAGCTGTTTGGCGCCGCAAGCCTGGGAGGGAGAGAAGCAGAGCGGGCTGGCGTGCTCAGGGAAGGAGGCGGAGCAGAGGTGAGCTGGGGCGGGGAATTCCCCTGCGTGCCGCCCCCCCTTACTTGCTGCAGGCGGCCCTCCCCGCGCCCCCCTGCCCCAGCTTCCTCCGCCTAAATGCCGACGACGACCGGGGCGGCCGAAGCTCCAGCTGCCGCGGTCGCCACCGAAGGACCCAAAATGCCGCCCCCCAAATGCTAGCGCCCTAGGCGACCGCCTAGGTCGCCTAATGGGTTGCACCAGCCCTGGTTACACCCTAAACACAGTTACATGTTCCTCGTGTAGATGGGGTCCTAAGGCAGTCTTTGCTTTCCCTTTGCTCTTCTGTCCAAACTCCTAATATGGGACGTGGAGAGGGAAGCCTGAGGATTCATTTTAATCAATGAGCTGTGTACAAGATAAGCCAAATAAGAGGTCGACGTTCATATCCAAATCTTGAATGGACATGCCCATGAGGAAGTTAAGGTGCTTTTGGTCTTTAATCATTTTGCCCTGGGTGCATGAATGGTTTCAGGCTTTTTAATCTGCAAGCAGCATTTTGTGCACTGGATCGCCATTACCTATTGTAGCACAGATGGGTTGGGGATATGGGAATTTCCAGATTTCTGGAAAGCTGCCAGATCACATTGGTGAGTCAGTGTAGATGATGGTAGTTAATGAAGAAGGAAAGTCTCATGACACAAAGGAACACAGAAATTAGAGATGAAAAAGACTTTCATATGGTCATTTTGGTTTATCCACCTGCCATGCAGGAGTGTTCCCTGCAGCACACTCTGAGGCGCTTTGTCCAATCTGCTTTAAAATGACTCCAGCACCTAGAGGGTGCAGCAGAAAGATGCTACATTTTTAAAATTGCTGTAATAAGTTTAATAAAAAAAATTCAGCTTCCATCACTCCTCTCTAAAGAGAGGGAGAAGACTGGAAAAAAGAGACTTAGGGTTACTCTGAGGAGAGAGGGCTGGCAAATTGCTTTCCCTGACTCACTTCCACACTGTTTTTATTTGTGGCAGTTTAAAATAGTTCATCTGCATTTCACTAAACTTAAGTACTTGGCCAGAGAAGTCTGATGCATCTCAGTAGTGTTGGGAACCTAACTATGGAAAGGACTCCAGTATCGACTGCCATGTGATTTCCTTTGGCTGTTCTTATAGGTGGAAAGGTTATACTGACACATCCTCTCACAGAGAATCTGCTCACTAAAATAGGTGACTTTGTCCTTCGTCAGCTTGACAGCTGTTATTCTTCGGACTGGGACTTTTACAGAATAAATAACAGTCTCATCTCTGTAGAATCTCATTGAATGGAAACAGCTAAAGACAGCTAATTTGATTATGAATTCTCCATTCCTCACAAGCCAGAATGTCCTCTAGTCTCTCTCAGATGAGACTGTCACTGTAGGTGAGCACAGGGTTTATTGGAGCCTTTCGCACTGGGACACATAACATGTCGTGTAAAAAATATTGAGTGAAACCTTGGCCCCTTTGATGTCAATGGCAAAACTCATAGATTTCAATGAGGTCAGGATTTTACCCATGGAGTCAGACCAGGTAACTTTCCAGGTGAAATTCCATAATGAAATCTAAGGGGAGGGAGAGGGACATATGTCATACATAGAGAAAATCTCATTATCCTATGGCAAATCCAAGTACCTTTGGAGAGGAACAGCATTGCACAGGGCTGTTTTTGCTAGTGCTCTGGTCATGGTATAGCCTGTAGTGGTCACTTCTGTAGCAGTCACTTCTGTAGCAGGTATTTAAAGTCATTTTGAAAAGAGAACCAAGAAAATTACAATGCCAGAGAATTACCTGGAATTCTCAGCAGACACAGGACTTGTTCCATAGAAATGTCAGTCTCTCTGCATGAAGGCATCGAGTGGCAGATAAATGCTGTGATAATTACCAGTGTCAGACTGTATTCAGCAGCCAGCCTAGAGAGCTTATTTCTCCTTTGCTCTGAATCAGAGGGAGGTGAGCACTTCACACACTGTACACAGAGCAGCACGAGTACGGAGAGCAAGAGAGAGAGAGTGCGTGCCCAGAAACTGCAGCGTAACATCTGGCAGTGATCAGCCTGACAACACCAAAAAGAAAGGAGAAGAGCTGTGACCTTCTGTTTCAATCATTGCATCTCTATGTCCTAACTCTCAAACGTGGATAGAATTTCAGCGCACTCATAATTCATTTAGTTTCTGAGTGCCTTCTGGTTCTTCTCAAACAATTACACCGCTGTTTAGTCTAATATTTCTCTGTGACTACATATTATGGGATTTCTCCTGGGGCTCTGCTGTTTATAACTGCCAGTGAGTTCATAAGCACACGGTTATAAGATTTTCTAATGATTTTACTGTGGCCCATCCACTTAGGGTGGCATCCAACTCGTGGAATTTGCAAATCCCAAGGTTTCCAAAATGGTTCATTTCTCTCCATCAGTTCTTCACCTGGTCTAGGTGACTTTGACTCTTTAACCAGGGAATATATATATATATATATATATCCTTTTTCTATTAAAATTTATTTTAAATTCTAAAAGAATAAGAAGAATATTCTATATAAGTGATAGGTTGAAAACCACACTATATGAAATTTGCAAAACCAGGATACTAACTGTCTCATGGAAGTACAAGCCTATTTCCTTCTGTTCCTTTGGCTAATCATTTAAATGGAATGGTCCTCTTTCTGAGGACCTTACCATGTGGACTGTTGAGCACCCTCAAATCTCACCGAAGCCAATGGGAAGCTGATGGATATCTTTACCTTGCAAGAGAGGCCCTCAGTCTGGTAGTTCACTCGGGGTCAGGATGCACATTCCATAATGTTTAAGGGTGGTGTTTTCAAAAGAAGCAAGCACTGGCCTAGCTCTGTTTCCACTGAAGTCAATGAGAGTTTTACCAGAACAGAGTTAGGCCCATGCTGAGTATTTCTGTCTCTCTCACCCTAAAGCTTCAGATAGTTATTTGAAGTACTTCATTCCAGAATGCATACACAAATGGACATTCCCAAAGCATATGTATTTGAATGAGCTAGGCACTGTACAAAAATGAAGTAGTGTCCCTGCTTCATAGGCCCCCTCAGACTGAATTCACCAGAGATCCAGTGGGGCTTGCCTTTTATACTTGTTTTTACATAACTGCCACAATGGAGGCCTGATCCTAGGGCCTCTAGATATCACCATAATACACATAACAATAGCATTGTAAATAAACACACAGAGAGACACTCTGCAATATGCAATAACTGCACTGCAGTATCCACTGCCAAACCAGCGGTACCCATCACTTTCACATGGTTTCATGCTTGCGCTTCAGCCTTGTGATTGGAAAAAGTCTGGGCTTCCCAGGGCCGCCCGGGGGGGGGCAAGTGGGGCAATTTGTCCCAGGCCCCGGGCCCCGCAGGGGCCCCACGAGCCCTGGCCTGGCGGCGGTCTGGGTCTTCGGCGGCTCTGCAGGGGCCCCGCGAGCCCTGGCCCAGCGGTGGTCCGGGTCTTCAGTGGCATTTCGGCAGTGCCAAAGATGCAGAGCGACTGAAGGGCCCCCCGCCGCCGAAATGCCGCCGAAGACCCGGACTGCCGCCGGGTGAGTACAAGCGCCGCAGCTCCCCCGCTTTGCCCCAGGCCCCCTGAATTCTCTGGGCGGCCCTGGGGCTTCCCCCCCCCATCTTTAATGATGAGCTTCAGATCGGTGCCCCACAAGGTGGTACTACTGAGCTCCCATTTCTGTTTGTGCTGCTCCAAACCCCAGTACTTTGTGATACACTATTTGTGGTATTTTCCATCATGAGTAAGGGCGGCAGTAGCCACAGAGAAGTTGTAAGATTGGGATGAGGAGCTGCTACCTTCCAATTGTCCCCTTTTGACTCCCCTTTGCTCTGTTAACTCTTCTATTAACCCTCACTTAACTCACATGATTTATAAACTGCTTTCCTCTGTTCTTCCTTGAACCAAACTAGCTCTGTTTTTTTCATAGGCCCAAGTCCTTAGGAATAAGTGAGTCCTCAGCACCTGGTTGCAGATTCCCTTTAACCTGGTGCATGGTGTGTACTTTTAGCAGCCTTTGTTTTATTGGGCAGGCTACATATAGTAAGCTTCAGGTTTGTTTACAAAAACTCTTTCCATATAAAACGGTGATCATTGCAAGATCTGCATCACCAGAACATTAGAATCAAGCTGTACATCTTGACAGTAACTGATACAACAGTGACTCAAATACAGCGGCTCTAACGATGTTAATGAGAAACAAAACTCTGCTTGTTGCTTGAAAAATCTCAGCACCTTCCCTGTCGGAAGGAGGCAACCCTTAGAAGACAGAATTTCCTGGGAAGTTGGACAGGCTCAGAAAGAAAGTGGAAAGCAGCATCCAAATAAGTGTGGAGTAGACACAAGAGCCTGGGGTCTACATTAAAGGGGTAAGGCCTGGCTCTTCAAAGAGAGGCAAGAAACCCACAGTGAGGAGAGATCCCTTTTCACTGTTGATTGTCTCAGAACTTTTTTCGGGAGGGAGCCGAATGGCCTTGGTGTTCTCATGTCTGTATGACCCACTGGGTTTAATTAAAGGCTGGAGGATTTAACTCACTAACTTGACAAATGTTTATCAAGAATTTCAATTTTCACAGCTCAGTGCCTAACAACTGCTTGATTGATAATCAGCTAAAAATGGAAGTCTGTGAACCGCCCTGAGGTAATGAACGTCTCAGGTGGCACCCTCAGATTTAATGCTTCATTTTCACAGGCCAGCTATCTTGAATTCCAGGTCGTGTTCCAAGACAGGAAATATGTCTTGGCTATCAAAATATCCTCTTCCATTTCATTCAGATACACCATTACTTCACTTGCCACTCTGAACTGTTGCACAGGGTTGCTGTGTACTGTTAAACAGCTGCTGTGTCCCATCCCAAAGAAAAGCTGCAATTTAGTGGTGAATTCAGCGTATTAAATATCTTGCAAAGTGTGTAGGTGGCTTTGGAATCTTTGGACAAAAGACTACATAAATATTAGTTGTCCTCACAATTAGTTGCCATTAAATGTTAGTTGTCATTAAAATCAGAAAAGTTCCTCTCTCCTTCTCAGAACCTAGAATGCAAAACTTAACCCTTACTTATTAGTACATCTGTTCCAAAAAAAAAAAATATATATCAAAACATTTTCTGATGAAACCACAATGAAACTTTTTATAGAACGTTTTTCATTGAGGTAAAAAAAAATCTATGGTAGTTTTTCAATGAAAAACTGGAAGTCAAAAATCAAAACATACTTTTTGGAGAAAAAATTTACAGTGAAAAAAGTTTTGGTTTTCAGGGAGGAGTTTGTTTTTTGTTTTTGTAGAAAAAAATAATTTCTTTGCAGGAAATTTTGAAAAAGCAAAAATGTTTCAAAATATCCTACAAAAAATAATTGCTTTTTTGTTGTTGTTGTTAAACCAGCTGTACTTATTAGCCATCACCACAAGTGAAGTTTAAAAGTGACCAAGGATGCCTTGGAATAACTTGCTGCTGTTTATTTTTTCTACAATCTAGTAATAATATGTCAGAATATATCATACATTAATATAATGTTCATCTGGTTATACAGCTGCTAATAATAGAAATAGCAGTACCGAATGCACTTTAAACATATGTCAAGGAGACAGCATTGTGAATATAAAGCCGGATAGTAATTTGGTGTATCTATGCCTGGGGTTGTAAGATTCATTATAATGAATCAAACCAGTTGCTAATCAAGTCTGGAATCCAGCCTCCAGACCAATACCTGATATTTCAAAAGAAGACAAACTCCTACTAAAAGTGTACCAAGTTCTGCACTAAGAAGGAATAGCCCTTTGTGACTGCTGGGAGTCTCTTCTGTAATACATGTTTTAAATATCTCTTTTTTAAGAAACAGAGGACATGGTTCTTGCAAGATACTGAGCCAGAACCTCAGCTCCTGAAGTCAACAGAATTTACACCAGCGGTGATGAGCTCGCTCACTCTATCAATATAAACAATACCTTTCTTCAACTCTTGTTACACTGATGAAGCTTCAGTGTGCTCTCTCCATTAGCTGCTACAATAAGATGTTTACAGCTGTGTTATACATTATACAACATATTCATACATGCCTCTGAGCTGAGAAAGAACCCTTGGATATGTTACTTTTTCTTAAGACCTAATGGTGTGCATCATGACAAAAGAAACGGCTGGCAAAAACATGTACCTGTACATGTCTTTATGCTCATACCTGTCTAGGGAGATACAGCACAGGTGAAGGATTGATGCTGTGGTGAGCAGGACATCTAGAGATGTTCGGACCAGGCAGAACATCTCTCCATAAATCCAGTTATCCTGAACCAGCTCAATAGCTCCAAAGGGCATCACCAGCACCGACACCAGCAGGTCCGCAAAGGCAAGTGAGACAATGAAATAATTGGTCTTGATTTTCCTACAAGACATATATTAAAAAAACTCAGCGGGACTTTTCAAAGCAGTACATCCCATGTGCGGATAGACCCAACTGTTCACTAAAGGGTCCTCTAACCTACCTCTAAACTATTTTAAATGGTTGTCCCTAATTACTTTCCTGGTTTGGGGGCCGATTGTTCACAAGGACCCCTGCATGACTGCATGGGTGTTTCTACCTGTGCACACAAAAGATGTAACTGGACATGCACATGCCTGTTTGTGTGACCAAACTGGCATGTTATATGCACCACTTTCCATTGTGTGTGTGCAGAATGCAGCACTGTGCACATACAAATAGACTCTCAAGTTGAGTGCATTTTCAGTGGTTCTTAATAAAAGTTAAGAAAGCCTCAGCATTTTCTATTGTTTTCCTTGTGCTCTGTGGCCTCTATGTTTGATTTCCCTCTTTATCCCACTAGTCTTACCATAAACATTAATAAAAGTATCAAGCCTGAGCATGTGTCTCTCAAACCACCCACTTCTCAAGCAGTCACAAAGAGTCAAGGCTCTTCTTCTGCCTTCTGAAGCTACCCGGGTGTGTTAGGGGCTGCCTACACTTCAGTCAGAGGTGTGACTGCAGGACATAGAGCCATACCTAACCTAGCTTTGACCTAGCTAGTGTAAGTACGAATAGCAGTGAAGCCGCAGCAGCACTGTACAAGCCCACCCAGAATCCTTGGTATGTACTTGAGCAGTTACCCCGCGCCGTTACGGCTTCACCGCTATTGTTATTTGTGCTAGCTAGATCAAACCTAGCTCGGATATGTCTGCAAGTGTTGCAGTCTCACCTCGGATTGCAATATAGTTGTACTCTTAAACACACCCTCTTCTCCTTCCCATCCTGTTATTCCCTAAGGAAAGTGGGCTCTAGCAACCTGCGAAGAGTTTCAATTTAAGAAGAAAAGTCATTTTGTTTCTGGGGAAGCCCTGTTCCATCTGAAGATGGCAGCCAAAGTAGGAGACAGAGGCAGTATGGTAACAGCATAAAAGGCCTGGGCTTCCAGGAGATGAGTGAGCATTACCCAATAGGAGCTTCTGACGGGATAATGTTGAAGGTCTGGGCTTTCAGGAAATGGGTTGGTGACAACACTGTGCTGGAATATGTCTTCTTAGGCATGCAGGACAGGTGGAAGGAGAGCAAATGCCCAAGGAGAAGTTGGGGGAGGACTGAGAAAGAGACTTTTGTGAAACATACAGACTTTCCTCAGTACTTCCAGTGCTGCACACAGCCTGATTAAAGCTAACGTGCCAGTATCAGGATGGGAGCTCTCAGAAGCTGACAGTCAGATGATGAATTGCTAATTAGCAGGTCCCCCAGCTATTACTCTAGCAGGGGAAACACTCGGCTTACCATATCCCTGTCCAGTGACTGTGTGAGTCTCACTAGACTAGATAACCTGCAGGCTTTATCATGGAAGCAAAGTCCACACGTATGACTTGTTTGTCCTCTTGATAAGTTGTACACTATTAGGTAACCTGTTCTACAGGGAGAATTAATAGGGTTTAATAAGACTTGGTCTCTAATTTTATTACCTGCATGTTAATCATTATTCATTTGAATTTTTCTTTCAGTTTTTAGTGAAGGCAGTTGAAAAAGGTAACGGCTGCATGATTAGACTCATTGGCAGAGCTATGTGGAAGCTCAGGGCTGGAGTAGCAGGCAGTACTGCAGGTCAGGGTAGAGCTGCATTAGCAGAGCTGGGGCAGGTGGGGCTTTGGATGGAAGAAATGTGGATTTGAAGTGCTTTTATTCATGTGCATGGAGGTACATTTGCAGAATCCAAAGGCTATCAGCTATCACTGGAGAAAGCACGTCCCATCTTGGCTGAGGTTTTGAAAGAAATCTAAGAGGTGCCCAAGTGTCTGTTGTGAGCTGGGTGCCTCACTTCTTCAGGCTCCTTTGTAAACCCCACTGTATGCCCCGCTGCATCCTGGTAACACGCTAATTGTGACAGACACAGCTCCTGCTCCCTGCATTTTTCTGACATGTTTTGTTTAAAAGGAACTGGAATAGGAAAGGGAAGGCGCTGTAATGCTTCTCCAGCATTCCCCTGTGTGGCTTTCTGCAAGTGATTTATCTGTTTTTGATGCCTGGAGTGCTAAAAATATAATGATTGGATAATAAAATGATCACACTTCTGCAGTATAAATCTGAGTCCAGACACATTGGGAACAATATCGGAGTCTGACTTTGCCATGACTTCAATGGTGGGGAGAAGAAAGGAGAGAGCGTTCTTTATCACAATGTTTTATGTTCTTAGCTGTCTGGGTTTGGTTTTTGCCCCCCCCCCCCCCGCCCTTGCCAATTACACGGCCGTGTCCTTGTAAAATTCCTCCTAAAGGAGGGGACTGAGTGGGCTTGCATGCTGGCTCACCTGAGCTGCCTGTCTCTGCATACTGCCACCATCACCAGCAAGTTCCCCAGGATCGCCATGAGTATAACCGCCGAGATAAAGGTGAGCAGTGCGATCTTCTCTGCCACGCCGAACCCCTCACTCGAACTGGAAACCATAAAAAGAGAATGCATCAGAGGAGGGCAGGGAAAATGAGGGTGTGTTGGAGCCACAAACTTTCAGCAAATAACTTCAGGGAGATACATGTGTTTAAACAACTCTGTCTGACCACAGTTTCCTCTGAAATCTGCCTCTGCACCAGACGCATACATATATATACAGTATATATAAATAAATTTCTTGCTTATGGAAAAGATATGGGACACGTATATGTTCTGGATTTTTCAGAGGAAAGGTTAATATGAGGAATATCTGCAAATACTCTGCCTGTTCTTGTCGACTGTGGGGCTAAATACACTGATCACAAAGAGCTATTTTTTTGGGTGCTGAACTTGGGACAAAAAAGGTCCAGTTATCATAGGTAGGTGCTCAGCACTTTCTGAAAATCAGAGCAATCTGATTAGAGCTGGCTGAAAATTTTTAATTATTTTTTTTCAATAAATTTTTTTTAATTGAAAAGCTTTTTCTTTTTTTCAAAATGTTCAGTTCTTTCACCAAAACTGGAAATTTCAAATTTTAGAATTGTGAAATTTTGTGTTTCTGGTTTTTTCCCTTTACACGCTCTTTTTGTTCCTTTTCCCCCCACTACAATAGAAGGAGTGGTGTCCATGTCATTGTTCTTTTACTTTTTACTTTGTAATTTTTCTAAAGTTGGAAAAGTTTTCAAAAATTTGCTAAGTACCAAAAGGAAAAAGGAAAAATTTGAAAAAGGGTTAAAATACCCAACCCTAGACATGGTTAATTTTATGTATTTAATTTTTTGGGGGTAGGAAGACTTAATGCGGAAAAGGAAAGAAAGAGGAGAAAAAATATGAAAAGTAAAACCGTTCTGGAAAAAAAATACAAATTGTTCTGTTTTGAATCCTTCAGAACTAGATCAACACTTTGAATTTTTTTTTTAAATTATGTTTTCATTTTTTAACCTACTCTACCTGGTGTCTACAAGAGGTACCCAAAATCTAAGACATCCAAAATTACTACATACTTTTGAAAACAAAAGTATTATTTATTACATAAATGTGTGGATGGGTGTGTGTTCATATAATGGAGATGCTGTAATGTCTCTATAGTTAAGATTGCATTTAGATTTGCCCTTGGAGCAGGGGCTTAAGCAGGAAAATCCTCTTCACAATGTAGGAATAAAATAGTGTATCTTCCCCTAATGTACAGAACAAGAAGGACTTAAAATACAGAATGAATTTTGAGAGAATTTTCAGATAATTGAAAATCTGCCAATTATGAGCCATAATCGTTTTTAAATGGTCCCTCAGTATTTTTGTTTCTTAACAGGTAACTTTTTCTAGGATATATCTACTAAATACATTTCTGATTTATTAAATTTGCTAATTGACTCCTTTCTAGGTTGGCGAAAGCTAAGATAGAGGCTCCCTTTAAACTTTATTGATGTACCAACCCTACTGGTTACACCGCTTCCATATACTTTCTAATGGTTACCAAATAACTTCATCATGGAATCTATGTTGTCATTGAGTGGATGCTCCACAATCTAAGCTTTCATTTTGAAAAATTTTCAGTACTTTGATGTGTACTGCTGAATTGAACATGAGTATGGCAGAGAGGATATTAGTGTGTTACTGTGCTGGAATGTCATGATGGTAACAGGCTAGTGCTTGGAGTGTTGTCTTAACTTAGGAATTCCTTGCTTTTTAGTGTTTTTATCAGGAAATAATACCTGCGCACCCTTAACACTGAGTTTAGCAAGTTTTTGGAGTGAAAATATTTATAAGTATATGAGGGAGAGAGGAGAAAAGATGCTCTGTCTTCATCACAAACCCTTTATACTTGCTACATAGAGGTATTATACTCAGTAGCGTAATCGAGGGTAAACCTGGTAAATAGAGTTTACCCACTTCTCATTTGGGGAATATAGTTTAGTTTACTCACTTCTTTTTGTTTGTTTGTTTTTTACCACACCACCACTGGTTATACTGTCCTGAAGCCAGTTAAGCTAGGTTACAAAACAAGTGCAGAGGATAGTATTATAACTAGAACTGGGCTAAAAGCAACCCCTAGGTTTGTACACCCCCCCCCAATATTTCTCTCTCACACACCCATGAGAAAACATGTGATGATGTAGCTTTTAACACCACAGCTTTGTATGCTTTCCAGATGGTGGCCACAGCAGCAGGAATACTGCACTCTTTTACCCAAAGAAGAGATTTGTGATGCTGGTGCCAGTAAAACCTCTAGAGCAATAAAGACTGAAGGTTTTCACCATTCTGTGCAGAGGGTCAAATTTAATGACAGGTGAGGTTCAGCAGGAAAATGTTGCCAATTAGGAACTGCAAACCTTTCACGGATGCCCAAGACAAAGATGGGGTTTATTTAGCACCTGAAAGAAATGGCACTTAATTAGGAAGATGTCTACTGAACTCAGCGCAACTTCAGTGAGGGCAATTAAGGCTTAGAGAATCACCAACATGTGTCTCTTGCTCCATTCAAAAATGTTGACAAGCCTCCACTGTAGCACAGTTAAAGTTTCAAAGCATTTGTTGAGGAGCTCTGCTTCTAGCTGCCTTGGGTCATTGGTTCTTGGACAGCTGCTGAAATGAGTGGTTTTGTTTTTCTAGTCCCTGCGATTATACTCACGTGGCTCTTAATCACTGGCTGCCATTTGGCTAATTCTGTCCATGGACACTCCCTCACACCTCCTGTGCTTCCCTCCCTCTGCCCCACTTTTGAGACCACTCGTAGCATGGCCAATACTAGCTCTTGGCAGCTTTCCACCTCTTTAAACTCGCCCACCAATTCAAATCTAGACAAATGTTACCATTTACTGCACTTCTCACTCGTCAATCCATGGTCTGCACAGACCCAAGGGGCAGCAGGCAAGACTGTTGATGGATAACCAAGCTGATTAGTGTAATCTGAACTCCTTGCTCCTTCCTTCTAACCCCACAATCCCAGGCCATCATCCATTATGAGTCAGTCATCATGTGGATGATCTAAGAAAAGGAGTGTTAAAGAAGTTGACTGATTTCTATCCTTGGACATTCTCTCTCTCCCACTTCCCTCTATTTACATCTGATTTGAAAGAGTTTATTTGCCATAGAAAGACAGGTTTTCCTGACAGTGTTCAGAGAAAAGATGTTGGTAATTATGACAACTTAATCTGCCTTGCATCACTGCACTTTAGAAAAGAACAAGAAAACAGCCGATGAGAATCAGTCCCTGTCTGATGTGAATTATGCAAAACTAGAAAGGACAAGGTAATTTTCCTCTTTTGGAGATGCACAGAACTCTCTCTCCCCGTTGTTCAATACTTCCACAAATGGCTATTGCACAGCTGGGGAAGGTTATGCATTTGCCAAACACGAGTTATGTTGAGCAAAACTGCATGTCAGAACACCCAGCCTTGTTAATAACGTTCCTCAGCAGAAGAAGACACCATGTATATTTAGGGGGAAAACAAAAGACAACTTCAAAGGCAGGTCTTACAGTCACAGGCTCACTTGCTGGGAACACAGTGGGACTAAAAGCAGCCAGAAACAACGGGGTTGCTGTGATCAAAGGCACCTTGATTAGGGAGCTGTAATTCCGCCTGCCTGAATGGAGTATTCATAATAGTCTAATGGTAGCTCAGTGGCTGCATCTGTGAAACAAAACGTCAGGCTGCATTGAATATCTCTATACAAAAGATGTTCCTTTTCCTCCTGGGAGAGGGTGGCAGTACATGCTGTCACCATGAAGATGATGATGGGTTAATTTATACCCATAGTACCATAGTTGTTCATGATGCTAGGTTTTTTGTTTGCTTTTTTTAAAGTTATCTGACTAGTTTATCTCTCTCGCTGTCCCTCCTTCTTTCCTATATGGTGCCCATCATCATGATATCGGAACACTTCTCCAAATTCTGAAGTGTACATATGAAGATATATGTATTTCTTTCCCCTCCTGTCAGCAGAGACAAGGCATTAGCTGGTTGGTTTGTGCTGCTGGTGTGGGAAGAGGAGGCTGGAGGAGTGGGCCTTGTATTTTGCTCTGAAGGTGCCAATGTTTGTGGTCATTTACCATTCTTTGGGGTCAGCTCCATCTTTGTGAGCCTGCCTGCCGGGAGTTTCACCCTTGTGAGGGACAGTTTTGCTGACCCAGTGGAATGCAGCTGTCATGGGAGGCCTTGATGTTGCAGGATCTTCCAAGCAGTTTGGGCCAGTCCATGGAGGGCTTTGAGACCTTTAATTAGGCTTCATGTTCAACAGGAAAAACAGGTGGGGGGAGATGTGAAACAAACAGGAGTATGTGAAAACACCATGGAGCCAGCACCCCAGGAAAGAAACCATAGGGAGTTGTCCTGACTTTGGGGACAAAAACAATGCACTTTGGGATATAAGAAGAAGGCACCAGGACCCTTCTTTTGTCCTACACTTAAAGGGGTAGCTGGGTAGTGCAGTTATACCCAACCAACCTCGGATGAAACGCTGCAAGAAAGAGCTTAGGTGAGAAATTGCTTGAGATAAAGTTAGTCTATTAAAATTAAGTCTTCGTCTAGTAGAAGCATGTTATACTTTTGTTTTATTTGTAACCTGTTGTTCTTATTACCCTGGCTCACTATCTCGTAAATCTTTGTTAATAAGCTTACATTTGTTTTCAGTACGAATAGATTACAGTGCTGTGTTGTTATATAGGAGCTGATACTCAGTTGAAACAAACAAGCTGGTGCGTGTATGCTGTTCCCTTGGGAGTAGCGTGGCTGGTCATTTCTGTGCATGTCCATTGACAGGGATGGACACTGCAGCAGGATGCTTTCAGAATGGCTCAGGGGCTCGGGTGCCCCTATTGTTAACCTGCAAGACAAAGTGGGGCCTGGCAGAGTCCAGACTAGAGTCCTTGAGTGGCTGTAGTGCTAGCAGTGTCAGGGAGCTGACCTCCAGCTGCCACATGGAGGACTACCTCATGCTTGAAATGGGGGTGGGGTAATGAGGTGACCCGTGTAGTCCTGGGTACCCCGAGAAAGTGTCACACTTGGAAAGACTGATGCAATGCTAATGAGGAGAGGGATGCTCTTTGAAGAACCTACCACCTCTACAGCATCACCCTGCCTTTAGAGAGTCCATAGCCTGGGTGTCCACCTGAACTGTTCACTGCTTCTGGATGACTACCTTCTAGTGTTAGATTCAGACTTAGCCACAGTGATGCATGGATTTCTTACATCCAGGTTTGATGGTTGTCCTTTTCTATATCTAAGGGTGAAACCAAGGCCTGTTAGAAGCTATAATTGGTTCAGAACCCAGCAGCCTGGCTGCTCACTAACATAGGCCACCAAGAGCCCATTACCCTCAGGTTCCACTTCAAAATGTGATCCTAGTGCATCCTAAAGGCTCAGAAGGCAAATAAAAAAACCTCACCAAATCTATTATTTTTATATAATCTTATGATTTTCAAGCCAATCTCATGATTTTTAGTGAGACTGACTCGTGATTTTTGAACATTTGGGGTTGGCAATACTGGCAATCTCACGGACAGTGTTTCAGCATCAAGAGGTAAGCAGCTCTGCGGAGCTCCAGGAGTCCAAAGGGCACAGTTAGAGGCTGACTCCAAGTGAGGACTAGCAGGATATTGTTTCAGGACCAGACTGCGAGCTGCTATAAATTGGCATAGTTCCACTGAAGTTGATGGAGTTATGTTCCTTTAAACCAGCTGAGGATCTGACCTTTCCATTCTAATTTTTGAGGATGTGGGAGGAGACATGCGTCCTCATTGGTTTAGAAACACAATGTAGAATGGGCAGGGAAATGCACATTTATTTGCATACTTCCACGTGCACCCCCTACATACACAATAATTTTTGACCCACCAGGGAGAACGTATGAAATTTCTACAGACTATTCCCACAAGTTGTGTGGTACTATGCCCCTGAGGGAACTTAAATAGAAGCATGTATCATTGAAGACCCAGCATGAGTGCTCAACCATGGTACATTATTGTGCATGTGCCTTTGGAATAATCTTTTGTCAAATGGGAATATTTGTTAATTATGCAACTACAGTAATTCAAAGCTCTTCATAATGGAAGAAGTGGATATGGATGTAAATTAAAATCGGTGGTTTGGCATGACATTGTTTTTCTCAAATCTGAACATTTTGCTTCCTGAGCATGCTTGCTTGTTGAATACTGTGGAGACTGATGAGTTTGCTGTTATCAGGGAATGAAGTTCAGACAAAATAATTATTGGCTAGTAAAAATATAGAGGACACTTAAGGAAAAAAGTGAAACGCTGATGCTGAATGAATGTACAAAATCCCACATATAAGGAGATACTAAAATAGTTTTTCAAGTACATTGAAAAAGCTCTTATATCTAGTTATTAGTGTGGGCTGGGTTTTTGTCTTCTATAATTATTTGTCAAGTTCAGTTCCTAGTTTCTTGTAAACACCCAATGTTTTCCAAATGACACTACATACTTTCACATATTTTACCTAGCAATTCGAACATATGGATTAGTCATGCTGTATTAGCAGTAGTATTTCTCCATCAGCTTTTATTATACATGTTATGACATGGGCTCTCTGCTGTTATAATGGTTCGGAAGTGAATTGGTTAAAATCTTTAAGAATCATTCAGGCATCAATACTGCACTGGGAATGCACATGCTGCTCTTCTGCATTGGAGCCAATGGGACACCTTACAGGAGCAGGACTCTATGCAAGCAGAGCTTCCAAGGAGTCCCACAGTGAACCTCTACTGATAGTGGGGTCTGCCTGCATTAAGGCATTGCCAGGATCCGGCCTTTAGACATGAGAGTGGGTTATTGTGAAATAATTACAGCTACGCTTATTATCCAATTTAAGGCTTGGAGATAATGAAAGATGAAATTCATGTGATTTCTGCAAACACAAAAGGAGACAGAGAATGAGAATGAAGGCACAATAGGATTTACATTTCCAGGATAACAGAGCACAGCAGACAAAGTGAGGGATTGGAAGGCAACAGGGAGCCATTTTAAAACAGGAGAGAGAAAAATCAGAATACAGAGGAAGAAATGATTATGCATCTGCTGGAGGTGGTCAGGGACAATAATAAATATCTTACAAACAGGACATACTATGACTCTCATTGACTCACTCACAGTGATGAAAAGATTAGGGTGATGTCTTGGACTATGTTGACCTAGTGGTAATAACTGATTTCACAAAGACCTTAAAGCTTCGGGAGAATGTATGGAACCAGATTTTTTTTTAAAGAACCTTGCTTTTGCACTCAGGAGCCGCAGTTGCATTTCACTTAAATATTTTAATTAATAAAATGAGCATCCAGTTATTTGCACCCACAATTATTTCCAGGAACAAAATCAGAGGCTGAATGGAAATGCTTTTTAAATTGGGACATGTTCCTTTATGAGTAAACTAATGACCTGTGTCTCAGTGCAGAAACATTGTAATAGAAAAGTAATTACCTGACCTATAAATGTCAGGCTCTTACAGTGTAGATAACCCCCCACAAATATTAATTAGAGGTCAGCATTCATTTAGCATGATATCCTTTCTGCTATGTGGTGTCCCATTGAATCCAGTACATATTTTCATGAGTTATACAGCCTGAGATATCCTCCTCCTGCTTGTGCAGATGGCAGGACCATATCTAATGGTTTAAAATGAATTACACATTTCACTTCTGTTTTAGAAACAGATTTGGATGAATTAAATTATTGACAAGGCACAAATAAATGACTTTACATGCAGCAAAATAATAAAATCATGCTCTTGGTTTATTTGTTTGGGGTTTGTTTCTCCCTTAATAATTTGAAAAAACAATGTTGCTTTTTTCCGATGAAAGCTCAGGAGAGGACTGCTGGCTGCCTGGTTTCCACTGGATGGTGTTTGCTGCAGAGGGGGATGTGAAGAACATTATTCTGTAGCAAATAACATCAGATAAAGCAGAAACAAGCATCTTTCTATTGAAAATCCATCCCCATTCAGCAGTGCCAGCAAATCATTCCCATCCAACATCAATTCCATAGGCTGTGTCAAATAGGTCTCAGCCCAGTTCCTGTTGGATCAGTGTATGCACCAGCACTGTTAGAGCTGGTGGAAATGTTGCTGATTAATTTTTTTCTGGTGGAAACCGATGTTTTGTCTAAACCAGGGGTCGGCAACGTTTGGCACTCGGCTCGCCAGGGTAAGCACCTTAGCGGGCCGGGCCAGTTTATTTACCTGCTGACGCGGCAGGTTCGGCCGATCGCGGCCCCCACTCGCCGCGGTTCGCCATCCCGGGCGGCGGGAAGCGGCGCGGGCGAGGGATGTGCTGGCCGCGGCTTCCCGCCGCCCCCATTGGCCCGGGACGGCGAACCACGGCCAGTGGGGGCCGCAATCGGCTGAACCTGCCGCGTCAGCAGGTAAATAAACTGGCCCGGCCCGCTAGGGTGCTTACCCTGGCGAGCCGCGTGCCAAACGTTGCCGACCCCTGGTCTAAACCAAAAAATTTTGCAGAAACATCAATTTTGTAGGTCCTGGAAAAGAGAGAGTCTGAATCTCAACATCCCAGGGATTAGGGTATGGCCTGGGGTATAGGAGACCCAGGATGAAGTCCTTGAGCTGCCTCATTTGGAGTGATCAGGGAGGAAAAACTCTGCTCGAATTAGGTAGAGCAGGGATTTGAACATGGGTTCCCCACATCACAGGGCAGTGCTTTAACCATGGGCTGTAGAGAGTCTTGCTTCAGGAAAGGTTGTGTGTTCCGATGCATAATGAAAACCAATTTTGAAAACCTCAACACGCTTTGTGAAACTTAACGATTGTTTTCTGGCCAGACCTACACACTAGTTTCAGACGAGGAGGCCAAGGAGGCTGAACCCAGTCACTCAGAATTAAAGATGGCCTCTCTGTAATGGGGATGAGACACCCGGATGGGGCCAAACAGGTGAACCTTGCATTGACACAGCACAGCCTTTACCTTTTCTTGACTCTCATCCTGTCACCTTTCACCACCAATAACGTCATTCAGGACATCTCTCCACTACAGCTGGGAATGTGCTTCCCAG
The DNA here is from genome assembly GCF_028017835.1 of Emys orbicularis. NCBI lineage: Eukaryota > Metazoa > Chordata > Testudines > Emydidae > Emys > Emys orbicularis. The sequence continues at coordinate 91,347,334 of NC_088690.1, forward strand.
CTAGGGCAGATAGACGCAGACTATCTCTGCTTGAATTAGCACCCTAAACATAGCAGTGTAGTTGGGGGCAGTATGGGCAGCAGCTTGGATTAGACCCCTGAGCACAAAGCTGCAAGGACCCCCTGGGTGCGTACTCGGGCAGTGAGCCCCAGTTGCCCTACACACAGTACACTGCTATTTTTAGTGCGCCAGCTCGAGCAAAGCTAGCGTGCGTCTGCCTGCCTAAACTAGGAAGCACACGCCCAGTTGCAGTGCAGATGTGCCCTTCGAAAACCAGAATCCAGCCAGGGGTGCTCAGGTTGTTTAGGTTTTTAATGACTGAGAAACCCAAGCTGGGGAGTTGGGGGAGAGGGAGTATATCCTCCTCTCACGGTGTCAGGTGGAGGAAGTGACTGTAACTCTTAATAACGCTGATATGCTCATTCTGATCCACCTCTGACCATAAGGAGATTGGGTGTCTCTAGCTAGGACCAGAAGAGAGAGCTAAGTAAACAGCCAAATGACTAATAATAAATGCTGCGGATGATGAGCGTACAATAACGCAATAACAGCAGCATACAATAACGCTGCAGTATACATGCTTGGTGGACCTGAGGAAACTCAAAAACTTACATATTATTTGGGAGAGTAATTTATGTCCAGCCCCAGGCTGTTTAAAATCACTGATGCTATGTGCTGGCTGTACATACCAGCTGAGCTAGCTGGACCAAAAGCTAAGATGTCTTATAGGATCAAAGCTTTTAAATAGCTGCTTGACACCGCTTAGAATCAAGTACCAAGAAAAGAAGACAGACTAGTTAAATGCTTTTAAAAATGCTTTGTGTGGGATGCGTAGTCAATCAAGTACGTGCTAATAACACTCTCTCCATTTAGACATCAGGTGGGTACAGGAACGGCTGGTGCCCTGTGGGGCCCTCCATATGCTCCCACAGCAATTTCACCCCTAGCTAATTAACCTACAGAGGGAAATGTTAGCATCTGACATGGGTTTGAAAAACAAAATTTGGATCTGGGTTCATTTCCCCTCACCTCTCAGATTCAGGGTGCTGGTTCAAGGCCTCATAGAAATAGAGAGCTCCTGGGTCACATCCTCCGCTGCTGTAAATGGGCATAACTCCTTTGTAATTAATGGACCTTCATCGGTTTATACCTGCTGAAGCTTGAAAATTTTGGCCCACATGCCCTCACATCTGACTGCACATCATTGTGTTCCTTATTTGTACACACCATAAAGTGCATGGGGGATGGCTGCAGTGCTCTGTTGCAGGATCCCTTTCTGTTTTGTAGGTACTGGGTGAAACCAAAGATCAGACACCTCTTTATTCAGAAATGTCTTGTCCCATACTTAGCCCAGGATTCCTTCTTCAGAAACAAGCCCATGATATCTGCCAAATGATACATTTCATTTTAATAAAGCAGAGAGAGGACAAAACAAACAGAGAGAGAACCCGACCGAAGTACACCTACAATCAGAATAATGTGATTATTCTGTATATTCAGGGTAAGTGGCTCCTGCCCATCCCATCCCCTATGTACGCCTAAAACATGGAGAGCTCTATATTAAAAAGATGAATACCACACAGCTATGCTAACTAGATCAGATTTAATCAACCACATTATTTTCCTAGCAGTGTTCCCATTAATTGTCATTATTAATCTCAGACCCAAAAGGCAAAGTCTGTTCGATGCTTTAGATCAAGAATGATGATAATTGACTCTGTTTCAGATTCTGTTCTCAATTAGAGTTGTGTAAATCCAGAATAACTCCATTTACACCAAGTTAACTGACATCACCATTCTCTCTCTCTGGTATATAGATATACACACAAATACCTTTGTCTCTTATTTATCTCAGAAATACAGGGAAATGAAGGGAAATGAATGTATTTGATACACATCAGTGGTATAAGCTCATTTTGGATGATGAGAGTGTTTCAGATAATCAAGATTCAGATACAAGAAAATTGATAAACAAACTGAACTGTACATGTTGTACATACACAGAACAGTCTCAACGTACTGTTTAATGTATCTTGTTGCAACCGGGTGCAATACTTAGACCCACTGAGACATCTCAAGCACAGAGTATTAGTTTTAACTAGTGAATTGCTACTCTTGTGACTTTAAGTTAGGAAGTCTACAAACAACGTTGCACTGGTTTAACTAAATTAGTTAAACCAGTGCAAACTTCCATGTGTAGACCAGCGCTTAGATGATGTTTTAGATTTTAGTCTTTTAATTTCCATTGCAGTTATTTTTGTTGGGGGAAGGAAATAATTTTGCATAGTTTATAATGAAGTTAGTGTCTTTATAAGACACTTCAGTAACTTCTGGCTTGGATTTTTAAAGGTGCTTAAGGAAGCCAATGGAAGTTGAGAGGAAGGATGGTCCAGCGGTTAGGGCATTAACTTAGGATCTGAGTTCTATTCCATTCTTTACAACAGACTTCAGGATCCTTGAAAATTCCAACTGCACAAGTTATAGGATAGTAGCGTTACACTGTAGAAAACAGGTTTATAACAAAGAGCTGTAACATGGAAAATCTGTATCTAAATTAGAACTGGCTAGGAAAATACCTATGAAGCTGTTTTGTCACAGTTTGCCACTATGGTAAAACTGAAACATTTCACGGGGACCATTAATTTCACTGAAGTTCTTAGATGGGTGGGGCAGGGTGGCAGAGCCACTCCTCCTGTCTGAGTTCACAAGTTCAAAGTAGTCATTTTTACAATTATAAAACAAACTTATATTTTACCTTGTATCATGGAATACAGACATTGCAAGTGAGATTAACACATGCAGCAATTTACAAGCATTTAATAGAGTCTAAACACTAAACACATCCTTACAAGTCTAACACCTATCTTGAACAATAGTAACATATAGATGAACTGGTCTGGTTACCAGCTATGAATTTGTCAGTGCTCAGCTGACGCCTATAGACTGGCAAGAGCTGGCATCTGCTTTACCAGTGTCACAACTTCTATTTAGAAATACATCCTAGTGCACTGAAATTGACATCAAGGTATGTCATTGAGCTGAAGAAGCTCTTTTGCCTCTCTGATGGTTTTCTGCACCAGTCTGTGAAAATAACCGCCCCCCCCCCAGGTAATTATTGATAAGAACCCAATAATAGCAGTTCTTATTTTTAATTTGTCTGAGGGAGGCAAAGTGGGTGAAGTAATATCTTTTATTGGATCAATTTGTATGACAGCACTGAGGTCTTGTTTTCACATCAGAGTGAAGCCTCTATTCACCTCCTTGTTGAAATCTTTCAGGTGGATTATTAAGAATTTCAAATAAAAAAACATAAAAGTCGTGCTCAGCCGCTCCCAAGATACATTTGCAATTAGGGGTATTAAAGGAACAAGTGTTCAGGAAGAGAATGACAGTGTCAACTTAGCTATTACGAGATCTGTGGTGTGTATTTTTCTCACTACCAGTTTCTGTTCTGGACACAGTGGGACACACACAGCTATCAGATGTCCAACTCCTAATGTTTCTTGGACAGACTCCCAGTTTCAAGAGTTCAGGTGAATCAAACTGGTTCTCACTGTCACTAGCGCTAATGGAAGATTTGGCACAGAGAGGCTAACTTGTTGATTTCAGGAAGGTCTTTTATTTGAGACATTCCTCATAAAACCAGGTCCTCAACCATACAGAAATCATTTCACAACTCATACATTATGAGATGATGACAGGAAGTTATTTTGTCTCCCTCCCTCTGAAGACCACAGGGGACTGTACATCCCATTGAGTTTTAAAGCATGATCTATCTGCATGGCTAGGGTTCATGTGTTCAGTCTCTCAAGTGCATGCAGCCAGTTAACCAAATGCTGCTTGATTCACTTCCCAATGGACTTGCAAATTTCCGGACCTTCTAGAAAATGCACCACAGATACAAAATACGTTCCTTGCACCCAATCTGCTACCCGGATCCTGTTCCAATACAAACCTTTTGGGAAAGGAGGAGTCTCCCCATCTAATACTGCTACATTTCTGAAAACCCATCTGCTTGCCTATACAGAACAGAGCCCAGCAACACAAATGCCTGAGGTAGCAGCCAGGGATCTGCCAGAGAACAGAGCATATATTTGTTACTGTATTGCCTAAGTGAATCCTGCCTTTGCATTTAGGCTCAGATGTCTGTTCCTGCTCGGCCACCTGACACAAAATCCTGGACTAGGGCTGTTGTTTTGTTTAAACCTTGCTCTTATCCCTGCAGCTTAGTACTCGTTCCTTCTGAACACTTCCCAAACCAGCCTCATCACAGATCTCATGCTCAAATTAAGTAAACAGGAGAAGAAATCAACTAACAAGAACAGGCAGTGGGGCCATCAATCACGAGTGAAAATATAGCAAGAAGGGCTACTTTGCATGTTATTGCACAGTGATTTTGAACGTCAAGTTGTGATTTACTTTGGTAAAGATGTGCAAGGCTTTCTGAAGGGAATTCTTCATACTATTATTATTTTGCAAATGGAGCTCTTCCCTGAATTATCCTAAATAATCACTTGTCTAAAGATCCTGGGGACAAGCATCCGACAGAACAGGATAAGTCCAGCAGAGAAAACAATACACATATGTTCTAGAGAAATCATGTGAGTGAGTGTGTATAATCTACAGGTTAAATCGCAAGACTGGGAGTCGGTAGCAATGGGTTCCCTTTGCATCTCTGCCTCTCACTGATTGCTTTATGATTTTGGACAAGTAATTTAACCATTCTGCAGATTAGTTTTCTGATCTGTAAACCACGGATGATATTCAGTAAAAAACAAAAACAAAAAACCCACTGTTTGAGGAGCAGGGTCATATGATGAGTGAGCACAAGGAAGCAAGCAGCTGCTCTGTCGTCTCCCACTGAATTCATTTTAAGTTTGATTTTTAACAGCCTGGAGCTGACCCTTTGCACATAAATTGTGCTAAAACGTGTTGGGGGTAACAAATTGGAGAAATGGTCTGAGGTAAACAGGATGAAGTTTAACAAAGACAAATGCAAAGTGCTCCACTTAGGAAGGAAAAATCAGTTTCACACATACAGAATGGGAAGAGACTGTCTACGAAGGAGTATGGCAGAAAGGGATCTAGGGGTTATAGTGGACCACAAGCTAAATATGAGTCAACAGTGTGATGCTGTTGCAAAAAAAGCAAACGTGATTCTGGGATGTATTAACAGGTGTGTTGTGAGCAAGACACGAGAAGTCATTCTTCCACTCTACTCTGCGCTGGTTAGGCCTCAACTGGAGTATTGTGTCCAGTTCTGGGTACCGCATTTCAAGAAAGACGTGGAGAAATTGGAGAGGGTCCAGAGAAGAGCAACAAGAATGATTAAAGGTCTTGAGAACATGACCTATGAAGGAAGGCTGAAAGAATTGGGTTTGTTTAGTTTGGAAAAGAGAAGACTGAGAGGGGACATCTAAAAGGGTGTCATAAGGAGGAGGGAGAAAACTTGTTCACCTTAGTCTCTAAGGATAGAACAAGAAGCAATGGGCTTAAACTGCAGTAAGGGAGGTTTAGGTTGGACATTAGGAAAAAGTTCCTAACTGTCAGGGTGGTTAAACACTGGAATAAATTGCCTAAGGAGGTTGTGGAATCTCCATCTCTGGAGATATTTAAGAGTAGGTTAGATAAATGTCTATCAGGGATGGTCTAGACAGTATTTGGTCCTGCCATGAGGGCAGGGGACTGGACTCGATGACCTCTCGAGGTCCCTTCCAGTCCTAGAATCTATGAATCCCTTCAGGATTTCTGGCCAGAGACTGAGAAAACTGCTCCAAGAGAAGTGAAAAAGAAGAAAACATAGCCAAGTGTAAAGGGAAACCCCCGAAGATACAACCTGAAGCTCCACAATGGCGCAGTATTTAATAGATGAGTTCCCCACTAGAGAGTCAGCAGATTTAGATGTTAAGGTCTCCTCCAGCCTGGAAAATAAGACAGTGGGCATTGTACCAAGAGTGGAAGACAACTCCGGAACCCTACTAGAAGTTGATGCCTGTCGGCTATAGAGGATGAGAAGTAGGCAGAGATCCAAAGATCTGCAACTGGAGGAAACAATGAAGGAAGTGCAGGAGCAGAAGAGGGCCTGGGGGATTGAGGAAGAAGTGAGGATGTGCATTTCAGATGAGTTTGTGTTCCTACATACTCCCATGGAGCTCTGAGATTAAAGGACTCATGTATCGTGTTTTCTAACTCGGTCAGGTAGCCGACAGTATCTTCTCATGAGGATGCTGCAGCCTCTGTTCTTCAGGAACTCAGAATGTGACCAGGGAAATAAAAGTTTATTTATTTCAGCTCTCTTTGTTAAATACAAAGCAAGGTCACATCTAGACTCTGAGCATGCAAACCCTGAGTGTGACTAATTTTAAGGGACAGTATACAATATACTAGACTACGGGCCTGAGACAAAGCCCCCTGAAGGGAATCGGGAATAGGACTCTTTCCAGTGACTTCAATGGACATTGGATCTGGCCCTATGTGAACGCCAGACCTGCCTCTTAATTATACAAAATGGCACTGAAAGCTCAACCGCTTAAACTTAATTCTCATCCTTGGGGAAGGGACAGGCCCAGAGCCAAACAAAGCGGGTCTAGGGTCAGGATGAAGCATTGCGAGCTGTGTGCCACCTGTAGTCTCCATGGGCCACAACTGCAATCTGCTCAGATCAATTAGGTGCTGCCCTCAGGCTCCTGGCAAGTTGCTAAGGTGCCTCTTAGGCGGGCAAAAATTGGGCACCCATGGCCAAAAAGATAAGGAGGTGCTGCCAGTTGCGGTCACTTTGTGATTAACTCCCAAGAGTCATAAGCCTTCATTTCCTCCTTTTGGCTTTTGCCATTTAAACTGTGTTACTAAGTTTAATAAGAGGCTTTGGGTGGGTTGGGGAGCTATGTCGGTTTACAGCTTTTGAAACAAACTCCCAATAAACTCAGGTTCCCATTAGATCAACTGCTGTTTTCAGTGTGTCACTGGATGTAATTTTAAACAAAGATCCCTGCATTGCTGCAAGGAGACAGCGTAATGAGGGTTTTGAGCATGGCTTGAAGGAAAAAGAGCAAACAATATGAAAACACAAGGCAGCTGCTTGGATGAGACCTAAAGCTCTTGGGCTCGAAAGAAAAAGCTCATAGAACAGTAGCTGAAGTGCAGAAAATAAAGAGCAGATACTTCATTGCAGCTGCCAGATCAGCCTGACCACTTTAGCCCTATTATTGCCCATAAAAGCCAATATTGTAAATAATGGCAGTTCCAGGGCCAGATGTCTCCCTTCCTGCCCTAGCAGCAGAGGCCAGCAGGCTGTGTTTTCTGCAAAGGGGTTATGCAAAGGAAGGGCAGTTTTAAAACCTGGCCCTAGTCTCACTGGCAGAAGCTGGCAATGGACTGCCCCTCCCCAGCCAGAACAGCCTACTCTTTGGGCAGAGATTGCCCCTGTGAGCCCAAGTACTTCGGAGAGATTGCAGCTGCTTCCCCCGTGGGCTACCCGCTGTTCAGGAGTCCAGACGAATTTAGCCCAAAGTTTTCAAAATGTTTTAGAAAGAATATTAACCTCAGCTGGCTGGATCCTCCTGGCCTTTCTCTGCCTAACCAGTGGAAATTCCCATCAAAGCAAATGAGGGCTCTGACTGAGTAAGCAATGAGTATGAGCCACAGACTAGTGCCCTGTTGTAACTAGATTCCTGCAAGGGCAGTGGCTAGGTTTCTGGACTTGCCATACCCAGGTACAAAAAGCACAAGGGACTCTTGCAGACATGGGACTAAATTCTGTCTCTGGGTTACCCAGGCCTTCCCCCTCTCCCCCGGTGCGCGCGTGCACACACACACACACACACACACACACACACACACACCAGCTACATTGGTGGGTGTAACAGAAAACAGAACTGGGGAAAGGGGAAGGTGTATAAGAATGAAATCCCATCACACCACCAATTGTTCCTTGGGGAGTTCACGTTTGGATTCCAATATTATCACAATAGCCAGCAAAGAGGTGCTTAAGACACAGAAGTTACAGGTGGAAAACGGCTGTTGTAATACCAAGGCCATGCCCTTGCAATTGCAGGTTATAGTGCCCCAAAGAAGAGGTCAGATATTAAACAACACTGCACTTGAGCTTAGCCAGTCTCATATCATGGGAAGGAAAGGCCACATTTTCCACAGAAGAAAGGCCACATTTTCCAAAATACACATTCTGAGTGAAATTCATCTCTCGGTTATTCTGGATTTACACTAATATAACAGATCAGGACCCGGCCCTAAAAGTCCACCTTCAAAACTGCACTCACAATTGGATCCTCAAAAGCCCACATATGTGCTTGCAAACTTCATGTTTGGCTTGTAGTTGCCTGGTTTGTACAAACAGCTCAGGCGAAGCTGGGTGCAAGAAGGGCCTGGGCATTTTCATGGGCACATCTTTGGCATGCTCCTTCATGAATCTGACCCAGAGAGTTTACATGGTCAACAACATTTTCTCCCCTTTGGAAGTGGGGGTTGGAGTATGCAGAATGACAGAAAGATGAAGAAAGTTCTGCTACAAGATTTCCACACACACAAATCTGGCTATGCAGACAATTTTCTGTCCTGTAACACTTCCCCAGACACCTCAATGTTCTTTCTTTACCTTGACCTACACTGAATTAACTCTCAAACTGCTGAGCATCCCCTGAAAACTTCATTCCCCCAGGATTTTCTGCATCATTTCAGTACACCAGGGCAAATGTTCAGAGGAATGGCATTTTTAATCAAGCCTTATCATTAGAGAGGCAGAGACTGCTTTTCAGAGGACACATTATGCTAACTACTGGGCTAACAGATGCAGCAAGACGATAAGTTACTGTAGTAGATGGCTTCCTTCTGCACAGTAGTAAGAGCAGCAGATGACATGAATATTTGCCAGACCAGTACGTCATATAATCAATGATTCATTGCCACAGTATATCAGGAGCAAACTAAATAGTGGAAGCACTCAATTGAGTAAGACAAATGAGTGTCAATCCCATATGCATGGTGTGTGCACTTTATTTCAAGGAGACAGTCCACCAACAGTGCTATATATTATCCATAACAGGCCAACAAAAAGACCTATCTGCCATAGATATCTGATAGGCCAAGTACATGCAATCAGAACTGGGTTTTATGAGGTATCATTCATATTCAAGATATTGCAAATATTCTTTCCAAACCAGTAATTTAGATACAGCCAGTTCAGTAACTGCCTAGGCTAATGTGGCACTGCAGTAGGCATTCTGCACTCAGCAATAGCTCACTGCAGCTTTGGACATTACAATTGGCTCTACTAGGAGAGAATCATTTCCAGAACACTGGGCTTGTACCCCTGCACTTTTCCAAAAGCCCTGGGAATTTTAACATCTATGTGGGTAGATATGAGGCAGACAGAGAACCATCAGGTTCCCACTAACAGCAATGCCAGCGCACTTTAGTTTTGTCTTGTAACACTACCAAATATTCCAGACCTGATTACTAGATACAGCTTTGTCAATGCATCTCATTCATGACCTGTACTAGACCTATTAACCCTGACCTACAACCCACACTGCTAATCTGGTCCTGAACTCCCACACAGCTCTGCTTATGCAGTTCAATCCTGAATTGCAGTGCTTCTTTCTACTGCTTTCCTGGGGCCCATTCACAATTTTACCAATGCCCCTTAATCTTAATCTAGAGCAGGACCAATCCCCAGACAGATTTTTGCCCCAGATCCCTAATGGCCCCCTCAAAGATGGAACTCATAACCCTAGGTTTAGGGGGCCAATGCTCAAACCACTGAGCTATCCCTCCCCCAGGACCTAAGCCACAATATTTTCCAATAAACTCCAAAAATCTCCTCTCCCCGCACCGAATCTTTAATGAGAGACAGCTGCGATTATTTGCAGAGGCGCTGAAGTTAAAGAAAGACCGCACTATCCGATATGGCCATAAAATTCTACTGTTTAAGTTACTCTGTATTTGTGTTAGATTACAATGAGGAATCTTCCCAGATAAAAATGTCCTTGCTAAAGAGTCAGATTGTAAAATTTAACATTGCTATATCTCCCAATCCAGGATACTGAGGATATACAGATGGATCAGGGAGAGATGCCCCTCTGACACACATTCACCCTGTAAATGTATTGCATGTATACATGTCTCCCTAGTTCCACAGCTGTTGTCGGTGAGCACTCTATTAACTTGCAGTAGTTGGAGCAAAGCTTTAAAATTCCATTAATTAAGTGTTGGCGGAGGTGTTTGGAAAGAGACTCTGATAAATATAGAGCTATAAAATGTTTCCCTAGAAACTGAGAGAAAAGTTCAACAATACGAAAAGTACTCTGGCTGATACATTGTGCCATTGTACTAAGCCATACCAAGGCTCTGCAGAGAATTCAGCGTAGACAGCATTACACGCTGCTTTATTCAGTTAATAAGGATTTTAGACAGACAGGCACAAAAATATGAAGCCACACCGGACACACAAAAGCAGTACAGTGGTGGTGGTGAATGCTTTGTCATAAGACAGAGGACCATGTGCTGTTAGAAACGGCCATCACCTCTACTCTGTTCCTAGGTTTAATATACCTTTCAGTCTCCCCACAGTTTCTGTACCTGTGCACAGGGCCGGCTCCAGGCACCAGCTTGCCAAGCAGGTGCTTGGGGCGGCCACTCCGGAGAGGGGAGGCACGTCGAGCTCTTCGGCGGCAATTCGGTGGACAGTCCCTCACTCCGGCTTGGAGCGAAGGACCTCCCGCCGAATTGCCATCGCGATCGCGGCTTTTGCTTTTTTTTTTTTTTGGCTGCTTGGGGTGGCCAAAACCCGGGAGCCGACCCTGCCTGTGCATTAGTGCAAATTAATCATGCTGCTCTTTTGTGTCTATAAGACTTTCACAGCTCACCTTTGCGCTTCCTGGATCATGGGCCCAACCCTGGGATGATCCTATGGTGGCCAATTACTCTGGCACTATTGCCAGATTCTGCCAGTGGTGCAGTACAGATGGCCAAGCCACACCTAATAATTTGGCCCCATGTGTCTACACAACACACACACATACGCTGTTCTCTTGGCAGTCTCAGCGAGGTGCCTCATGTGGGGCCAGATCCTCAGCTGGTGAGAACTGACAGAGGGAGTTTTGCCTCAGTAAGAACCTGCAAGATTGGACTGTTAGGAGGAAATGGAAACTCTTTCCACTGGCATTTCCTGTTCTTCCCACTGCCACTTTCCTTAAGAGATTCTGTCAATACCCTTATCAGTTTAACAATTTGAACAAGAGCTTAATGTCACTGGAACAACACTGAGGAATGCAAATATCCCAATCTCACCTAATCTTGCCTCTGGTCAGGACAACCCTCCTGCTAGGAGGACAGGGTCCAAGAAGGTAGAGGTAGCAAAAGGCCTACTAAATCAAGTCCATCTCGATGCAAGCACTGGATCTAGTGCCCCACCCCCAAGAGAGGATGCAGCAGGGGTTACAGAATGGCTACAATTGATCTTCACTGGGAAAGGAGCCTGGAGAGAGGGAGGAAGAGCAGCCTGCTGGTCATAGTTCACAAAATGAGAGACACGGTAGGTGAGGGAATATCTGTTGGCCCAACTTCTGTTGGTGAGCCACACAGAGCTCTTCTTCAGTCATTTTAGCCTGACATTTGCCCTGTTCTTGACTAATGCACCTAAAAAGGAATCTGAGCCGAAAGGTTGAGAGAAATTATATTTTAATGACTTCAACTGAAGCTAGTAAGGGCTCTACAAAAGGCCCTCTGTGTTCTACAGACATGCTGCAAACAGTAAACTGTGATTCCTGGAAAGCAAACATACTTCACCATGTTCAGATAACTTTAATCTAAGGGCTTGTTCTCTTCCATTAACCCACAAAAGCATGTAGCTCCTCCAATCACCCCTCCTTGAACCCAAGTCCATTTTCTGCCTTACCTGCCACCATGTGTCTCCTTTCCCATCTGAGTCTCCTTCGTACAGTGTTTCTATCTAGCCAGCTGTCTCTGTGTTCCCTCCTGAAGGCAAACACAAAGTCTGAGTGACTACTGGAACGTGTTGTCATCCTTTGACCCTTTGGACTAAGCCTGAGGTGTTTTAGGAGAGGAAACAGGCTTGTCTCATGCCTGCCTCCCCTACTCATTGAGCAGTGCTCATATGAATATCCTACTCACATGTGCAAGTGCTGTTCCATGCAAGTAAGGGTGGCAGAATCTGTCCCTTTGTGCCTACCCACCACTTATTGTGACTCTGGATCCCTCTTTCCCAAAGGATTAGACTGAGAGATGGGTCTGAGTCCATCCCTCTTCCTGCATCTTCTCCATCTCACTGTAAAGTTATCACAGTGACCTCTGGCTAACAGTAGACAGCTCTGCTCATGCACCTTCTTCCATGGCCACTTGCCACCTCTTCCCTGCCTTCCCTACAATACCTCAATAATCCTACCCATGGCATTGCTTAAGCAAATCTCTTCCCACTGTTACATGTGAGAAGTGGCCGCTTTGGCCAATACAGTGAGGTTCAGGAACTGGGACTCATTCTGACCAGAGACCTGACTCTCAGGGGATGTGGGGCTGCAGAGAAGGTCTTCACCTTCCTGGATTCCTAAGTGCTCTGAAGTAGCTGATGTGCAAGAACACATTATGCCAAATGGTGGGGCCAGCCAATATTGATTTTTTTTTTTTTAATGAACCATCTAGAGGGATGCCGTCTGGTTTAAATAACAGAATATCACCTTTGCTTCCAAATAAACAAAACTAATTCAGTCAATTTGGTTCCCTGTTCCTTCCCCTTGATTCTCATTTCTCAAAGTCGGGATGAGATTAATGAACCATTTGCTGTATTCCTAGCAGGCCCTGCATTTCTCAACATGCCCTGATCTGCAAAACACCTTTAGCAATTGGCTGTCAGAACTTTAGCTGATAATACCGAGAGTTTGGGGGCAATTAATATTATCCTAAAATTCAGTCGTTTCAGGCACTTGATTTCAAAATAAAAAGCAATTATCAGCATGACAAACCCAGATGACTTTCTCTTTTGTTTATTTAGTAAAGGGAGTCTACCACCTACGCGAGGTGCCACTGAACTCTGTAGCAATGTAAGGCAAAAGATAATTCCTAAATAGCTCTAAGTCCTCAACACCTGAGAAAAACAATAGACCTTTTACATAACTGTGTTCAGTAAACAATATAGCTGTGATCACACCCTGAACTGAAACCGACTAATTATAACATTTTGTACTTCATCTGAAGATTTCAGTGTGCAGGAACAGAGGAACTGCTCTACCAGATCAGACCAGTGGTCCATTTAGTCCAGTAATATCTCATCTCTGACAGTGGCCCAGCACTAGCTGTTTCAGTGGAAAGTGCAAGAAACACCCCCATTATAACCTGTCTATAGGGGAAGTGACTTCCTGTCTAACCTGTCTACGGGGGAAGTCAGGGAGCTGTTATTGGTTGGCAAAATTCCTTTCTGCCTTAACCAACCATTCCTTCTGGAGCGGGGACTAACATACCTTGCTGTGATTTAGCCCCCTGCAATCCTTGTGTTCCTGACTTACTGCTGCATTTCATTTTTTCCTACCTTCACAAGTCTAGCTGGACTGCAGAGTTAAGTTTATGATTATGAAATTAAATAAATAAAACAAGTTAAACCACACAAAAAAGTGTGCCCTGGAGCTTGAGGGTTTCTAGCTCTTATAGATTTGTTACAGATGGAGAAACTCGGGCCCATTTGGATTCCGTGATTTGCCCAAGGTCACACAACGAGTCAGTATCAGAGCTGGGAAAAGAACTCAGGTCTCCTCATTCCCAGTCGGGTGCCGTACCCAAGGGCCACAATGCCAGGAGAGATACCCAGTGCTTCTCCCTCGACACGATTATAAAGAAGACATTCTACCCTTAATACTTGAAGTGTGGTTGTATGTGGAGAAGTGAGCATGTTCTACTGGATGCTTATTCAATGGAAATCCGTCAGCTAGCGGTAGTGTGTGATCAGTGGTTCACAGCTTCTTGGGGACAAGTGGACCAGTTTACCAGACAAAGCCCTAGGCTAGGCTAGCTGGTGTCTGCAGCCTCCCAATCGCTCGTGCACCTCTAACCCACATCGGAGCTGGTGCTGCTTTTGGCTGGGTGAAGGGACTTTTAAAAGGCTTAAGCCAGCAGCCCTTGAGGTGTGATCTGCAAAACATTTCCAGGTAGTCTACAGATTAAAGCAGATGAGAACCAGGCAGTTGAGGGTTGAAAGGGCAGGACAGCAAGCCAGTCCCCCGGGGAAACTTTCCCTTAAAAAGTGGTCCACAAAATGAAGGAGCTGAAATCCCATCCACCATGCATGGTGGATTAGAGCACATGCAGTTGTGAGAGACAATGCCCCAAAGCTCAGCACAAAGACTACACATGGGAGCTTAGAGTGGCACTCTCAAATGTCTCTGCCCTGGGATGTATGTGTTGGCAACCCACATAGCTGACGACATTTAAAGCTGACACTGAATCCTGATGATTATACAAAAGACCTCACTAAGGGTCGCTCCAGCACAATGGCAAAAACAAACTGCTAAGGCAAGATCCAGAAATGCATGGGCCTGGCGTCCAATGTGGCAGCAAAGTGGTAACCGGGAGTGTTTGATTGAAGTGATCTGTACAGTAATTACTCTGAAGCAATTGATAGTCTGTGTTAAAAGTCTAATTGGGTCACTCTAAACTAGAGCTGAGTGAATAATGGATTTTTCAGAATTTGGAGCAGAACCAAAAAAAAAATTAGAAAACAAATCTGGTTTGATTCAAACCAAAACCAAAAACACTGTTTCAAATTGACCTAAACATATTGTGTGTGTGTGTGTGTGTGTGTGTGTGTGTGTGTGTGTGTGTGTGTGTGTGTGTTTAATTGACCAAATATGAAAACAAAATGCCATTTCATAATGAAAAAGTCGAAACAAAACATTTTGAAATGGTCAAAATGAAATGTTTCGACATTTTTTGGGGGGGAAAATCAGGTATTTTTTCAGCTGAAATTATATATCAAATTCAACCTGAATTCATGAATATTTTCAGGGCCCCAAAAATGCATTTTTTGGTGAAACCGTATTCTCTGAAAAAAAATTCTCCCAGTTCTATTCAGAACATTTAAATGCCCCCATCATAGATCACTTCCTGAAACCTCGCTCAGTCTTTATGGCAACAAATTTCCCTTCGTTTTGAGGAACCCTCTTCCACAAGACAGAGGCAGCCAAACTGCAGCTATTTTCTCTTCCTCCCTCCTCCCCTTATTCTATTTGATTTTAAATAAATTGATACATAAAAGCACAAGACTTGCAGAGGATGCCCAGCAATAATGCTAAGGTTGCTAGGCAACGAGTGTCCATGTGGGGGCTAAATGAATGAATGACAAGCATCAGTGCTGAGAGAGGGGGAAGGAGGTGAGTCTGACTGACAGTCAGCCAACATCAAACTGCTCAAACTGCCCAAAAGATTTCACCACTCCTGCATCCAGATAATGGGGGGGAAGGGGGGGATGCGTTTGTTTCTTATGAGTCAAACAGCGAGCGGATCGGTAATGGGCAGTTTTACTTCATCCTGGCTAGCGGGAACACTACCAAGTGAGATAATGAAAACCTCCGAAGGACTGGGAAGACTTTCAGAGACTCTCTTGGTAATCCCGTTCTTCAGTGCTGTCTAGGCAAAGCATAACATTTGCTGCCCAGACTTGCAGATGTTCTAAAGAACTAGAGAATCCCCCTTCTTGCAATGCTAAACGTACAGGAAGAGTTGCACTTTCAGAGGGCCTGGTAAGATGCACCACCAAATTCTGTAGGTGAAGTTCATGGAGCATGGAATCCCCTTTATCCATACATGCAAAGTGAGTTGTTATGAATCTACCTGGCCATTTTATGAGCCAACTACCTGATTTGCATGCAGATATATGGATGAGTCCATAGATTGTGGCTTCTTTTTAAAAAAAATTTAAAATCCAGAGGACGTTCTTCTCCATGTTGTAACAGTTAGGTCAAATTCTGATCCCAAACTTCTTGGTGGTACCTCGTTAACAGGCTGCATATAATGAATGTGTCCAACAACAACAAGCAGGACACAGTATGTGGAAAACTCCTGTGGAATATACATCTAAAATAGTTGCCAGGTCCTTTAGTTTTCCACCCCAGAATTAGAGAGAAGGGGTCTGCTAATCACATCAACAGTGATAAATACGAGTCACAAAGGAGAATATCTAAAACTCATTTATTTTCCAGGGATGTTTCTCTCACTTTACATCACAGCTCTGCACGGAAGCCTTCATAATCTATAATGACCTTTTCATTCAAGTAAAACATTCTGTACAACATTCACACAGCTGATTCTGACTACCTGGCTTCATGCAGATAGGGAGAGACAGACTCTGTTCTTTCTCTAACGAGGTTCAGTATCACACAGGGCATCTTGCCAAAGGCTTTGCTGCTGGAATGTCTTCCATACATTTCAGCAAAAGTAGCACCACTAAGGTCCCCATCAGCAAGGTACCGCCTAAGTACGTGCCTAACTTCAAACATGTAAGTAGTTCCATTGAATGAAGTCAATGAGACTACTCAGATGCTTAAACTTAAATACATGCTTAAGGGCCTGCTGAATGAGATCAAAGGGCAAAATTCTGCTCTCAGGAAGTTCCATTCCAATATGCCTGCCTGCTATCCTTCCTTCCATCCATCCATCCATCCATCCCACTGTCATCCACATGGTACCAGAGTTCCTCTCTAGAATATGCTCCCCCTACATGTGTGGACTTTCCACTGGATTATCTGTGAGTGGCATTGGGGGACTGGAAGTCAGGATTTGTGGGTTTTAATCTCACTGATTTACTATGTAGCCTTGAGCAATTTTTAAGAACAAAATTTGGAAACTCTTTGCTTCTGTAAAAATGTTCTATATGTTACTTCCGGGTGAAATAGCTAATCTAATTTGAAATCAGGGGAGCATGGAAATATCAGCTACCTACTGGTAGCTGACAAGCGAACCTCTCAAAAACAAAAATCCCATGGCTGGAGATTGTGGAGTTAAAACAAAAATACATGCCTGAAGGGAAGTGCTGTGTATAAAACTTTCCAGCAAGTGTCAAATGAAGGCCTGTGTTATATGGTTCATGAATAAATCCAATAAGAACGAAGGAAAAAGAATTCATTTTTAAGTTATAAATGAGAGTGAGATTTGACCCCAGTCTTTAACATATCAAACCAAATGCAAAACACTGAACCAATATGTATTTAGGACAGGTTTCAAATGTCCGTAGAAAGAGACAGAGAATTGCATTATGCTGCATTTTAACATCTGAATGACAGGCAGGATTAAATAATTACTGAGTGAGAGAGACAGCAATCTCCCATCAGAGATCCTTTCACCGTTCTACCTGGATGAGACAAAATTTGCTACAGCACAAAATAGTTTCCAGGAGATAATGTACTTTGGGGGAGCATTTCTGAAAGAGGATCCCTTCCAGTCGCACTTAAAGGGACACTTTCCACTTATTTGGACTACAAATATTATTTAAAAACATTTTAAATGGCAACATAGGGAGTCAAAGTTCTCACAACATCTAACTCTGATAGCAATGAAAATGGCAGGTGTGGGGGGTATTTTTTGTTTTCAATTCAAAGGAAACAGTCTGTCTTAGCATAAACATTTCTCTACAGTAGGGGAAAGCCAATCAATGTATTTTATAATTATATGGTAAACATGAGAAAGTAAGCAATTTTTCAGTAATAGTGTGCTGTGGCACTTTTGTATTTTTATGTCTGATTATGTAAGCAAGTAGTTTTTAAGTGAGGTGAAACAAATCAGACTCCTGAAAGGGGTATAGTCGTCTGGAAAGGTTGAGAGCCACTGGTCTAAATGGACCATTAGCCTGATCAAATGTGCCCATTCCTAGTGAACTGCAAAAAGCCAACAACCAGCCTAGGAGGTGAAAAGTTTCTTAGGGGGTTTTAATACTTTTTCTTTTATTAATCAGTAACGAGGAGGAGTTTTCTGATGTATTCAAAGGAAGGGGAGAGAAGATGGAGGTAACATGATTGCACTCTACGTATCAGCACTACAATTCCCCTTACAGAAAAAGAACAGCAGTATAAGCACTGTGCTATGTTCCTGGCATAGCAAAGCCAAAACAAATTTCATTAAGCAAAACACATTACCTCTCAGAATCGATTGCTGGGTTATAAATGTGACCTGTTCAGTATTCATTAAAACACTGATTTCCAAAAACATTTACAGAGCTGCACAAGGGGGAGGGGCGGGGGAGGGTGAGAAAGAGGAACTGATTGCAAGCCAGTGGAGGAGTTTGTGCTTTTCCTGAAGTGATGAAGGGTCTGAGTCAAACCCCAAGTCAGTCTTTCCATTGACTTGAATGGGCTTTGGTCAGGCCCAAACTGACTAACTCTGGGGTGTAAGGTACATGTCTTGCAAGGAACTCTCCCATCTGACATTAGTGTGAGTTGTGCACAAACCAAGGGCAGAATGCTGCATGGCCGTTAGAACCCAAAAACTTAATTTGCTATATTAGAAAGTGGGTGAGAAGCAGAGATATTCTCTTGGGTGGGGTGGCAGCCCCCAAAATGAAACCTGCTGTGCACAGAAATTGCCTGAGACAGCTGATTACCTCCTCTCCCTCCTCCCACCCAGCCAGGGAGAAAGGAATGTATTTGCTGAGGTGACCAGCACGCCCCATGCCCACCAACCAGGAACTGAGATGACGGCCTTTCCTGATGGGCTCCCCACGGGTAAGAGAGCTAAGCAAAGCGTTCTGCTAGGGGCCCACCTGAATAGCCTCCAAGAGAAACCATTCTCACGTCAATCCCAGTGGAAAGGGAGGACAGGCAGAGTCTCTTCAGATACATTCAGTTTCATGCTTTTTCCCCTTCTCCATAATCCAACCATACAGATGTCGAGTATTACACACCAGGGCATGATTCTCCTGTCATCAACACTGGTTTTCCCTCATGTAGCTCCAATCACCTCCATGGAGTTACTCATCATTTGCAACATTGCAAGTGAGAGGATACTCAGGTCCCCAAAGACAAAATCTCTCCCCTCTCTCTCCACTTTTATTCAACTAATTGCTAATTTAATATATCAGAGGGGTAGCCGTGTTAGTCTGAATCTGTAAAAAGCAACAGAGGGTCCTGTGGCACCTTTGAGACTAACAGAAGTATTGGGAGCATAAGCTTTCGTGGGTAAGAACCTCACTTCTTCAGATGCAAGTAATGGAAATCTCCAGAGGCAGGTATAAATCAGTGTGGAGATAACGAGGTTAGTTCAATCAGGGAGGGTGAGGTGCTCTGCTAGCAGTAGACGTGTGAACACCAAGGGAGGAGAAACTGCTTCTGTAGTTGGATAGCCATTCACAGTCTTTGTTTAATCCTGATCTGATGGTGTCAAATTTGCAAATGAACTGGAGCTCAGCAGTTTCTCTTTGGAGTCTGGTCCTGAAGTTTTTTTGCTGTAAGATGGCTACCTTAACATCTGCTATTGTGTGGCCAGGGAGGTTAAAGTGTTCTCCTACAGGTTTTTGTGAAAAAAATTTGACACCATCAGATCAGGATTGAACTAACCTCGTTATCTCCACACTGATTTATACCTGCCTCTGGAGATTTCCATTACTTGCATCTGAAGAAGTGAGGTTCTTACCCACGAAAGCTTATGCTCCCAATACTTCTGTTAGTCTTAAAGGTGCCACAGGACCCTCTGTTGCTTAATTTAATATAGTGGAATTATGCTCCCAACCCCCCACATTACATATCTATCCCCGCACTAACCTCCGTTTGATTCTGCAACTCACCACTCATCATCACGACTAAGGCTTTTGAAACACTTATACTCTATGTTAGGCAACTCATTAGGGAAAGACTCCTTGGAAAATGAGTGCAAATGCATTTGATCTATTTGATTTTAATTGACAATTGATCTGTTCTGTGGACTTTCCCAGGCACCTCTCAAGAAGGTGTCTAAGCACTGTAATGCAGAGAACTTTTTCAGAGCAAGCTGCATTGAAAAATAAACTGAAATGCAAGCGATGGAGAAGATATAGAAAACAGATTTTAAAAAGATTGTGAAGCATTTAATTCTGGATGCCTCTCTCAATTGCTAGTGGAACTCTGCCTTTCCCCTCAGAGTCAGCAGTGCAGATTCAAGGTCTATCAGTAACAATCCCAAATTCCTACTCTCTAATGGTTGTTTGGTGGCCTTATGTGAAATGAGTTTGATGGGGTCTCAGTCCACACAAAACAGCACTGCCTTCGGACTAACTGGCAACCTTGTGGCAGTCCCATCAAAGAGGCCAAGTGCTACATGAGCCACGGAGATTGAACTGCTATCTCAGGACTACAGGAGGAACTTCAATTCAGGGTGGGCTACATTGGCAGGGAGAGAGAAAGCAGCCCGGTCTCTCTCCCAAGTGCACCTCAATAAAAATAGGGAATGTCAGTTTCCAGGGCTGTCATTCCAGCATTTTATACTAGCACTAAATTGGCACAAAGCAATCACAGTGCTAATTTACCTCTTGGGGATATCAGGTTTATGCCAGTGTCTCTGAACTGACTTCAATGGTGTTATTCCAGGTTTACCTCAGTGTAAGGAAGAGGATAACCAGGCTCTTAATTTTTAGAATAAAAATCAAAAAATAATTTTTGAATAAAAATCTAGGAGCAGATTCTCAGCTGGTGTAAACTGACTCCTGCCCTCCTCTCTCCCCACTCCTACTCTCACCTTAACCAGCTCCCTCAGGTGAGGCTCTGACTTGTGACATGTGGGGGATGTGATACAAAGCTTAGGAATATTGCATTACACTACTGTGGGTTTGGCTGTGGTGGCTACACATTTATAAAAATAACAGCGCAAAGCTACCTAATCATGCATACTCAAGGAAACCCCAAACCAAATATTGCTGCAGTAGCAGTAACCTAGCAATACTGGCAATCAGAAAAATCCTACATCCCGCAGCTTTGCAAACACGCTATGTTATTATTGACCTCCTGCAGCTCCATAGCCAGAAGATCTGCAATGTACAGTATGCCGCACGGTTTCTCCTACCTCACATTAACATCAAGTTCTTCCATCACAGGCAATAGGCATAGGTAGCTGGGAGTTCAGCGCCCATAGAAGAAACCTGGTCCTGGAGTGGAGACAGTGAGAAAAGATCATTATAAGTTAAATGGTCTGACCTTTGTTTGCTTTCCCCCATTATGGAAATGCCCTCATATTGGCACCGTTGCCCTGTGCCCGTCTAGCTGGAGTTTGCTTGAAAACAAAATGAATAAATAGCACCTAAAAATAAAACCCATGTGGCTTTAAAACCTTTTTATAAGAGAGGAATTACTTGCATTGCCCACATGGAGGAAATGTAGCTATTTATGATAAAACAGAGATACACAAACCTATGCGTGAGAGTGAGTCAAAAACAGGTTTAGCTAATCCTTTTATGGTTTTGTCTCTATTATTATCTACTCATATATAATCATAAGTGTGTATAGCACTTTAAAGACAAAAGGCAAAATCCTGGCTCCACTGAAGTCAATGGCAAAACTCCCACCCATTTCAGCAGGGTCAGCTTTCACCCAAAAACACTGGGATCAAATTTTGATCTCATTTACACTGGTGTAAATGTAACATGCACTGAGTCTTTGCCCCGCTCCAGTAGCTGATCCACATAGAAAGTTTATGGGCCTGCTACCATTCTTACCTAATGCATTTAGTCCTTTAACTCAAACAGTATAGGCTTGTGATTTTAGATGAAGATAGCCCAGGTTCAGTCCCTGCTGATGACCCAGGTTGTCATATAAATCAAGAGTAACTCAATTAAAGTCATTTACACAGTAACTGATCTGGAGCAACGTCACTGAACGCAATTGAGTTACTCTGGATTTCCTAGTACAACAGAGATCAGAATCTGTCCATGGGTCCCTTCCTCAAGCTACAATCTAAGGGTCAGATCCTACAAACACTTATTCACTGGACTAATCTTACACTGTCTGGCCCAAGGTTAGATAAGACACAGCATGGCAATGAGAGAGATACTTGACCAGGGGATGGGAATGGGAGAGAGGCTTACAGGCCAGCCCCATACTAATGAAATTGAATGCTAAGACTCCCATTAGCTTCAGTGGGAGCTGGTCCAGATCCTTAAGCACTTACTTGGTTGCTTTCTTTACACCTCGTGTTGGTTTCTTTTTTTTTTTTTTAATGTCTCCGAGTTGAGCTGAGGCAGGAGAGAGGGGTTATTTTTATCTGTCTGTTTGCTGAGCCCCTTCCCCATAACCTCCTGACATCAGATGCCTTTATTTATTCTATTTATTTGCAGGTTTATATCACACCAATAATCATATGTAGCTAGGCAGCAAAGAGGTTATTAAAAACAAACACAAACATTAGCGCAGTACAGGGGCGGCTCTATGTTTTTTGCCGCCCCAAGCATGGCAGTCAGGCGGCCTTTGGCGGCTCGCCTGTGGGCAGTCCGCTGGTCACGCGGATTCGGCAGTGTTTCTGCGGGTGATCTGCCGGTCCCACGCCTTCGGCGTACCCGCCGCTGAATTGCCGCCGAAGCCACGGGACCGGCGGACCTCCCACAGGCATGCCGCCGAAGGCTGCCTGACTGCCACCCTCACGGCGCCCCCCGCAGCTTCCCGCCCCAGACACGCGCTTGCTGTGCTGGTGCCTGGAGCCGCCCCGGCGCAGTAGGTGATGCAGTCGCAATCAGTCAATGCCCAAAGCAGCCCCCTGCCTTGAGGAGAGTAAATAAAATTCAGTGGAGCAATCAAAGGCTGCAATGAAGAAAAAGACCTCCCAGCCTGCCCTAGGACTATCAAACTTGCCTGTGGAACATTGTCAGTAGGAGCTGCTCCCTAAGGTGCAAGGGCATCCAGCTGAGAACACTCAGTCACTGGTCATGGAATGCTGAGTACCTTTCATCAATGGCAAGAATACCTCAGTGGATCCACCTGCCATGCCACGATCTTGCCTAAGAACTTCTCCCATAACTCAGGGGAGCTTGCACTTCATAAGTCACTAGTATAGCCTATTGTTGCATAGTCTTCTGAGAGGAGACTGCTTCACTTCAGTCTATTGTTTCCGACCTGTGACTGCTGATCTTTGATGTTGCCAGCATTGTCTGTTCCATTTTGTTTGCAGATCATTGCTGCGTTTTGTTATAAAGCGCAATGAAAATGAAGGGCAAGGAAACGATTTTCCTTTCTAATTTCTCAGTATTCAGTAAGCCAGATGCTGCAATGCAGGAAAGACGTGAAATGTCAGGTTCTGGCCACTATTGTGTGAGTGTAGCGAGGGCTTTTCCCTTCATCTACACTCCTGAGCAGTGGGCAGCCAGAATCCCACTCCCTGAACACAAAGAGAGAGGAGGTGTGGAGTCAGCTGGTGGTTTGCAGGGAAAACACATTGTTCCCTGGTGCAGAACACAGCAGCTGCAGCTCCTGCATTTGCTACCCACCTCCCACCTATTGACATGCTGCCCACCTCTATTCTCTGCAAACAGATCACCCCACCTACATTGATACAGCTACAGTTTGGTTGGAAGTATAGACACAACCTGACTCCCATGTGAGTCCTTCAGACTCCAGACCCTACCTGCATGAACTGTCTGTCTCTGCCTTAGTGCTGCATTTTCAGATAAGTAACCTGTTTGCTGAAGATTTCCCACCATCATGAAAATAAAACAAAAATCTCATGCAAGAGAATACAACCCCCCAGCACAAAATACAAACATGGGAATTCACAGCATGAAAGTTTATGACATGTATGTATCATATAGAATTGAGTAATCAAGATTCAGTCTCCTGGCAACCCTATGGGAGATAGAGCACGGCAGGATTTAACCAGATATTACACACACAGGCCCTCTGTACACTTGGGAAATTCAAGTTCAACATGCTTCTGAAAGCCTTTCAAAATATCTCACAAGCCACTGCAATGTCCGAAACTACAGAGCTAGGTACCCAGAAGATTGTTTAACTGCATTAGCATAGTGCAGGGGTCGGCAACGTTTGGCACGCAGCTCGCCAGGGTAAGCACCCTTGCGGGCCGGGCCAGTTTATTAACCTGCTGACGCGGCAGGTTCGGCCAATCGCGGCCCCCACTGGCCGCGGTTCGCCGTCCCAGGCCAATGGGGGCGGCGGGAAGCCGCGGCCAGCACATCCCTCGCCCGCGCCGCTTCCCGCCGCCCCCATTGGCCCGGGACAGCGAACCGCAGCAAGTGGGGGCCGCGATCAGCCGAACCTGCCGCGTCAGCAGGTAAATAAACTGGCCCGGCCCGCTAGGGTGCTTACCCTGGCGAGCCGAGTGCCAAACGTTGCCGACCCCTGGCATAGTGCAATGACAGTGTAACTATGGGGGAACTTCTGCAAGAGACCTGTTCCCAGAACAGCACGCGTTGCAGTTTTTGCACTTCTAACTCAAGACACAAGCCACAAACTTAGAGACTCAATGGGTCCACATTTCCAGTGAGCTATGATCACAACTCAGAGCTAAGGAAATGAAACTCATTCCATATACAGCTATCAAACCAAAACTAATAAAAGCCTCTAGGTAGTCTGGAATAAGCTGCTGGTGCTTTTGTTGACTTGCAGAACAGGAGCTGTTCCCCTTCGTGACAAGACTGCACTTGAAAACAGTTCTCTTGGCATCCTTTCACAAGGCTCTTCAAGGAAGCAGTATTGCTTGCTTCATTTTCTGTTCTTGTTAGCAAAAAAATCCTCTTGTTGGTACTCAGACTGCACCACACTATCCTTTGGGGCGGGGGGGGGGGGAGGGAAGAGTCACTCAATGAGATTCCCAGATGTTATTCTCTATGTTCCCGTGAAGTACAGTGTCATACATATTCTTTCACAGCAGGAAGCGTGCAGTTCACTAACTCCAGAGGCAAAGGAGATCTAGTCCACCTGGCATTTAGGTCATTCATGCCACCAGAACATTCCTGATGCTACCTTCAAGATCCTCTACACGGAAGAATTCAACAAATCCCTCCCAGCCTCTTTGGTTAACTAGCCAATCTTATTTGCCTCTGACAAGCACATCTGTGACGATCCCTGCTAGTGTGTTGATGCAATTCTCTTTGTTTATGCTCTTCCAGTTTGTTCTAATAAATTTGTTAGTCTCTAAGGTGCCACAAGTACTCCTGTTCTTTTTGCGGATACAGACTAACACGGCTGCTACTCTGAAACCTGAAATTGAAAACATGGGTTGCAACAGCAGTCACTGACTTCAGATCCTCCTCATTCTTGATGTCTAGCTTCCGAAGCATCCCTTGGAAGGCGATCTGGTGCTCCTCAATGAGGCCATCGCCGACTGTTGCTGTCCCACCGGTTCAGTTAGCAATAGTTCAATTACCTGGGGTAGATAAGGCCACACATGACTGCTCCAGTGACCAACTGGTCCCATTCTTACTTTCCTCTGCAAGTAAACTTCCACTGGCCTCAAAGGTATATTGCATAGAGCCGAATCTCAAAGCTGAATTCTGCATTAGACCTCTGTTTAATATTCCTTTTATAAAAACTAAGTCACAAGAATTTTCCTCCAGGGCAGATTGGCAGAGGCCCGGGGGGGGGTTCGCCTTCCTCTACAGCATGGGGCATGGGTCACTTGCTGGAGGATTCTCTGCACCTTGAAGTCTTTAAACCATGATTTGATGACTTCAATGGCTCAGACATAGGTTAGGGGTTTGTTGCAGGAGTGGGTGGGTGAGATTCTGTGGCCTGCGTTGTGCAGACTAGACGATCATAATGGTCCCTTCTGACCTTAAAGTCTATGACTCTATGACTCTAAGATGTCTTTACCACTTACGGATGTCCCCTGAACTTAGCAAATTCCCCAGTCTGGTATATTTTTCACATGCTTTATTTCTATAAATAAAGGCAGCAAGTTAAATCCATAACTATGGCCCCAATCCTGTGAGTGGCTCTATAAGAACAATCCCTTGTACCATGCAAAATAACTAGCAGGATCAGGGTATCAATTTGGAGGCTGGGATCGAGTTGGCCAGAGGATGACAATTCCGTGTTGTGTCAACTTTTGAAGTTTCAAAATTTATTTTTGTTCCACATTGGAATGAAAGCAAAACCTCCCAAACATTTTTGACTTGTGTCAAAAGCCCCTCGAAAAGATCCAATTTTCAGTTCTCCCTCCCTATCTCTCATATCAGAAGTGAACAGAGAGTCCTTGACCTCAGAAAACTCTCTGGATGAAAACTTTGTTAAAACCTATACATCTCTGTGAAACATTCCAAGCTTTGGAGAAACAGCTTATTTCAATGAAAATATATTTTTGAAAATGTTCCCACCCACATCTAGCTGGGATGTTTAAAGGAGTAACTAATTTTCTTAGGGTTCTTTGAAAATCCCTGTCATAAATGAGAGACAAGGTGTGTGAGGTAATATCTTTTATTGGCCTGACTTCTGTTGGTAAAGGAGACAAGCTTTTGAGCAACACAGAGCTCTTGTAGTTCAAAGTTTGTTTCTTTCACCAACAGAAGTCGGTCCAATAAAAGAAATTACCTCACCCACCTTGTCTCTCTAATAGTCTGTGACCAACATGGCTACAACAACATTGTCATAAATTAATAATATTTTTATTTTAAAAGAATAATAATACAAAAAGAAGTCAATTGAAGAAGGTTGCAAACCTGGCTGGAAAAAGCAAGCAAGAAGGCTGGGTAAATTAGTTTCACTTTTTACATGAAGTTCACACACTGACTTAATGTTAGCTTGAAATAGTTTTCCTATAGCATTGCAGAGTACAGCCACATGAATACATGGTACTGCTGTAATTATCAAGAAATTAATGATTTTCAACACATGGTAAACAAAATGTAGCATGCCCTAATGACTTTAATTGGTATGAATATTAATGTAATTTCTAATAGTATCAAAACTCCATCTTGAGTTAACAGAAACGAATATGTTTTTATAATAAACAATTTGTGTGTTTGCTACAGGTGACCCAGTACAAAAAAAAAATGGGACTAATTTCTAGGATCATGTCTTCAAAATACATTCTAAACTCTTTCAGGGCTAGGCTGGAGTTACAGAGTTTAAGGCCAGAACGGACCATAGATCATCTAGTCTGACCTCCTGTTTATCACAGGTCACCCAGCACCCACACACTAAACCCAACAACTGAAATTAGACCTAGAATTAGGTTCTCTCATTATGGCTTAACAGAGTGTCACTGCTATAGTGCTACTACTAATACAAACAATAATGATATACAGTTTCTTGGGATCAATGGAAAGAGAATGGGAGTTTAGATAGACGCCCTGGAAATAACTCTGGAAATTTACTGTAGGTGCATGTTTAGAACACACCTCTGGCTCAGTACTGACTAAAGTACAGTGAACAGCTCAATCTTTATGGGCCAAACCCTGAAGTTGCTACTAAGCAAAAACTTCTACTGAAGTCAAGGGTGTTGCCTGAATAAATTCTAAGTGAGGAAATTTCAGGGTTTGGCCTTTAGTGATAATCCAACTCCCCAACTGGTCCTTCAAATGACACTTAAGATCAAGGTCCTGGTCATTTCTGCTCATTAAAGACCCCATGGCACATTTTGTAGGCATAGGAGCTCTGGTGTCCTAGCCAATTCACTTCTGCCTCCCTAAAATTTCACCCACCGTTTCAGTCCAAAATAATATCCTCCTTCCCTTCCACTCTTAAAGATGTGTGTGCATTGGCTGTTGTGATCTGCAGGTGGAAGCTGCTGGAATGGTTCCTGCAGTCAAAGAAGGGAGAGGAGCCTCCTCTAGTTGGCCTCAGAGGATGTTAAATATGCCTAATGCCTCCTTCTGACAAAAAGATAAAAAAACTTTTCATCTTCAAAGAGCTTTGAATAACTCCACTATGTTCCAATAACCCATTTAGTTTGTAATACAAACTGAATTAACTGGTTAAGGGGAAAAGTGCATGTGAATGGATCTGATATGAACTTTGTTTCAAATCAGCTCAGGTGCATTTTTACCCTTGGCAAGTTAATTCAGATTTGCATAACTGACAATTATGAAATAATCTAAATAACAAACAGCTGTCAGTAAATGGTAGTAATAACATACCAACCCTTAGCCTTCACCCACCATATGGAAACAACAAAGCACTGTTTGAACATTAATTCCGCCTTAAAATTGTCCCTGAAAGTGTGGGTTCTTCTTCCCATTTTACAGAGGAGCAAACTGAGACACAAAGTGGTAAAGTGACTTGTCATCCTAGTTCACACCGGGAGACAGCGGTGGAGCCAGGAGCAACCCAAAATTCCTGGGTCCCAGCCCTGTTCGCTAACCCAGTGTATTCTGCAGAATTGATGTCAAAATACCATCCAAGAACATCTATCGTCCCACTGCTTTAGAATCATTACACATGCTGCCTTTGCATGCCAGTGGAAGGTAAACGGAAGGGGGCTGTATCAGTATTTTAAAAGTCATTACTGACTTATTTTTACTGAAATCTCCAAAGAGAAAAAATCTGAAAGGATTTACCTTTATTCTTTAGAACCTGCCCTCTGTCACAGACAAGGGGAGGAATCTGTTCTTTTGCTACACGGACAAAAAGTAGCTACTAAAAATAGCTTTAATAGCAGGAAGTTACAGAATTGCTTCACTGTAATCTACACTGGTTACAATTCTAAATCAAAATGTAAGTGTGGGTGTGTGTAAGGGATAAATCGTTACCTGCTTGTGATACTCCTGCCCCCCAATGTCGCTTTGCTAGAGCAGCAACTAAGAAATTATTTGGGAATCATTTTGAAACATGCAAAGCTCTCAGTTTCAGTACAATGAGAGTCATCATAGATCCGTGATCTCTCAACATGACCAGATCACAATGAAAAAAATTCTCACTAGAGTAAATGATTCTTCAGTCCCAAATAGCTTGAGCCACATTTAAATTGTTCACAATATTTTAAAAGTATATTTACTTATTTATTTATTTGTATGACCATAGTACCTAGGATCTTCAGTCATAGGCCCCTCATTGTGGAAGGTGCTGTACAAACACAGAACAAACAAATAGACTTCCAAAGGGAGCAGTGGAGGCAAAAGACATATCTGGCTTCAAGACTAAGCTTGGTAAGTTTATGGAAGGGATGGTATGATGGGATGGCCTAATTTTGGCAATTAATTGATCTTTGACTATTAGCGGTAAATATGCCCAATGGCCTGTGATGGGACACTAGATAGGGTGGGATCTGAGTTACTACAGAGAATTCTTTCCTAGGTGTCTGGCTGGTGAGTCTTGCCCTCATGCTCAGGGTTTAGCTGATCACCATATTTGGGGTTGGGAAGGAATTTTCCCCCAGGGCAGATTGGCAGAGTCCCTGGGTGGTTTTTTTTTTTGCCTTCCTGTGTAGCGTGGAGCATGGGTCACTTGCTGGAGGATTCTCTGCACCTTGAAGTCTTTAAACCATGATTTGAGGACTTCAATAGCTCAGATCTAGGTTAGGAGTTTGTTACAGGAGTGGGTGGGTGAGATTATGTGGCCTGCGTTGTGCAGGAGGTCAGACTAGAAGATCATCATGGTCCCTTCTGACCTTAAATTCTATGAGTCTATGAGCTACTTCTGCCCTTTTTAGTTCTCGTTTGAATTTTAACTTCAGGCATTTGTAAACCCTTAAATATGCAAAGTCCATCCAAAATTGTTAACTGCCTGCAAAACCATGCCTCCTACATGAAGATGATTTTCGGTCTGCAGTTTGTGGGGAGGAAAAAGAAGGTGTCTGACATTAAGGCCCAATCATACTTTTTTCAAAGAAAGCTTCAAATATTTAAAACTTATGATTTACAATAAGAAAAAGTCACACCTAGAATGGCAACTAATCTACCAAGGTGAAGCTAGGAGCATAATTATCTTAAAAAGTAAGCCATCAAAACCCAGGAGATCTCCTGAAAATGCAAAATGGGCCTTAGCTGTAGTGCTGCTATTCTGATAAATAAGATTCACATAAATAAAATAATACAGCATTTCGCTGAGTTGAAAACCAGACTTTTTCCTGAGTAAACAGCACATTTTTCAGACATATTCTACAATGTCTATAATTGGATAATTCATCCAGTCAGGAAATAATTTATTTTTCCCCATCAAAAACTTTGATGAAAACACTTTTTTTTTCCCCATCAAAAATTTTCTTCCACTTTTTGGGGGGTTTTGTAGAAAAACTGAAAACCAAAAATTTCACTTAAAGCAGAAAAATTTAGAATTTCAATTGGCAGGATTTAAGTTCCTCAATGGCAATCTAAATGTTTTGTTGAAAGGGGAAGTTTTTGTTTAAAATGTTTGTTTTATCAAAAAGTCATTTTCCATCAACAAAAGTTTTGATGGAAAATTATTGACCAACTCTAGTAGATCAGTGTATGCAGGTACACATGTGTTAGAGACATATACATTCATAGTACACCCACACCTTCAGTACTGCATGCAGTTCTGGCCACCGCATCTCAAAAAAGATATATTAGAATTGGAAAAGGTACAGCAAAGGGCAACAAAAACAGTTAGGGTTATGGAATAGCTTCCATATGAGGAGAGAGAAAAAGACTGAGACTGTTCAGCTTGGAAAAGAAATGATTAAGTAGAGAAATGATAGAGATCTATAAAATCATGAATGATGTGGAGAAAGTGAATAAATAAGTGTTATTTACCCCTTCACATAACACAAGAACCAGGGGTCACCCAATTAAATTAATAGGCATCAGGTTTAAAGGAAAGGAAAGGAAGTACTTCTTCACACTACACGCAGTCATCCTGTGGAACTCGTGGCCAGGGGATGTTGTGAAGTCAAAAAGTATAACTGGGTTCAAAAAAGAATTAGCTAGTTTCATGGAGGATAGGTCCATCAATGGCTATTAGCCACAATGGTGAGGGATGCAACCCCATGCTCTGGATGTCCCTAAACCTCTGACTGCCAGATGCTGGGGCTGGATGACAGGGGATGGATCACTCAGTAATTGCCCTGTTTTGTTCATTCCTTCTGAAGCACCTGGCATCAGCCACTGTCAGAAGACAGGATACTGGGCTAGCTGGACCATTGGTCTGACCCAGTATGGTCATTCTTATGTTCTTATCCATATGATAAATTGTGGAATTGTGTGAGAAATTAATTTGTCATATACCTTTTACAGGCTTACCCACGTTCTGCCCTCTAATCTATTCTCCCCCAAGACACATTCCAATATTCCTAACTTCTGAACACCTTGAAACAGTTTGTCTCCCTCTCCCCCATTTTAAATCCAATTTTCACAGAAATGTGACCTTTCCCCCATAAATGTGGAAACAGACAATATTCAGACCTGAACCAGTGACACGTTTCAGGTCCCATATCTCTCAACTTTTCAGGGCTAGGAACATCATCAGTCTTAGAGCCCCAGAAAGGACAGATAAGCAACATTCTAATGGGTACAGCACTTCCAGCTAGCCCTGAAAGGTCCTGATGTACAGGGCCTTAAAACAGTGACTTCATTAGCTATTTCAGGTCATTCTTTAGAGCAGGGATTGGCAACCTTTGGCCCGCAGCCCGCCAGGGTAAGCACCCTGGCGGGCCGGGCCAGTTTGTTTACCTGCCGCATCCGCAGGTTCGGCCAATCGCGGCTCCCACTGGCCTCGGTTCGCTGCTCCAGGCCAATGGGGGTTGCGGGAAGCGGCGGCCAGCACATCGCTCGGCCCGTGCCACTTCCTGCAGCCCCCATTGGTCTAGAGCGGGGAACCGCAGCCAGTGGGAGCTGCGATTGGCCGAACCTGCGGACACGGCAGGTAAACAAACCGGCCCGGCCCACCAGGGGGCTTACCCGGCTGGGCCGCAGGCCAAAGGTTGCTGATCCCTGCTTTAGAGGTTTCTAAAATAGGACGAGTTATCATTTTTCTCTCCCTCTTAATCCAATGCAGTTAGCTCATTGCATCTAGAGACCCTTGAGGGATATGAAAAGAGCATCAATAATATTTTTTAAAATTCTTCCAAACAATTTTAAACATACAACACACATAGAATACAATGTGGTATGGTATTAAAGGGTTTAATTGATGCTCATTTAGGATGACCTGTATGACTTGCTCTGTCACTCATGGATAATGCATCCTTTCCAATTCGTGCCGATCATATACCACACACCCCATCATGTATCCTGCTATGTACAGAAAGTATCTCTTCTGTTGTCCCTTACAGAGATTCCCTTGCTGGCATGATAGAGCCCCGTGGGTTCCTGTAGCCCTGCCAAAGTAGCTTCTTCTTCCAAATGTTTAATTTATAATGGATCATGAGCAGTGTTTCTGCATTACAGAATCTGCTCCTGCTGCCAACAGAAATGGTTATGGAAGCCAAGATCACCTCCTGCCTTCTCTCATGAAGCCAAAATTCTATCCACCTCAAGCTATCAGTGAACAAGCCATGCTTAACCTGATCCAGGAAGAATGCCTCTTTTCCAGATCCTGACTCCAGTTCCATCACATTTGCATGCCCTCCTCTTTCAGATATCTTGCTGCTGGTTTGCACTGGGTCAGGGCTGGGATGCATCTCTTCCACCTGTTGGGTACTCCTGGCTAAATGAGTCTTGTTTTATTTCTGATGGGGGACTTCCAGACTGTCAGAAACTGTAATGAAACAGTAAAGACCCACTCATCTGAGTGATCCACTTAAAGACAACACCTAAGGAGTCATCTTTTCTACTGCCCTGGGCCAATGCTCAGGAAAATGTTACTCCTGAGCATCTGCCACCTAGGGGTTAAAGTAAGGAGGAGTGCAGTTCTACCTCCTTTCTGGATCTAGCCACTAAGTACATAGCGAGAGCTCTCCCTGCTTGGCTTGTGAGGTGAGAGCTCCTCCTCCTGTTTTAATCTACATTAACTTCTGCTGCCACCTAAGAGCACAAAGTAAATGCTTTGTCCCTAACCCTCACAGGCTGCAAAAGAGACTGGCACTGATTTGAGAGAAAAAAGTGTCAAGTGTGGGCAAGAATACATTGGAGACAGTGTTGAGGTCATCAGAACCCATTCAGCTGGCCAAAGCAAGACCCACTGCTGAGTCAATCATCTGTCTCACCCATTCAGCACCATGGCAGCCCCACCCCACTTCACCCCCCTCTCCGATGAATTTGCATCAGCCCCATTGGGAGAAGGGTGCAGAGTATTTGGAAAAATAAATATATCTTCCCTAACAAACAGCCGATTTACAAGAAACCACAGGAAAGCTTTATTCAGAGCCCTTAAGAAATACAAACTATCTTCTCAAAGACTGTAAAACAGAGTGAGAGAGAGAGAGAGTCCTGCCCAAGCCAATCATGTTTGTCAGGAGTGCCTCTTACCTCTCCCCACCAAAGTTATTTGGTTTGCTGCAGCAACCCTGACTGCTCCTACCAATAACTGCCCCTTGGTAGCATGGGTCTGCCTGGCAGAGAGCAAAATGTCCTACCCACCACACACAACAGTAATAGCTGAGCAAATCCTGCCAGATATTTCTCTTGAGAGCTGCTGATTAAGTGAGACACTGCTACATTCTGGATCCAATTTCCTTCCATCCCACTCAAGCGCTTCTAATTCCACATTCTGTCACTCCCGAGATGCTGACAACAGAAGCGTTGAATCTTGTTACTGAAAACTTACACCTGAGTTTCCTGCTTGCTGGACTATGCACCTTGATCATTTCAGACACGCTAAAGAGAGCAGGCTTTCACACTGAGTGAGAAGTATCAAAACTCATTTTCATTTGAACTAGAGATGGGCTGCAGCGGCAACATTTAGAGACAGATCTGGATTTTAACATCCCTCTCTCCCTCTAAACGATTAATTCAAGGGGAGCTAGAGATGAAGGGTGGTCTTGTGGTTAAGGCACTTAATCTCTCTGGGAATCAGTGGACATAAAGATAATAACCCTCCTTCTCCGCACCTTTTGTCTGGCTTGTCTATTTCAATTGTAAGCTCTTTGGGGCTGGGATTGTTGCTTACTATGTGTTTGTACAGCACCTGTCACAATGGAGCCCCAGTCCCTCGCTGAAACCCCTGTACCACAAATAACAAACATTAATAATGTTGGGATCTGGGGTTTTGGTTCAGCTCCCTAATCAATGTAGAGGCCAGCTGCAAAACTAAAGGTGGGACTGAACCAGAAGTCCTACGTTCCCATCCTCACCACACTCAGGGCTAGTCTACACTAGAAGTGCTAGAGCGGTGCAGCTGCATGTGGTGATGATGCGCTATGCCAACAGGAGAGAGCTCTCCCTCTGAGGCAGCGCTGTTCACACCGGCACTTAGGTTGGTGTAACTTATGTCGCTCGGGGGGGGGGTGGCTTTTTCACACACCTGAGCAGCATAAATTATACCAACATAACCTGTAGTGTAGACAAGCCCATAGTGTTTGGGGGTGTGATTTTAGTTCAAGTCCATCTCTAGCTCTAACAGAGAAACAAAAGGTGGGGATGACTGAGGCATGTGAATAACCTCACAACCCTCTCCCCCATCTTCCCATTACAGGAGACTGAAGCTGTGGGGTAAGGCTCACCTGGCCCACTCCCTTAAGACCATTCTTTTGAAACATCCCCCACTAAATTATTTTTCACTTTAAAAAACAAAACACCTAAGTTCCACTTATGATCACAAAAAAAAAAAAAAAATAGCCATCCCATAGCAACGAGTGAATGGACACACCCTTAGCTTCCTGTTTTCTCGGGCCAATTCCCCCAGCACAGAGCAAATGGGGCAAGAATTCTGAGACTGTATGCTAGACGCATAAGAAGCATCTTACAGGCGGATGTAAGCTTGGAATTACTACCGCACTGCTGTGCTGTCAACTGCCAAATCTCAGCACGTCATCAATTGAAGCCTTTCCACGGGCATATTCAAATTCTCATACTTGGTAGCAGAAATCTTTGCTTTTTGTTTGTGTGCCCAGATATATAGATTTAATATGTGCTAATGATATTATAACACTTAGAATAAATATTTCCCTCAATTTCATGATTTTAAAGGATAAAATCATGAATTTGAGAGAGATGTTTATTTTGGAGTTTTCATTAGGGATGATAGGATAAAAACCTCAAACTCTCCCTGCATTTGCAGCCAGACATGGGATTCTTCTTCATTTCCTTTGCTGAACTCTTGTTTATTATAATGTTGCTATGCTATACAGTTAAAGAGCTGCTGTGTTTTACCCCAAAGGTGTCTGCATTCCACTGACACATGATAGGATCCCTGTGTGTGTATCATCCTACATTTGTTAAAGAGCTTTGGATGGAAAGCAACTCTATACATGTAATGTGGTTAATTGTTATTATTACTTAAGATATTCCAAAATCCACCACTATTACGGTTTGAAAATTATTATTAAACAGTAGTCAAACTGCTCTAGCTTATCTGTGGATCATAGAATCATACACTTTAAGGTCAGAAGGGACCATTATGATCATCTAGTCTGACCTCCTGCACAACGCAGGCCACAGAATCTCACCCACCCACTCCTGTAACAAACCCCTAACCTAGATCTGAGCCATTGAAGTCCTCAAATCATGGTTTAAAGACTTCAAGGTGCAGAGAATCCTCCAGCAAGTGACCCATGCTCCATGCTACACAGGAAGGCAAAAAAAAAAAAACCACCCAGGGCCTCTGCCAATCTGCCCTGGGGGAAAATTCCTTCCCAACCCCAAATATGGTGATCAGCTAAACCCTGAGCATGTGGGCAAGACTCACCAGCCAGACACCCAGGAAAGAATTCTCTGTAGTAACTCAGATCCCACCCCATCTAACATCCCATCACAAGCCATTGGGCATATTTACCGCTAATAGTCAGAGATCAATTAATTGCCAAAATTAGGCTATCCCATCACACCATCCCCTCCATAAACTTATCAAGCTTAGTCTTGAAGCCAGATATGTCTTTTGCCTCCACTACTCCCCTTGGCAGACTGTTCCAGAACTTCACTCCTCTGATGGTTAGAAACCTTTGTCTAATTTCAAGCCTAAACTTCCTGATGGCCAGTTTATATCCATTCGTTCTTGTGTCCACATTGGTACTGATCTTAAATAATTCCTCTCCTGCCCTGGTATTTATTCCTCTGATGTATTTATAGAGAGCAATCATATCTCCCCTCAGCCTTCTTTTGGTTAGGCTAAACAAGCCGAGCTCTCTGAGTCTCCTTTCATAAGACAGGTTTTCCATTCCTCGGATCATCCTAGTAGCCCTTCTCTGTACCTGTTCCAGTTTGAATTCATCCTTCTTAAACATGGGAGACCAGAACTGCACATAGTATTCCAGATGAGGTCTCACCGGTGCCTTGTATAATGGTACTAACACCTCCGTATCTCTACTGGAAATACCTTGCCTGATGCATACCAAGACCGCATTAGCTTTTTTCACAGCCATATCACAGGATGCAGGAAAGGTAGATGCTGGATATCTTTCCAGTGATCATATCAAGGTCCAACTGCCAGAGCTTGTGAATATTTTAGAAAGATCAAGATGTAAGAGGCTTAACTAGTGAAGGGAGGAAAGGAGAGAATGTTGAGAGCAATGAAAGTGTGTGTGATGATAACAGAGACATAGATGGGCATTCTACTAAATTCTTTTGTTTGCACTCATGCAGTCACAGACTATTACTGCTCCCTTATCAGCAACAAGGATTAAAAGGGACATTACAATGTAGCTTTCCAATGAGTCAGCCTTTGCTGGAAAGTCATAAGGAAACTTCAGAGCTACTGTAAGGCATTTTGGTTCACTGACATTTGTCATAAATTTTATCAGTAGTTCATTGTAAATTTCCCTTCCTTAGTATAACCAGAGGAACTGGATGGCATTGCAAGGTGAATTGCAAGAACATCCATGCAGATAAACATGTTCAACAAATCAAACAAAAGATAGGTAGTAACTGCAGTCAATTAAATGTATTTCATTGTTTAGCTGGAAAAGAAAACACCCACTGCAGAAATGTGGAATGAACGAATTGAGAGAAATGGAAACATTCACTAGCTTAAAAATCTAATGGCAGGTAGTGAAGGAAAGATGGAGCAAATGAGACGGGCTGAGTAAAATAAATGACTGATAGCACTTTTATTACATCAGTACCACATGTATATGTACTATAACCCAAAGCTTATTGCAGTTCAATGCAGCAGTATGTTGTTATCTTGTATAGCTGAGAACCTTGCTATTATCAATTACCTGTAATAAATTATTATTTGGTAAAACATATATTTAAAATGAACTTTACTCAGAGACAGCCTTGTGCCAGAGGTTAGTATTGCAAAAGACATACTTGGCCAAATGCTGCTCCCCCCGGCACAGATGTGAAGGTGGAGTAACAAAATTACCTCCAGATTTACACCAGTATAATCAAGAGCAGAATCTGGTCCATTGTCTATAAAGCAACACTTCTTACTAGTCAACGCTGGCTAGAGAACAGAGGGAGCAAGCCGGGGAATCTCTCACTTAGACTGGAGCAAGCATCCGTCCTGTCATGGGAACACAAATATGTTGTTCTAAGTGTCACGAGTGATAAGTCCAACAATTGCCACACTTGAAAGAACAGTTAACGAAAATGTTACCCTAGAGCCCAGAGTCACCCACAGTCCTGCCATTTTAAAATTTATTATTACTTTTATTATTACTAGTCTCCCTTCCGGCTGTGCAAGTAGTACCTGTCTCCTTTCCTTTTCGGATACAGATTGATTCACACACTGTGTCAAAAGCCCCCCTTCATAGCTCTTTCTCATCAGTGCCAGAAAGGGGAACAAAGAGTCAAGGTAGATCAGCAATCCTGAAGGAGTCCTGATTTCACTTTCCACAGGAGCACAGACTTCACTGCAGAGAACATGACTTAGTTCAGTGGTTCCCAAACTTGTTCCGCCGCTTCTGCAGGGAAAACATCTTCTGTGAGGTTCCGAGCCGCCGCTTCCAGCAGCTCCCATTGGCCTGGAGCAGCGAACCGCAGCCACTGGGAGCCGCAATCGTCCGAACCTGCGGACGTGGCTGGTAAACAAACCGGCCCTGCCGCAAGGGGCTTTCCCTGCAGAAGCAGC
This sequence comes from Emys orbicularis, assembly GCF_028017835.1. Classification (NCBI taxonomy): domain Eukaryota; kingdom Metazoa; phylum Chordata; order Testudines; family Emydidae; genus Emys; species Emys orbicularis. Next base: position 91,385,316 of record NC_088690.1, read on the forward strand.
AGAACAAGTTTGGGAACCACTGGCTTAGCTCATGTTTGCCCTTGCCTCCTATTAGCACCATCACCAGTTTCTGGCCATATTCTTTACTCGTAATACTGGATGCATACCCCTTTCCATCAAGATGCCATGCATGACTGCAATTTTGTAGTGCTGTAATAATGTTAACCTGGCTCCCTTGTTATCATTATTATTTGTTATTTGTATTACCATAGCATTTAGGAGCTCTAATCATAAAGCAGGACCCCATTGTGCTAGCCATTGTACAAACACAGAACATTTCTATCATTGTCCCAAGCTAGATTAGGAGCTTGGCAACCAAAAGCAGGAAATAAACTCAAGGCCCTTGGCTTGATTCTGTGAGGTGTGATTCATCTTCTGTGAGGTTCTTGAGTTCACTGAGTTGAGTGGGAAATGACAATACTTAGCTTCTCATAGGACCAGGCCCTTGGAAATATCTTACAACAACTCATTATGAGAAATGACTTCAGTTGAACTAAACTGAATCAGGGCCGCCCGGGGGGGGGGAGGGGGAGCAAGTGGGGCAATTTGCCCCAGGCCCCGGGCCCCGCAGGGGCCCCCACGAGAGTTTTTCGGGGCCCCTGGAGCGGGGTCCTTCACTCGCTCCGGGGGCCCCGGAAAACTCTCGCAGGGCCCGGGCTCCCGGAGCTTCTTCCGCTCCGGGTCTTCGGCGGCGGGGGGTCCTTCCGCCCCAGGACCCGCCGCCGAAGTGCCGGGTCTTCGGTGGCAATTCGGCGATGGGGGCCCCCTGCCGCCGAAGACCCCAGGCCCCCTGAATCCTCTGGGCGGCCCTGAACTGAATTACACCTGTTGAGGTTCTCTGGCCCTATAGCTTTAAAAAAGAACATTGTCAATAATTTAAGCTCAAAGTTTGAACTGTTTAAAATTCATTTGCAATCCTCTTGTAGCTGTATTGGTGCCAGGATATTAGAGAGACCAGGTGGGTGAAGTAATGTCTTTTATTGAACCATCATCTGTTGGTAAAGAGACAAACTTTCGTTCTTCTTCTATTCTGTGTAAGTGCAAAACCTTGTCTCTTTCACCAACAGAAATTGGTCCAGTAAAAGATATTATCTCACTCACTTTGTATTTCTAAAATGCATTTATTAATTTTGGATGACCAAACTGATAATTGTGTGTTTTGGGGCATGATTGGATGGACAGCTTTGCAGCAGGAGTTATCTTACAGATGCTTTTCCTAAGAATTCTTCTGACACTGCTATTGTTGAACTGTAAAACTGCATGACCTCAATGCTAAATATTCTGCAGCCTCACTGAGTTTTTGTTTTTTGAATGGATCTTAGCATTCAGTTGAGATAAATCCCCAAAGCTCTGAGCCGTGGTACATGCAACTAACCAAACAGACTCACACTTGTGCACTTCTTCATCCTCCATTAAAAAATGACAGATTCTTCAGACAGAAAATTAGGTGAGCATAATCTTACAAATCCATTCTGTTTGTAGTTCACTTTATTTCAACTAAAAGGGGGTGGGGAGGGTTAGCTGATCAGGGAGCTAAAATGATCACGAACCCGAAACAGAGCATGTCTTTCTCCACAGCTATAACAAATAAAGAGAAAAATACACAGAGGTCTGTGACAGATAAAAAATGTGTAAGCAGAAAATGTGTGGGGTATTTTTTATGAAACTTTTTCACCATATATTTCTCTGATCCTCTCTAAGAATAGAGATCCTTCCAAATGTTTTCATAGCAAGGACTGTTGTTCAGTCATTGTAAATACTAATAATTTGGAGGATAAATGGCTACGGCAGGGGTCGGCAACCTTTCAGAAGTGCTGTGCCGAGTCTTCATTTATTCACTCTAATTTAAGGTTTCACGTGCCAGTAATACATTTTAACGTTTTTAGAAGGTCTCTTTCTATAAGTCTATAATATATAACTAAACTATTGCTGTATGTAAAGTAAATAAGGTTTTTAAAATGTTTAAGAAGCTTCATTTAAAATTAAATTAAAATGCAGAGCCCCCCCGGACCGGTGGCCAGGACCCGGGCAGTGTGAGTACTACTGAAAATCAGCTCACGTGCCACCTTTGGCATGCGTGCCATAGGTTGCCTACCCCTGGGCTATGGGAAAGCCTTGACGTTATCTGTCCAGGATCAGAGAACAACAACTATACTACACAATATTTCCTAAGGGGAAGCTGTTAAGATGAGCTTCACGGGCTCAATACCCAGCCCCTAATGTGGCCACTTTGTACTGCTCTAGCAGCCGGGAAACTGCCCTACAAGGATTCCACTGATGCAGTGTCACAGGGTGAGTGGGCCATTTAAGGGACTGGGGCTCAGCTGTACCATGTTCCAGGCTCAGCTCACCTTCCCAGGTGAAGGGAATAAGTCCCAGGGTCATAGGGTAGAAGATTGTGAGAGCCAGGCCTGGTGGGATACAAAGTGTAGCCTGAGTTCAGGGAGCAAGAGATGAGGAGGGAGCAGAGGGGCTCTCCTTAGCTCCTGGGCAGGTCTGGGAGTGCAGTCCTGCAGAGAGCAGGCTAAAACCCAGTCTGTCAGAGGAAAGCTCCAGCCAAAGGGAGTGAAGAGACTTTCCTTAATTCCCAGGCAAAGGGCCTGGGGACGGGGACTGAGACCTGCAGGGAGCAGATAGGTTCCTGAAGGGGACCCTGGGTCAGGGGAAAGGGCCAGATTGATATGCTGAGCTCTTATAGTGAAGTGTGATGCACTGGCCAGAAAGTTAGTCCACTGGCTTATATATGGGCCATTCCTCCAATGGTGTAAAACCGGTGCGGCCAGCTCTGTGCTGCCCACTCCTCCCGCTCTCTGTAGCAGTGGAGAGCCACAGGCCAGAGGCATAGCCGGTGGCAGGAAGACTGGAGCTCATGGAGCTCTACCTGACCCTCAACCAGCATTGTATTTCCCGCAGGACCACTGCAGCTGACATAGCTTAGAGACCCTTCGATCTCCAAAGGACTCAGGGTCAGGGAAGGCAGATAGTGCATTAGAGTCACCTTCCCCCTGCCAAGCCAATTCTTTTAGACTATTCAAAGTGAAGTTATTCTAAAAATCCAATGTACCTTTCACCCACGAAGGACCAATCCTGCAGCTCTTTCCTGGGGTGGGTAAACTGCAGGAATCAGCCTTTACCATATGACATGATTTACAAATACAAATAATCATGAGTTCAGGAAACAGATGGCATTCAGATAGCTATCCCTAAATAAAGGCTGTGTCTTGCAAACCCTCACTCTCTTGAGTGGCCCTTAGTCATGCAGATAGATCCATTCAATGAACTGAGGCTAGGTGGATGACTCAAGTCTTGTGGAGTTAGTATTAACTTATTAATTTTGTTTCATCTTGGCTTTATTGCTGTGTGGCACAATGTGCTATACTGTTCAAACTGGGTAAGGCTGCATAACACCTAGTTCTTTTAATCCATTGATTTCAAAGCTCTTCACAAGGATGAGTCAGTATCATTTTCCAGCTGGGGAAACTGAGGCTCAGAGAAGGGAAGCCATATGCCCCAGATCACACAGTATATCCAGGGCAGTGCCAGAAAGAAAACTCAAGATTCCTGACTCTCATTCCAGGGCTCTCTCCAGTGGGCCACCCTGCCTCTCCTTGCTGAAATTAATGGGAGATGCACCCATATATATTTTGCATGGATGGCTAATCATTTGAAATAGCAGTCTAGGCCAGTGGTTCGCAAACTTGTTCTGCCGCTTGTGCAGGGAAAGCCCCTGGTGGGACGGGCCAGTTTGTTTACCTGCCGCGTCCGCAGGTTTGGCCGTTCGCAGATCCCAGTGGCCGCGGTTCGCTACTCCAAGCCAATAGGAGCTGCTGGAAGCGGCGGCCAGTACGTCCCTCGGCCCGCGCCGCTTCCAGCAGCTCCCATTGGCCTGGAGCAGCGAAACGCGCCACTGGGAGCCGCGATCGGCCGAACCTGCGGACGCGGCAGCTAAACAAATTGCCCGGCCCACCCGGGGCTTTCCCTGCACAAGCGGCGGAACAAGTTTGGGAACCACTGGTCTAGACAATGGTTATATTTGGCAGCAGGCATTAAATATCTGGCAGGTAAAAGTGCAGCATGGTTTATTCTCAGTTTATTTCAATGAATGACATTTATTTCTCTGCTCTTAGACAGTACATGGACAGGCATGTGCACTTTCACAAAGGCGAGTTTTTCAAATCTAGCTGCAAGGCTAGCTCAGCACAGGATGCTAATAACTCCTGGGAAATGACCTTAGTCGGTGCATCAATCTCAGTTATTTTTTCAGTGCTTAGACTTTGTATTACACGCCCCACTCTGTTGCCCCCCGAGTGACCATATGCAGCAGGTGAGGTGACAGCATCTCTTTGTGTGTTGTTGATGCATTGGGTTGCTAATGTGTCTGTTTATTTTACATCTGCAGGGCGAGACACAGGGAAAATAATGAACTGAAAATTCAACAGGACTAAACATCAAAGATCTAATAGTAATAAAAATGTCTGAGCCAGCCAGAATGCAGCCAAAGTCCCAATGAGATGCAAACAGACTGGGGATGTTTTTACATCATAACTGGAACAGCAGATGTAAAGTTTCTATTGCTACACGTAGTGAGAGATGTGCTTGGGAAAGTGTTTCAAGGTGTAATCTAGATATATACTCCTCAGGAGAGATATCATATCTTCATTCTCTTTGGGAAGTACAACAGAGACCCACGGTGTTATATGCAGGTTATTACTGTGATTATTCATTGTAATTATGATGATGACACATCACAGAACTGGAAGCCAAGGACTCCTGTGCTTCTAATCCAACCTCTGACAAAGACTCCCTGTTTGGTCTTGAGCAGGCCACTTTGTGTCTCTTCTTCAGTCTCCCTGGCTAAAATAGGGATATTTGTATCTGCCTACCTCATAGGAGGTGGTGAAGGTTAATTCATTGTCCATAGACCTTTGTGAAGATGAACTGCTCTCTAGGGATGCTGATACATAGTCAAAATCCTTGAGGATTTCAATGGAATTTGGAGCAACAAATTAGTCTTGGTAACTGAGGGTTTGGATAATGAAGAGAATTTTCAGGTTTCCATAATGGGCTTTGGGCTGCAAGAAGGATTTTATTGGGGGGAGATACGAGAGACTGGGTTCAGAGGTTCCTGCAGGTTTTTCTGCCTTGACACCCATAAATCTGATCCAAGGGACATAGATTTAACTACATTGTGAGGGTGCAGAGTCTGGGGCTCTATTCCATTCCCTCCCCCTTTCCATGCGTGTATCATGTAGATTTGCAAGGACAACTGTGCAAACTGCCCTCTTCCAGCTCCCCTGCCCTCAAATGCCCATCGCTGGTGACATTATTATGGCCATGTTCTTTGAAAGCACTGACATTGATTCAGTGTGCGTTGGGTTTGCCAGTGCTGACTGCGCAGAGCAGCACCTAGGTCACACTGATGGAGATTCCCATTAGAGAGAAAAAGGGTGGGTGAGGTAATATCTGTTGGTGAGAGAGACAAGCTTTCGAGCCACACAAAGCTCTTCCTCAGGTCTAGGAAATATACTCCAAGCATCACAGTTAAATGCAAGGTGGAACAGATTGTTTATAGCACATATTCTAAGGGACCATTCAAGGTAGAGTGACTCTCATTGGTAGACATCAGTGGGGCTGCGAAAACCTTAGTTATTGGGTGCACAAAACTGGGCCAACTGGACTGTAGGGCCAGTTTTTAATCATACCGAATAACACAGAGAAACGTCTAAGCGACAGTGAGAAACGTAGCAGACAAACAGAGACATTGCGCAAAAATATTTCCACAGCCTCGTCAGGTTTCTGCTGAACTTGGCCAGGGGCAGAGTCAAGATCTGTGAATTTTGATGATGTGCTAGAACAGCATGTCAGATTGAGGTATGTTGGCTAAACTGTGGAAGGTCCAGGATGGTAAGGGCAGGATTCAGAAGCCTTGGTAGAGCTCTGTGGGGATCTGAGGCTAGGAGGACATGAGATGCTACATGTCAGGATTGAGTGGTCTATCCAGAGCAAGATGGATGGAATTTACCCAGTAGTTACTCCGCTGCCTCTAACCAGAGCTATCAATCCTTCATTTTCTTAAACATAGAAATTCACTCTCTAAAAGGAAAAATACAACAACAATCCTTGAACACTTAGCTGATGTTGATATCAAGCATCTTTCCTTTAGTGATAAAGTACTGAAATCTCAGAGCCCATCTAGCTTAAGATTTTCAGCCAACAGAACTATGGAAAGATAATTCGCACAATAGCAGCTACAGCGACAAAAAACCCAACACCCAGAGATGTAAAATATACACCTATGCATGAGAAATACATCTTTATTATTTTCCCCATTGTAATGAAGGAGGAAGAAGGATACTCCTTTGTAATCAGTGAGATTTGAAGCTCTTTTCAAAGGTGCTTTATTCTCTTTAGAAAGCACTTTGGAAACTGTGTTCAAGATTTCATGCAAGTAATAGAGAACCAAGTGCCACTTCAAAACCTTCTGTTACGATAATTGCCAGAATAAATAAGGAAAAGAAAAGGAGTTTGCATGTCCCCAAACACTCCTCACTGTGTCTGATATATTTGCTCCTCCACTTGCCCTCAATATTTGATGACTTACTGATGGCACGGGTAAGTGGTAGCCAACAGAAACTGAGTCACTAATTATAGCATGACCTGTTGCTAATTGCTGTTTGACTAGCCCCCACTGTTGCTCTGTTGTTATGCTGAATAAATAGTATCCACTCTTCTCTCGGCAATGTTTACAGATTGTAATTTCCCACTCAGCCATGCCTCAATGTTGTAAACAATCTCCCATTAAAACCAACAGCCTGTTGTCCAGCAAACATTGCTCAGTCCAAGCCACGCTGGGTGTGGGAGCTTTGTGTTACCTATAAATAGCGACTGATGTATAAATATGCTAAGTGAATGTGACCACCACCTTCTTGGCCGGCACATGCGGGAATGAACCTGGCTTCTCCAGTGCTAAACACATGAGCTGCTACAGCTAAAGAGCCAAAGTTCTCTAGCAGGATGATGTAACTACTCACATCCTCTGTGGCTGAGAACAGCGAGGGTCCTGTAACACACACTCACCCGTGGGTTGCATAAACATAAACAGATAAATAATTATAGTCATTTGGAAGTTGCAACTACTTGTTATTTTGTTTCAGTATAGAGGGCCAGGTCTTCCCCAGCTGGTGCTTCACTGTGGATTGATGCCAATGTACACCAGCTAAGGATTGGCCAAAAAGTGCTCCTTAACAGAGAATTGCCCAATTCTACCTATCTAAGGTACTTATATGGCCCCCATTACTGTAATAATCTTGAATGTGTGTATCTTCACAACACCCCGTGTGGTAGGAAAGTGCTATTATCCCCATTTTGCAGATGGGGGAGACTGAGGCACAGAGAGACTAAGCACATTAATCCTTCAAAGGGCATTAACCTAAAGCAAACTAATTTGGCCACTTTACTTCTGAAGAAGAGTGACTGACTAAGGGGTTAATGCACTTTAACTTCACACCTTCAGTTAATTCATCTTAACATTCCTGAACATCCCTCTTCAGAGAAGCCCTACATGACAAAGGCAGCTGAGAGCAAAAAAAAAAAAAAAGACTCTCCTGAGGCAGCTAAATGTCTACTTATCAGGAACTACTTGTCAGGAGACACCTGACACCAGGGGCAGCTCTAGGCACCAGCAAAACAAGCAGGTGCTTGGGGCGGCAAATTACCAGGGGCGGCATAATGCTGGGGCTCCAGCTCCGACCTGAGGCAGTATCCTGGGCTGGATCCTGACCGCCCTGTTGTTCACTGACCGGGGCTGTGCGGCGGGACAGGGGGAGCTAGCTCAGTGGGGAGCATGTCCCTGCCGCTCTCCCACGGGCAGCGGCCAGCCCCCTCAGGCAGGAGCCAGTAGCACGGCCCTGCCCCGGTCGCGGAGTAGGGGGTGGTAGCGGAACATGGCGGCCGGGTGGGCCGCTCCTCCAGCACTGGCTGCGGGCTCCTCCTCGGCTTGTCCCCGCCTCCGCCTCCTCCTCCTCCTCCCCCCTGCGCCCCCTCCTGCCCAGGGAGGGGAGCAGCAGCCCAGGCTGAGCCGAACTCGTCCCGCTGCGCAGGCTGAGCCCGCGGCCGGCTTGCGGGGGTCCCGGGGAGTGGGAGGCCCGGGCACGCTGCCCCGAGGTCACCAGCCGCCAGCTGCTCTGCCCTGGACCCCGGCAGCCGAACCCCACAGCCGCCCCAGCTTGCTCTGCGTGAGCTACAGGTGATACCCCCCGCCCTGCTGGCTCTGTCCCTGGCCACGCTGCGGGATGACCGCCTGGGACTCTGGGGTGTTGCTGAGGCTGCCCCAAGCCAGGCTCCCCGGGGTCCGCTGCCCCTCCAGCCACGGGGGCCCTAGGCCAGTGTGGGAGCCGGGCCACAGCCCTGCTATCAGAGCCTCCTCCCCTCCCCACGCTGCATAGCAAGATGTGGGACCGTGGGCAGGGCTGCTACAGCCATTTCAGATGGGGATTGGTGCCCGGGGAGTGGAGGTGATTGTGACTGTCCCTTTAAAAACGGGACATCTGGTCACCCTAATTATATTCAACACCAGTCTGCCACATCTTGTCCCTATTTAGATTGTGGGCAGGGCCTGCCTTTTATTTGTGTTTCTGTGTTTGTACAACACCTAGCACAATGGGTTGTGGTCTCAGGGTTCTACTCTCATGCAAATACTAAATAAATACTAATGGAATGAACTGGCTATTGTTTATATTTATCTGTATCTATGCACCACTCTTCTCTGAGGCTTAGATGTGTCAAAGGCCCTATGCCACTAACAGCTAATGGAGATTCTTGTTAAGCAGTGGGGACTGAGAAAGAAGGTAAATTAATTATCTATGACCAACACAGCAGATGTTTTGAGGGATGTGTGTGTAGGGTGGTAACATGGATGGTAATTTCTCTCTGACTCTCATTGCATCTCTCAATTCTGGACCGAAATGCAGCACTCCTAGAAAGCAAACAGCCCCTCCCTGGGATGGGATCCCATCCAGGAGGAAGCATTAGGATTACCAGACCCGGAGATCATTCGGTATAAAAGATAACAAATGGGGGGAGGAAAGAGAACTTGCAGAAACATTCATGCTATAAATACCTTAATGGTTAAAGGGACTTGAGATAAGGAAACAAAAAGCCATTTACTGGGAAGGAAAAGGCTTGATCTCTGCATTTTGCCTTTTCTGAGAACTGCCCATATGAGCAAGAGTGACGAGACACAATCCTCTGCCTGTTTTAATGTCCAAACAGATTTCAGTGCAAAATGTTCCCCAGACCGTCCTGCAGGTCCAGGTTCTCATCAGAAATTTTTTTTTTTTAGGATTAATTTTCCAACTTCCTTGAAGCTTGATTCATAATTTGTTTGCTTGAAGTCACCTTTGCAACCCCATTTTTATAGGATGTGTTCACATCAGTATTTCTAATGCAGCTGTCATCATTGGATCTAGGTGCCTGATGATGAAATGGTGGCTGTAAATTCCACCTGGTTCCTTAGATTTGGGACAAGCACACCCTTCAATCTAGAAGTGATAGAAATTGCATCATTGTTGAAAGTTGCATGGCTAATACCTTGAGGGATATTTGTACAAGTTCTCCCTAAAGACTCTGAGATTTTAAGCTTCTTCCTGCAAGATACTGGGCACCTTAAATTCCCACTGCAATCAATGAGAAAGGAGGGTGCTCAGCACCTTTTCACAGGGGGTAGGGCAGTAAGTCAGAAAGAGGCTCCGTTCACAAGACAGCATTATGAAAGTCAAGAGGAGAATAACTTCCACTGTTGTATGCTGTGTTGCGGTAGCTGGGTTGGTCCCAGGATGTTAGAGAGACAAGAAAGGGTGAGGTAAAATCTTTTATTGGACCAACTTCAGAAAGGAGAACTTCTCGAAGAGGAGAATAAGTCAGCTTGAGAACATCTCTTGTAGTCTACAGAGAGGCAGTGTGGTCCAGTGAATACATGGGTGGCTCTACCACCTGTTACTGTATGATCTGGGCAAGTCACTTCCCCTTTCTGTGCTGGTATCCTCTCCTGTGTCTATTTGGTACATAATCTCAGGGACTGTCTCTTACTATGTGTTTGTAGAGCACCTAGCACAATGGAGTTAGAGCAGGGGTTCTCAAACTAGGGGTCGGGACCCCTCAGGGGGTTGCGAGGTCATTATATGGGGGGTTGTGAACTGTCAGTCTGCACCCCAAACCCCACTTTGCATCCAGCATTTATAATGATGTTAAATATATAAAAAAGTGTTTTTAATTAATAAGGGAGGGCCGCACTCAGAGGCTTGCTATGTGAAAGGGGTCACCAGTACAAAAGTTTGAGAACCACTGGGTTAGAGACTCCAAATGTTACTATAATAAAAACACCCATAATGATCTTCCACTCAGCAAAGGAATGTACCAAACTCCATCTTCTCCATGTCCCTGGTCTGCCAGCAGAACACAATCTTACTGATCCTCTCCATCAGCAATGCAAGATGAAAGGAAACAGGTCCCACTGCCATCTCAGCTACAAATCTCTCAATAAGCTTTGCAGTGTGGGCTCTACCTGCTGAGGCTTTGTGGGTCGGGAAGTTTCAGCCTGATTTGATGCTAGCCCTGCAGTTAATAGTGACTCACTAACAGGGCCGGCTCCAGGGTTTTTGCCGCCCCAAGCGGCAAAATAAATAAATAAATAAATAAGCCACGATCGCAATCGCGAAAAATAAATAAATAAATAAATAAGCCACGATCGCAATCGCGATCTGCGGCGGCAATTCGGCGGGAGGTCCTTCACTCCGAGCAGGAGTGAGGGACCGTCCGCCGAATTGCCACCGAATAGCTGGACGTGCCGCCCCTCTCCAGAGTGGCCGCCCCAAGCACCTGCTTGGCAAGCTGGTGCCTGGAGCCGGCCCTGCTCACTAAGAGGTGCAATTCCTTCCACCTCTAGGTTGCTACTTCAGATCTGACCCAGGCTGGAAGTGATTGAGTCTTTCCCAACTCGGTTGGTTTGTGCAGTGGCCTGCGTGAACTGAATGGTGGTGTTTGGGGGGTTTGGTTTTGTTTTTTTCTCAGTTCAGTTCTTGCGGCTAGAGGTGTGCGTCACAAAAGCTGCCATCACATTACAGAAGAACTAGCATCTTCATTGGCAATCTCAGCAGAAAGGTCACAGACCGAATGGATGATGAAGGCCTAAACTCCCTTATAACCCTAGGGATGGGTGGTCCATTCAGGTTGCAGTTGAGAAATGGTGGAAATGGCAGGCCACATTGGCATTATTGTGTGGCTAAGAAAATGCATTCACCTTCCAGAGCGGTCAGTGCAGGCCCCTTCTCCCCAGCTAAAGACACTTCAACATTTTAAGATTTGTTTTTCCCTAACGATGGCAGCCCTGTAAATAGAGCCCACTGCGGAGAGTCCATGAGCCCATTTGCATAGTTCAGTAACATGTGAGTTATTTCAGCTTGCACGGTAATTTGATACTTAGTGCAACAGAGTCGATATTTAATCAGCTTAAGGATTTAGACCAAAGATCAGTAAATGCCATAATAAAACATCCGTTTTAAAAAGAATACCATCAGCTTGCTTTGTACATAGACCAGAATGATAAAAGCTATGAATCGAGGCATTAATCTGCAAGGAAGAAAATCCTTCCTAATTATAGCCTCAAAATGCTAGGCTATGAAAAGCCATTATGTTACTCCTGTGGGAATTCTGCACCAAAAAATTAAAAATTCTGCACCAAAAAAATAAAAATTCTGTGCACAATATTTTAAAATTCTGCATTTTTTTGGTCAAAATAATGCAATATAATCCAGCTAGTTTCAATTATTTTGGTAATTTATTTAAACTACAATACAATGGATGGAGAATGTGAGTGGGGAGCATTGGAGGAAATCACCAAGCCCCCTCTGTCTAATAGTAATGTAGCTAGTATTGACCCTTTACTTCTAATTATTAGTCAACAAATATATGCAGCCATATGCTCAGTGTTACATCATAGGCTACTGAAGAGCAAATGAGGGTTGGGGACTCAAACTCACAATTTATACTGGGTACTGACCATCTCCAAAAAGCTCAGTCGCAAATAGTTCATGGAGCACATTTTGACAGGAAATGTTTTCAGTCCAAAAATTTAGACCAGTTCTAATCACTAAAGCACCATAAGCATTTATAAGTCCATACTGTCCATACTGTCCTTTACAATAAGGCTCCTTTACACCACTCTGGCAATGTAAAGGAGCCTTAAAATTTTTACACCTGTTTTATACTCCTGCGGGAATTCACTAAGAACAATGGTAATAATTCACTAAAGAGGCAGGCTGCTACATTCTCCTCTGCCTGAGGGAACAGAGCCTGCCCCATGCCTACCTCTTCACAAATACCCCAAAGCCCTGCCTCTCCACGCCGAGCGTGCTGCAATAGCGAGCGAGAGGGACAGAGTGTCTTTCTCTCACACATGACTACCAAGGCCCCTCCGAGGCAGTGATTTACATCTTTACTGGCTGCTCTGCATGCCCAAACCAACCAGTCTGCATTGCCAGGGAGTAGGCACATGACCACTCTTGCAGCTTTCGTTTGCTTCCCCGTCAGAAGTCATTTTTCTGCAGGTATGCAAAAAAATCTGCGGGGGCCATGAATTCTGCACACACGCAGTGATGCAAAATTCCTCCAGGAGCAATTGTGTGTCAATGCAGGTAAGATATCTGCACATATTGGTCTGGTTCTAAGCCAAAGTCCATTAACACCGTTTATTCCTCTGTAATTGCTGCACACTTGTTTTTGAAGGGATACAAAATCCTACTTTGGGTAATAGCTTCAACAGGAGTGCTTGACCTCATTGGTGAGCTACTGGATCCCAGCAACTGTACACAAATAGAGAAGACTGGGAGGAAGGGGGAAAAAAGGAAAGAAAACAGCAGCAAGCATTTGGGGATTCCCATTCTCAGATCATTGGCAGTGCTCTCTCACACACCCCACCGTGCTCTACAATATGTGTTATCCAGTTCCCTCCAATCTGTACCAATATAATTGTCACAGGAAAACAAGGATGAATAGACAATTATGGAGTCATTGGGCTTAATCTTGCCCTGCAACAGCAGCACAAAAAGGACTTTAAACTGCCTTAAGCAAGCAGTTGAGAATTCCTGCAGCATGAGGGCATGTAGGTGGCATGATGGGAAAACCAGGAGGTAGGACCAGAATGCACAGAATTCCACCTGATCCTCGGCCAATTGAATGACTCTAATTGACATAACCCTCTGGCTGCTCTAATGTATATCAGGGACCAAAGCAGACCCAGGATAGCAAGGGTGTGGAAACGTGGCATAGCTGTACCTCTGCCACCTCTTCTCAGCCCTCAGATGGGGCCAGATCTCAGATGCACCTGAGGATGGAGCCTGTTAATCCTCCTTTTCCTGTTGTGGTTTCCGTAGTATAGACAGTGGAAACCACTTTCCATGTGTCTGGTTAAAATAAACTAGAGGAAGTTGTGATGCTCAAATGGAAGGATGAGCTACAGTAAAAATAACCTCCAACATGTAAGCAAATGCATGAAAAGTAATACTAAGTATTATTTCTGTACTTTTTCTACATCTAGCTTCATATTCTAAGTTAGGTTGAAAGCTCTTCAGAGCAGGGACTATGTCTTTATATATAGACCAAATACTGATTTTGCCCCAGATCCCTCAGTAACCCCCTCAAGGATTGAACTCACAACCCTGGGTTTAGCAGGCCAATGCTCAAACCACTGAGCTATCCCAATCATTCTGAAGTGCATTGCAAAGCTATTTATAATAAAAGTATTTTGGTTCTGAACCTGCCTTTGAAATCAGCCTTGATTTCTTTTGAGGACACTAGAGCAAATACGGTGCCACAGTTACAGGGCCAGCTGCACCTCTGTCCCCTTTGTGGTCTCTCTGAAGGCACCCCCTCAGGTGTCAGCCCTTTACCTATCATCGGGTGGTACACCCTGGGCTCCAGCACCCTGTTGATCAATCGTGCTTACCCCGCAGGTCCAAGAGAATCCAGATTACAGTGATTCTTCCCTTTGGGCGTCTGCAACCAGTGTTGTGCAGTGACCAGACAGCCTTCTTGAAATCAAAGTACTGTTCATTTTAACAGTAAGAAAAAGCATTAGAGAAAGAGGATTTTAAAACAACACGCAGGCTACACTCATGTCTGTGTTACCTAAAGCCCTGCCATTCCCTGGTGGCAATCTAGACAGGGCAAACTTTTTCCAGACACCGTAGCAGGTGCCTACATCTTAGTCCAATTCCCCAAAATATCTCCCAATCTCTTGAGAGAGAGTCCCTTTTAATACAGCCAGAGTTCCGTTGTTCTTGTGAGCTCCTGGGCTTTGGCCTTGCTCATCAAAATTAGTTCTCTAAGTTGGCTGGAGTCAGGAAGTAGAGAATTTTCAAAGTTCATAGTTCAGACATTGTCTCTTAACTGTTTACTGAGGGGTGACTTGTCTTGAGACATTCAGAGATTCCAAGGCCAGAAGGGACCATCTGATCATCTAGTCTGTCCTCCTGCGTAACACGGGACATGGAACAACTCCAAAATAATTCCTAGAGTGTGTCTTTAATAAAGCATCCAATCTTGACTTAAAAAATTGTCAGTGATCAGCCATCACACTTGGTAAATTGTTCCAATGGTTAATTACTCTCGTTGTTAAAAATGTATGCCTGATTTCCAGTCTGAATTTAGCTTCAACTTCCAACCATTGGATCAGATTATACTTGTCTCTGCAAGACTGAACAGCCCATTATCTAATCAAACTGTAATCAAGGAACCCCTTAACCTTCTCTTTGTTAAACTAAATAGATTGAGCTCCTTGAGTCTATCACTGTAAGGCAAGTTTTCTCTTTTTGTAATTAGAGTTTTTTAATTTAAGTAATTTAATTTAATTAATAATTTTTAATTATGGCTTTTCTCTAAACGCTCTCCTATTTATCAACATCCTTCTTGAATTGTGGACACCAGAAGTGGACACAGTATTCCAGTAGCGGTCGAACTGGTGCCATATACAGAGGGTAAAATACTTCCCTCCAGCTACCTGAGGTTCCCCTGTTGTAGGCAGCCAAGGATCATACTAGCCCTTTTAGCCACAGTGTCATACTGGGAGCTCATGTTCAGCTGATTATCCACCCTAACCCCAAAATCTTTTCCAGTAACTTCTTCTCAGGATACAGTTCTCCATGCTATAAGGAGGAAAGGATGGGGGAGGGATAGCTCAGTGGTTTGAGCACTGGCCTACTAAACCCAGGGTTGTGAATTCAATCCTTGAGGGGGCCACTTAGGGATCTGGGGCAAAATCAGTACTTGGTCCTACTAGTGAAGGCAGGGGGCTGGACTTGATGACCTTTCAGGGTCCCTTCCAGTTCTATGAGATAATATATATATGGAGATATACCTAAGTAAGTATGGCCTCCATTCATTGTTCCTTGACATATACACTTACATTTAGCTATATTCAAACATATATTGTTTGCTTTTGTCCAGTTTACCAAGCAATCCAGAGCTCTCTTTCAGTGACCAGTCCTCTTAATTATTTACCAGTCCCCCAACTTTTGTGTCATCTGCAAACTTTATCAGTGAGGATTTTGTGTTTTCTTCCCAGTCACTGATAAAAATGTTAAATAGCACAGAGCCAAGAACCAATCCCTGATGGACCTCATTAGAAACACACCCGTTCAATGATGATTCCCCATTTACAATTACATTTTGATAACTTATCAGTCAGCTATTTAATGTGTGCCGTGTTAATTTTATATCATTCTATTTTTTTAACACAAAGTCGTACAGTTCCAAGCCAAAAATGGCTTACAGAAGTCTATTACATCAACACTATTACCCTTATCAACCAAACTTGTAATCTCATTAAAAAAAAAAAAAAAAAAGAAGAAGATATTCTTTCCCTTCCTGCTTTTTTTCCCTGAAAAATTCTTCCTATTAAACTAAATCAACATGTTTACACCGAAAACATATATAACCAATAACCAGGTCAACATACATTGTTCATGTTATTACAGAACAGCTCCAGCACCGTCAAATATGTCACTGAAACAAATTAAGGTTAAGAGTCAACCCTCCTTCTCCATTAGTTGGGAAATTCTCAGTTAAGGTGCCCAAAGGAAAATTTTATTCTGCCCCTCCTATTCCCAATCCCTCCAATCCTGGGTCAAAGGCACAAGGTGGCCAAGCAGTGATTTCCATCTGAAGGCTGTTTAGTGGCCTTAATGAAGTCAGTTTGTCTCAGTCCAGATGCCATTGAAAAGATATTTCTGTCCCCCAAGATCACAAATGGACTACATGTTCTTAGAGGCAGTTTTAGAAGAAAGATTAAGGGAGCTTGACTCACCCTCTCAGCTGGCATCTCTTGGTCAATGCTGGGATACATTGGTGGAGGGTTTGGTGGTAGAGTCGTCCATTACCTGTACTCTGTACCCACACTATTTTCAGGACTTCTGGACTCATAGCTAGAAATGGGGAGAGAAGACGCTTCACTTGCAAAGCACAAAACAAGTAAGTGAATTAGTATCAGGCCAGAAGGCCCGGACAGGCTGCTGTGTGCAGCACAGGGAGTTCTTTAGCTTTCTTCTCTAATGAAACTAAAAGCTCAACTATATTAGCATAATCTAGATAGTCCATAGAAATCTGGCACTTGAACCACACGAGAGGACCAAGGACTTCACATACACTGAAACCATCTGGCAAATATTTGCAGCTAGAAGGTAAATTCTGTTTCACAGCTTGATGGGAGGAACAGCTTGGAATGCTGCGTAATGAGGGTTTTAACCTGACTTGCACAGTGTCAGGTCAGCAGCTTGTCTTCCAGGGGAACCCCAAGGTGTATTATTACACGCCTGTTAAATTGCCAGCCAGGGTTAGAGCACTCGGTGCACAAAATGCCAGAATCAACTGTCAGAGTCCTTACGCCTTGCTCTATTTGAGTTTATAATTCTCAGTGTGCTGCCTGGTTCTCACAAAGCTCCTACACAGTGCAGGCACTTCCTGGCCAAAACTTACTCCAGTGCACTAGGCAAGCACTTTTCAGATTCAAAGCCCTCTGTTCGTACAAATGGTAACAAATACAATAAATACCTCTGCAGCTTTTACGGGCTCTTATTGTTTAAATGTTACTCCACAAACTGAGGTAAACAAACATGCACTTTGGAATCATTATGGACAGTAATATTTATGAGCTGACCTTCACAAGCCATCTATGCCTTTAAGCCTCTGCTCTTAAGTACAATTTAATTTCTATCTTCTGGCCAATAGCAAGGGTTACATTTTGTAGGGTTTTGCCACATAATTACATGGAGGGCTCTTAATCTAGATTCATTGGGGGTGATTACCTACCTGATTACAATGAAGCAAATCAGCAGCAATTGCACTGAAGTCAATGGAGTTATACTGCTGTAAAACCAGAATAAGAAGAGACTCAGGTTCACTGACTCCTGCCCCACCCTCTGGGAAATTTCATAGGTATTCAAAAGAGAGAGGGGCAAGTAAATATGTTAGCTGAAGAGCTAAGGAAACAACTTCTTAGCATATGCACAACATGCCTCCGGGGGCACGTGACCAGGATTCACCACCGAATTTGGTCCGCTGGTTGGATCATTAGCTTCCCCGGCCTGGGCTGGGTACTGACAGGGAGTGCAATGTGAATGCTGATCCATGCACCCCTAAGGCATCTTAGAACATGAACTGTACAGATGACAGGGACTGGATGGTTCAGGGACTTAACTCATCAGTTCAAATGTAGCTCCAGTTAGTAGAGATTAGAAAGTCATTCCCATGTGAAGGTTGTTCAGTGACCTATGTCAGATGAGTTGGTGGTCTCAGTCGAGATCCCAATCAACGGGTCCACATCCCCTCCCCGCCAAATACCCCATGACAACTGATGTTTGATATTCACATGCAAAAGCTTTTGTTAGCATGAAGTTCAGGTTGCAGGTACTCAACAGTTCCCATGCCCTTCCACATTGTGAGGGTTTAATATCCAAAACACAGTGTTGACACTTGCCACCCAACATGGGCCTGGTCCCCATGGGGACTGTAATAGTACCTGAGAAATTGAGAATATAACTCTATTTTATCCCACAGTAACAAAACCTGCCATTTTCTCTGTGCTCCCCACAATTCCAAATCAGTGCTCTTATTGACACAGCACAGTGGATCCTCACAGTGATCCATGCAGCACCATTGATCTGGGGAGTACTTGGTGGTGGCAGAGATCACACTGGACAAAGGCGCTGAGGGAGGGTTAAGAGACAGTGATCTTCCTGAAGAACGGTTTATTAAAAAGGGCAGAGTTAAGGTTGTGTGGGAGTGTCACCTTACCTGCACATTTCCAGGTTTTTCATCATTTGAGTTTTGGGAATTAAGCTCTCATGGTCTCATGCAGAGCCGAACGCACTAAGTACCTGCATTCTTATTGCCATGTTAACAAAGTTTTTACGAGTGAATATGCACCAGGTTGACATTTGATTACTAAAATAATTGCTGATCCCTATCTGCAGTATGAGTGATGCATGCCAGTTAGATAAGCCTAAAGCAGTTAAAGAGCTAGTGGCTGTGGCGATACTAGAGAATAGAATTCTGAAGCAAAGACAGATCCCTGGGTTGTTGGTTTGTGACACATGACCAGGGCCGGCTCTAGGCACCAGCGTCCCATGTGCTTGGGCGGCCCTTTTCAAGGGGCGGCACAACAGCCTTTTTTTTTGCTTGGGGCGGCAAAAAACCTGGAGCCGGCCCTGCACATGACTCAAAATGCTTCTCAGGCTTATTAATAATTTCAAAGCAAGTGGAGTCCAAGCTCAGGGAACAGAATGCAAGTCTGGACTGTGCTGTAGAGGGGTTGAGTTCTCGCTTGTCCACTTTATAGTTTCAAGGAGTACGGACTAGGTCCAAAGGAATTGGATTGGATCGAAATTCCACCAAATTTCAAAGGAGTTAGATTGGGTCGCAATAGATGATGGGAAATTCCAGTCTTGATCTCTCAAATTAACTATGTCAGATTCAAGTAAGACAGTGGTTTTCAAACTGGGGTACATGGGCTCTCATCAGGGGGTCCATGAGAAAAATGCTGTAATGGTGGACAATGTATTTTATTTCGTACAGAAGTTTTCAAACCATGGTGCGTGCCCCCATAGGTGTGGAGGAATATTCAGGAGGTCAAGCGGCTCAGCTCAATTGAGTTACAAGTTTTGGTTGTGCCCGCCCCCCCCCCCCAATCCAGGCAGGCAAGGTGGCCTGCTGAAGTGAGTCAGGGGGGCGGAGGTGGTGCTGTAAGCTCAGAAGTGAGGGGCATGATATAAGTCCAATGTATGAGAAATATATAAGTTGCATGTATTCAGGACATCATTACAGGCACTTTAGGAGAAAGGCAGATAAGTGCTACCTCAGTCAAATGGCTTCCAAAACCCAAAGCCAAACAGCCCCCACTGTCACTTGAAACAAATCATTTGTCATTCTGGCCTCTCCTCTCCCCCCCCCCCCCCCCAATCATGCGTGGGAAAAGTTCTCAGGATGAGATTTGTCATTTTCTTCTGCTAGATTCTAATTTATGTAGTTCTGGAATAGTTTCACATAGTCTCTACTTCCATTGTTAAAGCTGTTTATACTGGGAACACATTCCCAATCCCCAACTGGGATATATATTTATAGGCACATGTGCACGCACATACACAATTTGTTTAAAATACCCTTTCCCCCTAAAATCTCCTCCCTGGCTCCAGCACAGCATTTCCTCAGTGGTATCCTACCCTGCCTTTGAGAACCTGTTCCAATGAAAAAAATCCATCACCCATCTCTTCGGGAGGGATTCTCTTCTCACACCAATCTGATACCAGTGCAAGTTGTGACGTTGACATAAACTGTGACTGTATAGATCATTGTTGCAACCACTGTTATATATTTGCAGCAAATATTGTACAAAGGTTGTTGTGTGAGGTGTCTATAAAAAGGTTATGATTATGCTATCTGTATGTGTGTATCATTTTCGTAGTTGAAGTTATGAGTATTGGCTATGTACTTAGAATCAAAACACATTGAGATACAAGTAGCCTCAGTGAAGCATTTGGTCAGCTTCTTGAGAAAGGACTATTCTCAGTAAGTGCCCAATGAAGAAACACTTAACTGACAATGAACTTTGGGAGATGCCAATCCACATCTGAGCTTTCCTGGGAATGTTCAAACTAACATGTAAACAATGGCGTCGGCCTCTAAAGAACTGAGTCATGCATGAACATGTGACTTGCCCATGTGACTCCAAACTCCATCTTGCTGCTGTGATTTTCCACAGTAAGAACAAAAGGGTGTCCTTCCACAGGGCTGAGAATATAAAAGGCCCTGAAAACCCCTCCATTTTGTCTTCAATCCTGCTTTTTACCTCTTGAGGAACTTTGCTACACTGAAGCTCTGAACAAAGGACTGAATGACCCATCCAAGCTGTGTACTCCTGAGACTTGATTTGAACCTGCAGTTTATTCCATCACTGCTACAAGCCTGAACCAAGAACTTTGCCATTACTGTATGTAATTGATTCCATTTAACCAATTCTAGCTCTCATCTATATTTCTTTCTTTTTATGAATAAACCTTTAGATTCTAAAGGATTGGCAACAGAGTGATTTGTGGGTAAGATCTAACTTGTATATTGACCTGGGTCTGGGGCTTGGTCCTTTGGGATCAGGAGAACCTTTTTTCTTATACTGGGGTATTGGTTTTCATAACCATTCATCCCCGTAACAAATGGCAATGATGGTGATACTGGGAAACTGGAGTGTCTACAGGAATTGCTTGTATGACTTCTAGTTAGCCAGTGGGGTGAGACCGAAGTCCTCTCTGTTTGGCTGGTTTGGTGTGCCTTAATAGTAAAGGAAACCCAGCCTTGGGCTGTAACAGCCCTCTTCTAAGCAATTTGTCCTGAATTGATACTCTCGGTTGTGTCCCGCCAGAGGCAGCATCGTTACACAAGTCCACTGACTTCATTGGAGATACTTCTGATTTGTGCCAGTGTGAGAGAGAGCGAACAGGTGCTGCGTCTCCAATACCTCCATGTCTTCCTTTGAAAATAATTCGAGGATGATGCTCTATTCTGGCTAATACAGACGCTTAAGTGCAATGTGCTTTTATCAGTGAGGGAGGAGATTAGAATTAGTTGAATCATTTGTTGCAAATTTAGTCCTTTTTACTGGTCATGGATTCCTCAGGAGCCAAACCAGGTTTCTACAAATGTGGTGTTTACTCATATATACACCTCTACCCTGCTATAACGCAACCCGATATAACACGGGTTCACATATAATGCGGTAGCAGCAGGGCTCCGGTGGTGCTTTAAAGGGTCTGGGGCTCCGGCTGCTGGGGGGAGCCCCGGGCTCTTTAAATCACCACTGAAGTCTTGCCGCCCCTACCCCGCTATAACGGCGTTTCACCTATAACATGGTAGGGATTTTTGGCTCCCCACGGCCGTGTTATATCGGGGTAGAGGTGTATATATATTCACCCCAACGTTATTCTAACAAATTTCATTCTAAGTCTCACTAGTCCTTGGTCACTAAAGGCTCATTGCATGGTTTCTGCTCCTCGAGCACCCATGAAAAAGGAAGAGTGAAGAACAAAAGATTCTCTGAGGAAGTGTTAGCTGCTGTAGCACCCTGGTCACTGAAGTTGCTGCAGGACAGAGGAGGCTAAAGTCTTGATTGGAGTCAGTCAGCAATTCCTAATGAAGATTCCTGACACTTGGTGTCAATTGATGGGCTCATGAGACAATTGGGTCGGTAACTGGGTAAATATATATCTGGGAGGAACAGGAAATCTTGAGGAGCTCTGAGGGGGAGCTGGGAGAGAAGTTGTGTGGCACATGGGGTATGCTCTAGTAGGAATTGAAACTGGTGATTAAATATACATAGGGTAAAAAGGAAAGAGCCTGGGTGTGTTTGTGACTGAGGGACCTGAAAACAGGCTCGGCCGTATAACCCGCTCTTTAGATTACAAATTAATTATATGGATTACTTAAGAATCCCCAGTTATTTCTTTGTGGAGTGACAAGTTCTTGTCCCAAGATCAGGCCCAGTGTTATTCAAATTATTATATAGTTGGGAACCCCAATGTGCACAGTTGCAACATTAACAAACTATAGGAACTCTTCTACAATTAAAAATAGTTTATTATACAGTTAGCACAGTCATGAACACCCCAACTCAGTAAGGTAGATAGAGATACTACAGAATGTACATCTGCACACCCATATACTCCCGCCATCCCTTGCAGAACAATCTGAAGTGTTAGCCATCATCTTCCTCATCACCACCAGTGGACATCATTCTGGCACCTCCCAAGGACTACATCTCTCTCTCTTACCGCCCCTAGGCTGCGATGCCACTTTTATAATATGATATGCTGACAACACTATGGGTGATGCATATTCAGTAGGGGGTATTTCCCTTATTTGTATATCCTTACCTTACTAATTTTGAAATATCCTTCTATAGGTTAGTTTATTAATGATCTTAACATATACATCAATTCGTTACCATGGCCCTCTTGTGGATGTAGCTCATGTACATCAGTTCGTTGCCAGGAACCTCTTCTGGCTGGGTCCTGTTCCTGTAGTCAGAAACTCCCCTTAAGCACTAGTTTCAGCTCCCCAGTATTTGGGGTTTTTGTTGGGCCGTGTATCTGTGCAAAGTTTATTTGTTCAAATTCATAGGCCTAAAGCCTTCTGCTAACTTGCTGAAGCTAATGTCTGACAGGATAGAGGCCTGTAGGTTCCTTGCATTACTGCTGAATATAATTGAAAGCAGTGAATATAATAAAGGCAAGCTAGCCCACTGGGACAGATTCTGTGAAGTCCACTAGATATCTCACTTTGCCAATCTACTTAGTGACTGGTATGCAGGTGTTTTGGTGATGAGCAGCAGTACAAACCCTAGGAGATATAGATTGACAGCTCAAAAACTTTTCTTAACATATTTAACAGGAGACCAACAAATAATGGAAAATAAATATTGCCCTTTTCACTGAATTTTCAGATGCATAGTTATCTGTGCTTCAATATGTAAAACTTCCAGGGTTCCTGAACATACTTGTGAATCAAGTGACCTCTGGAGTAATGGTAAACTAAACTCATTGCCTTTATTCATGACAATATTGGCAAATCATCTCTCAGCCACCTCTGGACACTTCACTTGGAGCATCTAAATGATTCCAAATGGTATTTTCATACATAGAATCTAACTCTTCAGCCCCTAAAAGTAGAGCCTGTATGACTAATTGATACCCTCTCTTGAATAGGGCAGAGGTATGTATATCCTTCCAGGTCATTTTACAATAAAGCACCCTTTAAATAATAATGCAGTGCCCCTCTATTTGGGAAGATGCCGTAGCTCCAGCACAACATGAAACTCCTTTAAAAAAAAAAAAAAAAAAAAGTTGAGCAGTATGTAGCCTGCACAGCTGTAGGGAGGATGGGCCATATTTTGCAAGTCAGTTCAAAGGCAGACGTCTCTCGATGACATATGATTTCCTGAATCTCCTTCCTGTCCACCTGATGACTCTGAGGTTTTATCTGACATCGCCACTGATGCATCTTGTAGGCTTTTATAATCTGTTTTACTGGTGTATTAAGGGCGTTGTATCACTTGCAGCTAAGGTTTATCTAGTTATTTTATATATGCTGTCTGTCCACCCTTACATGGGGACTATACTAGAGATAGGATAAATGATCCATAAAGCAATGTTCATGTATTGTAATGTAGGCATTTTACATTGGCAGGTCAAAGAGTTTAGAAGTCCTAAAGGCTCAGGGTTTAGGAGCTAGGCATTTTGTAGCCAATATCTATTTTTCTTTTATATCTGCTGTGGTTTGTGTTACTGAGCCATTGGTATTGGCTTTTTTTTTTTTTTTTTTTTTTTTAATGTATTTATTTTGTAAAGAATTTTGAAGCATTTGTCTGGGGAATAACATTCCCATAAATAATTACATGGACTTTGTAAAAAAATTAATTTAAGAAAAAATGTTAGGCCAAATAATTGGTCTAAGTAACCTTGACGGGGTCCAGTTAATAAATAATAAAAGAAGATGCAGTCAAACTGTTCCAAATTTTGTTTTTAACAAAAGAGGGTCAATGTTTTATGCCAAAATATTTGCCAAAAAAAAAAAAAAAAAAAAAAAGTTCTTGGCTTTAAATCAGCTCTAAATAATAAATGAACATACTAATACTTTGCACTTAGATCTCACTGTACATCTTCAAAGCACTTTATAAACATTAAGGGACTCAGCCACATGGCTGCCCCCTGTTACACGGGTCAAAATCATTATCCCCTTCTTACAGATAGGGAATCTGAGTCAGACTTCACACAGGAAGTATGTGGGAGAGCCCGGTGGGAATAGGACCCAGGATGCCTGTTTCCCAGTCATGTGCTTTATCCAGAAGAGCAGCTTTTCCACATCATTAAGTGATGATCCCTCCTCAAGTCATAGCTGCAAGTCTAGAGCCAAATCTGAAAAAAGCATCAAGTGTCCGGAAAAAAAAGAAGGAAAAAAAAAAAAAAAAAGACTAACTATGGACTGTAGAATTAGTAAAATGCACCCTATGCAATGTATCCTACTTTAACAACTTTGTATTTCTGCGCTGGTCAGATCTCTTAGGCTAGGTCTACACTACCCGCCTGAATCGGCGGGTAGAAATCGATCTCTTGGGGATCGACTTATCGCGTCTTGTCAGGACGCGACAATCGATCCCCGAATTGACGCGCTTACTCCACCAGCGGAGGTGGGAGTAAGCGCCGTCGACTGGGAGCCGCGGCAGTCGATTTTGCCGCCGTCCTCACAACAGGGTAAGTCGGATCTGATACGTCGAATAGCGTAGCTGAATTTGCGTATCTTAAATCGACCCCCCCCGTAGTGTAGATGTAGCCTTAGACATGAGTGGCTTCTAATTTAATCTGAACTTCCTTCAGGAGAGATACTTGGGGACTCCACTAGCCACAAGCAGTCTGTCATTAGTCTGAAATGCCACCAAAACAGGTGCATCTGCTCCCCCTTAAACTACTGGCCTACAGCCCTGGTGTGATCCCAGCTCTGCTCCACCTTGAGCTAATTGTTTAAGGCTGACATGTAGCCAACAAACTGAGTCTGCAGTAGGCAAAAGGAAGTCTGGGTTGAAATGCTGGACAGTGTTTCTCAAGTGTTTGTACTCCCAAGAGATATTAACCGAAAGCCACAAGTTTCTTGGAAGCATATCTGTTGTTTAACTGGACGCATGAAGGAACACACTATGCCCTAGTGAAGGCTAACAGAGCCAGAATCAAAGTGCCAGCTATTAATATGCTGCTCTTCCTGGGGATAAGTAGGCTAGTGTTTGAATTTTAAGGGGAAATAAATTGGCAACAAATTAAATAAAGTGGGACTGCCTGCTGACTGCACACTGAGCAACAGTTGCAGATAATTAATGCTGTGTTCACCACTCAAAGTCCCCACCAGGACAGCTCTTCTTTCTGAAAGCACCGTTCCATTACTCTCCTCCAGTTTAATAGAATGGCTGCAAAGACCCACAAACTGTGGAGTTTTCACCCAATGGAACCAACAATCAGATCTCTTCCAGGGCTGGGGACACTTCTTGGGGAGGGGGCAGGTTTTTAAATCTTTGTATAGACTGAATAGTATCTTCCCCTGTGATTTCAATGGAACGGCTCAAGGAATAAGGTACAAGGGGAAAGGGTATCAGAAACTGGCCTGATGCAAGCTCTGTATCTCTCTATCAGCTTCTTTGCTTCCTCCTTCTCCCCTGTCTCATCTTTTTCCCATATTGTTGAAAACCTACCTCATTGAAAGCAACAGATCAGGTGTTCAACTTTCCAGTAGCCTGACAGTGAATTACATCATGACTTACGGGGTGAGGTTTGGATGGAAACAGAAGTTTCAGCCCATTTAGTTCAAGTCACTTGTCTATTATGCAGAAGAACCAGTTGTCTCCTAGAACTAATTGTGAATTGCTTTGCTTTTGTGGAGATAGATGATGTCCTGGTTACACCTGAAACATTGCTTCAGATAAAAGCCTGAATTGACAATCAGTTGCCTTTCTGCAACAGCTAATCAGCCATTTGAGATACAGCATGGGAAAGGGCAGGAGAACCAGAGGTATGTGCTGGGTGAAGAGATCTGGTCTAGGAAGAATAACTGATTTCCCTTTTCTTTCTGTTTTTTGTTTGTTTTACATTAAAGAATTAGGGAAGATTGCTGAAAAATGTTTGTCAGCACAGCAGCTGAATTTCATGTTATCTGCTGTATGTATGTACATGTCTTTTACAATAAAGAGAAAGGTGTGTGATTGGGGACTAGCAGAAAATGTGTAGCTATAAAATATTGCTCTAATGATTCATATCAGAAGAAAAGGTTTTTTTAAAAAGCATTTAGAAAAGTCAGTGAGAATAAAAAATTCCTGTCATTAAGAAGAAAAAGGAAAACTATTTATAAAATCTTTTCATATGGCTGGGCTGAGTGTGTTTTGACCTCTCTTTTCAATGTGATTCAGGCACTTCAATGCAAAACTAGAACATTGATTGCCACTTATGATAATGAGCAGCTCCCGCTCACCTGGGCACTGCTAGCCAGACATGATGAATAGTGCTGCTGGGGGTGACCGCATGGGGGCAAAGGGAAAGGAGGAGTTTGCAGAAGCAGTGCATCAGCAGGAGCAGCATGAATAGGATTTTAACCAAGTGTCATGCACTAACAATGGCCTCATTGCTTCTAACTCACAGGGGAGGGCAGTTCTAGCCTCCAAACCTAAATAGTCACTGGATGAATTTTGAGTATGCCCTAGGGAGCAATGGGGCATGCAGATAAGTACATCGGTGTAGCAGGGAATATTTGCACCTGCAGTTGTACGGTGGATCTTTTTAAAGCGCTCACTTGCAAATATAAAGGGCTTGTCTACACCAAAGCTGGAACCGAAGCAACCAAATCAGTTATCATTCACACTTTTGTTCTTTTGGTGCAAGTCTGTATGTGGGCACTACTATTTTAGTTATATTGAAATATGCTTTTAATCGAAAATAAGAGGGCCCAGCCCAGGAAGTTTATGGAATCCCATCATTGGATGGGAACAGGTTAGACCAGGGATCGGCAACCTTTCAGAAGTGGTGTGCCGAGTCTTCATTTATTCACTCTAATTTAAGGTTTCGTGTGCCGGTGTTTTTGGAAGGTCTCTTTCTATAAGTTTATAATATATAACTAAACTATTGTTGTATGTAAAGTAAATAAAGTTTTTAAAATGTTTAAGAAGCTTCATTTTAAAATTAAATTAAAATGCAGAGTCCCCCGGACCGGTGGCCGGGACCTGGGCAGTGAGTGCCACTGAAAATCAGCTTGTGTGCTGCCTTTGGCACGCATGCCATAGGTTGCCTACCCCTGGGTTAGACAGATACCTGTCAGGAATGATCTAGGTACACTTAATCCTGCCTCAGTGTGGAGGAATGAATTAGATTACCTCTGGATCCCTACATTTCTATGAGTCTATGACACAGACTTGCACTAAAACTACTAATTACTTGAATCCAATTTAGCAGAGCTGGTCAAAAATATCCCCCTTCCCCCCATAAGCATTTTGGGGGCTTTGGGGATTTTGACAAAACCTGAAAAAAAAAAAATCATTGAATTTTGACCAAATAGGTATTTTTCATAACAATAAATGTGTGAATGAAAAATTTCCAACTAGTTCTACAACTGAGTTGTTTCCATGCATACAAGCTAAAAAAGGTTTTCAAGCCAGTTAGAGAGAAAGGTTCTGCATTCATCCTTTCCCATGAATGCATGTGTTTTCCTATTTACAGAAGCATCAGTGTGACTTAAATTGTATGTAACGGGTTTTTTCTCCCATTCCTTTCAATCAAACAATTGCCTCTGCAGCCAAAGAGAGAATAGAATTGGCAGTGGGAAAAGGCTTGAGAAACAGACTGAGGCCTTGTGCCCACCAGGTGCAGCAATCAGTGAGCAGCATTTGGTGTACCCAAGTCAAGTTGCACCAGAGCAAAACGCGACTTATTGCTTCCTACTGTTAGGGTTACCAGATAGCAACTGTGAAAAAACGGGACAGGGGATGGGGGGGGGGTAATAGGCACCTATAAAAGAAAAAGTTGGGACTGTCCCTTAAAAAACAGGACATCTGGTCACCCTACCTACTGTAGACAGACAAAGCTGTAATGTAGTAGACAGGACACTAATGGTTGAAACTGGGGCAATTCCCCCATGTAGATAAGGCCCATGATAGAAATGCCACTAACATTAAAACATTATGACCTAAAGTTGTATCCTTTCCGTATCCTGTTGTAACTCCACATAGACATCAGGTACAGATTGTTGCCTCTCAAATACCTGGGGTGGGAATTTCAAAAGCACCTAGATGACTTAGGAGCACAAGTTCCACTGAAAGTGCTCCTAAGTCATAGACATTTTAAAAATTCCTCCCTTGTTCTATTCTAATACTAACCTTCGGCCAGCGATGTGCCTCACTATAAATGCAGAAATGGATGCACTTTCCTCCTTCATTTCTTTCACATGCACAAGATGAAAATATTGTCAGATTTGTTTCAGAGTCAAGCCCATCTTGGAGTAATTCGATCCTCAGAAAATAGAGGCTCTACCTAGAGCAGACCAAGCACCTCCCACTAAATCACAAATTCGGTCTCCATCAGTGGAGTTTGGATGCAGGGTAGAAAATGCAGTGACGTGGTTAGATAACCCTAGCCCCATGCACAACCAGGTGTATCTAAGCTCATGTTTAAGTGAACTCTGGCTACCTGCTAATAAATTGCCACCTGCTCATATGTGGGCAGTGGTGAGTCTGTGCACAACAGTCAGGATTGCCCGGGTAGCAAAAGTGTGTCTTTTGGGGCAATACTTTTTCCATCGTTGGCTACACAATATAACAGAGTTGGGTTACAGAGCTAGTTCACAGCACCAAACAAACGAAGGCCCTGATCCTGCTAACAGATCTTGAAATAACTTTACTCATGTGAGTTTAATGGGATTTCTCGAGTACATTTGTGTTAGCAGGTTTGAGTCCCAAACAGGGATTTTCACTCACATTGTTCACTTTATGGATGGCACATAAGATTCAGAGGGGTAGCTATGTTAGTCTGTATCCACATGTGCCATAAATTCATGTGCCAATGTATTTATGCCTGTATCTAATTTTCACTCCATGTATCTGAAGTGGGTTTTTTACCCACAAAAGCTTATGCCCAACTAAATCTGTTAGTTTTTAAGGTGCCACCGGACTCCTCATTGTTTTCACATAAGATTGTTACGGTTCATTTATCTGATACAAAACAAATTGCATACAGCTTAGCAAAATCTAGAATAAGGTGCACTCCCTGCCCCAACGAGCTCAAAGTCCAATCCAGGCAACCGCTGCTCTGAGACTTGGTATCATGTTACTGGTGAGAAGATCCAGGTAGAAGGAGAAGAAAGTAGAAAAGGTGGTCCAAATATTGGGGGGTGAGGGGGAGAAACAGAAAGAAAAGATCACAAATGGGGGAGAGCAAGAGAAAATCAAAGCAGAGATTTAAGCAATGATGTATTTAAAATGCTTTTTTAGGTGAGGAATTTGATGCTATAAAAACCAGGAAGCCGGTGGGAGGAATGTGCAGAGCAGCTATGAGTGTAGATTATCCCTCAGTAACTGAGAATTTAGGATGGGTTGTCCCTATTACTTCCTATTAGCATCTTATAAAGATCTTCCTTCTTCCTCTAGGAGAGCTCACTCACCCAAGAATTCACCTTCCCATCATGTAGTTACATCCTGAGCGAAAGAGGAAATCTCAAAAGAAATATTTCGTTGTTAATCCATCTTCATATCCCAAGGAGCCAGGAGATCTGGGCTCCAAGGTGAAATATGCAGGAGAGCAAGGAAGAGACTGAATTGCTTCACCTGGACTCATCACATGACACGGCTAAGGGCTTGGCTACACTTGCAAGTTTAGAGCACATTAAAGCAGCCCCAGGCACCCTAACTCTGAGATGTCCACACTGGCAAGGCACGTAGAGCGCCTGGACTCTGCAGCTGGAGCGCTCCTAGTAATCCACCTCCACGAGAAGCATAAAGCTTGCTACGCCCCGGCTGAAATGCCTGGCCGTCAGTGTGAACGAGGTGTTGCATTACTGCACTGGGATTGGCCTCTGGAAACGTCCCATAATCCCCTAAAGTCAAGTGGCCGCTCTTCTCATTGTTTTGAAATCAGCTGTAGGCATGCGCTATCCCCTTTCAAAGCTCTGTTTCTGACAGCCAGCTACCATAATGCACTGCTCGTTGTGGCATTGCAAGAGCTGCCAATGTGGCCACGCCAGTGCACTTGCAGCTGACAGTGTAAACACACGGCAGCGTTTTTCCTGCTGTGGTCTCCGAAGGCTGGTTTAACTCCAGTGCTCTACATCTGCAAGTGTAGCCAAGCCCTAAGAGTCACATGTACTGTAAATCCTGTTCTCCGGAGTATGAAATACTATGGCCAAAATATGGGCTCTTGTAATGTCGTTCTGCAAATGTTTATGGTACACAACTGAGCCCAGGCCTGTTACATGGCATTTCTATTAATTACTGATAGGAAGAAAGTACCAGTGCAATTAGAGCCAGTTTGCTCAAAGGGTAACAATGCTCAGTGATTCAAAAAGCAAGCAGAGAACTGAAGACTCTAAGTCTTTATATTCATAGGGGGAAAATCCTGCTCCATCATGGCATATAGGGCCTCCCGCAGCAAAACCTAGTGCAATTCAGCTGTTCACAGGAAAGAAGAAGGAGGTATGGGGGGGGGGGGGGCAGAAGAGGGCCAGGATCATAGGATACTCAGACTGGGCAGTGGTCTGGATCTCCCTCAGCATGAGAGTGGGCCATGCCATACATGGGGACCATTACACACCTAGTGGCCAAGAAACAGCCTCAAACTTTCACCCTTTTCTGCAGCCTATAGAGTTCCTGAGAGACTTCATCACTGCCATACGGGCACTTTATGCAGCAAGGCCCCAAACCCCCTGATTTCCTCCTGGCACAGAGTATGCCCCCTCCCACCACCATGTGGAGAACAGGGGAAGCCTCCACAGGGGGCATTTTGGGGGATGGACTGGAAGTAGGGTTACCAACTTCGGTTGGATGAATTCCTGGAGGTTTTATCACATGACTATCTTTAATTAAAGATCAGTCTTTAATTCCTGGAGACTCCAGGACAATCCTGGAGGGATGGCAACCCTAGCTGGAAGTGAAGCAGAGGCAGTCCATGGGTAAGCCATTGAAGGCAGGGGACATGTTAGGGGCAGGAGGAGCTATGGCCAGGGCAGACCTCCATTCCCAGCTACCCCGAGGCACATAGAAGCTATGCAAGTGGAGAGTGCTGCACTCAGCAGCCCCAGAGAGCCTTAGCTTGCATTGGGAGCCAAACTGGCCCCCAGAGTAGGGGAGGTGAAACTTGCTCCTCCTCTTTCCCTCTGATGGATTCTCAACCAGCCCTGCCTGCAAAGATCCTGGCCAATAATGATAGTATCTGACGTTTACATGGCAGCCTTCCTAGATTGCAACACGCAAGCATGAAGCCGAACTGCTATGCAGTCCACACAGTAAAACAGCAATCGCCGCAATTACACTGGAAGGGCAGCTGCCAATGTAGCGAAGCCTGCTCAGTGTTCAAAAGCGCACAGCGCCACCAGACTGCATACCAGTTTAAAACAGGAAGCTAAGAAGAGTACTGCAAGCGGGCGGGGCGGGGCGGGGGGGGGGGGCAAAACAAGGAGGCAGAATACAGTATCTGAAGGAACATGGGGTTAACATCCTGACATTTACAATAAGTGCACTGCGATCGCTAGTGATCATGGATGTCAGGACCTCTGTTTTACAGTCCATGCAAAGAAAAGGAAGGTCAGACCTGCAAGCAGCAGTCTGGGCCTGTGTGTCTGTGCCCTGGAATGCATCTCAGCAGCGTTCCCTGTTTGATTCAGTACTAACAATACTACAGAGCATCCTGTACGTGATACTATTTTTGCCTGGGGCTTGAACTTAAGTGAAGAATGGTAATCACTGTATACAGTGTTTGTCATTTTTCTTTTCAGAAGTCATTGGGGTTCTTTTTGTGGTGTTGTTTTTTTAACATGCCTTTGTCTTAATCACCTAAAAATGTTCTGGCGTACCAAGTCCCAGGCTTTGAGTCTCTCTTGGGTTTCCTATTTTTGGCTCCTCAGGCTATGCTCTGATTGTTTAATCAAATAAAATAGTAATAATAAACAAAAGCTGCAATAATAAATGTCCCGGGACCCAAAAGGTTATGGTGGGGACCAGCCGTTTGCTGAAGGGGAGGAACTCTGCCTTGGTAAAGAGAAGGAACTGATGGGGAGGAGAAAATAAGATGCAGAAGAAGGGAAGGGGTTACAGAGCCAAATGTCCCAGAAGACTTCAGGACTTATCTGTCAGTTGACATAGCAGAGAGAAAAAGCAAGGAGTGAATAAATGAGTGATCCAGTCAATTTGAGGTGTTGGGTTTGCTGCCAGCCATATGTGGGAAGCAGGGGCTGGTCACCTGATACTCTCCCCCCGGGTGGGGGAGGCGGCAGAGAAGGGAAGAAAGTGGAAGGAGCCTTGGTTCCTCCTCCATCCATCCCTTTCCCTCCACACACTTGCCAGCTAATTCAGGATTATCTCCTGATTACCAGATTGACTAGAAGAGGGATATGGACTGTTGGATAAATTAAATAATTCTGCTTTTGTTCCAAGGATGGCAAAAGGCTCTGAAATATTAACTAAGCCTTGACACCCACCTCATCCTCCATCAGTTAACATTCATTATCCCAAGTTTTCAGATGTGGGGGAGGAAGTCAGAGCAGGGAAGTGACACTGCACATCAATGACAGAACAGAGACTGGAACCCATGACTGCTTATCTAACCACTAGGCAACACCTGCCCTCTCCAGACTACTACAGCCTTCTTCTGCTTACCAACAGCATCCGTACAGTATTTTCCAGACTGCACCTGATAACTGTAGTAAGGTGAGGAGAGTTTCTTCTAAACGGAACAAGAAGGTTTCTCTGAATCGTGCATGGATTATTGTAAATGTAGCCAGCAATGATTTTTTTTACCAGGAAGTTCTCATAAGGACTGATTTGTAGTGAGTGGGAGGACCGAAGAAAGTGGCTTTCTATTAAGGTCATCCTGAGAAGGCCCATGGCAAAGTGCAATTGGTAATTATTTTTTCCAGGTGCATTTCAGACAACTCTGCAGTTCCATGTGCAGCAGCCCACACTGTTGTATCCAGCCCCTTTTGCCTTGTCTCATGTCATATAATTACCAGAGTCCACATGCACCTGTTTCAGGAAGCATCAGCAAATCAGAACTCTACCCACCCTCCTGAAGAATCAAATCAGTTTCTACTAAACTTTTCCATGGAAAACATTTAGATTTTTTTGGCAAAAATTCAAATACCATAAACTTTCAGTCCAAAAAACAAAAATTTCAGCTGAAAGCCAAAATATTTTGATTCAGAAATGCTGCTGCAATGCCTCATGGGATTTGTAGTTTGGGTGCTTCATAGTCCTATTTTTGTCTATAGGCCGACCTCCCAGCTCAGATTCCATCTCCCGGGACACACCATGTTCTCCCATCTTGGAGAAGGGAGGCAGTCCACGATGTATCAAGGGAGATGCAGTCTTGTTGGAGAACCTGAATCATGGAAGGACATGGGGCAACTGAATTACTGTTCCCACAAGGCACTGTGACAGCATGTCCAAATTGAAATATTTCCATTTTCTGGTGTGTGGGTGTGTGTGTGTGTGTGTGTGTGTGTGTGTGTGTGTGTTTTCCCCCCAAACAACCAAAGATTAGACACTTTTCACAAAAGAATTTGTTTAGTTGAGAATCCAATTTTCTGTCAAAAACAGTTGTGATGGGAAATTCAGTGAGCCTTAGTCAATACAGCATTACAAACAGATCTCAGAGATGCAAGGTAGTGTCAGATCCCTACAGAGATTACAGTTCTGTGTAGAGATGGTAAACTGACCCAGCCGCAAGTCAGGGGCACTTATTTATAGCATATAATTTTACTTTATTTATCTCCAGCAGGATAACTCAAATCAAAAATCAGCATCTAGCACCTAAGTTCAGTCTTATCTGCCTAGGTATTTATAAAGCCCCAATCCCCATGGTATCGAAATACAGTGTCTGTTCTGGAATTGGAATTTCCCAAGCAGTGTATGCTGGCACAGGTGTTCCTAAGTGGTTTCATTTATCATCTTGCATAATTATTCTCTCAGTCATGGCTGTGTTGAAATGTTAGCACAGATCCCATCAGCAACTGTGTTAAAGTTTTCCTTGTCATACCCAGCTCCAGTTCTTCCCCCTCATTAAAAGGTGACTTTATTGCACCAATAATCCCTGTGACCTTGCTAGTGTGAAAGCAAGAGTGAGGGGACTTCCTTCACTGATAAAAGTAAACTCGAGGTGCCAAATCTTTGAAGCCCTGAAGTCACAAGTCCCACAGGACTGTGGTAAAATCCAGAGAAATACTAAGCAGCTGCAATCGTCAATGGGAACTGCAAGTTCTCAATATGTCTGAAAACCACACCATTGGTCCATTCAGTTAATTGGTGAGGTTGCCTTAGTAAGGATCTCAGGATTTGGTCCAATGGCAGATGCTGGAGAAAGGAGCCCCAATTTCTGGTTGTCTTTATTTCTGTTTCAGAGCTTGGTGAAAGATGAAAGGATTGTCCAAAAGAGTCTTTGGGAGGGTGTCCCATACAAGGCCTAACACCTGTGTGTCTAACAATTATTATTTGCCACCCATACTCACACTGAATAGGACTGCATGACTGCTCCCCACTCAATGGGACCAGCTGTAGAGTGAGCACCCTTATGCTGAGCAGTGCTGTCAGTATCAGGCCCCAGGAGAGAAGATTTTAGGAAACAAACTCACTTTAAAAACTATTGAGAAAATGGAGGTAAGAGGAGACAGAACATTGTTCTGAACTGTGGGAGAAGTCAAGCAAAAGTCTCTGAGTGATATGTTAATAAAGATCTCAGCTGTTTTGGATTTCAACAGGCTGAAGCCTGGGATCCAAACTGTTAGCCTGAATGCTAATTCTATGCGAAAAACTCTTTCAAATCCACTTAGACTTGTATCATTTAGTCTGTTTTTAAAAAACTTTCCCAGTTTCATGGATTCAGCTCTTATATACAAATAAAATCTTTTTTTTAGCAAAATGTAATTTGCAGGAAGCTAGACCCTTAATCTTGGACCCAGTTCCTTTTGATTTCTTATATTTAGGTTTTAATGTTTTGAAGAATAATTGCTGAGCAGTGTTTTTCATGAAGTGTACATTTACCATCCAGCCTTTACAGATCAAACAGGATATCACTGAAATCTTAATCAAAGTCTATAGAGAATATCCCCTTGTGATGACATTACAGTGCCCACAAGCTTGCATTTGCATTCTATGGTCATAATTCTAAAAGAAAAGTCTTTAAATTGCAGTTGAGGTTGCTAAGCATAATTTGAAACAAAAACATCATCACTGAACACATCGGTATAAATAAATACATACATACAGTGGAATTCACAAGTTAAGGTTATGTAAACAGTTCTGGCATCAATCTTAATACATACATTGTCTGAAACAGAAAAGTTTCTCTGTGGCTGGCCTGGCACCCAAGCAATCTCAGCTTTGTCCCTGCATTTGTATTACTATGTAAGAGTACAATCCAAAATGTAACAGGTTTTGGAATTTTTTTTTTTAAATCTCTGGTACAGTACAATATTAGGGTTCTGCTATTTCGTGTGAAAAGCTCTGGGCACTGTCTGCAATAGTTAACAATTTCTCTGCCAGCTAAGCAAAGTTTCTCCTTAAGCAACAATGCCACACCTGTAGCCATCATCCTCAGTTTGCAGTAGCCCATCATGGCCACGGTAATGAACTGTGAAATCACATGCAGAACACTGTGCACTCACTGTCCCTTGAAAACACTTCTAACCATCTTTACATGGGGCCAATGCTCAGCTATGGCCAAAGTGCAAGCAGGGATGCAAAGGTAGCTTATCTGCTGCTCTTAACTGTTAAGATAGTGCATGTTATCACCAAGAAAGGCAGGATCAACACAAACAGCTTAAATTAAAGCCCTGAATTGTGCTCTGAAAAAGATTAGTAACCAGTGCATTCCCTGGAGCTCAGTGTTCTCTCTCTTTGTGTAGTATTACATAAGCAGTGTTGTTACATTCTGCATTAGCTGATGTTTCATAGTAGTTTTGAGAGAGACAAGGTGAGTGAGGTAATGTCTTTCATTGGACCAACTTCTGTTGGTGAGAGAGACAAGCTTTCCAGCCACGGAGCTTTTCCTGTCTGGGAAAGGTACTTCCAGCATCACAGCTAAATGCAAGGTGAAACAGATTGTTTGGCATAAGTAGTTAACACATATCATAAGGGACTATTCAAGATAGAGTGGTCCATTAACACCTCTTGAACAGAGTTTATATAGCACCTTCTGTCTAAGGATCTCAAAGAGCTGTACAACCATTTGTGACTTTAGAAAGGACTTGACTTCACTCAGCAGCTGCGCCGCTGTAGGCCATGTCTACACTAGTGAGCTTACAGCTATACCAATGCAGCTGCGCTGCTGTTAAAATTGCTTGTGTAGCCACTCGATGCTGACACAAGAGAGCTCTCCCATCGACATAATTAAACCACCCCCAACGAGCAGCGATCGCTATGTCAGCGGGAGAGAGTCTCCCACCGACATAGAAGTGCTGGTGTGGACAGCGCTGTCAGTGTAACTCATATGGCTCAGGGGGATGTTCCCCCCCACACACACACACCAGAGCAACATAATTTATACTGACAAAAGTGCTATTGTAGCCAGAGCCTTAGTGAAGATGCTCTTACACAGATGGGAGAGCTTCTCCTGTCAGCGTAGACAATCCACCTCCCTGAGAGGTGGTAGCTATGTCGGCAGGAGACGCTGTCCTGCTGACATAGTGCGGTCTACACGGGGGATAGGTCAGCATAACTATGTTGCTCAGGGGAGTAGATTTTTCACACCCTGGAGCAACATAGTTTTAATGATACAAGTCTGTAGTAGTGTAGACCTGGCCTTAGTCTCCTACCATGGTGCTCTGGGGGGGGACTTGTCTTTCAGTCTCTGTCTCACTGAGAAGGAATGTTGTAAGCAGATTCTGCCATACCACCACCAATAATCCAATTGTCATAATGCACCATGCCGCTCCCATTTCAAGTCAATGGAAAATCTCCCATTGGCTTCAATGGTACAGGGACATAGTCACTGAATCCCAGTTCCATATTCAGAGGATGGACCAGGCTTTCTAACCTGTTTACATATTCATGTCTCCTGCTGCATCACAAGCAAGGAAACACCCTTCAGCACTAGAGCTGCTGACATCTCCTGGAAAGCTTGAGAAAGACCATTTAAAACCAACCCTGTGTATCCCTTCTCTCTCCTTCTCCATGAAAATGTAGGCATCACCTCTTCAGCGATGAATGCTCCACTCCCTGTGACCATCCTCATCTTGTGACAGCCCCTCTCCAAATCAGTTATGTCAATTAGGCTACATCTACACTACGCGCAAGGCATGTAATTCCCAACTCTTGTACCCATATTCATGCTAACTCTCAGGGCACTAATGCAAGGGTAAATAGCGGTGTAGCCACGGCAGCACAGGTGGTGGCAGCAGCAGCAGCACAGCTTAGCCATGCTGAACACATTCCTACCGGTTTCAGGTGGATTTGTACTTGGCATGGCTAAGTTGTGCTGCCCCCATCACTGCCCATGCTACCACGGCTACACTGCTAGTTAGACACACACACTCATGCTAGCTGGAGGACACCTAGCACGAGTATGTGCATGTGTGCGGGGAAGAAAAAAAAAAAAATCACACCAATAGCTCAGATGTAGCCAAAGAGCTATTTATGCATTGTCCCTTGGGTCAAATCAGCCTGATGCTAGAGGCCAATTTTGCGGTCTCTCACTTGGATGGATGCCTGGATTCAGATCTACCCCTGCTCTGTTCTGCCAGAACCCCAGCCGCTTCAATGTTCCTAGTCATGCATCACAAACTGAGGAAGACACATTCTGGATTCTTCACTCAGGTTTTGCTTTGCTCAAAAGTCCATTAACTTCAATCAAAAGTTGTGTCTCAATAAGAACCGAGTGAAACCTCAGTATAGACTTTGGCCCCTAGAAAAGAACATCTCTCTGACTTCCCAGAAGTATGACTCCCCCACCGTTATCCTCCCCCTCAAGGTCTGGACACTAGGAGACATGAGGATGTTCATGGCTAACAAGAGCTTCACCCAAGCACTGCTGGATTTGGGGTTTCTTATTTTTAAATATATGGGCATGATTGGGAAATAGGAGAATTCACAATTGAAACAAACAAGACTGAGTTAGGGTGAAAACTGGATTGGAGGAGAAATGGTCACCTGCCACTCCAAATGCTCTGTTAGGCTGTTAGATGGAGGTAGAATTGGTGTTCAAGGCAGTCATGGTGGAATGGATTATTCCTCCTTTAAGAGCGTTAGTTGGATGACAGCAGGATCCACAGACTGCTGGTTGCATGGCATTTGGGGGAACTGCCAATGTAAAGTCAATGGGAGGACCATAGGAGTTTGTGACTGTAACCTAAGAAGAAGGATGGTTAAGTGTTTAGGGCATTAGCTTAGGACATGTGAGACTCAGCTTCAAGTCCCTGCTCTGCCACAGTTGTCCTTGTCCTTTGGGCAAGTCACTTTCCCTCAGCTTTTAAGATGTTGGTAATAGCACTGCCCTCTCTGAGATGTTGGGAGGATAAATATGTCAGACTATGAGATGCTATGGTAATGGGGGGCCATAAGTACCCAAGATAACTAAACTATGCTGCATTTATCTGTGTG
The DNA here is from genome assembly GCF_028017835.1 of Emys orbicularis. Lineage (NCBI taxonomy): Eukaryota > Metazoa > Chordata > Testudines > Emydidae > Emys > Emys orbicularis. Next base: position 91,424,230 of record NC_088690.1, read on the forward strand.
ACAACTATGCCTTTGTTATCCATCTAGTGCACCTTTACATCTCTAATGACTTAGATGTCTTAACAGGCCAGCAGCGAGTTTGTGTTCATGGCAGATTGTCTCAGAAAACATATACACAGTGCTCTCTCCTGGGGACTATTTTTGTTCTTTCTTGTAGTAGCTTTTTCCTTTATCTAACACAGTCGGTCTATCACAGTAGTTTTCAAACTTCATTGTACCGCAACCCCCTTCTGCCAACAAAAATTACTACCTGAGCCTGGGCGGGCATGGGCTGGAGCCCAAGCCCCACCACCCCAGGCTGACGCCTTTGGGCTTTAGTTTCAGCCATGGGCGGCAGGGCTCACGCTTCAGCTTCAGCCCCAGGCCCAGGCCCCTGTGAGTCTAACACTGGCCACGGCAACGCAATTAAAATGAAGTCTCGTCCCAACCCACACAATTGGAGAACTGCTGGTTCTAACCTGACTATATGGTTGCTCTTTGTGTATGCAAAATCATTAACTGAGCAGCTCGTCTGGGGAAACAGTGCAAGAAAAAGGAAATCTCCTACTTCCTTATGTTCCATATTTCCTTGTAATTTATCATAACCATGCTAGTTACTCTTGTTTTATTAAATGCAAACATAATTGTTGACAGTGCAGCTTGTTTTCTTACCTAAGCCATAATAGAGAAGGGATCAGATAGATAAGAGACTGCAGCAGAGCGGAGGTTGGTACACTGTACAGAAAGTTACATGCCCATAAAAAACAAACCATCAAGCAGTCTTTTAATCAACTCGTGCCATCTTCCTGGAAACAGTTAAGCTGTTCACCTAACACTGGAAGCAAGTCTGTTTCACTGCACTTCTTCTACATGCCCCTATAGTAAGTGTTAGGGTGGATTATTTACCCTGGCTGCTGTGGAAGAACTTTGTGAGCCATGGGCTGGAGTGTGTGTGTGTGTGTGTGTGTGTGTGTGTGTGTGTGTGTGTGTGTGTGTGTGTGTGTGTGTGTGTGTGTGTGTGTGTGTGTGTGAAATTCAGATCTGAACTCATGGCTGACTTCAAATTGCAAAACAGATAAAGGCAAAGAGGAGAGGAACTTTCACAGCTTCCCCTCTGCCCCATCCCAGTCAGTAAATGGTGTCAAGGAACTACCATTTACACAGCTGATTGGTGGCTTGCTCACTTCTCTGCAGCAATTCCCATTTCCCCTTCACCAAACTTTCCCACATCCCTCTGGCTCAACCCAGATGGGTGAGGTGGAGGGAGGAGAGACAGAGCAGCCCCCTTTGAATCACAAATGCCAGCCCTCCCCCCACAGAATGTTAGATCCCAAGCGAATCCAACCCAGCAAAGCCTCACGCACCCTGCGAACAAACATTTCCAAGTCTCCACAGGAAGCTCCAGAGCTTTGCTGTCAGTTTGTATTCCCCTTCGTTAGAAAGAACGTCCTTTCCTCTCTTTCTGAAAACCATCAGGAATTATGAGCAGTGCTAGCAGACCTATAAATTCAGCCACTTGTCAGCCTGTGACACCCACGCTCTGCTCTCTTCCCTGTTCATGCAGTTCAGATCACTGCATGCCTACTGTTACCCACATCAATAGCAGGGTATTGCTGCCACAACATAGGATGTTCTCCATTTCAAAGGCACATTCAAGGCGTTTTGCAACAGGTAACTATGATGCATTTTGAAGTAAACTAAATTAGATTTTTTTTAAATATCCCTGTGGCTGGCAGGGGGTTGGCATGGCATGCTCTGGAGATGCTTTATGAGTGACCTCAGCAGTTCACATGGGACATAACACCTAGACCTTATGTTATTTTGGTAAATCTTACATTCAAAACAGTGAGACTTGATATTAAGGTACATGACTATGAGCTTTATTGATCACGTCTACCCTGTAAGGTTATTCACACAGCAAAGACTAAACTCCTACAATCCTCTCCCAGCATGCACTAAGCTCAGGGTAAAGCCTGGAATTAATTCTCATGGGGACAGTTTTTTCTTTGTTTGTCCCTAAAACCTTTGCAGTTCCTAAATCCTCATTTACACACAAAACTGCACTAGTTTAACTAGAATTGGCTTAAAAGATTATTTAGTTAAACTGGTAAACTGCTGCACCCTTTAATCCATTTAAAAGCGGTCTTGTATCTGATTTAAGAGTGTCCACAGAGGGGCTTGAACCCCTTTAACTACACTTATTTTAAAAACACCCCTTTAGTTAAATGGATGCAATTTTGTGTTTAGAAGGGGCAACATTTTCAAAAGTCGAAGTATCATTTAGGAGCTTAAATTCCATTGAATTTTAGTGAAAACAGGCTAAGTGCCTAAGTCACTTTAAAATGGGACTTAGGTTCCTAATTTACTTGGACACTTGAAACTTTTACTTGAGAACTAAGGATTAAGCAGATGATTTAATGAACCTGATTCCCTTCTCACACATGGGTATATCAGGAATAATTCAGATAAATCAATGGATTGACAGTGGTGTGAAAAGAAAATGTGTATATGGGCCTCATTCCAACATCTTATTAGCACTTTAAGGATACATGAGTTGCTTGGCTAAACAAACAGCAACCATGGAGAATATCCTACTAGTAACTGTTCACAAGTATTAGGAAGGGGTAAACATCAAGGAGAGAGAATGTATTAAATCACACATCTACAGGATGTCATTAAGAATCAAAATGTAGGCTATATATCAGGGCAAACTTCCTAACAGTTATGTGTAGGAGGCTGTTAGATAAAATCTCAAGGGAAATGGTGGACGAACGTCATTGGAGACACTTAAAACTAGACTAGATAAAGCCGTAGAGAACCAACTGTGGGGAAGAATCCTACCCTGGGCCCCAGCTGGAGAGTGAGAGGAGATTAGAACCAGACAGCTACTGGGCATTATTCTCTAATTTCTGTATAGCTGTATGCTGCATGTAAATTGGCCAGATCCTGGATATATGCTGATTTACACCAATTGAGAATCTGGCCCATTTTCCCCCTCAGAGCATTCAATGCTGAAGGAGTTAAGTGACTGGCTTCCTCAAAGTGTGGTGCCTACAGCTGGACAGTTCTGAAAGTACAACGGCTTTGAGAAAACAGCCTTGCCTGCTGGTGGAATTCAAACCTAGCACAATGGACATTTTCAAAGTGAGCCCCCCCATGTCGAGAGACATAGAAAGGGGCCTGTCCTTGGTCTTTTCTTTGCTCTTGATTTTAAGATTTGCTTCCTTTACTGAGTGCTGCGGTCTGAACCTGGGTGTTTGAGCAACAGGTTCCTGAGGGGGGGGGAGGAGATCAGATTTCCACCGGGGCAGCTGCTATATCCTTCACCCATGAAAGCAGTTTCAAAGCCCAAAGCAGGCTGACAAAGACCTTTTGCTCAGCTGAGGAATGAAACAGACATATGGGGCTGGTTTGTTTGTTTGATATTTTATAACTAGAAACAGATTGCCAAGGGCGCAGTGGAGTCTCCATGACTTGGAGTCTTTAAATCAAGGCTGTAGGAATTTTTTAAAAAATCCTCTAGTTCAGCCATAAACTGTTAGGCTACCTGCAGAAGATACCAGGTGCCGTTCTATGGCCTGTTACACACGTTAGACTAGATGACCTCAGTGGTCCCTTCAGGCATTTGAGGGGGGGGGGGGGGGGGGGGGGAGTTAGAGGCAACTCTATATTCACATTGCTTTCTGCCCCTAAAGTGGCTTCATTTCAGCAGTCAGTGAAGTGATCTCTGTCTAGATAGACAAGAAAGTGTGTAAATCACATGGCTATCTGGCAGGATGAAGCATTATATAAATAAAAGATTATTGTATCCAGGCTGGGATTTTCAAAGGCACCTAAGGGAGTTAAACACCCACATTTGCCTGTTTTTAAGAAAAAGTCAGGACACCTGCAGGAGGGCTTAAATACAGGGTCATCTGGTCTCCCTATGCATGAGCAGTTAAATATTGGAACCAACTTCATGGGGCTTGATTGCTCTTCCAAACATTCTCTTTACCTCTGGTCTTCCATGGTGTGTAGCTCTCATAGCCAGAGGGTCCCAGAGCAGTAGGAACAGCTGCATTTCCTGGGGTTTAAGGGCTGATTTACCACTGATTAGTGCCAAATTCCCTTTTGGTCCACTTGGATACTTATCCTGGGAAAGGTTTCTCATGGAGAATGAGAGAGGGACAGATTCAGCTGAGGTGTAAACCAGTTTTTGCCATGTACATCCTGGCCCAGGGCCCTGATGGCTGGTAGTTCACCTGGGAAAGAGGCTGCAGCAGAGGCGTGGATTGCATCTGCTCCCTACCAGGGAAGTGGGCAGTGCTGGCTAGATGGAGGGCACCAATGTGTGCATCCTCTCACAGCTTTCACGCTGCCCCCAAAACTACCACCACCTGACCTCTCTTGGATAAACACTCTCCTGTGGGGGGAGGGGAAGATTAGGACCTCTTTGGCCCAAAGACATGTAATTTACATCTCCCTGCTCATGTCTTAGTGCAGCCCCCACTCCCAGGCAGAGTGGCACATGGCTTTCATCCTCCTAACTAGAGCATGGGGTATCATAACTCTCAGCACTCACATATCACTCTGCACCAATAAAGCCCTTGTAAAGATTAATTCATTAAGCTTTGTAAACATCCTAGGGAGGGAGGTGATTATGGTCGTTGCCACTCTCCAGAGGAGGAAGCTGCCCTATTAACATCTCCTTTTTCCATCCCACTGGATTAACAGTTGACAAACAGTTAAATATCTGATTTCTGTCAGGCAACAGGTGCAATACGGAAAATGTCCAATTGCCCACCAGATGTCAGATCCTCTACAAAGGAAGAGAGCTGTCCAGGAATATATTTCCTGTGTAAAAATCTTGTCCTGCTTTCCACGCAGAGCTCCCCTATGTAAGTGAAAGGCTGGGAGAGGGCTGTCAGTACTTCTTCACAATACCTTTAAAGAACAGCTGACCCCAAGCATTCCACAGAAGAGCAATCCTCTGTCTAATCCATCTCCATAGCACCAGTCTAGGCTCTGGATCTCATCTGCCTCTCTTCCTTCCATTTTGCAGCCTCTGCCTCTTCCTTAAGAATAGTTGCATGAAGCCAACAGCTTTCCCTGCTGTCCTTTTCAGCTGAGTTTTGTGCTGTTGAAAGGCTCTAGAATCACAACCACGGAGGCCAAAGTCCACTAGCCACAGAGTAAGTACAACAAAGGCAGTGGCAGAGGAAGCTCCCCTCCCACCCACTGCCCTATCACCACCCCTGCCCTGAAGGGATCACCCTAGAGTGTTAAGAGCAGTGCAGTCTCTATGGCCAATTCAGTCCTCAGAATCTTTTAATTTGCTCCCTGGCTTGCCTTCCCCCTCAACATCGCAATCACATAGCGTGGTGCAATTGTGGTTTCTTGTGTTGGAGAGTTATGCCTTTGGGTGGGGATTAACAAACAGCATTTACAAGTCATTTTTTCCTTAGTGGCTCTTGTCAAAGCCACTCTGTCTGCAAGCACCTGGCGGTCAACCAAATTTGCCAGGTTGGTGCCCACATAGGAGTGGAGCCTTTGGAGCCAAGTGGAGCAAAAGGATCCTTCAGGCTCCAGCAAGGCATGTGAAGACCCCCCAGGAGCAGCCACTCCTATCCGTGGGCAGGCATTTGTGAGATGCCCCATATGCTGCAAACATTTCTGAAGATGAGTATTTGCCCTTGGTGGTAACAGAATTTCAAGGTATTCCATCTGTGCTGGGGGACATCCAGCACAACACACCAGCAAATGGGACACTGGATGGCTAAAATGTCCCATCTTTTGCTTTGCTAAGCTCCATGGGCCTGCTTCCGATACCTTTACTCCAGCTAGTAGCACCTTACTGAGTCATCCTGCTGATTTCAGTGGGACTGCTAGAGGAGTAAGGTATCACTTGACATAGGGAAGGGTGCCAGATTCTGTGCTCATACAATGTAGCTGGGCTCACTTTTCATATAAATGCTTAGTTTAACATTGCACAAAACCTAATAAAAATGCTAGTCCTGGCCACAAAGCAAAGCTCCAAGGAAAAGTCTAAAGTGAAGTGTAGTGCCAGGGGATGAAGTGGGGGAGGTCTAACCCCTGCCTGAAGTCGTTGCTTTTTATTCTCTCTTTCCAGACACTTTTACATGTGCTGTCTGGAAATTCTCAGTGAAGTACACTTTTAAACAGGGTTTTTTTTATTATTATTAAAAGGAAACAATTTCCTTCTTCAAATACTGGTTTCTTTCTTTTATTCACCCTCCCCCTTGATTATTTACAATGAATCACTGGTGCCATTTTATATCCAAATCCTCAGCCAGTTTAAATTTTTCTTGTGTGTGTCTTTTTCTTGCAGATTTTTCAGCTTCTATAGCCTGTGTCTTATGCAGGAAGTCAAGCTAGATGATCTCTATAGTCCCCTGTGACTTTATGATCTCTGGATGAAATTCTGGCTCTGAAGGCAATGGTAAAACTCCCATTGACTTAAGTGGGGCCATGGCTTCACTCTATGAATCTATTTTCTGAGCAATAGTTACCCACCAAAAAAAGGATGAAACCCTCTTTGGATCAAATTTTTCAGAAAAGGAATGAAAAGACTGGGCCATATTCCCAGGTGGCATAAATCAGCATGGCAGTAGGCCAATTTACATCAGCTGAGCATCTGGCCATCATCTTTGCATATAGCACAAAAGGTATCCATTACCAATGGGATGGTTTATCTGGGAACCAAAGAGTACATTAGAGTTTCACCAAAATCTTCCCTGTTCTATAAACTATGTGTTCTCACAATCAGGTTCCAAGGGGATTGTGACCATTGCCCCTTTCTTGATGGGTATGCTGGGAAGCAGGGCTCAAAACATAGAAGAGGTTGGCCAAACCTCTCCCTTACGAGATGGTATCACAGTATGGAAGAGGCTAAGAACCCCTGTTAAAGACAAACATTTCATGCATCAAGTCATAGAATAAAAAGGATTTCAGCAGAATGTACATTTTGCAACTTGTCACAGCAGACATCTCATTTTGGCTTCCCGGGCCTTTGCTAAGCCTGGAGTCCAGCTCTGAGTTATTGAAACCCATCCCCCTCTGCCCCTCAAAAAGAGAGGGTTTAAAGTAACAACATTTTGCAAAACGAACACACGTGAAAAGAAACATTCCGCCACTTCACCTGATCTCAGTGAAATCAGCTGCTTTTCAAATCTTTCACCCCTAAAGAAAATTTGATGATGGAAACAAGGACAGCTGTAATCAGTGCAGCAATAAAGTTGGCCTGTGTTTCAGCAGATTTCAACAAATATTTACTCTGCAAACTTTCTAAAAGTTTTTAGACTTGTATGAAATCAAACTGGATCCCCTCCTGCTGCTGCATTAATTACAGACCTAGGGCCCAATCCTGTACATGCTTGCTCAGCCAACAAGTCCCACCAAACTCTATGCATTCCTGGCATGAGGGAGGACTACTCAGATGAGGAAGAGTATCCCAGAGCAGGCCACCAGGAAATCGTAACTCATCTCTACAAGGTGCTTTATGTATTCATTTGAGGGGAAAACAGCAGGACCTTTGTTGATGCCTACACTACTAGAGTGGCTGATTTGACATTTAAAGGGACAATGTCAAAATTTGTCCAATTCACATTTTATGGACATAAGTGTTCTAGTCTGATAAGTCTTCTAGAGTTTACAGGCTAAATTCAGAGGTAAGGTGATGTAATAATTCTCACAATAACCCTGTGAGGGAGTTAAGTCCCTATTATACCAATAGAAGAAGATGACAGGACTTGCCAAAGGCGGAGGAAGTCTGTGTCAGAGCCAGGAGTTCTGATTCACTGTCTACCTCTACTCTGTTAAAGCCCAGAGAGAGGACTGTGGTTGAACTCAAGCTGCTAATCTGAATTAAAAGTGGAGTTGCTGTGTCTTCACAGCTATTTTAAGCAGAGTTAGCGAACCTGAATTAAGTACACGCTTTTGGGGGGGTAGTAGACATATCCTTTGACTCTTCCAATGTGCAACATCTGTGTTCTGGGCTCCTGGCACCAGACTACATTCAAATTAGTGTGTAGCACCTTACAGAGGTGGGAATTTTCTCACATCAACTTTGGGCATGGCACAGGTACAGGATCTGTTCCTTATCATCAGCAAAGCCCCTACTGTTTGCTAGTTGGCTTTAAGGGAGCCTACTTAGCGGCTGAAGCAACAGACTACGGAGATAACGGATGGTGCAGAGCCAGGCAGTGGGATCCACCCAGACAGTGGGGACTGCTAGCCGAGACAAAAATGCCAGCTGCCTGCCCAGCCCCTCTTTAAAGTACAGCATCAGATCGGTCTCCATGGGAACTGTAATAAGGGCAGGACTTCTCTTTACCATCTCAAACCGAGAAGAAAAAAAATTAAGAAAATAATGAGCCTCTCCACAGTGATGTGACTCTGAGCAAACTGAGTCAGAGCAGCTGGAATGAGCAAATGCCTTTTTGTTGCCCCATGCTGTCTCTTTGCTTTGCTTACTCTAAGCTTGGATGAATTCTTTGCAAGATAACAGGTCCAGCACTTGCTGCTGTGAATCATGTTGCTGCAGCATAAACCTTGAGCACTAGCGGGTCTGCACTCTAGTCTTGCTGACTGTGACTGCAGCTTTGCACTTTTTTTTTTTCGGCTGGACGTCTCTTGCACCCTACCAAAGATCAATGTGGGCCACCAAGTCAGAGATGTGCAAGGGAGAGGATGGGGAGTCAGAGTGGATGTGGGAACGGGAGGATGGGTGTACAAGCCTGACAGTCCAGGTGTGATTTTCAGAGATGCTGAGCCCACGCAGCTCTGATTAACTTGAGTTGGAGCTGTGGGTGTGGAGCACCTCTGAAAGTCAGGCCATATGATGAGGGGTACAGCAGAGTGGGGTGGAGTGAGAAAGAATGTGTGGCTATGCCAGCAGAATGCTGAGCACAGAACATGTATGTAAGCCCTGTGAAATACAGGACCTGATCCACAGCATATTAAAAAAAACTCAATAGAAAGACTCCCATTGTTGCCAATGAACGGGCTTTGAATCCAGCCCATGCTGCACAAAACAAACATTTTAAACTGGAAAGATTCATAAAAGTAATTAAAAATAGGCATTTCTGAGTCAGACTGCAGCAGGGATACAAGGGTGAAATCATTCCTGAGCAGGGGGCCAGCACAAGGCCTATTGCCATTTCGCTCCCCCCAAAAGCCTTCAAAATAGGGCACGAGTGGGGCTGCAGTGGTGCATCTGCTTTATGGTGCCCCTCTGCATTGGGTAACTTTCATCCCTAGAGAACAGCTGTCACCCTGCACCCAGCCTCCATCACTGCTACTTGCTGACTGCACCTCCTGCTATTTTCTGTAATTGTTTCCCTAATTACATAAAGCTGGCAAAGTTCAATTTGTCTTTTCCTCAAAGTAATTTGCTTTCCACTGTACACTGCTGGATTTGTCTCCCAGTGTAACCCATGTGTCTGCAGCCACTATTATTCATTTGGATTCACCCCACCCCCTCCATCCCAAATGAAATTTGTTAAAACAATAAGTTTAATGAAATTACACAATATGACCAGATTAAAGTCAGCTGCTTCAAAAAAAATATGGGAGTCAGTTTCATTTTAGCCAAGCTACTGACTGTCCCTTCTCCACCTCCTGGGGAGGGAACGCACATCAGACTGCACCTCATGATGCAAACACTGGTGCAATGTGGAGAACCAAGGCATTTGCAGTGGAAGGTGTCATGAGACTAAGGGGCACCCCAGGGAACAGAGACTAACAAGGAGATGGGGGCGGGGGGGGAAAGAGAGAAATAGAGACCATTGCAGTATTTATTTTTAGCATGAAAATGTATCAGACAGGATATTGCCACAAGTCCCATTGACTTCCATTGAGCATATGGGTCTAAACCTAACCCTAACAGAGTGACACTAATTTACACCAGCTGCAACTTTGGCTCTAGGTGTCTAAGAGATTATGTGGAATAGTAGTAGTCGCAGTTGATAGGTCACAATCCAATTAACTGGACACCTTCCTACCTTTTAGGATCCACTTTTTGCAGCAATCCAACTCAAAAATTACTACTACCATGCATGTTATTTTCCTACATAAGCCATAAAGGAGAGGGCATCAGCTAGATGAGAGCAGAGCGGAGGCAAAGAAAGGGTGTGAGTTAAAATATAGTTGCTCTATCTTTTGATAGTCAGTTATTGTGTAATGGAGGGAGTATTTCCATTTCTCCTAATTCTTGCATTCTTGTCCCACTGCCTTTCTAAGCAAGGTTTTTTCCAGCAATAGTGACAAAATCCAAAATAAGGTTTCTAAATAGGCATCTGTCTTTGTTTAATTTCAGTATACAGCACATTTCCCTAGAGCTATGGTACTTGGAATCTGGGGACCTCTGAGACCAGATTTGTTTTTAAGTTTGAGACATTACCTAAAGAGCTGAACAAAGGAACATAAGTATTGTCACAGTGGCTCATACCATGATCCCTTTAATCTACTGTCCTATCTGACAATGGCCTGTACCAGATGCTTCAGAGGGAGGTGCAAGAAAATCTGAAGTGGATAATTATGGAGTAGTCCGAGAAGCTTCTTCCTAACCCCAAGGAGGGTAGTGGTGGAGTTATGCCCTGGCATATGAGGGTTTATAGGCATGGTAGGTTAAACTAGCTAGGATTACAATTGCGGGAGGTATTATTCATATAAATCATTACTAAACTCTTCGGGCCAGATGTTCCACTGGTTTAAATTAGCACAAGTCCATTGAAGTCAATTGAAATTATGCAGATTTACACCAGCTGTGGATCTGGCTCCTTGAATCCTACTAAGGTCTTTGCTCAATAACACTTTGACACTCAGTTCCACAGGCTTACTATGAGTCACGGGAAGAAGTTTAAACTTTATTGGTTTAACCAAGTGACCCCTCTTTACTGGGCTATGTACAGATAAAGGACAGTCCCTGCCCCAAAGAGTTTACAATCAAGGGTGTTGCTTCTGTCACCTTTATTCATGTTGGTTAGTACCTGACTCTGCAAGCTGTCCTGTAGATTTCCAAGGGACAACTCATGGAGTGCAGGACAACATGAATAAGGGTAGCACATGAGATCCCAAATAGGGACAAGTGGTGACAGGTGGATGTAGACCATAATGTGTGTATGGCGGGGGGGGGGCGGAGGAAAACGACAACAACCAGGGCAATGGATACAGGAATAGAATTAGCACTGTGCACTGTTTGGAGACTTCCTAGGGTATTTTGAATAAATGAGCAAGAGATAAAAGTGAGAAGATAAGTCGTTGTTTACAAAACCATGAGGATCAGAGACAGATCTGTCCCTAGTAATCAACTATTTAAAGAAAATTGACAAGATAATCAAATCATTAGTTAAAAACCAACTAACATGTGTAGCGTATGCACATTTGTCTATGAGACAAAGGATATAGTGCTAACTGCTGAGGCTAGCATGAGTTCCCCCTCCTGGAGGGAATGCTACAGGGAAATTTGATCAGTGGTCCTTTCAGCTTTTAAACCTGAGAAGAGATGCAGCAGCCAAGCCTGTTTGTGGGCTTTAGGTGCTGTAAATGTGTACTCTTCAGTTCTTGGATATTGCACAGCCTTATGCAGAATGCAAGGCTACCTTCATTAGAGAATTAATCTCAGACTGCAGCCAGTTCCTTGGAGTGGATTTGGGAACAGAGTCATCATTCAGAAACAATAAAACCTAGTAACCTTTATCAAACCACTGCACAGCCTCCCCTATCCCCAGCAATAGCAGTCAGCTGCCAGAGTGATTGAGTAATTAAATCTTTCCTTGTCCCCTCATTAAACACAAGATAATATTCACATAAAGCTTTGTCCACTCCCTTCCATAAAATAAGAGAAGTTAAGTCATAATGACATCACATGCTCCACAGAGCCAACCCAAGCCAGCTGCCACTGCTTCATTTTGGTGCTCAGACCTGATAAACTAGGGCTTATCTTCTGCTGGCTGCACTGATGCAGCCAAAAACTGCAGCTGCATGTTTTAATTCCTCAGGACTTTATGAAGTTTCCACGGGGGAAGTTTGTTTTGGAGCCATGAAAGATGCCTCTATGGTTAAAGAAAACTGCCAGTTCAAACTCTCTCAAGCTGCTTTCCAGAAGGGGCTCCTCATGATCCAGTTATTCAGTCTCTCACAAAGACAACATCCACAGAAGGAGACAGTCACTCTCTCTTCCCAACAGTCAGATCCATGAAGTGGCCATGCTCTTAGGACATGATCCAAAGCCCATTGGAGTGAATGGAAAGATTCCCACATGGCTTTAGTTCAGGTCCTTGGTGATGTGGAGTCTGACTAGGAGGAGAGTACTAAACCCTTCCTTGAGTCACAGGAGTTTGCAATGAGCACAGGTTTGCCCGATAGCATCCAAGCGCCATGGAAAGCCCTTCTCTGTGGATGTGACTGTCAAAGCAGAAAGCTGTTTTAATTCCAATAGCGCCATTACTCACCAGAAAATATTGATCCTTCCAGAAAACTACAGCAATTCTAATTCAAACCTACTTAAATGAAGGTTACCAACTCCAGCAGAGCCCAGCAAATCCCTCTTTCTCTGCACACACTCCTTGATACACCATCCCTATTCTTTACCTCTGCTGCCAGTTGGCAGATAACAGTCATAAGTACCTCTCACCTTCAGATGGATCATTACTAACAATTCCAGCTGACTGAAAAGAATATCATTAGTATCGACACATTCAGTGACATCAAGTCAAGGGTACCAGGAAAAGTTGCTATAACAATTGCTATAACCTGGGAGGCACATGGACACTATGGTGATCGAAGGCTGTACAAAATGATGGCTAGAGAGATCTCCTTCCATCAAGTAGTACATGCCATATAAAGTTGTACTTTCCACCTTCTACTGCTTTGCTATTTAAGTAAGTCTTCTGGCACCATATAAGCAATAGACTGGATTTGTAGGAGTTTGTGCCCAAAATTATAGACACACTGCACATGTAGTTGTAGGCATTTGCACAATCACTAGTTAGACAGTTTTCCCTATGCATGTACAATCACTACGACAGTAATTTTACAAGCAAATTATGTACATGCATTTTTACATGTGCAATTCTATAAACCTTGACCAATGAGATCAGACGAAATTAGATAATTCTTTCTTGGTGTAACTCCACTGACTTCATTGGGTTTACCTGGCAGATAAATCTAAGCTTCATGGGCCAAATTTAAGAATTACACTAATATACAAAGTCTGGCCAGTTAGATTTTGAAATTGCACATTGATAGTAATTATCTTCCAAACATGTGGTGATTTAGGACTATAACAATGTTTAAAAGGGGACTGGATAAATTCATGGTGGCTAAGTCCATAAATGGCTATTAGCCAGGATGGGTAAGAACAGTGTCCCTAGCCTCTGTTCGTCAGAGGATGGAGATGGATGGCAGGAGAGAGATCACTTGATCATTGCCTGTTAGGTTCACTCCCTCTGGGGCACCTGGCATTGGCCACTGTCGGTAGACCGATACTGGGCTAGATGGACCTTTGGTCTGACCCAGTACGGCCTTTCTTATGTTCGCTATTGTAACCTCAAAATAATAAACTTGGCCAGGTAACACATGCTGTGGTATCTAGCAGGTAATCAGAGATTAGTAACATCATGGTTGTTCAGAATACACCCTATCAAACAGTCATACCGAAAAGTATTCCACTGAGCCCCTCCGACTAAAAGCACTTGTCCCCTCTGGGGTGTTTTGGGCAGAGAGGGCAACATGTTGCAGTGGGTTAACTGTTAGCCAGTCTTGGACAAAGTGCATCTACAGATGCAATATTTTAAGACCAGGAACAACGGAGAGCCCTTAAAGGCATTTACTCCGTTGCCTATGGCATTCTGATCAATGACAGCGCCCTCCCTCACGGCTCAGCTACACCTCCTGCTTCAGCTGCAAGGAAATCAACCTGCGTTTAGGGCTTCGCAGCCTCCGAGAGCAAAGCGATGCACCAACTCCGCAACGTTAGGCTCAAATAAGAATAGAAGCCGGAGCGCAAGAAAGAGGGAGACGCCTTCTCTCCAACTCCAGTGTCACTGCTGATTAGCACAAGTGGCAAGGGGAACCGTGGCCCCCTTTTCCTAGGGCTTGCACCAGCCAGTCTCCTGCACAGTCATCTCCCTACTCTCTGTCCAACTAGAGCGGGCCACTTCTCCACACAGTCTGGGCACTATTGGTGCCAGAGCTGTCTCCTCTACAGCTCCTGCCAGGTGGACCAGCCTTCCCCTAGTTCTCCGCTTCATCGAGCCTAGCCCTGCTCTCAAACGCCTGGCTTGTGCGTCTTCGTTACTCTCTGCCTCGGTCATGATTTCTCTGTATTGTATCCTCCTGCAGTGAATCAATCGAGGGATGAGCGCGTGGTTCGGAATCGGAGCTACAAAGCGGAGTTGTCTTGCCGCAACTCTTGGAGGTGGAAATGACCTAGGAGCGCACTGGCTCTGCGCCCTGCCCGGGCCGGAGGGAGCCGCCCTCCCCACGGAGGACGGCTTGTTTGTTCCTCAGTGTGAAAGGGACGCGGAACTGACACGGCAGGTGGCGAAGTTCAAAGTCTGCCCCCGTGGGAGAGCTCCTGTCCGCCGCACCCCACAGACCCGCCACCCCAAGGCTAATTCGGAGCACGTGCCCCGGACAGACTCCGCCGCTGCCTCCGGAGCCACTCCGGCCCCACACCCAGCACCGCATCCCTGCCCCTCCGGCGCGCGCGGGCCAGGGGCAGACGGAGAAGGCAGACGGAGAAAGCCCGACGGCCCTTCGCGCACCCCGGGGGGCAGGTCTCCGCGGGCCGGGCGCTCTCTCGGGGCCCCCGGCGGGATCGCTGCGGGAAGGGGATGCACCCCGGGCAGGGCAGCGGCGCCTTACCATTGCCGTGTGCGCAGCCTGGCCCCCCGGGGCATGGCCCAGCTCCCTACGAGGCTGTCCGCATCCTCCCGTCTGTCGGCTGGCTGCCTCTCCAGGTGCCGGGCACCGCCGCGCTCCCGGGCCGGTCCCAGAGCCCGCTCCCCTAGCAGGCGCCTCTCGCTGCCCGCTGGCCCCGCTCCCGGCCAGCCACGAGCGCACGGACGAGCAGCTTCCCCGCCGCCTGAGCGCGTCGCCGGTCCCCGGGCTGCCTAAGTCCTGGCTGCTCCGGTGCCGCCTTTCAAACCCAGCCACCCGCGGCGCGGCCAATCAGCGCCGGCCGGCGGCCTCCCCCGCCGCGCTCGCCGGCTGAGCGAGGGAGGAGCCGGGAGGAGCGGGGCAGGCGGGACCGCCGCGGCCCGGGCAGTGACGGTGCGGAGCGGGCATCGCGCACTCAGCCGTGTCCTCAATGCTCCGGACGGGACCCTCTCGCTGCGAATCCGGAGAGTGTCAGTCTTCTCAGCTGTCACACTGCCGGGTCATTGTCCGGGGGAAGTCCCTGCCTGCCTGCAGCGTCCTGCGGACAGCTTGGCACTTGCTTCCCGGCTCTCCTTCCTTTGGAAGATGTGCCTGACGTTTCTGTAGTAGGGAAGAAGACAGACGGACACGGGGTAGCCAAATCACCCTAAGCCGGGGCTAGATCTTCAGCTGATGCCCTGCCATACATCGAACTAGCTCTATGGCCTGCTGAGAAGCGGGCCTCCGGCTCCACAGGCTCGTGCATCTTCGGGGTGTTGGAAACTTGAATCTAAATCCTGCTCTGAATTTTGAAAATGCTCATTTAAATATGGGGTTGAGCCAAAACCCGGATGTGAGCGCCCTAAATTAGGGTGTCTTCACAATCCCAGATCAGGATCCCAGGGAGGGCTGCCCTGTGAGTGCATCTATAACAGGGAGTGCAGCTTTCAAACAGGAGAGCTGTAAGTGCTGTTCTTCTCTGACCTCGCTGTAAAAATGTGACCCTGAGGCTCCTGTTCACTATCAGTGGTTTTCTGACCAAATCTGCTCTGTTTGCCAGGGAAACGATGTGTTCTCTAATGCCAGCTCTGCAGACTCAGCCTGGGTCTGGGTGTCAAGCTGCAGTCTTTCCACCTAGCTTAGCATCACCAGTATCCCCAGCTCTCCAGGGCATATTAGGGCCACAGCTACCTCTGTGTAACTGTATGGTCTTCAGATTACACCCTAAGTGACCTGTGCAATCACATTTCCACTAACAGGCTTATCCAGCTGTGACTGCCTGGAATTTAGTAACCCCTACAGTTGATCATGCACAAGATGGGTCAGAATCCAAAGCCCACTCTATCTTTGTGTTGGCCCTTAGGGCAAAATCAACTAGCTTTTACTATGAATGTCAGCAGATAGGACTCTGATACTCAACAGACGTGCTCTCATTGTGTAAGGTCCTGGTCCTGCCATGACATCAATCCTACAAGGAGCTTAACTAAATTCAGGTGGATGCCACTGTGGATTAGGGTCAAAGAAGGTGCCATTTTAACACAGGCATTTCTTCTGAATGCTCAGAATGGCACTTAGGTTGGGGCATAAAAGGGCTATTTAAACCAAAGTGCAAATTTAGGCATCTCAGTATGGGAAAATGGACAGCCTATAAAGGTGCCTGTGTTTATGAGAAAGGCTATCTACTACATTACAGCACATAATGGTGGTTGAACTTTTTCAAATTTTCAAAAATACAAACATTTTTCACAGAAAACTCCCAATTTTTTCAGGTTTCAGAGTAGCAGCCGTGTTAGTCTGTATCCGCAAAAAGAACAGGAGTACTTGTGGCACCTTAGAGACTAACAAATTTATTAGAGCATAAGCTTTCGTGGGCTACAACCCACATCCGAAGAAGTGGGTTGTAGCTCACGAAAGCTTATGCTCTAATAAATTTGTTAGTCTCTAAGGTGCCACAAGTACTCCTGTTCTTTTTGCCAATTTTTTCAATATTTCAACCCTTCCCTTTTCCAACCCATTCATAGAGTGGTTGAGATTTGGATGGAAAACTTTCAACAATGGTCTGTGAAAATTTGTCAGCTTTTTCCACCAGCTCTAACAACCTAGTTGCACAAAATGTGACACACAAGGCCACCATACAATTTATTAGATGGTCATCACTTTAGTAATGAAATGCAAGATTAAGAATAATAATGAATAATAAATTATGTGTTAAGAAAACTATTGGCAGGGTTGGATCCAGGAAGAAATGCTGTCTCTAACCACAAACCAGATTCTGTCAAACTTTGGCCCCACAGCACAGGCTGTATCCATTGGTCTATACCGGCCTGAGAGGAGCCCTCCCAAAGTTGAAGGTTAATTTTAATGAATTCTCAACAGAGATTTCATTTTGTATCTTCCCAATACTGGGAGCTTTCAGTGCCGCTTGTGATCATAGTTTTTGTTATTAATATTAAACCCACATCTCTTTGCCTCAGTCTCGTGGTTTTAGCTCCTACTGATAGATCATGATACTGCTGTTCCTGCATCCCCACCCCCCACCTCAACACACACCCCACTCACTGTGATCTCCTCCTCCAATGGAGCAGATACTTCCATGGCATATTGTCTAACAGTCCTGATAGCAGCAGCCTTCCTGCTGTCACAATTGTTCTGAGACAATATCAGCAACAACTACCACGACACTATTGTGCGTAAGTGTAAGTCTGACAAAATAAAATGATAAACCTCAGAGCGTATAGGTCCCAATGCGGCAACATATTTAAACACTGACTTAACTCTAAGCATGAGTGGTGTTGTTGAAGTCAATGGATTTACTCACATGCTTGAAGTTAAGCATATGCTTTGCTGGATCAGGAACATATATACAGTAGAACCGCAGAGTTACGAACACCTCGGGAATGGAGGTTGCCCATAACTCTGAAATGTTCGTAACTCAGAACAAAACCTTATGGTTGTTCTTTCAAAAGTTTACAACTGAACATTGACTTAATACAGCTTTAAAACTTTACTATGCAGAAGAAAAATACTGCTTTCCCTTTTCTTTTTTTAGTAATTTACATTTAACACAATGTACTGTACTGTATTTGCTTCTTTTTCTTTCTTTCTTTCTGGTCTCTGCTGCTGCCTGATTGCATATTTCCAGTTCCAAATGAGGTGTGCGGTTGACTGGTCAGTTCGTAACTCTGGTGTTCATAACTTTCTACTGTAGCATAAATCAGAATCACTTCTATCTGCCTATGTTCTTATACTGCAACCAACATTGTGGTACATGAGATCCTGTCCTCTTTCACCCTAATCCATCACACTAAATTGATGACTGGGGATTGATGAAATAGGGAGTTGGAACTACATTAAAGAAAATCCCTACCAAACACTGCTTTGTTGCATCACAGCAAAACACTCTGAAAGCTCTGATCCACTCTACTGGTCCCTGGATATTTTTAGGGAAATACACTTTTTATTTATATTTTATTGATTTATTTCCAAAAAATAAGAGAATAGGAAAAAAGACAGAAGAACAAAAAGATAAAGGGAAATACATTCTGAAATCCTGAACCCCCTGGTTTTAATCCAGAAACTTTGGGTCTAATTCAGAGGGTGGTTCCAGTCATCTTGATCTTTTAGAGGCTGACCCTCAACAGGTCTGAGAGATTAGAGTACAATGTCTCTTATTGGTTCCTTTACTCGGCGTGGAGGTGTTTGTGAGCTCAACTGAGTGACAAGGAAAATTCTTCACATCACACAAATTAAGTTTGATTTTAATGGTGCTATTGAGTCTGTTCTGAGTTCCCAAGGCAGAATCCACCCATTCCACAGACAGTGGAGTTGGGCCCTCATTGTTTTTATCTCTGTTACCTCCATTGTTCACATCTGATCCTTTTTGTCTGTGTGTGTGTGTATTATGGTGTAAGATGTTTGGAGGTAAATATTCTGCACAATAGGAATTAGCCACATGCAGGGCCAGTTCTCCCATACAGACAAAACCGTCAGGTCACCTAGAGCAGCAAAGTATTTTTTGTGATTCTTTAGTGTGTGAGTGACAGCAAATTGGAAGAGGAAGATATTCCCCAGTTAGCCAAGGGCAACAGAAGGGTTGGTGTGTCAGTGCTGGTCATTAATGGAGAAATGTGCAGGACTGACTTCTCCTGCATCATAGGACTGGAAGGGACTTCAAGAGACCATCTAGTCCACAGTCCCCTGCACTCATGGCAAGACTTAGGCCTTGGCTACACTTGCAGCTGTACAGCGCTGTGAGGTAAACCTGTCTTCGTACCAGGGCCGGCTCTAGGCACCAGCAAAACAAGCTGGTGCTTGGGGCGGCACATTTTTAGGGGCGGCATGGCCGGCCCCAGAATGCCGCCCCTAAAAATGTGCCCCGGCTGCCCTAGCTCACCTTCGCTGCTGCTGCCACGGTGCGCGAAACAGCTGATTCGCGCTCCGCTACTCGCCCTCCCTCTCGGGCTCTCAAGCCTGGGAGGGAGGGGGAGCAGCGGCACGCGCGAATCAGCTGTTTCGCGCTCCGCAGCCGCTCGGGGTCTCCCCCTCCCTCCCAGGCTTGAGAGCCTGGGAGGGAGGGAGGGGGAGAAGCGGCACCCGCGCCACGGCCACTCGGAGTCTCCCCCTCCCTCCCAGGCTCTCAAACCTGCCTCGCCGTTTCGCGCGCCACTGCTCCCCCTCCCTCCCTCCCAGGCTTGAGAGCCTGGGAGGGAGGGGGAGACTCCGAGTGGCCGCGGCGCGGGTGCCGCTTCTCCCCCTCCCTCCTAGGCTTGAGAGCCTGGGGGGAGGAGGCAGGGCTGGGGATTTGGGGAAGGGGCGGAGTTGAGGCGGGGCTGGAGGTGGGGTAATTAAAAAACGAGGGGGGGGGGCGGCCAAAATTGTTTTTGCTTTGGGCGGCAAAAATCCTAGAGCCGGCCCTGCTTCGTACAGCTGAGTAGGGAAAAGCGCTGCAGTCTGTCCACACTGACAGCTGCCAGCGCAGTGGCGTGGCCACACTTGCAACATTTGCAGCTGTGTTGGGAGCGGTGCATTATGGGCAGCTATCCCAGCATTCATGTGGCTGCAACGTGCTTTTCAAAACGGGTGGGGGTGGGGTGGAGTGTGACAAGGAGTGTGGGGGGAGAGAGAGTGCTTTTTGGAGTGTGTCAGCACTCTATTTTGCAAGTTCGGAACTCCAGGCCCCCTGCTTATTCATTCACTCACTCAAAGCAAACAGCAAACTGTTTGCTTTTTCTCTGTGGTACGAGCTTTGAAACCGGCACTTCCGCATTCCTGCAGCCGGTCACAACAATGGAGAGGATTGGCCACTTGACAAGGTGATTAGTACAGCACTGCAAGCGTTTACACTCACACCCATTAGTCGTAGCCACTCCGCTGTATCTCTTATGCTTCTCGGGGAGGTGTAGTATCTGCAGCGGTGTACCCAGGGAGATACAGCGCTGTACGTGCCCTGCCAGTGTGGACGGGGAGTGAGTTACAGCACTGGGGGAGGCTTTACAGCGCTGTCACTCGCAAGTGTAGCCAAGGCCTAAGTATTATCTAGACCATCCCTGACAGGTGTTTGGTTAACCTGCTCTTAAAAATCTCCAATGATGGAGATTCCACAACCTCTCTAGGCAATTTATTCCAGCGCTTAACCACCCTGACAGTTAGGAAGTTTTTCCTAATGTCCAACCTAACCCTCCCTTGCTGCAATTTAAGCCCATTGCTTCTTGTGCTATGCTCAGAGGTTAAGAAGAACAATTTTTCTCCCTTCTTCTTATAACAACCTTTTATGTACTTGAAAACGGTTATCACTAACCCACTCTAGGTCTTCTCTTTTCCAGACTAAACAAACCCAGTTTTTTCAATCTTCCTTCATAGGTCATGTTTTCTAGACCTTTAAGCATTTTTGTTGCTATTCTTTGGACTGTCTCCAATTTGTTCACATCTTTCCTGAAATGTGGTGCCCAGAACTGGACACAATACTCCAGTTGAGGCCTACTCAGCACAGAGTAGAGCAGAATAATTATTTCTCTTGTCTTGCTTACAACACTCCTGCTAATATTTCCCAGAATGATGTTCACTTTTTTTGCAACAGTGTTACACTGTTGACTCATATTTAGCTTGTGGTCCAATATGACCCCCCGATCCCTTTCCACAGCACTCCTTCCTAGGCAGTCATTTCCCATTTTGTATGTGTGCAACTGATTGTTTCTTCCTAAGTGGAGTACTTTGTATTTGTCCTTATTGAATTTCATCCTATTTACTTCAGACCATTTCTCCAGTTTGTCCAGATCATTTTGAATTATAATCCTATCATCCAAAGCACTTGAAACCCCTCCCAGCTTGGTATCATCCGCAAACTTTATAAATGTACTCTCTATACCATTATCTAAATCGCTGATGAAGATATTGAACAGAACTGGACCCAGAATTGATCCCTGCGGGACCCCACTCATTATGCCCTTCCAGCATGACTGTGAACTACTGAGAACGGTTTTCCAACCAGTTATGCACCCACCTTATGGTAACTCCATCTAGGTTGCCTTTCCCTAGTTTGTTTATGAGAAGGTCATGCGAGACAGTATCAAAAGCTTTACTAAAGTCAAGATATACCATGTCTACTACTTCCCCCCCGTCCACAAGGCTTGTTACCTTGTCAAAGAAAGCAATCAGGTTGGTTTGACAAGATTTGTTCTTGACAAATCCATGCTGACTGTTACTTATTACCTTATTATCTTCTAGATGTTTGCAAATTGATTGCTTAATTATTTGCTCCATTATCTTTCCGGGTACTGAAGTTAAGCTAACTGGTCTGTAATCCCCTGGGTTGTCCTTATTTCCCTTTTTATAGATTGGCACTATATTTGCCCTTTTCCAGACTTCTGGAATCTCTCCCGTCTTCCATGACTTTTCAAAGATAATTGCTAATGGCTCAGATATCTGCTCAGTCAGCTCCTTGAGTATTCCAGGATGCATTTCATCAGGCCCCGGTGACTTGAAAACATCTAACTTGTCTAAGTAATTTTTAACTTGTTCTTTCCCTATTTTAGCCTCTGATCCTGCCTCATTTTCACTGGCATTTACTATGTTAGATGTCCAGTCACTATCAACTTTCTTGGTGAAAACTGAAACAAATAAGTCATTAAGCACCTCTGCCATTTCCATATTTTCTGTTATTGTCCCCCCCCCTCCCCCCCATTGAGTAACAGGCCTACCCTGTCCTTAGTCTTCCTCTTGCTTCTAATGT
The DNA here is from genome assembly GCF_028017835.1 of Emys orbicularis. Taxonomy (NCBI): domain Eukaryota; kingdom Metazoa; phylum Chordata; order Testudines; family Emydidae; genus Emys; species Emys orbicularis. The sequence goes on from NC_088690.1 coordinate 91,446,299, forward strand.
ATTTGTAGAAGGTTTTCTTGTTCCCCTTTATGTCTCTAGCTAGTTTGATCTCGTTTTGTGCCTTGGCCTTTCTAATTTTGTCCCTACATACTTGTGTTATTTGTTTATATTCATCCTTTGTAATTTGACCTAGTTTCCACTTTTTGTAGGTCTCTTTTTTGATTTTTAGATCATTGAAGATCTCCTGGTTAAGCCAGGGTGGTCTCTTGCCATACTTCCTATCTTTCCTACGCAGTGCGATAGTTTGCTCTTGTGCCCTTAATAGTGTCTCTGAAAAACTGCCAACTATCTTCAATTGTTTTTTCCCTTAGACTTGTTTCTCATGAGATCTTCCCTACCTTATCTTATCACGATGGGTATCAACGCCTTGATGTCTGATTGAGCGGAGTAGAGTAGAAGTTGAGCACTACCTTGCTACAAAACTGTTCATTGGAGCCCAGCACCGTTAGCTATACTGAAGTGCATGCTATAAAGTGGGGGGAAAGACCACTGCAGATAGGAGAAAGAACACAGGAGTCTTGTACCTTGGAACCTTCACAGATCCTAAGGACAGGGAGTGCTGCATGCTAAGACATTATGCTTCTTGGTGTATTGCATCATGCCTTGTTTTAATGCAAATTCCCTCCCAGACTATAAATGTGTCCAGCATGAACATGAGGCCAAAATATTAATTCAATTTAAAAAAAAGAAAAAAGAAAAACCTGGCAGGATTATACAGAGCGGGAAAATAGAGGGGGGCGTTTTTTCCTCTGTAATAACAAATCAAGGATCTAGTTTTAAAGAAACTCTATATGATTCATTGACACTGAGTCACAATCAGTCCTCAATGGAATTCTGTCTTTGCTGCTGGGGTTGTAATTCTGATGACATTTTGCATGACTGCTGGCTGTGGTCTCAATCATAGATATGAGAAAGGGAGATAAAAAAAGCCAAGCCAGCCAAGTCAGTTTTATGTGTGCGGCACGGTCCCTTTGAAAGCAGCACAGTCTCCTCTGCCCAGTTACTGGGGTTGCTTTTTCCAAAAAAAGAAAAAGCTGAATATATGAGGTTTCATAGGATTATATGACCTATTAGATCCATTCCCCTGCCTAGAACAGAATTGCACCCTCCTTTTTAGTCCAATCTCAGATTAAAATATCGAATCCATTTTAAGGTTTAACACTTCCTTGCCCTCTCACTCCAAAGCAACTGTTTGGAGGTTACCTCTGAATAGGGTTTGTTCTTGGGCCCATCATATGAGTCCAGGCCCAAGTTGCAATGTCCAGATCTGGAATTTGAATATCCCAACATTCAGGGCTGTTAGGATTCAGCTGGGTTTGGGATTAGTCCATTAGAAAGAGATGAGCCATTTGCAAAATGTGGATTTAGTTCTGGGTTCAGATTTTGAACACCATCAGAGTTCAGGAGTGTTGAGACCCAACATTCTAGTTTGGGACCAGCTCAGTCCTTCAGGTGCATTACCGTCTCTGTGCTACCACTATCTTCTTTTCTATACTTTAGTAGTAGTAGTAGTAGTAGTAGCTCTTTTTCATTCCAATAGCACCCACAATATGCTAGGCGCTTTCCAAACAGAAAATAGAGCACAGTTCCCAGCCAACAGCTCACAGTCTGCAGAAAGAGGGCAAGGGAGTGGTCCAAAACACAAGTGGTCAAGGTGGTGAATGGCCATATGTTGGTGATGAAGGTTAGAGTAGCACAAAGGGGTTTTGCTCTGGGGAACTGGTGCACTTGGAAACAGCCCGCCCAATTTGCTTTCAGTGTTTGGGTGCAACATTTTCAAAAGACGTGTTGATTCTAGTGAGGTGACTGGAGTCTGAGGAAAAACAACTCTCCCTCCACAACTTTTGTGTGTAGTAACTTAGGTGGATGTGAGGTTTCAAGGGATGAAAGAGCTCCCATTATCTCCTCTATCCAGGTATCACCTTTACATCTGATACATGTAACTTCATGGCAGCCTTTTTGTTCTCATCAGCATATCTTGGATCAAATTAGATTGGACCCAAATACATTCCTGATACTGGTGAGGGAGAGTGCTGGGGGGAAATACCTTTATTTTTTCTTAATTGTGTTGCTACTTTGTCTCCACTGGTGAGAGTTCAGTTAGTTCAATGCAGTTTTCTCTCTTGGTCAGTTACTCTTTCTTGACCTGGAACTTTTACCAACTGTACCACAGGTGCTTGATGTGTGCTTAGTTTACATGTGTATACTTGGAGGGCAGAGTCAGTTTAGCTTGCATGTGTGTGTTTGATATGTGTGTGTGATCAGTGTGTGTTTAGTGTGTGTGTGTGCACTTTGTGTGATATAAGGTAGATTATCAGAAAGGTCAGTTTCCTCACACTATTTTAGGATGACTTGTCACATTTTACCAGGAGAAGAATAATTAGCTGTGGTAATTCATCATACTGTATTTGTAATGCTATGTGGAAATACAAATCTAAAATCCAAATTTAGAAATGCTAAATCCTACCTTTCTGCTTTAAAGGTGAGAATTTGTATTAGTTTTTAATAGTGTATCAATAATTATTCATAATATATACCTTGCTTTTCACTAGTGGCTTCCATCTGAAGGTTGCAAATTATTTTATAAGCATTAAAGAACTAATCCTCATAGTGGCCCTTCAAAAAGTATTTATTACCTCAAGAGTATAAATGGGGAAACTGAGGCATCAAGCAGCTGTGCCAGGGTCACACAGTGAGTTAGTGACAGCGCTGGGAACAGAACCCTAAACTCCTGACTCCCAGAGTCCTGTAGTCAGAGTATTAAATATGTCTAATACATAGTAACAAAATTTTCTCTCTTTCTTTCATTCTTTGTGGGAAATAAATTTAAGATTCTCTTGTTCTCCATTTACAATGTATGAATAGAAAGCAAGCCATGTGTCAAACAACCCATTAGGAATGTATGCACTGGGATAGGGGGTTGTCAGGGCTGATAAACAGATCCTTCCTAAATCTGAGCAGACCCTCATATCTTCCAGCCAGCAAACATTGTGCTTATGTGCCCCTCCAGCTCATTTTCTGCTTTCCATCCTCATAACATGGCATTGCTAGGTAATGTTGCTAGGCAGCATGTATGCAAATAGGTGGTCAGTCACCATTTTGGGACAGTACTGACTTTAAACACATTTTCTTTTTGACTTTTTTAACACGCCAATTCAGTTCCTTTTAAAAATATACAGCTCAGTGAGACTAAAGAGAGAAGATGCAGCAGAGCATGAGACCAGATGACATGTGGAGGTCTCTGTGCTATTGCATTCCTTAGACCAAAATATGTCCAATAAGGAGAGAATTCCTCCAAACTGCTGCAAAGTTAGAAAAAAACAAATGCCTCAGTTTGTTCTTTAGCAATATCTGGCATTTACTAGAACCCCTTTCTGCCAAGGATCTCAAACATGCCTTACAAACATGAATTAATGAAGTCTTATACCTCCCCACTCCATTTTATAGATGGAGAAACTGATGCACAGTTAGTTGTACTGCAGTGATAGCTCTGGTATCAAATGTCAACATCTGTCAATGAAAAAAACAGACAATCTTTTCACTTTTTTTGTGAAAGATTTGTCTCTTTTCAACCAGCTGTAGCTAGAGGTGTTGTATTATTTCTTCAAATTTCTTGTTACCTTTATATCAAGGCACAATTCATCACAGGGGTAAATAGGTATTGCTACTCCAAGTTATAAATTCTCAAATGAATGTTCTAGGTCTACACTGGGACACCCCCTATGGTGGGGGGTGTTTCCCAAAATTACAAGTTTTGCCAGCATGTTGGGTAAAAGGGTACAGCTGGGTAATTATTTTTCAGCTAATAGTTTATTTGCCCAGCCATGAAGTTTCAGGATAACTGAACCTGTTTGTGAAATCTGGTCAAATTTGGTGAATAGTTTCAGCTGAAAAAAAGAGGAATTACAAAAATCAAAAGTGTTTAATTTCAAAACAAGGGTTTGTTTTGAAGTTTAACTAGATTTAACCAAAAACAAAAGGGTAAAAAAACCCTGAAAATTAAACTTGTTTAACTTTGGATCAAATGAAAAACATAGTTTAATCCAAAACATTTTTTTGGGTTTGTTATTTGCTGTTTCATTGAGAAAAAATGAAAAATTGGCATTTCCAATGGGACCAAAACTAAGAGATTTTCTGATTTTTCAGTTCAGCCACCAAACCAATCAATCTAATCTGGTAGCATTTTACCCCCATTCTGAATCCCTGTTCACAGCTGTCAGAGGGCTAACTCTGAGGGAGGGCAGTGGGTAATCAGGCCCAGCCGTGGCCTTTGTAAGACTGGGGATTAAAAATTGCCCCAGCCTTCAAAGGGTTTAGAAAAGATGATTCATTATAGTAGGAAGCTCAGCCTTTGTTTCAGAAGAGACATGTTTTCTGAGTTTCAGGTCCCGTTGCCCATCTCTGTAACCCCCTTCCCTTCCACCCTACTCTGCACTACTGGCTAATATGAGGGGGTGGGTGGGGAGGACCTACACGAGAAAGAAGAGGCCAAACTTTTCCTGTGAAATCAGAGGCAGCTGAGATATTTGAGCCCAGCTTGAAGGAAAGGGAAAATGGTGAGAAGGGAAGGTAGCCCCTTGGTTAAGAGAAGAGACTGTGATCTATATGTATCTAGAAATGACAGCAGGGCTGTGTGTTCTATGGGTAGACAGTTGCTGTGTGTGTCTGGGTGTGAGTGTGGGTGTATGCCCATACAATAGGGTTCCTATCTGATCCTGCGCATGTGCAGACAGTGCCTCTCTGGCTGTCGCTGTGAGTGCATGTGCCGCTCATGCTTTCAGAGTGTGTCTGTGTGACTTGTGTGTGCGTGCATTGGGCGTCCCTGCGAATGCATATCGTATCCCAGCACCCACCTTACCCTCTGTACTTCAGAGTAATGAATTCCATCCCACAGATCCAAGGGCAATTAAGCACCAGCTACCCTAGCTTCTCCATTCTCAAGGCAGCAAAATGTAACCCTTATGGTGACTGGTGAGAAGAGGTCAATCTCTCCAAAGAGCATCTGGTGCACCCAAGCCATCAACCCTTCCAGATTAGATTTTCTCAATTCCACATGGAGTAAAAAAAAAGGGGGAGGTGGGGGGAAGAATCGTATCATAGGCACTTAAAAAAATGAAAGAAGAAAGGGAGAAAAGATTTCTGCATCCCACACACATTGTTCTCTTTCAGCTGCTAGCTTGTTAAACACCCCGTTAGCCGGCTTGTGTGAGTCACGCAGTCAAATGAAAGGAGCCCCCACAGTGCCAACTCGGATTCGCTCCTTAGCCAGGAAAGTTTGCTAAGAGCTTTGATTTTCAAGAGAGACTTTAGCTGAGTTTGTTTTGTCTCTGTTCTCCTGCAGGAAAGTTTTCATTTAAGAAGGGGTTTGGTTGGGGAGTGTAAGTGATAGGTGGGCAGCAGGGGGCAGATTCCTGTCCAGCATCCTGCATTCCCTGCCAGACGCTCAACGAGTTTGCTTGTTCTACTCTCACCATGCTGGTCTTGCAGCATCTAGCTCCCATTCTTTTCAGTGGAGATTCTCCATCGGTCTAGAAGAACTTCTCAAGACTTTCCACTGTGCAGGATAGAGAATCAGGATAATGTAATTTGGGGATCTGTGAGTGAAATTCATCCCTGTGCAAAGGGTCAGCACAAAGGGCCAGATTCTTTGCTCACACTGGTGGGAATTGGGAGTAACTCTACTGAAGCCAATGGAGTGACATCCATGTAAAAGTGGCATATGTGAGAGGAGAATCTGGCCCAGTATGTACACCAGGCCTCTGGTCAGGAGTGAATTTCAGCCTCTGTAAGGATGTAGAGAGAGGGCTGCATGGGGGTATGGCTTACTGACCTAAAGCCACAACCACTACCCCTTTGAACACTGTAAGTGAAGAAAGCAGCCAAATATAAGCAGTCAAACCCAGATCACAGTCCACATCATGTATAACTATATGCAAGTGTGAATAACAGAGGCGAGTGAATCACATTCCCAGGCCATTGTGATCACCTATTCTGACCTCCTGTATAACACAGGCCAGAGAACTTTCCCAGAACAATCCCTTTTGAAATGTACATAGGTAGTGTTTTGTATTATAGTATACGTATGTAGACATTCAGATGCAATGGTAATGAGCAGCATGAAATACCTAAGAAGTACAATTTTGAGTTGATAATGGGGACCTCTAATAATGGATTTGTGCAAAGCAACAGTGTGACGGGGTGGGACTCACCACTCTGGCGCCTCCTGCTGGCTGTCATGGGAATTAGCTCTGCTCAACAGGACTCCCTCCTCTGGTGGTGCCACGCCACTGTCACTTTTGTTCCCGGCCCCGTGCCACTCCCAGGAATGCGGTGTCCTCTTCAGTGAGGCTACTCTCCGGCTGTGCCACACTCTGTGTTCTCCCCTTCCGGGGGGGACCTGCAATCTCTGTCCAGCCACTCCCTCAGTGGTAACTGCAGTCCATTGTCCCAGGGCTGCTTCCCATGTGGCTCCAGCACCCTCTTCTGCCCTTACATCAGGGCCTCAGCCTGCAGGCCCTAGTAGCCAGCCAGGAGCTTTCTCTAGCTCCCACGGTCCCTGCTTGCAGCACTGCTCTGTCCCAGGTGCTGGCGCTCCTTCCTCCTGCTAGGAGCCTGGTCTTCTCCCCTGGAACTCCAGTCAGCTACTCAAGCTGCTCTGCCCTGCAGCTCTTCTTATATGGGCCGGCCAGGCCCTGATTGGCTGCTCCTCCCAGCCCTTCTCTGATAGCCTCCCTAGGGCTCTATTAACCCCTTAGAGCCCAGTGTGGGGCAGGCGCCCCATTACAAACAGAAAAGTTGAACAAACTAAGTTATTATTTTAAGAAGAGAATTTTTCTTCCTGCAACAGATTTCCTGAATAAAAATGACAAACAATATCTAAAAATTAAGAAAAAACAACTGTAAGAAATCGTAGTAACCTCGCAAGATTTTCCATCCCTTTATTAACTGTACTTGAACTGAGCAATCCTATACAAAAGAAAAATATTACTAACTGCAACTTTATGAGGCTACTTTTTCAGCCTTCACCATGGATTATTTTTATGATGAATTTCACCTCTCTTTCTGTTTGCAGAATGCCCACAAGCTGTGTGTGTGTTTTTCTACTTCATTCCTCCTCTGAAATTGTTTAATAGAATACAGTATTATTTCTCTTCTCTGATTGGGAGAATGCAACAATTATGACAAGGCTCCTAATACAAATGTTCACAGAAAGCAAATGTATTTTCTGCAGGCATTGAGCGAGGAAGCTTACAAAATTCTTCCCATGAGCATCTGCGTAGGTAAAGCTCCATCACACAGATGTTGGAGGAACTTGAACACAAAAGAGGGGATGGAGGTGAGCACAGATGAAAGGAATTAATTTAAAAATTTAAACAAATATGCACTGAAAATGTCTTAATATACAGTAAATAATATGTACATTGTGCAAGCCTTGTTCGTGAGTGTGAATAAGGATGTAGGTGCTGCACAATGAATGTGTGTGTCTAAGGGTGTGCAAGTTCAAATATGAATTGAAATAACTAAAATTTTAGGCCAAAATTTTCTAAGTTAGGTGCATAATCTTACTCTCCTTTATTTAGGTTCCTAAACAAGTTGCTTGATTTTCAGAAGTCCTGAAGATAATGGGAGGAGCTGGATGGCCAAAACTTTTGAAAATTAGGTTACTTAATTAGGTGGCTAAATAAGGACTTGGGAGCCTAACTTCAAGCACTGATCCCTGGTCTTAAATGTGTTCAAAAGAAAAAGAAAAAGATGTGGCTTTCCTTTTCCTGGCTCTACTTACAACTCTGCCTTCCACTTCTCTCTTTCTCTGAGGTGGTATCTCTTTTCTTTGTTTGCTTTCTATACTTACATCCAGATTTCAGTGTGACATTCTATACCTTGGGGGAGCGTACTGTAACCCCCATATTCCTCATTTTCATATAATCATGACCTTACATATAAAGCATGCCTTGTAAGGTATCGGGGAAAGGTTATGATCTGCTGAAAGTCATTTCTCTATCCATATATGTGTATCCTTAATGCATAGGAAGTTATGAGAATTGTGTTGTATCGTAGTCACTAAAAACATGCTGTAAGTTGGGGAATCAGCCAGATATTAGCTCCCCAGAGGCAACAGCAAGGAAAGTAACCAACGCCCGGGCGGAGTGTCAAACAACCCATCATCCAGCAAGGGAGCTACAATGCAATGACTCACCTGCATGAGGCCACACCAGGGGAATTGCTCAACCTTGCTTGGAGAGACTCAGCAATGCCCCCCAGACATACCTGGACTTGTGCTCCCCAAGCACATGGACTGAGGGTATAAAACAGACAGAGTGGACACATATTGGGCCCTTCTCCTGCCCCCACCTTTGCTGTAAGCAACTAAGACACTGAGAAGAAGACAAGACTCCAACAGAGGAAACTGGCCCAGGTTTAAGGAACAAACCTGTATATTAAGGATGGCAATATCCAGTGGGGTGAGAAAAACTGCTTCATCTAGATGTTGCCCAGTCTAATAGGATTGAGAGTTTAGACTGCATGCTTATATTTTCTTTTCTTTTGGTAACCACTCTGACTTTTTGCATATCACTTAATATCACTTAAAATCTACCTTTTATAGTCAATAAATTTGTTTAATCGTTTATCTTTACCAGTGAGTTTGTATGAAGTGTGGGGAAAATCTGCTCAGTTTTGAAAGGCTGGTGTATGTCCACTTTCCATTGCTGAAGTGGTGAATCAATTAATAAATTTGCACTGCCCAACTTGAGCAGTGCAAGATGGTATATTCCTGGGGTACAGTGCTGGGAACTGGGGGGATTTGGCTGGTGCCTTTCTCTGTGTGATTCATGAGGGACTCTGGGAGCATTCATGCAATCTAGCTGGGTGTGGGGCTCCATATTCAGTTGTGCTGAGTGATCACAGCTCCTGAAGGGGTTGCTGCTGGTCACTAGCAAGGCATTGTGAGAGACAGCCCAGGCTGGGGAGAGTTCAGGGGGCACAGTCCCAGGGTGCATCCCGGTCCCAGGAAATCACCTGGGAGCACCATTAAACCTGATTGGGCATTGAGGGGACACTGAATGCACCTCCTCTAAGGGGATAGTGGATATCTAGCCTGACAATGCCCTTCTGGTGCTACTGCCTGTTGAGTCAGGGTGTGTGCACTGAGGGAAGGAAAGAACCACCTACCACAGGCTTATCACTGCCCCCATTTTCACCACTGCTCTGGCAGAGGCTTGCAATACAGTCAAAACAGCTCAGAGCCTCCTTTCAGCTGAGGCACTCTAAGCAGAGAGATACTCACCCTTTGCCAGGTGTGAGGAAGAAGGAGAAGAACAAGACTGAAGCTGAGAATTCAATGTGAGGAAGCTCCCTGCAGCGGGGGCTGCTATTGGAGATGCTAAGCAGATGACATTTGAAGGAAGGGATCTGTTCAGGCATTATGCAGTAATGCTGGCATACAGCACCAGTTAAGGCAATGGAGGGTCTCCCGCTGACTTCTGCAAATGTTGGCTCGTGCCCTTAATGTCCAGTCCTGCAAACACTAAGACACCTGCTTAACTTTAAGAAGTGGGTGGGTCCATTGAATTCAACAGGACTATTCATAGGCATAAAGTTAAGCAGGGTCCTATTTGCTATTCAGACCTGTTCCATTAATACTGTAATTTTAAGGTAAAACAGCCTACTTTGCATACTGTTCACTTTTAATAATTTGCTATGTGTTATTTGTGGGGTGGGATTGGTGAGCTATGTAACTTGGTATTGTTTCTGCCCCCTGATTGGGTGCCAGAAAATTTTGAAACAGAAGAATGATGAATGGCAAGTGGTGAACAACAAATAACAATTAGTGAATACTCTTATTTGTGCACAAATATGCTTGTTTGCATGCAACTCCAGAACATCAGTGTGAACAAAACTGCCAACACACAAATGTTTGTGAATCATGAATGAAAAGCACGATGAACATGTATAAATCAAACAGGCACTTGGAATTTAAGCCAGTGTTCACGCATTGGTTTTGCAATATAGATAATCTCTAATAGGTATACATATGTAAACATACATTAGTTCATATATCTGTAATTATTATATATATGATCTACTGTACGTATCCATACCACACACAAACACACATATATACATATGATTATAGCATATATTTGATATAATGTACATATTTATGGATAGCACATGACCTAACCTGCAATGAGCACTGCAGAAATGTTGCCCGGTGTCCAAGAGTCTGCTAACATTTTGTAAACCTTTCCAAACATCCCTTTGCCCTAAAAGTTTCTTCTTCCACAGCCCCACATTATTTTACACTAACAGGCCAGCAACTATTTCTGTTGCAGATGGCTGTAAATTGTGTTACGGACTGAACATGGTCCTTTGTTTCCATGGCAGCAGTAAGAAGATTCCACTTGTACGCTCCCCTACGATTAACATGCAAACAAAAATAAACTAGAATAGTGACTTAATTCTTCCCACTCTTTGACCTTGAGGAAACTTTAATTTTCTGAGCTAAACCAGGAGCTTCAGGCTTCCAGTGTTGCTACTCCGGCTGATTTTCTTGTTGTTTAAGCTATGCCTAATATGGTGACCAGATGTCCCGATTTTATAGGGACAGTCCCGATATTTGGGGACTGTTGATGGCTGGCAGATGGATGTAGATTTGTAAGTAGCTTTGGAAAGATCTGCATCCAGTTGTCTAGCTACTGTTGCCTCAAGCCAGATCTCATGCCCTCTCTGTAACCTATACCCATTTACTCCAGCTCTATGGGACATATAAATACATACCCTGCCTAGCTGAGATCTCTCCAAGTAACTGAGGGTTCCTACTGAAGCTCTGGCCCCAGTGTGCCTTACTCTCTAGCTGTATTGTTAGCATTCCTCAAGGAATCTCAATAGCTCTAGGAGACTCTGAACAAGTGAGTCTTTTAGCTAGAGAGAGCGGATGTCTGTATAAAGCAAATTCAAAAGAAAAGGTGCTAGTGGAGCTGCCTTCACACCAAGAAAGAGCTCACAGGAGCTCACACCAGCAGCAGAACATCAAGACCCCATGTGCAAACATTTCCTCTTCGAAGATTCATTTCTCCCAACAGGGGCGTGAATAAAAGAGCCGTATGCCAGCATTACTGCATAATGCCTGAACAGATCCCTTCCTTCAAATGTCATCTGCTTAGCATCTCCAATAGCAGCCCCCGCTGCAGGGAGCTTCCACACATTGAATTCTCAGCTTCAGTCTTGTTCTTCTCCTTTTTCCTCACACCTGGCAAAGGGTGAGTATCTCTCTGCTTAGAGTGCCTCAGCTGAAAGGAGGCTCTGAGCTGTTTTGACTGTATTGCAAGCCTCTGCCAGAGCAGTGGTGAAAATGGGGGCAGTCATAAGCCTGTGGTAGGTAGCTCCTTCCTTCCTTCAGTTCCTTCTGAACAACCTCCACCCACCTTTTCCAAAGGACTTCGTGTTGTATCTCCTTACACTGTCAGGTGATCATGTGGGATCAGTTCTGGTCGCCCCATCTCAAAAAAGATGTATTAAAATTGGGAAAAGTACAGAGAAGGACAACAAAAATGATTAGGGGTATGGCACAGCTTCCATGCGAGGAGAGAATTAAAAAACTGGGCCACTTCAGCTTGGAAAAGAGACAACTAAGGGGGGGAGATGATAGAGATCTATACAATCATGACTGGTGTGGAAAAAGTGAATAAAGCAATACTATTTACCCCTTCGTATAATGCACAAACCAGGGATCACCCAATGAAATTAATAGGTAGCAGGTTTAAAACAAACAAAAGGAAGTACTTCTTCACAAAATGTGTGGTTAACCTGTGGAACTCATTGCCAAGGGATGTTGTGAAGGCTAAAAGTATAACTGGGTCCATAAAATAATTAGATAAGTTAATGGAGGATAGGTCCATCAATGGCTATTAGCCATGATGGTCAGAGACAATTCTCATGCTCTGGGTGTCCCTAAACCTTTGACTGATGGAAGCTGGGACTGGACAACAGGAGATAGATCATTAAATAATTGCCCTATTCTGTTTATGCCCTCTGAAGCAGCTGGCACCAGCCACTGTCAGCAGACAGGATACTGGGCGAGACAGACCATTGGTCTGACCCAGTATAGCAATTTGTGTGCTCTTATGGCTCAGTGTAACACAAACACTGACACAGTTTGTGTTGAGGATTACACTTGTGTGGTGTTTTTCCCCCAGTGAGAGCTGGAAGGAGGTAGGATCTTGCCAAAAGCCACCTTATCCTTTTGCTGTCTGCATGTCAAAACAGCAGCCTGGATGCTGGTGAGAGAAGGAATGTAATGTGATTTGTTGGCTTATGGCTAGTATACCATCATACACAGTGAAGGGTTTGGACTAGTTCTGTCTCTGTCTCCCACCCTCTCTGACAGAGAAAATAATGCTCACAGGAAGAATACAGCATTGGAAAATCCCAGAGGAATCCAGACCTGGAAGTCTTGTTCTCTAAACTCCAAACATTAAATCTCCCAGAACTATTTATACTTGTCTTTATTTAAATACCACCTCCTCTCAAAAGAAAAAAACATTCTCAGACATATGTGCACACAGTAAACATTCTCTCATGCCCACACACTCTCACACAAACATACCCACTCACAAAACAAATGCACACACACACACATCCCAACACACTCAACACCTTCCCACCTATTGTACACACAACACACACACACACACACTTCTTCTGAACCTTCTATGAAAAAGAAAATTCTATTCCCAGAGCTGTCCTGTGCCATGTAGTCCTCAAGACAAGACAAGAGACTATGATGATGTTTCATTTCAATAATTAATAAATTTAGGGTGACATTCACCCCAGTGCAGAGGGCTAGCACGTGTCTTAAGTCCCAGAACAGGTCTGACCACCACTGCATGGGGGTGAACTTCACTCTCATTGCCTGAACAAGGTAGAATAGATAGAATGAGCCGTGTAAGAGCTAGCTGAAAGGTTAGGGAAGATCTGGCGCATGTGGTTACCAACAACACTTCCCAATATGTGGCCAGCCATCCGTAACTCTCTGAGAGTTACAGCGGAAAAGTTAATTGCAATGTCCTTTGTCTGGCAGTGATGCAAATGCTTGGTGTGACTAGTGGCTGTCAATGATATTTTAGGACAGAGAGAAAAGAAATAGATGTGAATTACAGGTTGAAAATTTTCAAACAAAGAGGTCTTCTCCATAAGAAAATGGCAGTTTTATTAAAACTAAATTTCTCACCACAAAAATGATCCATGTTGTTGAAATGGTTAATTTTTCATGAAAAATTTGGTGCCTTTTTTTTAATTGTTGAAAATATTACCAAAACCATCTTCAAAATGGTTATTGACTTTTCACATGTACCAAAAAATTGGAGTTATGGTAAAAGAAAACTTTCCATAACCATTTCAGTAACAATTTAAAGTAAAAATAATTTTTAAAAAAAAATTCATACATTTAAAAAAAACCAAGAACTGGATCCAGTTCAAACATTTTTCAATGAAAACAACTTGGACATTTAAAAAATGTTCAGAAAAACAGCTTTGCACTTCTTCTAACAGCTCTAATAGCTTGTGACGTTATTGACATAAACTGTGAGGTTGTCGTGTGAGGTGTCTATAAAAAGGTTATGATTTGCTGGTTATGATTATGCTATCTGTATGTGTGTATCATTTTGTAGTTGATGTTATGAATATTGGCTATGTACTTGTATCTCAATGTGTTTTGATTCTAAGTAGCCTCAGTGAAGTATTTGGTCAGCTTCTTGAGAAAGGACTATTCTCAGTAAGTGCATTTGGTCAGCTTCTTGAGAAAGGACTATTCTCAGTAAGTGCCCAGTCAAGAAACACTTAATTAACAATGAACTTTGGGAGACACCAAACAACATCTGAGCTTTCCTGGGAACGTTCAAAATAACATGTAAACAATGGTGTCAGCATGTAAAGAACTGAGTCATGCATGGACATGTGACTTGCCCATTTGACTCCAAACTCCATCTTGCTGCTGTGATTTTCCACAGTAAGAACAAAGGGGTGTCCTTCCACAGGGCAGAGAATATAAAAGACCCTGGAAACCCCTCCATTTTGTCTTCAATCCTGCTTCTTACTTCTGGAGGAACCTTGCTACAAACTGAAGCTCTGAACAAAGGACTGAGGGCTGGTCTACACTGGGGGGGGGGGCGGGGGTCGATGTAAGATATGCAAACTTCAGCTACGCGAATAGCGTAGCTGAATTCGACTTATCTGATCCGACTTAACCCACTGTGAGGACGGCGGCAAATCAACCGCCGCGGCTCCCCCATCAACGCCGCTTACTCCTCCTGACAAGGTGGAGTACGCGCGTCGATTCGGGGATCGATTTATCGTGTCTAGATGAGACGCGATAAATCGATCCCCGAGAGATTGATTTCTACCCGCCAATCCGGGCGGGTAGTGAAGACGTGCCCTGAATGACCCATCCAAGCTGTGGATGTACTCCAGAGACTTGATTTGAACCTGCAGTTTATTCCATCACTGCTACAAGTCTGAACCAAGAACTTTGCCATTACTGTATGGGTGATTCCATTTAACCAATTCTAGCTCTCATCTATATTTGCAGGGTGATTCCATTTAACCAATTCTAGCTCTCATCTATATTTCTTTCTTTTTATGAATAAACCTTTAGATATTAGATTCTAAAGGATTGGCAACAGCGTGATTTGTGGGTAAGATCTAACTTGTATATTGACCTGGGTCTGGGGCTTGGTCCTTTAGGATCAAGAGAACCTTTTTTCTTTTATTGGGGCATTGGTTTTCATAACCATTCATCCCCATAATGAGTGGCACTGGTGGTGATACTGGGAAACTGGAGTGTCTAAGGGAATTGGTTGCATGACTTCTGGTTAGCCAGTGGGGTGAGACCGAAGTCCTCTCTGTTTGGCTGGTTTGGTGTGCCGTAGAGGTGGAGAACCACCAGCCTGGGGCTGTGACCAGTGGCGTAGCCAGGTTCTAACAGGGGGAGTGAACACATAAAAAAAGGCGCCACCCGACATATCAAATTACTAATTACATACTTTTAAATTCGTTATACATATTAATTTTGTACTTAAAATAAAAACACAAGAATGATCCAGCCACGGAAGGGTTTGCACAGCCAGCATTTCGCAGGAGAACATCCACAAACCCAGCAGCCAGACGCGGTACCTTGCCTAGGAAGCCAGAAGGGGGGGGAAGAAAAAATAAAATAAAAACCGATCAGATCTCCTTTGTCCCCTCCCCCCCCCAATCTGAGCCACCCCTCCCTGTAGCCCAGAGCCTTCACCTGCACAGCTCCCAACCGGCCGGGCACCCAGGCACTGCCCGAGGCAAAGCACAGCCCGCCCGCACCCTGAGATGTGCACAGCACTATTTCCAGGACAACACACGTTCATGGCTCCTGGAGAAAACTATCCTGGGGAAACAACACCATTCAGTGCCCCGGGAGGCGGCCTGCGACTCCTGAGCTCCACAGGGGGACCGGGCTAAGGCAGGAGAAGGAGATGGACAGGGGCCATTAGGAGCAGTTACCTTCAGTCCTCGCCCGGTCCTGAGCGCTCAGTCCCCATCAGTTCCTCAACAACCTGCAGCGGTGGCGGTGGCGAGCTGCCTCCACGAGCCTGTTGCCCCTTCCCCTGCGCCGGCAGAGCCCACCCCTGCCTGGGCGGCATGTGCCAAGCGGGGCTCGGCTTAGCGAGCCGGGCAGTTGCGGGCAGACAGGAGCCTCCTCATCATCATCATCGCCAGGGAGCCAGGCAACCAGCCGCCGCCGCCTGCAGCCCCAGAGCGAGCAAGCGAGCCGGGCTGGATACAGGAGGGCAGTGCAAAGCCGAGAGCCAGCCGGCGGCCGCACGCAAAACCTGGCTCCGGAGCCCAGTGCTGGCTGCGCAGACGTTCTTTTGTCAGCGCTTTTTTGTTGTGTGTTATTTTGTCGCTCCACCCTTTAAAAAATTTAAAAGGTGCCACTTTTGGAGAATGTGCTCACTGGGAGCGGCTGCTCCCCCCCAGCTACGCTACTGGCTGTGACTGCCCTGCTCTAAGAAATTTGTCCTGAATTGATACTCTCAGTTGTATCCTGCAAAAGCCAGCATCGTTACATAGCTATATTTCTATGTTGTCAAAATCTAGCTCCTCATCCAGTGTGACACAACAGTTTATAACATATTTTAGCCCTGTCTATACCAGCCCAAGGAAACCACCTAAGTACCTGTTAAAACACATTACTGAGTAACATGGTCAGTATCACCAAATTCAAAAATCACGAGTCAGGTCACCCAAAAAATCAAAAGACCAACTTAAAAATAACAAGATTTTTTAAAATAATAAATATAGGGTTCTTCTAATTTGCCTTTCAATTTTGGAGCCATTAGTGGTCAGATTTTCCTGCTTTTTCCCACAGCCATGAGGGCTAAACACTTACTTAAAAAAACAAACCAACAATTTTCACATGACTCCATGAGCTGGGGCTTTAAGAAAAACACCAAATATTATGAGACTTGTGATGAAAGTATCAAGATGTGGCAAAACTGCATGGTTTGACTGGAGGGCCAAAGCCAGACAGAGCCATGACACTTCTAGTGCTGCTAATCAAAGCTGTCCATTGCACCCTGCCGCACAAAAGCTCACACGCCCCAAACACACCTGAACTTAGTCACTGGTTTTCAGGGCTAGACAAACAAAGCTCCCCTGAGCGCCTGTCCTTGGCTGTATTTCCTAGTACCAGTCTCATTTTAATTGTCCTCTTTTGAACCGTTTCTCACTTTTCCAGAGACCACGGTTCTCACTGATTAAATAAAGGAAGGGAGAGAGGGACCCCTTTATATTTCACTTTCAACAAGCTACAACAGCCCCCTGCCTGGACGAGGGTAGGGGGAGGTTCATTTTATGACAGATCAATTGTAGCCAAGCTGTTTCATGTCCTGTTTTGCTTGTTAGAATAATGACCTGCTAGACATTCCCTGGCTGGCTGAACTACAGCCCAGTGGCTGCTGCTTCATGATCTCATTACTGTCCGGCACTGTGTGTCTGATGGCAGTTAGCACCCAGGATTCCAGTCTGCGCACACAGCATTCCGCTACCAGCCACACACCGCTCTTCCCCATGAATGCTCTCGGATTCCTAGCTCATCTCAGTTTCTCTCCCCTTTACATCTTAAGTAGCTCTGTTCTCCTGTATTCTTTCTCACCTGCAGGGTTATTGCCAGGGAGACTGTTGCTCGCATAAGTTACTTATATCACCTGCTACATGAGCCCTGAATCATTCAGGAATCCCCAGTCATGCCAGAGGGGTCACTAAACAGAGAAATACCTGTTCGAGTTTCTAAAATCCATACAACCTACCTAGGTGCCATGCACCCCCACAATTATATGTTCTTGCACCCATATGTACATGGGCACATCCATGCAAGAATATACATGAAAATACCTACAGATGTGCACACACACATGCATGCAGATAGATACGCACACACATTCAAGCATGTATACACATGCACACAAACCCCTTCTTCCAAGCACATGCACCCATGTCCAGGAAAACACCCTTCCAGTTCCTCATCAGAGAGTAAATAACAGCAGTGGGTTTTTCTTTTGCATTTTTTGAATGTTGTTTTGGAGTTTACCCCTTTTCCTCTTTTCTCTGTCTTCCCCCTTTCTTTCATTTCACTCTCACTGACAATGCCTGGACTGCTCTTTCCTTTCCTTTCCTGTTCCCCATCCCCTCACCCCCAAACAAATACCTTTAGTCAGAACAAGTTCCTGCCTTAAGTACCTTCTTTGGAGGACTTCCATAGTCTAGAAGCTGGTTGGAGTATTTGTAGAGTGGGTCCAAGGAAATCCCTTCTCTAAGCTCTCTCATCCCCCATTTTTAACACTGAGAATAATTAACCATTGCAATAATTTACCAGGGGCTGTGGTGGATTCGCCATCACTGGCAATTTTAAAATTGGGATTGGATGTTTTTCTAAAAACTGTTCTAGTTCAACCACAGCTATTAGACTCGAAGCAGGAATTAACTCAGAGAAGTTTGTGTGATACAGGAAGTCAGACTAGATGATTACAATGGTCCCTTCTGGCTTTGGGATCTATGACTCTGTCTCAAGTGTCCGCTGACTGCAGAGCCAGGTTATGAATTTTCCCTTCCTTACATGTGTGGTTTGCATTATCATTTGCTCAATATCTTAAGAAGCACCACTATCTATCTCACTTCACAGCTTCAAAATCAACCTGTGGCATGAGCTACAACCTGGCTAATTTCATTTGGCTCCTGAGATGGCTCAAGAGCATGATTTTACTGCCGCTGTGAATGTTTTTGGGGAACATTAGACCAACACCTGAGTTGACAGGGCACATATTGCAGCCCCTCAGTGGACCATGGAAGACTGTTGCCTCATGATAGCTACTTTCTTGCTGAACAGAGCTACAAGGAACCAAACTGCTTACTAGACTGTCCAGCTCAGGTGATCAAGTCCCCCTAAGCTGGCAGTCTGATGGGTAGCTAGCTCCCTTCCCTGCAGCTCTGTTCAGCCGGAACTAGGCTCTAATGGGACAACCAGCCTGCAAGGATGGAGAGAGAAGCACTACAGCAGGGACTGAGGCAGTGATGAGGCTGCTAAACTCTCTCCAAATCCCTGTTCTTCTTAGAAGTTCCTTGGCCACCTTCAGGTGGTATTGGTGCTGCTTGCTCTTGGCTCCTCTAGCCCCTGGAGGGCTGTGGTGTGAGACTGGGGGAATTACCCAGGTTGGCGTGTCATTGTGGTTCCTGCACGTGCATTTTTCTTTGTTTATTTATTATTATTATTATTATTATTCAGCGATTCACATCCTCCAAGGACATCATAAACCTGAATTAGCCAGCCAGATGGCTGCCACCGTCATGAGTATACAGAACGCCGCACTCCCGCCACTACATGGGGTTCTAGCAGCTTCCTTTCTCAGTGCTGTGTGGGAGCTGAGCCCTCTGCTCATGATGTGGGCCCTGCCTCCCCTCTCCCTTCTTAGCCCTTTGCTTTTCCGCAGCCCCCTGGGCCGCCTCTGGTGGAGGCACCTGCCCAGTTCTCCCTGACTGTTCAAAACATAATTGCCAGCAGTTGAGGGTGAGGCAGTTCATTAGCAAACCTCGGGGATACGTCTCATTCCGACCCGCTGACACGTGTATATTCTTCTTTGCCCAGCTCTTCC
The DNA here is from genome assembly GCF_028017835.1 of Emys orbicularis. Lineage (NCBI taxonomy): Eukaryota > Metazoa > Chordata > Testudines > Emydidae > Emys > Emys orbicularis. Next base: position 91,465,480 of record NC_088690.1, read on the forward strand.
TTAGTTGCACTATACTGACCAGAGCTTTGTTGCTCCTTAAATCTCTATACGTCCTTTCTTTGTTTTTTCCTGCTAAAGATCATTTTGTAAAAGCTCTTCTTATGCCCCTCAGCTTCTTCAGCTGATGTGAACTTATTCCGCTCTTCTGCTCCCTTTAACTTCCCCCTGACAAGCTTTCTCTTTATATCTTGCCTGTGGCTCTCTAACTGTGAACCAGCCTTTATGGGGATGGCTGCAGTGGCACTCAAACACCAGACCCTGGAAACTTGCTTTCCTCTTGACTAAACGATCCCAAGCAACAGTGGAAAGTTTCATAGTTCAACCCAGGAGTGACAAAGCTAGTCAGGACATAGTGCATTTGAACAGTGCTTCGCAGAGTACACGTTGCCACAGGACTGGTCTATTGGTCTGAGCGCAGTACTGGAAGCCAGCAGCACCTGAGCTCTGTGGCCTTGGCAAAGGCCTTGTATTGACTAGGAATTTGAAGACATGTTGTCAGTGTGTGTTAACTGATGACCATATTGGAGCCTAGGCTTCAACTTCACCAGCTTAGCACGTGTTAAAGTCTACACTGGACTTTAGTATCAGAGGGGTAGCCGTGTTAGTCTGAATCTGTAAAAAGCAACAGAGGGTCCTGTGGCACCTTTAAGACTAACAGAAGTATTGGGAGCATAAACTTTCGTGGGTAAGAACCTCACTTCTTCAGATGCCAGACTTGCATCTGAAGAAGTGAGGTTCTTACCCACGAAAGCTTATGCTCCCAATACTTCTGTTAGTCTTAAAGGTGCCACAGGACCCTCTGTTGCTTTTTACTGGACTTTAGAATGTGTCAGTTCACATATACTAATGCCATCCCTTGAAATCCCAGTCTAGACAAAGCTTTGCATTTTCTTGCCACTTCTCCAAGTGATACAACATTTCAGGAAGGGCCAGCAGCTCTTAGAATGCCCTCTCAGCAGGGCAACAAGGAGCATGTGTGCTTGCCTCTGCCAGGCTTTTGCAGTGAACCTGTACCAATGACCGACCTCCTTTAAATGGAATTGTTTGACCATCTTTAGCTAGAAATAATGTTCCTATGATAAGGAAGAAGGGAACTACAGTATAGCTTTACCCAGTGGGTCCCTTGAGTGCCATCAGGCTGTGAAAGTCTAAACTGACTGGTGGCACTTTAAGGAGTAAGGCAATGATTTACAAATAGATGGGAACCGCATCAAGTGCACAAGGCCCATTTTCATTAACCGTGCAATGGAGAAGGCCAGCATTATCTTTGATTGCACAGCCTGTGCGGGGTAGCACAGGGCCCCGGAGTTGCACTGGTGAATAAATCAGTGACATTTCATTCAATTTCCTGTTCCTTTCTGTGATTGAACGATGGGAAAAGAACAACAACAAAGTGGAATGATTTGACTTGGCCTGAATCATGGCCAGGCAGGAATGCAAAGGGTGGCAAACAGTAGAACTAGTCAACTAACAAAATAACGGTCTTGCAGATAGATTCACAAACTGGCTGATTTCACTCTGCTGCTAATATGGGGCTCACAGAATTCAGACCATAGGTGTTCATGACCTTGGTTGTATATCTTGGACACATCAGGGGTTCAGCCCCCAAAAAAATTTCCTCCCGAAATTCATACTTTGTTCTGTTTTGGTCCATTTTGTTTTTCCAGTAACCTACATCTTTTTTCCTCTTTGAAGTGATGTTAGTTACTATGGGAACCACAATGTGATTCTTAATGGGTGGAGCTTTGTGGCATCTATAAGCATAACATAAAAGTCCAGCAACAGGAGAGTTTGAAATGTAGTCGTTCGGTTGGGGGATGCAGGAGTCTGTGTGTAAAAACACCCTGTGCAGTGCTGGCTCTCGTATAAAGGGCATTGGGGGAACTGCCCCACCAAAATAGCACCCACACCAAAATAGCACCCACATATTGTGTGTGTGTGTGTGTGTGTGTGACTCACAAATCTAACGAATGTCACAGGGCATTCTTTTCCATCACCCCTGAGGCACATGCACGATAATGATATACAAAGTCTGAGTCAGATTACAGTGGGGCTTGGGATACTGGATTCACCGCCCAAGCCCCAGGATGTGGTGACCATAGAGCGCGCTAACATGCTGAACTCTAATTGCCCTGTGGAGACCCTGCTGGCACATTTTAAAACATACCTCACTTGCATTGCTGCAGTGCCATTTCAAAGTTTTTGTATGCACAGACAACTTATTTGGCCAAGCAAATGGCATTTGTTCTCCCCAGTAGGGCAATTCAATCTAACCTGCATGCAGAGACTTTTTTTCTTCTGTATGTACAACTTTGTGCCTGCAAGACTACAGGTGCATAATTTAAAGGCCACTTCTGAAAATGTGTCTGGGTGTGTCTATTCCTTTGCTTCATGGAATGCTGTGATGCCATCTCAATGCAGCTCGGGGTGGGGGTGGGGATTAAACCAAGGTTCAAAAAGCACGGGCCACTTCCAGGAAAACCAACTCAGATACAATTATTTTATGTCCTTTCAGCTTGACTTGGTTTAGGGGATGTGTACCTAGCAAGCCCATTGCTTTGTCATGGACCTTCCACTGTTCTGTTTCACTCCACACGCACATGAACCTTGATTTACCAGCACTCCTGCCAGGCCTCATGTATGCTATTGGAGACCACAGATCATCACCATACTGTGTAACTAATGTCATTGATACAGCTGGTGCTGTCGGTACAACAAAAGTGAAATCTGCATGCCCATCAAGGCTCCTTTAGGAAACAGGAAGAAAACATTTCTCTCCCCTCACTCGTCACTGCTGCTTTCCTTTTATGTTTAAGGTCAATCACTGACTAATGCTGATGTGACTGCCATTATGGTCTGCTGCCAAGGTGCTTGGGAGATAAGACTCAGCTTATCATGTTCCAATCATAAATGTACCTGTGCAGGGATAGAAGCTCTTAATAAGAAATGGGGCGGGTGTCAGCCGCAATTTAAGTGACTGCTCAACAGAGAGCTCCCTGTCCCAACCTTGCTGGAGCTAACTTGTCATCATGGGCCACATTGATTAACTAGAACTAGAACTAGTCAAAAATTGGAATTTCCATCCCATAGGAAATTCTGGTCTTTTTTGAGATTTTTTTTTTTTTTTTGGTCCCAAATTGAGACAAGATGTCAAAATATCAACAATGTTCCTGGAATGGAAAATTTAGAAAATTTTAATTTAGAAATGTCAGAATGTTTCATTTAGGTTTTGAGGAACCAAATCAGAATGTTTCATTTTGTTTCCTTTTGACATTAGTCTGTGTTTCCCAGAGCTGTCACAGTGCTTCATGGGAGTTGTGCATAGAGTGTGTGACACCCTCATTCCCCTCTGTGGGCCAGGCTACCCAGCTGAACAACATCTCCCCTGATGCACCAGGGCCAAGGACCTTCCATGATGCTGTTCAACCCGAGAGGAGACTATAATACAGCATGGGAAATGTAGTTCAGCTGGGGACCCTGTCCGATAGAGGAAAATGGGGACTTGAAGCATACAAACCACATCTCCCATGAAGCACCACAGCAGCTCAGATAGATACAGCTTAATGTTGAACTGACCCAAACCAAAACATTTTGATTTGATTAGACAAATCAAAATTGTTTCAATTCTGATTGACCCAACCCAGGTTGGCCCCAACCAGAATATTTCATTCAGATTTTCCTGACAGAAAATTGAAAAATGTCAGCAAAAATCAAAATTTTCCCATGGAAAATTTCAGTTTTGCAGATACTATATTTTCCATCAAAAAACAATTTGGCAGAAAACTCCCAGCCAGCTGTAGCTGGAATTAAAAGGGAATGGTCCAGCAAATATGAAAAAGGCATGATAATGGCTTCACACTTATACATGTGGTGCATGAGCCTCCCATGAAATGGGGAGTTTGGACAAAAAAGCAGCTTTCACAGACCTTGCCCTCAAAGGACAGTCTCTTTTTGTGTACTGCCCTATGTTCTGAAGCTGGAATGCTTCCAACTTACTATTTCATTGATTGATTGATGTTGCTGCCACTTGAACCCTGCTGTTCTGGGGATGGGATTCCATGAGAAATCCCAAATCATATGGTTCAGTGATTCTCCACTGTTACTTTTCTAACTGACCACCAGATTGCCGCAGACACAACTGTATTGAGCTGTCTCGTATCCAAAGGTTTCAAAGCATAGTGCAAACATGAATTAAGTGTCACACACTCCCCTCAGATAGGTAAGTATCATTACTGTTATTTTGCAGGTGGGGAAACTGAGGCACAGAGGTTTGGGCACTTGCCCAAGGCCATAGTCAGTGGCAGAGCTGGGAACAGAGCCCAAGAGTCTTGTCTCCCAGACTTGTGCTCTAACCACTAGAAACACTGCCTCTAGAGCACTGCTTTGCTGAGTTAAATGAACACACATTGGCAGGAGTTGCTACAGGGGGGTTCATAGACACCAAGAGGTATTTCCTTTCCACTGTGATCCAAGAGGAAAATGTGTCTGTGTTTCACTGGCTAATTATAACAGGTTGGCTATTAGGAAAACCTCTCAGCCAACAAGTGTTGAGGCACCAGCTTGGAAATGGTACAACTAATGAACTAGGTACCAGACTCAGGCAAACGCCTGCAGGGTGAAAAGTGTGTGTGTGTGTGTGTGTACCACTAATGAGACAATGAAGGCAGCAGTTTCTGCTAGCAGCACGCGTTATCTGGCCATATGGTGCAGCACATGAATTGTGCTTGTAATTATGATTGTAAGTAGACTACATCCAGGGGGCACCATCCATGGAAGGAAGCCTTCACTCTGAGCACTGTCTATGATAAAGACATTACGTGCTTTAAAAGGGCCCAGGAACATGTCTCTTAGAAAAGAATGGACATTATTCATGTCCTAGCCCAGAGACAATACTTCCTCAGGAGGGGCCATTGGAGCTCAAACAACCAAGCAGAGAAATTGCTCTACATAATAAACCCTTTGTACACATAGCAACATCCATGGCAAACAAAAGCCACAGGTAAAGGGTTCTGTTTTAATTTGTTTCCTAGGAGTGTGCACACAAGCAATGTATTCTTTCATTTGGATCCAGACTTGATGGCTCAGGCCTAGCTGTGTAATAGGCCAAAACCAGAACCCAAACGCTTCTGAAGTTTGGGGAAGCTTGTATTCTGATCATCCCAACTATGAAATTAGTGCTTCAGCTTTTTCTTGAACACAGTACAGATATGGCATCTTATATACATTATAAAGGCAGCTCTGTCTATTTCTTCAAGCTCTGTTCAATATTGTGGAGTAGAAACTAGGGAAGGGCTTTGTCTTGGTTGATTAGGAAATTTTTTTAATGTGGCCACTGCATCAATTTGATCTTTTTGTGAATGGATTTTTAAACTGAATGGCATATGCACCTCATGCCTCGGATGGGATCTCTTTTTAAACTGAAATAAATATATGAGAGAGAAAGAGTTTATTCTTATAAACAGCAATGTTAAAAAATTGCAGAATAAAACTCCTTAATGAAGACACTAACACCCAGCTCTCCCTTAGCTTGGTTAAGCTGCATAAGGCATTCACTAGACCTGGTCTGAAACACACCCAGTTAGCTTTCCACCTGTAACTAGTCTTCATCATCTCAAACCAGGGTCCAATGATTCGCTAATCAAGCGCCAGGATTGGTCCCCACATCTTCCCCTCCTCCCTCCCCCCAGAAGGTATAAAACTATCACATTCCAGCTCATGCTCTCCCAGTTGTTACTGAGTGTCAGTTCCTAGGAAAAGCTTCTATGTATGGGGGGGGGAGTAAATCCTAGGTTGCTAGGAGGAAAACACTGACTATTTAATTGAAATTAGACATGGGGCTATAGATCCAACTTCTCACTGTGTTACAAAAACAAGCCAGGGTGTAAATGCTGCAGGGAGAGGCTCTGAGCAAAAAGCCCTCGGCAGAGCAGCCACCTCCTGCTGCAATTGATTTCTCATATACTTTCCTGAGGGGGAAGCAAAAACATATCATCCACTACGACCTTTGTTCCTTAAACTCCCTACAAGGAGAACTTTAAAGTGTCTAAGGGATTTAAACCAACCCAGATGCTGCCTGGGCATAATTAGCAGTTGCACTGTTATCAACCTGTTGTAGCTCAGAAAGCTTTAAAGGAGCAGCCCCCCTGTTTAACATAGCCCTGGAGTGTTCAAGTAATTTTTTTTTTAGGGTAAGTCAGCGGACAGAGAGACTAGTGACAGACTGAGCAGCCAGAAAGAGTAAAGCTTGTTTGTTCTGATCCGAATCCCAGGGGTCTGATCTGCATGACAGTTCAGAGGGACCACAGGCCTGATCCAATATGGCAAGTCCTATGTAAAGCTCCAGAGAAAGGGCCCTGATGAAATGCCCCCACAGTCCTGTTGGTGTCCTTCGCGGTAGATCAAGGCAGGGCTCTGTTATAATGGAAATAAAACACATTCCTTTTTGACACAGACAGGCCCTGGATCTCTAGCTGCCAAGTTAGTGACATAGTCGACTAGCGCCACATGGGGTTTTCCTAAATTCTGGTCTTGGCGGTCCAACTGTGGAAGGGTCCACGCTACCTGTTACATTTGACGCAGTATCTAAGGCTTTAATAGAAAGTTCTCTATGAAGGGGTCCTGCCTAACACTTTACCCAGATGCTCCATCAGTCCTAGCAGTGAGAGAGGCTGCCTGGAGCTGACTGTCACACAGGTTCGGTCAGGACTAATGTTCCAGCAGGATGAGTGCTAAGTAACCTTTACACGCTCCCTTGTATCTGCCAAGAAATGCAGGAAGCGAGGGAAGCCTGACTGATTTCCTAGGGCACTGATAATAAGCTAATCCTTGATCATTCCAGTTCAGCCCATCCTCCCCAGTGTGTGCATCCTCTCCTCTGGGATGTTTCCAGCACAGAAGCATCCAGACAGGGAAGGGACTTACGTAGGAACTGATGTCAAAATGGCCAATGCCCTAGAGCTACTTTAAATGCACAACTCAGAGATCCTGAGGGACAGCGAGTAATGTCAGAGCCAAACTACCACAGCGTTCAGTACCCACAGCACTTTCCCTGGGATGCCTTACAGCTAATAGGCCGTGCAATTTGGGATCATAGCCCAGATGGCAAGTGTCAGAGAGACCCCAGAGACTCCAGTAATTGGCCACTGGGGCAGGGGCGCTATGCGACTCTTACACACATTTGCTGTGAATGGAGATCATTTCCAGGCTCCTCTCTCAGAGATGGAATAAATCACTCCCCGGCTGAGAGAGGCCTGCTCACCCGATAATACCCAGGGCCGGCCCTCTCTGCGGAATGAGATTTGTTTCTGAATGGTCTGTCTCTGCATGCAGAGGTGATTAATGGTTCAGTTATGAATGTGCTAGAGCACCAGCAGCAGACTGTTCCCTTAGAAAGGGGTGTGCAGCCCCACGGGCCAGAAGGAAGGGGGCTGTTCCTCTCAGACACCAAAGCAAGATGAATATGTCACTCACCAACACGTAAGCAGGGCCGGTGCTACCATTAAGGCAAACTAGGCTGTTGCCTAGGGCGCCAAGATTTGGGGGCGCCAAAAAGCGGTGCCCCCAATTTTTTTTTTACAGCGTTCCTGGGCTGGGCTGCCGGCAGCGCGCTGACATGTGTGGCTCAGACTCCCTCTCCCAGCGCAGCGGCCGCTCCACTTCTCCTGCCTCCCAGGCTTGCAGCGCCAATCAGCTGTTTGGGGCCGCAAGCCTGGGAGGGGAGGAGAATTAGAGCGGGGGCGGCGTGCTCGGGGAGGAGGCAGAGCAGAGGTGAGATGGGGTGGGGAGCTGCCGCACGGCTCCCCGGGGAGGGAGAGCTACCACGGGGGGGGGGGGGGGGCTCAGGGCGGAGGCGGGGAGCTGCCGCAGGGCTGGGGGGGGGCGCAAGGTGGAAGTTTCGCCTAGGGTGCGAAACTTCCTTGCACCGGCCCTACACGTAAGGCCTGTGCGCTCTCCTTTGTGGCCTTGGACTATGGCCCTATCTGTAATTATCATGGAGATTTTCTAAATGGAGCTGAAGCTACCATGCAGTCATGAAGTATTTAGTCTTTTTCGGTGTCAATGGGGCTGCAGTTCCGAACTAGGATGACCCTGCTTTAACCTGGCTTCCTCTTGTGTCCAGAGGGGTTCTTTCGTTCAGTTTGTCCCCCACCCCTGCCAGTGTTACCAGCCTCAGCCTGCTGTTTGTCTGCTTCCCCAAAGCTACCTGGGTGCCTTCTTCCATACCACCCCCCAGTACATAGCACACCCTTCTCAAGAGAAGTCTGCAAGATCGGTCCCCGCTCTGCCTTCAAATCCCTGCTGAAGACCCACCTCTGTCGTGATCCCTACAGCAAGCTAGCCAATTAACAGCAGCTAGGCTGGGTTTAATCTTAACAAAACAATACACCACCGAGATCCCAAAATGTGGGCGCTCATGGCCTTCACCGCTTTACCCCTTCATCTGCCCTTCAGCTGCCTACATCCAGCCTCTTTTAGATTGAGGTGTTCAGGGCAAGGCTCAGAGCACCTGTTCTATTTGCAGAGCTCACATTGTCTGAGCTACTAGAAACATACAAATCAGTATCATGAGTATGTTGGGGCTCTCTTTCTCATTGCATCATCAGGGACACGTGGAAATGGAGGATTAACAATAGGGGCATTCCCAGCAGACATAGGTTTAAAGCAGTGGTCCCCAAACTTTTTACCTCGTGCCCCCCTTTCCTGCTGTCCACACCTGCCCCCAGCCAGGGCCAGGAGCGGAAACACGGCTCCGGGAGGGGGAGGGGGAGCATGGACAGGGTTAAGGGAGCTGAGACTTGGGCCATAGCTGGGGGCGAGACCAGGAGTGGAGCCTCGGCTGGGGGCCAAGGCTGGCTGCCAGGGCCAGCAGCTGGGGCCGGAGCCAGGAGCAGAGCTGAGTGGCGCTCCCTCCCCATCCCCCATGGGGGCTGGTCTGGGCCCTAGCCGTGCCCCCCTCAAACGTTCCTCCATGCCCCCCTAGAGGGTGTGCCCCACTGTTTGGGGACCTCTGGCTTAAAGCCAGTGAGGCACTGGGCTAGTGCCAAGCTCAGTTTCCCAAACTTCCCCCAGTGAAATCTCATAGCCAGCTCATCTGCCATTTCCCTGATTGTGCAGAGGTTGCTTCTTCTTTCTAAGGGCAGTTGTTGACGCATTGCTGTGAAATATCCATTCAGCATTCAGACAAGTATACTGGACTCTCTGCTTAGGTAAAACATCCATTTCCTAAAGCTATGTGGACCCCTAGGCTGACAACAAATTCATCTGTACTATACTGCATCAAGCTTGTGCCCATGAGTTATTAGGGCTGTTTGTTTCCTGCTGTGGTTTTATGATCCCAATGGGTCATAAATGCATTTAAAGTCTAACTAGGACAATTTAATTTCCCCCATAAAGTGGTCATGTAAGGAAGTAATGGCAGTGCTGTTCCAAAGGGGAAAAGGCTGTGTTCTTGTTACAAGAGACAAGATGCCACTAGTCTAAAGACTTGCTGACTCCGACCCGCCACCCCCCAGACGCATGGAAGAGCTACCTCATTATCTGATGTAACCTCCTTGGAAGAACTGCTCAGTGTTCCTGCTGGGAAAAAACTGGAGAAAAACAGCCCCCTCTGCCAATGATCCATCCCAGATTTTACGTTGGATCCAGGACACATTGATCAGGATTCTGGGATGGGCAGTTAGGATCCTGCAGATCCCCCACTGGTGTGGAAGTTTTCAGTCAAGTTAATTTAATACTGACCGTGCATTACTTCAAGTCGCTGGCTACATGACAGCTGTGTGTTTATGGGGGGGGGGGGGGACTTTAACCAATTCAAGGGAGGCAATAGACCACACAAACAAATTATTCTGATAGAACAGCTGACTGGTCTCCTTTTCTGATGCCTTTCAACCAAGACAGTTTCCTGCCAACCTAGCACCCGGGAGATTGTCTAGCATTGAGTTCCCCTGGGCTGGATCTTTCCCAAGTTTCATTCTCCTGTCTCTACTTAAATAAGGCAAGGGAAATGATTGCATGTTGAATGAATGGAAAATGTTGGAAAATTTTTCACAGACATCTCACTAAAGGAAAACTATCATGGTACCCGACAATATCAGGCCTCACAGCATGTATCATAAGAACATAAGTACGGCCATATTGGATCAGACCAAAGGTCCATCTAGCCCACTATCCTGTCTTCTGACAGCGGCCAATGCCAGGTGCTCCAGAGGGAATGAACAGAACAGGTAATCATCAAGTGATTGATCCCCTGTCTCCCATTCCCAACTTTTGGAAAACAGAGGCTAGGGACACCATCCCTGCCCATCCTGGCTAATAGCCATTGATGGACCTATCCTCCATGAACTTATCTAGTTCTTTTTTGAACCCTGTTATAGTCTGGGCCTTCACAACATCCTCTGGCAAGGAGTTCCACAGCTTGACTGTGCATTGTGTGAAAAAATACTTCCTTTGTTTATTTTAAACCTGCTGCCTATTAATTTCATTTGGTGACCCCTAGTTCTTGTGTTATGAGAAGGAGTAAATAACACTTCCTTATTTACTTTCTCCACACCAGTCATGATTTTATAGACCATCAGGGACATCTTAGCTCTCCCAAAAATAAGCATCAGCTGCTAGACCTGTGTCTCCTTTCCCAAGACAGGTAAGCAGTTTACCCAGGATGCTGCTTACCGGTGAGATACAGATAAGAAGGAGGGCTTCACTACAGCCTGTCCAGCTGTCCCTTGTCTTATTCTAGAGTGACCTTAGCCTCTGTGCTCTTTGACCCTCACTTCTCCCAGGCACCATGTAAACAGAACACTCCCTTCTCTTTGTGCCCAGGAGAGCAAGATGCTGGGCCATCCTTCTGTTCTACTTAAAAGCATACCCATCCTCCGCAGCATGTGGTGGTGTCATACTGAAGTGCCACATATTTTCATTGCTCTGAGGAAAGATGGGTACCCAGGATTCTGGTGCTATTGCCCAGATCCACCCCATGGTATCTGAAAAGGGCATATATTTGAAAGGCAGCATGATGCTATTCATACCCAAGGAACCCAGACAAGCTGTGGTTTGTGTTGGTTATGGTTAAGGCTACGTTTATGTCATGGAGGTCATGGAAGTGACAGAATCTGTGACTTCCAGAGACCTCCATGACATTCTCTGCTTCAGCCCCTGGGGGCTGCGGGATTCCAGCTTGCAGCCAGTGGGGCCCGGGCAGGGTTCCAGTGACAGGCAACAGCAGAGACAGGTGGCCCCCTGCAAGGTTCCAGTGACAGGTGACAGACTCCTGACGGGGCCCTCCTCAGGGTTCCAGGGATGGGCGACAGCCTCGTGCCTGGGGGGGGGAGGGAGGGGGACTCCTTGGGTGAGCAGCTGGGGATGTCCCATTTTCTCTTTGGGAAACATGGTCACCCTGCAGCTCCCAGCTGCCGTGGGCAGAGCTTTCCCTCCCCTCCCCCCCCACAGCTTCCAGCTGCCCTGGGCAGAGGGGGAACCCCACAGCTCCCAGCCACCACAGAGGTGGGGGAAACCACAGAGCAGCAAAAGTCACAGACAGGTTACGGCTTCCGTGAATTTTTGTTTATTGCCTGTGACCTGTTCATGGCTTTTATTAAAAATAACCATGACAAAATCTTAGCCTTAGTTATGGTACAAGTGCTCCTGATTAAGATCTTCACCATGCAGGGAAGGTCACAGCTCCCCAGGAGTCTCTGACTTCTTTTCCTGCTGCTCTTTGTGGTGGGTACCCACCAACCACTTTGTATCACCATCCTTGAAGGGCTTTGTCTCTCCTCATGTGAATGATGACAGACCTCAGCAGCTGAAGCTTGAAGGCATTTGTCTGCCCAAGAAGTGGAAAGCCCTAAGCAACACTTACAGTGTAAACAAGACCTAGTGATTGAGCAAACTCAGGTTTCTAGCTGTTGCTTTTGTTTATTTAAAGGAAGGGAATCAACCTGGCAGTTTGGGGTTTTGTTGTTTGGCTTTGGTTGCTGTCAAGGAACTGATAAAGGGGATAGATTAGTGTGTTGGGAAGAGAGACGGCCACTCTATTAAATACACTCCCACACATTGTCCTTATCTGCTATTTTTATTTTAGCCTGTCATTTTCTTCCTCATGTTCACTCTGTGTGTCAGCCTGTGAATAAAGCCACCCCGGGCTATGTGTGGCACTTAACAGTTAGCACCATGACCATTACTCCATGCTGTGAAATTGGGAATAAACAACACAACTTGTGCCACGAATATACAAACCAACCTTTGACCACTGAAAAGCCCCTCTCAGAAGCTGGTCCAACCCCTGACATCCTACCTCCTCTTATCTCTCATTTTGACAGATTGTCTAAAGTGGTGAAGGGAACTAGTACACTCAGTGCGTAATCATACCTTTTATCTGGTTTTCAGGAGGCAGTTCTTGGCTGGTTAGTGCCTTTGGAATGTTGTTACTTTCTCTGATACATTTAGAGCTCATTGACTGTGAGCCAAGGACATTTTGGGTTGTGTGTTTCTCTTTAAGACCCATTTTTTGTGCAACTTCGGTGAATGGCATCGTCCTTGAAGGGGATTTTGCTCCTACCTGTGCCTTCACCATGACTAATACATCCGTGCTGGTCTTGTTGTCCAATCTGAGAACCCAGAAGGGAATTCTTCTCTCAGCTAGCTCAGAATTACTGCAGTACCGAATCCTCTAGTATTCACTAACTTGATGGGACCTTTCCATGGACCTGGGTGGGAGGCAGGACTTTTCTGCAGACCCTGGCAGGAGCTGGGGTCTTTCCTCTGATTTTAGACCGTTCTGTCCTTAAATTCAATCCTATGCATGTTCCTATCATCACCACCCAATAACAGATGCTCCAGGACTTGGGGGAGCTGAATCTGTGCAGGCACCACTAACCCCATCCCCTCTGCTGTTCTCCAGATCTGCCAGCTTTCCTTGGGCAGATTTCACCAGGAAATGTCTCCTTGGCCCTCTGGCAACTAGGTAACCCTAGACAAGGGCAGGGGAAACAAAGGAGGTAACTGACGGCAAACAACCTCACCACAGAGGAGGAATGTAGTTACTGAGTTCATGCAGGCACAGTCCCTCTGGCTGCACACCCAGCAAGGGGGGGGGGGAGTGTTTAAGGTGGGAGGGGTTCATCTTTCCTTTTTAGCCTCTTAACATTATATAAGCTATTACACAAAATATTCCCTGTTGTACCCAAGTCCTGCTGATGCTAGGGGTGCAGGTGGATCCATGGGGACACTGAAGATCTCCAGACATTTCTCATAAAAGCATGGAGGTTTGTCCCTGACCAGAAATTCCATCCCCCTAATGCCACACTGCTGTGCCTTGCTCTGTGCCCTCCCCGCTGAGGTGGTAAGTGAAGCGATTGCTCTCTGAGAACCATCCCTAGGGAAGGTTTTGTATCCATACCATGCTGGATTTGCACTTTCAAGTCCTCCCAGGGCCAGCTCCAGGCACCAGCATTCCAAGCAGGTGCTTGAGGCGGCAATCTGCAAGGGGCGGCAGTCCGTGTGTTTTTGCCGCCCCAAGCAGCGCGCCGAATTGCCACCGCAGACGGCGGGGGCAGTCAGTGTGCCGTTAGGGCGGCACGCGCGTTTCCGCGGCGGCTGTAATTCGGCGGCAGCTTCTATATTCAGCTGCCCACGGCGGCAATTCGGCGGCTTCTGTCTTCCGGCTGAAGACAGAAGCTGCCGCCGAATTGCCGCTGCTGCAGAAACGCGCGTGCCGCTCTAACGGCACACGGACTGCCCCTGCCGTCCGCGGCGGCAATTCGGCGCACTGCTTGGGACGGCAAAAACAGTAGAGCCGGCCCTGGGTCCTCCTCACATTGGGCCCTATCCAACTGCCATTGATGTCAGTGAAAAAACACCCTCATTGACTTCACTGGGAGTTGGATCCAGGCCCTGTGGGTGCAGCATTTGCAGGGGCTGTGCTGAACTTGTCCATCTGGAAATGTAATAATTTCCCATGCTATTCATGCTAATTATGATTAGAATTGGGCCCAGTTTTGACCCAAATCTGAACATCAACTAAGTGTATGAGGTGGGGGCGGTTGGATCTATGATTTTGGTCAAGGCCCATCACCCCCTTTTGCTTACCCTGGCAGTGAAGTCACAATATAAAAATCTGTACAAATATAACTCATCTAACAAAAGGGCTAATCAGATCTCTGACGTTGCTAAGGAACAATGTCCTGATTAGCCAATGACATCTTGTTCTGATGCTTTCGTGCCTCTGTCTTGTGTTTCATTGACTGAGTGTTGAATCAGTCAGTATCCAGCTGGGGAGCTTGGCTGAAATGTTTGCTGCTTGGAGAAGATTCCTGCTCCTGGAGCTGAATGTAGCCTGTTAATAAAGCAGCAGTAATGTTTCTATTCTGCCTCTGGGCTCTAAACTCAAGAAAAGTTACACTGTGTTTGTAGAATTCGTTTCAAGTTTATCCCAGCATAAAATACATTCCTTAAAAGACTCCTACCCTAAATTTCAAGGTGCCTGAACCAACTGTGTCCTTTTTTTACTGCACTGTCCGGTGGGAAATGTGCCCATTTTTCAGTACTTTAAACTCACTAAGTATTTGTGTCTTTAATAAATTAAAGGGTCTTACTCTAGCAAAGCAAAACACCCCCACCAAATCAAAAATCCTTTATTTTCTCCCACGATAATAAAAGGAAATCAATTGTTTGCAAATTTAACTCAAGAAGTGAATGCGATTATTTTATACCGCACTGGGGCATGGGGAAAATGTCACTCTAGCAAGATCCCGCATGACAGATCGCAACTAATAAGAGAGAAGCACAATTCTCATGGATCTCTATGTGTAATGCGCTTATGCCCTCTGGTGACCAGCATGCCGTTAATGTCAATCGTGCACCAGGACCAGAGAATAAAATACCCAGGCAGAGTGAGGTGAGGATTTATTTTCTTTTATTTTTTCAAAGGAGATGACCGAAGAGGAAAAGAACAGGGGAGGCACTTAGCAGAGACGTAAATAAATAAGCTCCTTATCAATAACAGGATTCTGTGTCATTGCGCATTACACTGATCATTTTACTGGCTCTTTCCAAATGTCTCTCATTATGAGATAGGAGCATCAGAATTGCCAGACTGGATCAGATCCAAGGGCCATCCCATCCAGTATCCTGTCTCTGATGGTGGCCAGTACGAGATGCAATAGGCAGATGTGGGTCTGACATTAGGTCTCATCCTGATCACTGTACCCCTGAAGCATGAGGTTTAATTCAGATCCACCATTCATTCTAGACCTGGCTCCCTCATTGTGGCCCACTGTGCCCCAAAACAGTACCCTGGAACCCCCTATTCACCACTGTCATATAATTATGATATGTTTTGTACAAAGTATGCCTTGTGGGGTATCATTTTAAAAGTCTTGACCTGTTGAACATTAATATCCTCTTGGATTGTATATGCTGTCATTGTATGGGAAGTTATGAAGTTTTAATAAGTGTGTGTTACTGAAATATGTTGTAAGGTTGGGAACACCCACAACCAGCCTTTCAAGTGCAACAATGGAGGAGCCAGATGTTCTGATGACCCATGAAAAGAATCCACACACCCAAGGACTATCCCAGGAACCGTGTACAGTCGAGACTTCTCAGCGATAGCACATCGACAATGGAGACTGCTTGACCCGCAAACTGGAAGAAGCTATAAAAGAGGGAAAGTGACATCATCCCCTGGCCTCACTCCCCCCATCTCCCCTCCCCCAAATAAACACCTGGAAGCACATCTGGAGGAAAAAGACTGAACTGGGGAGGTGGTCCCAGGCTGGAAAGGAGCCTGTGTATTAAGGAACTATACCATCTACCAGGGTGAGACACTGCTTGATTCAAATCCTGTCTAGTTTATAGAACTCAGATTGTGATTTTCCTTTATTTCTGAGGTAACCAACTTTGATCTGCACGCTTATTACTTATAATCACTTAAAATCTATCTTTCTGTAGTTAATAAATCTGTTCTATATTTTACCTAAAACAGTGCATTAGGTTGAAATGCTTGGGAAATCTGCTCAGGGCTGGTGCACATCCATTTTCCTTTGCAGAAGTGGTGGACCGAGTAATAAACTTACTCTGGTCAGGCTTCTGACCAAGGCAAGACAGTACAGCCTGGGGGTCCTAGGCTGGGGAGCTGGGAGAATTGGCCGGAGCCTCTCTATTGTTGGTTCATGAGTGGCTGGCAAAAGCATTCATGTAACTCAGCTGGGTGTGTCCCTGTCTGTGTAAGTACAGTACCTGACAGAGGTTTGTGGCTTAACAACAACATCACAGTATGGGAGGAAGCCCAGGTTGGAGGGACAGACGCTGGTGTAAATGACTATCCAAGGTGAAGGGCAATGGAGAATCAGGCCCAATGCTTATTGCAAACGTAGCAACAAAGCTTGTACAACATTTTATTTTTCCATTAGAAAATGTTATTTCATTGAAACTGAAATTTCTCATAGGAATGTGTCGATTTTGAGGAAATTTAGTTGTGGGGAGGGAAAGTTGAAAAAAAGCATTTCAATAAGTTCCAAACATAATGGTCAACATTTTCAGAATGGAGCATCTTGATTTTTCATTTTGAAAGACTTTTCATCTAGAATTTTCTTTTTTCAATGGCCAGTGACGGGACACTAGATGGGGAGGGCTCTGAATTACTAAAGATAATTTTTTCCCAGATATCTGGCTGGTGGGTCTTGCCCACATGCTCAGGGTCTAACTGATCACTGTATTTGGAATTGGGAAGGAATTTTCCCTCAGGTCAGATTGACAGAGACCCTGGATGTTATGGGTGGCATGTCAACCACCCCTTCGGGGAGGCTAGCCCCCCGTCCCCGCCCCTTCCACCCGAGGCCCCGCTCCTTCCACCGCCTGATTCGCCAGAATCCCTCCCCTCCCATCCACCGTGGCCAGAGGAGCCCTGGCCAAACTGGCCCAACCCCTGGGCTACATTAGCCGGCCCCAAGTGCTGGACCAACCCCCAGCCATGCCGGTTGGCCCCGAGCTGCCCCAGCCATGCCAGCCAGCCCCAAGCCACCCCAGGTTGCCGGCCGGCCCTGAGCCACCTACTGGCCCAAGCTGCCCGCTGGTCACTAGCCATACCCCAGTTCCAGGCTGCCGGCCGGAGTTGAGCCACCCCTGGCTTTGGGTGAGAGGGAGGGGCCTCGGGGCGGAGCGTGGGCAGGGTCACGGCCTAGGTTAGGGGAGATTTAGCCTTCTCTGGCCTTTGATACCCACTGTCCATGCAGGAAGGGTTTTGCCTTCCTCTGCGGCATGGGACATGGGTCATTTGCAGGTTTAAACTAGTGTAAATGGTGGATTCTCTGTAACATGAAGTCTTTAAACCATGATTTGAGCACGTCAGCAACTCAGCCAGAGCTTAGGGGTCTATTATAGGCATGGGTGGGTGAGGTTCTGTGGCCTGCAATGTGCATGATGTCAGACTAGATGACCACGATGGTCCCTTCTGATCTTAAAGTCTATGAGTCTATTAAAATAAAATTAAATTAAATT
This sequence comes from Emys orbicularis, assembly GCF_028017835.1. Lineage (NCBI taxonomy): Eukaryota > Metazoa > Chordata > Testudines > Emydidae > Emys > Emys orbicularis. The sequence continues at coordinate 91,482,976 of NC_088690.1, forward strand.
AAAAAAGTCAAAATCCAAACAAAATATTTTAACTGTCCCAAAATGATTTTTTGGTCAGAAATTTCATTTCATGGGAAATTTTTGAAATTTTTTGTTTTTGTTTTGATTTGGAGCAGAACAAATTTTGAAATCATGGAATTCCCTGCAAAATGGAAATTCCAGTTCCCACATGGCTCTATGCATTTCTTGGTTAGCAAATCATTTGTGAACCAAACCTTGTTTCTGTTGATGCTTATTACTTGTAGTATTAGTTTTAACTAATAACTTTCAGCCTGTTAGATGCTATTTGGTATTTGTGCTGCATGATTGGTTAACTAAATCATGGGCCATTCCTGATTGGGTAAGTGAGTTTTATTCATTCAGAATAATGAATAGTGAGTAAGATGTTTTACTATGAATTGTGATAACATTAGTGAAATTTTTGAGATTTGTGAACATTGTCATGAATGCTCAGTAGTATCTGAATGTCCATATGTGATACATAATATGAACCTATGAATTGTACTGAGCTGGCACTGGTGTTTTTGTTTGCATAAATATTTGTAAATTGGGTTTTTTGTTATCAAGGCAACCAGCTCCACTCTCCTGGTTGCTTCTACCTGAGAATCCAGGGAGTAGGTAAGCACCAGAAAAATCAATCGCAGCCAACAAACCTCTATAACAGAGGAAGAGAAACCCCTTCTGTCCAAGCAGGTGAAATTAAGTGGTTGTGGTGTTTGATTATGAATGCATCAGAGCTCATTAAAACATGCCAAGTATTTTTGCTGGAAAATTTGAAAACTATTTTCCCCCCATTTTTATCAAATTTTCCTATGAAAAATTTTCCATTTTTTCCCTACAAAAGACCAAAACCCCCAAAATGTTGAGTGTTCAAAAAAAGCCTTTTGGTTAAAAAAAAAAGATTTTTGTTTTTTAACTTTTAAACAGGAGCAGATTTACCATGAAACAAACTGTGCGGTGGCACAGGGCCCCCAATGACAGGGGGACCCCCAAAAGGCAGGACAAATATCTAACAACCTCCCCCCCCAGTCCCGGCTGATGGCGCAGCAGGGCTCAGGCAGGCAGGCTGACTGTATGCCATGGCCGGTGGCCCCATGCCCGCTCCCGGAAGCAGCCAGCTGCTGGCATGTCTCTGCGTGCCCCTGGCGGGGGGAGGGGAGGCAGCTCCACGCACTGCCTCCGCCCCGGCAGCGCACAGAGACCCGCTGTCCCCCTCCCCCCAAGGGGCGCACAGAGATGTGCCAGCAGCAGGGCTAAGGCCGCTCCCTGCCTGCTCTGCCTCCCTCCCTCCGCACCGCTTCACATCTGGAAGCGGCCGGCATGTCCCCGTGGCCCCTGGGGGGGAGTGTGTGTGTGTCTCCGCACACTGCCCCCTCCCCGAGCGCCGAATCCGCAGCTCCTATTGACCAGGAACTGCAGCCAATAGGAGCTGTGGGGGCGGCGCCTGCAGGCAGCAGCGTGCGGAGATCCCCTGCTTCCCCCCCACCTAGGAGCCGCTGCCGGAGGTGTGTGTGTGTGCCGGTCACTTTGGGAGCCACGCCGCCGGAGGTAAGCGCCTGCCCCCCTCCCACACCCCTGCCCCATCCCAGAGCCCACACCCTCCACCCAAACTTCCTCCCAGAGCCCACCCCCCGCACCCTCTCCTGCACCCCAACCCCCTGCCCCAATCAAGGTACCTCACTTTATTTTCGTTTACTTCCCATTACTTATAATATAGGAGGAGGATGAAGAAAAAAAGAATGAAAAAGGGGGGGGGGAGATAAGAGAGACTGTTCTTTTTCTTGGCTGGGTCCCAAGGGGGGAGCCCCGAAAATGAAGCTGCGCACAGGGCCCCACTAACTCTAAATCCGCCCCTGCTTTTAAAGAAAGGAAAATTCCATCAAAAATGATTTTTTTCTGTGAACATTTTCATTTTTACAGAAGCCATATTTCATTGAAATTACATTTCTACAGAAAAATTCTGAGCAGTTCTAGAAAGCATGTATATTAATTCAACATCCTAAGGGCATAAGGGGTATTCGTTGCACAGCTGCATACCCACCTGATGGGTAAACTTGAAGACTGAACCCTTTAAAATGCCTTTTCCATTCTCAGAGTTTGTCTATATAACATGGGGAATGTGACAGGCTAGCCTAGCCCAAACCACAAAGGGTTAATGCAGCAGCCAATTAGCCCTGACCTCTAGAGGCAGCCAAAGGGGGAACAGCTGAGTGTGAGCTGGAGTCCTGCTCACAGGTCTGTGTGACTGTTGGTTATAACTGCTGTTTGTGTTTTGTGACTGCTGTTCTGTTCTGTTTGGACTCTATAAATTTTCATAAAGATGTCCCTGGAGAAAAGGGACTGAATGCTGTTTCCCTGGTTTATTTTCATAGAATCATAGAATATCAGGGTTGGAAGGGACCTCAGGAGGTCATCTAGTCCAACCCCCTGCTCAAAGCAGGACCAATTCCCAACTAAATCATCCCAGCCAGGGCTTTGTCAAGCCGGGCCTTAAAAACCTCCAAGGAAGGAGATTCCACCACCTCCCTAGGTAAAGCATTCCAGTGCTTCACCACCCTCCTAGTGAAATAGTGTTTCCTAATATCCCACCTAGACTTCCCCCACTACAACTTGAGACCATTGCTCCTTGTTCTGTCATCTGCCACCACTGAGAACAGCCAAGCTCCATCCTCTTTGGAACCCCCCCTCGGGTAGTTGAAAGCAGCTATCAAATCCCCCCTCATTCTTCTCTTCTGGAGACTAAACAATCCCAGTTCCCTCAGCCTCTCCTCATAAGTCATGTGCTCCAGACCCCTAATCATTTTTGTTGCCCTCTGCTGGACTCTTTCCAATATTTCCACATCCTTCTTGTAGTGTGGGGCCCAAAACTGGACACAGTACTCCAGATGAGGCCTCACCAATGTCAAATAGAGGGGAATGATCAGGTCCCTCGATCTGCTGGCAATGTCCCTACTTATACAGCCCAAAATGCCGTTAGCCTTCTTGGCAACAAGGGCACACTGTTGACTCATATCCAGCTTCTCGTCCACTGTAACCCCTAGGTCCTTTTCTGCAGAACTCCTTCCTAGCCATTCGGTCCCTAGTCTGTAACAGTGAATGGGATTCTTCCATCCTAAGTGCAGGACTCTGCACTTGTCCTTATTGAACCTCATCAGGTTTCTTTTGGCCCAATCCTATAATTTGTCTAGGTCACTCTGTATCCTATCCCTACCCTACAGCGTATCTACCACTCCTCCCAGTTTAGTGTCATCTGCAAACTTGCTGAGAGTGCAGTCCACACCATCCTCCAGATCATTAATGAAGATATTGAACAAAACCGGCACCAGGACCGACCCTTGGGGCACTCCGCTTGAAACCGGCTGCCAACTAGACATGGAGCCGTTGATCACTACTCATTGAGCCCGACGATCTAGCCAGCTTTCTATCCACCTTACAGTCCATTCATCCAGCCCATACTTCAACTTGCTGGCAAGAATACTGTGGGGGCTAGGAAAACAGTGCGCCACCCCCAAACAACTATTGCTGATTAACTCCATGTGTGGAAGCCCTTATTCCAGAATATAAATCCCTTATTCCAAATTAGCTTAATCTACTTCAATCCACTTTGTAAATAAGGGCATGTCTACACTACCCGCCGGATCGGCAGGTAGTGATCGATCTATTGGGGATCGATTTATCGCGTCTAGTGTAGACGCGATAAAATCGATCCCCGATTGCTCTGCCATCGACTCCAGAACTCCACTGCGGCGAGAGGCGGAAGCGGAGTTGACGGGGGAACGGCAGTGGTCGACTCGCCCCCGTCCTCACGGCCAGATAAATTGACCTAAGATACGCCGACTTCAGCTACACTATTCGCGTAGCTGAAGTTGCGTATCTTAGGTCGACCCCCGCCCCCCCAGTGTAGACCTAGCCTAAGACTCTCTTACTTCAGAATAAGAGCAGCCACACATGGAGTTTAATCAGGAATAGTTCATTTGCTTTAGTCACATCCGACTCTTTTCTGGATTAACTTCCATGTGTAGCCAAACCCTAAATCCTGCTTTGTGGTGAGGTGGCTATTCCTGTTTGGTACTTTCCCAGCAGTCAGAGATATTGCCTCACAATTGGTGGAGTAGTGGCAACAAGATTAGCAAACGCCCTTTTGAGCAATGTCACCAGCGGACAATACTCCATAGCAGGTTTTTAGAGGGGAGATGTATTTAGCTAACTGTCTCACTTGCACTTGCTCAAAGGGAAATACAACCTTTTTGTGGTTCCCTACAGCATCTATCACTGCTGCACGCAGTAATGCTACTTTATATGAAAACACAGGTGTTCATATTTTCTAGTCGTTTGGCCGGTCTGACCCAATCAAAGCCAGGAAATTCAGAACTAGGGCTCCTCAAGTCACCCCACTGCATCCAGACACTGCAGGGCTGGAATTCTGAAACCAAATGACACTGCCCTCTGGCTCACTTTCCCCCTTCCCTGTTGCATTGTTTCAGCGCTCTGGCTTCCTTCTGTGGAAGCCCATGACAACTTACCTCTGGTCTCATGAGGAGCAGGGGATGCCTTTGCGACAGCAGTGACAGTGTACGTACACCTCTGTGACCATGAGCTACCTGAAGGGAGATCCTCTGCATTGCCAATATCAAAAGATTTTATTTGGTAAACAAAGGGAATTGTGCCAAAGGAATCTCTCTCTACTTCCTACTGTGTCTCCCCTCCAAGTGTGGAAGGAGTCCTCTTAGTGGGCCAGCCAAGGTGGGTTTTGCAGGGTAGACATACCCAGGGATACCAATTACATCACAGTAACATTGTGAGAATTAAATAGTGTTACAAAGCACTATACTCTGAGTATACAGTTGAATTCAGAAATTTGGATAACACTATTCCACTCACTCCTCGGGAGGCATGGATCAGCGTTCACATTGCACTCCCTGACAGTACCCAGCCTGGGCTGGGGAAGCTAATGATCCAACCAGTGGACCAAACTGGGTGATGAACGCACCTGAGGCACCTTGCACATACGCTAAGAAGACTCACTCATCTCTTGCACTGAATTATGATCCAGTTTGGGGATTTGAGCCTGGTCACCGGGGGTCATTTATGCACATTGCAAAACAACCACCTAATGTGTCATAAATGACCATATCTGCAGAGGAGATGCATAGTGGCATAGCAACATGGAGCACTGAAGGCTGGACTGAGGGGAAAGCTTGCTTCTGCCCATGCAGCATTAGCCAGTCACCTGCAATGAGCTCTTTCTAATACACTCTGGTTCATGTTCATATAGAACTGTGTGTATATATAAAATTAAACATAGGTGATTGTGCTATTACATTCTGAGTATGAAAATGTTACTTTGTTACTAAATTTTTAACTAATTTAGGAAAAAAATTAGCTGTACATGTCATCGCTGACAAATTTGTTTGGATGAAAACTGCTGTCTAGAGAATAAGTAACCAGTGGTTCATGTAACATTTGTATCTGTACTTGCTTAATACCCAAAATGAAAAGAGTTAAACATCAAGAACAGAAAAATTATAAACATCCTCTTTTTAAATGTGGACAAAAATGTTTATTAAAACTGATACAATTCTTGTGTTGATGATTTCTCCGCAGCCACTCTTTCATAAGGCACATTGGCATTAAAAAAATATTATCAGTACTGTTTAACAGCTGGAGATAATACAAAGAGTTTGACAATCTACAAAACAAACACAAACATTTTTTCTATAGTAAGGCAAAATACAGAGACTGACGAAATATAACCCACCATATACAAACGTTTGGTAAAAAGTAAGATGTTCAAACACCAGGTCTCCTCTCTTTTGATGCACAGGCATAGTTTATGTTAACAAGTTACATGTGCAGAATGTAGTGAGACTAGATCACTTAATGGCTCTCCCCAGCTATCTAAAGTCTTCTAACCTTGATTTCTGGTTAATGTTGTAGATCATCAGGTCAGTATCAAAACATCCATTGTGCAAATAGTTTGTGGTAAAAAAATAAGTTATTTGGTTCGTAGTACAGTACCGTTCAAAACCTTCATGTTAAACATAAAACATTTTTGTAAAGTGGGAAGATCTACTTCCTATTGTGAAATGTTTGGCTACCTGAGGTCTTGTTTACTTAAATTTATCCCCAAATTTGAAAAGGGCAGTGATAAAACTTGTCATTTCCACTTAGGAAAATGTCGCTTTGATTTGTTGTGTGATACAAAATTCCAAAAGAGGAGTCCAATGAACCAAGAAGCCGGTAAGCCTCTCAGGCCAGGTCTACACCCAGCCGCTAGTTCGGCGGCTGGGAATCGAAGTTCTGGGTTCGATTTATCGCGTCTGGTCTGGACGCGATAAATCGATCCCGGAAGCGCTCGCCGTTGACTGCGGTACTCCAGCTCGGCGAGAGGAGTACCGCGGAGTCGACGGGGAGCCTGCCTGCCGCGTGTGGACCGCGTCTGAACCACGGTAAGTTCGAACTAAGGTATGTCGACTTCAGCTACGTTATTCACGTAGCTGAAGTTGCGTACCTTAGTTGGAATTTGGGGGTTAGTGTAGACCAGGCCTCAGTCTCCACAATGAAGCTTTAGCTACCTTTGACCATTTCCCAGCCCATATCCCCCCCTCCCCCGCCCATAAAAGTTTTTCTTCCTAAAGCTAGAAGTTAGCTAATTAAAACAAAAACAGAGGTAATTTTGGCAGTAAATCTAATTAATACAAGCCTCTTAAATGCACTAACATTTTATATACTCCCACTTTAGAGAGGCAGGCATCTGTCTGACATTACCTATAGAATATGAAGTGCAAAGGTACTAACTACATCATGTCATTAAACAGTCTATCTTTGTTTTAAAGAGCAGTTATTTCACCTGACTCCAGGCCCAGTTTTCTATTATTTAATGGCATCAAAAGTAAAGGTGAGTCCAAAAATTAGTTTTCTGCTCAGGTTGGAGCTTGATTGGAACAGAGAACTGTTCACAGTGTATAAAGTAAAGCACATGCATAACCCCTTGTCTACACTTAAAAGTTTTGCTGCTTTAACTATGCCAACGTAGTTTAGGGTGGCAAAACTCCCCTAGTGTGGATGCAAGTGTACCATTATAAAAAACACTTATACCAATATAGCATATTCGGATTCAGCAAAGCAAAATAAGATATAAACTATACTGATATAAAGGGCCTTACACCAGAATATCTCTGTCTACAGTAGGGCTTTTAGTGGCATAACTAGATCAGTATAAGAAAATGACCCCCTTCATGATACCTCACATAGATATGCCATTGAAATCTTTTAAGTGCAGGTTCTCCCACTGTAGTTAATCCACCTCCCCAAAAGGCAGTAGCTAGCGCTGTCTACACGGGGGATTCGCTCAGCTTAACTATGTCACTCAGGGATGCAATGCAGCTGAGTCAACCTAACTTTTTAGAGTAGACCTGGCCTTTGTCATCATTTCATTGCCTCTCCAAAAGCAGAGAGAAAAAAGCTCCAGGAAATGCATTGAAAGGAACAACCCTACATTGTCTGAGAGGATTCACTCGATGACCTAATGCAGGGGTAGTCAGTAGGCGGACCGCAGGGCAAATCCAGACCACCAGGCACTTTTGAACGGACCCCAAAATCTTTTTACTTAGTATTATTTATTTTATTTAAATTATTTTCTCTGGAGTCTGGACCTTGACTATACATTGACAAAAAATAATTGACTACCCCTGACCCAATGGATCTCTTCTTGCTTTAAATTTCTATGGTCTTTTTCTAGCACTAAAAACAATGGAGATCTAGGATCCAATGCAACCAGAATTCACAGTGGAGTTCAGCACGAGAGAAAGGCAAAATGGGATTTTTATTGAATCACAGTCCCTGGGTTCCAAATCCTTTTAGAGGTACCTTGCCACCTGTGATGTCTTGATTGAGCATGTTAGACTCACCAACGTCATATGATGAGTTTTAAACGGTTTGTTAGTAACTCAGACGGCAGCAACAATAGATATGGAGGTACCACCTGACACTTTGGCAGGCTTGGAGTATAACTTTCCATTGGTTGCTGCAACCTGACAGAGAGTGCAGGAGAAATGCAAGCCCAGCAGTCCAGGCCGGGAGAGCTGAGGGTACAGAATTATGCACAAATAAATAAGCCTGAAAACAAAGAAACCCTACTGTACATAGTACATATGTAATGAGACACTGTGACCCACACAGCAGCATTAAACAGCAACTACTAGAGACCCTGCATTGTTCCTACACTGACTGTGGAATAAGGCACAGAGCTATGCACACATGGAGAAGCCAATTTCATAATAGCCTCCATAATAAAGACACTTATGATTTGACCTTCCTGGGTAACATATTATTTGTGATACTCTACAAAATTTCTCAATCCTTACGCTGCCGTGTGAGGGTACAGAACGTTCCCTCTGATCTAAAGATAGGGAGAAATTATGAATAATGATATGTCTAGAGCTTTCAACTCCCTAACACCCAATAATTTCCTCCCCCTTTTCTTCAGGTGTCAGATTCATTTCTTCTTTTAAACTCTTCATCCAGGTGCTTTGGATCACAGTATCAAAAGATTTAGCATTGAAAATAAGAACATAAGAACGGCCATATTGGGTCAGTCCAAAGGTCCATCTAGCCCAGTATCCTGTCTTCCGACAGTGGCCAATGCCAGGTGCCCCAGAGGGAATGAACAGAACAGGTAATCATCAAGTGATCCATCTCCTGTCACCCATTCCCAGCTCCAGCAAACAGGGTAAAATGTGTAAAAGGTCACAGGTAACAGTAGTATCTCCAAAGACAATGGGTGTCCTATTCACAGTCAGTCATATGCTATGTCTTTTTACAATAAAACATGGGAAACAAATGCCAAAATGGCTTATGGCCCACATCTTGCAATGAATTAGAAAAAAAAAATGGATGGGGCTGCAGTGATTTACAAGGAAATTATTCCACTGAGGGTCATTACAAACCACAAGACCAGGGTTAACAATGTGGTCATAAATCCAGGATTAAAATTAGTGCCATGTAACTCTCTGCAGTACATTTGTCATTTTTTTTTATTAATAAGTAGATTGAAAACAGTTTGAGTTTCAAAACATTTAAACAACTAAAGCATTTATTAGTGCAATACTTACATTAGGAGCAATTGAAATTGCTATAAATAGCAGCTCTAAGTAAAAGCAGAGATTAAGTCTCTTGGCAGGTATATAACTGAGACTGTGAATATTAATTTCCATAGTGCCATGTCATTAAAATGAATTAATGTGCTAATGATTTCATAATCCATCATTCAGATTGGTGATTGCTGTATTAAGGATTTCTGGTATCAGAGTACTAAATTCTCAGCTGGTGTAGCTCAGCCTTGCTCTGTTCAAATGAATCTAGGCCGATTCACACCAAATGAGGACCTGGCCCAGAGTTTTGGAGGTATTATCTAGAATTATTGCTACAATCTGGAGTGGAGGATGTATTCCCACATGCTGACACAAATGATTTCCTCTTTTATTTTATGTATCACTAAAGTACTAAAAGTCCAACATACACGCACACACACAATTGGGCTTTAGTGCATTAGACCTTCTTCCTCATCAGTAGTGCAACAAGTACAGTAAATACCCTGGTAATTGTGTTTCACATAACATGCAAAATGGTAAACTCTAATCTTTATTTAGTGCCCATGTACACTTAAATGTATTATTTGTAGTTTTCCCGTTCTCTATCTTTGTTGACATTTATCTATGAACACTTCTGAGTGGGGTTGTGTGTATTAATATACAACCTGCACATAAGCTATGGCACTCAGGACACTTTTGTATTACACAAAATTGTTCAGAAGGGTGTATTTCTGCTTAGCTGCTGTTTTTTGTTTTGTCTATAATGGTATTTGGGTATAAGAGGAAAAAAACCCATTGTTGTCCATGTAGAAGAATAGCACTTATTGTGTCCAAATAACATGCATTTTAGTGGAACATAAATTAGTTCTAGATGTGTCTTAATCACGCTGCATTAACAGCTTTAAACTGTATTTCCTGACGTTTTTATGGTTCTCTTATGAAAGCTAATATGCAACAGTTTTGAACAAGTGTTCTGCAATTTTGTGGGAAGCTCACACTTACTAGGCAGTGAAAGTATACCAAAGGACAATGTTTCTAAAACACTGGTCTGTTCTCCTGAAATATGTTGCTGTTCTAATCAGTATTTAAAACTAAACAGTTTAACGTTTAACAGTTTAACGGGGGGGTTGGGATAAAATCAATGTTCCAGTCACACTTTATGGTCCTGTGAACAATCATATTGAAAGCAATTCAGTCAAGCCTCTGAGATGGCTGATATTGGGCCCACTCATCATTTACTCTCATGCTTAGTTCTTCCTCTAGTGCTTCACCTCTACATTTCTCAATATATGCTGGCTTTTTCTTCCTACAATATGTGAACATGCAGAGCCCCCTGCTGGAATATACAGGCTTTTACACTTAGTCAGTCTCAAGTCTTCAAGAAAGTGTCATTGTGCATACGATAAAATTGTTGTCTCTTGACATTAGCCTAAATGTTGTGAGCTATAGAAGCATGCTTAGGTTTCTAAGCGCTCTGGAGGCTTAACATTTTCCTACTGATGTCCAGACAGGAGCTACTGTTTCTTGTTGCAAAACTGATGCTTTACACTGCCAAGGAAGTTTTTCCTGGAGCTTCATGAAAAACTGACTTGAGGGGAGCATGGCCATGGAAACTACTGCGGGACAGCAGGATCTGGTCAATTGCAATTTCTTATCTAAACAGCCCAAGCTCAAGCCTTTAAAACAGATGAATTTTGGTTGTATTTCCCTCTCTCAAAGCTGGGCAGGACTGTAAACTCTGTGGGAAGATCACAAATTGTATTCTTCTTAAATCCTCTGAAAAAAGGAACTTGTTTAGTGTAGTTTATTTTGGAATGCATTTTTCTACTCTTTGCATTATAAAATAATTCTAATCTAATGTATCATGTATTCCTGAACTTACCTATAGTATTTTATGTTCTGGTCAATCAAGTACATTTCTCTGAAAAAATATTTTTTTAAAAAAACTTTAAACAGTTCTAAAGCTCTTAACTCAGGAACCTGAAAAATCCTCATCCGATCACACCTTGTCTAAATGCCTGTGTGCTACCGCAGAAGATTTGAGGATTCTGAGTTCCAGTATTGCCAAGTCTTGTGATTCTATCACGAGTCTTGCAATATTTGGTGTTTTCTTAAAGCTCCTGCTCTTAGAGTCAAGTGATTACACAATCATCTCACTTTCATGTTAAAAAAAAAAGAAGTTTCAACCCCTCATGGTTGCAGAAAAAAGTTTGAAAATATGGTCCAAGTATACCCTAGAGGCTCAGAAACCAGAAGACAAAATGTATTTTTATTTAACCTCCTAATTTTTAAGCCAGTCATGATTTATTTATTTATTGGAGTGACTCTTGATTTTTGAATGTGTGGAGTTGGCGATCCTGTGTGTAAACAGAACTCAGCTGAAGATCTGTTACTGGTTTCCATTTCTTTTGTATTAACCTTTTCCTGTTACATAGAGACAGTTACTTTGCATGTGTGAAGGACAAGTTACTAGTTTCTACTGAACAGCACATGAAGTTTGCATTAAAGTTGCAAAATCAGGGATGGGACGGATAATCTAAAAGGCCTTCTTCATTTCTGCTTGCAATATTATGGTAACTATGTTGGTCCCAGCCTATTAGAGAGACAAGGTAAAGAAGAGCTGGGGTGGCTTGTCTCTCACCAATAGAAGTTGGGTCAATAAAAGATATTACCTCACCCACCTTTTCAATTTCTAACGTATATGATTCAACCTGCATGGCACACAATACTGACTGCAGGGGACAATCCTTTACAGAAAATAATAGATTAGGACTAATTCCTATGATTCTGTAGGGCTCTGTCTATAGCATGCCATTGCTCTTAAGTGCTAGGCAAATAACTGAATAAAAGCAAATAATTAAATACAACCATGAGTCAAAACAAAGAGGAGTACTTGTGGCACCTTAGAGACTAACACATGTATTTGGGCATAAGTTTTCGTGGGCTAAAACCCACTTCATCAGATGAAGTAGGTTTTAGCCCACAAAAGCTTATGCCCAAATAAATTTGTTAATCTCTAAGGTGCCACAAGGACTCCTCGTTGTTTTTGCTGATACAGACTAACACGGCTACCACTCTGAAACCTGTCAAGCATGAGTCAGGCTACACTGAGCCTGTCTTACAGCTTCCCATCTATAATCCATTCCTGGTACTGTGCTCTAAAAATCTTTAAATAAAAATCTGTCAAGATTGTCCAAAGGAACTCAACATAAAAAGACAAACTTTCCCGATAAATATACAGCCATGTGTGTAAATAAGAAAACCATTGCTCCAATCCTTATCTACTAGATAAGAGTAATAGGTGGCAAGGTCAGAGAGTAGGTGGCAAGGCATCTTTGGTTAGAAGTGGTTATGAGGAGTTACTTATTAAAGCATTTCATTCTGATCTGCCTGTATAATATATACCCAACTCATGCAAGCTAGAAAGGCATCAAGTTGTATTTCTGAAAAGACGCTTAAACTCTGTGCAATCAGAGGTGTAATCAAAGGTGTATGAACATACAGAGTACCTGCTCTGCAGATCCCTCTGATAACAGCAATAGAATGTGACAGTGAGATAAAATGTAATGCTTTCCCATTAGGGATGAAAACTCACACCCTCAGAGTCATGCACTCAGCCTGAACTCAAACAAATCAAGGCAGCAAGTCTCAGAGCCTGAGTCTACAGACTTGGGCTTGTGCTAAAACACTAAAAATAGACATTCCAGCTCAGGCTGGAGCTTGGGCTTCAAAACCCAAGGCAAGGGGGATTCAGAGCCTGAGCTCCGGCCCGAACTCGAACATCTATACTGCTGATTTTAGCATCATAGTGCGAGCCCAAATCTGCAGACCCAGGCTCTGAGACTTGCTGTCTTGATTTCAAATCACTCCGAGTCCTGAAGTTCTTTCAGTGCCTGACTTGCTGCATACATAACACGCACAAGCCACACACCTCAAGGAATCTACTTGTCACTTCCTTTTTCTCAGAGTGAAATTGTAACTCTTTGTGAAAGTCAGGCCCAGGTCCTCATCCAGCAAAAAACTCTCTCCACTGTCATGTCAGAGAACAACCCAACAGAACTGGGTATCTGTTCCTGTTCACTCATTCCTTGGCCAGCACAAGGACTGAGTGATATGGAGGCAGGGCCGGCTCTAACTTTTTTGCCACCCCAGGCAAAAAAGAAGAGCGCTGCCCCGCCGTAACACCCCCCCCAGCGCCGCGCCGCCGACCCCACCCCCACCCCCAGTGCCGTGCCAGGCCGCCCAACCCCCCCGAGCGCCGCGCCGTGCCGCCCAAACCCCCGCCTCCACTCCCCCCCGAGCGCCGGGCCGGGCCACCCAAACCCCCGCCCCCCGAGCGCCGCGCCGCCCAAACCCCTGCCCCCCCGAGCGCCGCGCCGCCCAACCCCCCCGAGCGCCGCGCCGGGCCGGCCAAACCCCCGAGCGCCGTGCCAGACCGCCCAAACCCCCGCCCCCCCGGAGCGCCGCGCCGGGCCGGCCAAACCCCCCGCCCCCGGAGCGCCGCGCCGGGCCGGCCAAATCCCCGGGGCGCCACGTCACGCCAGGCCGGCCAAACCGCCGCCCCGAGCACCTCACCGGGCCTAACCGCCCAACCCCCCCGAGCGCTGCGCTGGGCCGCCCAAACCCCCGCTGCCGCGCTGCACCGCCCAAACCCCCGGAGCGCCGGGCCAGGCCGCTGAAGCCCCCGCCCTCCCCAGCACCGCGCCGCCGAAACACCTCCCGCGCTGCCCGGCCAAAACAAAACAAAAAAACCCTCGAGGGCTGCCCCGCCGAACAAAAAAAAACATCGCGAGCGCTCCCCGCCACCCCAACATTGGCCGCCCCTTCTAAGGTGCCGCCCCAAGCACGTGCTTGGTCGGCTGGTGCCTGGAGCCGGCCCTGTATGGAGGCAGCATGCCCAGTCCTGGAACTGGGGAGGAAAAAAGTGTAGTTGCCTCAAACTATGCACTAAGGGGAAGCACTGACAGCTGTCAAAGGAAGTCCAACCCAGAAAGATGGTGGCTGTAATAAGGGTCTCGGGGATGCAGATCTAAATGTGGGGTAAATACTGGGATATGGAGAGCCCAACAGGGAATACACAGAAGGATCATGAAAAACATTGGTTTAACAAGTTAATCACGATCACATTGAGGATGCCTATATTCAGCACTACTTATATAATCACCCTATCCAGTAGGGCAAGATTAAAGCATTAAAGCACACTGTATGCTCTACACTACAGTTTTTGAACAATACCCCTGTACTTTGGTGCATTTTACCTATGTGAGTGCACACACATTATGTATACATCCACAATTTTCCCCCCTCATACTACACACAATTGTTGCCTTCCCAGCACCCATTTTGCTTATGTGCACCCAATGTAAAGTCCACAGCCTGGTGCACACTGTGGAAGAGGAGGTTCTGTTCCTCTTTTTTAAAGTACTCTCCCCGGTGCAGGGAACTCCTCACAGAGGCATTGCACTGGGCCAACAGCACCTGGATGCCTATCTCCCCATAATCTTTGCAGATCTCTTTAAGCGTGTGGATCCCGGCTGTGTCCAAGAACTGTATTGCGCAACAGTCAATCACCAGGGTGTGAAACACCAGTGGCTCGGTGACAAGCTGCACTGCGACGTCCGCCTGGCTGCCACCAGAATTCACCATTTTCTCTTTAAGCATTCGCTTTGCTGCCTTTTTCTTGGCTGCCTTCACCCAGGCTGGGTTGACTCCAGTCCGCTTATACAGAGTGGATTTAAAGCATTCTTTGTTGATATAGTAGAGAGGCGCTTCGAAACGGAAAACCACGATGCCTGGCTTAGTCTTCAGGTTCTTGTAGGCAGACAGGGATTCATACATTTCAGTCTCTACCACCCAGCCGAGCAACGGTGCCTCTGGTCTCTGAGTCCTCACAATGACGCACAGCATCGAGAAGCAGACACCAATCAGCAGGCCAATTTCAGTACTTAGCAGTGCCGAAGCGGCCATCGTGACTAACCAGATCACTGTGTCCACTTTGCTCAGATGCCACATTTTGGGCAGATCCCTGAACTTCCGCAGGGCTCCTCTGAGGTTCACAATGGTTATGACCCCCAGGACACATTTCTGAAGGGAGTAGAAGAGAGGTGCAATCAAAAGCAGAACTAATAGGATGACCAACGCGGTCACCACCCCAGAGATCTGAGTTCTGCAGCCCGTTGACTCTTTGACAAGAGTCTTGGCAAGAGCTGCACTAGTTGTGAAGCAGTGGAAGAAAGAGGGAATAATGTTGCAAAAGCCAATGGCGTACATTTCCTGATTGGCCTTAACTGTGTAACCATGCTTCTTGGCAAACATCTCTGAGAGGGACACAGTGATAGCGAAGCCAATAATGGCTATGGCAACAGCATCCATCGCCACACTAGGAATCAGATCCCATTTGGGTGGCTGGGGTGGCAGGAACCCAGTTGGAATGTGTCCAGCAACACTGGAGCCATAATTCTCCTTCAGCTTCCCAAAGTGAGATGCCAGCGTAGCTGCCACAACCACGACCAGTTCAATGGGTATGGGGGCCTTGAGCCTGGATTTAAAGTGCTCGTTCAGCTCTTTGGTTGGGATGAGGACAAGGAGACACAAGAAGCTGGTGATGAGGTCGCAGATGTTGGTCTTGTGGATGTTTTTGAAGATGTTTATCCAAGTGGTTATGAGGGAGCCAATGCCATTGCTGCGTGGAATGTCCAGGCCCAGGAGATACTTCGCTTGGGAGGTTAGGATAGTAAAGGAGGCACCTGTGACAAATCCGCCGAGTAAGGAATCAGAGAGGTACACTGAGACAAAGCCCACCTGAAAGAAGCCCATAGCAACCTGAAAGGAATCAACCACACACAATAGATTAGAGTACAAATCTTAGCATTATGGAAATTAGAAGGAAAGTTAGATAATGTAGGTAATACGGCACAATATGTGACTTTGCAGGATATTGTACCATCTGATGAGCAAAATGAAATGCAAGCCAGAATCCCTAGCCACTCATTTATGCATCAGCTTTAAATGAGAGGCATAATTGCTAATCAGACATTGGCTTTCAGACCAGGTCTTCATTTTTTGAACTCATTTTTATATCATGGTTTCTTTCAACTCTCAGTAATAGCTTACAGCATCCTTAAAGGATAAGAGGGGAAGCACAGGAAAAAAGCTTTTTTACATTTTTGGTAACTTTTGTTGCTTCTCCCTCAAATTTTTGAAAGCCCCTTGGCTTTAGGCCTTACAGAAGCCCAGCGCCGATGCTCGAGTCTCTCTTGCATGTCTCCTCGTAGCCTGCAATAAGTTATCACCCCAGTGAATTACCAGCTTGCCCTTTTCACTAACGACTAACCCGTGGCATGTTTAATTCAGCAAGAGTACAGAAACTCCCGCAATGCCTAGGTTACACAAGTAAAAGCAAATTTTTAAAAGTATCTTTTTATTCATATTTATGAATTCTGGTTCCAATTAAATCTTTGGTGCTGTCTATAGTCAGCTCATGATGGACAGATGTACAGATTCCTGCAGTCCCCTGTATTTACACAGCCACAGTGGTGGTGGCTAAGTGTCCCTGCTTCCCCATTTAACTTTCTGTAAGTTAAACACAGGCCTCCCTTACAACCAAGTTCAGTTATTTCTCCCTTTGAACCCCCAACTAAAAGCCCTTTAATGCTTTTCACCAGCCAAACTGGGCTTTTCCCTGCTGGTATCTTAGAAACTGCCAGGATCCCACAAGCTGCCAGCTATGGTACTTTTATACCACTTGGCTCAAACAAAGTCACACGTGTCATCAGGTAGCAGAGGCAACACAAAGAAAATATAGGCATGGCTGGAAACTGGCCTAACTGCATAAGACCTGCATAAATTTACTGAGAAGAAGGATGTCTTGAGGTTTGACACTGGACTGGGACTCGAGGGCTGAGTTCAGTTCCTGACTCTACCACCGACTCCCTGTGTAACCTTGGAAAAGTCACTTGACTCCTCTCTTTCATAGTTTCTTGTCTATAAAATGAGGATAATAATACTTCCTCTCCCTCATCCTTTCTCTCTCTTGTCTATTTAGACTGCAAGCAACCTTGGAGCACAGCTTGTCTTTTACCATGTGGCTGTATACAATAGAACCTCAGAGTTACAAACACCAGAGTTACAAACTGATCAGTCAACTACACACCTCATTTGGAACCGGAAGTACACAAACCGGCAGCAGCAGAGACCAAAAAAAAAAAAAAAAAAAGCAAATACAGTACGGTACTGAGTTTATGTTTAAACTACTAAAAAAATAAAGGGAAAGTTTGTCAAATCTTTTCTTTAAAGGAAAGAAACTGTTTCTGTGCTTGTTTCATTTACATTAAGATGGTTAAATGCAGAATTTTCTTCTGCATAGTACAGTTTCAAAGCTGTATTAAGTCAATGTTCAGTTATAAATTTTGAAAGAACCACCATAATGTTTTGTTCAGAGTTACGAACATTTCAGAGTTACGAACAACCTCCATTCCCAAGGCATTTGTAACTCTGAGGTTCTACTGTAGTTCCTAGCACAAAGGGACCCTGTTCTTGGTTGGGGCTTTGAAGAGCTAACGTAATACAGTATAAGTAATATTTTAGTTTAAGTGAGGTTCTATTGGCTGGTAGGCAGAGAGACCCCAGGCAAAACACAGCTAATTGCTGTTCTATGTATAACATCTAAATCAGGCAAAGTAATTTGACTTGTTTATGTAAAGAGGCTAAAGAAAGAGCGTTCTTTGCCAAATACAAAACAGCAATTCACAACTCCACAATCAGGTCCTTATAAAGGGAAATGTTGGTGGACCCTTAACCAGAAGAGCAATGTGGGACACTACTGCTATAAACAACACTGCCACTGTCTCTAGGCTGGTCTCAGAAGGCTTCAGTAAAGAGTTGAACTATAGCTAAGAGGAGAGGAAGACAATTAGAAACATTTCCACAGAATACCCATTTACCCTGCCCCCTCTTACCTGATAAACTCCAGCTATGAAGGTCACCGTGGCTCCCACAGTAATTGCATAGCAACTTCTATCACATAACAGCGGTTGTGATGTCTGGTTCACAGCCAAAGTGGTGGTATTTACATAAATGACCATCTCTCTCTGAAGGTCACTATGAACACTGGGCTCTATGTCATACCCAGCTCTCTGTACCTCACGATCCACCACCTGTCCCACCATCAGGCAAAGCACACCAAAAATACCAACTGATATATGACGAGAGGTACCAAATAGAAAATAAATAATGCTGGCAAAAAAGGATGTGTAAAGACCATATATAGGTTCCTGGCCGGCCAATAGGGAATAGGCAATGGACTGTGGGACCAGCAGGATGCCCACTATCACACCAGACATTATATCTCCCAGGATGTACTCTCTCAGTTTATATTTGGGGAGCCACTGCAAGACAGGGAGAAAACTGAAAATCAGGTCTTTAACTTTGGCTGGGGTGCAGCTGCAAGTTTTCTTCACTTTCTTGACCAGAAGTGCCTTCATATCAATGTTCGTCTCTTGAGGCTCCAGGAACATCGTGGGTTGAAAAATGTGTTCGTCATCCTCTCCCTCTGCCATTTCAGATGCTGATTGGACGTGGTTGAGTTCCACTTCTGCTGCCATCCTGAAAGCTCCCTACCAACACAAACATAATCAGGTAAGTCAGTTAACCTTAAACTAATTTATAGATTATTCCAGACTTCTTTTTTTTTTAAATGGCAGTGAATTTAATTCTCATGAAAGGCAAGGACTAATAGTACTAGCTTAAGCCAACAATTGTACAAGCAAGGTCTCCGCAAATGTTCCACACAACCTGTTGTGATACAACTCAATCTTGCCCAGCAGCATCAGCTGTTATTCCCGTCCTCAGACAGGCATAGGTGGCTTTATAAACCTAATCTGATTCCTTTTGTTGTCACTAAAATAAACTTTGTTTATGATCAGACAGAGCCCCTCCATGAATATGACTCTGATTAAAACACAGCTATGCACATACTGCAAGAAGAGAACATGCTTCTTTTCGTGTAATCAGCCCAACTGTGACATATGCACACCACCATAACGGCACTTTTTCTTGGAGCACCTTCCCTGATGAGTTCACTCACTGTTTCTGGTCTATTCTATTCAGCAAAATTAGAAACAGTAGGCTGTACGAGCTGAACATTCATTACAATTCAGTTTGTGAACCACACCCCTTGCAACTCAATTTCTGGTATAGCAGTTGAGGTCTAAGTCTTTCATTCGTGTTTTCTTTCCAGTGCAGTTAGGATGCCAGCCAATTATACTGGAGCTTCACTTGTGATCTAAAAAGCAGCAATCTTTATCCAAATGGTTTTGTTTCAGCCCGTGATATAGCACAGGAACACTTTGCATGCACTTTTCCATTTTTTTTAAGAAAAAGAAAGTTTGGATTTCAAGCAAATTATATCCAATCAAAGGAACAGAAACAAGCATCTTAACTGGAAATATGGGTACTAGATGACATGATGCTCCCACCAACAGGTTTCTCCTACTGTAGGTTGAACTGCAGACAATATATGAGCAAGGTGATCATAATAAAGAACATTCTTATAATAAGAACTTACTTCCTCAATTTGTGAAAGCAAAATAGCTGAGCAGACAAGCAAATCAAAAACAACCTGAAAAAGACATCTCTAAGGGTACGTCTTCACTACCTGCTGTATCGGCGGGTAGCAATCGATTTATCTGGGATTGTTAAGACGTGATATATCGATCCCCGAACGCGCTCACCGTCGACTCCGGAACTCCACCAGAGCGAGCGGCGGTAGCGCAGTCGACGGGGGAGCCGCGGCCGTCGATCCCGCGCCGTGTGGACCCCAGGTAATTCGATCCAAGATACTTCGACTTCAGCTACGCTATTCGCGTAGTTGAAGTTGCGTATCTTGGATCAATCCCCCCCCCCCCCCCCAGTGTAGACCAGCCCTAACACATGTATGCAATTTGGCACTTACCCAGCATTCTTCTGCTTCAGAGCCTTTTGCAAACATTACTTCCTTCACAGATGGCTAGCAAGGATGAATTAAATATTATCGCTCATATTTTACATAGGGTGAAACTCAGCCAGAGACTGACTTGCTCAATGCCACAAAGGAGTCAAAGTCAGAGGCGGTTTTAGAAGTCCAGAGTTTCTAGCTCCCAGTCCTCCACCTTCAAAACCAGATCACACCTCTTTACCAGTTTAGCTCTACTAATAACAAAAATAGAATCATAGAATCCCAGGGTTGGAAGGGACCTCAGGAGATCATCTAGTCCAACCCCCTGCTCAAAGCAGGACCAATCCCCAGACAGATTTTTGCCCCAGATCCCTAAATGGCCCCCTCAAGGATTGAACTCACAACCCTGGGTTTAGCAGGCCAATGCTCAAACCACTGAGCTATCCCTCCCCCTCATTTATATAGCAATTGGCACCTTCAATGTGTAGTTCAGACATTAACGAATGCAGAACTCATATTCTACGTAATGTCAACTTCTGAATTAATTAGCAGAAGCGTATTTGAGCTAGGCTTGCTGAGAATATATTACAGGATTCTCACTGGGAATTCTTTCCCCTAATTAACACTTTGCAAAGAGCTATAAAATGTTTATTACTACTACTACTTCAGGATGAATCTCTTAGAAACTGTGTACACGTGGGTGAAGCGGGAGTCAGACTTTGGAGTTTAGACAGCTTGTTTCTCCTACCGTCTGTTACAAGACACTGCTCTTTGGAGTTGTGGAAATGGTTCAGCTGTGGAACTAATTTCAGTTTACAGGGTGCATTATCTACACCTCTTCATTCTGTGTTTGAAGGATCTTAAGCAGGGGTGGCCAACGTGCAGTCCACTGGCCTCTAATGCCATGGTCCATGTCCATAGTTGTGTTTAATAGTCTGTTAATGCAGACAAACGACTCAGACTAATTGTCTCTAGGACCTTCAGGCAGGATTTGGGTGATAATTTTGACAATGCAAAAAAATGTAAATGGTGAAGTATCTGCTTTCTTGAACTACCCAGACCTGCCCATCACACCAGAAGCCGTGATAGCATTTAATCTTCAAAGTGGCCTCCGTTTCCAACTAGCAGTATTCAATGCACATCTATAATGAAGTTCCAATTAGGAATCAATATATTCTTATTAGTTCAGTTACTCCATATTACACTGCAATGTATTTCACTTTGGAACCTCTGTTTTGTATTAACCTCCAGTGATTGCACCACCAAACTTGAACTATTCCATTGTTCAATAGCAATCATAGAATATCAGGGTTGGAAGGGACCACAGGAGGTCATCTAGTCCAACCCCCTGCTCAAAGCAGGACCAATCCCCAGACAGATTTTTGCCCCAGATCCCTAAATGGCCCCCTCAAGGATTGAACTCACAACCCTGGGTTTAGCAGGCCAATGCTCAAACCACTGAGCTATTGGAAGGTTATAATATTTTGATCAATTATATTGAACTGGGTCAGTTCAAGTATACATTCAAGTTCTTAGAGAGCAGAGTATTTTAGCCACCTGACACCCATTGAAACCAATGAACTAATCCACTCAGAGATCCAATGCAATTCTAATGTTAGGGGTATATTTTCAAAGTACCTGATTTTTTTTCTGTAAATAAAAACAAAGACAAAAGGACGACTAAAAGCCATGGCCATAATAAAAAGGGCATGAGGGAAAGGCCTCAGCCTCAGTCAGCTAAATCCTCAAAGAGAGATTTGGAATTATTGAGAAACTGAAATAGCTATTTGGTAAATTTCCTCTCTCTGCATATAAAGAGGACTGGTTGGGTTTCTGCATGAAGTGTCTGTATGGTGGTTTGCAGAGGGAAGGAGTAGAGGGGGTGGGGAGACAAAGGAGAAACACAGAGAGAAAAACCACAAATACTTCATTGAAAGAAGAAACCCAAGTCACTGACAGACTGGGCTAGTCACACTTTTGAATGGAACATCCCACACACATTTATGACAGTGAATACCTTGTGGTATTCAGCCTGCGGCTCAGCCCAATGTGAGCTACTTACTCCAATTAGTCCGACTGTAAAGTTAAACTGAAAAGATTTCACAAACTCCACAGTCAAAAGCCTACAAACTTAACTGGTGTTTCCTGCAATGCTAGGTGCATGAGAAATACAACAGACAGACAAGAAAGACAGAATAGACTATAGTGAGCATAGCGTAAATATTAGGAATAGAAAGACAGACTCATCAGTATGGTCATTACTTCAATTGGTTAAAAAAATATTTCATAACCATTTTATGTAAAGAATCATCTATCCAAGCACTTCCAAGTGTCAGCTTGCTGAACGTCTAGTACTTGCTGATACACCCCAGTGAACAAAGACATTATTACATGGAACTAACTGCCTGCAAAAGTCAAACAGACCTAAATAATGTCCATAACCAGTGATTTCATTTTACATCTATTATCAAATTGGGGGGGGGGGGGGAGAACCCACACACCGCAAAAAAATCCCAACAACCCTTAGGTAAAGCAATGTTAAGTTTGCAATTTTAAACACAAAAATGTATAGAAATGAAAAAATATGGTTCTGGGAGAAACATTAATTTATCTGCATTGCACATGCTGTATACACTGAACAGTGCAATTATCCCAAAATGCTTCTGTGCAATGTGGGTGAGTTAATGTTGCTGTGAGAATGCTAATTTTTGTATTTCCTGACTGTTTAAATATGCAGCCTTAATGATTCGTTAATATTGATTTAGTTTGTTTCTGTTTTGTTTTTTATTTTGTTTTTTAAAAAGGGAAAGGGGAGAACAACAACTTCAAGAAAAAGAAATAGAAAGTACCAGATGACTGGTAGATAGCTAATGCAATGCTGATTTTTTTTAAAGGCTCCAGAGGCAATCCTGGCAATTACAGGCCAGTAACCTAACTTCAGTATCAGGCAAATTGACTGAAAGAGCAAAGAGCAGAATTATCAGACACATAGGTGAATACAATATGTTGTGGAAGAGTCAAAGGGAGATCATGCCTCACCAATCTATTAAAATTCTTTGAAGGGGTCATCAAACATGTGGACAGGGTGATCCAGTGGATAGAGTATACTTGGACTTTGTGAAAGCTTTTGACAAGGTCCCTCACCAAAGACTCTTAAGCAAAATAGGCAATCATAGGATAAGAGGGAAGGTCCTCTAATGGATCAGTAACTGGTTAAAAGATAGGAAACAAAGGGTAGGAATAAATGGTCAGTTTTCACAATGGAAAGGTAAATAGTGGGGTCCCCCAAGGATCTGTCCTGGGACTAGTGCTGTTCAAGATATTCAATAATGATCTAGAAAAAGGGGTAAACAGAGAGGTGGCAAAGTTTGCAGACGATACAAAATTACGCAAGGTAAGTCCAAAGCTGACCGCAAAGAGTTACTTAGGGATCTCACAAAACTGGGTGACTGGGCAACAAAATATCAGATGAAACTGAATGTTGATAATTGGGAAATAAGGCACATTGGAAAACATAATCCCAACTATACATACAAAATAAAGGGCTCTAAATTAGCTGTTTCCACCCAAGAAAGATCTTGGAGTCACTGGGGATAGTTCTTCGAAAATATCTGTTCAATGTGCAGCAGCAGTCAAAAAAGCTAATAGGGTGTTAGGAACTATTAGGAAGGGATAGATAATAAAACAGAAAATATCATAATGCCACTTGTGATTGGGTGGACTAGGCCCAAAGGCCCCCTGCTGGAGGCCTCAGGGTTCTGCCACACCCATCCCAGGGAAGAAGCAGTGGAGAGGTCCTCCAAGCAGGCTACAGTGGCTGCAGGGGAGGCAGCCAATCAGGGCCCAGGAGGGCCATATAAAAGGAGTTGCAGCACAGTAGTTAGTTGCTGCTAGGAGCAGGAGAAGAAAGGACTGCAGGCCTGAAAGAGCAGCAGTGCCATGGATGGTTTGCTAGCAGGGACTGGGGGAGCATTGAGGGAGCTCCTGGCTGGTTGCTAGGACTGAGTAGGGACTGAGTCTGGGGAAGGCTGCAGGAAGATAGTGTCTCTAGGGAGGAATCCCTGGGGATAGAGCCCCATACCAAGCCTGAACTACTTAAAGACCAAAGCCCAGGAAGAGCTAGAGAGAGACACCACCAGAAGGGCACTGAGATAGGCCCTGGTGGACTATATACCCTTGAAGGGGGTTGTGTTGGTTAACAGGCAGACCGTGTGACTGAACCAGAGCACTGTCACTGACAAACCCACCTGAGAACCACCAAAGGGGGTCGCCAGAACTAAAGAACACAGACATGCCTAACTAGAAGGGGGCACTTGTGAGAGGTGGGTGCCAACCCTGTTACACCACTATATAAATCCATGCTATACCCGCACATTTAATGGCATGCAGTTCTGGTCACCCCATTTCAAAAAAAAATATTATAATTGGAAAAAGTACAGGCAAGGGCAATAAAAATGATTAGGGGTATGGAACAACTTCCCTATGAGGAGAGATTAAAAAGACCTGGGACTGTTCAGCTTAGAAGAGAGACAACTAAACAGGGGATATGATAGAGGTCTATAAAATCATGAATGGTGTGGAGAAAGTGAATAAGGAAGTGTTATTTACCCCTTCACATAACACAAGAACCCAATGAAATTAGTAGACAGCAGGTTTAAAACAAACATAAGGAAATACTTCACACGATGCACTGTCAACCTGTGGACCTCATTGCCAGGGGAGGTTCTGAAGGCCAAAATTTAACTGCGTCGAAAATAGAATTAGATAAATTCCTGGAGGATAGGTCCATAAATATCTATTAGCCAAGATGGCCAGGAACACAACCCCATGGTCTGGGTGTCGCTAAACCTCTGACTGCCAGAAGCTGGGACTGGAAGATAGGTGATGGATCACTCGATAAATTGCCCTGTTCCGTTCATTCCTTTTGAAGCATCTGGCACCAGCCACTGTCAGAAGACAGGATACTGGGCTAGATGGACCACTGGTCTGACCCAGTACAGCCATTCTTATGTTGTGAGCCTTAGAGCCACTAGCTGGAGCTTCTCCCACACGGGAGCATGTCAATCAACAAACCCTTTATTTAGCAGCAAAGGCAACGCTGTAAGACTTATTTTCCTATCTCCACCTATCAGCAGGAGGGATACATCACTCACTTTTTGGGCAGGCACAAAAAGACAATAGTGGAAGTATGTTTTCTCTCATTTATACACATACTCAAATGGCTGAATGGATTTTAATTCAAGCTTTCAAGAGACTCTCACCTATGGACTGAGGCCAAGAATGGAAAGTTTCAACCCAGAAAGGTATATGAGAAAGCTGTGAGTGAAAAGAGGATTACTGTGGAAGCTGAGCTGCAGCCTTTACTATAATGTTCACAGCTATATACAATAACTGTATTTTTTTTAAATCCTCCAAACAATACCACTGAAGATAAACATGATAATTAGAAGTTAATGTAATATCGTAACCATGTGACTCATTATTATTGTAGATTTAAGCATTAGTCACATGAGATGACAAATTAAATAACTCTTGGCCTCTTGCAAATTACATGAGTTGCAAAGCTGGTTTGCTAACCACTAAATCAAACAGAATAGAGGTTTTTGTGCATCCGAAAGCACACATGACCCTTTCTTTGGCAACAGAATTGGGGGAAACTGTCTCCAATTATATTTTTCTTCAAATCTTCCACTTAGCACTGATGCAGCGCTGAGGAGGTTAGAAATAATGGTGAAAACACCAACAGCTAGTCTATACTAGCCAGCCACAATTCTACCACCAGTAGAGCTTACCAATGCTAGTGCAATGGTGGGTAATTTTAAGAAAAATGCCTAGGAAGACACAGCCAATTCACCACAAATACTATTATTATTATATTCAATGAAATCTGTGTCAACCAGTTAAATTAGTAGATTAATGTCGGTCAATCAGAAATGAATTGATTCATGAAAGTGCGGTTTACAAAAAAGCCTGATCTTCTGTGAACAATCATTGAATCCAGAAATAAAAAATACCTATTAGGTCCTGTGACCCACTGAGGCACAGTGTCCTGTCTCGGTCACATCCCTAACATTTCAGGATTGTTCTCTATTTATTAACATTTTGCCCAGTCTAGTTTTAAAATGTTCCAAGTAATGAGACAAAGAGGAAAACAGTAGCTTATTTATGACTAAATGAAACCCAATACAAGTCCATTTCTGAAGACTACAGTGCAACTTTTTTATGTTTGTTACAAAGGCTCTCTTTTCAGTTAACTGTTATAAAAACAAACACCTGCCCAGCATAGTGTCCAGTGACAGCACTATATGCTCTAACATGGGGAATCCAAATTTAGGTTCCACATTCATAGGTGTTGGAACTAGAGGTGCTGGGGGTGCTGCCGCACTCCCTGGCTTGAAGTGGTTTCCATCATATAGAGCGTTTACACTTTGGTTCAATGGCTGTCAGCACCCCCACTATACAAATCGTTCCAGCAGCCCTGCCCACATTAACTGGCCATGGTGTGCTTCATTTTAGACCAAAATATACATCCATCTTACATTTAACATGAGGGCGTCCCCTCTTAATTACTCTAGAAGTGTAAATCCACAAACCAGAGTCTATTAAATCTCCATCTAAACTATAGTATCACTACTGTACTGATCTCATAAATCCCTAATGATTCTGAACTTCTCCCTTATGCTAGTCTCATATCTGGCAGGATAACACTAAGATTATCATATAGAACTATAACTATACACAGTTATTTGATAATGCCTTCCATTCACATATCTTTAAATGCTTTATAAACATTGATTAATTAAGCCGCATAACAGCTCTGTGAAGAATGTATTCTGATCCCTATTTTTCAACGGGGAAATTTACAAAGAGTAAGTTACCCAAGGTCACACAGCAAGTCAGTTCCAAAAGAGACCTTAGAATTCATGACCCTTGCCTCATCCAGCACCCACTTGATAACGTGCCCTCCTACATGGTATTGCAAAATTCTAGTTGGCTGTTATTTATAGCATGTGCACATAAAACAAATACTTCAAGTCAGCAAGGATAAACAGTGTATGTGTCAGTATGCACTATAAGCGCACACTGTATTTGTGATTGAAGCCTTTTTTTCCAATTTATCTGTCCACAATTATGAACCAAGAATCATTCTGCCAAAACCCTTTTATGAATGAGTACAGTAAAATGCTGACATTTTGTTTTTCAAGTTAATCTCCAAACTACTTGTAACTGTTACAAACTTCTTAAACAGGCTCACTGTTTTCCTACATCACAGTAATCTAAATCTCTCTGATCCCCTCGTCTCCAAAAATCACAGAGGGCTCGCAGCAACCTTGGAGTTATTCCTAATTTCTGTCAGAAAACTCTGAAATGACAGCCAGCTAGGGTGACCAGATGTCCCGATTTTATAGGGACAGTCCCGATTTTTGGGTCTTTTTCTTATATAGGCTCCTATTACCCCCCACCCCCGTCCCAATTTTTCACACTTGCTGTCTGGTCACCCTACAGCCAGCTATATTATTTATTCCTGTTCGGTATTCTTGGATTCAGACATCCTAAGTGACATCTGTTTATACATCTTTTGACCACTATATAAAGTCTAGACGGCAGAATCATGGTCTAAGGGAAAATGATTTTGCTGGTAAGTTGTGGTCATACTAGTGGACTGACTTACACAAAGTCTTTGTATGCATCTGTATAACAGCCTTCCTTATGTGGTGTGAAAAGGATCTTTCATCAAAAAGATAGGCATTGCCTATAAGGGTGAAAGGACACTGGGTAGTGGCAGAATTTTCATCCAGTTACACTCATTTCTGACCAAAAATGCTGCTCTGTATTATTTCTGTAACCAGTCAGCCCAAGCCAACTAGCATAAAACTTGAATTCTTTCCGTTCAGGGCTAGAGGACAAGAAAACTTCAGTTAAGTACAGCGAGCACAGCATTTCATTTCAGAAAAGGAGGTTCCAAAGTCTGTTTACTTTGAGAAGACGTTATTTTTATATGACCAATTTCCATGCACAGAATTCAGTCTTACCAGTTCCTTTCAGCCTGAATATGGTCTTTGAGGAGTGCTTAATTGCTTCAGATCCATTACAAATGCTGTGAAGTAAGAGAAACGGTCACAGATATCCCACAGATATCCCTCTGTCATGAGAGATTTACCACAAGCACCGGTCTTAAAATCAGATAAGGGGACGTTTTCTAGTTATGCAAGCTTAAAATTTGCACAATATCCAGATGACATATAAGTCAGTTTAAAAAGACAGGGGATTCATTTTCCCCTTTTACTAAACCATTAGCTGCAATCTGCCTAGTAGACTAGCCTCATGGAACCGGGAACTGCAGCAAGCGGTCTCTGCTGGCGTGGATTTCCATGTAACCGTCCCAGAACATGGTCACTTTGACAGTGAGAGAACAGTAATGGGAATATTAACTCACTTATGTGCTCAAACAATTCATTACAACCTTAAACTCAAGTCAAGTTTGCGCTTACAAGCAGAAAGAAAATCCTGCTTGCTTTCCAAAATCCAGACTCCAGATGTCAAGATTGGCTACCTAAACTATATGTGCACAAACACCCACTTAAATGTGCAAATACCCAGTTTTGTGCACCAACAGTTGTGCAGTTTTACGTGGCCACTTTTAAACACTAAAAGCTAATTTATACTTGAAAGTTCTTTCTGATTAATGCATGGTGTGAATTTAAAGTTCAATAGCTATTCCTGTGTAACTCAGTTTGTAGACACACTTATTCCAAGATAAGAGCCCTGAGTGCATAAGCAAACTTCCTAAAGAGAAGTTTGGATTTTCAAAGGCACCCAAGTCCTATTGAAAATTAATTAGGAGTTACGGCCTAACAATTTTAGGCTCCCTGGAAAATCCAGCCTAAAATGTCTAAGTGTAAAAGCAATACTTTGGAAAACATGCCCTTTCACCTGTGGTTATTGGAGGCAAAAACTACCCTGTACCAAACAGTCCATCCAGGCCCGCCGACAGCAATTCCACGCCCCAGGGCAGAACAGTCAATGGGCCTCCGGGCCCGGCGTGGAGTCGCCACATGGGCGTGGAGCTGGACCATGTGTGGCGGCTGGAGCACACACGCACGCACAAGCCACGCCCACACGGACGCAGTCCGCCTGACATTTGGGCGGTGCTGCACCTGCCCTGGCTGGTGCCCAGTGAGCTGCTGCCAGCTGCGCTGCTGGGCGCGCTCTTTTGGCACGGCCAGGGCTTCCACATGCCCGCCCGGCTGCCTTCACCGCCGCTGGTACCACCACGCACGTGCCTAGGAGGCCTGCGGCCCGCCCGAGCAATTTAAAAGGGTCCCCGCGCCCTTTTAAATCGCCTGGGCCCCTGGGCAATTGTCCCCTTTGCCCCCTGCGTTGGCGGGCCTGAGTCCATCCACAATTGTAGAGGGACTGGGGGAATCCAATGTCACTGAAATAATGAGAAGACAGCTATTGCAGTAACATTCCAGAACCAATATAAAGATCATGTGTGTATAAGATTGAGCTCAAATTCTTGCAAAAAAACCGTGACATTCTCCTATGAAGTATACCAGTTACTTTTTTGATCAGTAACCCTAATTCTGTGCTGGTTAGACCACTCAGAAGAGATATAGGCTCAGATTCAGCAACATACTTTAACATATGTCTAACTTTAGGCAAATGTGTAGTTCCACTGAATTCTGAACTAGGCCATAAATAGGCACCTCTGTGTTGTCCCAGTAACAATATGACATTTCAGCAATAAATTTGGGAGCTGAATTCAGGCAATGTTTCACTACTTCCATGATGCTCACAAACACTTACCCAGTAGAGCATGAGGGCGAATGAGAGAGAGAGAGAGAGAGAGAGAGAGAGAGTGTGTGTGTGTGTGTGTGTGTGTGCGCGCGTGTGCGTGTGGTCTTTGTCTATTTCAAATGTAATATTAAAGGGTGAACAGTGTCTTCCTCTGCATCTAATACAGTAACCGGATGGCTCATCTATGAGAACATGGCTGTACATATACCATGGACAGAGATGACTTCCCTGTCAGACCTGAGAGCTGGATTTATTCTGTAGATGTTTGAGTTTAGTCTCCAGGACTGTCAATCTAGAACTTTTCATCAGACCAAGCTTGCTATGATCTAAAAGAAACATTTCTAACTAAAACAAAAGCTTTTGTATAGACCAGGGAAGGAAAAGCAGCAATTCATCTCTTAAATAGGACCTCTCTCTAGCCCACTGTTAGTCAGGCAAGTTAAACAGATACACAGTGCTACAGTCATGTGCAGATTCTGCATAAAACACCAGCAGGGGAGGTTCTCCCCAAAGAAATTTCCTGGCCCGTTTAAGGCCAGCTCACATCACATGGCCCTCTCTGACTAAATGCCGGGAATGTCCCAGCTCCACCAGAAAAAGAGAAACTGTTTGGTTTTCACATGAACAGAAGACATCTGTAAATGAATCCTGCCAGACACTGAACTGAACAAACTAGCACACAGAAAGCCAACATTTACCTTGGATAAAGGATAGGTGAGGGGGTGGAGGAGGAGCGGGGGGAGAATAAACATGTTGAGAAGTGAAACAGATCAAACAAAAAAATCCAAACATTTGTTTTTTCTTAAGCTTGAATGTCTTCTATCCACGGTCACAGCCGTACTCTCTTTGAGACAGTGTCCCATCTTGATACACTAGGGCTGTGGAGGCCTGTTTTTCTCATTTTAGAAGCCAACACAAATGTATTATTTATGTTTTTCAAGATGACAGTAAATTACAATGAGGTTATAATAATATCTAGCTCTTATAAAGCACTTTTCATCAGTAGATCTCAAAGCATTTTACCAAGGAAGTCAGTATCATTATCCCCACTTTACAGATGGGGAAAACTCTGGCAGAAAGGGAAGTGACCCAGGCCTAGCAAGCTGTGGCAGAACTGGGAATAAAACCCAGGTCTCATCAGACTCAGGCCACATTGCCTCGTACAGAATATATCTGCAGAATTCGGTTTAATACTGCTTTTTAAAAAAGGAATGTTTTTTATAATGCATGTACAGCAGAAAAAAATAGAAATCCCATGTTTATTTACAGGGTTGGACAATTTTATCAAGCGCCTCAGCCCTACCTTTTTTGATCAGGTTTGACATTGCAGTTCCTACCAACAGTGAAATTATTTCTTTTTAAATCACCACTTTGATCTTTTCCCACTTAAACTATCAGAATTTAACTGACCAGGGTCTAAAATAGGAAGGGACCGGTGCCTTCTGCATCTTCCCTTCTCTCCAAATCTAGTACTTATCAGTCCCACTACAGCTCCAGGCACTCAATCTGCCGCTGTGATACTCTTATCTATTTTCAAGTCTCACCTATAAACTTATTCTCTCTTGCCTTTGTCTCTCTCAAACTGAGATCTTTCTGCTGTTATTTCTTATTTAGCCCTGGAAGGTGTTTTGGGATAAAGTAACCAGATGAGTCAAGTTCTATTCAAAACCAGTGATGAGTTTGCACCAATATCGTAAATTTCAACGACCTTAAACTCCAGATTTCATATCTCTATGAAAAACTGGTCTGTTTGGTTTACTCATGTGAGTTTAAATCTATAATCATAGATAATCTTTAAATACTACTGCCCCTCCTAATTTCACCCCAGCCTGGACCAAGCAAAATGGTGCTGAGAGGGGGAACCACCATTCAGGATTATTAGCAATTATTTAATCTGATACAGGCAGAGTAAGACGCCTGGCAGAAGTTTATAAGTGGGTTAGACAGAGCAGGGATGTGACGAGCTGGGACAGCAAGCAGTTCTGGCAATGGAGGCTCTATGTATAAGGCACTGGGGGGCTGAAGGAGAACAAGGCAGGGAGGATTTTTGGACAGAGCAGATTTGGAGGCTTAGTTATAGAAGCGCTGACAAAGTTAATTGAGAAGTCTGACAACAATTCAGAGTGAGACCAACTCTCCCCGGAGTGCGTCGCCTACATCCCCAACAGGATCCCCAACCCCCTCGCCTTGGGGTCCACCACCGAAGCAGCCCCCTTCTCGGGGTGTTTTCCCCATTGCCAGGGGGATCCCTGGCCCCGCATTCCCCCGGGGTGTCTCCCTTTCCCACTCCCCAAGACCCCCCTCCCGCTGCTCTCCCTGGGGCTCGCGCACCCCACCAGGATCCCTGTCTTGACGCTCTCCCCGGGGCGCATCCCCCCTGCGCTGGAACTCCCCACTCTCCCCGGGGCGGCCCCACCGGGACCCCCGCTTACCCCTCGCTAAGGCGCCCGCGCACCCCGCCCCCAGCAGGGGTCACTCACCCGGCCGCCCCGCTCCCAGCGCCGGGGGATAAACTCGGATCCCGCCCGCGCCGAGCTCAGCGGCCGGTCCGGAGCGGAGGGGGCGGGCCCAGCCGCAAGCCCCGCCTCCTCCTGCCCGCCCCCCCGCCGGCGCAGCGCCCCGAGGGAGGGGGAGCCGGACAGCGGCCCCGTGGCCCGATGGGCGGGGAGGGAAGAGGAAGAGAGAAGAAGGGGAGGAGGAGGGGCCATGGCAGAAGGGGGCGGAGTAAAGGAGGAGGAGAAGGGGGCGGACAGGGCAGGAGGGAGAGGAAGAAGGGGGAGCAGGGCAGAGGGAGGAGAAAGGGTCGTTCCCCTTTAGGGATCCCTCCCTGGCCAGATGGGGTCAGGGGGAGCAATTTCTCCTGGGAACAGCCAAAGCCCACACCCCTTCCTTCCCCCATGACAAACAGGCAAGGAAGTGGCACATTGGGAGAAGGGACGGGACCACACAATACCACGGGCAGGGGTGCCAAGAGGGCCCATGGTGAGAACCCCCGTCACAACCCCAGCCCCAGGTCTGGCTTTCAGGCCTCCTGGATTGACCTAAGTGACACTCCTCATGTGCCACTTTGTCGCTCATAACAGAAGGAGTGGTGGGGAGGGGGAGATAGGCCTGTCTGTCTATCTTTACACTGGTTGAGCTCTGTCCTGTACATAACACTAAGGCCAGGGCTACAGCAGAAACATATTGCCGGCTTAGCCATACTGGTATAGCCATACCGGCAAACCCTCCTAGTGGAAACACATCTTATACCGGCAAAAGAGTGCTTCTGCACCTGTTCCCCACGTGAAATAATCTGTGCCAGGAAAAGAACTTGTATGCTACTATAACTGTTAGTATAGAAACGTTGTTTAAAAAAATCATAGCCCTAAACTGGCAAAAATTTCTAGTGTAGACCTAACCTAAGGGCGAGATACAAACCAACACCTCTTGCCAGCAAATTCAGTGTTTGGGCCAATGCTGAATCTTTAGTCCCAGCACACACAAACCCTTTGGCATTAGTTCTTGGGTGTACACGAGAGAATCAGAGGATGTGTTGTATTAGATTAGACCATTGCTGGCTTGCTTCATGGTACGCTTTATGCTCTGTGTGTAGAAAAATGATGTCATCACAAGATCTTGTGAACAACATCACATCACTCTAACTATCTCCCTTGTCCCAAATGCAATATGGACAGGAAGAAACCTTGTTCACCTCGAAAAAGTAACAATTCATGGGGTGCTAAAGTAGAGCAATACAGATTGTAATGGTAAATAACCCCAAATCTTGTCAAATGAGAGAATTTCTGGGGAATGGTTGGGACTCTGAGATCACATGTCCATTGTCTCCTAGGGTATGACTATATTACAAAGCACTACTGCAGCTATGCAACTGCTGTAGAGTAGACACTTGCTACACGGACGGAAGGGGTTTTTCCATTGCTGTAGTAAATCTGCCTCATTAAGAGGCAGTAGCTGGGTCAACAGAAGAATTCTTCCATCAACCTATTGGTTGGTTTAACTACATCTCTTAGGGGCAGGACCGACGAGAGGGGGAGAAGCCGGTACAAATTACCGGGGCCCAGCGGTCCGGAAGGGGGCCCAGGCCCCGGCTTCCCCACCCCCCCTCGTCGGCCCTGTTTAGCCGGTCCGGGGCCCGGCAGTCCGGAAGGGCGCCCGGCGGTTTGGAAGGGGGCCCGGGGCCCGGCTTCCCCCCCTCTTGTCGGCCCTATTTAGCCAGTCCGCCCTTGCCGGGGGGCCCGAAAAAATTTTTTCACTGGGGCCCGAACCCACTCTCGGCAGCCCGGCTTAGGGGTGTGAGCAACATAGCTAGTTTGACATAAGTTTTAGGTGTAGGACCAGGAAAGAATGTATCAGAACGTATGACAAAGTTCTGCCTCATGCAGATGGTTTCTTAACTGCCAACAGACATTGCAGAAGAATGACCAGTGGACCAGAATAAAAGAGGAAGACAAGAGAACAGAGGATTACAAAGGAAACAATTACTAGGTTTGCAGAAGAAGGAGTAGGCAAAAAAACTGAAAACCAACACTGCAGAATAACACACTACTGCTTGGGTGAGACATGGGGCTGACAAAAAACTTCTCAGCTTCCAATAAACCAGCGATGGTATGCAAGAAGAATTGGCACATGGAGCTGATCACAACATTTCATAAGTCTGGGCCAAATCCTGAAATCTGCAAAGCACTTGCATCCCTCACTGATATCAAAAAGAGTTGAGAGTGCTCAGGATTTGGCTCACTGCAGAGGTAATAATAATACTTTCAGCTTTACCTTTCAAGTATGATTACTTCCTAGCATGTCCTGGACTCCCACGAGGGCTGAAGAATTCTCATACAAAGTGTGATGCATTGGCACTAATCTTTCTGAAGAAAAAGACCAACTGATTAATTCAAGTTTGAGAACCAATTAAATCATCCTCATCCTTTTAATTTATAAGATTAATCATTTGTTGCTAACAAACAGACAAAAGAATCTAAAATTTTCCCATATCTCTCACATTTAAAGATACTTCAGTAATTCCTTAAAGAGAAAATGGTCTCATTTTGCACTAGGATACCATAAATATTCACAGAAATGTCAAATGCCTTTTGAAGTCTTACAAAGCTATTTGCCTCAGTGTCATTGAACTATCTTGAAAACATTCTGTTTTCTCCTTGTCCCTCCTAACCATGAACCAGAGATAGGCACGGCATAATTCAATTATTATTTTTTCATAATTTTGATAGATAATATCGATGTTAATTTTGAAGCATTCTTTTTATTTTTAACACTTTAAATTTTCACAGTTGTGCAAAATTATGGAAGGGGGGGGGGGGGTCCGACAATAATTATTTAATAATAGTAGACACTGAAATTAAAAAGTTAAAATTTTATAACTGCTAACTCAAACTATCGACATCACATGTCAAAATATAAAAACTAAATATTTTTAAATCAAACTGATAAGTTCTTAGGCAGCATTTTTCTTACTTTGCCTGTCTATAAATTTTTATTATTATAGATGGAAATATTTTTTCATCAGTTTGTGTGAAATTGACATTTACCAATAAAAATCAAATCCTTCCAAGCCAAACCACAGCGAATCTTTGACATTTTACACATTCAAAACCACTCGTCTTCTAGTATTCTGTGTTTTTTGCTTTGGAATGTTTGGGTTGAATCCAGCCCCACTTACCTTTTCGGCTGGGTTTGCATGGAAAAGCAGGAATGCAGTCCCTGAAACTGAATGTTGCCTAATATTTGTTTTTCAGATGCAGCCTTGAACTGCCAAAGATCAGTCGCGTTCAATGTGCAAGAATAAGGAAGGTGCCAACAACTCTAGGTCTACTGACTCCCCACCCACGTCTTGTCTTGTGATATTATGCAAGGGCTGAAAGATCCACTTTTGCTTAAGTGTATAGACTAAAATGATACATTTAATATTGTTCTTTCCTAAGGCTCTAAACATGTACAATGGTAATTGATAGTTGTGTCGCAGGGCAGAGAAAAAGGTGTCTGACCAGATTTTTCACTCTTGACCAAAAATAAATAAAGATGAAATGTGCTGATTATTTCTTTGAGTGGTAGATGTTTAATGTACTGCCTTGACTGTTTACTGTACCACGCTGATAAGGTCTCAGCTGGAGTACTGTGTCCAGTTCTGGGCGCCACATTTCAGGAAAGATGTAGACCAGGGTTCGGCAACCTTTGGCACACGGCCCATCAAGGAATTCTGCTGGCGGGCTGGGACGGTTTGTTTACCTGCAGCATCCGCAGGTTTGGCCGATCCCAGCTCCCACTGGCCACTGTTCGCTGTTCCAGGCCAATGGGGGCTGTGGGAAGCAGCGGCCAGCACATCCCTCGGCCCGTGCCGCTTCCTGCAGCCCCCATTGGCCTGGAATGGCGAACCACTGCCAGTGGGAGCTGCGATCGGCCAAACCTGCGGACGCTGCAGGTAAACAAATCGTCCCGGCCTGCCAGTGGATTTCCCTGACTGGCCACATGCCAAAGGTTGCTGATCCCTGATGTAGACAATTTGGAGAAAGTCTAGAGAAGAGTAACAAAAATGATTAAAGGTCTAGAAAACATGACCGATGAGGAAAGATTGAAAAAATTGGGTTTGTTTAGTCTGGAGAAGAGAAGACAAGACTGAGGGGGGATATGATAACAGTTTTCAAGTACTTAAAAGGCTGTTACAAGGAGGAGGGTGAAAAATTGTTCTCATTAACCTCTGAAGATAGGACAAGAAGCAAGGGGGTAAAATGTAGCAAGGGTGGTTTAGGTTGGACATTAGGAAAAACTTCCTATCAGGGTAGTTAAGCATTGGAATAAATTGCCTGGGAACGTTGTGGAATCCCTGTCACTGGAGTTTTTTAAGACCAGGTTAGAAAATACTGTCAGGAATGGATTAGTTATTACTTAGTCCTGCTTTGAGTGAAGTAGACTGGATAAGATGATCTATTGAGGTTCCTTTCAGTCCTACACTTCTATGATTAGGTAATAAAGAGCAGTTCATTGAAGATCCCTCTAGACACACCTTTCACATGAAAAGGTGAGCATAAGTCCACTTGTGGTAAGGAAAATTGAGCACTGAGTTAGTGGCTGCCATTACATTAAACCAATGCTTAATTGTATTGAAAGAGGTGCTGGGGCTCAAGCAATTTTTTTACTTTCATAACTGACACGGCAGGCCCAGAGGTACCAGGGCTATGAACTACCAAGCCTAGAGGTGCCGAGGCTCAGCCTTGGGAAGTCCTGGCACAAATGAAGCACTACACTAGACCCCAATGCTGAAAAAGCCAATACAAGAGATAATGAACTGGAAAATGAGGGGATTAAAATAGATTTGGGGAAATGCTACCTATTATGTATATAAGGAAATACAGCTATGAGAAATGATGTGGCTATAGAGGCTAGAAATGATGCCAGAAAGACCTGCTATAATGAGTTGGACACACCTGTTTTGTGCACTTATTAATGCAATGTTATGGCTGAGCCCTTAAATTCACAAAAAATCAGGAAAACACCTGCCACAACTATAATTTGGCCATGTTGCAATAAGAATTAATAATCAACACAGCGTACAGTAATACAAACTATCTTTGAATTTCCAGAATTCAGTGCATTTAAAAGCTGTAATGTTGCATTTCCCTCCCCCCACCCCCATTTAATGGCATCAGCAGCAGCACTATTGCTGGTTCCTCCTGGAGACTGGTCCTGCTGGTGATTTTCATATGGGTTTTAACTGAGCATGAAGTGTATTGGGACTCCAAGACTAGAGCTGTGAGAATAACAGATTTTTTGGTTTGGTGGCAGGTCTTGAAAAATTAGAAAAAAAATTCATTTTAGATCAATGCCAAACAATTTGTTTTAAATACTCAGCAAATCAAAAAGTTAAAAAATGTTTTCAGTTCCATGAAATATTATGTTTTGTTTTGTTTTGAATTTTGAAATTGTTAAAGAAAATTTCAAACCAATTCATTTCAAATTGAAAAATCACAATATTTCATTTCTAAGGAAAAAACGAAACATTTCAGTTATTTCAGAACTTTTTTTTTTTTTAGGTAGGGTTTTTTTTTTTCAACTGAAACAATTTGGCAAAATTGACACAAATTCACAAATTGGTGTGTTGGTCGAGCCATAATCTAAATTTTTCACCAAAAAAAGTTTCAACCAAAACATTTTGCCCAGCTCTATCCAAGACTGGTAGTTCAATCCCAGTAAAGAGTGGCAGCTATTATAAAAGCACTAAGAGACAGATCTTTTTGGAGTGACTCTACAAAACCCAAATGAGAAACGATAGCATTTTCACCTTCTCCCTAGAGAGGTTAACCATAGATGAATTTGGCCTATCAACTGAATTCAGCTAAAGAGGAATACAGAAATAATATTTGCTGGAATTGCAAAGCAAACAAACAAACAAACAAAAAATTCTCCAGATTGAATGTTTTGAATTCTGGTTGTTTTTTCTTCCTGCTGTACAGTGTTTTTATATTTGGTAAAAATCACAACATAAATATTTAAAGATTAGGCAATTAGCCTCCATCTGTTTTTCCTTCAGCAGCTTTGTATGGTATCAGGTTCTATAGTTAATATATGTGTGTGTTAACAGGACTTTTGTCCCAGGGAAGATCTGGTTACTTTTCTTACATTTTAGTGCCATGCAGCTGTAATCTTCAGTATTTGATCTAGGGTATATTGATGTGTAACCCACACACCTCCTCGGTGTGGTGTTCTGTCCCATCTAGTGGCACCGAGACCACTTAAAGAGAGAGATAAAATGAGTCTGCTCTACAGCCTAAGCTAGCAGCCAGTTGGGTTTTAGCTCATGCAGTAGAGGATCATGTATTAAGCTGCAGAGGTCTCCAGTTCAATCCTGCCTGATAACGACCGGGGTCTGTTGGTGTTATAGATGCACAGTGTAGTAAGATGAGGCCCTGAAACATAAACCCTTATCAGAGGCCCGGTATGAGGCCTAAGGCCTGAACTAAAGTAATGGTCAAGACTTTGCTAACATAAAGCAAAGTTAAGCTGTGAGCCAGAAGCTGGCAAGGAAAGGGCTGATGTTGCAAAAAGATACATACCTAAAAGGTACTGGACACTAGAGATACCAGAACACTCCAATACTTGCACATTCCACACACATAACAAAAAACAAGCTGACCCATCCTAAAGACATGGGCAAAAGGGTAATATGATGGATAGAGTTGTTTTGTTCGAACCAACATGTACAAGGTGAGAGGCGGCACCTTGCTATGTAGTGGGGTTGCACCTCAATATGTCAGGAGTGATGTATAACTTGTTTGTACCTGTGTATAAGAATACATCCCTGGGGCAGTATTTCTGTCCAGCCTCGGGGACAGTGGAGTGTCCCACCACTGACTGAGCTGTGTCCATTGTCAGGGAGCACATATGTACTAGCAGAACTGTAGACATCTGATCCGGGGAGCTAGAGACTGTATTTCGTTTGATAATAAACCTGGACGGGTGCCTTCGTACCTTATCAGAGTCTGTGGTCATTGGGGGTTCTCTCAGGGTCTGCTGTGTCAGCTATCTGTGCAGAGCCGGGGCAGCACACAGAGGGAACACACGCACGCAGCCAACTGTTATCAACATAGAACAGAGCAGAGCACCACACCGGTGGCGTCTGACAACACACAGGTCCCTTCTCTCTCTCCCCCATGCTCTTCTCCTAGAATATTGTTTGTGCACTGTTTTTAGGAACAGTTACTGATATTAAATAGCACCTGTCATGCCCAAACTATTGGAGCTCATTGTATTTACACCATGGTGGGATTTTGGGGAGGCAAAAGTGGGAGAGGAGAAACCCCATTTAACAGCATGCATTAATTGCCTCTTAAATATCAGCTAGGCCATACCAAAATGTTCCTAAAGGACAGAGCTTCGAGGCTATTAGTGTACCTGGTTTCATCCAGTGAACCCCATGACAATCATCACCCTTTACAAGATCACCTTTGTGTGGCACTCAAAAGCCTATTTCCCATCTGTTTTGCCAAGCCAGCACGGTGGGTGTTTCAGGTGGTCCAGGGGTTCATTTTGGATGCCTCTTGGCTCTGGATCTTGGCTCTTTCTGATGCGAGCTCCTGGTTTTGGCTAGAGCCCAGATACTTTGGGAATAGCCTTTCTCATAGCATTTTAGCATTTCCGTTTGCAGTAACTGCAACTGCAGAAAGTGAAGAGGTACATATGCATTTTAAAATAGAATGAAAATATTGCTTGAACCCATGGGAAAACTACAGGCTTGGGTTCTATTGAGTTTTAATTGGGGGTGAAGGTTCAGTTTGTTTTATCTGAAGCAGCTCCCTCATCCCTAGATACCAAGAGGGTGGGGCACAATTATATCCTTTGAGCCTTGCAGTAAAATGAGGGAAGACATTTCAAAAGGTTGAAGTTCCAATTTGTGTCAGTCACCCATCTTAGGAAGTAAATCAGCCAATGCTACCGGCATCAGTTGATATGTAGGGCTGGAGGCTAGGAATTGCATGCACAAGCGCATGCATGGCTTGCTGTTCACTGAATCAGGTACACAGGATGTGTTTATAGCAGGTACAAACATGCATGCTCATCTATGCGAACTGGTTTGGGGTTTTTCACTCAAAAAATAGAGGAGAGGGGAAGAAGGATGGGGGAGGTCACCTGAGCAACGAGGGGAGGGAACCTGAGCAACGAGGGGAGGGATAGCTCAGTGGTTTGAGCATTGGCCTGCTAAACCCAGGGTTGTGAGTTCAATCCTTGAGGGGGCCACTTAGGGATCTGGGGCAAAATCAGTACTTGGTCCTGCTAGTGAAGGCAGGGGGCTGGACTCGATGACCTTTCAAGGTCCCTTCCAGTTCTAGGAGATAGGATATCTCCATTAACTTAACTTAATGATGGTTCATTAGTAGGATTGTCGAAGAAAATTTTGTGCTGATGTAACGGCGACAGATCCCGGTCGTCGGATTGAACCGGGGACCTCTGGAGCTTAGTGCATGAGCTAAAAGCCAACTGTCTGTTAGCTAAGGCTGTAGAGCAGACTCAGTTAATTCTCTCTAAGTGGTCTCGGTGCCACTAGATGGGACAGTACACCACACCCAGGAGGTGTGTGGGTTACATACTTCCCCTAGCTGAGGAAGCGCCTCAGCTTCAGAGACTTCCCAGTTGAAATCCCAGACAAGCCCCCACTTGTAACACCAACAGATCCCAGTTGTCAGTGGGCAGGATCAAACCGGGGACCTCTGGAGCTTAGTGCAAGAGCCTCTACTGCAGGGGTCAGCAACCTTTCAGAAGGGGTGTGCTGAGTCTTCATTTATTCACTCTAATTTAAGGTTTCGCGTGCCAGTAACATTTTTAGAAGGTCTCTTTCTATAAGTCTATAATACATAACTAAACTATTGTTGTGTGTAAAGTAAATAAGGTTTTTAAAATGTTTAAGAAGCTTCATTTAAAATTAAATTAAAATGCAGAGCCCCCCGGACCGGTGGTCAGGACCCGGGCAGGGTGAGTGCCACTGAAAATCAGCTCCCGTGCCATAGGTTGCCTACCCCTACCCTACTGCATGAGCTAAAAACCATCTAGCTATTAGCTAAGGCTGCAGAGCAGTCTCGTTTAACTCTCAGTGGTCTTGGTGCCACTAGATGGGACAGAACCAGGGCCGGCTCCAGGCACCAGCCCACCAAGCTTGTGCTTGGGGCGGCACCTGGAGGGGGGCGGCGCAGCGCTCCGGCTCTGGCCGCCGGGGAGAGCAGAGCCCCGGCCGGGCACTCCGCCCTCCTCCCAGGGCTCCGGCCGCCCCCCCTCCGCGCGCGGGGGGGGGGGGGGCGGCCGGAGGCTTTTTTGCCTGGGGCGGCAAAAAAGCCAGAGCCGGCCCTGGACAGAACACCGCACCCAGGAGGTGTGTGGGTTACACTGAGCTGCTCCCATGCTGCCTGGGCTATTTAAGGCAAAGGAAAAACTCATCTAAGAGCAGTTCGGCTTTGCAAAGGGTACGTCTTATAGCAGGGTCACAATATCTAGCTGCTAAATGACTCCGTGGTTTTGGACTGGAAGAGGACCCATCCCTTAATTACAAGAATCCGGTGGCCATATCCTGAAACATACAGCGGCAGTTCCAGTTTGTGCTTTAGATAAATGGCTCTTTGGATCTGAGTCAGGGGATCTGAGAAGTCAAAGCCAGAGGGGCCAGTGTTTGACTCTGAAACGAACATCCTCTGTCACCGTTTAGGACCAGGCGGATTGAGCCCCCCATCAGTGAATAGATGCTGTCCCCAGGAACACTAGCCACCCCTTCTTTCCCCTGTAAGCTACAGCTGCCATCGCCGTGCAGGCTTTTATCGAGACGTGGGGACAGTCTGTCAGTGTCAGGAGCTTTAGAGTTGCACGCACCACGGCCCAGATTCGGACCCCTTTGCTCACCGTTTGCTCCTTGGAGGCTTATTCGGTCTTTACCTGGAGCCAGAGGCACGTAGCTGTGCTGCCCCTGGAGCAGGTCAGGAGGGGAGCTGAGATCCTCCTCTAGTTCCGCCTTGCTCCGTGGGAAAGCAATCGGTTCCTGTTTCATTCTGTACCAGCAGCGGGGGACTTCCCCTTCAGCACCGGCTCAGCTGGTCCGGCGGGTGCGTCGGTAACTCGGGAATCACGGAGCCGCCCACCTGCACAGGCAGGGCAGCAGCCGCGCTGCAGAGGCTGCTCTCCCCCTAGGTGTGACCTGTGAGGTGCGCAGGGGAAAGGAGTCACTTCGCTGCCCAGCAATGTAAATGCAAACAGGGTCAGTGCCCTGGCTTCTTAAAAGCATCTTATTTATGCCTTTAAGTGTAACTGCAGCCACACCTCACTCTTGATGCAACGCCTGGTGGAAGCAGCAAAGTTGCCTTCTCATCTCTCCGCCTTACTCAAGATTTCAATCAAAGATGGGAAAAACAGCAAACAGAAACGAAGTGGATGGAGGGAAGGGGGCATAACAATGAACCCAGCCCCAGTAACTCAGAGCCATGGAAATATCAACATTAAATAACACTGAGCATGCATCAGGAATGCATAGCTCACACATCAGTTCCTATCAGGCCTCACAGACAGACAGCTCAGTCCATAGATCTCTATCCAAAATTGTTAGAGACTGAGTGTACAGTATGGTGCACTATTGGGTCCTGGAGTCAACAGCTAAGCAGGTATTAAAATTCTCATAGGATTGAATTCTTCTTAAATAATCACTGGGCTCAGGTATATTTCCTCATATCATCTTCATCTAATCATCTTCATCCTTTCCCTCCTCCCCCAAGGCATAAGTAGGGGGCATTAAAAATAGGAGTAGTCTCAAACTCATATTTTCTCATTCTATAACAGACAAAATGTGACCTGGAAATAAAACTGCAGTGTCAACTTAGTATCCACGTCAGAGAAATCTGCCTTCCTAGATATTAATTTTCACCTACAAGCCTCTTTCACCTTAGGCAGTATTGGGAAATCTATGTATCTAGCTCACCTGCTATACAGCAGGAATGACAAAATCCTTATCTCCCCCAATCACAGCTAATTTAGCCAACAACATGGGCACCCCCACCCCACACACACACACAGAGTTTGGCAACATATTGCATCCCCAACAAATTCTACTAGAATAAGGCAGGTTGTACCAATGTGGAGAAATGTTCAGCTTTTCTTCTAAATGATAGTCTAGCAAAGATGGGAAGGTCCCACCTAGGTAATTATCCTCTCAATTTTGCTCATTATAGCCCAATAATTTCAGGTTTCAGTTCTTTGCTATACTGTCAAATGTTTTAGTTGTGCAATGGGATGTTGTATTGTGTTTGGTCATACTTCAGAGAGGGCCTTAGAACTGTCTAGTGAGGGCTATAGAGGTCTCCATCACAGCAGGGACACCTATACCCAGCCTGCTTAAAGTGTGAATATACCTTCCATTGCTTCCACCTGCCCCTTCCAAATGGCTAAAGGAGGCACATAAGAATCAGACTGCCACCTATTTGAGTAGTGTCAGGGGAAATCTTCTCTAAGCCAGTTTCAGAAGTTTCTACTGGGGGTTCAGAGATGCGGGGAACTGTGGAGGAGTCAAATGCCATTGTATGTTGGCAATAAAGAAGAGAGGTAAACTCCCTAAATTCCTCATCCCAGACCCCCTCATCTTGGGAAGAAAAGTTTGCTGCCACTTCTCTGGCAGTGGTGCCAACAGAGGTTAAGAAAAGAAGCTGCCAAACACAGGGCCTACCCCTGCAACGTGCAGAACAGGGTCAAATCCCTGTGAAAGCAGAAGAATGAAGCTCAGCACCTTGCTGCATTGGGCTCAGAGTCCCTTGCAAGGGAGCTTTCAGTGAAACCAAACCTTAGACAACAGACAGGCTGGGCATTTTCACAGCACAGGGGCAATGCTTTGTGGTGCAACAATACATCTTCCCCAAGTGGCCACATAACTGCCCACCCCTTCCCAGGGCCCAGAATTAGCACAGGCATTTGTGATGCTGGGGTTGTTCCACTGCTGGAGAAAGAAGAAAATAGATCCTCATTCTACTACAATGTCCTGCTGCCGCTGGAGGTGAAGGAAATGTGTTGTGAATTACC
This sequence comes from Emys orbicularis, assembly GCF_028017835.1. Lineage (NCBI taxonomy): Eukaryota > Metazoa > Chordata > Testudines > Emydidae > Emys > Emys orbicularis. The sequence continues at coordinate 91,527,352 of NC_088690.1, forward strand.
AAGTGCTGTTGCCATAGAAAGTGACAAATTAGCACTTCAGTGGAGTATGCAGAGATGCTGATTAATGGCAAAGATTCGCCCTCACTCCACCTAGAACAACATGGTGGCATTTAAAGTAGTACTCTGAGAAAACACCTTCCCATCTGAACTGGTTTGCAGTAAGTTGCTGCCTACAACTGTAGCACCAGGTTGCATCTGCTGGCCATAGCTTCTTTGCTTTGGGTGAAAACAACAAGCTATTTTACAATCAGAAAACACGCTGGATAATAAAAGTGAACAAGGCCAGGCTGGTTTCTTGTGTGTCTTTTGAGCGGTTGAAAGCAGCTGTTCTCCATATCCTGCTGGCTTGGACCCAAAGTTAGAGTGGTGATAGGGAGAGCAGGTAGATCACCTTGAACGATTGCTGAATTCCCAAGCCTGGCCACAAACTTTGTGTTACACTGAAGACTGATATGTGCAGCAGAGCAAAGGCTGGGGATCTATCAGATTTTGGCTTGTCGGTTTATGCTGAGAAGGGAGATATTTTTTGAAATCTCAGAGACAGTTCGGTTGAGGTTATTGGTTAGAATCCTCGCTCTAGGTGCATATTGATTACTGCAAGTGATAAAAGAATTGAACCATCTCTCCATTCCAAAGACACTCCCAATATAGAGTGTTTAAAACCCCCACTAAAAGAGAACCAGAACTCCAGACCATCACAGGTAACGTTAGAAAATGAGAGTGCATCTGTTGTATGCTCCCTATGCTGTGTGACATGGGCCCTGATATTGGGACAGGGATGTGCTTCCCTTCTGGATACAATTCTCCAACTGATCATCCCCGGGAGAGAGGAAGGAAATCAAAGCAATGGAACCAATGAAAAGAAAAGCTCTTGGCTTTACACAGACAGTGATGCTATGTCTGTAATAGCAGCTCACCCAGTAGACCAGCTGCATTTACTGGTTTCTTTCCCCTGGGCCCTCTGCAGTGCAGAGTGAGTTTTATTTCTAATGTGCCCAACTGCATTTTCTTTATCCTAAAGGGTTTTATTATACATAATTCATACATGACGAGCTTGCTGGGCAGACCATGTCTGTTCTGCTGGGAGTTTGTCACTCAGTTTTTCTCTTTGTTGCATATTTTGTTTGTTTGAAGATGGCATTTGTGGACCCTTGGGGGTGCAGCTGAGGCTGGATCCTTGGTATCAGGCTAGGAGTAGACTAATTTATGTCATCAAACTGAACATTAAACCTCACTACAGTTATTCCCCCCAACCACACAGTGGAGAAGAGTGCATTGACCCTGGGATGGGAGAGGCCCTGGAATGGCTGGCGCTAAGAAGCTGGGCTGAAGTGGTCTTAGATTGCACTTGAGTGACCCCTTCTGGCCAATTTTTGCAGAGGCTTAGCAGAGTTCTGGAAGGAGACAAACCAGCCTTTTTTAGGCAGAGGGAGGGCTCTGCGCTGCAGAACACAGCGTGCAATAAGGTAACATAGGTTGGGAGATCCCATAAGACCTCCCTTTCCCCTTCCACTAAAAGAAAATGTGTGATGACATGACCTATAGTCAGAGAATGAGTCAGGGGTCTCACTTCTGCTCTCAGTGGCCAAGCCTCCACATCACAGAATCCACCATCACACTGATACAAATTGTTTCCTCTCAGTAGAGAAGCTAAGGACTAAATAGGCCGGAGACACATCTCCCTCTGAGGTGATTTTTCAAGGTCAAGTCTGAGTCATGTTGGGCTAGTGTATGAGCTTGCAGTGCAGCTGCTGCTCTGTACCTGTTCCTAAGAATGCCAGTCCTGCACCTTTCCCCAGCATTAAATTATCTGTTATTTGTAAAGGTTAAAAAACAAGGGACAAATAAGAGGAAGTAAGGGTGTGCTAAGGTTTTATGAATTTGCACCTTGGTAAAATCTGACTGAGCTACATGCTGTCAAAGAAACCCTTGCACTTTCCAGGGCTGCATTTGAGGCCATCTGTCCATTTTCTAGTATTTGCAGTGATAGTTTGAATTTATTTAGGCCCTGCCTATTGCCACACAGGTACAAGGAGGATTATTACAAATGGGCGGGGGAAGGCAATAAACACACAGAGAAGCATGTGAAGAAAGGCAGTAGGTGTGGCTGAGCATAGAACAGGGAGTCAGGAACCGCAGAGTTCTCATCAGTGACTCCCTCTGTGACCACAGGCAAACGCTTAACCTCTCTGCTCTGTAAAGTTGGGATAATCCCTATCATTGCCTATCCTGATGACCAATATTGTCTCATTGTTTCCTTGTAATCCCCAGCCTGCCTGTCTGTCTGCCTCCATCTATTGTCTTATACTTAACTGTAAGCCCCTTGGGGCAGAGACTGTGTTCTTGTTCTGGGTTTGCACAGCACCTAACGCAATGGAATCCTAGTCTATGACTAGGGACCCTAAACACTACAGTAGTACAAATAATGAATAATGTCTGCCTCATAGGGATGTTATGAGGTTTATTTGTCTTTTGTACAGCACTTTGACTATTAAAAATCCTGCTAACGATCGTACTTAACACTGATATAGCATTTCCCATGGTGCAAGGGGCAGTACAAATATTGACCAGTTAATCGTCACAACCTGAGGGAGGTAGGACAGTATCCCTGCCATCCATTTATAGATGGGGAAACTACTGCATGAATTGTGGGGCCTTTTCCAGACTTTGAGTTTTACAATCTCAGTTTAATTAAGGAAATTGCTTTAGTGATTCAGAAACATGCGGGGTGGCTGGAAAATCTGCAGCTTTGATCTCAACTGCGCAATACATTTCATGCCAAAGCGGTTACAAAACAAAGTTGACTTCATGAAGAGGGTGTGAAAAATGGCTGGAATCTCTCTTTATAACTCTCTATTTACCTTTTTGAGCATGTTCTGTAAGGCATAATTCAGTTAATACGCTTTCTGTATGGTAGTTTAGTCCCTAAACCCTAATTTAATGAGAATGACACCAGGTTAACCTAAAGGCTGCAAACATCAACCCTAGAAACTAAATTCTGAACAATGTTCCATTGACAATCCTGGGGAATATTTCTTCACAGTCTTGTTTTGGAGATGTTGTTTTCATCATTTTCTTTTGTTTTCCAACATTTCACTTGGCAGGTTTTGAGAAGAAGCAATACCCAGTTGTGAGCCTGCTTGTTGAATCTGTGCCATTAGTGGGTAGCAAACTCTCAACTTTCCAAAGAACATGGCCCATTGAGTCCAGACCAAAATGTGAACAGAGCTGACAGTGTCTGTGAATTCAGCTGTGGAAGCAGGATAACAGGGATGCATGAGGGAAGAGCACAGCAGGGTTCAAAACACCAAGGCAGAAAATGTCTTGTCTCTTGATCTTGAGTGGTTGGACCTGTCAAATTATCTCATTTGGAGACTACCATGGAAGTTGTAGAACAAATTAAGCCAGTTCTTTGGTGTCCTAAATAGTTAAATAATTATCTACATTTAAAAATGATTAGAAGATTGAGATAATTTATTAGTGTCCTAAAACAATTAAAATGTAATGAATGGTAATTTAAATATGAGCTGTCTCTCTGCCTATGTGTGCATTTCATTTCTAGCACCACTAACTCTGCACTAAGTGCCATTAAAAAAAAAGGAACCACATTGATTCTGTCTCCAAAGGCAAACTTTTCCACCCTACTTCCTCAACACCTCAATCATTCTGTATCTGTGTTATTGGGACTAGACCTGCACAAAGAGGTGGGTCTTTATTGCATATTGGGGAGGGAGTTCCACAGGCCAGAAGAACATGACTGAGAACATTATGTCCCCAGCCTCTGTGAACGTCACTATGGAGGACAGCCCAACTGATTGCGGCAGCCACGGTGTGTCATGCAGCGAAAGGTGGTCAGCCAAAATCGCTTGAGCCTATCCATCAATGGCCTTGAAAAATCAAGAACAAAACTTTGAATTGGCTTCAGACTGGATAGGGAGCACAGAGCATACAGCAACCCATGTGATGTTCTTTCTCTGGCTCATTCCACTGAGGCAGTAGACAGCAGCATGCTGGGCTAGTTCATCTCAGTGCAACCTTCACAGTCACTCCCAGGTAGCATGCCATGCACTAGCCTAGTCAAGAAGTGATGAGGGCAGGGTCTGATCTGAGGCCATGAAGCACCTTATGGCTTCATTTGATCGTATTGTAACACGCTTGTGCCACGTGCTTGGTAAGAGAATGATTCACCTTGCTGCACTCTTTACTAGCATCTCCGCTGGCATGCACACGTCTTAATCTGTTCCTTCATTAGCCCTGCTCGGGAGTCCTGATTGTTTACATGATTATTTGGTAACGTCTCTCGATACGTGGCCTATTTCTGGAACTCAGATAAACTCTCGAGCCGTTTCAGTCAAAATGAACACAAATGTAGCTAATAGAGCTAGGAATCAATTTAATCAAAATAGGCCTTAACTGGCACTTAGATGGGGCATAGGCCTTCTTCTGAAATGGGGTGAATTTCCCACTAGGTCAAGAGTGTCCAGTCTGTAGCCTGGGGAATATTTGTGGCTCTCAAGGCTCTGAATTGTGGTCCTCAAAGGTGATGGTGTGGGAAGAAATTGTGTATTTGATTATGAATTGAAACCATGTCCCTGAGCTGTGCAGTGCAGCTTTTACATCGGCGTGGCTGAATCAGCCCCACAACTATGGGGAAGAGGAAAGGGTTGTTGCCTCACCAGCTGTCCCACCACTTCTCCCATGCCCCTACCTCAGGAGCAGCTCCAGCGTGAGCCAGGAGTGCTCTGAGTAGCTGCTATTCCTTCCCTGCTGCAGCTTGGAAGCAGCTCCACCAGTTCACACCCGCAGAGGAGCAGGCCTAAAGGCTGTATTTTACAAACCTGAGAAGGGAGATTTGTGTTTGTTCATTTTCCCCCCTTCCTTTTTCATAATTGTAAGATTTGATATTAAACAAATAAATCTGAGTGGGCTAGTGGTAAAAAATAGATTTACTTTTCCTTCTACAGCTGGTGTTGACCTGACTTTTGGAAGTAAGGAACAAGAGCCAGGACTCACCATCTCAAACAATCGGACAACAGTTACTAGGAAGAGGTACAGTTTGGGCAAATTGAAGGGGATTCTCAGTTCACGTTTTCTCTTCAGGCCAGCATTACTGGGACGTGGACACAAAACATGGACTTAATAGGGGTCTTGGAGGAATTTCATGCTTTGTTCTGATGTCTAAAAGAAACTCATATGGCTCCTACCTGGAACTAAATGGGCACTGTCTAGACATTCTTACAAATAATGCAGCAGTTACTTGTACTGAAATGCGGAATGCTTCTGAAGGAATCAAGGTCGGGCAGGATTGTGAAAGAAATACAGTGGCATTTTAGCATGTCAGACCAGAAGAAAACCTCTGGTAGAGCAGGTCTTTTTGGTACATTCCCCTTATTTGCTGCTGGCTCTTTGAGTTGTCTGTAGCAATCGTGTTAAAGATTGGTTTGGAGGCTGCCTAAGCTCCAGTGTGTTCCCATTCTGTAGGCTTTGATATAAAAACAATTATGATGCTCACTCTTTATGGCAAGTTTTCAAAATATTTTCTCTAATACAGTGGGCATCTAGGGGTTAATTGGGTTACTCAGCGTATTATAGGTTGGAGCCATGCTCCCCCGCTACCTTAATTCCTGTTTAATTAGTGTGTGTTTTCTCCGCACCCTGTTTATATATAGTTGAATAAAGCAGCAGGTTCCCAGTCTGCCTGAGCTGCCCCAGAGAGGCGTTATCCCACGAGAGAGAGAAGAGCTCCCGGTTATTTAGAAAACTACATTTGGAGTGTAAATTCAGAAGAGAGGGATGTAGTACAGTGGTCATCCAGGGGTTAACTGGGTAGAGTATTATGGGTTGGGCCATGCTCTACCCCTCATTTCCTGTGGTCCCCCCCACAATCCTGTTTTTATATATAGTTAAATAAAGCAGCACATTCCCAGCCTGCAGTACTGTAAGTGAAGTGTGCTTCTTGTGAACTGGGGAGTCCTTTTACAAAATTGTCTTCATAGGATTACTATATGGTACTGCACTGTACAGCTTCCTGAAGTCCTGCCTTGTTTACTGTAGTCAACTGTAAGCAGACATGTCTTGAATACTAGAAATCTGCTTAATAGCATGAACTACTATAGCACTGACTTTACATGTTTTTAATCATTTATTTGATTGCTCCAAAACACATTGAACAGAAGTCAAAAGCTTACACACATACAGCCACTATTTAGTCAGACTAATCACTGGTGACACGACTATAGCTTGGTTGGTAAATACTCTGAAACAAGCAATTCCACGTGTTGGTGAGAAAGGGAGAAGGACAAGCCACATGGGCTTTTTTGCTGCATTCATGTTTAATTCTTTGCATTCATATTCTATATTTTTATTTGCTGCAGGAAGTTTTTTTGGCAGGGACACTTGAAAAGTACCCAGAATTAATGGACATTTTTGAAAATGTTGAATTTAATCTCTTTGGTCTCAGTTTCCCCAACTTTTTTCATGTCTCTTTATTACTTCTGGGAATAATGCACCATGCTGGAAACCACTATTTCAGACACCACATCCTTTCCTTTCGTTGTATGTTCTAGAAATATAAAAGATTGAGAAGATTCACTTTGTCACCCTCAATAATGAATTATATTTGTATTAGTACGTTAGCAACATTTCTTAAGGGCTATTTAGCATTTCATCTTGTCCAGTGTTTTCTCCTGCTTTCTCATTTCAGTTAGGTTCTTGTTCTGCATGGAACATTTAGTTTGACCCTAACAGAAAACTTGTCTCATAACCAAAACTACATTACAGACACAGAGCCCTAATAATGAGCTATGGCTTTCTTTAAACACAGTTAATTAGACAAGACTATTGTGTTAAAATGCTCAGCTGATAAATAGGGTTTTGACAAAATAATGTCTTAGAAAAATATAGCAAGCTGTTTTAAACACTTACTATAATGTCTGGGGCAGGGTGGGTGCTAAAGAGAGAACAGGGATACTGTTGAATTACTCTGTAATTAATAAAATCCTCTTAGTACCTTACCTGCATTCACTGCCTTGTGTTCCCAGTCTATTTCCATGGAAATGGGTTAGTTTGAAAAATACCAGATGCTTGATTTTGGAAGAAATGCGAGAATTGATTACCTGGCAAAACAATCAAATATTTCAGGGAAATGTAATCATACTTAGGACTAAATTGTGAACCTTTCCTCCCACTGGTGAGCAGCTATCACACAGGTAGCCCCTTTGAAATAAAATGTTACCACCACCCTGTTGAGTAGAACTGGCTGACATTTTTCCATCAGAAACAGGTTTGGATGGAAAATGACCTTTCCCCCCCCCCCCCCCCCCAAACCAAAATTTTTGAGGAAAAATTTCATTTCTTTTTTAAATGTTCTGGGTTTTCAATGAAACAATGTTTGAAAACTGAAAAGGTTTCCATTTTCTATTTTTTGCCCCAAACCTGGAAAACATCCATAAAAATATATTTTTTTGCAAATATTTTCACAGAAACAACTCACTATTTTCCAACCAGCTGCACTGTTTGGGCACTGGATTAGTAGCAACTGAAAGAGAATGCTATGAATCACTGACATCATGTCCTGCCGCACTTAGGTTTTTCTTGGAGGCTTAATCCTGCTAATCTTATAAATTCTGACAAAAATAACAGCCCAAAGTAGCATGGGTGTAAGATCAGGGGGTGAAATTTTGGCCTCATTGAAGTCAATGGTAAAGCTTCCCTTGGGTTCACTGGGACCAGCATTTCACCTAGATCAGGGATCGGCAACCTTTGGCACGCGGCCCGCCAGAGTAAGCCCCCCGCAGGTTTGGCTGATCGCGGCTCCCACTGGCCGTGGTTCGCCACTCCAGGCCAATGGGGGCTGCGGGAAGCGGCAGCCAGCACATCCCTCGGCCCGCGCCACTTCCCGCAGCCCCCATTGGCCTGGAGCGGCGAACCGCAGCCAGTGAGACCTGCGATTGGCTGAACCTGCGGACGCGGCAGGTAAACAAACAGGCCTGGCCCACCAGGGGCCGTAACCTGGCAGGCCGCGTGCCAAAGGTTGCCAATCCCTGACCTAGATCTTCATATGCTTCAGTTAACATTTTGCTACTTAGCTTTTGTTATTTATGAAACATTGGATTAGACTCATCTCCTTTACAAGAGTCAATCTGAAGTTACTCCTGTATTTTCTGAAGCATAAAGGGCAAGACAGTAAAAATATTTTACTCCATTAGTGAGCATAACCTCATGGGAGTAGCTAAAGGAAAGAAGGCTGCATCGCACATCCACATGGATGGCTAACTTAGCTGTGTAATGGGGAGGAGAAATGCCTCAGCCACTGAGAAGCTGTTAAGGTGCTCACTGAATGAGGGAAGATAGCAGCCCTGCCCCATTCACTCTGCAGTAAAAACACTGAAGGAGAAAAGGCAGTTATAGTAATAATTTTGCACATAAAATAGGCATGCAAATGCATAGACACTTCTTGAAATCTGAGCCTATATCCCTACCCACATTACTGTTCAGTGGCAACCCAATAACTAGGCCTGATCCTTACAGACTTCATCCACCTTCTGTTATAGTCAGAGGGAGTCTGCATAGTCTTTCCTGGGAGCTAGCTCAGGCCCTTAAGGAGCATTGAAGCAGAAGGAATCCCTCCCTAAGGCCTAGGTTCCAGGATGTCTCCTGTGTGTTTTCTAGCAGATGTCAGCCTGGTGCAGATTTTGAGGACCATGCCCTGTACCTGTCCTCTGCATTCCCACTGGCCTCGCCTCTGACAGGAAGATCTGACAGAGCTGCACAATACAAAATGCAGGTGAGATACCTTCCCTCCAGAGAGGAGGTATAGACCAGAGTCTTTAAGAGCAACAATATTTTTGAACACTTACCTTGAAAAAGTAAATCATCTCTGGAGAATGGAGCTGCTCTGTATATCAATGGAGCTGCTCTGTAGAGACAACACTGAATATCAATGCCCATTAAAAACACGAGCTGCACTTTGGGGATGGAGTTGGGTATGAAATAAATTCATTAAGAGACGGAGACACGCAAAGCCCATTGTTTTGAAAAGAAGAACAACCTTCTAGGGCCTGTTCCTACCCTGGATGCCAATCATGAGTCTGGTTGGAGGAATGTAGCTGTGACACTGGTGGACCAGGTGCCAGCTATTGCCAAGGCTGTAGGTGCCAGCCGAGCATCAATAAATTCCTAGCTGGAAACCAGACCAGCTCACCTGTATGTTAGTATTGCTCCAGATCGATATTAGACTCATAAGGATGTGTTTTAGACACTATAAAATGCTTGTAAGTTGCTGCATGCATTAATCTTACTTGTAATATCTGTATCCCATGCTATAACGTAATGTGTATGCAGGGTACTTGTAGCCATGTTGGTCCCAGGATACTAGAGAGACAAGGTGGGTGAAGTAATACCTTTGGCCTGGTCTACACTACGACTTTAATTCGGATTTAGCTGCTTTAATTCGAATTAACGCTTGACCCGTCCACACAACGAAGCCATTTAATTCGAATTAAAGAGCCCTTTAATTCGATTTCTGTACTCCTCCTCGACGAGAGGAGTAGCGTCAAAATCGGTATTGTTAATCCGAATTAAGGTTAGTGTGGCCACAATTCGATGTTATTGGCAATTAGATGTTATTGGCTACCCACAATGCAACGCTCTGGAAATCGATGCTACTACGGTAGCTTGGACGCACACCACCGAATTAATGGTGCCTAGTGTGGCCAAATACATTCGAATTTATAAAATCGGTTTCCTAAATTCGAATTATATAAATTCGGATTAATCCCGTAGTGTAGACATACCCTTTAATTTGACCAACTTCTATTGGTGAGAGACAAGCTTTGTAAGCTTGTCTCTCTCACCAACAGAAGTTGGTCCAGTAAAAGATATTACTTCACCCACCTGGTCTCTCTAATAAGGTCATATGTAAGTTTTGCTTTATAACTGTAAAAATGCCTGCTCTGAACTTGTGAACTCAGGCAGGAGGAGTGGTTCCCCCGCCCATCAAGGAGGACTATCAATACTAAGTGGGCCATTGTGAACCATCACAATACAAAGACAGGCAATAAAGATAACTGGCATGAAAATTCCTCATCTCTTTGCTGTCTGGACTCTCACAGGGCTGGCGCTAAGAAATAAAAGCAGAGATCCCCAGGGTAGACCTGGGTTAGCCCTAAAAGACATTCAGTGCTGACAGATTACTACAGCTCTGCCACCTTTTGGAACCATAGACTGTACCTCATATGTGTGTATATGTTGCCTGCTTTATCCTGTAAATAACTCTCTCATTTCTTTTTCTTAGTTAATAAATCCTTAGTTAGTTAATTATAGGATTGGCTATAAGCGTTGTCTTTGGTATGAGATCTGAGGTACAAACTGACCTGGCGTAAGAGATTGGTCTCTTGGGACTGGGAGAAACCTGAATCTTTTGTGATCTTTGGTGTAAGTGACCATTTATCACTAAGTCCAGCTTGACTGTGTGGCAAGATAGACTGGAGTGCCACTGTGACTCCATGGTAAAACTGTTGTAGTGCTTCAGGAGTTCACTCTTGTTTCTGGGTTGGTGAAATCTAATTATAGCACATAAGCCAGCTTGGGGTGTCTGCCCTGCTTTATGACAATCTGCCCTAAGGCTGACACTCCCGGCCGTGAACAACTCCAGACAGTAAGTCTTAGAATTAGGTGGCCACGGTGAATTCTCGCCTTTTGCATTCACACTCGACTTTCCACAAATATTCTGCTATATGAATTTAAGTATGCTGTTTGGGGGAGCGCTTCTGCTGGCGAACCCCTTCACTAGAGTATTCGGGGAAAGCAAAGAGGCACAGATACACTCAAAGCAAATCTGTTTAACAACGTGAACAAATGTTTGTGGGGAATGTTTGCAGCATCAGTGCAGGTCCAGTTCTGAAGGAGGATAAAAGCAGTGAAATCTGTCCCTTTAGCCCAATACATAATGGCCTTCCAATGAAGAGCTGTGAACTTCTGGAAAATACAAAGGCTGTTTAGTGGCATTTGCAGTGAACATTGCAAAAGTGAAGAGAAGAAAGGGATTTTTACCTGTTCTTCTTTGTTTGGTTAATGAACTGACCTGCAAGGGTTGAGAGAATGTCTTAGAAGGCTGGCAGTGTATTCACAATATAAACAGTCATTTGGAATGTGTTGCTGTGGGGTCTTGATCCCATTATCAGAGGCAGATTTGAAAATATGGGTCCACTGGGCAAACACATGGGGTGGTCCCTAAAGGTCTGACAGAGGGTGAGGTTTGGAATGCTGGGCAGATGGAAACTGGTTGCGGGGAGGGGCTGAGGGGACAGGGCGCCATGGCAGATGGCAGACATCCACACGCTGGCCTCTATGGAGAAGGATCAAAATTTGCAGCACACAAGCAATGCTCCGTTGAATAAATCAGGGAGCTATTGCACAGTCCTTGATAAAAGGTGGCCATTTTCCACTACAGACCAGTAATGTTCTGTTACTCGTTTGGGTAGTTTACTTACTGTGCACCTCTTGCATTTGTGAATCTAGGTTTGAGATATACTGCTGTGTCCAGCGTCTAACATCAGCAATTGTTGCCTGATCCAGCTGCAGTGGTAATACTTCCATGCTGTCAGTCCTGAAATCCTGATTATTAATCCTAGAATACCCAGACAGTCATTCAATCAGTGATCACCAATTAACAATTATAAAGTTGACTATCTCTAAAGTTAGGTAGGTACCTAGTAATTAGCAGAAAATATACAGAGAGGAGAGCACTTCGGCAACATAAAGTACTAAAGAAGTGTTCTGCATTACGATTACTCTTACAGTTATTATTAGTAACATTATCATAGAATCATAGACTATCAGGGTTGGAAGGGACCTCAGGAGGTCATCTAGTCCAACCCCCTGCTCAAAGCAGGACCAATCCCCAACTAAATCATCCCAGCCAGGGCTTTGTCAAGCCTAACCTTAAAAACCTCTATGGAAGGAGATTCCACCACGGCCCTAGGTAACCCATTCCAGTGCTTCACCACCCTCCTAGTGAAAAAGTTTTTCCTAATATCCAACCTAAACCTCCCCCACTGCAACTTGAGACCATTACTCCTTGTTCTGTCATCTGGTACCACTGAGAACAGTCTAGATCCATCCTCTTTGGAACCCCCTTTCAGGTAGTTGAAAGCAGCTATCAAATCCCCCCTCGTTCTTCTCTTCAGCAGACTAAACAATCCCAGTTCCCTCAGCCTCTCCTCATAAGTCATGTGCTCCAGATCCCTAATCATTTTTGTTGCCCTCCGCTGGAGTCTTTCCAATTTTTCCACATTCTTCTTGCAGTGTGGGGCCCAAAACTGGACACAGTACTCCAGATGAGGCCTCACCAATGTTGAATAGAGGGGAATGATCACGTCCCTCGATCTGCTGGGTAGTATTGCTATTGATTACCACTGGGTGCAAACATTCAAATTTTGAAACTGTCTGATGAAAAATAGGGCTACTTTTTTTCCTAAACATTACTGAATATTATTATTACTGCTGTGTAACCACCAATGTGGTGAAAGGAACATGCCAGACATATTAAACTGGTTAAGCTTCTGGGAAATGACTTATTCCCTAAAGGTTAGATTTTAATTTTAGATACAGCTGCGAGCTCTGAGGTGTGTAAGGTGCATCGTCCAAAAAGTAGCCCTGGAGGGCACTGTGACTCAGCGCTACAATTCATACCCTATCAGGGCTTGTCTACATGGGGAAATTTACTAACACTACTATACTGGTAGAACTGTACCGCTATAGTTATATTCTCCATGTGGATACTCTTACCCTGATATAAAAGTGCCCTTTCTGGTGTCGCTTAAGTCACTTTGGAAGCAGCATAAACAGAAAACAAAACAGAAAACATAGTCCAAGTCACAGTCTAACCCTGATTCTTACAAAGTGCAAAGGTGACATTTTAAAATCCAAATCAATGTTAAAGCCAAATCGCTACGTGACCCTCCAGGGGACTTTTTATCACCTCACTGCACCACAAGTCTGTGATATCACTCAGATGATTATTAGTTTTTTGTACTGATAACCATAGCAGATAGGTGTGCCAATAAGAAACTTACTAACCACGTGTGCCACTTGCAACAGGAGGCATCAACACCACTAAAACTACTATGACCGTCCTCAAGCAGAACAGGCAGCCCAGCTGCTGGGAGAGTGATGAGACCTCAAACTGAGCCAAATGAGACGGTTAACCCCTAACCCAAAAATGGAGCCCTGCACCTTGTTCTAAGTGCAGTAGTTTCGCCCAAGCACATCATACAAGGCTGCATACACATGACAAAGCATCATTCTCAATACAATTGAACCCTACACTGTGCTCACCTCTGGAAAATACAACTATGAGCTAATAAGCTCCAGTGGCTTTCCTTAGGTGGGTAATCAAGGCAGTGGTTCAGGACATTGAAAACTAACAGGGCACTATTGAAGTTACAGGTGAATCATTATCCACCCATATTTTGGGAGTGGTGAATTCTGACTCAAGACCAGGCCTTGATTTGAGGGGCATTGGGACACAGAATGAAGACTAGGGATACAGAGAAGTCTTTTGAGTTTTTAGAGTTGTCAGCTCCCTATTGTGCCAAGGAATAAGACAAACCTTTTGGGGGAGAACGTACCTGTCTTGTGCCACTTTAAATTCCTATAAAAATATTTAAAAAAATAGTTTTAGTGCAGTGCAGGGCAAGGGCAACCGCTTGAATGTTCATTTATTAAATCAGAGCTAAATGCTGCTGCTTACTCTGAGGAAGTGGAAAGGGTCTGTTTGCGCTCTCAGCATCTGCAGGTCCTGAAGACCCTTCTCAGCCTCATCTCTCTTCTTTTCTGTTTGCTTCTTCAGTGTGGCAATCTCTGACAGCTGCTTTTTCTCACTGGATTGTATGTCAGCCAGGATCTGCTTCTCCTTCTGATCCACCACTGCCTTGATCTCTTTGAAGAGGTTTGACAGCTGAGCATTCAAAGTTTTCTTATTGAGCTAAAAGAACAGGTAAGCAAATAAGGTGCTGGCTCAGGAATTCAGCTTAGTGTGTTTATTTATTAATTATCATTATTATACCCAACATTTTGCAATACCAGATTTAAGAATGAAGTGGACAATAAGTACGTTTCACTTTTCCTCGGCACAGCCAAGTAATCAGCGTAATCTGAAAATTATCTGGGTGTGATGAAAGGGAATAAAGCAGAGAAAGTTCAGATAGGTCATTATAGTCTGAGAATTGCATTGGTTTACTCTGAAAATCCCATACTTACGTACAGCTCCTCTTTTAACAGAGAAAGAGAGCTTTAAGAACAATGCAATGGGATTGATTAAGTGTGTGTAGTGATTTGACAAGGGAGCTGGGAGTCAGAATCCTGGGTTCTATTTCTAACTTGGTTGTGTGATTTTGCCTAAGACACTTAACCTCTCTGCTCTTCAGTTTACTCATTTGTAAATGAGGGATAAGATAATGGGGATAAAGCAAAAATGGGGATGAGAATAATAATGATCAGCTAACTTAACTTACATTGGGAACATTGCAATCAATAATTAATTAATTTTCACAAATGGCTAGACTTCTTCAGTGGGACTACTTATGTGAGTAACTGCTCACAAATGTGAATTAGGGTTGCACATTCAGCCCCAACGTACTTTGAGGTCTGTGGAAGAAAGACACTACAGAATGCAAACAAATATTCTTTGCCTCTGTCATTTTTCTTCACATTTATGGTGGTTTTGTTTTTTAAGTTGCAGTTTCATGACCTGCAGAGCCCCATAGTGGGGTATTATTAATACAGATTTATTATGTCATCTTCACAGTCAGAAGGGGTTGCTAGAGAACATTGATCAGAGATGCCATCACTTTTTTTTTCTTACAAGTCATTAAAGAAAGATACTTTGAATAATCCAGGGACAAACCTGGAGCTGATTCTCACTCTTCTGAAGCTCCCCTAAGGTTTTATTCATAGCACTTTTGTTTTCCTGCATCAGTTTCACAGTGTGAGAGAGAACAACCTAGTTAAAGGAAAAACAGCATTAAACATTATAATGGGAAACTAACACTGATGGGTTCATAAGAAAATGGCACTTTTATGGAGCTGATGAAATGAACAAGCGACCCTTTTATCGATCCCCTCTCATCGAATATGTGCACCCATTTGTTTCAAGTGAGCCACATAATAAGTTGTGTTCTTCTCGTCTCCCCCAACCCTCCTCGAAAGACGTAAGACCATGGATGAGTTGGAAAACGGAAACATTCTTGGAATCCTTAGTCAGAACTGATTTTAATTTTACCTACTATATATAAAAATTGATTGTTTCCATCCACCCAGTGATGGACCAGGACCCCACTGTGTTGGGTGCTGTGCAAACACAGAACAAAAAGACAGTCCCATATTTGTTAGCCACACAGTGACTGTGTAGGTTAAAAAAGGACAGTTACCTGTTCCATAACTGGCGTTCTTTGAGATGTGTTGCTCAGGTGTATTCCACAGTAGGTGTGCGTGCTCACCACATGCACCAGTGCCGGAAGTTTTTCCCTTAGCAGTACCCGTAGCGGGGGAGCCCTGCTGCGACCCCTGGAGTGGCGCCTGTACATCATGCCATAAAGGGGGCTGCGCGCTCCCCCCACCCTCAGTTCCTTCTTGCCAGACAACTCCGACAGAGGGGAAGGAGGGCGGGGTGTGGAATAGACAGGAGCAACACATCTTGAAGAACGCCAGTTACGGAACAGGTAACTGTCCTTTCTTCTTCGAGTGATTGCTCATGTGTATTCCACTATAGGTGACTCCAAGCTATCCCTGATGGAGGTGGGTAGGAGTTTTAAGGGTTACCCAGGCAGAGTACCGCCCTACCAAACCCGGCTTCATCCCGCGTTTGGGAGATGATCGCATAGTGCGACGAAAAGATGTGGACAGAGGACCATGGAGCAGCCCTGCATATGTCCTGAATAGGGACATGAGCCACGTAGGCAGCCGAGGAGGCCTGAACTCTCGTCAAATGAGCCTTCACTATAGGAGGCGGGGGAACCCCTGCCAGGTCGTAACAAGTGCGTATGCATGAGGTGATCCAGCGGGAAATCCACTGGGTGGAAACCGGTCACCCCCCATGCGCTCGGCCGATGCAATAAACAGCTGGGGGGACTTCCTAAATGGCCTGGTTCTGTCTAGGTAAAAGGCCAGCGCTCTACGCACATCTAACATGTGCAGGTGCCATTCCTCATTGGAGGAATGGGGCTTAGGACAGAGGACCGGGAGGAAAATGTCCTGATCTATGTGAAAAGCCGAGACTACCTTTGGCAGAAAAGCCGGGTGCGGGCGGAGCTGGACCTTATCCCTATGGAAGACCGTGTATGGGGGCTCTGAGGTCAGGGGTCCTAAGCTCCGAGACCCGGCGGGCTGAGGTGATAGCCACCAGGAACGCCACTTTCCACGATAAGTGGGACCAAGAACACGTGGCCAAGGGCTCGAAGGGGGGCCCTGTGAGGCAGGAGAGCACTAGGTTCAGGTCCCAGGGTGGGACCGGGGGTCTAGCGTACGGGAAGGCCCGATCCAGCCCTCTTAGGAACCGGGACGTCATGTGGTGTGAAAACACCGAGTGGCCCTGCACCGGGGGGTGGAAGGCCGAGATAGCCGCCAGGTGCACCCTGACCGAGGAGGGCGCCAGCCCTTGGGTCCTAAAGGACAGGAGGTAATCAAGGATGAGTTGGAGGGGTGCGGAGGAGGGGGAAGCTCCCTTCTCCCTCGCCCACCTGGAGAACCGATACCATTTTGCCAAGTAGGTTCGACGTGTGGACGGTTTCCTGCTTTCTAGGAGGACCTGTCTAACACCCTCCGAACACCTCCCCTCCTCCTCATTTAGCCG
The DNA here is from genome assembly GCF_028017835.1 of Emys orbicularis. Classification (NCBI taxonomy): domain Eukaryota; kingdom Metazoa; phylum Chordata; order Testudines; family Emydidae; genus Emys; species Emys orbicularis. The sequence goes on from NC_088690.1 coordinate 91,544,204, forward strand.
TGGAGCACGGCCAGGTTGGGATGGAGGAGACGTCCTCCCTCCTGGGAGAGGAGGTCCGGCTGAAGCGGCAGCCTGTGCGGGGGGGGGGGGGGGCACTGAAAGCTGCAGGAGGGTCCCGTACCAATGCTGACGGGCCCAATCCAGGGCTATGAGGATAATTCGCGCCCCGTCCGCTTTCACCTTCTATAGGACCTTTCCTATCAGGGGAAAGGGTGGGAAGGCATAGAACAGGCGGCCCGCCCATGGAATCAGGAAGGCATCCGATATCGCCCCTTCGCCCTCCCCCGCCCTGGAGCAGAATTGTGGGCACAGGTGATTCTGGGCGGTGGCGAACAGATCTACCTGGAGAGTGCCCCAATGTAGGAAGAGCCGCCTGGCCACCTCCCTGTGTAGGGACCACTCGTGTTGTTGGGAGAAAAACCTGCTCAGGTGATCTGCGAGCGTATTGCGCTTGCCAGGCAGGTGAAAGGCCCTCAGTAGGATGTTGTGGGCTATACAGAACTCCCACAGGAGTTGGGCTTCCTGGCAAAAGGCCGCTGAACGTGTGCCCCCTTCCCTGTTGATATAATACATCGCAGTCGTATTGTCCGTGAGGAGTCTGACCACCTTCCCTCCTAAGTGCTGGCGGAAGGCCACGCACACCAGGTGTACCACCCTGAGTTCCCTGATATTTATGTGCAGGGACAATTCCGAGGGCGACCATCTGCCCTGGGTCCTGAAGTTCCCCACATGGGCTCCCCATCCCAGGTCTGAAGCGTTCGATACCAGATCTAGGGAGGGAGGGGGCTCCCAGAAGGTGATACCCTGGAGCATGTTGCCCGGGAGGGACCACCATTGTAGGTCGGCAACTATATAGGGTGGCAGCGTGACAACCTTGTCCAGGCCGTCCCTGGCCTGGGAATACTGGGAGGCCAGCCAGAGTTGGAGGGGCCTCATCCTGAGCCTGGCATGTCGCACCACGAAGGTGCATGCTGCCATATGGCCTAGGATTTGCAGGCACATCCTTGCCTTCGTCACAGGGAAGGCCGTGACCGAGGCCATGAGGCCTTTGAGCGTCTCGAACCTGTCCCGGGGTAGGGAGGCCGTGGCCCCCAGCGAGTCTAACAGCGCCCCTATGAAGTGTATGTGCTGGACTGGGGCTAACGTGGATTTCTCCTCATTTACTACTAGGCCTAGACTCGTGCAGGTGTCTAGCAGGAATTCCACCTGCACCTGCACCTGGGACCGAGACTTGCCCTTGAGCAGCCAGTCGTCCAGGTAGGGGAAGATCTGTAGCCCTTTCCTCCTGAGGTGGGCTGCGACCACCGCCATACATTTGGTGAAAACCCTGGGGGCTGTAGAAAGACCAAAGGGGAGGACCGTAAACTGGTAGTGGTCTGTCCCTACCAGGAAGCGTAGGAAGCACCTGTGGCCCTCGAAAATGTGGATATGGAAGTACGCATCCTGGAGGTCCAGGGCTGCGAACCAATCTCCCTGGTCCAGGGACGGGACAATAGAGGCCAGGGACACCATACGGAATTTGCAGCGAACCAGAAACTGGTTGAGATGCCGCAAGTCGAGGATGGGCCTGACACCGCCTTTTGCCTTTGGGATCAGGAAATACCGGGAGTAAAACCCCTTGCCCCGGAATTCCTGAGGTACCCTCTCCACCGCGCCTAGGGTGAGGAGGCGCGTCACCTCCTGACTTAACAGAAGGGCGTGCTCTGGGTCCCCCGGGGCATCCCGGGGCGGAGGGTGGTGCGGTGGGGTTGAAACGAATTGCAGCCTGTACCCCTCGGAGATGGTACTGAGGACCCATCGGTCCGACGTTATACGGGACCAATGTACCCTGATGGCAGATAAATGGTTGCCAAAAACCAACTTTATTAACTGGGGGGGCAACAGGCCAGGTGGCCCCCCGCAAACAGTCAAAAACGCCTCTTGCCCTTCGAGGGTCCGGGGCGTGGGGCCGAGCGGGACTGACACTGCAACCTGCGCCTCTGGTCCCTAGGCCTCTTGGGTGGGGGCTCGTATCTGCCCTGTGCAGGGGGAGGCAAGGGCTGCAGTCTGGGCTTGTCCTTGGCCGGCGGGACATAGAGACCGAGTGTCTGCAGGGTGGTGCGGGAGTCCTTCATCCCGTGCAGACGGGTGTCTGTCTGGTCTGCGAATAATGCTTTGCCATCAAATGGCAGGTCCTGCATCAGAGCCTGGGACTCCACTGACACCCTGACAGGGAAAGCCACGACGCCCGTCTCATGGAGATAGCTGTGGCCATCGAACGAGTCGCCGTGTCAGCTGCATCCGAGGCAGCCTGGAGAGCTGCTTTCGCTACCGCTGCACCCTCATCAAGTAGCGCCGTGAACTCCTTCCTGTCCTGCTCTTGAAGGGAAGGCTCGAATTTTGGCAAAGAGCCCCACAAGTTAAAGTCAAACCTGCTCAGGAGCGCTTGATGATTTGCCACCCTGAGCTGGAAACTGGCAGAGGAATAAACCTTTTTTCCAAAAGTGTCCAGTGTCCTGGCCTCCTTATCCTTAGGGGTTGGTACGGGCTGACCATACCGTTCACGGTGGTTGACTGACTCCACTACCAATGAGTTCGGGGTAGGGTGGGTATAGAGGTACTCATGCCCCTTCGTTGGCACGAAGTACTTCCGTTCCGCCTTCTTGGAGATGGGCGGAAGAGAGGACGGGGTGTGCCATAGGCCAGTCGAAATGTTGGCCACCCCCTGGTGAAGCGGCAGTGCCACACGTCCCGGTGCCGAGGGGGAGAGGACATTGAACAAATTGTCAGACAGCTCCTCCATCTCCTCCGCCTGCAGCTGTAGATTGGCGGTAACACGCCGGAGGAGCTCCTGGTGTGCCTTGAAATCCTCCTGAGAAGGAGGGGGCGGTGCCGCTATGGACTCATCCGGTGCCGACGGGGCAACCGGGACGGCCCTTTAGTGTATCGGGCAGTGCCAGTAGGTCACACTCCGCGTCCGGGTCTGGGTGCGGTGCCGGTGGTGCGGCACCCGAGGACTGCTCTCGGTGCCGAGGCGGGGACGCAGAGTGGGCTTGGGATGCTCCAGCCACGGCGCGGGGCCTCGGCGGTGCGGGCGCCTGGGCCACGGTGCCCACTGGCACCACTGTCCTTGCCAGGGCGCACCTTGCCACTGCACCATCTGGGGTCCCACCAGGGTTATCTGTTCCTGGGGAATGGTGCGGCCCGGGGAAGGACGGCTGGGGGCCGAGGCAGAGGTGGCCGAGGAGCACACAGTGCCGTAGGAGCGGCTCAACCAGTGCCGTCCACGTCGGGTCCTGCCCCGGGATTTCAACCTCGACGACGACGAGAAGTAGACTTCGGAGGTAATATCCCTGGAGTCCCGTCGGTGGCTCCGAGCACGGTGCCGCAGTGCCGGTGACTGCCGGGATGCACTCCGAGCATGGCGATCGTCCCGATATGACTGGCGGTGCCGGCGTCGTCGAGACCTGCTATCACTGGACGAGGAGCGTCGACGCTTTCCGTCAGGCGACTCGCTCCCAGGCGACCCCAACAACGGAATGGAGGTCTGTCAGGGGCTACGGGAGGGGTCGACGGATCGAATGGAGGCATCGATAACCGACCTGGCCGGTGAGGGCTGGGCACCCAACAGCGGCTTCCCTCGGGACCGGGGCCCCAGCTCTGGCGGCCCACTCGGTACCGGCATGACGAGGACGTCGTGCACTGCCTGGGCTTCCTCCAGCGTGGAAGGAACCCTTATCGGCGGGGAGGCACGCGCGGACGGGGCCGGACTACTCCGCTCCACATGAGTCGGAGGTCTGGGTCCCGAGGGGGATCATGGGCTGCCCAACTCAGGTCCGGCCTCACCCCTGTCCTTATCTCAGCGTCGTTGGGACTTGCCCTGTTTCTTGGCTGGGGAGCGGTGCCAACTGGTGGATGGGGAGTCGCTCCGCACCGAGGACGCGGTGTCTGGCGCCGGGTCGGGTCGGCGCGCCGGTGCCGGGGCCAATGCCGATTCCATAAGTAGGGCCCGGAGTCAGATCTCACGTTCGCGTTTCATCCGGGGCTTAAAGGACTTGCAAATTTTACACCACTCACTTATGTGAGCCTCGCCCAGACAGCGAAGACACTCGGCGTGTGGATCGCTTCTGGGCATGGAATTGCGACAGGAGTCACACGACTTGAAGCCTGGGGCTCGGGGCATGCCCCGGGCCAGGCTACTAACTGCAGAACTAGTAACGATCGAGGTACTACCAAGGATAGAAGCTACAGCAATTGCTGGAGCAAAAGTTCCGACTACCTTCACTGGCGGCAAGAAGGAACTGAGGGTGGGGGGAGCGCGCAGCCCCCTTTATGGCGCGATATACAGGCGCCACTCCAGGGGTCGCAGCGGGGCTTCCCCTCTACAGGTACTGCTAAGGGAAAAACTTCCGGCACCGGTGCACGTGGCGAGCACGCACACCTACTGTGGAATACACCTGAGCAATCACTCGAAGAAGAAGAGAAGTTGTACAAGTTTAGCTCATCACTTAATACCCGATCCTGCAAACACTTACACACGTACATAACTTTACCCAGGTGAATAGTCCTATTATACCATTTACAGGATCTGAACATAAGGTAGCAATCATGGATATTTACCCCGAACCTATCTCAGGACTTATCTGTGTGGCAAGTTACTGCACAGCAAGCCAAGGTGTGAATCTCCAGCACACCAGCTTGGCACGTGGTAATGTCTGGTGTGGACACTGCTACACTGCACTGAAAGTCCTAGAGTGCAGCTAAATGTACTACTGCTTCAAAGTTAAGTATGCTGAACTGCAGGGCTTTCCCCGTATACTATCTGGGACTTTCACTGCACTCTAGCAGCGTCCACACAGGCCCGCAATGGACTTATATACTTTTGATCCTCACACATCATTGCTTGAACTGAAATCTGCCTCCTGCCTTTAACTGAGTGTGACACAGCATAAAAAAGGAGCAATCAAGGGCAATTTCCCCGATTACTACAGTTTTCTCACTTTGGGGGTGAACACTAAGACCAGTTCATGAGTCACCTCCCTCCTCCTTTACCCCCTGTCCCGAATAATCTGGGGAATCCTTCCCTTACCCGCCTAGCATTTCCACCCTGAACTGAACTATCACACTGAACGTAGCTCTATAAGGGGCTGTACATTAAGATCCCCTTTGGAATTTGTGCCCGTCAAGCAGAGATGCAGAAAGCCCCTTACCAGCTCCTTGTCATACTCCTCCTTCAGGGAGATGACGCTGTGGCCCTTGTGGGAGCCTGCGATAGAGCACATCATGCAGACGAAGACCTGGTCATCTTCACAGTAACACTCTAGCAGCTTGCCATGCTTGCCACACTTCCTCTCCTGCAGGGAGCTGTTGTCACTGGGGTCTACCAGGACATGATCCTTCTGTGCAGCCTTGGCATTGTGTTTGCTCAGGTGGGCCTGACACAGAGATGCCTCACAGGTCAGACAGGTTTTCACTGCTGTGTGAGGCTGCTCCAGGCAGAAATCACAGGGGACTGTCTCCTTCCCTTGCGGAGAGGCCTTCTCCTTGCCCTGCTTTCCCTTTGAAGAAGCCGTCTGGAACTTCTCCACTATGCTGCAGAGCTGGAAGTTCTTATGCAGCTCCAGAAAGGGCCCCAGCTGGACCTTGCACATAGGGCAGGAGTAGGTGGCCTTGGCTTGCTGCTGGGCAGCCAGTGCTTTCTGGATACACTCCTTGCAGAAGCTGTGCTGGCAGCTCAGGGAGACAGGGTTGCTGTAGAAGCACAGACAGATAGGGCAGCTGAGCTCATCTTCCAGGGCAGCAGCTGCTCTGAATTCTTCCTCTGCCTCTGCCATGGCTTCAGAAACAACACCCTCCTAGCCAGTCTGTGAGAAATGAAACTAAACTAAACAGGAAGCTGCTGGGATTAGTGCCAACTGCAGAGTCATGCAGACAGGAAGATAACAGCAAAACCATACCAAAGTCTGTAAGGACCTCCTTTCTCCACCCTTATAGGCTAACCCGACACCCACCCTCTGAGCTATCTGTTCTCTGGCTCCTCCTCCCACAAGCAAACATATTTGCCAGTTTCTTTGTGCGGGTTGCTTCGGTGGTATCTGCAGCTTTGGAACTTTTCATCTCCCTCTTTCTCTCTCCCTCTGACACTTCCTTAAAATGACTATCAGGGCTGACAGGATGTGAGGACACAAGTGAGGCATTTAAAAGCACGCACTGCAAAATCCTTCCTTGTGAGAAGAGAAAAGCAGACTTAAAATAACCTGCACTTGAGGGAGTTGTCTTTTCCCAAGCGAGGCCTGGCTGGCCTGAGCAAGCAATGTCCTTTACTTCATTTGGCCCGAAGTCCTCGTCTTCCCCAACGCAGGGCTGAGAGAGATAAAGAAGAGCTCTTACAGGAAACAGTTTAGCTCTAGAGGGGGTCATGTGGCATTGATAAAACATCACTGCAAGAGGTTGTAGTGTAGAGAAATAGGGTCCTATCCCTTTATATAGTTTGTGAGCCTCTAGTGGTGCTTGCTGTGTTCTGTGTTGTATAAGCTGCCTGAAACTAGTCAACAACAGAGTGTGTGTGTGTGTGTGTGTGTGTGTGTGTGTGTGTGTGTGTGTGTGTGTGTGAGAGAGACAAAGTCTGGTATGTTTGTGTACAGTACAGTTAGAAAACAAGGGTATTTGGGACCCACCTATGCCCAGGTGGTTTCTTCAGAGCCTTGTTGTGTAAAGAGGAAAAGTCCCAACACAGCCACAATTTTCTAACACTGAACAAGGAACTTTATTGGACTATGCAAACAGTATTATCCATCTCTCTCTCCCCTTCGGCTTAACTCTGGAGCTTCTACCTAGATCCTTTCTGGGCCCCCTCCTGCCCAGTGTCTCACTTCCGTTTTAAAGGGACAGTGCACGTATCCTCACAGATAAGGGACGGGGGCACACACGTAGTCTCTCCTCTCTGGCACCATGGAGCTTAGCCAGGAAAGAGGACTGTGGTGGAGTCTCCAGCTTCATGGAGATCTCCCTTTAAGGGGAATCCTGGGGCCAAGGAAAGTCCATAGGAGTGTGCTGCTCCATCACAGCTGCCAGGAGGGGGCAAGCCTGACCAGCACAAAGCCGGTGTGAAGCTGCAGGGCCTCTGCACAGATAACCCTGGCCTCCTGACAGGGGCGGCTCCAGGCACCAGCGCTCCAAGCGGTCCCGCGGCTTCAGCAGCAATTTGGCGGAGGGTACGCCGAAGGCGCGGGACCGGCGGACCACCCGCAGGTGTGCCGCCGAATCCGCGATACCAGCAGACCTCCCGCAGGCATGCCGCCGAAGGCTGCCTGACTGCCGTGCTTGGGGCGGCAAAATATATAGAGCCGCCCCTGCCTCCTGATCCCTCAGGACCTAAAGGGATTGGGGATAGGTCCCAGTGACCAATCTGCAGTGCAGCGAACCCTGCCCCCCAGATGGAATAATCAGCAAGGAGGAACTCTGCAAGGGGATCCTCGAGGAGATTTCTTCCTTTAAGCCCTTCCCCACAGGTGTAGTGCAGAAGGGAGCAATCCAAAGGGAAGGTTCAGCATCCCATGTGCTTAGATATCAGCATTCCTTTCCTTCCTTTTGCAGGGGGTATTGCTATATATTCTTGTGTGAAACTGAGTCAGTCTGGGGACCTGGCACCATCTGAACTCCTTCACTTTTGCAGCGTGCATTAAATGCTTTGTGTAAACTTTGCTTTGAACGGGAAAAGCAATTAAATAAAGAATTAAAACAAATGCCCAAAACAACTAAACAATTCCTACAGGCAACACAGTGCCTCATCTGGCTGTCGTGGGGCCAAAGACAAAAGCGCCATAAGGTGTACAAAAGAGAGCCGTAACGCTTCCTGTTTCTACAACAGAGGCTCCCAGAGCACTTGATAAGGCTGGATGAGATCATCATCGGCCTTGATTTTATGCTTGAGATGAAAACTGAGGAAAAAGGGAGGTGAAGTGACATGCCCAAGGCTTCACACAGACAACTAATGTCAGAGCGAGGAAAGAAACCCAGGTGTCCTGGCTCAGTGTCTGGCTCCTGCTTTCGTCACTAGGCTCGCTGGACCCCAGGGTTCTGTGCTGATGCTCGTAAGAGGCACTGTCCAGGAGTGAGAGGCTGGAGGTTTAAAATCATCTTTGCTTCTCCCTAATTCTGTAAAGTATCAGGGGGTAGCCCGCCGTGTTAGTCTGTATCCACAAAAACAACAAGGAGTCCGGTGGCACCTTAAAGACTAACAGATTTATTTGGGCATAAGCTTTCGTGGGTAAAAGAAGTGAGGTTTTTTTACCCACGAAAGCTTATGCCCTAATTCTGTAGCGGTTAATCTGAGCAGACCGTGGCTGTACATATGTAAACTCATGGCACCTGCAAACATCTTTTTGAACTGTAAACGAAATCATTTCAAAATGTACACCCAACACAGCAATTTATGTCACCAAGCAAATATATCACACAGTAAAAATATTTCCTTACAGACTGGCATATTAAATAAATGGGGATGCTTTTAGCGAGTTGTGTAGTGTCAGGGCCGGCTTTAGGCCAATTCAACCAATTCCCCTGAATCGGGCCCCACCCCTAAGAGGGCCCTGTGCCCAAGCCCCGGTACGGCGTACCAGCAAGAGCCGGTGTGCTGTACCTGGGTGGCCTGGCTTCCCCAGGGGGCAATTTAAAGGGCCTGGGGCTCCCAGCAGGGGCTGGAGCCCCAGGCCCTTTAAATTGCCACCAGAGCCCCACTGCTGGAGCCCTGGGGTAGGGCTGCGGGGCTCTGGGGTCTATTTAAAAAGTCCAGGGCTCCCGTTGCTTCTACCGTCCTGGCCCTTTAAATAGCCGCTGGAGCCCCGCCGCTTCCCCAGGGCTCCCTCGGCTATTTAAAGGGCTGGGACGGTGGAAGCAGGGGAGCCCCGGGCCCTTTAAATAGCCCCCGAGCCCTGGGCTGCTGCTGCTGCTACCCCGGTGGGGGAGGGAGGAGGAGGGGGCACTTACCGTACAGCATGGGCTGTACCCACACCCCCTGCCCTATCTCCAGCCCCGCACCCCCTGCCCTGCCTGCAGCCATCCCCACACCCCCTGCCCGCAGCCAGCCCGTCTCCAGCCAGCCCCGCACCCCCTGCCCTGCCCGCAGCCAGCCCCTGTCTCCAGTCAGCCCCGCACCCCCTGCCCTGCCCGCACCAGCCCTGCACCCCCTGCCCTGCCTGTAGCCAGCCCCGCACCCCCTGTCCTGTCTCCAGCCAACCCCTGCTGCACCCCCCTGCCTGAAGCCAGCCAGTCCCGCACTCCTCTGTCTCCAGCGCTGCCAACCCCTGCCGCCAACCCCTGCCGCCCCCCCCTGCGGCCCTGCCTGAAGCCAGCCAGCCCACCCCACAACCCCCTGTCTCCAGCCAGACCTGCACCCCTTGCCCTGCCTGCAGCCAGACCCTGCCTCCAGTCAGCCCCTGCCCTGCCTCCAGCCAGCCCCATGTCCAGTGGTGCCCTGCAGTTCCCAGGGCAGTAACCCTGCACACCTGCTTCAATGAGGGGGGCAGGGAGCAGCTGGGACCCACACATGTGCACACCTAGGGTGACCAGACAGCAAGTGTGAAAAATCGGGACAGGGGGTGGGGGTAATAGGATCCTATATAAGAAAAAGTCCCCAAAATCAGGACTGTCCCTATAAAATCAGGACCTCTGGTCACCCTAGCACACCCCCAGGGAGTGGCGGGGACCCACACATGTGAAACGGAGCTCATTTCTAGTTCAGGCCCATCTTTTTAAAAAAGAACTTTAGGTAGGGTTAACATACATCCGTATTTTCCCGGACATGTCAGGCTTTTTGGTTCTTAAATCGCCGTCCGGGAGGAATTTTTAAATTTTAAAAAATTTTAAATTTTTAAATTTTAAAAATTCCTCCTGGGAAAATACGGACATATGGTAACCCTTTTAGTACAAAAAATACATACTGTGGCACATCTCTTAAATCAGAACTTTTTATAGGGAACCGGTTGCTAAGAAATGAAAGGCTTTTTTTTACGTTTTTTTTTTTTTTTTTAGTCACCCCTGCCGGGGCCCCGCTGAAAATGTTCGAATTGGCCCCTCACTTCCTAAAGCCGGCCCTGTGTAGTGTTATAATATATTCCATGACCATTTCACTTTCATATAGATCTACAATAATAGAAAACTGTGAATGTTTGTGTAGTATATGATATTGCTGTTAAAGTTCTTGTGCATTCTTTGTTGTGCACCAAAAGACAGGCACATTAAAATGATTGGCATTACACTTCTCCCATCTTCTCTCCCGCACACACACTTTTGTCCTCCATTTCAGTCTGATACATTTGCAACATCAGTTGCCTCCGTATAGCTCCCGGCTAGATATCTGCCACAGGGTTATATCAAGGCCTTAGCAGGCTGCAATCCACTCTGACCCCAAGCTCCTATTTCAAATACTTCAGGTCAGCTTAGAGCTTTTGCACAGCCGTGCTTTTGCTCATATCTAGGGCCCTACCAAATTCACGGCCCATTTTGGTCAATTTCATGGCCATAGGATTAAAAAAATTATAAATGTCATGATTTCAGCTATTTAAATCTGAAATTTCATGGTGTTGTAAGTGTAGGGGTCCTGACCCAAAAAGGAGTGGTGGGGGGGGTCGCAAGGTTATGGTAGGGGGCGTTGTGGTACAGCTACCCTTACTTCTGCACTGCTGCTGTTGGTGGTAGCACTGCCTTCGGAGCTGGGCAGCTGGAGAGCAGCGGCTGCTGGCTGGGATCCCACCTCTGAAGGCACAGCCATCACCAGCAGCAGCGCAGAAGTAAGGATGGCGTGGTATGGTATTGCTACCTTTACTTCTGCACTGCTGCTGGTGGGACGCTGCCTTCAGAGCTGGGCACCTGGCCAACAGCCACTCAGCTCTGAAGGCAGCACAGAAATAAGGGTGGCAATACCGCGACTCCCATTAAATAACCTTGCACCCCCCTGTAACTCCCTTTTGGATCAGAACCCCCAATTTGAGAAACACTGGTCTCCTTCATGAAATCTGTATAGTATAGAGTAAAAGCACACAAAAGGCCATATTTCACGGCGGGAGACCAGATTTCACGGTCCGTGACGCGTTTTTCATGGCCGTGAATTTGGTAGGGCCCTACTCATATTTGACTAAGATGCAACAACATACGTAATGGCCTCACTAATATCACTACAGGAGTGTCCAAGAGCCATTAGATAGACTAACACATGGACAGGGTGTTTCAAACAAATGCTTGAAGTTTTTATAAGTATAGGATTCTTTGCAGGGGACTTCTGGTCAGACATGTCATAAAATGACACCAAGTTTCTTTCACAATCCAGCCCCACCTTGACCACATTTAGGGCTGGTTGCAACTCCTAGTTCTGAGCCACTTGGTGAGGGAGGGGGGAACAGGGCTAATAGTTTGGTGTACATCTTAAGGACTAGGATCCCTATAATCTCCCATGGCAGGCCTGCCAATGCACATTTAATGATCACCAGCATCCCCACTGCAGTTAGATACAGATTATATCCAGGAATGTGTTCATCAGATGCATGACACTGAACGCTAGCTGGATAGTTCCCATATGAAATATGGCTGCTGGGAAACTAAAAATTCTACACTCTGCCTCTTCACCTGGGGAAAGGTGGGTGTGACTCCGATTGCTTCTCCAGTGAGCCCCAGGGCAAATTTAAGAGGGGCACTGATGGATGACAGGGGAAGTTACAGCCAGCTTTCCTTGTCTGGAGGACTGGTTTTAAGGCTAAAGCACTGGACCAGGACTCAGGAGTATAGGATTTGACTCCTGTGCAGCCTGGGGCAAGTCACCTAACTTTTCTGTGCCTCAGTTTCCCAACTATTAAATGAAGACAATACTTACATACCTCACAGGGGTACGGTAGTTGTTTAAATACCTAGATCGATAGGATGGTCAATGCAACATGAGCTCTAAAGTGCAGGGGATCTTTGGAAACTGAAAATGTACCTAAACATCTGAGTGAAGCCGTTTCACCCACCTTTAAGAAGAAACCCAGAAAAGATCTGAGAAACCACCCAGAGATGGAAAAGCTTTGTTTTTAGTACTGATCGGGGGCCAGCCCGAGGGCCCCACCGAACAGCTGATTGGCAGCCAGCCCCCGGGGCCTGGAACCACTGTGGCTTGTGGGTGCTGAGCACCCCCTAGTTTTTTTTCCATGGGTGCTTGAGTCCCAGAGCGCTCACAGAGTCGGCGCCTATGATGCCGGCCATCTTGGTCCAAAAGAACATGGGCTCACTGGAAGGTCCAGCTGCTTGCTCAGGGTGCTGCAGAGGCAGGGCCGGCTCTGGCTTTTTTGCCGCCCCAGGCAAAAAAGTCTCCCGCCGCGCCTCCCCCCCCCCCCCCGGCGGGGAGTGCGGCAGGGGAGGGCGCCGAGCCTGGCCGCGGGCCCGCTCTCCCCGGCCAGCCAGAGCGCCGGGGGAGGACGGCCCCGCTCTCCCCGGCCGGCCGGAGCGCCGGGGGGAGGGCGGCGAGCCCGGCCGCGGCCCCGCTCTCCCTGGCCGGCCGGAGCGCCGGGGGAGGGCGGCGAGCCCGCCGCGGCTCCGCTCTCCCCGGCGGCCGGAGCGCTGGGAGGAGGGCGGAGAGCCCGGCCGGGGCCCCGCTCTCCCCGACTGGCCAGAGCGCCGGGAGGAGGGCGGAGAGCCCGGCCGCGGCCCCGCTCTCTCCAGCCGGCCGGAGCGCCGGGAGGAGGGCGGAGAGCCCGGCCGCGGCCCCGCTCTCCCCAGCCGGCCGGAGTGCCGGGGGAGGGCGGCGAGCCCGGCCGCGGCCCCGCTCTCCCTGGGTGAGCGCCGCCCCCCTCCAGGTGCCGCCCCAAGCACATGCTTGGAGGGCTGGTGCCTGGAGCCGGCCCTGTGCAGAGGGAGGCCTCTGAGGGCCTGCAGGAGAATTCAAAGTTTTGTAGGAGTTCTGCAGATGGCTGAATTTTGTTGCCTGTTATGAGGCTAAATACTAGTTATTTATACTGTTTTTAGAAATTGTGTCCAAGTTTCTAGGGCTCCTTCACACACAGACATAATTCAAAATAATTACATACAATAATAGATACTCCCTTTCAGTTACCCTTTGAACAGATCTAGTGGGCCTCTGTATGGGGCTCTGATGGAAGCAGGGAAAGGGTTAACATTCTCCTCCTGAGCAGGGCAAGATGCCACAGCTGCCTGCCCTCAGCCACAGGGACTGCTGGTGAACCAGCCCAGCTGGGGGTTATGAGGTACTTCCTCCAGGGAACTATAAGAGGTGTGTGCTAGGAGGCACTGAGCTTTTGCCAGGTTTAGCTGCTAGATTCTCCCGGGACTACAGGAAACAATGGTTCCCCTTTTCCTTGGCTTGACTTTTTTTTTTAAACTGTTTCATGGACAGGCTCTGCTGAGTTTTATTTTTATATCTGTACTTTGTCCTTGGCTTTTGCTCTCAGGTCGAGTTCAGGAAGCCCAAATTGTAGAGATTCCCTTCTCGCTAGGGCTCCCTGACTAGTCTCCCTAAGCTTATGTACACTGTGTTTTTCTAACATGTTTTTCTGACATGTTAAAGAAATGAGCAGATGATACTCAACTGCAGGGATGTGCAAACACTAGTGAAGACAGGAAAAACTAGAGGGCTCTAGAGAGATTAGAAACACAGCCAGATGAGAATAGGATTCATTTTTGAAAAATTGTGACCTAACTTATCTGGAGGAACATAATCCAAACCACAGCTGTGAAATGTGGGGGAAAACAAGCAGCGATGCCAAAGGAGATGTAGGGCTGATGGCAATCACCAAACACAGGGTCAATGCAGTTTTGGGATACTTGTACAGAGGTGCCATATCATGGAGCAAGGTGGTACAGTCAGAGTCTTTTGCTTGCAGTCCTGAGCACTCAGTACTTGAAAGACATAAACCAAGTGAAGGGAGTCCCAAGAAGAGCAACACAAGCTGGAGGGTTTGAGAAAATCCAAACACGTGTAGCTTGGCTGAGCAATTAGTGTATGTGTGTGGAAGGAAACATAATGGCAGCTGAACATTTGAAAGGTGGAAAGCTCCTGCAGGGAGATGATTGATTTAGGGCAATTAAGGAGCAGAAAACTAGGAGAAATGGCATTAAATTTAAAAAGAGACAAAAAATGTAGGCGATTATCAGGATATAGGCTTTAGAACAGTCTCCCTTGGGAAGTGGTGGGAGCCCCAGCGTGTGAGACATTTAAAGATAGGCCAGGCAAAGAACTAGAAATCATACACACAGGCAGTGGTTCTCAAACTGTGGGTCAGGACCCCAAAGTGGGTTGTGATCCCCTTTGAATGGGGTTGCCAGGGCTGGCTTACACTTGCTGGGGCTGAAGCCAAAGTCTGAGGGCTTCAGCCCTGGGCAGCAAGACTCAGGTTGCAGGCCCCCGGCCTGGGCCTAAAGCCTTTGAGCTTCAACTTCGGCCTCCCTGACCGGAGCGGTGGGGCTTGGGCCTTGCTCTCCAACCCCCACCGAGGGCAGTGGGGCTTGGGTGGGCTCAGGCTTCAGTCCCCCCTCCTGGGATCATGTAATTTTTGTTGTCAGAAGGGGGGCGCAGTGCAATGGAGTTTGATAACCCCTGCACTAAAACTCTTATATTGGAGCACTAGGTGCCCAGCTAGGTCTGACCCAGAGCTAGTGTCATAACTCAGGCACTGCAGCCCCTTCATCACTGAAGTTACTCCTCTCTGAATAACTTCCAGTATCTCCGTTTGTTTCTGGCTCCCCAAACTGAAAGCAGTGTTGTAGCTATGTTCTTACCAGAGCCATGCAGAGACGGGGACGAACACTGCTCTGGCCAGAGCCGTGATGCCTTGGCTTAGGGAACAGAGCTGATTGAGTTTTTTCCATTATTTTTCATGAGAAGTTTCTGCTTCTCATGGAAATGGGCTTTTTGGCAAAAAAAATCAAACCCCGACATTTTTGGTTTTAATTTTCCACCCAGCTCTATTATCGAGCTGACAACTCCATTGGCTTTTCTTGTTACACTGTTTTGTTTTGGTTTTAGTTACAAGTCTGAACATCACCCCTGACTTTGTCTGCAATCCTTTGTGTTACTCCCTCTTTCCCTTCCCCTGAGATCATTTCTCCTCCACAGTTCCATGTAGCACAGAAGTTAGATTGTAAACACTCTCTTAGAAGTGCCCGGCCCACTATGGTGCTACGTACAAAGGTTTCCTAATAATATTGTCATAAGAGCTAGGTATTATTGCAGCACGAAGAGGTTCCCTATTGAGACCACAATACCCTTATAATGGAAGGTGATGCTGTCTGTGATCCACTTGCGAAGAATAGAGTTGATTACTCCTTTGTCTAGTCCTGAGAGTTCAGCAAATTGGGACTGGTTCTGTCAATAAAGAGCCCCGAGTCTGTGTCCAGACAAGGACTCTGGGTCTCCCTGAATATGGAGTTAATTTTTTTTATCCAGCAGACAAATCCATTCTCTTATAGATGGTAACAAGCCATCAATCCAGTCTCGTATGATGCATCCTCTGATCTCTTCCTCCTTCTCCCCCACCCAAAAAGGATTTAAATTATTTCCAGGTTGAATATTTTATTTCCTTTTCTTATGCCTATTCTGTGTCCCCTTGTATACACTCCCTTGTCCTCATTGGTGTCTGCGACGTCTCCTGATGCAATATCATCTGCACATGTAATGACTGTGCTGTTATTGTCCAATTTCAGATTATTAACACAGATGTTAAGTAAAACTGGCACTGATCTCACTATAGGCTACTCCGAAATCAAGTAACTCTGCTGCACATAAAACAACCGGCCAATGGGAGTGCGGAGCGGGTGCCTGGGGCGGGGGCAGTGTGTGGAGCCCAGTGGCCCCCTCCGCCTAGGAGTCGGACCTGCTGCTGGCCGCTTCCCGGGTGCAGCGGGGTGTCGGAACAGGTAGGGACTAGCCTGCCTTAGCCGGGCAGCATGGCCGACGGGACTTTTAATGGCCCCGTCGGTGGTTCTGACCAGAGCCGCCGTGACCCGGTGCCTTACATTCCATGACCCAGCACTGGGTCACAACCCACAGTTTGAAAACCACTGCACTAGGACGTGGCCTTACTGGGCAGTCTTGATGCTCTGTTTCCTCAAGTGGGCCTGGCAGAATGATGCCTCGCAGTTCAGGCAGTTCCTTACTGCTTGCTGAGGCTGCCCCAGGCAGAAATCACAGGGGATACCTTCCTCCTGCCTTGGTTGCTGCTGACTTCTCCTCTGGACAGCAGGCCTCCTTGGAAGGTGGGGCCAGGAACTTCTCCACAATGCGGCACAACTGGAAGTTCTTTTGCAGCTTTGGGAAGGGTAAGAGGTCCACTTGGCCGACGGAGCGAGAGTAGGTGTCCCAGGGCTTCTGCTGATTTGTATTGATCACCTCTTGGATGCACTCCTTGCAGAAGGTGTGGCCACAACTCAGAGACACAGGGTCCTTGTAGATGTCAAGGCAGAGGGAGCAGCTAACTCTTCTTCAAAGCTTTCTGCTACTGCTACTGTCTCTTCCCTGGCTCCAGAAATGCAGCCCACTGAGCCGCAGTGAAGCAAAGCTGAAAAGGAAGCAGAGCATCTTAATGCTGATTGCACAGAGCAAGTTGTGAATATGCCAGCAGAGCCACCACCTAGTTTGTATGGAAACATCTCCCTTCCTAAAGCCTCATCCAGGCTGGGACACCAAATCCCTACGAGCTGCAGGTGTATCCAGAGGCAGCTGCCACGCATGGTTCTGCTTAATATAGTGATTATTATCAAACGGCTAGCTTGGTCTGGAACTCATACATGGGCAGGGCTTGAGGCTCCCCAGCCTGCAGGCTTTCTGAGCCTGGTTGCAACGTGGCATTTAACTGTGTTGAATGTGGACAGAAACCAGGGTCCCTGTACATGTACTTTGGCCCATTGTTAGTGACTTAGCTGTAGCAGCGCACAAGATGTGGGGGCCAAATTCATCCCTGGTGCGATTGAAGTTAGTGAACTTATAGCCTTGGGGAATGTAGTCCATACAATGTCACAAGGGAACCCTCTTCCCCTACAAGAAATGAAAGATGAGCGGCAAAGACCTGAGGAATTTAAAGAAACAGAAACCTTCACTTGGTCCATGAGACGGGGCTAGTCAGTGAGGAAAGTTAGAAAAGTTAAGGGGAGATTCATAGATTCATAGATTCTAGGCCTGGAAGGGACCTCGAGAGGTCATCGAGTCCAGTCCCCTGCCCGCATGGCAGGACCAAATACTGTCTAGACCATCCCTGATAGACATTTATCTAACCTACTCTTAAATATCTCCAGAGATGGAGATTCCACAACCTCCCTAGGCAATTTATTCCAGTGTTTAACCACCCTGACAGTTAGGAACTTTTTCCTAATGTTCAACCTAGACCTCCCTTGCTGCAGTTTAAGCCCATTGCTTCTTGTTCTATCCTTAGAGGCTAAGGTGAACAAGTTTTCTCCCTCCTTCTTATGACACCCTTTTAGATACCTGAAAACTGCTATCATGTCCCCTCTCAGTCTTCTCTTTTCCAAACTAAACAAACCCAATTCTTTCAGCCTTCCTTCATAGGTCATGTTCTCAAGACCTTTAATCATTCTTGTTGCTCTTCTCTGGACCCTTTCCAATTTCTCCACATCTTTCTTGAAATGCGGTGCCCAGAACTGGACACAATACTCCAGCTGAGGCCTAACCAGAGCAGAGTAGAGCGGAAGAATGACTTCTCGTGTCTTGCTCACAACACACCTGTTAATACATCCCAGAATCATGTTTGCTTTTTTTGCAACAGCATCACACTGTTGACTCATATTTAGCTTGTGGTCCACTATAACCCCTAGATCCCTTTCTGCCGTACTCCTTCCTAGACAGTCTCTTCCCATTCTGTATGTGTGAAACTGATTTTTTCTTCCTAAGTGGAGCACTTTGCATTTGTCTTTGTTAAGCTTCATCCTGTTTAACTCAGACCATTTCTCCAATTTGTCCAGATCATTTTGAATTATGACCCTGTGCTCCAAAGCAGTTGCAATCCCTCCCAGTTTGGTATCATCCGCAAACTTAATAAGCGTACTTTCTATGCCAATATCTAAGTCGTTAATGAAGATATTGAACAGAGCCGGTCCCAAAACAGACCCCTGCGGAACCCCACTCGTTATGCCTTTCCAGCAGGATTGGGAACCATTAATAACAACTCTCTGAGTACGGTTATCCAGCCAGTTATGCACCCACCTTATAGAAGAAGAGGGAGTTAGCGCAGTGGTGGACCCAAGGGTAGCTGGAAAAGATGGAGAAGAAGAATAAACGGAGGGGGGAAAGCTCCCTCCTGACCTCTGGAAACTTGCTGAGAGAAAACCAGGAATCTAAGTCTGAATGTGAGAAGGAGCCTGGGCAGGAGCCATGAAGGGGGAAAAAATAAAACCGGGGACTGAAAAAACCATGAAGGGAAGATGGGGATCCATGCTGGCTGCATAGGCACAGAGAGAACCCATCTCTATAGCAACCAATAATATAGCCAATATATCAGCAACAATAGAAGCAGGAATTTCTACTGCCTTATAGGGAAGAGGAACAAATTGGTTCGTTTTCCTTAAAAAACAGTGGGACCCTGAAGGAACAGCACTTCCTGGATGTGACAAGGGCACAGAAATCAGCATGGTGGCTCAGATTGGACAGGCAAATTGAAGGCTGGGTAGAAAGCCCTCACAAAAGGAAGAAACCAACATGCCTTACTCCCTGCAGTTACCTGTCTGATACTGGCAGCAAGCAAGAATTGATTTATACTGGAATGGGGAAGCGCATACATTGTCGTAATTGATTTCTCTCTAGTCTTCTACGTGTATTGAGTTGGCAAAGCTTTCAGAGACCTCATCAACTGGAATTTATGTCATGCAGAAGCTAAAATCAATATTTCCAAGACATAGAGACCCTGACGTCCTTCTGACCTCAATTTAAAGCATCGAGGCTTTGATTTTAAATACTGCACTAGTACCCATATCATTCCCTGAGCAATGGAGAGCAGGAGTGACCCTATAAAAGCAGTCTTGGCATTTTGGTGAGCACAGCCTCAGAACTATGCCTGGCAAAACTTCAGGTGGGAAATAGACTTAGGAAATCTTGGCCTAAGACACTTGATATAACTTTAAGCTAAGAGGCCAGACCTGGAGGAATTCTGAGGGAAAGAAGCTGAAATAAAAACTCAGCAAAAAAAAAAATCTGTATTTACCAGAGTCCTAGACTGAATGTGTTCAACAATTCTGGGATCAACAGGAACTCCCACTTCATATGCAGCAGAGACTCATAAAGGATGTCTGTGCAGGAAAGAAGCTGACCTCTGCCTTATTCCCAAATAATGAAAAAAAAATTGTACAGTCTGTTGGTGAGTGAATCTGCAGCAACAGGAGATACTTGTGAGAGGAAACCCTACAGAAGTGAAAACACTGTGCAATTCCGCCTGATCTTTAGAATATATAGGATGCCCACATCTGAGCTTGGAGACATGCCAGGTCAGTAGTTTTTAAAGAAAGATCCACTCCATTTAGAGGATCAGAACCTTTTTCACACAGATGTTTTATTGGAACAGTCTCAGAATTAAAAGGGGTTTAAAGTTCCAAAGAGAGGTGGATCTGTGGAGGCAAGGGTTAAAACCATATATCTTCTAGTCCTCCTGTTCCCTGCACTGCTGTAAAATGAGCACGTGAGTGTATCTTTCTTGTGCAGCTCACAACATACCCCGCGCAAACCTCGCTGCAAAGCGGCCGCATTTTCAAAATGCAAATGGATCGTGTGACAGAGTGCAGGGAGTTAACAGGTGAGCCTGCACCCTGATCACTCTACCACCACATAGTCCAATTCTGTCCGTGCCCCTCCTCCCCCGAAGATTAACCGGGATATTGCAGTTAATTATCTAATCAGGTATGGTGGGGTAGGGGGCTGGGTGAGCTCAGGACTGTTAAGAAAGGCACAGAAAGGGAGAGGAGCAGGGTTGGCTGAGACCAGAGTCAGAGAGATCTCCAGGGAGGGAGGCTTCTCCTCCTCCTGGGCCCTGGGAAAAGGGCTGAAGATACAAGGGATCTGCAAATAGCATTGCTACACAAAACTGTAAAGGTGTTGGTGGAGGGAACATGAATGAACAGCATGCTGTGGAGATCCAGCCAGTGGAGTCTGAGCAAGTTTCTATGGCAAGAAGGCAGGAGAGGACCATGCCCTGCTACAGATTAAATCACATGAGTTTATTGGCAGGGCCGGCTCCAGTGTTTTTGCCGCCCCAAGCGGCGGGGAACAAAAAAAAAAAAAAAGCTGCAATCGGCGGCACTTCAGCAGCAGCTCTACCGCCGCTGCTTCATTCTTCGGTCCTCCAAGAGGGACTGAGGGACCCGCCGCCAAAGAGCCGGACATGCCGCCCCTTCCCCTTGGCTCCCCCAAGCACCTGCTTGCTGCGCTTGTGCCTGGAGCCGGCCCTGTTTATTGGACAAATCCTTGCCCGGCTCTGAGTTAGATCTGAGGGCTTGAGCTTTGCAGGGGCATGTTCTGAGGGGGTAGCTGTTTGCAGCACACCTTTCAGTGAAACGTCATGGTACTAAACTTAGGATAAGTGTATTATACTGGCTTTTCAGGACGTATGCACCCTTCCTAGTGGCAGCACCCTCATCCTGCTTCCACTTTAAAGGTGCAGTTTAAGTGTCTCTCTCTTGCAGGGAGGGTTAATGAGCCATTTATGTTCTCTCTCTCTCTCACCATTCTTTGGCATTATCCTCCGTTTGTTGGCCCCGAAATGGCAAACTTCAGCTTTCCTGTGTCCGGTCTGGCCCCAGCCTATACCCACAAGGCCTTCAATTTCCACAGGAGACATTCCATTAGGAGGGGGAAAGGCTCCTGGTAAGAACTTCAACTTCTTCTGCACATGAACCCCATTTGCCTCCTCCTTCCATTGTACTTCACGTCTTCTGGGCAGGAACTCTAAGCAAGGCCTTAATGATAAGCCTCCAGGCCAGGTTCCCTTTGCACTACAACCCATCATCTCCTGTACAGTCCTATAGATTTTAATGTGTCTGGGAACTCCAAAGTTCAGAGTCATGAGAGCAGAAGCCACCCAAGCAATATGGCAGACTAGATCCCGTACAACTGAATGGGAGGCAGCTGGTGCTGCCAAGGTCTTGGCCTGATAAACTAGCAGTCATCCAAAAAGTGTGGGCATTGTAGCTCTGTAAGACCACGCTACCTGCTCTGCTAATGTGCACAGAGAGCAGTACAGCACACACACTCTCCACTACAAAAAGTACCAAGGAGCAGTTGGTTATTTTCAACCAAGACCTCACTTGTCCCTGCTGTAGGCAAAGACATGAAGGCAGCCTGGCACCAGTGATGCCAATCAGTCCAAGTCAGCTGTAAAAATTGCCCCCAGTCACAAAAACAAACTGTTGCCTTTTCTTCCCATCACCCAAGAGAAATGTGTCAATTCATCTCCATGCTGAAGGGAACAGAGAGAGCACTGGCTATTGCACTGACTAACCCAGGAGGTGAAAAGTATATGAACTAACAGAAAAGGCCTCTAGGCGTGCAATAAATTGATATTTTACTAAATAGAAACTGCAACCAGCATAGGGAAACTCCATTATTTTAATCTCCATGGGAACAAATGAAACTGATGGAGCTATTTGTTGCAAATAATTTATCTGACCAATTGATGTTGTTAAATACATTATTCACAAACCATTTCTTCTCATTGTTTAATCAACTCAGTTGATGGCCAGACAGTCAACAAAAAATGTACTTGACACAAATCTTTTTCTCCCATCAGTGAGATGTCACAAATTATTTGTGAATGTTTCCATTCACTTATCAGGATGGATGCGGTTTGTTTGTTTTAGAAAGGAATACTCCAAAGGAGGGACTGATCCTGCAAACAATTTACCCACTGAGCAATTTTTTCTCACCCATGTAGTCTCACTGGAGTCAGCAGGACTGCTGACATGAAAAGACTCCAAAACATATGTGCAGGCAAGGTGCTTAGTTGTAAAGGACCTGATCCTGATCTCACACTGGTTCCAGCTGCATTGACTTTGTGGGGCTAACTCCTGGTTCACACTGCTGTGAGTGTGGACAGAAAATGTAGGTCAATGTGAATATTACATATTGGATAAGCTCCAGATATTTCCCATTATTATCGTGACATTTCCCTTTCCCTTCTGCTAATGTAAAAACATACATCAGCTGGAGTGTTGGAGGCTTTTGAGGGGGAAGAGCGGGGTTGTTCTCTATCCTAGCATGGGCACGTTCAACTGTTTCTTACCAAATCTTAGATAATTTAGTGCTGGTGAAATGTGTCCATTTGACATCCCTACCAATCAAAGCCCACGAAACAGGTAGCAGCAGGGCAACTGTCCTGTGCGCTCAGCCAATGTGCCTTAAACCAGTAAAAGGCGGCATACAGACCACCTTATTCTGCAGTAAGAGTGGCTTATTTCGATGTAGCTTAATGCAGCAAATAAAATGGATTCAGCTAAACTGAAATAAGCAACTCTTACACAGGGGGTTTGCACTGGTTTATAACAAAATCAGTTTAAAACCCCAATTTAAAGAAGTGCAACTTTTGGGCAACAAAAGGCAAAAAGCAACAAAAATCAATCAACTCCATAAAGAACCACTCTTGGCAGAATGTACAATTCCTTCCATTGGCAACACCAAGTGAAAGGAATTACCCTTTAGCACTTTTACTGCAAATACCCAAGTCCTAAAATGAGTGGGTGGACATAGGAAACACCTGTTTGTGGAGGGGCATATATTTTGCTCTGTAATTAATTGTTCTTCAAAGCTTATGAGAGATGGAGGAAAGCATTTCTTTGCAACAAAAGTCACCTCCTCCCTGAACATGTATAAATGGGTTTGCACTAATAAACTGAAGCAGCATCAGGACAGAGATTTTTTTTTTTTTTACGTTATAGTGTATTTGTTATAGTTTATTTATAGGCAGATCACTTCACTATTTACAGTACATGAGCGTAGAGATTCTACAGTCTTTGTGATGTAAACAAGTAACTCCACAGCATGGGGAGTCTGGAAAAAGAAGCCAGTTCTGAAGTATTTACACAATTTAAAATAGAACTTTTATACCCACCAGATAGATATAGATAATACATTGAGCGATTTGGTTAAATTATCTATGAAACTATAGAATCTGACAATGTAAAAATACAAGAAAACGTTCTCTCGTTTAGACAGTTAAATCACACTAGAAATAAATCTCTTTTTAAAAATAAGAATAAAGGAAAGGCATAAGAATTCATGCCATTTTTTAAGGTTAAAGTATATTACATAAATAAGGACACAACGGAACATAACTGGGAAAGAAATGAAGTGAAATATAAAAAACCTCTACCAATTTAAAACAAAAAATGCAGTCAACTAAAACCTTGATTCTTAATCACAAAGGGATCAATTCTGCTACTTTTACTTACTCCGGGAGTAAGGTGCTACTTACTCAGCATGAGCAGGGTGGCAAAATTGAGCCCTTAGAGTTATTAGCAGTGTCCTTTTTTTTTAAAAAAAAAAGTAGAATTTAGCTTTTATTATAAATAACAAAGCAGATGTGCCCCTTTTTAGGTGAAATTCTTACACCTTTCTCAAGAAATGCATCAATTTAATCCTTCTCGCTCATTCATACACACACGTACACACACCCGATTATTAGATTAACCTTGTTCAGCTCTCTGATAAATAATGCCCCTTGCAGCGCCACCTGGTGTATTGCAACCAGACTTTCTAAGCCACTACCTGATTACAGAATCTACATAGGAAGAGCAATGGAAACCCGAAAGCTTTACTTGGTTCTGTATTGCTCAAGATTGTCAAGGATGGACTATCACGTCAAGAACAAAAGGTTTTAAAGGCTCAGCTACAGATAATGATATATTAAGAATTCAACAGATTTCCCAAAAGAAAATTAGTACAAAAAATAAAGCTGGTTCTGTAAATTTTTACATGGACCAGTACGGAAATCGAATGCGAACACTGCAACATAGGGACTTGAGCTGCTGCTCACACTTTGTGCAGATAATGCAGCTCAAAGTTGCACTGACTAGGAACTGGGGATAGATATTTTCCATGGGCAACATCAGCTCTAAAACCCTGCATTCCCCAGCTGTCCCTCCCCAGTCCAGACATTCAGAAACAATCCTCATCTTGAGAAGTCATGGGAATGCACTAGATTCTGCCACAAAGAACTGTATCTCATGCAAAACAATGAGATTTAATGGGTCAGTGGATAAGAAAAGGTGACTGGGGCGTTATCATTTACTCTGCATGTCAGGTTTTGTACCTGATAGCAAATGGAAACCATCAAGGGATTTTCTGTATATATATATATGTTTAAAAAACTAAATGCCCCTTCCTGATCACCTATTATAACACACTATTTTTACTCCCACCCTCATCCAGAAACTAAATTCTTTCCTTATATAAGTCCCTGCTTCCCTCATAGATGCATGGCTTCTTCCGCACGTTGGCATTATTGCTGGCACTATAGTTATTACTGGGAGCGGGAGAGAGAGATACATGGACCCTGAAAAGCAAATGTGGGAAAAAGTGGGAGTGTCCCTTTAGAATGTGGGACTGTGCACAGAGCAGGGTGGAGAAGACAAGGATGGGTTTCGCTGGGGAGCAGTCCCTTCCTTGGCTGGTGTGCACTGTGTCACTCTCTGTATGGGGAGCATCGGTGAATGTGCCATAGCCTCTGCTCAGATGAATGGTGTGACGCCCACGGAGACTCTCTCCCTCTCTGTACAGTGCTGGCTCCGTGGGACTTAAAGCTATTCCTTTCACACTGCTATTTTCCTCTCCTCGAATGGACGCCACGTTCTCAGAATAACTCTCTCCCATCCCAGGGAAAAGATGTGGCTCCAAATTTAGGGTACAATCCAGCAAGATGGGGAGTGCCCCCAACTCTGGGTGACTTCAGCACCTCCCTGGATTGAGCCTTGATCAGTAGCATACTAAGAATCAAACTGCACTCTTTGATTGCGGCTGGCCTCTGTACAATCATTCCCCTAACAAGGCCAGGAAAGGATCCACACTCCATTGGCAAAGAGCATTCCCATGCAGAACACCGTACTATATAACTCCTCCCCTAGAATCTCCTGCTGCAGAGTGTAGCACTGCAAGCCAACGGGAGCTTAAAAAAACCTCAGTCCAAAGGGAAAAATGTTTACATTAGACCTAGTATGAGTGACATAAACAAAGCGAATATTCATGGCTTTGCTTCTCAGGTGGAACATCCAACCCTCAGCAGCCACTAAGATAAGCCACAGGTACTGGTCTGAGCTAACCTGCGTAAACTGTGCGTACATTCCAAACCACAGCCCCCTCTGGCTTTACATTCAGCAATACTGGCTTCCCTGCATACGTGGTCACCAGCAGCACCAACAGGAGCTCATGGCCCAGCCCAGGCCATAACCATGGGTGTGTGCGTTTGTGCACCTGAGTGCATATTGCATAAGTTCTGGAGACACTTCTTGCAAAAATAGTTTATAGGCTTCAGGCAACACGAAGACCACTTATTGCATCTCTTCCTATCCTAGGATTGCAGTACTGATTGGCCCTGTGCATCACGGGATCTTCCTTCCTCTTCAAGAGTATCTCATTTGATGCGCTGACGTTCTGCAACTGTCATTGGCCAACACAGGAAGTCCCGCCTCATGAAAGCAATATGAGATTTAAAACTGGGTGTACTGAAATCAAAGTTTGTGAAGCGAGTGAGTGATTCACACTGAAGGAGGCTCCTTCCAGGTACCAGGAAGTTCTCCTTATAGCTGCATTCAACCCTTTCACATTCTTAAAGTTTGATGCATTTTCCATCTCTGACCAAAGCCAGCGTTGTGGGCTTTGATTCATCCTTGTCTTGAGCAAGGAGATGGAAGAATTACACGTATCGGTTTTGATTGATCGTTTTCTGAAAAACATCAGCACAGCACAGGACAGTACTACTCACCCTAAATGTGTCGCTATATACATTCTACAGTAAGCTCTATAGCAATCACATGTAAACATCATTGTTGTGAGGAAATACTAGGACAGAAAAAAGGCAAAGCTACAATGAGGCGATTGCCAATAGCAAATGCTCAGTCCAGATCAGAGTTACTTGTGTCATTTAGATTGGGATGAGGAGCACAGGAAAAGCCCATAACTCTGTTTTACAGTAGGGACGCAATCGGGTAACTACTCTGGAACAAGACTGAAATAGCATGAGGAATATGCCATGTAAGCGCTCAGTAATTAACCCATTAACGAAGGTTTGGGGAAGTGTAGTTCAAATCACCAGGTAGCTCAGAGGTAATTATCATGTAACTGGATATTTTTAGAACCCTGAGCTCCACGTTATAAGACAACTAATCAGATAATTGTCCTGGGGTCACACAGATCCAGATTCTAGCACCCTTCCCCCTTTGAATAGTATCTTACACCACAAGCGATACCATTGGTGTCAATGGAGCACAGTACAATTCAGCATGAATTAGGGTCTTAGAATCTAGTCCCGTGTAATTACTGAGTTTTTGGTCATGTGTGCCCCATACGATGAAGTAATACCATTACAGTATGTCAATGCCATGTACTAGGGGAGACCTTAAGGGAATCTAATCTATCTATTGGCAGAATTTAAGGCTATTATTCTATCTACAGGGGATGGCTCAATCCCTGCGGTCTCACCTGTGTGTGAAAAACAAACTGAAAACTGGAGGAAGTTTGTGGCGTCAGCAAGGTTGTTTGGTCCCCACTGTTAAACATTGTGTCTTGCTTGTTTTTTCCCTGACTGCCCTGTCTCTCCCCGGCTCAGATGTGGAATGGCTTTAAAGTTTGCAGGTCAACTCTACAGTGAAGCTGCTGACCATACTGACCGTGTGCCTTAACCCCCGCCCTGCTGACTGGCTTTGCAAGGACCCCCGTGATTGGGGATCTCTGGGAACCAGTGAGAAGCAGGCCAGGGTTAGTGCTACCCAGCAGGCACTGAGGTGACAGCAGCAGGCAAACACCCACCAGGGCCGCAGTGCCTCCATCACTGGCGCTCTGCTAGTCAGGAGCCTGGGGAAAGGAGGAGCACTGGAGAGACTGTGATAGCCAAGAGGGGTCAATAGGGAGATCAGGTTTGCTAACTTCCTAGTGGGACTGGGTAGGTCTATGGCTTATCAGACACCACTCAAAGGAAGGGTAGCATGCTGCGTAGGGCAGAGATGTTCAGCTTAGCTGCCATGCCCTCTAGCTGCCAGTCTGAGCGAAAGGAGAATTTTCTCACCCAGTTCCCCTGCATGTTGTGGAAGTAGCTGTGCACGACGCACTCAGCAAGTCGCTTTGCTCCAGCTGAGCCAGCCAACGGATGGAGCTGGGGAGGGCCCAGCAGCATCACACAGAGGCTTTAGCTGATCAACTAAGTGGAGATGTGATCCTCACCTACTGCCGAGAAATGCGCCTGCCTGCGTATGGGGGGATGAACAGGGATGGTTCTTTGGGGGCTTTTAGCATTCACTCTCTCCCAGGCTCTCAAGGCAGGACAGCAGCTTCACTGGGTGGTGCCTGATTCCATCACCAAAGTGGCCTGCAGCGATTAACTCCTATAGTGCCCAATTTGATAGTGTCTTAACACTACATCCTTATAACTCCCCTTCCCCCGGTCCCACAAAGCTGCACCACTATACAACAGCACCAGCTCCGGACCAGCCAGTGCCAAACCACTAAACTCATCGCTTACCAGCATGTTCAGTCTCAGGCAGCCCGAGACTGACAGCTGGAGACCCAGGACTTCCAGCCACGCAAGCAGGAAGAATGGCTTTTCCAACACACTGGAGTGCCAAACTCCAACCCTATCCTGTTCCAGTTCACCAGGGGCTGGGGCCCGGGCTGGCTCACTCCACAGCTGAAGGGGCAAACTCTGGTCTGGTGATTAATCCAGAACGCCCTCCTGGACTGACCCTCATCTGCTCAGTGGCTAGTGCCTCATTACAGTGCATAGTTAAAAATCAAGGAAGCGATACAATAAATCTGAATTACAGTACATCTGAGCCATAAATACATTTTTAAGTATATACTTTTTTCTTCTATTAAAAATTAGTTTATAGTCCTGATTCTATACACAATTAACAGTTTCATCATCACACACTACAGACAAAAAAATGTTATGGTGAACACAGCTGCAACTCCACTCCGGGTGCCTGGGTGGATGTTGGGGGACCTGGGGAAGGCGGGGGGAAGAGAAGGCTCACTCCAAAACAACCAGTCAGAAGCAAGGATACTAATGTGTGGCAGTGGAACATCAACACCATGGGGACTCACAGACAGAAGCAGCTTTGTTCAATGTAAACATCAATTTAAAGGGACAGCAGTCTCTCTCAATCTCTCTCTCTCTCTCTCTTTTTTCATATACTTAATAATTTCTTCGAAAACGTAAACATATTGGAAGTGCCTTGACTGAGGTATTGAGGTGTTCCTCCAAGGTTAAGGCTGTTATCGATGCAGGCTTCGCTGGGCCTCCTGCAGCAAGCTGTCAAAATCCATGGTCTCGTACTTGCTTTTCACTGGAGCCGGGGAGGACTCCTCCACATTGGAATCTGGGAAAGGCAGGGACAGAGTATGAGATAGTCAGGGGTGCAGGACATCTGCCAGGGTCACAAAGCACTGACATCCTGCTTCTCTTTGAAGATCAGTATAGCTACTTAATTGTACGTAAGACTTATAAAGCACTTCACATGGGTGGGCTAATTAATCTTAATTAATCTGCACTCTCCCCCATAAGGCAGGAATTGTCCCCATTTAACAAACAGGGAAACCGAGGCACAGAGCGGTGTTCTGACTTGCTCATTCTCACATTATTATTATGATGTATTAGAGTAGGACCTAGAGGCCTCAGCCACTGGGGCCTTTTGTGCTAGGTATTTGTACAAACACATAGTGAGAGACAGTTCCTGCAGCAAAAAGCTTACAGTTTAGATAGGACAGACAAAGGTTGAGAGGGAAAACAGGTGAAGTGATTTGACCAAGTTCACATAGCCAGTCAGTGGCATAGTCAGGAACAGAACCAAGCTCTCCTGAGGCACAGTCACTGCCCCACCCACTAGATCAAACTGGCTCCCAGTGAATTAGTAGCAGCAGCTGGATAGAACTCAGGAATTCCAGGGTTCTAGTCGAATAATCATCAGTCCGTGCTGCCGCCTCAAAAAAGTTGGTTTGGGTTTTCTGTTTAATTAGATGTAAATTAGACTGTGACTCTCACTCCCAACAGCAATCTGACCAGCCGCTCCCCATCTGACTGAGCACCCTAACAAATCTGGCAGTAGATGAACTCACTTTCTCTTAGCTCTAACCCAGTGGAGTGTGCAATGTACCCCCCGTCTCAGAGAAAAGCCTTCTCTTTTCAACAGAGCAGAGAGGGATTTCTCCATGAAAATCCTGGGCAATTACTTGTTTTCTGTTGTAGGCAGAGCTGGTAGCAGAGTCTATAGTTAAGATTGCTCAGTGCTTCCCATTAAACTGTTTCCAGTTGATTCTAACTTTGCCAAACTTTAGTCTGAAATTTCCCATGCTGGGCATCTGACTCAAGCTAAATTTTTCGGAAAAGTTTCAGCTAAAACAATCCAGCTATTTCTGAGAATGAGACTCAGGAAAAAATACATTGTTTTGCCCAGGTTAAAAAAAATTCTTACGGCTGATTCATTAAGAAGCTCTCACAGCTCCCTGAATTTTGGCAGGGGAGTTACCCTGGGTCAGGGCCATGCCTTTCCCCATCCCTATGGAAATGTGCCCAAATTCAGGCAAGGTCTGAGCCTCTGAAAAATTTCAGTTCAGACATGATCAGTACAGATTGGTTAGAGTCTGGCAGCTAAGTTCTCTGAAGATTCCATCTGCACTGAGTATCTCTGTCCCCTCGCGGCTCCTCTGTGCCAACCGGCCTGACGGAGCATGCTCCAGCTCAGCGATGGAGGGGCTGAACAGGGCTTTCCTGACAATTGCTCATCCTGGCTGCTACAGGAAACAATTGCTCCTCTGTGGCGCCAGGCGACTGAAACTAAGAGAAGGGAAACTCTCCAGTGCAGCATGGAGGAGAAGGAAGAAGCCACCTGACTCGAATGGGAGAGGGGAAAACGGTGGAATAAGAGAAGAGGGGACCGGGAGAGGCTGGGGCAGGATAGAGGCAGAAGGGTCTGTAACCACTAGAACACACTCCCCTATAGAACCTGGACAACCCAGGATTCCTGTGTCTCAACATTCCTTTGCTGCTAGCAAATTGCTGTGAAACCCACTGGCAAAGTGCATGGGTATTGGCAGGCCCACAGGGATGTTAATAGCCTTCTACTGCTACCAGTTATTCCATTAACCTTAGTGATGGAGGACTGTGCTAGGCATCTAAAGCTCCAAACCTCGCTGATGACCCATATGGGGTTCAATATGTCCACAGGATGAAGTTTGTTTTTTAATTTTTTTTTAATCAATATAGGAAATTACTTAAAAAAACCCAAACACCCTACATTAAAAGAACATTGAGGTTGCAAAGCCAAGCTCTCAGAAGTTAGGAAAGGCCAGAATTAAAGTTGCCCATGCCCCCTTAATTCAGTCCACTCTTGTGTATGCCTTATAATAAAATCATTAATTACATGATTACGTACTATTTTTTGCACAAGAGCCCTGCATCATTCAGTTCACGGGACGGACGGTGGTCACGGGCGAATGAGGCTGTTGTTTACAGCAGGGTTTCTCAACCCATGAGTCGCAACTCAAAATGGGGTCACCAGGACGTTTTAAAGGGCTGTGTGGCCACTCCAGAGGCTCTGGTCCCGTAGGGCTGGCTTGGCTCAGCTACCTGCTCTGGACGTTTCAACCTCCAGGGTCATAGTGCCGCTCAGGTTTGGCCCAGTTGTCTCTCTGTCATGATGATGGGGGGCCAGCCAGGCCAAATTTGTGGGGTGAATGCAGGGCGGGCTTTGCAGTGCCCCCCAGGGCCTCCCTCCCCCTGCAGCAGCAGTACCCAACCTCTCCCCCAACCTTTTTACTGAGTCTCAGCAGGCCATTAACATTTACAAATGGTTCCTGAGCCCCAGCAGGTTGAGAACCTCTGGCCTACAGGACCCCTGTGTCACTCAGTACGGAAGTTGGAAGGTGTGCAGTGACTGAGGCAGGGGACAGAAGGAAGAGACTGGATGGTCTCATGATTAAAGCAGCTGAATGCTGGCCTAGAGAACTGGATTCTATCCCTTCCTCTGCCACAGAGTTCCTGTATGATGTGAGCAAGTCACATACACCAATATTTTCATAAATGGCCACTGTGTGCTCCTCATTTTCTGGGGGCTGGACTTGATACCCTGGGGTCTGATTTACAGAAATCCTGAGCACTCACAGCAGCAACTCAGGTCAAGGGGAGCTCTCCTCTGGACCTCTACAGTGCTCTACACGCTAAGTGCTCTGAAAACTCAGGCTCTGGGCATCTCAAGCCCAAATTAATCGACACTTTGACAGTTTTGGCTTTAATCTCTGTGCCTCAGTTCCCCACGTAGCAATGCCTCCCGGCCCCTCCCCTCACAGGGGGGCTGTGAAAAAATGCATTAAAATTTGTGATGCACTCCACTACTATAGTGATAAGAACCACAGAAATGCCATGGGGATCTTAATAATTCTGTATCCATGCGGAGTTCAAACGGTGTGCACTAAATAAGACTGGGGCCCATACGCTGAATGAAGAGGATAAAAAGAAATATTGAAGAACTACTCATTCACCGAATGAGGCAGGGATCCTGTGGTGAAAATAGTCTGTGATCATGTAATTAAAGATTGTATCATAAGTCGTACACACCAGGGGGCTCAACTAATTTTTGAGTGACTGGCTTTGCAACCTTAATGCTCTTTCAACAACTTTTTGGTTTGGGTTTTTTTGGATTAAACATACACATAAAGTGTGTGGAATCTGGCAGCAAAATGGTTGGTCTGGAACACCTTGAATCAGACATTGCCAGAAGCATCACACAATCATCGGATGGGGGAGTTTCCAGAGAGAATTTTTCCATAAAGACTCAGTTGCTACCTATAACTTTGAAAGATGTCAAGTATCAGAGGGGTAGCCGTGTTAGTCTGAATCTGTAAAAAGCAACGGAGGGTCCTGTGGCACCTTTAAGACTAACAGAAGTATTGGGAGCATAAGCTTTTGTGGGTAAGAACCTCACTTCTTCAGATGCAAGTGAGGTTCTTACCCATGAAAGCTTATGCTCCCAATACTTCTGTTAGTCTTAAAGGTGCCACAGGACCCTCTGTTGCTTTTGAAAGATGTGTGATCTAGTGGTTAGTTCCTGGGACTAAGGTTCAGTAGTTCCTGTTTCTGATTCTGACTCTACTACGGACTAACTCTGTGTCCTCGGGCAGGTCATTTTGCCTCTCTGTGCCTCAGTTTCCCAGTATGTGAAACTGGGCTAATAACTATTCACGTCACATGGGAGTTGTGAGGCTTTAATTAATGTCTGTAAAGTGGTTTAAGGTCCCGGGATGAAATGCGTTGGAAAGTGCAATGTGTTATTATAGTTATGCCATAATAATTTGGCCACTCTTCACAAAGCAGCTCCCTGGGAAAGCCCTTTCCACAGGCGTATGTGTCTATCTATTCCTGCCACTTTTCCCTGCTGGCTGCCACGGACTGGCCTGCAGCTCTGCGGCACTCAGCAGGAGCAGCTGAAGTGTGGGCTATGGGGAACCTTATTTTTTCCTCCACTCTGAAGACTAAATGCTTCCCCCCGGCTAGCTTGGGAAAGGCATGCCTTGCAGCCCTGCTGCTGCACTTCCCCTTGTCCTCCCTGCCGTTCAGAGATTTCCCAGCGCTGCTGCACCTCCAAGCTGTGGCAATTAAATGACCCCCTGTGGCACATTACTAAAGGAAACTCCCGGTCAAGGAGAAGTTTGACTGGGGCAACGAATCCAGACCCACGAGGGTTTAATGGGCAAGGCAGGCGCCTCCCAGGTGACTTCACCAGGGGACACTGAGCTGGAGAGCTGCAGCGCCCCGTTTGAGAGGTTTGGGCCTCAGCATTCACAAAGGGTCATAAAAACTCCCTCTGCCCTAAGGAAATGGGAGCCTGGCTCAGCAGTGGGGCCCGCCTGCTTTCTCACCCAAGTCAGTGTATCTGGTCCACAAGTTGCCGAGGCCACCGTAGCTCAGCTGGAACCAGGGCTCGTTCCTCTTCCTCAGTGAGGCGCCATTCTTCAGCGATAAGGCGGCGTGTTCCGAACACCGGTAGGTGATGAAGCCATATTTATCCCCCCTGAGCAGCCAAAGAGAGGAGTCAAGAGGTGACTGACCAGGGGGAGGGATGTGATGAGCCTTATCTCCTAAGGGGCTGAGAGCCACATACCGTGTAGCTTGGTTTACGGAGGGCACATGCAGGAATCATACAGTGCATCTCACTTGCACCTGTGGTATCTTAACAGTTCTACAGGCCTCCCACACCCACCGTGGCCCAAGGGGGAATTTACAGACAACTCTGCTTAACCTTGTGAGCCCTGGGATGCGAAGTACACCCAAGGGACTGTGCTGTTTTAATCCCCATTCATCCTATTAAAATATGAGGATGAGTCAGCCAGCCGTGCGGCCTACGTCCGAAAAGCCCTAAGAGCATTCCCACTGCTTTGCCTGGTGTGGGCCTGAGCTCGTGCCGACACACCTGTTATTCCTGGTCAGAACCCGACACTCGACGATCTCCCCAAACACTTCGAAGCGTTTCTTCAGTTCACTGGAGCTCATGCTGCTGGAGAGGTTTCTGATGTACACCACCCGGCCTTCACCCTGCACAAGCACAACCAATGCAGCTCAGGCCCACCCCCTTACCAGGCCTCCCTGCTGCTCCCCTGGCATTACCCATTGGGGAATCCCATTGCTGGACAATGCCCCCAAGTCTCTGAGCACATGCAATGCAAAGATCTGGCCCCTCTGCGTAAACAGCTCTCTGAGGAGCCTCAAACAGCTGATTTCTTTTCATGCACATTTTCTTTCCTTTATCCTTCTATTGCATCCTTTCAGCCTTTGCAGCGTTCTCCTTGTGGAAGTGTAACTGTAAGAATATTATTGAGAATTCCTGTCTGTGGAACTCAGCTTGTGCTGAGGAAAAATGCCAGAGATGTGTGAGGGTGTATGGGGGTGTACAAGGCAATACAGAAGAGCAATAAATTACTACCACTACAGACACACAGGCTTTCTATGTATATCTGTTGCTTTTTATATGCAGTGAGGCTCAGCTCAATAATCTCTTAGCAATTCCAAGTATTCCCCAAGTTCCCAACCCTAATTGCTAACTCGGAGTGCACTGAAGCTGTGGACGTAAGGTGCTCTGAATTCCTCCAGTGCCAGGAATTCTGTATATTGCCAGTGTCAATTGCTTGCTCTTTATCTTTTCCCCATGCCCTTGTTCAAAATTGACCCCACCCCCAGGAATGCCAGAGCCAGGGCCAATACACTCCACCGTCTCCTTTCTGGAGTGGGAGATGAATTGAGGGGCCGTGAATTGCTTTGTCCCAAGATTTAAATGGGCTTCAGCAGGATGAAGCCATCTGCTCCCACTGGAAGTCCCGCTGCTTCTGCCGAGTTCAGCACTCCACCCCGCCCCGCCCCCCCAAGCCTGCAGGTCACTTACAATGGCCTTGTCACGTCTCTTCTCAATCTGGTCCTGGCTCGCGTTTCCCCCTTGACACTGCTTGCTGTATTCACATCTGTGTGTAAGCAAGCAAGAGAGAGGAGATCAGTGCAGAGCAGGGATCCTGCAGGGGGAGCTTTGGCAGTCAAAAGGAAGTGGAGGCACAATCAAGTTGACGTGTCTGGCACAAGCTTTTAAAAAATCTCTAACTCAGGAGACTCCTGGTGAGCAGGCTCCACTGATGCTGGGTGTGGATCCTCCAGAGAACAGCCTGGCTTCCCAAACCAAACCAAGCCTCTTTAGGCCTGGTTCCGGGACTTAAGCCGCCAGGGAAATCATTCTTTACAGATACTTGATGTGGCTCCCTATCTCCTCCTGCCTTCTTGTAGCTCTCCCCTTCCCAAGGAGCTCCTGGCTTCTCCCCAATTCTGGCTGTGATCTTCCTCCTTGTGCCACCAGAGAAACCCACCCTCAGACAAGTCAAGCATTGCCTGACTGACCAGTGTCAAGCAGCCACCGGTGTATTATGACTTACTTTTAATGAACTAAAATAAATAATGTTGGACTCAGTACACGGAGGCAATTTCATCAGAACTCTCCCCTGTTGGGCTGGACGGTTGGAAGGGCCTCAGATCGATATGAAGTGCATGCCATGCGCAGACTAGGTGATCTGCACACCCATGTTCTGTGGCAGAGGCGCCAGCTTTGTGATTTGCCGGCGGGTGCTCGACCACCGCTCCACCCCTTTCCCCAAGACCCCACCTCTGCCCTGCGTCTTCCTACCCCTGCTCTGCTTTTTCCCGTGCCCACTCCATCCCCGTTCCGCCCCCTCCACTGAATGCACCCCACTCCCACTCTTTCCCCTCCCCACCAGCGCCTCCTGCACGCCGCTGCACAGCTGATCGTGGCAGGCGGGAGGCGCTGGAAGGGAGAGGGAGGAGCTGATCGCCAGGGCCTACTGGCGGGCGGGAGGCACTGTGGGGGAGGGGGGAGAAGCTGATCCGCGGGGCTGCTGGTGGGTGCCGGAGCACCCAGAGAGTCGGCGCCTATGCTCTGTGGAGGTGTTCAGTGTTAACTCTGCACTGTTCAGTGTGTCAGGTCTGACACCTGATGCTTAACACCAGAGTGGACCTTTGGGGTTGAATGCTTGGATGTATCCCTGGGAATGGGGGGGACAACCTCGGCTTCGCTTTGGGGTCCGTGTGTTCATCACATTGACACAAGAACATCACTTGGCACCGTCTCTAGCACCGGCTTTTTGTCTTGCCATCTCACAGTGCTTCACCGAGGAAAGCAAATTTATCCTCATTTGACAGATGGGGAAAATGAGGCCCAGAGAGATGGAGAAATGACTTGCTCAAGGTCACACAAGGATTTGGTGGCAGAGCCCAGGCCAGGGCTCTGTTCACCTGCCTCTCTTATACCCCCAGTATAAACCCCCAAGAAATTCTTTTGCTTGAGATGTGCTTGCAGGCTGGGACTCATCAGTCCCACCCTTCCCCTCCTGCCAGCCGCCCAACTATACCTGAAAGTCCGTCTGTTTGCTGGAGACCTGGACCTGCAGCATGAAGACCCAGAACTGGATCTGCTCCGGGAACAGTGGTGCAAACTGGACCTGGCAAGTGGGTTCCTGCGCAATGGACGCTCGCAATGTTCTTCCTCTTCCTCCTCCTCCACGGGCGAGCTGCTCTCACTGCAGCTATCTTCGAAGACAGTGTCATACTCGGGGGTCTTGCAGAAGGCTGTGTCCTCGTCTTCAAGGGCGCTATCCAGGAAGCCGAAGTGCTTGGTTAAGCTGGCTCTGATCTCCTGGTCTCTGAGCTGTTTGCTGCACTCCTTCCACAGGGCCTCACCCTTCCCTGACCCCTGATAGTGTGCATCCGGCACTCTTCGCTTGTGCTCACCCTCCACGTGGCTCTGGGGCTCCCAGGATTTCAACACTTTCCTCTGGAGCGTGGCCTCGGGTTTCAGCACCTGGCAGTAGTCGTGGTCCCCGAAAGAGCGAGAAAATGGCCGCTTCAGCAGCCCCTGCTGCTCCGAGGAGGAAGGGCGCACGGCAGCTCGGCTCAGGTGTGCGTAAAGCTCTGTTCGCTCTGGGTGCTTCTTCATGAGTTTCCTGGAGGCTGCCACATCGACTGCCACTGCTGAGGTTCTTGGCCCTGGGATGGAGGAGGTGATGGTGGCTTCCTCCTTCGCTGACCCATGGGGAATGTCCGGCTTATACAGGTCCTCCTCAGCAGGCTTGTACGGCGGAGTGGTAGGCGGTGTGAGACCTTGACCCCCCCACATAACAAACCACAAGAGTGAAACTCTTTGAGCAGAGCTTTCCCACTATTACCACAACTGGTCATGGCAGGAGGAGCTAGGTCTGGGTGATGCTATGGAGAGCCATCAATCCTCTACTCTGTGGAGAGGGGCTCCCTGCTAGTTACTGCTGGCCTCCTGTCTTCAGAAGGGGGTCATTGCAACACCACAGTGGTTTGCAGCTAGAGGGGCCCACAGGATCCCCTTCCTACCTCCTCCTCAAAACACATTGGTGAGAAAGGTCTTTGACTGGATTGTCAAAGGAGCTGGGCACCCATGTGGCAGCTGAGGTCAGCAGGCACGCTGCACCTCTGAAAATTAGCCCCTACGCTTGTTACAGCATACATTTAGCCTGTAGTTGTTGCGTATCATTACATCTAGATAGCCAAGCAGATTTGGACCTGGGCAGTGCTTGGAAGGGAGACCTCCCTGGCAAATGCCCTCAACAGCAGACCAGTTGTGAGCCCAGTTCACATAGTCCTTGTCAATCCTTTAGCAATTTTTGGAAAAGCAAGGATTTGGGGCCTAATCCAACCCCCCCTAAAGTCAGTGGAAATGCTCCCATTAACAGCTAACTTTATCCTTGGGGTTCTGCCCAAATTCAAGTGGAGAATGTACAATTTGGCTCCTTATATTTTCCATAGTTTCAGTTCAATACAGGATTCCTCCTCACTTCCTGGATGGATCTGTTGTGCGGTGTTGCTGTGCACCGTTGAACAGCTACTATGTTCCACCCCAGAGGTGGTTGCATTTCAGTGGTATCTGAATTGCTTAAATGAGTAGTTGTAAAGTGCTGAGGGATCCTTTCAGATGAAAGGCACTATAGAAATGTAGATTTTTATTACTAAAATCCATTATATTTACACACATTATATTTATACTAATTCCTCAGATTACCACAACCCCCACCACATCTAGAAGCGGTTAGCGCCAGACTATTTCACACTGCATTTTTGGTATTGTTTCCCCTCACCTTCCAACGTACACAGAGAGAATCCCAACAACAAAGGAAGGGAGCACTGCCTCTTTACATGAGTGGCTTACCTGCTGTCCCACACAGCTCTACAGTCAGCACCTGCTCAAAGTTCCTCTTCCCAAATGAAGGATCACTGGAGAGGAGAAGAACATTAGAGGAGCAGGGAGGTGTTTATATGACCATCAGAGACTGAGAGTACTGCTGAAAGAGCAGCACAGAGACCACAACCAAAGGGGGAACAGGAAGAGGAGAGGTCACCCATACAGGATGTGTACTGTGTCCCTCTCCGACTCTCTGTGGCATCAGGGCTAGTACATGATGGAGTGGGGGGAGGGGGTCAAAATCCAAGCTTCTGAAGCATTTCCATTTTCCCTCCCAGCTGAAGCAGAGGAACAGGCAGCTAGAGAGTCACTCCAGCAGAAATGGATCCCTCACAGCCAGAGCTCCAATTCCTTATTTCCAGGGAAAGGAGCCAAAGAAGTGCCCCCACTATCTTCTCTCCAGCATATGGCACTTCTAAGGCTTTCAGCAGAGAAATCCATAGGCATAACCTGCCCTGAATTTGAGGGCCTGGAGCTATGCTATCACTTGCATTTAGGATCCCAGTTCAAGACACTATGCTTCAAACACATGCCACAGCTAGTCAAATGTCCCCTCCCTGCTGCACGTCCTCTTTGCCTGGTTGGTAACAGTCCTGAAGTTTTGCCTGGCTGGCTATTTTAACATTGCAATTTAAAATGCGTGTCCACCCAGGCAAAACTACAGGCCATCTGGCAGTCATGCTGGCCCAGACTGCCGCCGGGTTGGGTTTAAATTGCTGGTAAGTATTTTGTTTTACACTTACGTTTGTGCCAAGGACAGCGTGAGACACGTGGGTGTTTCTGAAAGACACGGAGAGAAGCAGAATTACTGAACATGCTGCATTCCCTTCAGACTGATTGATTGCATCACACCCAGAAAGAGGAGGCAGCGTGGGCTAGCAGATTAGGTGTGGGCTTGGGCACCAGGAGCTCTGAGTTCTGGACCTAGCTTGGTCATGGCTTGCTGTGTGGCCTAGGCAAGTGACTTTGCCTCTCTGTAATTTGGTTTCCCCATCTACCAAACTGGATAATACCTGCCTACGTTGTGAGGGTTAATCACATAATGTTTGTAAAGCGCTTTCAACACGCACATGCTAAGGTGCTGCTAATAATTAATAGTATTCCAAGGGGCTCCAGGGGGAGCTCCGGCCCGCTCCTCAGCTGGAGGGGTAGTATTCTATAGGATGAGAAAATGGGGAGATCCTTCGTGGGTGGTTTTGCAGTGATTCACTCAGTAGACAGTGTCTTTGGATGAACACATACTACTTGACACTTATTTTGTGCTTTCCAGCCATAGATCTCAACGTACTTCACAAAGGAGGAGCTGTGTCCTTACCCCATTTTAAAGATGGAGAAACTGAGGCACAGAGAGGAGAAGCAGCTTGCCCAAGGTCACAGTGACCCAATGGCAGAGCTGGTCTCCCAGCACTCGCCCTGCCCACTGGACTATGCACCCCACAAGTTACACAGAAAAAACCCAACAGCACTGGAGAAGTTTGGTGTTTGCCCCACTGGCTATGGGGTCTGCAGTGCTCGGCCATTCATGGGCACATGCACAAATGTTTCCTACGTCAGCCAGGCAGCAGCACTGCTACAGTGACTCACTGCCCAGCGAGCGCACTGGATCTGACATGCAGGGATAGTGCTTAGAACACCGCAGACCAGCTCAGCCTCTGCTAAGCCCCTCATGCACTGGCAGCCTGGGAAGAACGGAGTCAGCTGGGGTTCCTTTGAGCATTAGTTTTGGCAATGCCAGGTCAATGCTGGGGTTAATTCACTTCTAGGCCCCTGCACACTCTCTCCTCCTTACCTGTTTCATGCAACGGGGTGCAGTGCTGGCTCTCATCCACCTCACATCCTTCCCCCTCAACCGGGCTCCCCAGCAGGAGGGTCTGGGTCTCTGGGTGGTTTTGACATCTGCTGTCCCCCTCGTCTGTGCCACCCACCTCCACCTCTGCCGCTGGCTCTTCTGCATCCAAGTTCTCCAGGGCTGGGCACAATGCGGGCTCCCGGGAGGCGAGAGCATCCTTCGCCCGGCTCTCTGCTGCCTCTCTGGGGACAGATGGCTCTGGGGGAGGCTCATCAAGAAATGACAGCCAGTGGCCAAGCTCAGGATTGAGTCTCTTGGAGCGCCGGACAGCATAAATAGTGCTCTCCTGCTTCCGTCCCACTTTCCCTGAGGTTTGCTGGGCTGGGAGAGCCACATGATTCCCAGTGGCATCCTCTGGGCTGCTGGTCTCTCTCCTGGCTTCGGACTCGGCCTTGGGGCTTTGCCTTAGCTCTGCTTTCTCCAGAGGCATTTTGGCTCTGGACTGATATTTCCCAGGAGAGCCCTCAGCCTCCTGAGCAGATGCTCCAGGAGACTTGGAGCCATGAGGCCTGACCAAGGAAGCGTACACGGGTTTGGCCAATCTGTACGGCTTGCTCACATCACACAGCAGGTCCCGGGCCAGTAGCTCCTTCAGGATGGAGAACTCAGGCCATTTGGCTCTAGGCTTCTTGCAGCTGGCTGTTGTTTGCAAGGTGCAGGCTGTCCGGCTCTCCTGGCTGCAAAGGGGAGGTATCTGCAAAGGGCAGTCTGGCTTTGCTCTCTTGTAAGGGCTGTTACAGTGCTGGTGCTTCACATCTGCAGGGTCTCTGAGAGGCAGCTTCCTCGGAGGAAGGCAGTAGGTATGCATGTAGCGGATGAGCTTCACCACGGTGTGCATGGCCTTCTCGCTGGCCAATTGATCGCTGGTGCCGTCCTTGGAGGAGCGAGGAGTCACCGGGACCTCACTGGAGCTCAGCGAGTCTTCGCTCGAGTCGCTGTCGTCTCCACTGTGCGCAGAGTGACTCAGAGGGGAGCGGCTGCTGCTGCCTTGGTGCTCGTCCGGCGGCCAGGTGGCTTTGGTCTGTGGGCAGCGTGTGGTGGAGGTGAGGTGCTTGTGCAGCTCTGTGCAGCTCCGACTCTGAGCTTGGAGAGAGCTCAACTTTCTGTCCCGGGGACCCTCCGCCTTCAGAGACAGAAGAGAGATGCCCCAGTGAGAACAGACTCAGCCCCCAAGCCCTAAAATGAGGCTGTTTAACTATGGCACCACAAGACTCCCCACCTGCAGAAATACACTCTGTGGGAGCAACAAACCCACTAGGGACACGTGTGCCACGTCCAGTTATTTCACTGAACAATGCTATGGGGGAAATAGACCCTGGGCCCGTTTTCTCACCCAGCGGAGTAAGGAAGTGGGCCCTCTCTGGGGAGCAGAGCCTGTTTCTGAGCCCTCGGTGTGATGAGCCACTGTTTGCACTGCCTGGTTACATGGAAAGAGCAGTTGCTTCACTGAACGTCTTTAGAACCTGTCTAGCACGGAGTGACAGCAGGGACCTCCCTAACGACACAGAGCTGCCAGCCTCGGCTCTCAGCAAAGTCTCCACTGCAGAGACTGGAGCCAGTTCCCATGTTCCCAGATTTAGACAGTATACAACATTTATTAGGACACTTTGAACAATTATAAATAATTAACCTGCGCTGTCCCTGTGATAATGGAAGGGCCGAGGATACTTGGCGCTCCCTGTATTATCCTTGCTCTAAATGCAGTCATTTGCAGTGGCTTCCCATCCCCTCTGCCCCGCTCACACCCAGTCATGCACTGCCATTAGGCAGGCTCCACTCTGCCTGGGTTCACAAGGCCACTTTGAAACAAGGGCTGAGTATTTTTAGTGAGAACAGCTCTCCAGGCCCAGGCCCTTCAGAACATGGTAAGCGCAGAGTTACTAAAGCAGGCTCAGTCATCCCTGCAAAGAATCGGCAAACAATGCAGTGTTTCAGGGTTGGTTTGTTAGCAGTGAAGGAAGGCGCATCCGGCCTTGATAGTCTACTGGGACCTGTCCTCAAGGTGGTTATGGAGATCTCTGCCCTAGGTATGTCTACTTCATCACAGCCAGTTGAGTGGGCCGAATCACAGCTCATTACATCTCAGTGGAGACACGTGAATGTTTAATAGCAATGGTTCCTTCATCTGCTGCCTGGGCCCTTACTGTTGCCGGGTCTGATCCCTGAGCTGAGACCATGGGTCGGTCAAGGCAGCGCAACAAGGACCTTCTCCTAGCCTCTCCTCTTTGGGGAGAGTGGATGAAGGTTGCTTTCCTTCTTTGAAACAGACAGAGATGATGAACAGCCTCTGAGAGGATTATGAGAACTGGCTGCGAACGGATGAGGAAACGGACTTGGCCTAAGAGAGTATGTCTACACTACAGCTGTGAGGCGTGATTTCCAGCCCAGGCAGACAGACTTGCACTAGCTCCACTCGAACTAGTGCACTAAAAATAGCAGCGTGGACGTTGCGGCACCAGCGGCAGTTTGGATTGGTTGCTTGAATCCAAGCCCACCCAACCCCCTGATTCTGAGCTCAGGCAGCCAGCCTGAGCCACCGCCCACGTCACAATTTTTTACCATGCTCGCTCAAGCTGAGCTAGTACAAGTCTGTCTGCCCATGCTGGGAATCACACCTCCCAGCTGCAGTGCGGACACGCCCATAGTGCGTTGGTCGCAATTCATCATGGTCACCCCGCACTAGCCTGCCCATCTTGTAAACCACAGGCTGTTCGTTAGCCAGAGAACTGGGGTGGCTTAGTGTGACGGAACGCACCCCTGTATTCACACTCTGTACACTACTGTAATCATCTTTGTACAAAATATGCCTTGTAAGGTATCATTTGAAAACTAGTAACTTGCTGGTCAATAGTACCATGGTGAAATGTGTGTAGCAATTATATGCAAAGTTATGAGTTCCCCCTGAATGCTGACAGTGGCACAGGTTCAAACTCAGGTAGCCCTGATTAGGCAAAACTTGTCAAGCAGGCCTATCTTAAACAAAGGAATGTGTGTTTATCTCAATTTACATATGAAGTCTTGAGACAGCCAGGAGACCAGGCAAATCTGCAGTTTAGCACAGCCCCTCTCTGGTCTGGACTGCACCCCGGAATGTCATATCTAGTCAGACGCGGGGCAAACCACAGCCTTCTGGAGCGCCTCTCTGGATGAGGGGGCTCCATCTTCACAGCCCCTCCATGCTTGACTTTTTTGTCGAGCTGCCCATCACTGACGTGGTGGTCTCTGTGATCTCAACGCACTGAGCAGCCCGCTCCAAAATTTGTTTCATTCAAGCTGCCCAAGAGCCGGCAGATGGAACTGGCTTTTGGTTACAACTGACCTGGGCTGAATTTGCACCAGCTACCTAGAAGAGAAAGGTGCTGGGATACAGAGCCTACTTCCTGCACCATTCAGGCTCTCTGGATCTCCCTCACCCTGCAGCAGGGCTAGGATGGCAGCTGAACCCCTAAAGCATCCACTTGACTCCAGAGGG
This sequence comes from Emys orbicularis, assembly GCF_028017835.1. Lineage (NCBI taxonomy): Eukaryota > Metazoa > Chordata > Testudines > Emydidae > Emys > Emys orbicularis. The sequence goes on from NC_088690.1 coordinate 91,587,496, forward strand.
GTGACTAGCATCTCTCGTCACCGACTCAGTCCAACCGTAGCGTAGAACAAGAGAGTGACTGAGCCCAACTATGTCTGCAGTGGTGGTGTAGCTGTCAGCCCCAGGATATTTGAGAGACAAGGTGGATGAGGTAATATCTTTTATTGGACCAACTTCTCTTGGTGAGAGAGACGATCTTTCAAGCTACAGCGAGGAAGAGCTCTGTGTAGCTTGAAAGCTTGTCTCGCTCACCAACAGAAGTTGGTCTGATAAAAGATATTACCTCACCCACCTCATCTCTCTGAGCCCAGGTAACACATTCACATGCTGTGGTTGCTCTGCTTGGGCCTCTGAGCAGAGTCAGTTCTCACCCTTCAGTTATGTGGCAGAAAATAGTGCAGGTACTATGGAAACCTATTAGTTACATAGGCAGGTTACATGGAGGCAGTTACATGGATTCCGTCAGACACAGCTGCTCTCTCTCTAGCTGGTGTCTGCGACAACACCAGTGCTTTCTTTTTAGAACAGTCCTTCCCCCATTGCAGCTGATATGGAACAATGCCCTGGCAGATTTTTTCTGCCTTTCCCAGGCAATCTAAGTCCACCTATTTAATGCACTGCACAATTTCCATTATCCGAATGGAAAATCTTTGATGGTGGCTTGTGTTGGATTTCAGAGGATTAGCTTAAATGATTGGTTTGGGCTCTGCAATTTTGCATGCAGCTCTCCCCAGGATAAGTCAACTCAACCAAGAGCAAGATCTACTATAATTTATTGGGAAGGGGGGATTTTATAAATCAGAACTCCAAAGAACTGACTTCAGTGAAACTGTGAGAGGCTTTCACCCTTAGCCCCACTGCAAACAAGCTGCTCCAAATGCACAGATGGGGTAGTTAGGGTCTCTCCAGAATCCCTTCGGGGTTAGACAGTCCACATTGAGACAGACTATTTCCCCATGCACAGCACTTTCCCTTCAGATCGTGACACTCTTGGGCCAAGTCTGTTTTCCACCAGCTTCATCCCCAGGGCTCATTATCCCCCAGTAGCTTCACTCAGAGGCTGTTTATCCCTCCATGGAACCATCATTTGGCTGGCTTGTTTTCTGAGGCCTTGGCTACACTTGCAGCTGTACAGCGCTGTGAGGTAAACCTGTCTTCGTACAGCTGAGTAGGGAAAAGCGCTGCAGTCTGTCCACACTGACAGCTGCCAGCGCAGTGGTGTGGCCACACTTGCAACGTTTGCAGCTGTGTTGGGAGCGGTGCATTATGGGCAGCTATCCCAGCATTCATGTGGCTGCAACGTGCTTTTCAAAACGGGGGGGTGGGGTGGATTGTGACAGGGAGTGTGGGGGGAGAGAGAGTGTTTTTTGGAGCATGTCAGCTCTCTATTTTGCAAGTTCCGAACTCCCGGCCCCCTGCTCATTCATTTACTCACTCAAAGCAAGCTGCAAACTGTTTGCTTTTCTCTGTGGTACGAGCTTTGAAACCGGCACTTCCGCATTCCTGCAGCCGGTCACAACAATGGAGAGGATTGGCCACTTGACAAGGTGATTAGTACAGCGCTGCAAACGTTTACACTCACACCCGTGAGTCGTAGCCACTCCGCTGCAGCTGTTATTCCTCTCGGAGATGTGGAGTACCTGCAGCGGTGTACCCAGGGAGATACAGCACTGTAAGTGCCCTGCCAGTGTGGACGGGGAGTGAGTTACAGCGCTGGGGGAGGCTTTACAGCGCTGTAACTTGCAAGTGTAGCCAAGGCCTGAATGTCAGTCTTGAGATTGGGTGATGAGGAGACGGGCAGGCGGGGGGCATCCCTAGCATTCCCTGCTGGGACGGGGCCATGGCAGCTGGGATGGGAAATACCTTTGTGCAGGGTCGCTGGGGTCTGGATTTTGGGGGGCCCTGGCGTCGTGCACTCCCTTCTCTCTGAGCCTCACAGCTTGGAGGCCCGTGGGACGGAGAAAGAAGCAACTTCTTCAGCTAAAAAAGAGAAGTGTCGAGAAAAAGAATGGGAATTCCAGCACGAACAGCAATTGATTGCGTACTAACCTCTACTGCACACATGTGAGGTGGGTTCAGTGATCTCCAATCGCTGAAGCCAAGAACCACAAACCATTAGTGTGCCTGTATCCGCCTTTGGCTCAGGCTGGGGCTGTCAGCTGTAAGGATCATAGAACCAAGCAGGAAAGAATTTCACACCTCTCTGCATGCTACTTGGCTGCAGGTAAAGAATGTTATAGCCTGTGGAAGTGCTTTATGTCTTCAGAACACTTTACAAGCATTGACACATTGCTGCTCATAACACCCCTGTAGCTATGCAAGATGGGAAAAGGCTGCCCAAAGGGGTGAATTTGCTTGCCCAAAACCACACTGCATTGTACCCCATGGCACCTCCTATTAAAGTCACTAGAACTGCCGGGGCATTTAAATAACCCACCAAAACAATTTTGTCCTTTTCAGATGGTGATTTTAGTTCTATGTATGCATCTGATTTGGGCAGCTCACATGAGTCCCCATGCAAGGGGGACTATTTGGTAGTAACGATCCAAAGGGGTTTGAATTAATCAATTACCTTGCAAAGTGTTTTGAAGATATAAAGCTCTGTGTAAGTGCCAAGTATTTATTGGGGATCTCCCCCAAGGTGACCCTGATGTGAATTCCACTGTAATCCCATCAAGAGGGTCTGGTGACAACAGCTGAGCTGGAATTTCCTTAGATTACACAGCATCATGGCATACTCATTTCTGATCACAGAGTTAGCATAGTCTTCTGTTCAAAACATTTAAAAAAAACATTCCATGTTCCACACGCGTCGTGCTAATGCTGAAGCCTAGATCAATAGCAAGGCGACTGCTTAGGCTCTGTGGGAACGTACAGACGTGCAATATCTAGGGCTTGGTCTTCAAAGATGGCCTGCAAATTTAGAGGCCCCCTTTAAGACCAGGCCCATGACAACGGTTATTGAAGTGGGAGGTTCACACAACAGCGTTTCTGCTCTCTCGGTCGGGTTCTGCAGTGAAATTTCAACAGGGGTTGCCCAGTGGCTTAATTGTGCACTTCCCATTTATAATAAGTGTAAGTGCTTTCCCCCTGCAACGTATACATCCTATATATACACATACACATTGTGTGTGATATATACACCCCCCCACACGCACTGTAGTGTGAAGTGGAAATGCATGCTTTCACCACTAGATGCCGCAATGCACTTTTATATAAACCATGCCTTTCAGTCATTACACAGCGGAGAGGTAGGGGGGTCCCCCCCATGGACGGTGCTCTGGCTGGTGAATGAGCTACAGGCCCAGCTCGGTTATATCAGACCAGCAGGGATGCTCTTATATATGGCCCAGGAAGCCTTGTACCACCTGGTGGCAATGCCGGGGCTCTCCTGCTCAAGCCTTGAGTGAAGCTGGGTTCCAAGGAGCGGTAGGATAAAGCACAGGATTCACAGGAAGGACTTGGAGGTGGCATTGGAACCCAGAAACCTCACAAAGCCACAGAGAGACCTCCTTCAGGGCTGGTGTGTTCAAGGGTTTGCCCAATGGGCACGGGGGACTGCAGGCTACGCAGGCCCAGGCCAACCTCAGAGCGCATGCAGCTCTGGCTGGGAGAGAAAAGATGGGCTGCTCTTTTTGTGGGAAGGGCTGGAGGGGTGGCATCAGCTGTACCCCTCTTTCCTCTTCCCCACTTCCTTGCAGGAACCTAACTTAACGGGAGGTTCTCAAACTGAGGCCACAGATAAGGTGAAAGGGCTAGGATTACAACCAGGCCGGGTCCCCTCTCCCCAGCACAAGCTGAGGAGCGCTGGCCCCTGAACACACACCCTGAAGGTGAGGGAGAAGGGCCAGGCCTATGGGTGGAGATTTGGGGAACAGGGGAAATGGCTGGGAACTGCCCCCAGGTGCTCTAGTGAGATGCAGTGGAATGATGGGGAGCTCTGGGGTGGAGTGGGGGCAGGAATGGGCCACAATGAGACCCCGTTAGCCCAACTATGGTGGGGTTCAGATAAAGTGAGGCCCCAGGCCAAATCCTCCCTGGTTTGGGGGGCTGGAAAACGGATTCTGCCCATCTGCTAACACCCACTGCCCTTTGCACACAGCAGCAATCAGCTTGTTCCCATGAGGATGGTGATGGAGGTGACGGCAATGGCGCGGCACATGTATACGTATACAATACAGGTATATGCTTTGTATCGACGGTTAAGAGTTTTAAGCCTATAATGAAAAGATTCAGACCTTTGCTTCCTATCATACCCATGCAGCCGGCTTATCAGAGGCTCATCCAAATCCACCTTAAACAGTAGGAAGTGGGTTCTTACTAGAGACAGCTCATCAACCTCAGGGGCCAAAGGGGGCCCCCCCGGGGTGGGGGCGACTGGTTTGGGGGGAGGGGCTGGCGAGGCACAGGTGTGGTTGGGCGCATCCCTTTCTTCCATAGTGCGGAAGGCAGCCAGGCCCATGTCATCTTCCTGTATTTCATCCAGGGTTTCGGTGAGGGCTGCCAGCAGGGCTTCATTCTCACTGTCTATTATCTGAAAAGCAAGAGAGATTTGCACAGAGCAGTGAGCGCCAGCCGACATTTCCATTGCAGGCTACCTCTAGGGGGTGTAACTACAGTTCCCACAAGCTGCCCCACCATATTATTTAAAGGGGACCTCATTCTTCCATCTAGGGCAGGGGTCAGCAATCTTTCAGAAGTGGTGTGCCGTGTCTTCATTTATTCACTCTAATTTCGCGTGCCAGTAATACATTAACGTTTTTAGAAGGTCTCTTTCTATAAGTCTATAATATATCACTAAACTATTGTTGTATGTAAAGTAAATAAGGTTTTTAAAATGTTTAAGAAGCTTCATTTAAAATTAAATTAAAATATAGAGCCCCCCGGACCAGTGGCCAGGACCCGGGCAGTGTGAGTGCCACTGAAAATCAACTCACGTGCTGCCTTTGGCTCCTATTACCCCCCACCCCCTGTCCCGATTTTTCACACTTGCTGTCTGGTCACCCTACTTCCATCACTGATGCCAGGTTTGCATCTGCCCTACTCCACTGACTTCAGCGGGACTGCTCCCGATTTACCCCAGGGTGAAAGCAGAATCAGGCCCAAGAGCGGCTGCAATCTGGTCCATTTTATGCAAATTTATTGTGCCCTTCCGATTCCCAGCACGTTGCCACTGCTGGCCTCAGTAGCTCCAAGGGTGGTTGCCCTACAGTAGCCAGTTTGAGAGACCCGGGCCTCCTCCCCCATCCGTGAATACTCACTTCCAAATGAATGCTGTTAGATGGATTTACTTGGGCTTGGTGCATGGAAAGCTCATTCCTTCAACAGACTGACTGCATTCTTTCAGGATTCACTGAACATCTCTGAACAGGCGTATTATTTCTCTACTGGGAGGCGGGGGGGTTAAGTTGCAAGGGCTTGGCTGTATCCTTCTGAATCACACTTGCACCAAAAAAAAAAAAAAAAAAAACAGACTACCACCCAACTCAATCCCCCCTTTAAATTAGCAGCTGTTGCAGTGGATTCCCAGCAGCAGCTTCCTCTCTAACTAACTTCCATCCTTCCCGTTTTGGGCGTATTTCAGGCACTCTGAAAACAGGGAAGGACACCCGGTGATGTGTTCTTTCCCCAATTTGTGGGCAGCTGGCATGAAGCTGTGACCACAATTTCCACCTGACTTGCTCTCTTGCTTCTGACCAGCACTTCCTGAGACTCACTGGAGCTCAGAGGAGTGGGGTGGAGGAATTGGAGCGCCCAACAAAATGAGGGAAGGATATCTGAAGGGCTTAGGCTCAGGGCTGTCCAATGGAAGGGAGTCCAGGGTGTCGTCCTCCCGGTTGACCCCCTCCCCTTGGATCCGGCGGAGCACAGGAGTGGCACTTGCATGATGGCAGCATTGCCACTGTTGGCCTTTTTGGTAAGCACTATTTAATTCTTAAAGCCCCGATGACTGGAATCAGAGTCTCTCAGCTTTTAATTAAAACTAAGGAAGTTTCTAGCGTTTGTGGTTGCAGAAAAGGGTTGAAAATGAGACTGGCGTGAATCTTAAAGGCTCAGAAATCAGAAAGCAAGGAGAAAGAACCCATCATGTATTATTATTTTTTAAACTCGTGATTTTTAAGCCACTCTCATGCTTTTGGCTCCTGCCTCGTGATTTTTGAATGCCTGGGGGTGGTAATACCAGGATTGACTTAAGGCAGTACTGTCACATGTCATGACACTGTGTCACACTGCTTGCGGATATTTTGAAAAGAAAGATGCTGTCACTGGCTCTAGGGAAACTAGGAGAGCGAGCCTATTAAACTCTGACCTGACCAGCACAGGAGACCTGATAGGGCCGCAGGCTTTTCCATCACAGCTCTGCTAATACATCTTAGTCCTGACCTACAACACTCACCTGCTATTCCAGACCTGAACTCCCACACTCAGCTCTGCTGATGCACCTCAATCCCAACCTACAGCCACGACCCTCAACTATTCCAGTCTGGGCTCCCCACACAGCTCTGCTGATGCCCCTGCCCTGTTGTAACTACCATCATTCAACCATATTGCCAAAGGCCAAAATTGGGGCAAAACCTCAGAATGCTGGGCATAAGAAAAGAAGTGACCCGGATTCAGTTCTTCAGGAGGATTCATTTCTATGGGATTATTTACTGTAGCATTCCTGATATAAATAATTGGCAGTAATAAGTAGGATAACTGCAGCTCTGCATGTAGCACAGGGATAAATCTAGGTCTAAAATGAGGCCCAAATGGATGTTAGCACCTGCTAACGAGAATTAAAATACTCTTTTCTTCAACCCGCTAACCCTGTTAGAAGTTTCTACACCAAGACCCGGGGAAAAGGCGTCAGGATGCTCCATTTTTGGCTGCTGTGCATAGAAGTTCAGTGGGATACATTTCACTGTGTCCTGCTCACTGCTAACAGGCCTGTCTCTTATATTTCTGTTCTGTTTATCTTTTCCCCAGGAAGTTCAGCGGAAAATATGCATCTCGTGATGAAGGTCTGTCAGCTGCACTGGAGCCTTTTCAAGCACAGCAGCAGCGCAGCGTAAAGGCCAGAACGTTAGTATTGTTATGGTTAAGTTCGGCAATATGGGGCTTTTTAAAAGTCTCCAAAAAAATGCAACCAGTGCCAAGATCCACAACTGGCTGCTAACGGGCGCCAGTGAGCTGGACTCCAACGCAGGCCCGTCGCTAAGTGGGAGAAGAAGAGTCAAGGCTTCTCTCTGTGTGCAACCATCACCTAGGGGAAAGGGGACGTTTCCTTCCCAGTCCAGAGGGGATGGGGCATGTCAAGGCCACAGCTACAAGAGGAAGGATGGTCCAGTGGTTAGAGCATTAGCCTAAGACTTGGAAGCCACACGTTTAATTCCATACTCAGCCACAGGTTCACTGGGTGACCTTGGGCAAGTCCCTTAGTCTCTCTGTGCCTCAGTTCCCCCTCTGTACAATGGAGATAATAGCCCTGCCCTAACTCTCAGGGGTTTTGGGAGGCGCTCAGATACTTTGGTAATGGGGACCATATAAGTACCTTAGCTATCTAAATAGACAAACAGGTATTTACAGAAGGGAGGGGACCTGCTGCCCATTTCTGCCTTTCCCCCCATTCTGTTAGCACTTGTAACCTACCATCATGTTCCTCCTAAACTGCCTAGAGGTGCTGCTTGTGGTGGTGCCAGATGTTTCTGCGGGAGACACAGCCAGTGTGTCCAAAGAGCTCACAATCCCCCTCCAGCTATGTGGAGCCTACACACTGCGTCCAACCAATGGGCCAGCTCGTCTCTTGTCCCACCTCCAGCAGGGGCTATCCCTGATGCTTCAGAAGAAAGTGCCCTTACTCCATGCAGTGCTGTGATTCCTTCCCACCTCTTGTGTCGATTACTAGACGCCCTGCCGAATGAGGTTTGAGTACCTTTTCTTAGCACATCACTGCAAATGTCAGTGCTGATGACAAAAACAATCCCATTCTTTTTTTTAAAATCCAGCAATTGACTCTGGCTTTCTGTGAGACTCGCATGCAAATTCCCTGCTTGTTGAAGGGGCTACCCCACTGACTTGTTTTAAAAGCACCAACTCTGTTTTTTCTATTGCAAACCAGTGTATCTGCACTAGAGAGGCCAGAAGCAGGACACTGGACCAGCATGCTCCTTAGCCCCCTTGCACTGGAAGATCAGATCCAGAGATGAATTTGTGTGTCTGTAAGAAGCACCCAAATGTCAGTGAAGTCTGGATTTGGATCTGATTCTGGATCCAAACTTGGTGACTTAGGTCCAGTTCTACATTGTAAGCAAGGTGTTTGTTTACGACCATCAGTCTGGTGCGCTTGGTAATCTACCCACCTAACCCCCGTTTATATACATACACACAGGCATAGACACACCCAGGGACAATGATAAAGCTTAGCACTAATACTGCATTGCCCAACCATAGACCTCAAAGCCTTCTGGATGGGGAACACCCTTCATCATCCCCAGGTTACAAGTGGGGACACTGAGGCAGGGAAAAGCTGCTGGTCTAAGGTCACACAGAAAGCCAGTGGCACAGCTGGGCTGCACAATCACGTTTCCTGTCTCCCAGCCCTGGGTCCCACCCATCCGCTGCCACGCTGCCTCCTGATTGCACAATAGTGGAGCGGAGTCTGGAGTGACAGGACTGTGGGGGAGAGAGGGTGAACTAACATCCTGTGTGTGACCCATGAGTGGGCTGAGTGAGCCCCTTCCTACTTGCTCATTAGACAATCCAGAGCGCCTCCCCCCGAATGCAGATCAGCTATTAGCATGATGCTCGCATGTCTATTTAGAGCGCAATTCAGTGAGAGAGAGTCCCTGCTATAAATAAACCTGTGCGCAGAATGCAGAGGTGATGCTGAAGCTGGAGAGTGAGATAAAAGGGAAGCTGTTTTCTGCATGCTGGAAATTAACATTCCTGTGCCACACCGCTCCATGCTGCTGCTGAGCCTCTTAGAAACCACCGCCGCCACCCACCCCAGCACAATCTGTCAGACCTAAAATCAAACAGGATGCACTAGGCACTACGCTGTAATTTCCTTTTAATAATACATCACAGGAGGATCGGCTCAGCAGCCCTCTTCTATTCTTCCACCTCCTCATTATAGCCTTACTCCGCTTGCCCCATTTAGAAACGGAGTGCAAATTAATGGAGCACTAATCAGCTGGGGAAGAGATATTAATAGCCCGGACCCCCTCCCCCCCTCATCCTGCCACCTGTCCTCTGCTTCCCCAGGCTGATCTAGGAGAAGGAAGGAGATGAGGCGATGTTACCTGAGGAGAAGCCCACAGGAGGCCTTGGCTTCAATGGGCTTGATATGCAGCACTGGGCTGTGACTGTGTGTGTCCGTGTAGTGAGGTATGTGCACATGGACTGGATGCCCTGCGCTACCCGTGCTGGCTCCCCGTGCTGCAGGTGGGGCTGGGGGGTGCTGGCAGGGGCTGGACAGGCAGTTCGGGGAGTGGGAAAGCTGTTCTCGGTGACCGCGCCCCTCAGACAGAACCTGCTCCAAAGCCCCCTGGAGTAAATGGGGGGCTTTCCACTGACATCAATGGGACCTGGATAGGGTCCATAGCGAATGGCCAGGACAGACTAACCCCAGATCGCTCAGTCTTTACTGCTCTTCTTTGGCTAGGCTAGGGGACAACACAGCATTCCCTCCCCTTCCCCAGATGCTGCTTCCTCCTTTCAGTGCGCTGAAGGGACAACATCAGTGCCCTGTAGTTGTAGGTGGTGGGCGGGGAAGGAGAGGGAGACCCGGGAGGAAAGATTCGCCCTGGAGTGAAAGTGCCGCTTGGTGGCCTCTGCCTTGGGCCAGGGAGCTGCATCGCACACGGTACCTGAAGGAGCTCGGAGTCGTCTGTGCTGTACTGGCTGGACTCGGTCTCGGAGTGCTCGGCACACCACTGCAGCTCGCTGAAGCAGCTGGCAGAGTCAAAGTCACTGGCGTCCAATGGGGACAGGTCAATCTCAGGGAAATCGGAGTAAAGGTGCTCCTCGCCGGACACCTCGTACTGTGAAGAGACAAGAGGAGGTGAGCCTGGCCATCCTCTCCTCCACCTGCCAGCACCAGAGAGGCCTGATACAGCAGCCAAAGCTCAGGGCCTCATGAAATGCGCGTTGGGTTGCATCTGACTCAGGGTGCCGAAACACTGCCCAACCACGGGCCACCTTGGCAACTTACCAGGAGCCCAAAAACCAAACCGCATCTGCTTAAAATGAGCAGATTTCAACAGACTTCAACTTGAATGCAGAGATGTGGCCTGCAGAGACTTCAGCTCCCAGCATGCAATGCTCCATCTCTAGTCAAGTGGCTGGGATAAAGACAGAGCATTGCATGCTGGGAGCTGTAGTGTTAATGCGCTACCCCCCAATATTAAAGTTGAGAGCAGCAGAGGGAAGCATTACTGAGTATTTTGGGTCATATTTACCCCAGGAGCAGCTTACTGGCATATGGCCCAGTTTGGAGCAATTACATGGCAGTGAAGTGGCACAGGCGATCACTGTGAACTTTGCCAATCAACTGGGAGTGCCCACATCATTTCAAGTTCACATCAGAAACTTCAGAAAGCTGCCCTGCAAGGCTGCAATTCAAAACTGCCACAAAACTGTGCTCCAGTATCTGTGTGTCGGAAGCTCCGGCGCAGGTTCTGCCAGTGTCACAACGGGGTGCTTTTGCAAGGGAATACCTTGGTCTCCTCTAGCGAGCACAAGCTCAAAACCATACAGGCCAGATGCTGGCAAAGCAGCAGTCCGTGCTCTTCAGGGAAACGTAAGCCACTCCAGCCTTTGGTGATGTGCTGCACACAGCCAGGGCTAATCCCACTGCCCTGATAAATCAGCAACTAGAGAGGAGAGTAAGAGGCTTACAGGGCACATAAGACAGCCCTGCTCTGGGCAAGACTTTTGGGTGGATGGTTTCACAGCTAGACAAGTCAGCTCTTCCATCTCCCAAACCCATCTTCTTGCCCCTCTGCCTTCCCACATCCTCCCACCTGTCACTTGACTCAAACTCTGTAACCCCAGCCATCACTGTATCGCCTCCAAATTATCCAACCTTCAGTGTCAAGTCAGTTTCACATTCCCCCTGCAGCCAAGTCACTGAGGAAGGCAACACAGACTCTTAATTCCTCATCTCTCTTTCCATTGTGTCCAACCCAGCGTGTGCTCACACACACTATCAAAAAACCTAGTGTAGAGAGGAATCAATTCCTGGCGCACACAGGCCAATCTAAGCTCTAGGAACAGAGCTAAAAATATCCATTTAATCATAAAAAGCAGCTGAGACCTGCCCCGTTTCCACCTCCTTCCCGATGGCTGCCTTGCTGCAAAGCCACACAGCTCTCTGAGGGGCAGAACATATGATTGTGTTACACACCGGCACAACGGACGCGCAAGTGGCCAAGGGCAAGGCCCCCACTGACATTATGCCAATGCCCTGCCAACCAGAGAGCGTGGGTATGTGAAAGGCACTGGCTGCGGGGGCCAGGAATGAATGTGAAGGGGGGATTGTTTAAAGCAAAAAGTAACACCCCCCCAGGCCAATGCTAATTTGAAAGTGTGTCGAATGGTTTGGGTGTCTCGGTCAATGTGTTCCAATTATTGAGTACAGAGAGGAATCTCTTCATTCCTGACCCTCTTCTGTTCCAGCTGCACCCCCGCCCTTCCCCCCAGCCCCAGACAGGGTCTTATTCCCACTGAGGTTACACAGAAACCTGGCTGGCTAATGCAGGGTTGGTTTGAAATTAGCACTTCGTCTGACAGCCCTGAAGGCTGAAGGCCTCATCTCTGCACCTGGAGCGGGCACAGCCGCCTAGTGGAAGGTTAAGATTCCCACACACGCTGCCCCCGCAAACAGGTCTCCCCCTGCGCTGGGGTGAGTGTCCATCAGACTCCATGGCCCATTCATACTCTGATCCTGCCTCTGCTAAAGTCAGGGGCCCAACTCCCAGTGACTTCAACGGAGCAGGCTCCCAGTCCTTCCCTTCTGAGCCGAGGTCACCAACTCCTTTCATGCCACTCACCACAAGTCATTCATTAGTAATAGTTTGTCTGCCTCTACTAATGGCCAGGGCAGGATTCGAACCTAGAGGCGAAAGGCGTGACACAATTCTTGCCGTTATTGGCTAATCCGTGGGTGTTTTCTGATGAACGGGGAAGCAAGTTTATTTATACGGTGAGTGCATTTCAGATCAGACAAACATCTGAGCATCCGAGAGGCTGTGAAGAGAGAAAAACACCCCAGGCGCTGCATTAAAGCGCCCTAAATAATCTTTTCAGGATTCAACAAGTGGAAGTAAAATCTACTTCACAAGAAGTTCCAGGAATGGAAGAGACAGTTTCACTCTTTTTTTTTTTTTTTAAATCTGGGATTACTGGTCTAGTTTCCTGAGGCTGGGGGAATGGGACTGTGTGTCCTGTCCATATTTTCCAGTCGGTCTTAGGACACTGTTCCACAAGCAGTGAACATTACACCCCCCAGCTTCCTTCTCTCTTTATCAACACCACCCTTGGGGAAGGCGAAAAGAAGGACAAATGGTCTGGAGGGTGCCTGCAAGGCGAGGCAGCCACAAGGAGCATTGTGAGTGGGTTTCATGTGGCTGGGAGCTGAGGCACCAGAGCCTTACAGAGAGACAGACCCTAACCGAGCACTATAACAAGGCTCCAAGTACCTTCATACAGCTGCACTCATCCTGCTCAACACAGGGCAAAATTCCAACAAGCAACAGAGAAACCGGTTTCAAACTATGAATGGCTCTGAAAGCATTTTCTCCATCGTCTTTCCCACTGGCAAGGCTGCATTACAATGTGTGTTTCTGTATGTAGGAAGCACCCTCATGCCAAAGGATCACAGAAGTTTTTTACTGCTACAGAGACAAAACCCACTTGCCTTGCTACCCCAGTGGTGCCAATAAGTCTGATTCAAGCAAGTAAGGCAAACAGGATTGGGCCCATTGCTCCATCTCTGGCATGCACCATCGCATCAAGAGGGACAGCCAAGTGCCAGAAGCAAACTGCGTAAGAGAGTGGGAAGGAGAAATGCTGACCAAGGACACCAGGGCAAACCCATGAAGGGCTACAGGATCTTTAAAGTTCACGCAGGCCTGCCAGGGCCCTGGCTTTTAACTCCTCACCCAGCCGGCCTCCCATGCTGTAAATGGCCCAAATTCATTTAGAAGGACGAAGAGTCAAGTCAAACCTGTGGGTCCAAGGAATGGGAGGATTTCAAATCAGAAGCTTTGGATTTCCCTTGAGCCAACCCCTTGTAGACTTACAGGGATACAGTTTCCTGCCTTTATCCTCCCCCTTTCTGCATCTGCTCTCGGATGGATATGGTTTAGCTCTGGGGCACTGGTGTCCTTTGGGCTTTCAGATTCCCCCATCACCTGTTACAGTGCGGTCCTGATTTCCTTCCGTGTTTCTTGTGTCTACCCCCAAAAATATCTGTTTCCAGCAATTGCTCTGGCTCCCTCCGTCCCCCAAATCTTCCCATGGGAACAGAGGCAACGGTTTTTATTTTTAGAAACCCCCTTTTTAGATATATTTTCAATTAAAAAAGCAAACAGTCAGATTCTCCTGCTCTCTTTGATATGCCACAAGGAAAAAGATCCTGGCGTTGAGATCACAAGGAGCAGCTGACACCTGCCCTTGGGACATCTTTTGATCCTCTCTACAGATGCGACACGTACCCATTCCCAACAGAGCTGTGTAAAAATAAACTCCTGCAACCTAATGCCTCCTTGGAATGCTGAGCTGCCCAGCTGGCACTCGGGTGGGGGGAACGAATGCAATCAGTGTCTTGGTAATGCCATGCTGCTGCTTGAGCCCCATTCCAAGGGACTGGCCAGCTCAGGGTAATAGGAACCACAACTCTGTATCCCGCTCAGGTTGGCAGTGCCCAAAAGTCATCCTTGTCCGGCTGGTGTTTGGAGGGACCCCATATGTGAAAAGTAGGGAGAGCCTTAGTTTGGTTCCTAGCAGACAGACGGTACAAACCACCACCACAGCTAGCGCCTTCTCCACATGGAAGCCAAGGACTGAATGAGCTCCCTGCTGTGACACCCTATTATCCAGGCCACAATTGAGGTGGGGTAGAAAGAAGATGGCGTTGCCAGAGTGGTATCAGCTCTGTCAATGGAGAACTTGTCTCCAGGGGATTTATCAATCCCAGCACTTTTGCCCAGTACAAAGTTCACTTTAGCAATGAGGAAAGAATCCCATTTTGGCTGCCTGCCATGGAGAAATAGAATAAAGGCACTTGGCAGGAGGGCAGGTGATAGTATTTTCAATTCTTCCCCTCCCCCTACCCTAGTCAGGTGATAGGGGAATGGTAGGTAGGACTTGGCTATGCTGGGTCTGCTGCCCATGGAGACTGGATCTGGGCTGGTCCAGCTTTCCCTTTTCCCACTCTGTGCCTTTCCTGCTGGCTTGGGGAGGAACAAACTTCGTTCTAATTTCACTCAAGAGTTTATAGGGGAAACAGCCAGTTGGTTCTTGGTGTGTGGCCAGCAAACACCCATGGAGAGAGACTTGAAAATTCTGAGCCATCCGTCACTCCAGACACCTGGTTCGTGTGCACTGGAGCTCAGCAAAGTTCAGAGATGTGCCCAGGGGATTTGAGAATCAACTGATCATCACTCCAGATCCATAGGGGAAAACCCACCCGACTTCAGTGGGACTGGGAACCAGTGCAGCATCCCTATGCCACAGTGGGATGCACTTCATTTTGGAAATGACTCCAGCTTCTCACAACCCACTGGGAACAGGGGCAACAGCCGGCGGGGGTGCTCACAAGGCTGCCATTTGCAGCACCGTGTAGGTACCATGAGGTCAGTAACCACATGACCACAAAGGTGGGGAGGTGAAGGCAGAAGCAAAACTTCAAAGATAACTCAGAATATCTACATTGGTGTTTCCATTTCTCACCTAACAGAGGGGTTTTAAGGTGGGAGGGTTGGATTTGTGCCTGTCCAATTCAAGATCATATAGGATGACCCTAGCCATGATTGACTGGCATGTGAGGATCAAGGCTACCGCAGAGCACCCAGCAGCCTGTCGAAAATACAAGACGTGCAATTTCGGTGGCTTACATGACAGTGACTTTAAGATGGCTTCCATGGCTTTCCTGAAATCATGAGTTTCCTGCATGCTCCTTTCTGGGAGAAAAGATCTGAGTTATTGACTGAAGTAGGACAGAGAAGCTGCCGACAGTCGGATACGCATTGCAAAGAGCTGTACTTCAACAGAGACTCTAGTTACCGGATGGATAGAGCACTGAAACTATTATTAATTTACTGTTAAGCACCGGGAGCAGGCTCCCTGCTGTGAGGAGCTTATAACTTAAATAGACGATGACACAGAATGCACTGGCAGACTCAGAGGCAGCCTCTGTCCTAGGGCATTTTGTGTTTGTTTTTTTAATTCTCAGCAGTGGGTGACAGCCCACAAGGGCCCCCTCTATCTGCAGCAGAGAGCCAAGCTCTTCTTTTACCCCACCAGCCTGCTCCAGGGAACACCTGACAAACAATTCAAATAGTGGATTCACAAGGCAGGAAGTGTTTTCCCTTCTTTCAGAATTGAATGTGGACTTATACGTGGACTTGGGCTCCACAGACTGAGGTGGGCTCCGGGGAAGAATTTGAAAACCAGAGTTCTGCTGCAGGAATGCCCCTTATGAGCATGACCCAGAGAGCGTGCCCATCCCTCCTTTGAGGCCATGATGTATAAACTGCCCGGGGCTTAGCCGGAATGACCTTTAAAGAGAGATGAACGAGGCTCATGCGTCCAAGGCCAGGACAGAGCCGTTTCTAGAACTAGAGAGGTAGAAGTTTAGCGGCGTCTCAGTAGGGTTTTTTCCATCTCTTGGGAGAGCCAAATAAAGAGTGTGGGCTGGATGCCCAGCTGATGTAAACTGAGACAGCTCCACTGATGTCAAAGGAGGATCTGGCCCTCACTTTTAATTATTTGGGTAATATCTCTAGAGTCAGTGATTCCCTCTGACCCCATCCCCCATCCCCATGTACGCTCTGGTGCTGAGCTGTCTAAGAAACTAGCCAGGGTCAGCTATCCTGTTGGCTTCTTAGAAGCAGGGCAGGAGGAGAAGCTGGTGGCGAGGTTAGTTCCCTGCCTGACAGCACTCACCAGCACAGCCCGCCAGCAGCAATTTTGAATGTTGTTAAAGAGAAAAACAATATTTGACATAATTGCTGTGGGCTGTTACAACAGAGAGAACAGGGCTGGGAAATGCAGCCTGGGCTGCTCTGACATGCCAAGTTACTGGATTGCTAAATTCTTTGGCTTGTGGCAGAGATGCCCCATTGATCGGGGCTATGCCCCAAGAAGTCCCTGATTCAGCAGAGCTTTGACCCAAACTCTACTCTGGTTGCAACGGGAAGAGTAGGTCTCAGGTCTCTTTGCCACCTTGGACACAGGGCTGGAACGGGACATTTATCTGGAAAGCCGAAGTCTCTGAATGTTCTCCTTCTAGAGCGGTTTAACCCATGTGTTAGCATGTGGGAGGCCTTCTCTCGAAAGCTACGTGAAGTGTCTCCCTGACACCAACTGCAATTCAAATATTGGATTAACAAGACAGGGAATGTTTTCCCTTCTTTCAAAACTAAATGTGAACTTGGGCTCTACAGATTAGACAGCTCCACAAAGGCCTCCCTCTTATGCAGAGTGTGCTAGGCTTCGGGCCTATATCCAGGGCTTTGAATGTGCTGGCTCCTTCAAACCAGGCTGGGATCAGCAAGAAAAACTGGGCCCGCGGCCTCCTCGCTACAGCTCATCCCTCTATCAGAAGCAGGGAGCCGAGCTCATTTCTGCCCCATCAGCCAGCTCCAGGGAACAGTCGATGGCACATGCTCAGAGGATACAAATCGGACTTTGCCTGCAAGTCTTAGAGTTGAGCGGAAGTGGGAGGGAAGCTGGGAGTTCAGCCGTCTGGAAGCAAACCACCCATCCTGCAGCCTTCAAGACAAGCATTGTGGGCTTTGCTTTTTCATCTTACCGAATGCAGGCTGCAGAAGGCAAGCTTTAACCCAGTGCCTCTCCAAGACGATATCTGCACACAGGCCCCCGTCTGTAATCTGTGCACTTTCTTGGAAAGAAACACAATTCCCGTACTATTTCTACATGATCTCTGAAGAATTGTAACTCTGCTACCACGTGGGCAGCTAAAATAGTGCAGGCCAGCATTTCAGGAGCATTGAGCCAGCTGCTCTGCCTGGTGCTGGAACCCACTGGGCAATCAGTGTTGAATTTCTCCCTATGTTAATGCTTACCTGAGCTTTTAGCCTCTGAAAATGCTTATTACCAGGAAAAAAGCCCTGCCTCTCAGGGTGAGGTGTACAAAACAACCATGAGGACAGCTGAATCTATAGTGGATTATTATCTACACTGCACTGAGGGATCTAGTGGAACAAGGTACATGTAGGTCTTGCCTACACTGGGATTTTCTGCTCCCATGTAGCTACCCCAGCGTCGATATGCTGCACTTGTGCAGTGGGTCTGTTAATCTCAACATCATTATAGTTACACTGGTGCAAATTTCCCTAGTCCAGGAAACCCCTGATTCCAACACCTTACGTCACGGCAAAGTACTTTGCAGTGCAGCTCAAAGTGCCCTCGGTAATCACATGCAAATTGCGCTCAGGTTTAGCGAGGCTGCAAAAGTTTAAGCTTCTAAAGTCTGCCGCTGCTAAAATGCTGCTGGACTGACTGCAACAGCTTCTCAATAACTTAATCCTGTTTAAGCCTCGAAGGCCAGATTTACATTGTCATTTGCATAAACGTCCCCAGGATGCTTTGCAATAGGCTTGTCATTCAAACGCCGCTTTGCGGCTCTCTAGGCTGAGCAAGAAAAAGGAAGAAAAGTGACGGTACCCGGAGAGGCTGTAGGAAGCAATAACCCCAGCCAGAAACAAGCAGCCATCTACTCATAAAGAGACGCGGCTTCTGCGGTGACTCATCCAACCCCGTACAGAGCCTTCCTCTCATAACTAAGTGCCTACTCGAAGCATTAAGAGAGAAATATACATTAGCACTGAGGAGAGAGCCCCAAATTAGCCAGTAGCGTTTTAGTTGGGTCACAAACCGACACAAGGTGACCAAATATACAGACCGCGCAGGGCTCCTTCAGTGACGCACTCAGAGCCCAAGGGCTGGAGACAGCACCAGAAGGGTTGCGCACGCAGGTGCAGGTTAATGTCTGCGTGTCTGAAAGGCAGGGGAGCTTTGCTCCCACTCTGGGTTGTTTCTAAAAAGGACAGAAAATCCTTGTGCGGGGGTTTTGGCGAGAGCCGTCTGGGCTTACCAGGGAAATCCGTAATTACCGACGGTTTGAAATGCGGATTACGGACATCCAGGGAGACAGACACAGAGATTGTTTCGCTCTGATGAACTTCTGACCCGGCTGTCAGGATGGGCTCTCGTGTAATGCTTCCGGCCCATGTATCTGACCCCAAGAGGTGCTGAGCACCCCACTGGCTGAGATGGGAGGCGCAGGGCCTCCATACTTTCCTAGGGCTGCTCCGCTGAATGGGTTTGCTTTCTAGAAATAGGCATTTCTAGGTGAAACATGTCGGGGTGGGGGCGGGGGGGGAGGGAGTGACCGGAGTAAGCGTGTGGCTAGTACACGTGGGGATCTGACATGTGCATGTGGCTGCAGGGGATTTGTGCACACAAGGAGTGTGATGAGTCTGGAAACGGGGCCCTTCAATGGACACAATGGGCCAATCTCAGCTCTGGAGCAAGTTTACCCAGTTCCCACTGCAGTCAAAGTGACCCCTCGCTCAGACCAGCACTGAGCTTTGCCTAATTAGTCTGGACCCCTCCTGAAGGGTTATATCTGAGGCCCACGTTCCCTGGGGCAGCAGGGACTGGGAGCTCCACAGAGCTGGCCAGCGCAGCCCGGCGTGGGGGAGCACCTCGTGTCGCCCCTGAGTGGCCACCTCTTCCTGGGGCTCAGAGCAGCATTCGCAGACTAATGTCAGAGCTGGGTCTGTCCCCTCCTCATCCACTGCAGTGCAGAGCCCAGGAGTGTTGGGGAAGAGCTAAGGGCGGCCGAAACAGCCACGCCATGTTAGAGCAGAACCAAGAGGCGCTGGAGGAGTCTGTGGCTTTTGCACATCTAGAATGTGCAAAGTGTCCCAAGCTGGGAATTGAATAGGCCCAGCCTCACTGCAGCTGCGTTATAAAAGAGAGGAGCTTGTACGGCACCACAGCCATATAGACAGTAGAGCAAACGGTACTGTCCTCCTTTCCCTCTGTCCGAGGCTTTCCCACCCTGATGGCTGACACCTTCGCTAGGAGAGAAAGAGCTTGCAAAACCCTCCTAATCCAGGTGAGTCCCTTAGAAAGAAATGATTTCAGCTCTACCTAACTGAAGGCCTCGCTCACACATCCAGAGCCCCACACTAGCCAGCCCCCATCAGCCACTCCAGGGAAAAGCTGCTTTCGGCAGAATCCTGCCGGGCTTCCATGGACTGCTGGCATCTTCCGGGTTCCTGGGCAGTGAGCCTTGTTATCAGCCACCCCAAGCGGGATTCAGGTCCAGGCCTCCTCTTCCTCCCTGGCTCCAGAAAAAGGGCCATCGTTTGGCAAGGACACCGCTGTCCCACCCCTGCACCCCTCTCTACTTGAGTCAGAATATGGTGTTGGGGTGGGGGGTGGAGGAGAGGAGTGACTGGTGCAGGGCAGCCCTGGAGATGGAAAAGTAAGTTATAAATACATGTAAATAGGGAGAGAAGGCACCCGGCCGGAGCCGTGAAGGTCACCGCGGCGTGTGCCCGCAGATAAGTAAAGCCCCGCGATGGCATTTGACAAAATGTCACTCCGAATGGGTAGCCGTGGTGTCGGATTGTGTCTTTTGTCAGGCTGCCCCTCTAGATGGCGGGATATTTATAGCCGAAGCCTCAAACACCAAGGGCAGCCATTCCTCCTGGGGAGGCAGTGATAGGAGCCGGAGACCCAGCCTGCACCACTCGCAAGCATAAATATTTGACGCGGCGGGGGGAAGGAGGCGGCAGGAATGCTGCCCTGCTGGGCTCCGGAAAGGAGAGACGGGTTCCCTTGGTGCGGAGCGAGCCCCCCGCTGAGGGCTTCTGCTGTGCCCCTCTCCTGGCAGAATGCAAACCTGCCAACTGGAGACTGGGCCAGGAGTCCCCATGGGGTTTTGATCTGTAAATGCAAGAGGCCGGTGAGCAGGGAGCTCTCTCATTAGGCCTGCACTAAGCTCCCACCCTCCAGCCAAGACAGGAACATGAAAGGAGAGGCTCAAAGCAACCAAACTGGTGGTGCAGGAAGCACAGTGTGAGAGGAGAGGATGCTATCTCCCACGCACACATGGATCTTCTCACCCTTAGGCTAATGGGGAAGGAGCAGCCAGAATTCCCAGCTTCCTGTATTTGCATACAGGGATTTCCAGGATCTGACTTCCCTGCTAGAATGGGGGGTTTGGGGCCTGTGCATTTTCATTGTGTTTTTAATTAAATGATAATTTCTTTTAAAGATTCAAATTGCTTACCAGGAAACATACCACAGTATTATGTAAGGCCTACACAAATAAATGATAATGATTTACCCTTCTTAGTGCTTTCCTTCTGAGGATCTCAAATATCATTTATTATTATTGCTATCATTTGTATTATCATAGCAGCAGAAGCCCTAGACATGGATGGACCGGGCCCCTCTGTACAAACACAGAACACAAAAACAGTCCCTGCCCCAACAAACTCAAAACCTAAATATAAAACAAGAAACAGATGGAGAAAGACAGACAGATGGGGGAGCACAAGGAACTGATGGTCATCAGCATGATGGTCCGTGGTCTTAGCACACAAGCTACCTAACTGAACACTAAGCCTCACAACACACCAAGTTAGCTGCGTTTTACAGACAAGGAAACTGAGGCATAGAGCAAGATTATGTGACTTGCCTGAGGTCTCATAATGGATCAGTGGCAAAGCTGGAAACAGACCCCAAATCTCCTGACTCCCAGCCCTGTGCTATAGCCCATAGTACAACTCACAAACACATACAGCGTCCTTGTGTACTGGCTTTTGCCTTATATAGAAAAAGACAGCACTGAAAAGTACCACAAGATATGAGCAATAGAAAATATTAAACATTAACTTAACCTGGCAAAGTACTTTTTTATAGTTTTATCTTTGACATGGAGGAAAGATGGAAGTAATTGCACTAAAGCATCCCTGAGTCATACCATGTATCTCAGAAAGTAAAAAAAAGGGGCTTAAAATACTGGTAAAACATGCTGAATAAACAAAGGTGAAGCAGAGCATTTCTAAACAAAGGTGAGTTGAGTTTGGGAAGGGTTGAAGGAAAGTATATTTTGTCACAGATTAAACAGCCCCATTTTATTACTATATGGATTTCAACTTCCATTTATTTGTATCTTTCCACATCACACTGTCCACTCTGTTTTGCTGTGTGAACAATGAAACCCACAGTCAATGAGATGAGGTATACCAAGGTTACTGGTGACAAATCCCACAGTCCCTCCTGACTTCCCCCCAGTAAAGACCTGATTAACACAGAGAAGTAATAATACGGTTATGTTATTTTAGCAGCTTTCATCTCAGAGGATCCCAAACTGCTTTACAAACTTAAACCAATATATAGATCTGACTGTGTTCGGGGCTCAATTCACCCAGCACTGAGACGCAGCCACTTCTGCAGTGGAATGTGGCAGTTGTTTAACGGCATGCGGCAATGCTGCACAGCGTGTTCGGACAGAGAGAGAGGAGACTCCTTCCTCCCCCACTGAAACCGCAGGGTGAGTGAGTCAGGTAGAATGTAACTGTAAAAAGGACATTCCCAAAGCAGGAGTCTCTGAACAGCAGCATATGGAAATTAGACCTATTGCTTTTGCGGGGAAGCTTGCCGCTGGCTCTGCCCTGATTTCCACGGGATGCGCAGCGCTGAGTGAACAGGCCATCCAGGCAGAATGAGCGCATTCAAAGAGATACAATACGCTGACAAAGATGGGGCAGGTGCACCAGGAAGACAAAAGCCCAAATGCTTCCCCCTGAGGTCCGGGGGCTTCCACTAGGAATAAGTTTGGCTACACAGGATGACTTTTTATCCAGCCCGCGTGGGCAAAAAATACAACAGTAGCCTAGCACCACAAAAAACCAGCACCACACTCAGCCCTAGGTGTAACAACAGGGTGATAACGACAGCTGCTCCTCAGCTTACTGGACAGCAGCATCGCCTCTCTCTGAATGCATTCGGACCCTCATGCAGGCCTGATCTCCCCCAGCGAGGGGAGCACTGCATGCACTCATACACACACCTTGCTGTGCTAACGTGACATGCCAGTTCTATTGCTGCTGGACTATCCCTCAGGCAAGAGGCAACTTGTGATCGCAATCCAAGTGTGACTGGCACAGCTCCATTGGTCAGAGTCAATTTCACCCATACTGACAAAAACGCAGTGCAAAGGGGGCCAGTCCTGAGAGCAAATTGCTGAGATTCCCAGACGTGCCTATGAGCCCTAATGGTATTTTCTAATAAATCCCTTGCTATCAGCCACACAAAAGAAAGCGGGATAAATAAAGAGCAATAACAGTAAGTATGTGCTGGTTAAGGCACAAAAATGTGAGTGGGAACTGGAACCTCAAACAGGAGCAAATTGGCTTAGGCAGCCAAGCCCTGCAGCAGCAAAAGGTTGTGGGTATGAGCGGGTAAGGAGAGAAGACACTGGTAGATATGGGAAATAACCAGATGTGGTCAGGGGAATCTGTCCAACAAGGGATCTCTTTCCTACCCACTAGGCTTGATTGTCTCCAGGGTAAACTTTCAAGAGCCAGGGACAAAGATCTCTCAGCTGAGAGCCCACGGCTGCAGAATACACTAGCCCTGGAAACAGAGCAGAGACGGAGATCCAACTCTCCAGTTCCAGTGCAAGACTCATCCCTTTGTGTGGCCTTTCTCCAGTAAGGATGCATAGGCGGTCCAAGGCTGAGACATCCCCGGGAGAAGGGAGGGATGGAGGAAGTGACGCAAGCAGATCAGGCTTTGGTTTTTTGATAGACAGAACCTCTGAATGAATGATTTCTGTAGAGACGAGTACTGAATGAGGACCTGGACTCAGAGAAAACCCCATTAATGCCAGCCAGTATCTAGCCTAAGTAAAGTCTGTATAAACACGGAAGAAGGCCCTCGGGATCCAGCCTATTTTGGACTGGATCTTTAAACTGAAGACACGTCTGATGTGATTAGTGACGCCCAAGCCCAGCTGGTGCCCTGTGCTCAGCCTAGCAGGGCTCTCCACCCTTATGGCTTTCCCACGGTGACTCAAGAGCAGAGCTTCCTGGCTCCAAGGCTGAGCCTGCTGGGTAGGCAGATCCCCCTTGAGACCACCCCAGAGGCTGGAAGCCAGGAATCCCACGATAGGGAGCCAGGTTAAAATCAATCAGCCAAAGCTTCTGGCCCATCCCTTGCCTGAACCTTTCACAACTGCCCTCCCTTGCTGGGCCAGGGGACAGTGCTCTGTGTTCTTGAGGCAGCCAGGAGGATGCCCTGCCTCATACTGCCCTTGTTTTAAAGCCAGCTCCTCCAAGGCCCTGCCTTCAGCTCCCTGAGCAGGAACTGTCCACCTGATCCTTTTGGCTAACACAACACCATGCACACAATCGGTGCTCAGTGAGGAATAAGTCAGAGGAATAATGTCCCCATCCCCATGCTGGGGCTGATAGCCTTGGCTGCCCCAGCACCCTTCCATGGGCCACCCTGGCCGCTCCAAAGATGAGAGGAGGCTGGGCCTGTTCTATCAGGACGGCTCCTTCCCAGGCAGCAGCCGGGGTTCTCTCTTGCACCTGCGTGAGTGATGGACGACACCAGCCCTATTCACAGATCCAGCCCGCACATCTGTAAAGCTGGAGCAGCAACAGATTGGAGGGGAATAAAACCAAACAAGGTAACGGAGTATCTGAGTCCCCAGCCAGCCCCAGGGCCCAGCCAGAGCTGGGAGAGCTTTCACTGCATCTCCGCAGCTCTGCCAGAAGCAGGGAGCTGAGCCTGACTAGCTCTGCGGATGAGGGGGCAAATGTCTGATTCATTCAGAAGCTATTAGCCAGGCCCATCTGTCACAGAAATTCCCCCACACAAGAACCTCCCTTGTTTTGAAAGGAACAAATGAGTGGAGAAATATTTTAAGACCTTCCTCATCTGACTGTCTTGGAGCAAATGGCCACATGATAACTGTGAGCGGATGGTGCTAGCCAACGGGCAGGGCAAGGGGAAATCGCTGGGCCCTGCACACACTACTGCAGGCACCATACTAGCCCCCTCCTGCCTTCCATGGTGTGGTTTGGTCATTGGGTCACTGCTTCCAAACTACCCCTCCTGGGTGGCACGTGGTTCCAGCATTTGGGGAGGTTGGAGCAGTGCAGGCAGGGCCACAGGGGAAGAGTGGGAGCGAGGCCTCAGGGCGGAGTGCAGGTGGGGCCACAGCCCAGGCATCTGCACTCTGAAAGGTGGCAGGTCTGCGGCTGTTTGGGGAGGCTTAGCCTCCCACGGCCTATTCTACCCGCCACCCATGACCCTTCTGCCACATGGCACAGGGAGCCACTGAGGAGCCGTGCTCTGTGAGGCTCACTGCCCTGCCAGCACAGTGCAAATGCGCTGGACTGCAGGCCCCTCCATGACCGTGGAGGTCATGGGAGCTGTATTGTCATCCAGGGCCCTGTCTACAGTGGGGATGTTTAGCAAAAATCTCTTTTCTCCCCCTTCCCCCGCTCACACCAGTTCAGCGGCAGTGTTGAGAGCCCTGGAATAGGCAGGTCTCTGACACTGTACCCCTGGGTCTTCTAACCTTGCTCCCAGATGGCCTAATCAATGGTGTGTAAAACGGTGCCAGAAGGCAGCGGACACTCAACGCTACGGCGCCTAACAACATTACCACTGGTGGAGCTGAACCAGAGCAAGTGTTTGTGGGAAACGGGTGATGTTTCCCCAGGGAGTGTGGTTAGAAGACACCACTTATCGCACTGACCGATTTTCAGTGTGGCCCCCCCAACGAGGGATTATACCCAGCCTCACCCCAGGGACGCTGCAATAACCACAAGGGGTGGGAGGAGATTCCTATTATTGGTATGCTTGTGCAACTCCTCTGAGTTTGAAGAAATGCCTGAGGTCCTGGGTGAGTAGCCAGGAAATACCAAAATGTGAATGTCACAGTGAGTCAGATTCCCAAGCATATACTACATGTGTGTGTGTGTGTGTGTTTCCTCCAGAACCACGATCCTGTCTTATCACGCCATGTGATTTCTTCCCTATAAATCCCACTCCAAAGCGAGGCTGGGAAAGTTGTGCCTGCAATGCCAACGGTTTTATATCCTGCCCAGCTTCTCAGGTGTCCTAGAAAAAGAGGGGGAACCAGAGAATCGCAGTCTAAATGCAGATTGCGGGATGCCTGGCATCTCCATCTTCGACTGAGGAACGACAGGAGGTGCTAACGTTATTTATATATAGTTCTACTCTGGTTTGGGAAACATAACGCAGGACTTTATGGGCAACATCCCAATAATGGGGTATAACGGTTCAGCACACAACCCTAATTCTCTGTCCATTACAACCATAGGGAAAGGTTATAATTCTCCATTAAATTCTCTGGGATTTTTCCACATGGAACAGTCTCTGTATCAGCAGACCAGCAGCACAGACAGGGAGACTAGGTTGAGACCGGGCTGAAAATCCAGGCCTTTTGCACACATCTGACGTAGAGGCAGATAAGCCGCCTGCAGCTGTACAACAAAAGCTGCACTATCACTTTGTTAGGTCTATGGTCCATAATCTCTCGGATTCCTTTAATTTCCCAAAGCAGCCTGCACCTTCTCAAACCTTGCATTCCCTTAAACCCAGACCAGTATCTATCTCTGCATTTAGACCATGCTCTCCCCTAGCCTGCCTCACTCCTGAAGCACTTGTGCTGGAAAGTTTGATAACCAGTAAGGAAGAGAGAAGAGCATCTCTCCTGGCTGCCTGTGTCATTTGTAGTCAGGTACCAGGTTTCTAAAGTCCCCTCTCTGTGCAGAAGAAAATACAGAGCCCTACATTCATTGAGTGTCATCGCCTGAGACCTCAGGAAATGGAGCACTGTCTCCTTAGTGCTAATCAGGACAAGCAAGGAGTCGGAGAAGGTTCACGCTCAGGTTAAGAAAGCACAAGAAAGATCTTAGCATCTTCTGTCCTTCCTAGCATTAGCGTGACCTCCGACAGGATGAAAACCCCAACGCACCTGGTGCTATAAGTACCCACAGGTCCATTGGATGCTCCCTGCAGCTGCAATGCAAAGCAGTGATTGTGGCCGAGATCCAGGAACAGAGAGAAATTCCTGGCGTGTTTGCAGCAGAACATGATCCTCTTTGATGGCTGGGCAATCTGGCCAGGTCCTGGCTAGCAGCACCAGGCACAAGCCCCGACAGAGCTAAATCCAGCCAATTTCTAGCTTTCTGTCTTCTCTCCTCCTCCTTCTCCCAGGGTAGGAGGGAACTGGAATCTGGCCATTTTCCCCCATAGGAAAAAATATACAACTGCCAAAAGCAGGAAATGGAAAATTTTGGAAGCGAGGAAGGAGGGAGAAGAATTATTGTGAGCAGCTGAATGAACCAGAGCTGCAAAGCTCACTGCTGCCCCACAGCTCCCCCCAAGCTCCACTCCCCGGATCAGCCCTACTGGGCAGCAAAACAGGAGCCCACCCACTTCCCTCTTCTCTCCCCCCACAGGTCAGCCCTGCCTGGCAGTGTTACAGTGTCCCTGCTCACTCATCTCCCCTTGGGCTTTGGTCCACTGTTTCATTTTTGTCTTCCCCCACCCTCCGAGGGATCCCTCCTGTGATATCGATGAAAGGAGGCAGGAAGGAAACAGGGAAGAAGGGGGAATGTTTCCCCCCATTCTCTGTAAGTGCAAGACCCCTTTATTAGGCTACTGAACCGTATCTGCTGAGATCAGCTTTACAGTCTCCAGTTCACTACTCTGCTTAGCTCAGTCCATCTCTGCGGCCTCTGAGTGGAAACCCACCCAGGCTGGGGAAAACCAGTTGCACAAGGCAGGTGACCGGGAGAAGGAGCCCCGTGATGACACCTCCGCTCGGAGTATAATGCAGAGAACGCACTGTCTCGGAGCTGGCTTCCTCCTCCGATCGCACAATGGGAGCACTCAGTTCCACATGCACTGCATGGGCACAGGTACTCTGGGGGCTCGTCCATCATTTCCACAGGAGAACAGAGCGCTTGTCTGGTGAGGGCTGGGCTAGCCCCTCCAACACACACGCCCGGGGCCCAGAAGCATGGTGACCTCAGAACTGGCAGTGATTTCTACTGTCATGCTCTGAACCACGCTCCCTTCCCTGCTCCCCTCCCCAGGTGCCTCCTGAGAAAAGGCTGAACAGCTCGCAGAGACGCGCAGCGAGCCTTAGAAAGCAGGTATTGTTGGAAGACAAATGACAAAGGCAGACTGGCGTGCCAGAGCTCCTGAGAAGGCACTGCACCCGCCCCCACTCCCAGGTGTGCGGCTCCGGAGATCCTGAGCTGTGCAGAGCTCCCACGTTAAAGGGCGTCATTAGGGACCGAGTCACAAGACGTCTCGGGATTAAAGTCCATTGCACCATTACAACTGAGGGCTGAGCTGCAAGGGAAAAACACTGGCAACCTTTTGTGCCCCTCCACACCCGCATCCCATCTCTCCCTGCACGATATTCCTATGGAGGCCTATTCATTGGTACAGACCTAAACAAAGCCCTGCCCATGCCATCCCCATTTTTGACTGTGAGGCACACAGAGGTGGTGTTCCCTGAATGACCAATTGCCAAGGACAACACTGCAAGTGCCACATCACATTCACCTCCACTGCTCTGAGAAAACATGGTACCATGTTAGGAGCTGCCTGCTGTCGACTCCAGTACGCTACACCGCGTAATGCCAGGAGAAAACACCCCTCTCTGAGCTAACAGCTCAGGTCACTTTCCACGGCAAGGGAGCTCTACCTCGGCAGCAGTGCCCCTGCCTATCGCACTATGGTCTCAATATGCCACACGCCGGGGGGCGAGCAGTGGGACAGTCGCTTCTCTCTGCAGCTCCCAGTGCAGAGGAATCTGGGCAGCAGAACCTCTTTCAATCAAAGCTGAAGACTCCCTTGTTTCCCCCTGTGGTTTCCCTCATTAGCTCGGCACTGCAGTCTTTCTTATCAAATTAGTGTCCGTCTTCTGCAAAGCCCCTGGAGATGTCGTGGCATAAGCAGACACATGACCAGCCGGAGCAGTTATTGTTCCACTCTGCTCCAGCATGACACATTCACAGAATCTCCGGGAAACATGACCGAGGGTGCCGCACGCAACAAACAAAGCCCAGCCTAGTGCCTGGCTAGCCTCTTCTCAGCCCTGGCTGAGGAGTGGGAGCCCACTGGAATTAGCCACTGAGACTGACAGCACCCATTCCCCAGGCTGTTCCATTTAGGTTCCGAGACTGCACCCGTCTCCATGGCAGCTGTGTGGCAGTACCACTATCTTCTATGATCCCCACTCACACCTGTCCACGCTGGGTAGCTATGGCTAAAACACTACAGAGGAAAGGGCATGACAAATGCTGTGGTTAGATTTTTTTAAAAGGATGGGTGTTTGACCATTACTTCTAGTAATATAGCTAAGATGGGGCCAATCCAAAGTCATGCTTCAGGGCACCAGCTGCTCACCTTAGGGGTCAGGACAGAAGTATGCCCACCTTGCCACATGCCCAGCACAAATAGCCATGCTGGAGGCAGGAGACCAGACATTATAGTCTGATCTGCTGCCAGGTTCCCAAACTCACAGCCATGTCTGGACTCCAAAGGCGCTGGAGGAATGAATGGGCGGTTGTCTAGGTTTAAGGAGACAATAATCTGGTTTCATGGGAATTCCTCTGGTCTGTTTATACATCAACACTCTTTTCATTCCATCCATTTACCTGGATGATTACATTACGTAGTAAAACCTTTTATTTGCCCTTTAATTCCCAGCACTTGAGTGAGTGGCACCGCAGGTAGGATAACAATGCACAGGGCTAGGAAGGCGGTGAGGGAAAGCAAAGACTGGCTAGATCTGGACTGCCATGTATTCTGGGCCAAGCCTTGGGGAGATGGGAGTCTGCTCAGCAACTAGGGATTGGCGGCTTTGGCCATTCATCCAGCTGCTCCTGCTCTAGTATGGTTACAGGACTAGACGGTGATGTATTCTGGCCTGGGAGTGGGAGCCAGGCACCTCTGAATGCTCTGGGATCCTGTAATCTTCCTGCCTCAATCCCCCCTCACTGACACCAACCCAACTTAGGAAAGTCCTTAGAGATCTACAGATGGAAAATCACTATCGGGGTCAAATGTCCACTTATTTATTAATTATTATAATTCTATGTAAAAAAAACACACACACAGAGAGAGCTCCCCTCCATTCAAAATTACCCTCCTGCAGGAATCCATATAAATCTAAGAACAAACAACCCCCCACAAATCCTAAGAGCCTAAAAGGGAAGAAATCTAAGGTGAAGACCTTCTAGTTGTGTCCAAAGCTGGTTTCTTGCTGCAACTGCCTAGATAAGGGATACTGGCCTCCACTGACTGTTGACAAGACAATAGGCTATAGCATAGTCCAGAAATGTGACTGAGGCTTGTGGATCTGGGAAGTGGGGCTGAAGGGGGATGAGGGGCCCCCTCTCAGGGGATGGTACAGGATGGCAGGTAGACATAGTGAGTAACCACTACTGGGCTAGATGCTACAGAACATAAGAATGGCCATACTGGGTCAGACCAAAGGTCCATCTAGCCCAGTATCCTGTCTTCCAACAGTGGCCAATTCCAGGTGCCCCAGAGGTTATGAACAGAACAGGTAATCATCGAGTGATCCATCCATCCATGCTAGTATAGTGTATAAGACCTCCATAGAAAGCAAAGCACATTCCTCTCTCCCAGCAGGGTCAGCCGCAATGGTGCTGAGCTGTGTCTCCACGCCCCAGGTGCTGCCATTGTTTGCAAAGCAGAAATCCAGTGGGAGCTGATGGAAGTCTCGAATACAGCACAGGTGGCTTCGAGCGCTAACCCAGCTGGCAGCACAGTGCATGCCACATCCCAGAACTGAGACAAATCCATATCCACGTAACCCGCCCTAACAGCTGCATGCTGAACTGGAGTGAAGCATGGGCTCCCAAACAGCTGTACCCCTCCTTCTTCCCAGCTCCATCCCTGGCTCCTCACCTAGCCTCTTCACAGCCACCCAAAGGCACAGGTCCCCTAGCAGCAGTTTTTGACATAATGTCCGATTAAATCAGAGATGGATCAAACCTCAAAGCCCCAGGCATTGGAGCAGACAGGACCCTGATCCAAACTCTGCCCGTGGCCCCTTTATCTATAATGGCACAAACCTAAAACCTAGATCCACGTACTCTGAAGAAGTTTCAATCCAGATTCAGTCTTTGCCGTGCGGGCCCATCTCTGGCTCAAGTGAATTGGAAGCAAAGGCGCCAACAAGCGTATAGGCCTGGCAATGAGGTCTGCGCTGGAGGAAACCAGTTCCTGACATGCCTGGTCACCTCAACCAGCACTAGAAGGGGTTAAGGTGGCTGTTCACCATGCCACCTTGAAGAACTTTGAAAGGCATCAGGGAAAGCTGCTTGCGAGTCACGTGAGCAGCTCCAGTTACCCGGGACCCAATCGTGCAGCCTGGCTTTTATCAGATCCATCTCCCCACTCAAAGGAAGCCATCAGTCTCTCTCCGCTGCCTCCGCTTTCTGTGTCAGGGGGCGGCTGGACTCGGAATGCAGCTGGGTGCCCTTGAACGGGCAGTTTCGCCTCCAATGTCACCTTGGAGAGAAACACTGCAGTGCAAACTTTGGAGAAGAGGGGAGGAGGGAGTAGGGAGGGAATAAAGGGAGCTCTGTGCTCTATTCCCAGCTTTGCTCAGAGAAAGCAAGAGCGACAGGAACATTGATCAGGCCCTGCTACCATTCAGGGACACGCCGGTGGGATCATCTGTAGCCCCCCCTCTGCCTGCCAGGCAAGCAATGCAGGTGGAGAACTGAACTCAGACACTGTGAATTCAAGTGCCAGGACACATCAGGCTTGTGCCCAGTGGTGATCCCGCAGTCAAATCAGGGGCCGGACATTCTGGTCTTGGCTGCATGTCCCTGCCCAGCCGAAAGCTCCTGCTGCAGCACATAGGAAGCCAGCACATTTCTCCAGCCATGTGGCTGCACCTACCCTGGGCAACAGCTTACGATCAGGCCCCAAAGTTCTGAAATTCTGTTTCAAATCAAGGGCCACCTGGAGGATCTGAACTTTTGGTCAGGTGGGTACTTCCCCCTCTCCTGAAATGGTCTCTCCTGGGATACCCAGGCTCTTCCTCCCCCCACCCCTGGATGCTGCTGTCCTCTGTGCTGAACGAGCCCTGCAGATCCTCTTCCGTTATCATTGCACAAGCTTCCCTACTTTCCCTGACACATCTTCATGCTTGGACAGAGCCATGTAGCACGTAGCAGTGGCTGGGAACCACTGTTCCGCAGTTTCTCTCTACTGCTATCAAGATGCTCTCTCTGCAACACGGATTGCGGTGTCGGTAGCAGCTTGGTACCCCGTGGTAGCACTCTGCTTTTTGCACGGGATTATGAAAGGTAGGAAGCACGGAGTGAGGCAGCTGGAAACCAGCCGTATCAGCAGGTTTCTCAGACCTTGAGGTGTCCTCGAGCTTTACGGTATCGATGATGCGAGCAGTGTGCCGCCAAGGGTGATTGGAGGAAAGACCACGCTGCTGTGCACAAACGGCTGATAGTGAAGTGGCCCCCACACTGCTTCCAGCTGTGGACAGAGATCCATGTGCCATAGAGATGGGGAGGATCATGAGGGGCCTTTTAGCTTCAGAGAGGAGAGATGGCTGCATTGGGGTGTTCACTCCATGACAACACAAGACAGCAGGGTCCATGCACCACCAGCTCCAGGCAACCTGCTCTGCAGGGGCTCTCAACTCACTGACTGCATCGCTGAGGACCCAGGTTCACATCTATGTTTAGACTCCTAGCAAAACATGTCCAGTGAGCTAATTAGAGACCTTAGAGGACACTTGTGTACATCACCAAACTATTGGGAAATGAACAATTGGATAGCTGCTCTGGAGAGGTTCAATACTGGAATAACGGAACATGATGCAAACAGAGGTGCATTGGTAGAGCAGAGGTGAGGAAGAAAACAAATAGCAAGAGGTACTGTAGGTCAGGACTGAGGTACCTCGGCAGAGCTGTGTGTGGGAAGCACAGAGCTAGACTAGTTATGAATGCTGCAGGTCAGGACTAAGGTCCGCTGGCATAGCTGGGTGAGGATGCCTGCCTGCATTAAGACAATGCCGTTGTGTTGAGATTTCCAAAGCAGTGCATACGCCAATTGGAAGATCTCCTGCATTGCCTGAAAAATCTCAGGGCTAGGCTACATTATGAAGGCTTTGCTGGTACAGCTATGCCAGCAAAGCTCCCTCCAGGAGACGCAGTGTATACCAGCCAAAGAAGTTCTTTGGCCAGTATAGTATCACACTCCTAACAGACAGAGCTATGCTGGCAAAACACTGTAGTTTAGACCTGGCCTCAACCTTCGACTTTAAAAACTGATGCAGATTCTTAAAAGAAAGATGGTTGGGGGAGGAGAGAAACAAGCTAATATCTGGACAGTGTTTGTTCTAAACGATCCCCGTCGGGATGTGAAACAAACAAGTAACTGAGCATTAAAGGGTGTCCGTCCATTGCGGATCCCTGGAGACATCCTACAGCATGACCCTGCAATCTTGCATCACCAGAGCCTTTGGTGGCATTGTTCTAATTGAACCCTGGAATGACTCCATTGGAGATCTGCCATGTGGGCTGTGAGTGGGAGACATGGGGGGTCGCAGCTGAGCGTTTCCTGCAATGAATTACCCCTCTCCACCCACTTTATCTGCTTGTTACCTCGGACTGCAGGGCGTTTAGCATGCAGTCCCTGGTTAGCAGAAGCCTCTATGGCCTTGGCTACACAAAGGAAATGTTGCCAAGACATCCCCCTGTTGCTCACCTCAGTTCATTGTTAGCCACGCTGGGGACATGGGCTGCTGCCAGCGCTGTAAGACCCCTACGGATTAGCCTGTGCTGGGTTAGATGACACAATGCAGAAATGGCAGCGGAAGCCCACAGCACATCTGCACTAGAGGGTCCCAGTGTTGCTGGACCCACAGTAGCAATGGAGGGGAAAAAATTTTTTGCCTAGTGTAGAATTTCCCGTGCTGAACTTATGCTGAGAGCTCTGCACAAGGCTGTGGGCAGCAGCAATGCAGGTGTTCGCGCAGCCCTTTGTAAGAGGAATAGAAATCGATCAGCGAGGGCCGTGGTGGAAGGAGGGAGGAGGATTCCCGCCTGGCTGAGTTACCGAACGTGCCAGGAAAGCAGGATGACCACCAGGCGAGTGTGACACAGAAGATGGATCTGTCCCAGGAACATGTTTCTTTGCTACTAAACTTCCTTGCAAGTAAATGAGGCCTTTGCCAAAGCAAATGGGCTCCTGGCCACCTCACCCCTACCCTCCCAGAGCTCCTTGGAGCTGATCCTGCTCTGACCGTCCGTGACTGGGCACTAAACCCTAGGCGTGTTTTTTTCCGGCTGGTGCTGGATCTCCCATAAAATCCTTCTGGAAAGGTGGTATTGAGAGAGAGAGAGTGAGAGAGAGAGAGAAGCAGCAACAGCAAGGCAGGGAAACCTACTTGTGTTGTGTAGTAAATCTGCTGGCAACAATGTGAGGCTCCTCCAGACAGTGCCTCTAAATATAGCATCCTCATTTATTACTGGGCCTCCTGCTGGATTCGGTACAAGCTGAGCCAGGGCGCCTGTGACAACATCTCCCTGCCCTCCGTCAGCCCTTGGCCAGTGGGAGCAATCAGCCACGTGCACGGGGACAGGCACTGACACGCTGCATTGCTCTCTGGCAGTCTCACTGAGGAGCAAGCTGCTATGCCTGGAACACAAAAGCCACCAAACACAGGATGGGGGGAGGGGGGGGAGGCAAGGAAGTGCTAGAAGGAAGGTAGTGGTGTGTGTCTGGCCCCAGCATCCCCCTTCGGCCACGCCCTTCCAATACAGCTGCCTGCACAACTCAAAGGCCAAAGTCGCAACTACATGCCAACAATATTCATCTACACATATAATTGTAGGATAGACCTCTTCGGATTGAAGGATTCTGCAGGGTGCGCAGATACTCTGGTGCAGAGTATGCAATCAGCCGGACATATTGCTGTGTGAAAACCAGGTACTTGTACTGGGGCCTTTAGAGTAGTTGTAAGCCTGTATTTTTGGTGGCACATCAAAAATCTGTCCCTAAAAAGAAATAATCAACCTGTGTGTAGCTACGGAGCGGTCTGATTGGTCTCCCACTTTCATTTAATGCACCAGAATGATCTGAAAGGCCACGCAAGCCCCAGGGCATTCTGCGATTCACTGGCGAGTCTGTCTTTAAAATACCGTCCACATCTGTGCGTGTGTAGAACCTGCATGTATGTCAGCCACTCGGACAATCGTTAACTGATCTAAACTAACTGGAAACAGTCAGAAACAAGTGTAGCAGCAGCAAGAGAAACCTCATTATTCATCAGTATAAAAATAAACAGTGGGCAGTGTTGGGATTAGTCATAGCTGAACAGGGGGAAGACACTGTCTACTTGTTCTGCATTCAGCACCCCGTCTAGGGTCCCCATTGCTCTGAGAGGAGGACAGTAATGCAGAGAGCACAAAATCGTAAATATGGATCTTATAACTATAGATCAAGGCTATAAAAAACAGCCTGCTGCGGGACAGGAGCCGTTCCCCACATAGCGACAAACAACTTGGTCTTGCCAGTGTAGATGGGAGCAAACCAGGTACATAGCCCAGCCTAAAAGCTCACGCTGGGATACAACTTGCTTTGGCCCTGCCCAGAACTGCAGTTATGATCCAGTTTGGCCACAAGTGAATTAAACTGCCCTGCTTAAGCCAGCCCAGGTACTAAACATAGTTGTTTGGACAGTGTAAAATCTTTGGGGGTCTCCCCCTGGCACTTGCAGCATTTTAGAGAAGGCCCCAGAGCTGTAGATTTAACCCCGATGCGTCGCACTGTAGGCATCTTCCAAGAGAATGAACCCCATCTCCATATCTCAGATCAGCACTTGGCCATTTACCACCTCAGATGCATTGGAAGTAGCAGGGAAAAGGGATTCCCTTTACTGTTTGTGAGAGCAGAGCAGCTAAGGACCAGGAGACGCTAGCTAACCAGCCTGGGCCAGCCCCCCCCCCCCGCGAGCCAGTTTTATGTTGTTTTCTGCTGATGAGGTTTGGCACCTTGGTACATTTCACAATCCAAAAAGCCAGGATGTCAGGAGTCAATCTGATGGAATCAACCGTCCCTCTGGGATGTGGAGCTAGGAATCATTTATGCCAAATTCCTAGGATTGCTCAGGTCACGCAATAATTTTGTTTCTACATCTCAGATCCCATAGCGGGAGAGAAAATCTAAACTGCATTTTTAAGGGGACTCCCTTCCTGGGTTTCCTTCCATCATGATACTCACAATTACTGGGTTAATTTTTGCCCACTGGCTGCCCTAGGCCTGTTCAAAGTTCCAGGGCATGTCCTGATGTGGGAGGCAGAAGGGGGCAATTCTCAAATTTGATGGTGAGCAAAGACTGAGAAGATGGGCTGGCATCATCCTACACCCCTCATAATGATCTGTCAGCCACAGGCCGGGATCTGTGTTGCTGCAGCCGGGAAAGGGAGGTCAGAATGGCTTTCGATGCAGATCTGAAACAGGCATGATGTAAAGACTGGATCTGGAAGGTCTGGGAGACCCTGGCCTGGGAACAGAAAGAGACGTCCCTGCTCTGGGCTGGGAATGAGCTTCGCTATTGATTTCCAAGATAATATTTAACAGATCAGAAATAAATACACATGGGTAATTGCACTAATCATTTGGCCCAGTGACTCACTACGGAGCAGACCGCGTGGCTCAATTGCACCTGGTAAGAGAGCAAAGCCGCCTCCCTGCCATCAACGGGTACGTCTGCGCTGCAAAATAACAGTGTGTTCTTAACTCAGCTTAGCTAACTCAGGTTAAAGTAACAGTGGAGACAGGGTAATTCGGCTTCTAACTCAGGTCAGCAGCTCAAGGTCAAACCTATAGGGCAGCCTAAGATTGAAGTCAAGATGCTAACCCAAGTTAAAGCCAAGCTGCCGTGTCTTCACTGCTGTTTTAAGCCAAATTGTTTTTCCGTGTAGACATGCCCTAAAGTGCCAAACCCTTCTCACTCACACCCTTCTCACCTGGGAGGAGGTTGGGAACAGAGCGGGGGAAGAATCCGATTTCGGGCACAGTGGAAATGGGCAGAACCCTCCCTAGCACCAATCAGGAAACAGCCGGATTCCTGATCAGACTCACCGCAGGCAAGTTAAGAGCAGCAGAAACCACTACCCTGCTGCAGTGGCACAGTTCCAAGATACTCAAGACACCTAAAACCTAGCAGCAGCAGGTGAGACAAGTTACTGCTGTGTGCCACACCCAAGCGCAAGAGAGCCAAATGCACAGAGATGTGGTGCCTGCCTCCCCTGGGGGCACGCAGCCCTGAAACAGGAAGTACTCAGGGATCAGACGTCCTCCTGAGAGTAACAAATGAGATGGCACAAAGCCAAGTTACAGGAGTTCACCGCAACAACACACAAGAGTCAGGTGTGGCTCTGCAGAGCCTATCTGGATGGGGTTGCCAGAAGTGGGCACAATGGGTTAAAACAAACATCCTCTAAATGTGCTGCATAAAGGCCTTTCCCATCAAATCCTCCCTACAGCAGAGCATCCTTTCCAGCAGCATTGGACACCTGTTCAGCTCAGCTGGAAGCACATTCCATCCTACAACCAGTTCCAAACCCTGGGAGGGAGGGAGCGAGGCTGTTCCATGCACAACCTCCTCCCCAGAGAAACAACCCAGGAAGGAAACACAATGTACTGAAGGAGGGTCCAGCCTCTGTACCTGGGCAACATCATCTTTACAGCAACTCAGGTTGCTAGGGAAAGGATCCCTGAAGCAAGCTGGGGGAATTCCCAGGCCAGGAATGTGCTTGTCTGACTCCAGAAGTGATGAGCCTGTGGAGGAAGGAGGGTGGGGAAATTTGCATATCACTGGCTTGAGCTCAAGAGGCAGGCACTCTGTAAGCTGCCCAAACACACCCCGTTCCCCAGCTCTGCTAGCTCCTCAGAGCGGATCTGCAGCACCCAAGGCTATTCCAATCCAGGGCTCCCCTGACACAGCTCTGCCAGTGCCCCTCACTCCTGACCTGTGACACCCCAGCTAATACATCCTAGATGAATGCCCCAGCTCTGCTCACTCCTAACGTGCACCATGCCCTGCTGTTCAATCCCTAGCCCCAAGCTCTGCTGATGCACCTTAGTCACGACTCACAGCCCCCTCTCCCCCTGTTCTAGTGCAGGGCTTCCTCGCAGCAGCAACAATTCCTGTTGCAGGTGAATGTACACATCTCCCCTGTGGGAGGACAGACGAGGGGGTGGTCACACATCACTCACTGACACTCTGGATGAGACCAAACAGAAACCATGCCCTTTGGAGACAAAAGACAGCGAGACCACACGGGAGGTGGCCACTGAACTTCCCCTGCACACTTCCGATAGGGATCACCTCTCAGGTGACCCTGCCCCACGTGGGCCCAGGCTGTACTTGTCTATTCCTGCCTGTCAGTGAGAGCAGATTGTCTGATGGGGCCTTTACCAGAGGGTCCTGCAGCTCTCTGTGTTTGGGAGGGAAGGGAGGACAAGATGGAGTTTTCTTGCTATCACTAACCAAATCTGTTCTAACAACAGAAGGGTCCATTCTGCCTCTTGCTGTAGGGGAGATTAAAGGCAGGTCTGAGCCACAAGTGTAATTCTTACCCTGTCTTTTCCTATAGCCATGGAAGAACAGCCTCTAGATTTATCAGCCCAGTGTCACTGTCTTTTCGGGAGTGTCTGAGCCGGAAGGGAGCCCCAGTGTCACCTGAGTGAGAAGAAGGAGGATGCTGTGGAGAAGTGAACCTGGGGCCACTTACACCTCACTCCCTGGGACTCTCAGCCTGCGTTCTGATCTAGCACGTAGCAGGAAATCCCACTGATCTTCCTCATCCTGGGGGAGGAGAGACCCCTGTCCTTTCTCAGCTAG
The DNA here is from genome assembly GCF_028017835.1 of Emys orbicularis. Lineage (NCBI taxonomy): Eukaryota > Metazoa > Chordata > Testudines > Emydidae > Emys > Emys orbicularis. Next base: position 91,625,705 of record NC_088690.1, read on the forward strand.
CTGTGGTGGTTCCTGGGACTCTGGGCCTGAGGGCATAGGTTACATACCATTGTCAGTTACACAACCACCACTAGGCCTCAGCAACCTGGGCATACCGTCCTGCCTATAAAACAAGGAAGGCAAGAGAGTGAACCCCTGGCAGCTGCACGGTGTGAGCCCAATGCACAGGCAGAGCCAAAGCTACCTGAACACCAGTGATGGGTGGTGCTGTTGAGCAGGGGGGCATGGTACCTAGATTGGAGACGTTGAACTATATATCTGGAGCCCTGTCAAAGCACAGGAGCATGGGCATCCCCTGGCCCATGAGAAATACAAGAGAAATACAACTAACTACAGATCAAGCCATGAAACTCCCCTCACCCACGTCTGCTTCCAGCCAGTTCCCAGGGTAAGCAGCTAATCCTTGGTCAAGGCAGAGAGAGGGAGCTGAAAATCAGGACAAGGCAGCTTCTCCTCAGGATGCAGAGAAATGCTCCCCTGACTGGCCTTGACCATGCCAGGTGCTCAGCACCCTATGCGCCCACTCACACCAATGGGAGCTGTCAGTGCTCAGTACCTTGAGGGAGGCACCCAGTACCCCACAGGCTGGGCCCTACAGAGAGTGACTGTACATTCTGAACCCCATCCTGAGTCCCAACAACCGGACTAACTCCCCTCAGCCTGTTCCCTTTGCAGTGCAGAGCAGGGAGGAAACAGTCTCCATTTTGGTCACAATGTGACTGAATCTCATTATGGTTCTACCTGGATTCTCCAAATCTTCCTTGTCTGTAGCCCCCTGTGTTAGCGCTAACCAGGCTCACGCCCTCTACAGGTATCTGTAATCTGGCTTCTCACACATGGTTTGTCCCACACAGTTTCCCATAGGCTGAATCAGGATGCCCTACAACATGGAGGGGCCTTCATAAAAATGGCCTTCACCCTATATGTGACCTCGGAGAGGAAAGTGGTCCTCGAAATGGTTGGTCAGGAATATGGGGAAGCCAAAAAGATGTCCTAAATCCCTTCTCTGCTACCCAGCACGCCCAGAAAAAACCCACCTATCACAGAAAGAAAGCCCAGATGTCTAGGCCCAGATCCTCAAAGCCGAAATCAGTGGAAATTAGGATCTAGGCCTTTGTGTTTATAGAGTAAAGAACCCTGGGTTCACATTCTTCCTGAGCCAAGTGGGACCTTGGCCAGGTCAGCTGAACTCTTTCCACGTTGGTCACTCCAGCTGGTGGGTAAAAACAGGGATCACTGGAAATTAGCTGCTGCCTCTGCAATGCTGCTCAATTTTGGAAGCCTGGATGGGAAGACGCTCTGCTGGATGTTTAGAGTAAGCATCCCATTGCTCTTGGCATGCAGTCTCATTGACTCAGGGCCAAGGAGGATGGAAACGCCAGGCATCCTGCCTCCTAATGTCAGTGATTCCAGAACGTTGGTTCACTTTCGGACCACCTATTCAGGAGGTCCAGGCGGCCCTGCGCTCCAATTGGCTGGCAGACTCCAGCAGTGCTGCTATTCCATGGCAACATCTCCACTCAGAATATTCCTGCCTTGTGACTGTGGGGCCAGCCAAGAGGAACGCCCCCAAGCAGTGCATCCAACCAATGGTCAAAGCCAAAGAGACACAGGGGAAGGTGCTAAACAATTAATCATCTGCGCTAAAAATATCTGAGTCCCAAAGCACATTCACCTGCAAAAACACAGCACACCTGTCCAATATTCTGGAATATTAACATTCAGTAGACATGCCCGATCTGTTAAAAACGTACAGAGAGATTTCACTCAGATTACTAAAACCACCAGAAACGACATATTACAGGTGTTGGAATGATGCTCACTCTGTAATATGGTAACACCCTGTTAAACAGAAAGGTCTGATGACTATATTCCTGGATAATGTCTAGTTAAATAAAAGCTCACTGTTGCAATGATTGTTTTGTTTCTGATATTTACATGGCAAGAATCTGTGAACCTGTTAATACTTCCTACAGGAATAAACAAAGAGTTAAAGAAAATATATCTGAGTCCAGAGACATGCATGGAAGAGCAATTCCTGCCCCGTCGAGACTCACTGAATCCCAGCACGTACACTAAAGCTGCAAACCAGCTGGCAGGTCCCTGTTGTTTCTAAAATGCCAACAACGGCCTCAGTGCCACACAAGACAGTACCAGCGAGAGCTGAAAGTCAGGGCACGGTATTGTTCTCTCAGAGGTAATGGTTAGCTACTAATGAAGTAGCCCAGTGCCATGCAAACATTATTTTCCCTGGTGGAAGGATACTGGTGGTGAGAAACAGCTCCACAGCAGTGCTCAGGAGCCTGTGTCGGGACAGCGGCTCCTCCCCTCTAACTTTATATTGAGCATTCTTGAGTGGTTCATTGTATCAATAAACGCAATCCCAGGGGTATGTAGCAAGGTCTATGCTGCAGCACAGGAGGGGCAGGGAAGCTACCTGATGCAGAATGTTCTCTCTCTGAAACGCCCCCGGCGCAGGGGCCACGTTCCACTCCACACAGTGTTCACAATGGCCACGGGAAAAGAAGGTAACTGCACCCACTAGAAGTCTCACCCACCCCCATGTCTACTCCAAGGTTTGGTGGATTTAACTGCAGAGTCCAAGGGTGAGAATTTTTCACACCCCTATGCGACACTGATTGATCTAGCTAAGCTAAGGAGAGCGGGAGGAAAGGTGGCTTACGCTTCGTTCTGTTTCACTGATCCTGGCCCAGATGGGAGCCATTCAGGCCCTTGGAGACTGGCTCCAGTTGTACTATAATAACCATTGTACCAGCCAAGGATCATCTGCCCTGCCCTGCCCCCTCCCACTCTGGCCCACCCTCTCACCCCTCCTAAGGAGTCCGCTTCCCTTGGTGGGGGGGGGGGAGGGGGATCCCTGGCTGGCCCTCCCTTTAGGCCAGTTCCTGGCTGCTTTGCTGCTCTCCCTCAAAGCTCGGGCTGAGGTGATGTCCCTCTGTGCTCTGTCTGCTTTTCAGTTGTGGCTGTCAGCATCCAGGGCTGTGCAATTAGTCCCTAGGATCGCACAGGTACGTGATTTCATTCTGCCTCCCAACAGTCCCCTTGGATGTCAACAGGATGCAGAATTCTGCTTCCCTTTCTGGCCCATACTGTTGTGTAGTGTTGCTGTTCACTGTTTTCAGATGCCACGCTCCGCCGCCGAGGCGGTTGCATTTCAATGGTGATGGACGAGATCCCTTTACGTGTCCAAAGTGATATACAATCTAGTTTCCCAGCAAGTCCCTTCTTCTGGGCATCCACCTGTTACACTGTCAGCGCCTAGAGGTGGAGACTGTCTGTGCTTCTGTGCATTGCACAAGGCTGAACATACCGTCAGCACTGACAAACAATACGCCTATCTCATGCTCAGAACACCCCCGCATGGCACAGAGACTGCACAGACGAGCGACAATTTTCCAGGTTTGAAATTCTGCTGAAATTTCTAATTTTAGACTTTTTTTTACAAAGGAAAAAAAGGTTGAAGGGTGATTTCTTTTTCCTGAATTTCCCCCCTGCGTTCCTACCACCTAGCTCTTCATTTTTCAAATTTTAACAACATTTCAAAATACTAAATTTCTTTTTTAAAATATGGGGGCGAGGAAGGGAGTGGATTAAAAAAAAAAAAAAAAAAAAAGAGGCCATAAAAATTCCTCCCCCATTTCTCAGCCAGCTCTGGATGGCAGTGTCCTTGTGATTTTAGAGGGGGATAACTGAGGCACAAAGCAGTGACGGGCCTATGGGTTCAGAGGGAATCACTAACACAGACAGGAGAGTTACTCCTTCCCCATCCCATGCTCAGACCACCAGACAATGCCTCCATCACTAGCCTACGCCCCTTCTCTTGTAAAGCCCCGTGGGACCCTTCAGGATCAAAGCTGCTCTGTCACACACAGAGAAGTGTTTAAATCTATGGCCCTTGCAGGAAATCACACATGAACAGGCACACGCATGTGGACATGTGATCACAACAGCACACGCAACCCAGGACAAAAGAGGCTTCTCTGAGCCCAGCTCCATGGCCAGGGCAGCCAGGGGCCCTGCACCCCTCACACACAGACTCTAACACACCTGGCCTCACAGGCGACTCTTAGGTCTGAATGGTGCTGGGGTAGCAATAAGGGTACAGGGAGGATCAGCACACAGGACCCAGGCACTGCAACCGGGAATGTGGCCAGCATCCCCCCCCCCCCCCAGGCCTTTGCCCCAATTTCCGCTCATTTACGGGGAGAGAAACCCTTGTGACAGTGTGAGTATTTGGGTAACAGTCCACTGAGACACCAGCCAGGGACAGCTGAGAAACAATGCACTAAAATAAGAGTTGGCAGGAGCCGAGCCGGGCTTGGCAGTGACTGAGGGAGACGCTCGGAGCAGGAGGGGATGAGAAAGGGAGATTTGGCTCCCTTAAAAGAGACAGGCATGGTCTGAGCCATGAGCTTGTATTCCTGTGCTCACCCGACAACCACTTCCCCCACGCCCACCCTCTGGGGTCCTAACTCCCCCTACCCACCCGTAGGCTCCTTCCTTCCTGCTTGTGACCCTCAGGGCATGCAAGTTCGTCCAGGAAAAGGCTCAGAAATGGGTAGCACACTCCGGAGCTGGGACCAGCGAGGCCAGGATGGGAACGGGGCTGGAATCGGAGTGCAGCTGCATGACCACCCGTCTGGCATCTCCACTCCTCCTACGGCAGACCAAGCAGCAGCAGCGCATGCTCCAGAAACTCTCCCACGGTCGGTCAGCAAGTAAACATCCTGGGGACGCTCAGGGATCCAGATGTCTGGGGAGATGTGGAAGAGTGCTGGGGAAGAAGCAGGGCGGAAGAAGGGGGAAAGGGGAAGGAGGGGGCAGGTGGAGAGGACACAGTTCCGGGCCCATGGTGCAGTCCCAGGACGGATCGGTGATTCTGACCTTCCTGTGCTGGGACACGTCTAAGCGTTGGCACTAATTCCCCTAGGCTGGGCTGTGGGGGGCTTAGCCCCACCCAGAGGAACTGTTTTCATCCTAAGAGCTCATCTTGACCTTTGTTTATTTCAGACAGTGACATTTGCAGGCTGAAGCCTGAGCTCTGCTTCATCCTAGCTGAAAGGACACCCTCCGCCTCTCCCCCCCACCGCTGCCCAGAGGCCTGCTCTGCGGAGCTGCTGGGCTTGGACTGACCCCCTGCAAACTGACTCGGGCTTTGCTCACCATCAGCATTTATATTGGTTTCACCTCCCCATTAGCTCCCCCAGGCCAGCTCAGGGCCAGGCGTTCCGGGGCGACTCTCACTGGGCTGCAGCCCTGCCGCTGGACAACGTGCTGCAGGCAGAGTCAGCTGGAAACGTTTCATCAAAATATTTTTTTTAATGCAAAATGCCATTTTCTCACAAATTGAAAAGTTTTGGAAAATGTATTTTGATTTCTACGAACGTTTCTGCCGAAAAAATATTTCGAAATTAATAAAAATCATTAGTTTCGGGGAAATTCAAATATTTTATTGTTTTTTAATTTTTATATTATTTTAATGATTTGTACATTGCTTTATAATAGGTCAGTAGTCGTTGTGCATAATGTGAGGCTACTGCCATAATAATATGACACAATATAATAGTTTAATTATTTTTAAAATAAAAATAATAGAATATTTCAAGGCAGCTGTTACTTGGTACTTATTGAAACATTTTATCTTCTTTTATCAAAGTGTCTCCTTTTGTGTTGTAATGAAACAGTTTGATACTTTGACATAAAGCATCTGATTCAGACAAATTTCAAAAACACATTTCAATATGTCGAAATTTCCCAAGAACCAGAAATTCTGAGTTTCAACTGGCTCTAGATGACGGTCCAAGGACACACAATGTACACAGCTCTGGTCAGCTCCGTTCCACCTCCCCATGCGACACTGTGGCCAAAAGGACTAATGCAATCCTTGGATGCATCAATGTAATTTCGAGTAGGAGTAGAGAGGTTATTTCACCTCTGTATTTGGCTGCTGGAATACTGTGCCCAGTTCTGGTGTCCACTGTTCAAGGCAGATGTTGATAAATTGGAGAGGGTTCAGAAAAGAGTCATGAGAAGCATTAAATGATTAGAAAACCTGCCTTACGGTGACAGACTCAAGGAGCTCAATCTATTTAGTTTAACAAAGAAAAGGCTAAGGAGGGACTTGATTATCGACTATAAGTACTTACATGGGGAACAAATATTTGATAATGGGCTCTTGCATCTAGCTGACAAAGGTATAACATAATCGAATGGCTGGAAGTTGAAGCTAGATAAATTCAGACTGGAAATACGGTGTAAATTTTTAACAGCGAGAGTAATTACCACTGGAGCAATTTACCAAGGGTTATTGTGGATTCCCCATCACTTGCAAGATATGATTTTTTTTTTCTAAGAATCTGCTGTAGGAATTATTTTAAGAAGTTTTATGGCCTGTGTGATACAGGAGGTCAGACTACACGATCCCAGTGATGAATCTATGCTCAAGGCTCACTGATGCTGCTCCAGTGGAGTATCTCTGTCTGTATCAGTCTCACATTGGCCGCTGCCCTGAAAGACATTGCCACCGTCAACAACCAAGGAATATCCACTCAGTTCAAGGAGAAGAGCGGCCAGCGTAACATGTGAAGATCCCCTGCAGGGAGCATGCCCAGTCAAGAGACCAGCATGAGAGAGTGGATAAGGAATGGGAGTGGGAGCTGGGAAGCTCCGAGTTCTAATCTTGATCCACAAGTGTTGGAGACACCATATGATTAACTCAGCCACTGACTCATTCTATGACCTGAATGCTTCACTTTCATTTGTTGTGCCTCAGTTTCCCCATCCATACCATGAGGCTAATGATCCTGACCTCCCCACAGGAGGATGAATTAGTAAATGGCTGTAAAGGGCTTTGCAGCTGTGAAGGGCTTTCTAAGTGCTAAGCACTATAAGCCCGGAAAGCCGGTTGGCATCCATCTTTGAATTCTGGCAGAGACTGATTGAGATTGATACACGAGAAACCTTTGCAAAACTGCCTCCGTATTGGCTACAATCCACATGAGGGGACCCGCCGGGCTTCACTGTAGACAAACAGTTGTCAGGGACCATTTCTGCTCTTGCTAGTTTTCTGTCTGCTTCAATGTGAAGCAACAGACATAGACATGGGCTCTGGAAAGAACGAGGGAGGGAGCGGGTGGTGGTGCACAGAGCAGGGAGAAAGACCAAAGAAGGAAAGGAGTAGGACAGAGGAGATTACGGGGCTTCCTTCGCCAGCAAGCCCATACTGTAAAAGGAGCGGGAACAGGGACAGACTGGCTAAGGCCCCAGCTGTGCTAAGATGGCTGTGTAGCTGCAGCAGGGGAATTAACCCTCCAGGGTTCACACTGCTCCTGGGTCACCCAGGAGAGTGTGTACGTGGGCCTTTGCCGTCTGTAACTGCCGGTGTCACAGTTACTCCCTGAAAAGCCGCCTGGCTCCAGTTAAATTATACCGGCAAGGACCCCCAACAACATTCATTCCGTCAGCATCAACATCTGGAGCCTTCCTGGGTGAACAGCCAGGTGCATTCTCCACATCTGACCGCTCAGAAGCAAGAGGAGGTTCCCTAAGGCAGATTGGACAGGCATACAGAGGAGGATGAGCAGGGTAAAGGGTAACAGTGCAGTCATACAACAGGTTGCTTCAGGGGTGCTGGAACAATTTGTACAGTGGGGGGGGGGGAGTGGGGGAGCTGGGAGCTATTGAACCAAACTGTAAACCCTGTATATAATGGAAACCACTTCAAGCCAGGGGGTGCGGCCACACCCCCAGCACTCCTAGTTCCAGCACTTATGGGCTGCTTCCCAAAGGAAAGTCAGCACATGTCCCTGGGATAATTCTAGCTCCTCCTGTGTAACCCTGTTACGTCTCCCATTCCAGTGGTCACACAGGTGTAGACAGGGCATAGCCGCCTCGCCAAACTCTAACCTGGGTGCCTACATCTGCTTACCTACATTCTCCTGCTAGGCAGGACTCCTCTTCACTTTCTGCCTCAACTGCCACGCAGCAGGGCTGCCGCGTTCCATCCCAGGAGTGGCTGCATATCAGTGCTGGCTGAGGTGAACCCCATATATCGTTTACGTGCCAGTCTGCAACACGTGTCTGGCTCCTTCAAACGAGAGGCGCTATATAAATTCAGAGTCTCAGTACAACGCAGAGGTTCAGGAACTCCCAAACAAAGTGGGCAAAAATTTTCAACTGACAATATTTTTTTTAGAAAAAAAGCAGATTCAGCAACACCGAAACATTTCACGGATTCCTGTAGGTTTTGCTGAATTGTTCATCTTAAAAAAAAAAAAAAAAAAAAAAAAGAAATCCCCAAAAGCCTAAATGTTCTGACATTCCTATTTAAAATGACTTTTCATTTTGAAATTTCCTTCAATTGTATTTAAAATAATTTTAAATGCTCAAAATCAAAGTGAAATGTTTTGTTCAACCTGAAAGAATTTTTGAAAAATGTTGTTTTCAGGTCAACCCAAAACTATTTATTTTTTCAATTTTTCAGAATTGTCAGTGAACCGAAAAATCAATTATTCGCACAGCTCTGCTCTCAAGTCTTCACTCCAGCGCCAATGCCAACTACCCTCTACGCCTTCGCCAAATGCCTTCTCCTCTGTGTAACTCACCTGTCCCACCGGCAACACTGGGGCAATACTAACCTGCCTCATGGGGAACGAAGACAATTTAGTGGCTATTGCCATGGAAGTGCTTTGAACATAACAAACCCTATAGAAATGGTACAATCAACAGGAACTGCGCAAGACGGTAGTCCCAGGGAAAACAACTTTAGGAGCAGAACTCTGCCCATTCAAGAGGAGACTAGGATACCTGGACTCACATTCAATGGAGTGACGGTATATAGCCCAGCAGAAGTGGCCATCCAATGCCCCAAAAAGCCATACCTTTCCCTTGTCTTTCAACCATTGCTATGCTTTAAGGTCCTGGCATGGGTTAACGGAGCGACTAGTTCTGGGTGAGAGTACAGGCATTTGGTGTTGTAATGAACATTACCAAAGTGTTAGTCGGTTGTAACAAGATTGCAAGTGGCCTCACATGACTAGCAGTTCAGTGCCTGCCTGACCTTGTCCCTACCTGCCTTCACATACACACACCCTCCAGCACTTCCAGCCAACAGGAAAAAAAAAAGTGTGTGATTGTGCAATCACTTGCTACGATGCCAGCAACACTCCCTCTGATATTGCCAGGGAGTGACTGCACGTGCTAACTGCCAATCTGGGCTGAGGCAGGGCCATTGCTCCATGCAGGGCCGGCCCTGGCAACCCAGCCCTGTCCCAACAGAATCTGGTGGGCGCTGAGTACTCAGCCCCGTGCTCTGGGAAAGACATCTGTGATATCCCCACTGAACAGACCAGCAAAGAGCCCTGTGAAAATAGGCAGCACTCAAACAGCATGGAGGAACCCAAGCAGTCCTTGAATATCCCAGCTTTCAAACAGATCTGGGCCATCTCCTTTCGGTATCTTAGAAGGTCACTGGTTCGATTGTGGGTCAACATATATCAAAATAGGGTCTAATGATGTCAGTGGGCGACCTAGGTTAGGAACATAGGAAGTGGGAGAAGCCCAATCAGCCTTTCTATCTCCTGCCAAACCAGAGCAGATCAACTTTCCATCCAGTATGTATTAGAGCCACCCAGTGCCCTGTCCACTACTGTATCCCATCTCCTGCCACTTACACTTGCCTTAGCAGAGCAGGCCAATGGCCCATCCAGTCCAGTACCCCATCTCCTGCCATGAAGAAGTAGGACAATGGTCCATCAAGTCTACACCAGCACAGACCAATGGTCCTTCTAAAACTGATGTCTGTCCGATAGCGGCCAAGACTGAATACTACAGAGCTGGAAGTGTAACACACTCCTCCTCACGTTATATGTCTAAATGTGCAATACTCTGCCAGGGGGGTATTCCTTCTGGGCCAAAGCTAGCAACCAGCAGCATGAAGCATGAGAATGGACAGTCCTTGTGATTTCAGCCTAGCTAGTGTCATTGCCAGTGCTGTTCTTATCCAGACGTGTTTCTAACCTTTTTTTGAACCTCACTAAACTATTAGCCTCAAATGTCCTGTGACAGTAAGTTCCAGAGCCAATTCCTTACACCCTCTTTTAACCTAGGAAAATGGTTAACTTCCAGGTGTATGTCACCAAGAGGCTGGCTGTTTCCAAAGGCCTATCCTCCCGACAGGACTCCCCTTCTCTGCACATCTCCCTGCGACTCCCAACCTTCCCCTCAGGCTGGGAACCAATGGGAGGCAGAGACAGGAAGCTACTGGTATAGAGCTGGGGAGGCTGAGCCAGCAGCCGGTGGGAAAGGAGCACAGCCCCTGCTGACAATGAAGTGACTGGGGGATTGACCCAGCAAGGTGGACGGAGACTGGAAGGGTCCACTCTGCTTGGGAGAGGGAGCAACAGCTGGGGAGTGGGAAGGTGGGGAGGACAGATTTGTCTCTAGTGTTCGCAGGGTTACACGTATCAGTGTATTGTTGCTCCCTTATTTCTGTCTCTCTATGACCCAGGGTAAACACGAGCCCCATGGATTGGCTCCATCTCACCTTTTATATTACAGGCCACTCTTCCGTCTCCAATTACTCTGTAGTCCTCATCTTTGTAATGTATCCTCCCCGGTGGGAATCCGACCCCTGGGTGCCACCAGTCTGGGCTGCTGCCCTTCCTTGGGCTGTGCCCTTGAGACAGCACAGCATGCAAGGGTCTGAGCGCAATAGCCAGAGAACTCACAACTAAGGCTGAAAGAGGGTGACGCAGAGACAAATGAGGTGCCTTAATTAACAGGGAAGCTGAGATACATCCGACCTCCCCAACAGTGGGCAAGTCTCCGTGCTGTGGAAATGCCAGAGGAACGGCTCCAGCATTCAACAAAGGCATGGAGAGCAGAGCGGGGACAGCATCTGCTGCATCGCTTCTAAGAAAATCCTTGACCTGAAAATGGGCAGTGGAGGATGTTCTGTGTATTACAGCATGTTCAAGAAAATGACGGCAGCGGTGCATTTAATTACACACATAGAACCTGTGTGAAAGGTGGCCAGTCTCCACACAGCCAGGACAGAGCTTAGTCTACTGGTCCCCCTGTCCTTCCCCCCACACACACACACACACATATACACACACTTCTCATATGAATAAGAGAGCTGCAGGCACCGTAACCAGCTACCTAGCCCTCGATTCCTCCTATACTATCAGTTTCATGACCCCATTCTAGGAAGCCAGAGTGACCTTCTTGGAGAGTTTGAGAGGAGGTGGCAAGACTGAAGACAGTTTAACCCTAAGGCAGCTGAGACACCGCACTGAGTGCTAATGCACCGGCAACCTCAAAGTGAATCCACATTGCTGCTGGCTCTGTACCAACCTGGGAGCTTTATGAGTGACAGAGACAGTCAGTCAGACAGAGCCTTAGAGAGAGGACGCCAGGAGCCTTCCCATCCTAGCAACAGCATCTATGTGAGGTTCCCATCCCCAGAGGAGGACTCTGCTTACAGCACCACGCCCAGACTCTGGTTCCCTCCCTCCCACCCCTAGCACTTCAGCTTCTCTTCACAGGGAACCTCCAGCAATCAGCTTATCGTAGTTACGCTCTCCTGGCATCCAACCTTGTGTGGGGGTAGCACCGTGGTCTCTGCCCCACCAGCATGCTGCCTTGGAACAACGCCCTGGGTTCATCCCACAAGTTCTGTGTCCGAGGCCTCCACACCACGGCCAAACTGTGCTTTCCTTCCACAACAGGGATATTAGCTAAAGGCCCTTCCCACCACTGGGGCTTGGGGCATCTCACCTCAGTGTAAGACGTGAGCATTGCACGGCCAAAGCTGAGTGTATAACTAATGGAGCTGTCATCTCCCACGGGGATGGGGAGGGTGTATCCCAACACAGTCAGTACATGCAACTGCAGGCCGAAATGGGAAGAGGTATATGGTGGGCTCTGGGGGAGTAGAATTCACATCTTCTCCAGGTTCTCTGCTCTTCCCACGTAGAGTCTGCCCTTTGCTCCAAGACCTGATTCCACTGCCCTTCCTCACCTGACTGCCTGGGTGCGCCCCAGTGCTCCACTCCATGCGTCTTGCTTGGATCTAGGGCAAACCCTGGAGGCTTCAGTCAGGCTATCAGGCTATCTGCCTGGGCTACCCTCATCGGGAAGCCAAAGCAAGGGCTTGTCAGGCTGGACTAAAAATCTAACAGGATGGCAGGGCAGCTGCATAGCTCTGTGGGAGGGAAAGCAGGCAGCACATTCAGTCTTGGAAAAGAGTGTTCCCTGAGCCATCCAATATATTAGGCTGCAAACTACAACTAGCAAAGCAATAACACATTCACGCACCCCTCCAAACAGGCTCACAAACACACCCCACATGCAAACATATACACACCTCCATGCACACTAAGGATGTAGAATGTTAACCGGTAAGCACAGTCTTACCAGCTAACCACCTTAACCGTTAACCCCTGGGCTGGCCGGCTCCAGTGGTCCTGCGCCGGACGGAGCGGGCCCAGCTGTAGCGCCCAGCCAGAGTGGCCAGAATAGCACTGCCTGGCCGGAGCGGGCCCAGCCACGTCGCCCGGCCGGAGCAGTGCCGTCCGGCCAGAGTGGGCCCAGCCAGAGCAGCCCCGGCCCCAGCCACTTAAACGGTTAACCGTTTAAACGAAATATTTTTAAGCATTTAAACAGTTAACTTTTTAAATGGTATTTACATCCCTACTGCACACCCCTACTGGGACTCACAAACACACACACACAGATGTACAAGCACCTCCACATGCAAATGCAACTCTCAGTGTTAGAAGCTACAGGTGGGTGGCCCCTTGGAGGAAAGTGGCCTGCAGGGAAGTCTGGGATGCTGACGGTGGGTCTGGGATACACAACCCATTGCACATAACCACAACTCCCACCTTTCCAGTGGGGTTTTTGAACTGCTGTGTGCAATGAGGTCTCTTTTGCCAGAGGCTGGGAATGAGCAACAGGGAATGGATTACTTGATGATGACCTGTTCTGTTCATTCCCTCTAGAGCACCTGGCATTGGCCACTGTTGGAAGACAGGATACTGGGCTAGATGGACCTTTGGTCTGACCCAATATGGCCGTTCTTATGTTCTCTTCAAATGCCAGCAGGCACAGGGGAAGAAGAGCCCCCAGTTCCGTTTTTAATTAGGGGAAGGAAACACTGCTGGAGAAAGGAGGATAAATCATGTTCGGAGGGGAGGCTGGAAGACACTTGACTTCTGTAGGAAAGGGGGGAATTGGGAGAAGAGGTATCCTCAAGGAGGTGCCCCTCTAGGGTAAGCACTCAGCCCTCTGCCCTGGCTGCCAGAACCTCCTCTACCACCTTAAAAAGCTTGTACTGCTGCTAACACGCACCCACCTTAGAGCCATAGGTCAGAACCAAGAAACGGAGGGGGACGAGGATGGCAGCACACTATGTGTCCATGGGGCCAAAGGGATAAGGAATATCACATGCTCCAATCACCTCTTGTCCCACTCCCTGTAGCAGGAGGTGCTGTTACATCAGACCCACCTACCCAGAATCGGGGCACCATCCAACCACCTGCCTGTGCCATTTCTACCACATGATCATAAAAATGACGGGGCATCAAATCAGACTATTGTTCAGTATATGTTGTGACAGGCACATGCAACACTCCTGTCCGTCATGTGGCTGGAAGGGCCAGTACAGTGAGTGGGGGCAGGGTGGGGAGAGGCCTGGCCAGGAATGGACAGGAGGAAACAAGCCTGAACCGCATGCGTTTCTTCAATTCATTTACACGGCTCTGCACGCAAATGGGATTTCCCAATATTCACCCTGAGAACTTTACAAATCAGCACTGCCACGGGAGCATCCACCTCTGGGATGGAGGGCTGGTGTGAGTGTCCAAATCCATCACGCGGGGGTTCTACTGAGGCCTCCATGTTTGAAAACTGGTCACCCTGAATGTCTGTTGTGTGTGTCCCTGTGCCTATACATAGCGAGAGTGCAACACGCACTGCCATTTCTTAAAACCAGCTGGCCGACTGACGTTCCAAACAGGCGGAAACACAAGCAGACATCACAGCTCAGAATTTGTCAGTATGATCTGATAACTCAAAATCAGCGACTGATGCACACACACACACACACACACACACACACACTCACACACACTGGTGCATGCACAGCTGCCAATACACACCCATTAAGGTGCAGCCCGTGCTCAGTTGACCCACGATATCATGCTTAAAATACAAAAGGAAAGCAAGATCAAAACAATTATTAAGCTGCTAAGAGAATTCCAGGGAGAGGCTGCGACCCTGTGAGACTGAGAAGCAGCTTATGAACTGAAAAAAGGTTCTATCCACAGAGTTCACTCTTCTCCGGGGACATACAGCTCTTCCCATTCAGTAAGTTTCTCCCTGTGCCCCCCTCCTTTCTCCTCCTCCTGCTGTATCCTCTCAGTCTGCTGGGGCTTATAAAATCTGGCACTAGTTCTACTGAGCTGTGGGAGTGGGAATTGACATGTTCTCTGTGGGTCAGCTTCATTGCCTCACCAGTTCTTTTGATCTCACTGCAGAGTCAAGCAAGAAGGGGCATTGAGACTTTGCCCAGCTGAGAACTGCAGCAGTAATTTAGGGGCCATGTGCATACAAGGGAGCGTACTGCAATCACCTTCACTTCTACAATGGAAGTGCAGCCAGTGGAGATGCTAAGTGCTACCCCCAAGCCATGTTGTAGGCATCCACAGCCTACGCTATGGCTGTCCTAAAGTGGGGGTCCTCAAGGTAGACAGTCTGGGGAAGGGCCGGCCATGGTCTGAACCCTAACATCACAGACCCATTGAAATAAAGATGGAGAAGGCATATCCCAGCCCAGCCAATCAAATCTGCCAGATCCTTCCCAGCAGCTCAGACACTGCTCCTTCCTTTGATCAAGCTCACATGCTGGACTTCCTCAGAGACACTCAGAGGAGGAAGTCCTTGGCAGTTTCTCCTTGGCTAGGTCTGAGTCAGAGCAGAGGTGGCCTGGGACCAGAGGAAAGGGGAAGGGAGGGGAGCTCAAAGAGAGTCAAGAGGTTAATGGTCAGTAAATAAAACAACCAGAAAAAAACCCCAGTCTGTTCCCACTCCAGGGAAAGAAGATTTGTCAGAACTTTTATTTAAGCACCAAAATATGCTGGCAAGAGACTGAAGTGTGAACTCTCTCTGGCGAACGGGATGGGAGGGAAGCTCCCACCCACACCAATGCAAATGCCATTGACTTCAGTGGAGTTACTCCGGATTTACACCAGTGTAAGACAGAAGAATCAGGCCTGTCTCACTGCTCTTATGAATGAAGGTGGGAACAGGGTTGCTAAAGATAACTTTGCAAAAGGACTCTATTAATAGTAATACTTTGCATTTCTATAGCAGCTTTCAATGAGGATCTCGCACTGCTTGGCAAATGCTAATAGATCAGGCCTCACTACAGTTCTCTGTGGGTAGGTAGGGTTAAGTGTCAACATAAGAACATAAGAATGGCCGTACTGGGTCAGACCAAAGGTCCATCCAGCCCAGTATCCTGTCTACCAACAGCGGCCAATGCCAGGTGCCCCAGAGGGAGTGAACCTAACAGGTAATCATCAAGTGATCTCTCTCCTGCCATCCATCTCCACCCTCTGACAAACAGAGTCTAGGGACACCATTCCTTACCCATCCTAGCTAATAGCCATTAATGGACTTAACCTCCATGAATTTATCCAGTTCTCTTTTAAACCCTGTTATAGTCCTAGCCTTCACACCCTCCTCAGGCAAGGAGTTCCACAGGTTGACTGTGCGCTGTGTGAAGAACTACTTCCTTTTATTTGTTTTAAACCTGCTGCCCATTAATTTCATTTGGTGGCCCCTAGTTCTTATATTATGGGAACAAGTAAATAACTTTTCCTTATTCACTTTCTCCACACCACTCATGATTTTATATACCTCTATCATATCCTCCCTTAGTCTCCTCTTTTCCAAGCTGAAAAGCCCTAGCCTCTTTAATCTCTTCTCATATGGGACCTGTTCTAAACCCCTAATAATTTTAGTTGCTCTTCTCTGAACCTTTTCTAATGCCAGTATATCTTTTTTGAGATAAGGAGACCACATCTGTACGCAGTATTCAAGATGTGGCCGTACCATGGATTTATATAAGGGCAATAAGATATTCTCCGTCTTATTCTCTATCCCTTTTTTAAATGATTCCTAACATCCTGTTTGCTTTTTTGACTGCCGCTGTACACTGCGTGGACATCTTCAGAGAACTATCCATGATGACTCCAAGATCTCTTTCCTGATTAGTTGTAGCTAAATTAGCCCCCATCATATTCTATGTATAGTTGGGGTTATTTTTTTCCAATGTGCATTACTTTACATTTATCCACATTAAATTTCATTTGCCATTTTGTTGCCCAATCACTTAGTTTTGCGAGATCTTTTTGAAGTTCTTCACAGTCTGCTTTGGTCTTAACTATCTTGAGCAGTTTAGTATCGTCTGCAAACTTTGCCACCTCACTGTTTACCCCTTTCTCCAGATCATTTATGAATAAGTTGAATAGGATTGGTCCTAGGACTGACCCTTGGGGAACACCACTAGTTACCCCTCTCCATTCTGAAAATTTACCATTTATTCCTACCTTTTGTTCCCTGTCTTTTAACCAGTTCTCAATCCATGGAAGGATCTTCCCTCTTATCCCATGACAACTTAATTTATGTAAGAGCCTTTGGTGAGGGACCTTGTCAAAGGCTTTCTGGAAATCTAAGTACACTATGTCCACTGGATCCCCCTTGTCCACATGTTTTTTGACCCCTTCGAAGAACGTTAATAGATTAGTAAGACATGATTTCCCCTTACAGAAACCATGTTGACTTTTGCCCAACAATTTATGTTCTTCTATGTGTCTGACAATTTTATTCTTTACTATTGTTTCAACTAATTTGCCTGGTACTGACGTCATTACTGGAAGTTGAAGCTAGACAAATTCAGACTGGAAATGAGGAAATAAGGCACACATTTTTAAGTGAGGGTAATTAACCATTGGAACAACTTACCAAGGGTTGTGGTGGATTCTCCATCACCGGCAATTTTTAGATCAGATTGGATGTTTTTCTAAAAGATCTGCTCTAGTTTAAGTAGAAATTAATTCAGGGCAGTTCAATGGCCAGTGTTATATAGGAGGTCAGGTTAGATTGTCAGAATGGTCCCTTCTGGCATTATAATCTAGTGCAGGGATTGGCAACCTTTGGCATGCGGCCCGCCAGGATAAGCACCCTGGCGGGCCGGGCCGGTTTGTTTACCTGCTGCGTCCGCAGGTTTGGCCGATCGCGACTCCCACTGGCCACGGTTCGCCGCTCCAGGCCAATCCCTCCAGCACATCCCTCAGCCCGCGCCGCTTCCCGCAGCCCCCATTGGACGCGGCAGATTAACAAACCGGCCCAGTCCGCCAGGGTGCTTACCCAGGCGGGCCGCGTGCCAAAGGTTGCCGATCCCTGATCTAGTCTATGAATCTGTGCATTATCCTTGTGACATAGATGGGGACACTGAGGCACAGGAGGATGAAATGACTTGCCCAAGGCTACACACCAAGTCACGGACAAAGATGGGAGTGGAACCCAAGAGCCATAATTTCCAGTAGAACCACTAGACAAGGCTGCTTCCCCAGTAACAAATGGCTGATCACTGTAACTGGTGGAGGGTTCTGATCAGCTCCCCAGCAGCGAGCAGTTCTCCATTACAATATTTCTAGATTACTGGTCTATCATGCACAGGAGCTGCACAGTGAGACTGCAACCCTGCTGGTTACCATGACTACATCACTGCTCCTGCTCGGGATGGAGATGACAGGATCGGCAAGGAAAGTAACTGAAAGGAGCTGGTGTTATCCTTCATCCTGAAGGGAAGTGATGGAACTGACCCAAGGCTGCGCTCAGTTGGCCGCATACTAAGCTAGCTCCACGGAGCTACCTACTGCCATCAGTTACCCTCCACTGGGAACTGCTCAGATGGATAAAACTCTCAGAAAGAGTGAGGATGCACCGACAGCTCTGCTGGCAGGCAACTCCCCTGCGAGTGAGGGACCCCGCTGCGCCAGTTCCCCTACCTCAACTACTCTCTAACGAAGGGAGGTGCCAAAGTGTAGGCTGCATAGGTGATCCCCCAGCATGCAACACTCCAAACAGCCTTGCTGCGCTGCACGCTGGGACCTGCCGCACCCATGGACCATACCTCCTTAGTGAGTCTGAGAGTGGCTACCATTTGTTCCAATTTATGCTGACTAGGTACAGCCCACCAACTCCTGGCGAGTCGGCGATGTGGCAAAGTCTGGGCACCATCTAGTGTAAATTAACATACTCAATGGCAGCTCTGCTTCTCTGCTGAACAAGGTGAGCACCATGCCCCTGCTGGGGGAGGAACATCTCTCTGCCCTGCCCCAAGGCCCTCCGGGAAGGGCCCCTAAGTAGAGACAGCATAGTCACATGGCTCTACTGCTCCACACCAGGCACAGCCACACCCTATCACAAGGATTTAAGCCACTTCCAGGGCTTCACATAGTTCTGTGTAAAAACTCCGGCCAGTTCCTCTTCCAACAAGCCGCATGTCCCCAGCCCAATTCTCAGGAAAGCCATGGCAGTGCCCCCATTGACAACACCATGGAGCTAATCAGACGCTTGGTTCATGGCACTGCTCATCCACCTCGTTCCTGCATTTGTGTGATGCCCGCTTAAACAATGAGCTCCTCAAGGCAGGGACCATGTCACCCAGAACACTGTCGTCCCTGTCTAGATAACAACAATGATGATGATATCTGAGCAATGAGTCAGTGGGTTTCAGTTCAGTTCCTAGTGTCTCTCTGTCTAGTTCCCTATTCTGCACCATGGTGTCTGAGCACTCACATAGGAGTTCACTTCATGCCTGGCACTAACTGGCCTTTATGCAGACAGGCTCCGCAGGAAGCCTAAGAACTGGAAGGGCCATTGCAAATCTAGAGAAGCCCATCTAGGTTGGGCTGAGGGACATTCATGAGGCACCTACATAGCCCAGGCTGGGCCTCCTCCCTAGATAAATGCAGGCCTTTGGTCTCTAGGGCTACCCAACCAGCACCTTTTCCAGAAAAAAGGATGTGGGGTACGTGGCTGAGTGGAGCAGAAGGTCCCTGCATGTTTCTGGGTGTAGGGAGCTTCCATGAGACCCTGATTTTTGCCATCATCAGCCACTGAAGAGCTCCTTAGGAGGCATTCAGGTTCTCCTGGAAACCTAAGGTCAAGAATCCCAGCAATGCTGTATCCAATTGATATTCAGAGACATGTGTGCCGGAGGACAGGGGAAATCAAATGCACTACATTCCACTCTCAGCACATGACTCAGGAAATTGGCACAGGCCCCCACAGAGCCTGCAAAGTCACCTGAACCCAGCTGAGCGGCAATTTCGACAGGCCCCTTCTCTCCCGTACAACCCTCTCCACTGTTTTCCCAAAACACTGGTAACACTATGTACTTGTGCCTGTTTGTTTGGAAGATCACGCAGCCAGTTAGTACTCTTCGTTAAGTCCTTTTGCCGGAGCGGTTTTCTTGCATGTGCAGTATTCTGCAGTCTTCCCTTTTACTACAGCATTGCAATTAGCCCTGCTGACCTCTGAAATCCTCAGCCTCTCTAAGCAGCCATGCATTAAATCCTGGATTCAAGAGTGGAAATAGACTTCGTAAAAGGCTTATGACCCTATTTATTACATTACACGCATGACGGATCCCGACACTACAGCATAATACCTCATTTAATGCATTGCAGTCATTGCTTTCTCTGCCTCTGTGCCAAGACAGACAAACAGATGGACAGGTAGGTAGTGGAGAAGACAGCAGAGCCTTGGCCGATGTCTATTACAGTCCATATCTTGCATTGCTAAAGGAGCGCGCACACAAGCAGAGATGTGGATCTAAACAAAAGGTAACACACTGCACTTTTATATGGCGTACAGCATATCTGCCACACACGTACTCTTTAGACCAAGTCACAACACAAGCTGACCATGTGGGGCATCACACTGACTCCAAAACTCATGCTCTGGGTAGGCCTCTCCCTCGGACAGTGGATTCAACAGGCAGGAAGCTCACTGGCACAGCAGCTCTTCATTCCTGGTCCACTGGGAATGGGTTGGTGTCCGGAGGGTGAGTGAAAGCAGCACAGGCAGCCTTTCCCATGGTAGCACTTCAGATCAGTATTCTCTCTAAGCCTTCAGCCATTCTGTACACACACATGCATGACAGCTGCTGTCAGCACCATTCCTGGGTCCAGAGACATAGGGCTAACTGGCACTGCTGACTCCAAAAACTAAACATGGGAATGTCTAATGTAAATCATTTGCTAGCGATGAAAAACAATGAGTCTGGATACAAACAGCAGAAGCCCAGTGCTCGGGAAGCATGTGCTGTGGGCAATGCCATGTATGCACTTCAGCTCCTCTGAGGGTCGGCAAGCCATCCAGCAGCAGAATTCTGGGCATATTTTTTCCTTTAGTAAGGCATGCCTTGAAAAGGAAACAATAAGAAATTCACTGAGCATAACAAGTCAAGTAGCTGAGGGACCTTCCACATCCCTGTGGAAAAGATACAGCAGCCACATCCTATGCATGTTCCAGTCAGAGACTGGATCACAAGTCAGATCAGTTAGCACTTCAAACAGCTCAGCTGAGCGACAGAGCCTAAGTCAGGGATGCCTGGGTTTGAATATCAGCTCTGAAAAGGAGGGGGCATGTGTGGGTGTCTCTGTCTATACAGTTATAAATAGATGGGTACAGAGACTCATGCAGCACACAGTGTTCATCATATCCAATGTTCTTAGGACAGCAATACAGATATACACAAATGGAGGAGCCCACCAGAGGAAGGGTCAGACCATATAATCATGATGCCCAGCCTAGTCGTAAATCAGATCAGAGAGATCACAGGTTAAATCAGGGACCACACTACACATCTATGGGGAGTTATCTTTCCACTGACATTTGGTTCACACTTCAAAAGGATTTTACATCTGCATGTTGCTATAGCAGAATCCCCAGATAATGTAAGAGAGAAACTGCATATCACAGTGCAATTTGGGGAGATGATTGCACAACACTGACCTACACATGGAGCCAAATCCTGCGCTCGGGTTCTTGTTTGTTGCTCCCACTGAAGACAACAGGAGCTTTCCATGTGCATCTGAGGGCAGAATTTGGCCCAAGTATGTGTCTCAGGAGCTGCATGTGGGGTGCATATAGACTTGTTAACCTGAAATAAGAATGGAGTTTGCAGGCCACCCTAATGGCCCAGCTGGCAGAAGAGACCAGAGTTCAATCTATTTCCTCAGGAAAGTTCAGCTCGTAGGCTGCGTCCAGTTTTACGCTGTCCTTCCAGACGGCGTGACCGAGACTCAAGGAACTGGGTAGGACTGGAACTCCAGATGCTCCCATAGACCTGCCTATCTGATATTTCTCACAGTGGATTCCAGTTCTTTCCACTGGCCACTCAACTAATTCAGCCAAGTGGTGCAGTAAAGCAATGGCCACAAACAAGATGTTATGAAGCCATCTCTAATAGAAATCACACGCGTCAAGACTCTTTCCATCCCATAGTCTTAAAGGGCAAACTGCACATTTTTTCATTAAATGAGCTAAATGTATTTTTAATGTGCTCAGTGCCACAAATACCAGGGCAACAAAGGGCATTCGCCTTCACTATTGTTTCCCTTTCCACCCCCAAATGTCACGCCTGCTGGCTTCGCTCTGATGCCCTGGAATTCATCATCCTGAGATGTCACAGCCACAGTTCCCATTAGAGCCCTGCTGAAGCACAGAACTTGCAGAAGTGCAGGGAAGTGAAGTTATTCAGTCCTACAGCACAGTTTTGCCTTGTGTATTTCTGAATACGATTATTGCATCCCCTCTGACATATAGAATATTAATAAAACAGTTGGCCAAACTTGCACTCTTGCCTCAAATTATATTTAGATATTTGAAAAATAAATCTGCAATTCACCCTTTAAGGCAGTTTTTTATCTGCTGCCCCCACTTAGGATGCTGGTTGTTGCTGGTAATAGCAATGAGAATAATCCCAAAGCATGGAAATAACATAGGACCCAATTTTTCAAAAGAGCCCAGCTCCCCTTTACACATCTCCAACAAACTGCCCAGAAATTACAGACCAGCAAGCTTAACTTCAGTATCCGGAAAGATAATGGAGCAAATAATTAAACAATCAATTTGGAAACACCTAGAAGATAATAAGCTGATAAATAACAGTCAGCATGGATTTCTCAAGAACAAATCGTATCAAACCAACATAATAGCTTTCTCTGACAGGGTAACAAGCCTTTTAGATAGTGGGGAAGGAGTAGATGTGGTATATCTTGACTTTAATAAGGCTTCTGATACTGTCTCGCATGATCTACTCAAACAAACTAGGGAAATACAACCTAGATGGAGCTACTATAAGGTGGGTGCATAACTGGTTGGAAAACCATTCCCAGAGAGTAGTTATCAGTGGTTCAGTGTCATGCTGGAAGGACATAACGAGTGGGGTTCCCACAGGGATCAGTTCTGGGTCCGGTTCCGTTCAATATCTTCATCAATGATTTAAATAAAGGCATAGAGAGTACACTTATAAAGTTTGCGGACGATACCAAGCTGGGAGGGGTTGCAAGTGCTTTG
This sequence comes from Emys orbicularis, assembly GCF_028017835.1. NCBI lineage: Eukaryota > Metazoa > Chordata > Testudines > Emydidae > Emys > Emys orbicularis. The sequence goes on from NC_088690.1 coordinate 91,648,388, forward strand.
GAGGATAGGATTATAATTCAAAATGATCTGGACAAACCGGAGAAATGGTGTGACGTTAATAGGATGAAAATCAATAAGGACAAATGCAAAATACTCCACTTAGGAAGGAACCATCAGTTGCACACATACAAAATGGGAAATGACTGCTTAGGAAAGAGTACTGCAGAAAGGGATCTGGGGGTCATAGTGGATCACAAGCTAAATATGAGTCAACAGTGTAACACTGTTGCAAAAAAAGCAAACATCATTCTGGGATGTATTAGCAGGAGTGTTGAAAGCAAGACACAAGAAGGCATTCTTCTGCTCTACTCCACGCTGATTAGGCCTCTGGAGTATTGTGTCCCATGCTGGGCGCCACATTTCAGGAAAGATGTGGACAAATACAAGAAAGTCCAGAGAAGAGCAACAAAAATTATGAAAAGTTGTAGAAAATATGACCTATGAGGGAAGATTGAAAAAATTGGATTTGTTTCGTTTGGAGAAAAGATGACTGAGAGGGGACATGATAATAGTTTTCAAGTACATAAAAGGTTGTTACAAGGAGGTGGGAGAAATTGTTCTCCTTAACCTCGGAGGATAGGACAAGAAGCAATGGGCTTAAATTGCAGCAAGGGAGGTTTAGGTTGGGCATTAGGAAAAGTTTTTTTAACTGTCAGGGTGGTTAAGCACTGGAATAAATTGCCTAGGGAGGTTGTGGAGTCTCCATCATTGGAAATTTTTAAGAGCAGGTTAGACAAACACCTGTCAGGGATGGTCTAGACAATATTTAGTCCAGCCATGAGTTCAGGGGACCGGACTAGATGACCTCTCGAGGTCCCTTCCAGTCCCAGGATTATGATTCTGTGTTCCTATGATTTTCAAAAGAGCTCAGTACTCTGATTCTGGATGCTGAGTACCTCTGAACATCTCCCCATCTCATTTAGGTGCCAATGGGGAATATGGGCTCTTTTGAAAGTGTGGCCAATAGTATCCTCCACAAAAGTAAATACATGCATATATTATAACATGGTGGTTTCAGATGATCTTCCATTGATCACAGCAAGCTAGTAGCAGAGAGGGGAACAGGATCCAGGCCTCCAAGCTCCCAATCTTTTGTTCTAACCTAGACATGCTGTCTTCTTAGTTTAGTGGGTTTCAGTCTAGGACAGAGGTCGGCAACCTATGGCACGCGTGCCAAAGACGGCACGTGAGCCGATTTTTAATGGCACGCTGCTGCCTGCCGGGGTCCCGCTCAGCCCGCTGCCGAACCCCGGAAGCAGGCTGAGCCGGACCCCGGCAGGCAGCAGCGTGCCATTAAAAATCCTGCCCGACCCAGCCCGCTCTTCTCTGCCCCCTGCCGTGAGCTGCTCAGGGGGCAGGGGGCTGGGAGCACCCCCCGATCCCAGCCCACCCCCCTCAGCCCTCTGCCCTGACCCCTGAACCCCTCTTGCACCCCAGCTCCCTGCATCCCCCCCATGACCCCATCCCTGACTCTTGCACCCTCCACACATACCCAGCCCCCCCACACCCCATGCCCTGACTGCTGCACCCCCTCACATGCCCCAGCCCTCTGCCCTGACCCCTGCACCCCCCTTGACCCCAGCTCCCTGCATCCCCCCCACACCCCCTGCCCTGACTCCTGCACTCCCCACACATACCCAGCCCCCCCACACCCCATGCCCTGACTCTTGCACTCCCCACATCCCCACCCCCCACTCTGAGCACCAGGTTGGCAGCGGGCTGAGCGGGGCCAGCGGCTGGGACCCCAGCTGGCAAGGGGCCGGCAGCCAGAACCCCAGACCGGCAGCGGGCTGAGCGGGGCCGGCAGCCGGGACGCTGGCTGGCAGGAACCAGCCGATGGAACCCCAGACCGGCAGCGGGCTGAGCCGCTCGGCCCGCTGCTGGTTTGGGGTTCCGGCCCTGCTCAGCCTGCCGCCGGTCTGGGGTCCCGGCCCCCGGCCCCACTCAGCCCGCTGCCGGTCTGGGGTTCTGGCTTCCGGCCCGGGGTTCTGGCTGCCGGCCCCTTGCCAGCTGGGGTCCCAGCCGCCGGCCCCGCTCAGCCCACTGCCAACCTGGGGTTCTGGCTGCCGGCCCCTTGCCAGCCGGGGTTCTGGCCGCAGGCCCCGCTCAGCCCGCTGCCAGCCTAGGTGAACGGAACCCCAGGCTGGCAGCCGGCTGAGCAAGCCGGCAGCTTAAGATCAGCATTTTAATTTAATTTTAAATGAAGCTTTTTAAACATTTTGAAAACCTTGTTTACTTTACATACAACAGTAGTTTAGTTATATTATATATAGACTTATAGAGAGAGACCTTCTAAAAAACGTTAAAATGTATTACCGGCATGCGAAACCTTAAATTAAAGTGAATAAATGAAGACTCGGCACACCACTTCTAAAAGGTTGCCGACCCCTGGTCTAGGACCTCGTAGACAGAGAGCAAATCACAAGACTGGCAGTTTGAGGACAGAACGCCATGCTGACTGAACTCCCCATTGAGCCCTAGATGAGATTCCTCTAGGTCAGGGTGATGTTGATCCCTCGGCCTGCGCCGCTTCCCGCAGCCCCCATTGGCCTGTAGCGGCGAACCGCGGAGAGTGGGAGCTGTGATCAGCTGAAACTATGGACGTGGCAGGTAAACAAACCGGCCCAGCCCGCCAGGGTGCTTACCCTGGCGGGCCGCGTGCCAAAGGTTGCCGATCCCTGGTCTAGATGTTGGGCCTAATTTGAACTGTAGGCCGCTTGATCATATCCCTCTTGCATGACACAAAGCTCCATCGGAGGGAACTGTTAGAGCGGTCCCTTAGTCAGCTCTAGGATGGTTGGGAAAGGAAGGCAGCTAACTAGCTATAGTTTCAAGGGGGCTAATGGTTCATGAGTGGCCAATACATTTTTAAAGTAAATTTAACAGGAAATTCAATGCAAAGCTTAATCAGCTTAAAAGCAAAGGATTATGAAAGTCACATCCACCCTCTTTAAACAAGGAGAACCCAGCCTGTTAGTGTCCAGCCTGTTCAATTCCCAAGAATTCAGGGAACAGGGAGAACAGACTGGAACAAAGTTCACCGAAGCCTCACTGGATGCCTGGTGAAGAGCATTCATGCAGCAGGAAAGGGCTCTGTCAGCTGGTAGAGCACAAGTCAGTATGCAATCCCTCTTCCCTGCTGTGGATGTGGCCTGAGAGTCCCCTGAGGAAGTGGTGATGGGCACCAGGATGGCCAGCCAGGGCACTGAGACTGAAATGATTAACCAGGGCTAAAGATGTTGCTCTCGGTAGTGGGTTTCCTAGTTGAAGGGTAACAGCATTGTCTTAAGGAGATAGCACATTTTCCAGTGCTTTGCCGATGCATGTACTTAGGACGCTCACATTGCCCAAGTTAGGGTTCCACTGGCAACTTGCCCAAAGCCAAAGGACCACATCTCCTTTGCATAACATGGAGCAAATTGCAGTGCTGTCTTCGATAAAGAGGCAGCCTACTGAGTTTACAGGGTCCATCTTGAAATGCTCTTTCTTGATCCTAGGAGAAGCACTATCTTTCTGAGGCGATGTAAAACCCAGGCTCCCTCGGCACTTGCCTTCAGTGGGCGTCATGGGGGTTGGATACCATATAGCCTGATTATTACTGTTACCTTACAGTATACGTAACAACCACGCTAGATGAAATCATAATCACTGTTTGCTCTAAATCAATCCAGCTGGTTCAGTAATGGACAATTATACTGGCCTGGATATTCTCTCCTGTGCATGCAAAAAGCGCAGTCACTGTGGCATCCTGCCTCTGCAACATCTATTGCAACATTTCAGTGCTACATTTTCACTTTCATAATGCAAACATGACAGCTAATTTCTACCACCAAGCACTCAACTAGGTTAAAAAAACCGCCTAGCTGCAACGACAGCAAGCAACACTTCCTCTTCCCAACAGCAACTCACGGAGGGTCTGATCCTGAGCTCACTTAACCCGTGTAGCTCCATTGACTTTAGTGGAGTTATGCCTCATTTACGCCAGAAGAAGTGAAAGCAGAAACAGGCCCAGACTCAGGGCAGCAGGAGGTTATGCTCAGACAACTTGCAAACTCCACCATACAGGGATTGAAAAGAAACCTGATTAGATGGTGATAGGCTTCCTGGTGTGTGCATGTATCTCAGCAATGGTGTTCCTCTGCACACTGCTCTGACCACACCAGCTTCATACACACAGGATCCTGCGGCTTGGCGAGGGGTATTCTGGTCCCCTGGAGAGTCCTGTCAGCTTCAGGATTTCCTTGCCCTTGAACTGCAGGGAAACTTGGGCTCCTCAGGGGAGGTGAAGGTGGCTCTTAGCCTGGTGAATGCCTGGCCACCCTGCCTGGGATGAATAGGTTACTTGCAGCTCTTTCTGAATAACAAATGTGGAAGCTGCAGCAGCAATGAACTCCACAAACTGGAACAAGAACTGAGCTGTCTGACCAGCAAGGGCTGTCTCACCAGAATGGGGCTTTTTCTTCCAGCATGCTCAGTACTGCTGCTGGGAGCAAGTTCACAGCTTAGGAGCAAGACAGAGAGAGAATTTAGCAAGTCCGTCTAATCAAAATATAATTCCCCACAATGATTTTATTGCAAGAGCTGGAGGCACTGCTTTCATCCTAAGCTGCCTTTTATTGCTCCCCTCAGCAGCAAAGGAAAACAGCTGTGTAAAGAATGTGTCGTTGGGTCCCAGGAGGAACACAGGGGAAGCATCACATCAGTGTTCCCAATGCCCCAGCATCTCTCCCACTTACATTATGATGGGAGATGAGAAGTCACAGCCATCTGGGACTCCTCTACCTCTCTGCTGCTCCACACAGCAATAGCAAGGGGCCTCTTGTTCCACAACGTGTGAAGGGAAATTTGCGTCATGTTCAACCACTCTAGCTTCCCTTCCCAAGGCTGGAAAAGATTCTGGCTCTCACTGCTTGGGAGGGGAATCCGAGACACAGAAAGGGATACAAAGAGTTGCTGAGATGCGCCAGCAGTCCCTGTCTCTTACTGCTCCTTCATTCACTCCATACCTCAGACGTGGACTTGCCACCCCCCACACACAAAGCAGTGATCTGCCACTTGGGTTATAATGCCAAAGCATTTTGAAGGTGGAAAGCACAAAAGAGGGGTTAACGGCAAACTTCTGCCCCGTCTTGGGGCAAGGGGGAAAGAACAGGGAGAGGATAAATGAAGCACTGCCAAGCCGCACCCTAGCACTACCACCCAGGAGCCAGGCTAAACACTAACCAAGTGCTAGCCACAGTGGAAGGTGATGGTCCACCCAGCATACCAGTTCATGCTCCCACAGCTGCTTGCATACATGCTGGTATTCTGAAGCAAGCACAGGAGAGTTGGGGGGAAGCCCTGACCCTGTTTAGCTTCTACAGAAACTAAGGCCAACAGGAATGTTTGCAGGGTTTGATTTCCCTTTTTCAACCCTAAGGTAAATAAGCTGCTGTTTTTAAAATCATTGTAACCTGGCACATGAAAGCCCCAAAGTGAAATGGACAAGGAGCAAGAGCGGAGCCGACAAGACCATAAGCACTTGCAGGACAAGATGATATAGATATAGGGGTGGGAGTACGTGCGTAAAATGCCTGCCACATCCTGGATGCTACCGCAACACAAACAATAAACAAATAGTAATTTGTGTCCTTTCATAGTCCAGGCTGAGAGAAATGTGGAAAAGCAAACCAGCCTACCAGTACATCGTAACAAGCTCAGGAAATGTCTGGCGTCACATCCGCAGGTGGTGCTAAGGGCACAACTTCAATGAAACTAGGCCAATTTACACCAGTTGATGATTTGGCCTTTAACTTTAGCCTGTCAGTGCTCTTTATCGCTACAACTTCAGCAATTTTTTAAAAATCTCTCTCTCTTCTAAGTCTCTACAACCTGGTATTTGTCTAGCATGCAGCCTGGGCGAGGAGATGGGGAATGTCCTTCCTATTCATTTAAATTTGCAAGGAAAAGTGTGGTGACTATAACACCATTTGCGATATGGTTGCTGAGACCACAGAACCTGGTTCACCAGACACCATTTTAGGGACCTTCTCCCCAATACCAGCAGCAGCACGCCATCCAAAACACAACCCTGTGGAACAGGCATCACACGTTCCATTGAGTACTCTGTGGCCAAGGAGAAATGTGTTGTGTTGCCAGGGTTGTGTGCCATAGACAGCTATGCTGTTCAAAAAGCCAGCTCCAAGGCTGGCTCACTGATCAATCTGCAGTTCGCAGGGTTTAGAAGCCATCTCTCTGTTAAATCACTTTATTCTGCCAAACCATCACGAGAAACATAAGCCTTACAGTGTTGCCATGGAGCGCAGCTATGCCATGGAAGCGGAAGCTGAAAAGTGGATTCCTCTGACCAAAAGCATTTACCAACAGAGGCTTGTTCTGTGGAACATATGAAAGGAGTCTGGTGGATTTCTGTAGACAGGCATCCATATCTCATCACATCTGGCTCCTTGGTTGGCAGTCTCACAGAGAAGCCAAGAACTGCACGAGCTATGGTCTCAACCCTAATGGCAGTTCTTCCAGGGTACGTGTGCCCTGCTGCTGTACCTGCTCTGTGATGAACAGAGGGATTCGGCCTCCAGGGCTATCAATCTGGCACTAAATTGACAATCTGAAAGTGGTACTGTGGTGAAAATACAAGTTTCACCTCAGTGGCACTTTGCACACAAACACTCCCATCAGAGCTCCTGCACTCTGCCCCCTGCTTTCCGAAGAACCATGGGACTCTGAGTTAGTTTCAGTTCTTTACGTTCATTGAAGACTCGTCCAGGGCAGAGGGGAAAGCCGAATGAGCATCTATTCTGGTTTACTGAGTAAAGCAGAAAGAATACACTCTAGAGGTCCTGCTGAAGATCAGGGTCTTCTGCAATTTCCCCATTTCGCCCTCATGTCAGAGCCACCCTCCCTCCAGCCAAGATGGGGTGAATCCTGCTCACTGGTGAGCTCATTAATCCTAGTCTGTGTGTTGGCCAGAAGAAGGTCACCGTTAAGTGTCATGGAATGCTCCTTCCCTGCCTTCTGTCTCTGCTAGCCTGGAACGCGAATGCCGAACTGCCACAGGACAGAATGCTCTTGGGCCAATCCCTAATTTAACTGAAGGAAATCAAAGGGCAATGTATGAAACCTCAGTGTCTTCCATTGTGAGGAACACAAAAGCTGGATGTCTGCTAGACAGTAGAACAGTCACATAAAAGGCACAGCAACTCGCTTCCAGCCTAACCCTCCAATTAGCTCAAAATAGCAGGAGTCACCCATTGGGCCAAGGAAAGGGGAACATGTGCATGGCAGAGACTATGCTTTACAGTGCTATCATGCAACTCAACAACACAGCAATGTCAGGTTTGAGGCTCAGCGGTTTAAAGACAGTCTCCTTAAGGGGAAGAAGAAGAGGTTCTTTTGGAAATCAGCTGGGAGAGTGGAGAGATATGGGGGGGGGGAAATGGTGTCAGTGCATTTTTACACCCTGTCAGGTTGTCGAACGAGACCCTAGAGAAAGTAGAATTTCTTACTATAAAGAGGCTTTTGACACTGGAAATGTTAATGTGGGCAGGCGAGCTGGAACAATTTTTATAGTGGGGGTGCTGATGAGAACCATTGAACCAAACCGTAAACCCTGTATATAATGGAAACCACTTCAAGCAAGAGGGTGTGGCAGCACCCCCAGCACTCCTAGTTCCAGCACCTATGATGTGGGATAGAAGCTCCCTTTGCTAGAAACAGCAGGTTAAGACCTTAATTATTCACCTGTGGGGCAGATGCCTTTGAATCACAGGATGAAACAAGGAAAGGAATGTGCTGGTACAACACAGACAAAACCCCAAACCCACATCAGGATGCAACCAGTGGATTCCTACTATGGATAGTAAACACAGGGGCAAACTGCCAGAAATGCAAGGCTTGAAAATGGGCTGATCTGCGCATAGGTTCTGAAAAGGGACCAGTCTCCAGCATGCCCACCCGAGCTGCCAGTGGGAATTCTCTGCCTCTGCTCCTAGCAGTTAGTATCTCATCACTGAAAATGACAAATTCAGCAGCAAGCTGTACTCTGGATTTTTCACAATCAGCACTGTGACATAAGCTGTTGCTGCAACTCCGAGCAGTGACCACCTCACCAAAATGTCTGTATTCTGCTTTGGATGGATCAGTCTGCTCTTCGATAAACTCAGATTCAGTAATAATCGCAACACTTCTCTAGACTTGTACATGGCTACTATTCTCAGACCCTTCTTCCCACCTCTTTTCACTGACTCACACTACAAGGGAACATACCTGCATGCAGTCCAACAAAAGGTATGCTTGACACAGGTGCAAAGAAGGGTCATCTTTGGCTTGGCCTAATTACTCCAGGCCTCAAGACAAAAAGCTTTGATAAACAGCTATTGAGCAAGACTGAGAAGAAGAGCACACAAGAAGTAGAACATGGGTTCGAGCTATGAGAAATAGCTGGAGTTACGCACTGATCTAGAGGAGAAGAGCAAACTGCTTAATGATTAACAATAATAATTAACTTGCTATATGCTTTTCAACTGAGGACCTCAAAGTGCTTATGCACCCATTAAAGAATTAAGCTGTTAACAAGGTGCAGAGAAGCTAAATAGGGAATAATGTATTTCAGTCCATGTGATCTTTAAACGTCTCCAGGCAGCAGCCTGTGTTATTTTTTCCTGTGCTGATTTTTAAACAAGTCAAAAATGGAAAAGTCAGACTGAGCCTCGTTATTCCAGAGAATCAGAAAAGATTCCATAACCCAACTGGTATCGTTGGTAGCGTCCACTATGCCTGGTCCCTTCCAACACTTGATACCCTCGACAAATTAGCTGCAATTGTCTTTATCTTTTTAAGATGACAAGAGCAGCACAGAATGCATTAAATTGGCCTATAAATCATACATTTCAGTTCACTTGCAAAATAAGCCCATTTTGGTAAGAAAAGTAAAACATAAAAAGAAAACCCTTTATTCTCTTTCAGTAGCAATGCAGTTATCATGAGAATCATCATTGCCTTCCATATGTAAATAGAGGTTAGCATGCACCCTCAGTGCAATCCTGAATAATTAAGAGACTGATGCAAATAACCATGTTAAACTTCCACTGCGCCTCTCAGGGATTTTGTCTGTTTAGCTGGGCTGGGCCACTAATCACCTACCGCTTTTGAGCGCCTTGCTGTGAATTTCTGCAATACTGCTGCAAAAGAAAGGAAAAGGGGGGATGATGGAGGAGAGCTGGAGTCCTTCAGGATTTCCATGAAGGAAAGGGATAATATTCATGATCTCATGGCCTCCTGACATTTTAGCCTCTTTGGATAATCTGATCCTGTGCTAGAACACTGGGGACTTTGCAGGAGCAGCTTTCAGGCTTCATTGAGAACTCAGTAAGCCAGTTGTAAGCACAGGCTAGTACAGTAGTAATGGGGAGAGACGTCAGAGGCGAGCCTAGGAACCGCCTCCCGTTTATAGTTATAAGCAAAGCATGTGACTGGAGCCTTCACTGCAGTTTCATCAGAGGTTAAGGTACAAGCACAATACACACTTACAACTTCAATCATTTCTCAAACAAATGCATACAAATCACATGCTTGGACTTTAACCCTTCTATACATGTGGGGGAGAGAAGTGAAATGAAATTAACAAAAGCACCTTCCATACATACCAACACAGACTGCATAACACTTCTGAGGAAACCTGCGCAGTCTGCAAAGATCTATTTGCTGCTGCTAACATTACACACACAACAGATGACAGCTATAACACTATGTATGTACATAGTGCTACTACTAAACTACTCTGTGTGTGTGTGTATATATATATATATATATATATATATATATATATATATATATATATATATATATGAGAGAGAGAGATGCAAACTCAGCAAATATTATTTCAAGAAATGTCATGGAAAAAACACTCTTATTTCATCACAAGCCATTTCACAGTTCCAAACTTTGCAGAAAATGTTCATGATAGGGTGGTGTTGCAGCAAACATACAAACTCTCAAAAATGTCTGGATTGGGATATAAAAAAGAAGGGGGGAAAAGATCCTTATTGGAATAACATTTTTAGATTGGAATTTAAAATGCAAAATCTTCAGCTGTCAAAGTGCATGCACAGCATATAATATAATTATTTATTTCATGTTAAACATGCAGAAAAGATGCATTTTATTACTGGGTATCATACCCAAGACCTTTCACCTGCATAGAGAGCAACCAGACTTTTACAGATTGTAACCTTTCTGAAATACTTTGTTTTTGTAGAATGACATCTATCTATACAATCTCATATTCTCCCATGTTTCCTCATCACTAATTCCTCTGGTAATAATAAATCCTTCCAACCAGAAAATACAAACTCTGTTTATAAAATGTCCTCTCCCCACTTCTCACCTTTTCTGACCCTTCATCTGTAATCAAACTGTCAGCAGCTTGCAGTTAATAATGGAAGTTGCCACACACACATACCCACTGCCCATGTCCCATGCTAAACTGGAAAACTCCAGTGCTGGTGTCTGCTCCAGGAGGCACAGAGACCACATCAATCTAGCTTGTGGCAAGACCTGCCTAGTTCTGTCTGGCACATGCACCCGGGGCAAATGAGATTTACTAAGTCTTCAACTATTATTTGTTATGAATCCAAACAGCAGTTCTTCCCCAGCTCCTGCAGTCAAAACAAATAAACCAGCGAGAGAAGAAGAGCTAGCATTTATGTGGCAGATCCACAATCAAAGCTGTTTTGTAATCTGTGGTTATGAGACTGAGGGTGTGTTTGGGGGGGGGGGTATAAATAACTATAGAAAACTCTTTACATTTGCAACAGGCTCTGGGCACATAAATCTGGCTGCAAAATGTGTGGTCGTGCTCCAGATCAGTCACGGTTTCAGCTATTGCAGAGTTTATTGTTTAGCCCCTTTCCGCCACCCCCCAAAATGGAAAAGCATGCAGCCCTCTGATATATCTAGCACGCACCCTCTCGTGATCATGCAGAAGCTGCCAAGGAGACTTAATCTGATTTTAATATCCAGCTCCGTCCAAAAAGGAGCTGATCCAGATTTTTAATTCGCTTATTTGCAACAGTAAGACCCCTCTCACTCCATCCCCCAGATCTCAGCCTGCATACATGTAACCGACACACGGCATGACTCATCTGCACAGTCCAATTCTTATCTGCCCCCACACCACACAACCCCATCACCACCATATCTCTGGAGTAACGAACAGGGGCAACACAACGTTTAATCCATCTACCAAATGCCAGCCCTAGCATTCAGGCCAGGCTGTTTGTTGGGATGGGAGAAGCCAACCCAGGCAACAACCAATTCCCCTCTCACCCCCTCCTCCCCCACCTTCTTTCACCCACTTGTCTGAAGAAAAAAGGAAACACATTGGGAAGATGGGGGGTGAGCAGGAATTGATACATTAACCTGACAACTTTAAGGAACTCTGCATCCACAGGGGTTCTCAAACTGGGGGTTGTGACCACTCTGGGGGTTGTGAGGTTATTACACGGGGGTCGCGAGCTGTCAGCCTCCACCCCCAAACTCCGCTTCACCTCCAGCATTTATAATAGTGGCAAATATAAAAAACATGTGATTTTAATGTATGGGGGGGGGGGTCGTCACATTCAGAGGCTTGCTGTGTGAAAGGGGTCACCAATGCAAAAGTTTGAGAACCACTGCGACTAGACTGTTCCTTCCCAGCATTCCCCTCCACACACACACTATCACTTCCTCCCACAACCGGACCCCCCGGCGCTGTTACCCCCTCCCCCAACAATTGCACTTCCTCAGACTGCCCCCCCCCACAACACTCCCCCCAGTCACCCACACCCTGCAAGGACGGATTGATTGAGCCCTGGCAGGGCCCTCCTTGTGCCTTGATCGTCGTCCCCCGCCCGCCCCCCATGTGTACAGCACGGCCGGGCTGCTATGCATGGGGAAGGTCTGGCAGAAGCACCCAGGAGTCCACGTGTGAGTGGTGCTGAAAGTGCTCGGGCGCAGCGAGCTTTCCCCCGAACAAGGGCTCGAGCCTCCTTAAGAGCGCAGCGGAGCAGCCTCCCCGGTGCCAGATCCCCCACTGGTGCGCGGGGGGCTTTGCACGCGCACCCCCGTCCGTCAGGGCTGCCGGCTGCAGCCTCCCATGCTTCTCCCACTGGGACTGCAGCAGCAGCGTGCAGCCCCCTGGACCCCCCTCTGCCTGCCTGGTGCATGGAGGGATCACGAGTCTCTACACCCCCAAGCTCCCCCTTCCTGGCGTAGGGCGGGAGACAGGGCTTCCTGCACCCGCAGACTTCTCTCGCCCTCTCTGCTGTATGCGAGGAATCAGGAATGCCCCATCTTTGGTACATGGAGAAACCGGTGTTTCTGAACCCCAGACTCCCCGGTCCTCAGTGCATGAGGGGGAGCAGGGGCTTCTGCGCCCCCAGATTTCCCTCTGTCTGGTGCATAGGGATCAGGGCTCCCTGCCCCCGGTGCATGGGGGATCCCGGGCTCCCTGCACCTCGCGGCTCCCCTGTTCCCGGTGCATGGGGTGCAGGGCTCCCCGGTGCATGGGGGATCCGGGCTCCCTGCCCGCGGTGCACGGGGTGCAGGGCTCCCTGCTCCGCGGCTCCCCGGTGCCTGGGCCGGACTTCCTGCCCCGGTACCTGGCTGTCAGTGAGATAGCTGAACACGAAGGAGGAGAGCTCCTCGTCCAGCAGCGCGCTGCAGTCTGGCGCCGGCTCCGCCATCTTCCAGCTCCGGCTCAGGCTCCGGCAGCGGCGGCACCAAGCATGCGGCGAGCCTAGAGCAGCGCGGAGCCGGGAAGCCGGCGGGGCGGAGCCGGGCCGTTCTGCTGGGAGGAGCCACGACCCGGCCGGCTGCAGAAGCCGGCCTGGCGGGGGAGGAGCTGGCACTGGCGGCAGGGCGGGGAGGGGGGGATCTTAGCCGGCCCGCCTATGGGAACGGCCCCTCCCGCCGCATCAGAGCCCGGGAAGGGGCCGGGTCCTGCCCTCTTGGGGTCCGGAGGTTCCTGGCCTGTCCCTGTTCTCTGCGTCCCCAAGGGGGCAGGACCCCACCCCAAGCCTGCCCCAAGGAGCAGCCCCCCACAGAGCGCCTCCCCCAAGTACGGGTCCCAGTTTTGGTTGGACTTATTCCTGGAGGTTTTATCACGTGATACCATCTTTAATTAAAGATTAATCTTTAATTCCTGGAGACTCTAGGACAATCCTGGAGGGTTGGCAATTGTTCAGCCAAAGGACCGTCCCCCCTGGAGAGCCTCCCCCACGGGGATAGGTCTCCCCCCAGAAAGCGTCCCCGAGGGGCAAGACCCCGCCCCTGAGAGCCTCTCCCAAGGCTGCAGGGCCCCCCCCCCCCGACAGCCTCCCCTGAGAGCACCCCCCCAAAGGGGCATCCCTTCCTCAAGAGTCTCCCTGAAGGAGCCAGCCCCACACACATACCCCCCGAGAGCATCCCCCATTCAGGTACTTAGCCCCACAGCACCTCCCATCTGCCCCTTCCTTAGGAAGGGCCCTCCCTCACCTCGCTCCTCATTCCCCTGCTAGGACACCCCTGCATTCCACCAGAGCCAAAGCCAAGCCCTGTGTGGAAGCCAGGCAGCAGAGCGTTTCTCATTGCAGTGGGCAGAGCTCTTCCCTGGGGGGCACAGGATAGCTCCCACTGAGAGCTCAGAACCCTTGGGATTCTGGGGTGGAGGACACTCAGAACAGCTCTCCCTGGGCAGCCAGGGCAGGGGGCAAAACACTTCCCATGGGGTGGGAGGAAGGCAGCCCCAAAATCAAACCATCTGGGCAGGACACTGGCCTAACTCATGTAATTTCCAACTCCTCGTAGGGCTGCTCTGACATCGGGGTCTGTGTCACACCTTTGGGCCCTGGCCGGGTTGTGAATAACACTGATGATACCCCCCAATAATGTTAAAGAGAGCTCTCCAGGGATGAGCAAATCCCTTTGTTTGAATCTCACATCAATGACGTAAGGCAATGCTGTCCCCTCACCGCTGCATTTTGGTGCGACAGCAAACGGATGGCTCTCCAATCATGCTTTTCTACGTTTATCTTATTCCATAAAGTTCACTGCAAAAGCTGTCTGAGCTGAGCCCTGAGGGTCTCAGGCAGATAGAGAAGCAACTCCCCTCACCTTCTCTCAATCGATATGTTAGACAGAAATGGGACAAAAGCAGAAAAAAGAATAAAAATGTCCATTAGTTACATGCCGCTTCAGGTCAGAAAACAGAATACAATCAATTCAAAGAGATAAGGCCAGCTATTTACTAAGGCCTCCTCTATGCACAGTGTTTGTACTGGTATAATTGTGTTGTTTGGGGTGTGATTATTTTTTTTTTAAACCAAAAAAGTTATACTGGTACATCCCTAGTGTGGATAAAGTTATATGTATAAAGGTGCCTTATAGCAGTAGAGGTTATTTTCCTTCTGTACAGGAATAAACTCTACTGGTATAAGCCACATTTATACTGATTTAATTGCATCTGCACTAGGTAGGTTGTGCTGCTTTATCTATACTGGCATATTGTGCTGCTTTAATGACATACTCTAACTTTTGAAATCCTTTTATTACTGACTGTAGCACTGACTGCTGTGAGAAGTCCTTCTGACTTCAGTCGGCCTATTCATGGTAATAAACGTTATGCCCAACAGTAAAAATGTTGGCAGGACTGGTCCTTTAAATTGGAGAGACCAAACTTTACAGCACCTCAGACTACATTGGCAGCGTGCCAGGAGCCTGAGAATTGCACCTTGTTGGCATATAAATGCACATAGTCATTAGAATTGCTTGCACGGGGCCCTCAGCCATGTGACTAGCCCCTGAATATACACAATAAGGAGAGTACATAGTGACCCAAAGTGAAGAATGAAGAGGACTGAAAGGTCGCCACTAACTCAGGGCTGCATTTCATGTGTGGTGTTCTCTCTGTCACAGTGAATGGTTTCATGTTGCAGGCACAATTTTCTGGCTTACATTTTGCTGCCCATACTAAAAGCTCTTTCAGAAATAATTCATCACTGGACCAAAATTTCATGAACATTCTAACTTCACATATCCACAAGGATTACAAGGGGGGGGAAAGCACTGCTTGGCAGTGCAGGCAGCTAAATTAGCCGACGTGAAATTGATCAGAGTAGCAACACATGCAAACTATTGGGCCCAGATCCCCAAATCCTATCAAACTGCTCAGATGAGACCATATGATACTTATGTGCATAAGCTGATTATGCAAGTAAGGGATATGTACTGATTTAGGTGGAGTGCATCATGGTTGTATTTCTCTAAATGGATTAATATAAATTTATTGTTGTTTGAGGCCATCAGCAATAAAAATCTGTAGCTGTTGAACTTTGTCTTCACACTGCTGTTTCAAAGGAAGGACTATTTCCAACCACTGATTAGCTCTCTGTAGAGCACATGCTTTAGGCACTATTCCATGTACTAAAATCAAGACAAAGAAGGATTTGGCAATAGTCATTTTACAAAATAGTACAAGTTAGTCTGAGTGGTCTATAAACAAAAAACTATGTCAACACACCATAAAGAGGTGGTGGGTAGCATAGATGACTGGTGACTCCCCATACTGGAGGGGCACAAGCAAGCTAAAGGGAAGGACACATGACCATCCCATGTGCCTCCCCGGCCCAGTGACCACTCCCGCCCTGCGCCCAAACCTCTCCCCGCCCCACGTTCCCTGCGGCGGTAGGGAGGCTCTCTGTCCTTCTCTCCCCACGCCTCCCCCCACACTCGTTCAGCCACTCTCCCTGGCAGCTGGGGAGGGAGCAGGACGGAGCCACTTTTGTCTGACAGAGCATAATAATGGCACTTCTGTAGCACTTTTCATGCATAGATCTCAAAGGGTTTCACAAAGGAAGGGATGTCCTCATTTTAAAGATGGGAAGAGACACAGAGAGGGAAATTGAAACTCAAGGTCACATGGAGAGTTGCTGACAGACTCAGGTCTCTCAGCTCCTAGTCCTCCTGTGCTCTATGAATTGGACTGTGCTACCACCACCACCCCTAAATCCCTATATATACAGAATGACACCATAGGGCAAGAGTGGTCAGTGAGGAGAGCAGTGCTAGAAGGCTTCACAAATTAAGTGTGATTTACAGAGGAATTTAATGCACAAAAGTGAGAACCAAGTCCAAGTATGATTTTATATTCTATATATGCTCCAAAGAATAAGCTAATTATAAAGTTTCAACCTTGCATCTGAATTTCCCTCAAATTGTTGATTTAAAGCCAGACCATAGTTTTATATTTAACAGTGTGTGTGTGTGTGTGTGAATTTTTTAATTTTTTTTAACACATGAAAGTGTACAGTTAGCATGCTTGATCAGACATGGGCTATAACACACATATCTACATATCTAGCCCATAAGGACATCTAATACATAACTAGTGTTCTGGTGTAAATCCATAGAA
This sequence comes from Emys orbicularis, assembly GCF_028017835.1. Taxonomy (NCBI): domain Eukaryota; kingdom Metazoa; phylum Chordata; order Testudines; family Emydidae; genus Emys; species Emys orbicularis. The sequence goes on from NC_088690.1 coordinate 91,664,814, forward strand.
GAATCCATAGAAGGAAAGCGAGATAAAGCATATGCTGAATGGATTTCTTTGTACGTTAAATCTCTCCATGTGAAGTCTTTCCATTGATTTGAATGAGAGCTGGATTGATTCCTGAATGAGGAACTGTGCATTAGATTACATGACTGGGAGTCAGAGCTTCTGCATTCCCAGCTCTGCTTGTGACTAAAGCTGTGATTCTGGACAAGTTATTTACTGCTCTGTGCCTCATTTTTTCCACCTGTAACATGGGAATAATAATACTTCCCTACCTCACAAGATCATTGTGAGAATTAATTAACTAAAGTTTGCAAAGTGCTTTGAGATCTTCAGATGGAGATCAGTATAGAAGAGTCAGTTATTATAGTTATGATTGTTGTTTTCCTCCCCTTAGAAATAAACCACATAGCTGCATTAAAAATACCCAACTCGTGGGGTTTAGGATGTGCCATTTGCATGTTATGTTGAGGCAAAAGAGTTAATCATATATAATGTGGTATTATATATGCTTCTTATGGAAGTAGAGTGGTTACACAACAACATTATAAGTTAATTGGTTGCCACATCTTTTTTAAATCAAAACATTTGAGTTGTGCAAGGAAAGAAAAGTAGTTGACAGTGGTCAGACCTCTTGTTTGTGCATTTATGTAACTTAAGAAAGCACAGCCAAATTCATTTATAAAACAAAACTTTCCCCTTTTATTTCATGCTTCAGGCAAAACCAGTTTTTTTTATGAATGAGTTGTAAACCCCAGAGAAATGAAGTGTTATAATGGAATGCCTGGCAGACATAAAAGAAGTACCAGAGGCAATAGGATAAGTAGGGTATTGTAAAGAGATTTTTTTCTCCCATGCTAGTGAAAAGCAGTGAAATTTCCTGGTTTATCTAAAACAAAGGGGCAAGAAGCTGTTATGTTTCTGGGTCCATCTCATGTGAATTTCTGATACCTCAAGATCCAGTGATATATATTCTTTGCTCTATTTGGAGCATGCCGAGTGGTCCTACAGGCCATACTGACCCAGGAGCCCACTGAATTTTAAGCTAAAAAAAAATGTTCAGAACATCTTCCTCGTTCATAATTGTATGGGTTTGTGTGAGCCATGGATTATAACCAGTGTGATCTCCAAGAGGTTAACCAACTTTACAGGCAGCTGCTGCACTGTGATGCTTGGCCCAGAGAGGCTGGGTATAATATTACCAATTTAAAGTGTGACAGGAAAAGGCTGCAAATGCCCTTTCAAAACAGCAGGACACAGAGAGCAACTAATGTCATTAGGCCACCGGTCAGGAGAGGACACAGAGTTTATATATACCGGTGCCCTACCAAAGGCCAAATGTGGGACGTCAAGAAGAGAGCCAATGGAAATCAATTGAGTGGGAAACACCCAAAATGCCGTGTGAACTCTCTGGCTTTGGTTTCATGTCTCAGATGCTTCTGATGCTTGTAAAACAGCAAATGTTGTAATCATTGAGTGGGCATATAGTGAAATGCAGGGACATTCAAATGCAGATGTCCATATTATAATACTGTATGTTGTCTTGGCTCCCCCTTGGTGGGTTTCAACATGCCCATGGGCTCTGCTAGACAACTTTGGCTGGGCTCCGTCTTTCCTTCCTGCGTGGGAAAAACAAAGGGATGGAGCTAGCTCAAACACCACCTACTGGTGAGCAAGAGTATCACCACGTTCCTGCCACTTCCCCCCGCCCAACATCTGATGCAATAAATTGTCCAAGTCTGTGATCCTCTGTCTCCTCTCTAGATGAAGAATAAAACAGTCAACAAAATTATAGAGACCAGGTGGGTAAGATAATATCTTTTATTGGGCCAACTTCTATTGGTAGAAGAGACAAGCTTTTAAGCTGCGCAGAGCTCTTCAGGTCTGGAAATGGCCCTCAGCGTGTCACAGCTAAATACAATTTGGAACAAATTGTGTAACATAAGGGTTTAGCATGTTGTAAGAGACCATCCAAGCTGACGTGGGCAGTTAACACCTCTGCAGTCATAGTAAAAAAGAGGGTTAGTGGGTTATAGATCATTGTTAATGAGCCATAAATCCAGTGTCTTTATTAAGTCCATGATTTTTAGTGTCTAACAAGTAACGAATTTAAATTCCCAGACTCATCTTTTGAAGTGTTGTTCAGGTTTCCGTTGAGGACGAGAACTGAGAGGTCAGATATGGAGTGATCATTTTGTGAAAAGTGTTCACCCATGGGTGATATGGTGGTTTTTGTCTTTTATCATTTTTCTGTGTGAGTTCATTTGAGAACATAGTGATTTCAAGTTTCACCCACATGGCTTTTACTGGGGCATTTAGTGATCTGGATGAGGAACACCACATGTTGTGATAGGCAGGAGTAAGACCCATAAATCTTGAAAGGTGTGTTGTGGGGACTTCAAAAAAACGGAGGAACCATCTCCTGCACCTCACCTACTCCTGAAGGGACCACTGTAAACAAGAAATCATCACATACTCCCACACATGGGAAGGAAAGAATCAGGAAACCTACCTGCAGATCATGCAAGAAACCCAAAACAACTATCAAAAAAACCCAATGACAGACATCCAACATAAAAATATGAAGTGGAACCAACTACAACAACTCTGCAACCCACAGAACACCAGGATCCATCATACGGACACTAAATGGCACCCCAACATCATCAACTTATCAAGACCACCACTAACCAGAACTGAATTATCTGTACTCTTCCAGGGACTGAACTTCTGGCCCACCACAGAACCTGATACCATACTAACGTGGAGAACTAGAAGAATTATCTTGCCTACTCCACTGCAAAGAATTCTTTCACAACAGAGACGCATTACCCACAACTACCACCATGGCCTTACTGATTTCTTAAGAAAAGGTCATAAGAAAAAAACAATCATCTGACTGGACACACCACAGTGGACAAAACCACACACTTCCTCATTATATCGATTACTTCAGGAAAAAAATTGAGTGTGAAATCCTTAACAAGCATCACATCCACCACAATCTCACCACCACTTAGAAGACTGCTGTACAATCCAAGCACCAGATAGTGATCAAACCAGCAGACAAAAGGGACACCATTATTGTCTTCAACTCTGATGACTAGGTCAAGGAAGCCAACTGACAACTCTCTGACACCACCTACTATAAAGAACTCAAAGATGCCGCATCACAATTCAATCAGGAATTTAAGGATATCATCAAATCCTTCCCCAAACAACTCCAAGAGAAACTCTACAACCTCATCTCCCACAAACCCAACCCAGGGACTTTCCTAGATTCTTAAAAAAGGGAACCCAGGCAGAATCATCATATCTGGCCATGGAACTCTTACTGAAGAATACTGGGACTCATAGAAACCATCCTCAAACCACTTACAAAAGGCCAGTTTCCTGCAGGATACAATCAACTTCCTCCAGAAAATCTGCAATATTAACAACCTCCCTCAGAACACCATCCGTGGCACCATGGCACCTCCCTATACACCAACATCCCTCACAATGACAGCCTAGCTGCCTGCTTCAAATATCTACAAGACAATGGACAACACTCAGATATCCACCCCAAACACATTGCCAAACTCATCCATTTCATCCTCACCCATAATAATTTTACATCCAACAACAAACACTTTGCCCAAACCATGGGAACAGCCATGGATACTAGGATGTCTCTCCAGTATGCCAACCTCTTCATGAGTCACCTGGAGAAAGAATTTCTGGACAAATACACCATGAAACCAGTGATATGCCTGAGATATATCAATGACATTTTCATCATCTGAACAGATGACCTATATTCCCTCACAGATTTCTACCACAACTTCAGCAACCACCACCCATTCATCAAACTCTCTCCCACACCAGCATCAGCCTCCTGGGTACCACAATCAGCTTCAACAATGGAACCCTACAGACAACAATTTACAAGAAACCCACAGATCCCCACACTTACCTTCACAGATCCAGTAACCATTCCAAACACACCAAGAAATCTGTTATCTACAGCCAGACATTCAGATACCACAGATTATGCTCTGAGGAGAAAGTCCAGGATACACATTTTAACACACTTGAAACCGCTTTCACCTAAGACATTCCACCAGAGAAGTAGATCTTATCATGGAACAGGCCACCCAAATACCCTGAGATGACGTGCTTCTATAAAGGAAAAAAAAATCTCCCATTGCACACCCGTAGTTGTCACCTACCACCCCACATTGGAATCCTTACAGGTTAGCATTAAATAATTATAATTCATCCATGATGGGGAACACATCCTGAAAGAAATCTTTGCCAAGCACCCTCTTCTGGCCTTTAAACAACCCCCCACCCTTGCCAAGCTCATCATCAGAAGCAAGCTCCCCACAGACCAGGACCCACCTGCCACGCTGTCTGGAGTGGCTCACAACCAAGAGTGCCAACCTCACGGCAGACTGTCAAAAAGCAGGGCAGACACCCCAAGCTGGTGGTATGTTCTTTAATTAGATGTGACCAACCCACAAACAAGTGTGAACTCCTAAAGCACTAGAACAGTCTTACCATGGAGTCCAGACAGTTCTCTTGGGCATCCCAGACTATCTTGCCACCCAGGCAAGCTGGACTATGTGATAGATGATCACCTTACACCAAAAATCACAGCAATATTCAGGTTACTCCCAGTCCCAAAGGACCAGTCACATACCCCAGGTCATTTGTACTCAGATCTCAAACCAAAGACAACACCTGTAGCAACTCCTGTAATAAACTAAAGATTTATTAACTAGGAAAAGAGATAAGAGAGTTATCTAGAAGTTTAAAACAGGAAACACACACACAAATGAGTTACACTCTTAGATTTAAAAAGATAATATAAGCGTCTCTAATAAGCAGCTCTATTTGTCCTTTATGGCTAACTCATGCCAAGCGGCATGCAACCTCTTGCTTATGTTTAGGAAACTTTGCCCCTCAGAGTCCAGACAGCATAAAGATTCCAGTTTTTCCTTGTCAGGGATTTTTATCCCCTTCTCAACCCCAGAATGCAAGCTGAGGGTATGAGTTCATGGGCAGGCCTCCCCTTCCTGGAGAGAGTTAGGAATGTAGTCAATAAGGTCTCTGTCCTTTGATGTTACACAATGCCTCATTTGCCTTCAATGGGCCATCTTGTGTGCAGGATGAGCACTTTACCTTAATTAACACTTCTTTTCCTGTGTGGTGAGTTACATCAGTGGTTCTCAAACTTTTTTTCCCCGCGGATCACTTGAAAATTGCTGAGGGTCTCAGCGGCCCACAAAATGTTCTTTCCAAATGTTGTTTGTACCTTTAGCTAACTATTGTAAAGCGCTTTGGATAAAAGTGCTATATATATAAAAATCTTAATAATAATTAACATTTTTGTTTTACAAATAAAAGCACACAACTCATTTTAATATCAGTAGTCTCACCTTTCTAATACAATGGATGTGCCCTCTCTCCCCTGCTGCGGCAGCCCCGGAGCTGGGGCTGGGAAGGAGTGGGGGGTCTCTCCCTCTCTCCCCCACCACAGCAGCCCCCGAGCTGGGGCTGGGAAGGAGAGGGGTCTCTCTCCCCCGCCACAGCAGCCACAGAGCTGGGGCTGGGAAGGAGGGCTGTCTCTCCCTGGCAGCCGCAGCCCTGGAGCTGGGGATAGTTGCCTCTTTCTCTGGCCGCCGCAGCCCTGCACATCCCAAATTCCCCCCACCCCCTCTTCTGATCCCACTGCCCCCTCCCACCTATCCCCTAATCTCCCCAAGGCCACCACCTCACCTTACATGTGTGTCTTCTCCAGGGTCCAGGCACCTAATTAGTGGAGCCATGCCTGCGCAGCTCCATTAATTAGGTGGATGGCCCTTCATTCTTTCGTGTGCAGCTGCCCAGGCGCGCACCTTAGAGGGATCTATCCGTGGACCACCTGAATGGAGCTCACGGACCACTGGTGGTCCACGGACCACAGTTTGAAAACCTCTGAGTTACATAATTACGGAGGTTTACAATGCAAACAATATAACTTTCTACCATGGGATACAGATATTGTAAGTAGGATTAATACACGCAGCATCCTACAAGTATTCCATAAAGTCTAAACACATTCTAACACCACTAATATCTATTTTAACTATACTAACCCACAGGTGAGCCAGACTGGTTTCCCGCTCAGTGTTCAGTGAGGCCCTGGGCCTTTAGCCTGAGCTGGCACCTGATCTGTCAGTGTCACACCACCAATTCAAAGCATCACCAGACCCTGCCACAACAATAGATTCAAAATCTGCAGATATATCTCCACTGACCTGTATTTTGTGGGTGAAATGAGACAATCACTGATCTGTATGATGCTCAATACCAGGGCCGCCCAGAGGGGGGGGGGGAAGTGGGGTAATTTGCCCCAGGCCTCCACAAGAATATAGTATTCTATAGTATTGCAACTTTTTTTTATGGAAGGGGCCCCCGAAATTGCTTTGCCCCAGGCCCTCTGAATCCTCTGGGTGGCCCTGCTCAATACAACTTGCAATACACTTGCAAAATTCATGGGTCCTACACATGCCTATTACAACATGTAGTGTACCTCATCCAGTGCCCTAAATGCCCCAATAACAACTTTACGGGTGAAACCAGACAATCACTGCCCTCTCGAATGAACTCATGCTGAAAAATGATAACACTGTATCACCCAGGGCAAACACTTTTCACAAAACAATCACTGCATATCTGACCTCTCGGTCCTCATCCTCAACAGAAACCCGCACAACACCTTCAAAAGATGAGCCTGGGAACTTAAATTCACAACTTTGTTAGACACTAAGGCCTGGTCTACATTAAAAAGTTAGATCGACTCAGCTACATTGCTCAGGGGAGTGAAAAATCCATACCCCTGAGCTACGTAGTTAAACTGACCTAATCCCCAGCACTTGGGCTTGGCTACACTTGCGAGTTACAGCGCATTAAAGGAGCCCTGGGCGCACTAGTTCACTCCCCTTCCACACTGGCAAGGCACGTAGAGCGCTCTGACTCCATGGCTAGAGTGCTGCTGGTACTCCACCTCGGCGAGTAGCATAACATTTGATGCGCCCCCGCTGGAGCGCTGTGGCGCCAGTGTGAATGAGGTGCTGCATTACTGCGCTCTGATCAGCCTCTAGAAACGTCCCATAATCCCCTTAAGTCAAGTGGCGACTCTTGTCATTGTTTTGGATATGTCCTTTGAAAGCTCCGTTTCTGACAGCCAGCACACTTATCTGCTCCGAGACAAAGCAACCATTACTGTGGAATGCTGTGTGTGAGAGAGAGAGGCGGGGGGGAGGAGGAGGTCTGCTGCTGTCTGAACTTACAAGACAGCATGCTGACATGCTCTCAGCCCCCCAAAAACCCATTCTCTCTCCCCCCACATACACACAACACACTCCCTGTCACACTCCCCCCCCCCACTCCCTCTCCCCACTCCCCCCCCCATTTGAAAAGCACGTTGCAGCCACTTGCATGCTGGGATAGCTACCACAATGCACTGCTCTCTCTGGCTGTTGCAAGGGCTGCTAATGTGGCCACACCAGTGCGCTGACAGCTGTCAGTGTGGACAGACTGCAGCGCTTTCCCTTCTGCGCTCTACGAAGGCTGGTTTAACTCAAAGGGCTCTACATCTGCAAGTGTAGCCATGCCCCTAGGTTGACAGAAGAATTCTTCTGTTGACCTAGCTACTGCCTCTCAGGGAGGTGGATTACCTAAGCTAACAGAAGAATCCCTCCGGTTGCTGTAGGGAGTGCCTACACTGAAGTGCTACAGCGGTGTAGCTGTACCACTGTGGTTTTCAAGTGGAGACAAGCCCTAAAAATCATGGACTTAATAAAGAAGCCAGATGTATGTCTCATTACCACAATCTGTAACCCACTAACCCTCTTTTTCCTATGACTGCAGAGGTGTTAACTACCCACTTCACCTTGAACGGTCTCTTACAACATGTTAACTCCTTAGGCTAAGCAATCTGTCCCATCTTGTATTTAGCTGTGACACTCAGGACCTTTCCCAGAGCTCAAGAAGAGCTCTGTGTAAGCTTGAAAGCTTGGCTCTTTCACACCAGAAGTTGGTCCTATAAAAGATATTACCTCACCCACCTGTCTCTCTCATATCTTAGGACCAACACAGCTACAACAACACTGAGTCAACAATACTGGTAGTTAAATGCTCATTAAGGAGCATCTAAGCTAACCTCTCAGTGAAAGGAATGGGACAGATCACACCTCTCAGTGCTATCATTCCAGGTTCTCTGCAGACATATGTAGACAAGACTTGTAGCTGTGCTGCTGTAGCATCCAGAGTGTAGACATCGCCTACGTTCATATTTTGGAGGTTTTCTCCACAACCATATGCGCTAGAGACTAGCTTTTTTAAACAAATGAAAAATCTGGAGAACAAGCTAGTACCTTCAGAGAGGTTCCAGTCCGGTGTATAGGTGAGTGCCAGCTGTTTCCAGGCCCTGAGTCTAAGCACTTGTTTGCATTGGGGATTCTTGAGTGGCTGAATTGTTTTGAAGCTATCATTTTATCTTTAACAGTTAAGCAAGGTCTACCCCACAAACTTCTGCCGGCATACCTATGTCCATCAGGAGTCTGAAGAAGCATGACCCATGACCAACATAGCCAGTAAAAGCCCCAGTATAGACTGGCAAAGCTGCTCTGTTTTCAGTATAGCTGAAATAAATTATATTGGCAAAAGCACGGTTTTGCCAGAATAAACCATGTCCACCCTAGCAGTGCTTTGCCAGTAGAGTATATCAGCACAGCACTATCTGGATATGCTCCTAGTGTAGACCTGGCCTAGTGTTTGAATTCCGTCTGGATGATCTAGTGGGATGTTAGAAATTTAGCTCTTGGAGGTTGTGGTCTGAGGCAAAACCCATTGATTCTAAAGACCAAAACAAAGGCAGAAGAGCCTGCAGCAAAGTACACAAGAATACAATACACTACAGTACAGCACAGCATTGCCATACAGTACAGTTCACCTAATTTTGCATAGTGACTTTCTCAAAAATGTATCTCAACACACTGTTTATAGCATTAAAATAATATATGTACAAAGAAAAGAAATGGAGAGATGCAGAGGCAAGAGAGTTAAGGGAGGGTTTTATTGAGCTATTAAAATAGATGGGGAGTTCCCGAGGCAGAAGTTCACAGGATGATGGAGTTTTCAGAGGAGAAGGCTAGTAAAGTTGGCTCTTATTGTCAGCTCATGTTAACAGCCATCCGTCTGGTCTGAGAGATTACGCTGAGGCCACTGACTTCTTTCAATGGCAACTTATGGCATTTGAGTGACTTGCAGATGAGTGCATGAAGAAACAAACAACAGCTGAAGCACAGCTAGGCTTTCTTAATGAGTCTTTCTGCTGGCCTTGGCCTGGTACACTAGGGCATACATGCGTCTTGGGGTTGTGGGTGATGGTATGTATATGTGAGGGAACAATGCAAAGTTGTTAATAAAGGGCCCAATTTTGCAAAGTGCTCAGCCCCTCTGTTCCCTGTGAAGTCCGTGGGAGTTGAAGGGGGTGAGCACATTGCAGAATTTGGCCCCGTTTTTGAATATTTCCCCATGCGTGGCGTGTTTCTTTTCCCACTACAGTACGGTCATGCCCTCCATGTGCTCTCAGTAAGCTTTTGGGGCAGGTTCTTTTGGAAATCTCACACAGCTCCCAGTTGGTAAGAAGCCCTAGTTTCTGATAGGGTAAAGGCCAAGTCAGAAAGCCAATTATGCTGGGGAGGCCAGTAGAAATCAATGCTTATTTCATATGACAGCATAAATGGATAGCCATAATGCTGGTCCCTTGACCACACCTTTCTCTTGGTGCCAATCATTCCTGGACAGGGGATACTCCAATTGCCCTGTACCTGAGAGCAAGACACCTGTCCTGTCCCCTTTTAGTTTTCCAGGCACCAATACCTCCCACCACATTTGCCCTATCAGAGTAGTCAGACATCAGCTAATTCTTCTCCAGGATTTGTAAGTGTAGACAAGCTCCCCTAGTTTCTAAGGGGCAATGTCCCAGGGACGCAGGCCATCAAAGCATGCACCTCACTGCAGCCTGTTTCTTTAAATCAGAGACGAAATCAGGAGGTTTATGTTACCCTAATTACAGGGCTGTAATGGTACTGAACAGCCACATCTTTATCTGTGCAGTTTTCTGCGTCCTTGCCTGACTCCAAGGCACTGACCTTTCCCTTTCATTTCTACTTTAGATCACTGACCTCATACCCCTCTAAAGCAATTTGTTCCTTTGAAGGAGATCTAGGTGGATAAAACTAGAAAGCTATTTACTTTTAGTGACCAAACACAGCAATCTCCCAGAGTACATTACACTAGCTCTCTCTCAGTCACTCTGGACGAACTCTGCTTACCCTGCTTTACTGTACCACTGCAGGCTGTTACACTCGACTTATGGTGTCTGTCATATTCTATTGATGTCATCTTGCTGTAACCTAGTAATGCTGCCTTGCTCATTTGATCCTGCTGTAGGTCCCTTCCTAGCAGCATCTCTTAGCTTCTCCTACAATCAGATTGCTTACCTGGACAGTCTCAGTGGTTAATAATGTCATGTCATGCAACAGCAGCCACATCATCTTTCCATTTGTCACTGTTGGGTATTTTGTATTTGTCTGCAACAGAGGAGCAGCAGCTTCAACTCCAATGTCCCTAAATGCGTGAGGCCAACTCATTCAGGCAGAGCTGGGACCTGGGAACCCCCTGGGCTGACCTGCTTGTCCTGGGGAAGTCTCGGCCTTACTGAGAACCATGCTGAGTGGCAGGCAATGCAGCAAAGTCTGAGCCCCTCCCATCTGAGCAGGAACCTCCTTCCCTTTAATAACCCATATAGATCTTGTCTCCGCATTCCTGCTCACAGCATGGGCCCGCTGGTACCATCAGAGAGCCAGACAGTTTGGAAGGCAAATAAACATGCTATCTCAGCCTGGGGAGGAATAAAACTCAAATCCCACAGGCATTAGAGCAGCTCAGTAAAAAGGTGCCTCCTACCCTTTATCTGGATATATCCTGCTCCCATTGAAGCCAGTGGGAGTTTTACCATTGATTTCAACAGGAGCGGTACCTGGTCCTTTGGGCCTGATACAGCAAGGCACTGAGTCCCCTCAAACCCCACTGGACTCAATGGGAGTTGCGGGCTCTCAAGAGGCACCGAAGACCTTCTCAGATCAGACTCCAAAACTAATCGCTGAGGGCAGGACCCTTGTCCTCCTTTGAATCATGTTGAGCACTGAGCTCCCCACTGAGTGTTCAACAAATAATAGCGAATAATAATAATCCAGTTCATAATCAGTCACAGGAGGCACAAGCAGCTTGCACGTCTGGCTCAGCATTTCTAGTGCAGGTGTCCACAGCAGGGGCAGGGGCAGACACGGCCATTTGGAGAATGACCTAAGCATTCCACAGCCAATTCGAACCACAGGCAAAATGCTCTGGTGGGGTGAGAGGTTATGAAATGCTGAGGTTTGTCTCCGGGTGGCTAGGGTGGGACCTGACCTGGGTGGAGACTAGCACTCAGCCAAATGGGATGAAGTCACCAAGGGTGGGCAGGGAGGGGGAAGTTTTCCGAGTGTATCTGTTAATGTATAAATGAGGCTTGTGCATATAACGATCCCTGTGCATGCTCCCATTTTTCCATGTATGCCGACATTTCTCTCTGCACCTATGCCCTTGGGTGCACTGACAGCCTGGTGTGTGCACAGGTGTCTTCTCATGCATGCAGATGTCTCCATGCACGTTGATATCTGAGTGTGCATAGTGCTATCTCCATGCCAGTGTGCACTAGTTCTCCATGCCTAAACTTAACTCAGTCCTTATCAATAGAGATAGCTGCTGTTTATCTGCTTTCAGCTTTTAATTGTGTTCTCTAGGGCTTGGGATGTTTTTTTGTGGCCAAAATTTGGACCCCAAAGAACTGTCTCCCAGTCCCCACTCTTCTCTGGTCACCGTGGCCCCAGAGCACAGAAATTCCATGCACCTCTCCTTGGGGGGTTGGGTTGGTTTTTATCTGAGTGCTGAGATCACTGTTTTCCTTCACCTCCCTCTGTTTATCTATCCCCCTCTGAAGGAGCATCATTATCTCATGGAACAGACCCCTGCTCCCTCCTCAGTGTCAGCAAGTGCTGAATGGGTAAGACAAATGAAGGAAGCAGTGGTGAGATCCAGCTCTCTGTGGAACTAGGACTTCTTGTTCTTTAAACTGCAATTGTTGGCAATGCCATCCCTAGGCACCATCCCATTCCTTATGGCTCAGGTCCCAGAGCTATCAGTAGCTAGTCCGTGTCCCATTTTAGTATAGCAAAGAGCCTAAGACTCTCATTAGCCCCAACTTTAGATCCTCCCTTCCATTTTCTTTATATTTGCTCTTAAAAGTCCTGGCCCCATCACTATGCTGACCTAGAATAATCATTCTGAATGACCGGTACATGCATTGCCGTTATTGGCACAGCAGGCTTCTGAGCAGGGTCTCTGAACACGCCATCCCTCCCTTAATGATGGGCTTGGGTCCGAGGGCTGCTATTACCTACCATCCCATTTGCTTGTGCCTTCTCTAACCTTCAGACCACTCCAGACCCCAGTATCATGAGCACTTTTGTAGGCTAGAGCTTGCATAGTTGAATAGGAGGCCACTGGTCACTACAGCCAAAGTCGCACGGTATCTCTACACTGCAAGAAAAACCCTGTCCAGGTGACTAAAAACCTGCAAGAGACTATCATTTTTTTTCCTCACCCACCCACCTTGTCTGGATTCCCAAATCCTCCCCTACTTACTGTTTGTCTGATTCCTTCCAAAGAAACCCCTTATATATATAATGTGTGTGTGTGTGTCTGTGTATAACTATTTACCGTTTAGTACAAAGGATGACATGGGCTAACTTCCTAATAACTAGGGTTACCAGATAGCAACTGTGAAAAAACAGGACAGAGGGTGGGAGGTAATAGGCACCTATATAAGAAAAAGTCCAAAAAAAAGGCACTGTCCCTTTAAAAACAGGACGTCTGGTCACCCTTCTAATAACCACATCATAACATTCAGCACAACATAGTGTGCTGGATACCACTGGAGCTAGAAGCATTGCTGTGGTTGACTCCTCTGCATGCAATACCTTATTACAGAAGCAAGCTCACATCACTACTACATTGAGCACATATCTTTGTCTATATCTCTCTTCTGTACACTGTAGACCTGATTGCCAAAAAGTTAGGCAGACAATTGCATATCTATTTTGCATGCACACTTACCACAATTGTGTGCACAGATCAAGCGTTTCCATAAACAAAGCCAATAGTGTTTTGCATAAAAACAAATACCCAATTTTCACATTTAGTTGGGGTAATTGTGTGAATAAATTAGACATGGAATTGCATGCACATTTGTGCACCTAACTTTTTCAAATCAAATCTCTCTCTCTTGCTCTCTCGCTTTTGGCATACATACCATTCCCTCCCCCCCCCCCCCCCCCCACACACACACACAGATGCAAAAAACAGGATCTAGAGAAGCAACACCAACTATTCTTACAAGCTAAGGTATAGGAATATAGAGTGTACAGTATAGAAATTTTGCTATTAGCAACCCATGGATGGTGATACAAAGAAAACTTAAGGATGTGATAAATTGGGTTTGCTCAAAATAGTTTACCACCAAAGAAGAGCATTATAGACACCAGAATAAGAGGGGGAAAGGCACTGTTGGAGAAATGGCCATTTCTGCTCTGCTAGAGCAAACAGATTGTAAACTCTTTGGACCAGAGACCATCTCTTCCTCAGTGGATTTTACATTGTTAATGCTTGATAAATAATACATATTAATAACAAAATAAGAACCATCCATCATCCATACCATCCTTAAAACAAACAAGAACAAATTGTTTTCTTAAATTTCCAAAATGTTTGGTTAGCCTTTTACATTTATTTTTCTTTTTGGTTTTCTCTGGCACAGACATGTAGAACTCCCCAGAAAAGGAAGCTCTCCTTGTACTGCTCACCCCTCCAGAAGCAGAAAGCACTGGAAATCTTAGGAGAGTGGATGTTCTTATAGAATATCAGGGATGGAAGGGACCTCAGGAGGTCATTTAGTCTAACCCGCTGCTCAAAGCAGGACCAATCCCCAGACAGATTTTTGTCCCAGGTCCCTAAATGGCCCCCCGCAAGGATTGAACTCACCACCCAAGGTTTAGCAAGCCAATGTGCAAACCACTGAGCTATCCCCCATGTGAATTACAACCCAGAGGTTCAGATTTGAAGATGCAGGCCTTGTCTGCATTCTGGTTTTAGCTACCAGTGCAGTTACCCCGATGTAGCTGCAGCAATGCAAACCCTTTGCGCAGAGAACTGGGGTAAACCATTAATTGGGGTAAGTTGCCCCAGTTCAAGTCAGGGTTTATACAATGCAGTGCATCTACATGAGGGCTTTCACTGGTACAGCTACAGCAGTGTAACTATGCCAGTGGCCAAACCCCCAGAGTAGAGAAGGCCATAGGTAAGATTCCAAATGATGAGGTGTTTTTCCTAAAGGAACCTCTGAAATTGTCATGGTTCTCCCATCACTGTTGGTAAGTTTACACAGTGCTTAGAAGTTACTTCCCTTTGTTTCAGAGGGTTGGGGAGGGTTTGCTCAGCTGTGCCTGCTGGTCTTTGGCTGGAATGCCAAGTGCTGACAAATAAGTTGTGATACACTTGGAGTATCCCTATATGCCTGTACACTGCATTGGGCCTTGCGTATGTGTACAGTACAATGAAGCTACATATAGGTTATTACCAAAGCCCAGGGACTACATATACTGCTTGTTAGTACTCTGCTTGTGTCCCAGTAAACTGACCTGAAGATTATTGCCATTCATACCCATCTGGGCTCACACAGAAGAACCAATTAAAAGCAGACCCATGGAATAATGGTCAAAGAAGGAATGCATCCAGAGCTGCAGTCTGGAAAAAGGCCAATTAAGCCTATAGAATTTGGCTCATAGCCATAAATGTGTCTCTATCTGTCTTTGCTGCATCTCCAGTTGCACTTTTGTCCAGTGTTCTCAGTGTCGTTTCATTCAAAGTATCATGTCAGCAGAAGCGGGTCTGGTCCTAGATCCACGCCTGGACACCTGAGGTGGCCCAATGAAGCAGTGAGTCACTGATCAAGAGTCGATCCATGCTCGGGAAGAGCTAGTAGCCTATGAACATGGAGCAGAAGGAACAATCTGGGATGAGGTGGGATATGGGTTAATGACGTTTGGAGAGCTCTCAGATACCACAATAATGGTATGAAATGAAAATGGAGTGCAGCAATACAAGAACCTGAACACAATAGAAGTTTTCGGGATCAGCGTCCCACTTACTCTCAACCCAGTCTTCGTGTCTGGGCTTTCCCCACATTCTCACACATCCTGGATATTTTACCCCCAGGGAGTTTAGTGAGTATCTTACAACCTTTAGTACACTCTATCACAGAAGCACTCCCTCTGGTTGGGAGAGCATGCGAACAAAGCTTATGCTAGTCTGGAGACTGGATGTGGTATGGGACTTAATGTATCGTAATTGCTGGTTCTTTGCCCTCTACAGACGAGACACAGGGCAAGAACCACCCTTTAGTTGTCTCCCGTATTCGGTTCACTTCCCTGTCTGTTCCCATTACAGTGTGGTTAAGAATGAACCAATACACTAGACTTCAAATAACCAGTGTGTCCAAACTCATGATCCATTACTGATCCCGGGGGCAGATTTTTTTGGTCTCATAACATAACTTCTCCACATCATCTTTCCACCCTCTCCCCTCCCACTCATCACAGTTCCCAACATGGACTGTTGGATTCTTGTTTATAAAGTTCTTTGTTATTCTTAGAATCTGAAATTAGAGCTCAAAAATGCTCCCATGGTGCCCAGCTCCTGGGGTCCAGTACAGGATTGTTTACTACACAATATTTTCTAGCACTTTGTCCTGTCTAGTTTTAGCTGCCCCAAGTGAAGGGGCTTCTAACACTTCCCTTGGGAAAACTAATACCATTCACCGTCCAGAAGCTTTCCAGCTTAATGTTACCCGTGTTTTATTCTTGCAAAGCAGCATGGGAGGAGGGGACACTCTTTGTGTTATTCAGTATTATTGTTCTCTTCTTTTTTTATATAAAATGTAAAGTCATGTGCTGCCTGTAGCTTCCTAGTTGGGTCAATCTCAATTATTGCAGCCTGAATAATTCTTGGGTAAAATCAGGTTTTTGTAAATTGTCCCTCAACTTTCTCTTTAGTCCGTCAGTTGCTGGTTTTCTTGAACTTTTCTTTCTTAGGCATTCTGGGTACACAAACATTGTACCATGTCTGTGACGGTGCCCCCCATAAGGCTTTATGGAAATATGCTTATGAATATATATATGGCATAACAGGAATATGTTTTATGCTACATATGCCATGTAACATATCTCTGTAAAGGTTATGCTCTACTGAATCTATTCATCCTATTTGTATGCATGTGTCATTATTGTATTCAAAGTTATGAATATTGGCCGTGTACTTGCTTGATTTTTAAGTAGTCTTAGTAAAGCATTTGGTCAGCTTCTTGAGAAAGGAATGTGCAAGTTAAGTGCCCAATCAAGAAGCAATTAACAGACAATGGATCTTGGAAGGCTCCAATCCACATAAGAAGTCTACATGAGGACGTTCAAGGTAGCATGGTTTCAGAGTAGCAGCCGTGTTAGTCTGTATCCGCAAAAAGAACAGGAGTACTTGTGGCACCTTAGAGACTAACAAATTTATTAGAGCATAAGCTTTCGTGGGCTACAACCCACTTCTTGTGAGCAATGGCTGCTGCCTGTAAAAACTGAGTCATGCATGGACATGTGATTTGCCCAGGTGACTCCAAAACTCCATCTTGGAGCTGGACTTTATATAGGAGAGAGGAGGGGGTCTCCACCCACAAGAAAAAGTCTATTTAAGCCCATGGGAGACTCCTCAATTTGGTCTTCAGCTGGCTAAAGAGATAGCCTCTCCACCCCCAAGGATACCTGAAAGAAACTGGAACAAAGGACAGTAATTACAGGGACTGTGAGTGATTGCTGGATCCAGACTAGAAGGAGACTAGTCTGTAAAAGGAAGCTTACTGGAACGTCTCTGAGGGTGAGATTTTATCTGTATTCAGTTTTTTACTGTATTAGACATAGACTTGTGTGTTCTATTTTATTTTGCTTGGTAATTCACTTTGTTCTGTCTGCTATTACTTGGAACCACTTAAATCCTACTTTCTGTATTTAATAAAATCACTTTTTACTTATTAATTAATCCAGAGTATGTATTAATACCTGGGGGGGCAAAGAGCTGTGCCATATCTCTCTATCAGTTTATAGAGGGTGAACAATTTATGACTTTACCCTGTATAAGCTTTATACAGGGTAAAACAGATTTATTTGGGGTTTGGACGCCATTGGGAGTTGGGCATCTGAGTGTTAAAGACAGGAACACTTCTTAAGTTGCTTTCAGTTAAGTCTGCAGCTTTGGGGCACGTGGTTCAGACCCTGGGTCTGTGTTGGAGCAGATTGGTGTGTCTGGCTCAACAAGACAGGGTGCTGGAGTCCCAAGCTGGCAGGGAAAGCAGGGGCAGAAGTAGTCTTGGCACATCAGTTGGCAGCCCCAAGGGGGTTTCTGTGATCCAACCCGTGACAATGTCATCTATGTCAGTCTAGTTAAAGCAGCACAACCCCCTGGCCCCTTTGTGCAAAATGAGTTATACTGGCAAAACTGCACTTTTGCTGGTATAACTGCATCTACATGAGGGGCTTTGGTCAACACAGCTCTTACAGCAAAAGTCTGTAGTGTAGACCTGGCTGCAGCTATACCAGTATAACGGTTCCTGTATGGGAAACAGAATCAGATATACTGGTTTAAAGCAGCTTTATATCAGTATAACTGTATCCACACTGGGAGATGTACAGGTATAACTATTCTGGTAAAAAATGACACCCCAAACACCATTATACTGGCACCAACACCGTGTGTAGGCTAGGCCTTAGACTGTGCCCTCTGCCAGAATCTTCAGCACCCATGGTCATTGTCAAGGAGGAGTAATGCCCCAAACCTTGGTTTCATTTTTAAAGGGTTTTACCAAGTCTGATGTGACCCACAATGTTTTCATGAGACTAAAAACTAAACCATCAATGCAGCACTTTTCAAAACTGTAAGCATTCCGCAGAAACGGGAACCCAACCATAAAAGCATGGAGCTATGGGCTGAGAACTGGACCACAAAAGTGATGAGAAAGAAAATGTGAAGCTGTGTCTAGTGTCACTGTCCAGTCTGAGTCATTTACTCTTGTGAGTTACAATATGGGTGAGGAACACAAGGGCCAATTATTTTTAAAGGTAGAATGTTCCATTAGGGAAGTATATTCCTGTAAAAATTATGACTGCAAAGCAAAATTACACTCTTCCTGTCAACAACAGTGAGTAAATGAACAAAATGCCATATACAGATGGTGGAGAGTAAATTAGGTTGTTAAAATCCTTTGTTTTATTGATAATCTATAGTTGTTTTAATAATCTAAGATTTTGATAGTCTAATCTTACATTAGTAAGTGATAAGGAATTTTATTTAACCATATGGGGCTAGATTTTCAGACATCATACGCAAACGCATGCATAGAATTTATGTGCTATTGAGTGCACTAATCATGGCAATTCGTTGCATCTGCATTTGCCTGTGCAGTCCAGTAATTGCACCAATTTAGCTGTGCACTTGCGCAGCATTTTACGTGCCTATGTGCTCCCCCTACGCTGTCTGACTTACATTGTCTGAAGATTCAGGCCATGAGCTTCATCTTGAGATTGTCCCTTTAAAATTCTTGTTCTCTTTCTTCTTCCCTGGGTAGCTCCTGTTATAAGTTTCTTCCGTTTGGATCCCCTGATTCAAAAACAAGAATGTATCAAATTGGGCAGAAGAAAGAGAGAGTTTGATTAGGAAATGGAGCTCGTCCATTTGCCAAGTGTCTCGGTTATTCCTCCTCGCGCTTCTCTCTTTGTTAGTGTGAGGGTTGGTAGGTTGTGGAAGATGAGGATTTAATGAATGTCCTTGCAGATGATAATAACAAGCCTTTGACTTTCACACAGTAGCACTTTTCCTAGGAGTGCTAAGGTTTATTCTTCTCTGGCTTTTTACTATTTGGGAATAATAACAAAGTTTTAACAGTGGAATCTCCTTAGGGGAAGCGGGGGGAAAATAATATTTTTTCTTATATTGTAAGGGGATGGACCATGTCTGCCTAAGGCTGAGCCGCACCTAGCACAATCCTGGATACGGCCTCTTGGCCGCACCTTAGTGCAAATAATAATAAGTTAATAATAGCCCCACTCATCTCAAAGCACTCCATAAACTAAGGGCAAAAGCACCGCTGAATGCAGCTGCCACTGGGTGGGAGAGTGGCAGCCAGCTGGCACATAGCACACTGCACTGGCGTGGGGGGGAGGGGAATTTTGGCCCAGGATCTCAGAGCAAACTCCTATGATTATGAAAACGTGTCCTGGGACCATTTCCATGCAAAGCAGAGAGGCCTTCAATTTGTCAGGACTTATTCCAAAGGCTTGGCTTCCTCTGTTTGGAGTTCCAATGGAGTATGATCATTCTGTTGCCATAGCCTGGCCTGGCCCTGAACATGCCTTTATGGTCACTTTTGCCTTCCCACCTTCAGACATTACCTGTCTCCAATGCAATAAAATCCAATAAAGGCCTCACATTTGGCACCGTCAGCTGGAGGCGAGACAACATTCAGGGAGTTCCTCCAAGCACAATTTCCTTTGTGATTTTTTAGATTTGCTTTAGTTTCAAGTGAGATTCCCATGATAGACAGCATGTGAATGCTGCTTCAGCGAAGCGGAGTGCTGATGCGGCTAGAATACACCAAAGCTTAGGCTAGAATTCACAAACATTTACTGAAATTCCAGCAGTGGTTCCCTCCCTTCCACCACATGGGTGCCCTTTATTACAAGCTATTTGCAGACATTTGTGTGAACATTTGGGGGGCAAATGGACGCTGGATGTGCAAATTCCCATAGTCATCTGGGAACAGGAGAATTCCTTATTCCTCAGCATCCTCCTCCTCGTTGAAGTTTTACTCATCCAATCAGGGAGTCATGGACAAACCATGTGACTTAGTTGACAAGTCACAACCCTTCAATAATGAAGCATCCAAGGGAACAGCCCATGAGCAACAAATGGGCTCAAAATTGTTTGTCCAAATTATCCCATGACCTGTGATGAATAATGAGCAGGGCTGGATTACAAACAACTTGAAAAAGTTGCAAAAGGCTAAATTGGACAATGGACGACTGATTTATGTGCAATGAAATTGCACCAGTTCTCAATGCATCCGTCAATGGGGGTGGCATGTGCAGTTGGCCTCAACGGGTTTTTGCTTTTAACTACCGATCAGGGGTGCATGAGCCAGGGGCCACTAAATTTCTGTCTGAAGCTTGCATTGCCCCTCAGAACTGAAAACAAAACCATAGAGCCCAATTTCAGATATGCCCATGTCCATAGCCCATGCTGACCCCCTACTGATGCGTGTGAAGATGCTTGCAGGGGCCAGCTCCCCAGGTTTGCCTATGCAGACGGGGGGACCTGCATGCACAATTTAGGCAATTCCTTTAGAATGTGGGCCCAGAGAGGGTGGAGGTTTTTAAGCCTTTCTTACTGGTATGTCTCAGCTGTTGATCTACAGACATACTCCTGGCAGTTGCCCAGTGCCGTTGTACGTGAGGAACAGCTGAGGGGAAAAGAGCGAGAGAGCTAATGCACTAGCATCCAGCAGGGCTCCCCAGCTGCTCCATCTAACTGCTACTGAAATGATTTCACATCTTGTCTGGGACGGGCCCGGAAAATCATTTCCCCGGTAATGTCTAATAAGAGCATGTCAGTGTCCCATCCTCCAGGTGCACTCCAGTGGAAAGAAAAGGGCTGGAGTCAGCAGCTGAGCTGTCTCTGACTGACTCACTACGCCTGCATGCTCTTGGGTGATGCAGGCAGCGTGTGATCTCTGCCGCACAAAGAATGCTGCACTCGCGGGGAGTCTCTCATTGCTCAGACACTTTATTCACACTAAGCCATTGTGCCAGGCAGGTGCCTTCCATTCAGCTGTCACTGGATGCGTTGCTCTGCCCACTGCCTGCTCTGCTGTGGGGCTGGCCTCCCTTGATCCCAGAACCCTCCTGGATGGCTCTTGTGCAATTGCAGTAAGTCCTGGATCCATTGATGCCTCTCTCTCTCAACAGCACAGCGCAGGCAGAGAGTAAGAGTCCAAATCTGGAGTGCACATCACCTACTTTTATTGCAGCTGACCCAGCACTGAACCATCAGTGCAGAAGTGCAGAGCAACACAGGCTGTGCACTTACCTCTCTTAAGTCCTAAGGTAGAATGAACAGTCAGGGACAGATTCTGATCTCCATTACACAGGTGTAAATCCAGACTAAACCGACTTTAGTGCTGTCATCATGCCTGGGGAACCCAGAGCAGAATGTGGGCCTCAGTATTTTGGATCTGGCACATTCAAATGAAAAAGAAAATACTTCAGTATTTATCCGGCTGCTTCTGTTTTTCCATAAGGATTTCTACTTACAAAGGCTCCTTTCAATTAGGCAGGCAGCAGCATGCCGGAGATATGGCAGCAGGAGATAGTGGGTAGCATTTTCCAAGTGGAAACAGGCAGCTGTTGTGAAGAGCTCATGGGTGAGACGTTGTCTGAAATCTTATTATGGCTGTAAGTGAGAATGAGCTCGGTGGCCTCAATTTAATTCCCATTTGTCCGCATCAAAACCCCCCTGCCTAGACTGGCACAAATCAGACTGAGAGGCCCAGGATTGGGATAGCGGGCCAGAACTGAGGTGCACTGGCAGAACTGCGTGGGAGGCACGTACTAAAATAGCAGGGAGGCAGCAGGTCGAGATGCAGGTTCATTGGCTGAGTTATGCGGCGGAGCAACATTGGAATAACAAGGCGCTGCAGATGGGGAATGTGTGGTAGTGGCAAAGCTGTGTGGGGTTTCCAGCACTGGCATAGCAGGGCATGCAGCAGGTCAGTGCTGAGGAGCGTTGGCAGAGGTGGAATGCCATGGGGTTTCTATATCACAAGTGAGGGCCTTCGACAGAGCAATGTGTGGTGGCAGGATTGGTACATCAGGACTAAGGAGCATGAACCTGACACCCATGTTTTGTCCCTCGGACTTCAAAACCATCATAAGGGAAAATGCAGGTTAG
This sequence comes from Emys orbicularis, assembly GCF_028017835.1. Taxonomy (NCBI): domain Eukaryota; kingdom Metazoa; phylum Chordata; order Testudines; family Emydidae; genus Emys; species Emys orbicularis. The sequence continues at coordinate 91,687,041 of NC_088690.1, forward strand.
ATCTTATGCCTAATTACCCTTGACATTGTCCTTGAACAATGAATTATTGGACCTGCCTGGTTCAGCAGGTTGTGTGGAATATGTAGCTTGAAACTGTGATAGCATTTATAGTCTCTATTCTGCACCTTTAAATCTAAGGACACTCCCTGTGTGCAGAGGTCAGCAGCCATTTTGTTCTCAGTTACTGCAGCCTGTTACAGAGGAAACATACACACTGCGCTCTCCAAGGGGACTTTACTGTTATTCTTTCTTGGTGGTGTTGTCCTGAATCTAAAATGAAAGCCATTCTAGACTAGCATAGTTTGCTTCAGGTTATAAACCATGTCATCCATGGGCAGGTTATTCCATAATTGTCCATGACAGGGTTTCTTGCATCCTCCTCTGAAGTAGCTGGGATAGGCCACTGTCAGAGACAGGAATATGGATGAGATAAACCATGGTCTGATCCGGTATGGCAATTCCTACAGTCCGATGTGTATGGAAACATCACAGATGGGATGATGAGCCTGGTTTATTCTTCTCCTTGACATCATTCTAATAACCTGAGACAGACCAAATCCTCTGCCCCAGGTGAAGACAGACAACCCCAGCTTAGTAAAGCTGATCAGAGGGCTAGGAAGAAAGCATCCACCAGAAATGCCCATGGGCGAGCAGCCTGTGCTCTGTTTTCAATAACTAAAGTGAGGATTGTCATCTGCATTTGCTTAGCGAGTGAATAACTTTATTTTTGATATGATGCTATTGTCTCTGATGACTCAGGCGTGAAAGTGGAGAGCAGATAAGAATGAAAAGGCCTGGCTGGAAGGGACCTGGTAACTGTTCACCAGCAGAATCTCCAGAGGCTGGAACCCTTCCAAAGAATTTACACAGTTGTCAGGAATAAGAGCAGGATTTGCTTCTTTGCTGGGCATACAGGGGCTCCACTCCAGTGAAAACAAACCAGCATGCCATGATAACAAATCAGCTATGTCCAGTTAAGGCTATGGAGGCTGCAGTAGCAAGAGCACTGGCTATTATAGACTTGGCACGCTCTCTCCTGGTTGCATTGCAATATCCTGCAGTGCCTAGCTCTTCCCACCAGTGAGGACAATGCTGTGGCTGGATTTTTTTGGATTTTTTTTGGATAACATTATGACCAGTTCTGATATCTCTAGCTGTGCCACTAAGACACGAGCACACACATGCACCAGGGCATACTCTGATTGTTGCAGGGGTCAGGGAGGAAACCCTGCCAAACCCCATGGATGGTGGTTTTGACTGGGGTTTCCTAGGATACAGTATATGCTGAAGGACGCAACCTGCTTCCAATGAAGGCCAAGACAGTTATCCCATTGTCGCCAATGGAATCAGGACTGACGCCTTTAAGAGCCTTTGTGGTTTGTGCAGAAGGTTCCTAAGGGCCACATTATGAAGGACCCAAGCAGGAACTTTCACTGACTTGCCACTCCCCCCACTCCTGGGCTCTGGTAGCACACGCTGGAGTGGCAGCTCCATTGCCTTTTGAAGGATGGCAGCATAAGCTCCAAATGCCAGCCCAGTGCAGAGACCCAAGTGGGGTGAAGGCTCCTTGTTTAATACCACCCCATTGTGCACCCATGAAGGGCGAGCCACAACCAGGCTTTGAGCCTAAGAAATTCCTTGGTGCCTTGATAATAAGGCAGACAGAGCAGCAAATGCTGATCTTCTGCATATTGCCACCGGGAGTTATCAGGACTCACCTTCCCCTGAGGCTGGAAACTATCATAGGTCCAAGCCAGTGTGGTAAGCCTCATGCCCCTATATCAAAGGCTTTAAGGTTTCCTACATTTTTATCTCAACATTCCCCAGTAACACCCCGTCCCCTATGCCCTACTCCGCTCTATGCCAAGAGGGTCCCTTTCCCAAAGCCAAACAGGTTACACTTGTTCTAGGTTTGGGACTGGGCCACTGTGCAGAAATACATCCTTTTGCTCTGCCAAATTGTTCCCTGGGCAGCAGGCTACCATAGGCTTCTTGGGGGAGTTTCTATGGCTTGTTTGGTAAACAAGAGACAAAGGGCTCTCCCATCACCATCCCTTTACCATGTTGTCAGTCTATTGTATTGTAACATCACCGGCCCCCATGCCGATAGTCTGGAATTCCTCCCCCAGTTCTTCCTGGGGCCAGATGCTGGTAGCTGCAGTGATCAGTTGAGATGGCAGTGGTGAATCAGAGGGAATAATGACAGTGTGAGTTAATCAATCATAGAGCAATTCAGTCCTTGATTGTTACATTTCTCCACGGCAAGGAGCAAACAGACGCCTTCAGTCTGCGTGACTCTTATTTTAGATTGGGAGAACAAAACAGCATAAAAAGACAAAAGAAAAGCCTGCCTGCCTTTGTCTACTCCAGACTGGCTTTCTCCACCCCTTCTACCACCAGTGCAGTCCCCCTGGCGTAGAGGGCTTGTACACAACATGGAGAGTGGTAAAATATCAGCTTCCTCAGCCCTGTCTACACTAGCGTTCCACCAGGGGAGAGTGACAAGTTCCCTATTTACTGGTGTATAGGCTGCCTATCTCTCTGCGGACAGTAGAGTGTGTAGAGATTTAAAGGCACAGTACACAGAAACAGCATCATTAAGGTCACCTATCTTTACACATTGCTTTGATGTTTAAAGGGCAGAGTATGTTGCTGTTTGGAACAGTGGCTGGGTATTTGGGGAGGTCGGGGTGCCCTCTGCAAGCCCCCATTTTACTCCGCCACTCTGTGACCTGTAAAGGCCTCATGTCATGGTAGCCCCCTGTGGCTGATATACACTGGCTCTTCCACAAATTCTTGAATTGCAGGGCTCCATACTGCCATTTTGCTTCACTGAAACTGCTTCAGGAACTCAGTAAGTCCATCAGTTTCGGCCAAGCTTGTGGACTGCCGTCCAACCGCTAATCTCTGATATATCACCTGGTACATCTCTGATACTCCATGCCATTGAACAGAAGTGACACCGAATGGCACATTACCTGACTAGGCACTGATACAGGCCTGGGTTTTGCAAGCCCTTGTGTGATGCACAGCAGGGCACAGAAGGTCGTTGCGCTCCAGCAGAGGTTATACATGGACGCAAACCAGGTTGCGTGCCTGGTGCAGCCCTTCGTACTGAGAGTAAGGCCAGGTTTACACTAGAAATGTTTCCCCATGTAGTGCGTTTTTTCCCCCTGACATTTCCATACTGGCAAAAGTCCCAGTGTAGACGCAGTTATCCCCACATAAGAGTGCTTTTGTCGGCATAGCTTATTTCACTCAGTGAATTGGTATAAGTTACACCGTCAAAAGCTGTGTCTTCCCTGGAAGGGTTTGCTGATACAGCTATACCTGAATAACTATACCAGCAAACCTCTAGTGTAGGCTAGGCCTGAAACCCCTCACACACCCACTCCCTCACTGAGAAGAGAGAATTGTAAAATGGAGGCAGTGAACTGGAGAATCTTTCTATCTAAGATACTTATATGACTTATAGATACTTATAGAGGGGATTCGATAGCTGCTTTCAACTACCTGAAAGGGGGTTCCAAAGAGGATAGATCTAGACTGTTCTCAGTGGTACCAGATGACAGAACAAGGAGTAATGGTCTCAAGTTGCAGTGGGGGAGGTTTAGGTTGGATATTAGGAAACACTTTTTCACTAGGAGGGTGGTAAAGCACTGGAGTGGATTACCTAGGGAGGTGGTAGAATCTCCTTCTTTTAGAGGTTTTTAAGGTCAGGCTTGACAAAGCCCTGGCTGGGATGATTTAATTGAGGATTGGTCCTGCTTTGAGCAGGGGGTTGGACTAGATGACCTCCTGAAGTCCCTTCCAACCCTGATATTCTATGATTCTATGACCCCAGTCACCACAGTATCTGACAGGTTTCAGAGTAGCAGCCGTGTTAGTCTGTATCCGCAAAAATAACAGGAGTACTTGTGGCACCTTAGAGACTAACAAATTTATTAGAGCATAAGCTTTCGTGGGCTACAACCGAAGAAGTGGGTTGTAGCCCACGAAAGCTTATGCTCTAATAAATTTGTTAGTCTCTAAGGTGCCACAAGTACTCCTGTTATTTTCACAGTATCTGAGTCCCTCATAATCTTTTTTTCAATGTATTTATCCTCCTGACAGCCCCGGGAGGCAGGGCAGTGCTATCCTCCCCGTTTTAGAGGGGGGCACTGAGACATAGCACAACTAAGCCACTTGCCCAAGGTCCCACCAAAAGCTGGCAATGGAGCCCTGGTCTTCTGAGTCCTAGGGTAGTGTCCTAACCACTGGGCCAGCCGTCCTCGCCCAGGTCTGTGTGAGATGGGAGACATGGGTTTAAGCAGCAGGTTCAAACTCACAACACGCCTGCCCAACCAAAACCAAAGGCATTCTTGATTCACTAGAATGACCAAATAACCCCAACCCCAGACCCCTCGGTTGGAGTGTCTTGTTGAAACGAAGCATTGCCTTAACAATAACAATTAGTTCCTTAATTAGCAGCGACTTACATTTTCATAGCAAAGGCTCCCCAAATGCTTCACAAGCTCAGCCACTTCGTCCGCCACTGAAAGGCGGCTTGAGAAATCAGGCAATTAGCAACATATCAGATTTGGTAAGGATGTTGAATTCCCCAGACAGCATGAACAAGATGCTGGGCAAAACAGCCGGTTTCTTTGGTGAGGGGAAGGCTTATCCTCTTGCAGCTCACTTGCTTCTAAGTTTGTCAAATTCCACGGAGATCTGAGCAAAGCATTTTGCAGCTGGAGGGCTACAAATTTCAGCCATTAAAAATAAATATAAAGTGACCTAGTTTTCCCCAAGTCCAAGTACTAGAAAATGATACAGTAAGTGGAATCTACAAATGGATTTCAGATACTCTGATGGAGCCATGAGATAAAAGCAAAGAGAAACCGAGACAAGAAATGATGCACAGGCCCTGCCTCCAGTGTAAAATCGAGTGGTGGGGGACTCAGCTATGATTCACTCATCCCCGCCCTCAGGAAACACAGCTCTCAAATGGGATAGCAATGCCTCTGGGAAGGGATAAAACCCCTCCTGCTTCAGGGCTATGGCAACCTCTAACTAATTGAGGTTAGGAAGAAACTGCCTCTGTAGGCAGGCAGGTTATCCCACAACAGCTCACTGCAGGGCTTCTTGCAGCTTCTTCTGCAGCATCCAGTGCTGGCCACTGTGAGAGATGGGACACTGGAATACATGGACCACTGGTCTGATCCAATCTGGAGGGCTCCTAGGTGCTGTGTTTCACACCCCTGTTTTAACCACACTCCCAAACTGTGCTACGCACTTGGGCTTTGCACCAAATTCAAACATTATCGGACCTTTGTCCCTGGAGCTACTTAGGTGTGCGAGGTTCTGGGCTGCAAAACCAAAGTGGGTTCAACCATGGCAGGGGTCCACCATGCTATAACTGGTTTTCTCCCATTGCTTTCACTCTGGGGTTCACTGTTTTCCTCTTCATTGGGAAGTGGGGGGCTCAGCTCCTTGCAGGATCCCCAGCATTTAAAAGGAGACCCTAGAGTGAGAGCTTCTTTCCAGTGCTGATCCGTTTCATTTTGCCCAAAGTATTGAGGTGAGCAACCTTGAACTGTTCCCATCACGTCCTCTCTGGAGGCAGAAATCTGCCTGCTAGCTCCACAATTAAAATGGAAATGATTTGATTATGGGGCTTCGTTAGAAAAAATACCCCCCCCCCCGTCAATGTTATTGAGGGTTTTATTTATGGATCAGGAGGAGCACAACAAACTGGATTTATTTCTATAGTTTATAAATCTGGTCGGTACCAGCTTAAAGGACACAAAGTTTAGAGTCACAAAGCATTCCTTTCAGTTGGAGACTTAGCAACCTGATTGCCAAAACCTTTGATTGACAGCTTGATTGACTGATGTCAGGAAATGGACGGAGCAGTGGCTTTTTGTAGCAGAAGGCCATTTCCAAACCCTCGACAGCCTGCCACAGGTTTACAAATCTTGGCAGCGCACTTCTGAGTGCTGCAGCTCAGTCACACACCCTCGCCTTTCTGATTTACAAGTCGGTGCCATTTATTTATTTTCTTGACTCGCCACTGCTAGTGCAAGTGATTCATGGAGGCCTTTTGCCACTTAACACCAAGTTTGACTTTCCATAACTTGATCCATTTTTCTACAGGTTTCAGAGTAGCAGCCGTGTTAGTCTGTATCCGCAAAAAGAACAGGAGTACTTGTGGCACCTTAGAGACTAACACATTTATTAGAGCATAAGCTTTCGTGGGCTACAACCCACTTCTTCGGATGCAGTCCATCTGGCTCTTCCCTACAGGATTAAAGCAGTGCGTAACGTATGAGTTAGCAGCAGGAATTCTCAGCAACGGGCTCGTGGAATATGCAGATGTTTGACTCCCTGAAGCTGCAGCATTGCTGGGGAAAGTAATTCAGTTAGCAACCCATGCATGTGAAACTGGTTCTGCAGGGCCCGATGTGAGGAATGCCAATGAGGAAGTTGCTGAGAACGGTGGCCCCATGTCTAATGCTACATTAGGAATCTATTCTATTCCATTCTCTTTAACTTCTTATACCGCTCCCACCTCACAGTATCTGAGTGCCTGATCTCTGTCTAGCAGAGTGGATTCCTCAGCGTTACTGGGCTGAATCTCCCCTAGATGAGAAAAAGTGATTGAAATTTGTTACAGGTTCTTGGTGAAATGAAGACGTGGACAGAGGAGGTGTCTGCAGCACAAAGGCCACCTCACAGCTAGGGGCTAATATGCACCCCTTGTTGTCAGTTCCAGCAAAGAGGCCTGTCTCTCCTCTTACTGCTAGAGGGAGGGTCCCTCTGGGGCAGGGCAGGGACACATTGTCAGGGAGGTTTGCCCTGCAGAAGCTTGTGCTGCACCTGTTCTGTGGATACAGAGAGGCCTGGGGCTCTCCACCTGCACCTTTCACCAGCACTACATTCACTTCAGAAAAGAGCTGCACCTGTCAGATTCCCCCAATGGCAGGAGCATTTCCACCCAGCTTTATCGGTGGCCACATCACAGAGCCAGGCACGGAGTTGTCTGTCTACTCTGCTTCCTGGAGCCACATCCCAGGGCTGTGGAGAGGAAAGTGTTCCCTGGAACAAAGCACCATCCTTCCCACATTTACCACAGGCAGAGATGCGCCTTCCCTGTTTGAGTGAGCAGCAAAGCACATGGGGTTTGATCACATCCGTCTGCCAGATTGGCTGGCTGAGATGGATGAGCAGGGGTTTGATTAGATTTCTACTGTATGTCTCAAGTCCTCTTGGGCCAGGGGCAGGCGGTTCAACTTCCGAGGACTCAAAGCAAACTAACACCCTCTCGTTCTTTCTGTGAAGCAGGGAACTGGGGCTGCTTCCCCATGGAAAATGTTACGGCTCATCTTGCTAGGAAACAATGATTTCTTCTTCACCATGGAAACAGGCGTTCAGCCCTTCCGGCGGCACCAGAGCCAGCCATGCCCCTGGGTTCCTGGCAGAGCCTATAGCATTCATGGCAGATAGGAATATTTAGCATAGCTTAAAACTTCCTGCTCTTCCCTTTTCCTCTTCCCCTACATCTGGGCCCTGGTTAGACAGGAGGAATGTGGAGGAGGTCCCATTCCCCACTCCCTGACACTTCCACACCCTGTCCAAGCTAGGAGCAGACCCAATTTGTAACCACGGACAATTTGTAACCATGGACACAAGCCAACTCCCAACTGTGGCTGGGGAAGCAGTTTAAAATGCAGTCAGTTACAACCCCTAGCACAACCCAGTAGCCTCAGAGCTGCTACCTGTTGATACACCATAGAACAGCACACAAGGGGCCAGATTCTCCAACCAGTTAGACGCACAATCATGTATGCAAAATGGGCATGCATTTGCATGCACAATTACTGTGACTGCATGCACAAAGCAGGCAACTGTATGAACAAGTGGGCAATTGGATGCATTTGCATCCACAATTACCAAATGCATGTGTGCAGTCGCAGTAAATGCATATGCAAATGGGCCACACAAGATGTGCATGAGAAGTGCTTTAGTGATGCGAGTGCTTAGTCTAATAGACTGGGCAGCAGAGGAACGGCAACTACAGCAGAAACTAACCCCAGAAAACTAGGACTCTGCTCTCACTCTCCTGTTCTTTAGCTCTCTTGTGGTCTCTCTAACCCAGCGAGAGTGACCTTGGGGAGGGAGAGACACTGAGGGATATGCCTTTAGCTGCCAGGTAGATGAAGCACCTCATTGTGCAGAGCCGAGATGGCCCCAGGGGAAAATGTCCATCACCCTGAAACCCCAACTGCGGGTGCCGGCAGCGCATTTATGACTGGAAACCTTAATGTGCAGGCTGGAGGCAGCATGGACCTGGGCAAGGCAAGAGAGCAGCGTTATGGGCTGTTGTGAAATGGCACGGGACTCCCGCCGGGCTGGGACGTATGGGAGCCAGGCAGACACACAGACTGCTCCAGGGACCCTACCTGTGTGTTCTCCCAGGTCAGCTCTTGTGCCTATCAGTCTATAGTATCTACCCCAATAAAAGATTCATGACCCACAGGCAGCACCGCTGGCTTTGCTTCTCTCCCCTGTTTTGCCTCGGCCTTTCTCTTCGGCTTCTCTGTGCAGGAGCTGGGAAGGAGTGGCTTGCTGAGACTAGCTTGTGTTCACAGCTGTCTCAGGTCAACAACCCAGGCTCCAAACTGGCATCGAGCCTCTGCCTCCAGAAAGCAGCTCTCAGCTGAGCGGTGAGTCTGGGGGGCGCAAGATACAGGGCTGGTCTAAGAGAAGAGCAGCACAAGTGAGTGCTCGGGGCCCTGCCTACTCACAACTCATGGGCCAGGCCTGATCCCCCCACCCCACTCTGAGCACTGGTAGGAAGGGGAGATAATTCCCTGTCTGAATCCCCTGCTCCAGATGCTGAGGAGGCCAAGCCTGGCTCGGACATTCTTCTCTGCCCCCTCTCCCATCACAATGGGCCAGAATTGTTCAAACTGGTGCAGGGACGACAGAAATCTCCCCTCTCTGCTCCAGTTAATCCCTGCTGGCCCAGAGACAATTCACCCCCATCTGCCCTCCATGTGGGGTGCTGGCTGAGGGTGCCTCTGGTCTCCTCCAGAGGCTGCTCCCTCGGGGATGTGCTGAATCAGTGCCTCTCCCCTTCCCCCTCTGCACACCCCCTCCCCAGGCCTGCCCACCTTCCTGCTTTCCACCACTGCTACCTCCTCAGCTGGGGGGTCCCCCCAGGCCCTGAATTTAACTCAATCAACTCAACCACCAATCAGGTGGCCAAGCAGGCTAGTCCAGTGCTCAGCGCAAAGGGCCAAGGGGCCAGGGAAGTCCTTGATTCCCCCAGTGACTCTTCAAACAATGTGAGCCAAGCGGCGCCCACAGTAAGAAACCACCCCCCAAAATAACATCCCAGCTCAGTAGCGCAGAGCGGCCCCTCCACGGAGTTGCAGCTCAGGTAGTTGCCAACTCCCCCACCCTGCTCCCCATTCCAGGGAGAGGCAGGCGAGGTGCGTGTCCCGAGGCCGACAGTGCTCCTGATGAGCTAGGGCAGCGTGGCTCCCCCTCGCTGCTCGGCGTCTCACCAGCACCCCCATTCTGTCGGTCAAGAGCCTCAACACACATCTCCCCACCGCGCATGCGGCCCATCCGCCCTGCCGCGGGCTCAGCCCTGGCGGTGGCGGCTCAGCTGACACAGGCATGGCCCTATTTCCTAGGTAAGATACAGATCAGCCAGGTTTCTGTTATCGCTGCCTGAGGCTGGCTATGTCAGCCAGCCCAGTGTACACTCCAGCCCGCTCACTGATCACAGCTTCTGCCTGGCTCCGCTCTGTGCCAGGTGTTTGTTTAAATGGGCTGGTCTAAGCTGATTCTGCCGCCCCTCCCCGGCTCTAGTTTCTGTTGCCATATTCCATGACATCGCCCAGTTCCTTGGGGGGGGTTGTGCTCTTGTGTCACCTGGTGTTGTGTCGTAGCCTTGTCGTCCCTGGAGGCTTGGAGCCAGCCAGGCATCACGGCCCACCCTGGCCTAAGTGGGGGAGCTCCCTGGAAGCCAGTAGGGTTGTGCCTGCTTCACACTAGGAAGTGGGGCCTGCAGCTCCTTTGGGAAACATCACCAGCTCCTGGGAGAACCTCAGGAAACCTGCGGGGGGTGAGGGTGGAAGAGGCTGACACATTCTAGAGTCCCCCCATCTCCTCTGAGATACGCAGCCCCACCCCCACCCCAGCCTGCTGCGGGAATTAGGGCTCAGGGTGGGTAGAACAGGCCCTGCTCTCCATTAACCCTTAGTGGGCCAGCTACATGTCCCCCATTCCAAACACTTGGCTGCCTGCCTGCTGTGCCCTATGTGGGGTGGTTGGAAAGAGCCCTGAGCAGCCCAGCTGGTGAGGTCTCTCGACCATCTGATCAGATGCAAATGGACCTTGTCACCTTGCCGATCTTATACAAGCTCCTGGGCGCGGTGTGATCAGCTTCTGCCTGCACAAATGTGCTCAATTATGCAGCACTAATGGCAAAACATACCTTGTGGTCTGAATCTTTAACCAGAGCAAGGGTTTAACTTTATCAGCAGTTAAAACATGAAACCACTCCCCAGGGGCAAAGTATCTCCCACTTGCCATTGCCCTGTTACCCTAAGCTCCAAGTGCTCAGCCCAGCAGCTCCACCCCTTCCTAGAAATCACAGGTTCTGATCCTTCTGTGGGTGCAGTTCCCTCTCTCCCCTGTGCTGCAGCTATTCATGTGAGAGTCAGATTACAAACGCCTCTATGTTTTACGTGCATACATACCCAGTGTGCATCCGCTCACTGGGCATTTGTGCCAGCATAGGTCAGGCACCCACCTGGCCACATGCTGAGGGAAATGCCTGATTTTCACATGCACACCAGGCTAGTCACATACAGGTGTCTGGAGTGCCCAGCAGCGGGCATGCAATGACACAGGTCTAGCTCCTTCCCTGAGGGGGCACCATGGTCCAGTACAATAGGCAATGGCCTGGGACTTAGGAAACCTGGGTTCCAGTCCTGGCTCTGCTCCTGCCACACGGTGACCCTCCAGTAGTCACTTCTCTCCGTGTGCTTCAGCTTCCTGCCTGGCAAAGGGACAAGGTGAGACCAGCCCAGCTTTTCAAAGAGCCATGAACTAAAAGTGCTAGGGAATGACTAATTCTTGTTATTAAACTCAGTGAGTGGCTTCTGAGCACTCCCAGCCTACCCAGGCGTAATCATTCATCATCGGAGCCCTGGACAAGGGAAATATGTGACTCCTCTTTTTGTGCCCACATGTATGTTTCAAAACATACGTGTCAGGCCACACAGATCCTTTCTGTGTGCTGCTGATGACCAGTGGTAAAGTTTGTGTATGGAAACAGACCAGCATAGGCCTCCCAAGGTACCCACCTTGCCCAAGGGGAGCGACATGGCCCCTGGTGTTCTCGGCACGTACCTGATTTCAACCTTCACGTGCTGTTCCAAACCATACAAGGCTATCTGATTGGCATTGCACCTGGCACTAAATCGCTCCCAGTGGCCAGGCTTTGCAGCAGTTCTGCTCACAGGGCAAGTTCCTGGGCACAGTGCTTTATGCTGAGCTTCCCTTCAGAGGCCAGAGCTCTTTGGCGGTGGCAGAGTTTTGAGAGGACCTGTCCTAGCCCGCAAGCTAACCGTGATCTGACGCATGGCACAGAGCTTCCTGCCCCAAGGCCCGGAAAGGGCTGCCGCAGCCCAACAGATGAGAAACGAGCAGAGCAGGCAGAGGCCTGGGTAGTTTTGACCAAGAACAGCCGTGCTGTGGAGGTTGGTTTGGAGCTTCAGCCCTTGTCATTAACTGCACCTTTGGGCAAGCAGAACCAAGTCTGCACCATGCCAGTAAACACACAACCACCTTCTTAAAGGGGTACTATCCACTGCAAATAGACCTACAATGGGCTTACTTTAGAACTCACCCAGCACATCCCGACTGGTCTGATGGTGCTTGCCACACAGGCATGTCTACACTAGACTTTCTAAATAACCCCTCTGCTGGCCCAGGACCGGTGCAGCTCTGCTGCGGGTAGCAATGGCAGGCGGGCTCAGGCCAGCCTTTACCACCAGTTGTCTATCCCAGGCATAGATGATGGGGGGTTAGAACACTAGCTGCCAGGATCTTGTCTGCAATAAGGCCCCCATGACGAAGTGCTGGAAAGCTGCTCTGATGTATTAAAGTGCAGCAAAGGCCCACGCGTCCCAGTCACCCCCTGCCCCATTCCTCACACCAGGGCAAGGGGAAGCCTGAAGCAGGTTCCCCGCCTTGAAACCCACACCCAGCCTGGAGGCAATAGTGACAAGGAGTGACAAGTAATAGGAGTACCCTGTGGTCAAAGTCTTGAGGTGCCGCACTCCCGTGGCAAAGCCCAATGCTCGGATGCTGGTGTTGTGGGGAAACAGCTGGAGGATGCTAGGGCATTCTGGGTCATGGCAGGCCGATGGGCCTGACAGCACCAAGTGCCCCATGTGACTGTACTTCCCGTGTCCAGTGCCACCACCACAAGCTGCTTCCAACAGTGGGGAAGAGATGCTCAGCCCAGCTCAGGTGCGCGTGGCCTGGTTACACAGACGCTGGTGCATGTCCTGACGGGACTGCAGTGGCTCAGCACTACCTGGCTCCTTGCAGGGCTTGCAAAACAGCCCACGCAGTCAGTCAGCTGAGCTTGAGCACGTGCAAGAGACTGACCTGCTCATCTGGCAGGCACAGTGACAGCAGCCAGGACGTCAGCAGCAGCCGGCTCGCTGTGGGGGAAGACGGGAGGAGGCATAATGACGGTGCGGCTCAGAAAAGGTAGCAGAGCGTGAAACCAATTTCACACTTTATTAGCCAATTCAGGTGTCAATTGCTCAAATCTGAAGTGAGTGATCCTGCCTCCCTCCCTCTTCCCTCTTGCTCCAAGCCCTCCCTTCGGAAGCACATTCCGTTGCTCTTAGCAGGGCCTGTGAGCAACCCAAGAGCCATGAAGAACATTCCCTGGTACTGCCACTACCGCGAATGGCCCGCTCCAGGGCAGCATTGTCCCAGAGCTCTGTGCTGCCTGGGCCCAGAAGGCTGGCCATGACTGTGTAAGGTCTCCCTCTTCAAAATACCATCTTCTGGTCTACCGCTGAGAGCAATGCCACCGCTTGGCACATACCCACCACCACTTGGATGCCAGCCTGTCTCAGATTTACTTTATTAGACAATCTCCTGCCAGTGTTTAACCCTTCATGGAAAGAGCTGGTGGTGCACCATAACCAGATTTACACAGCCCCCAAAGAATAGTAGAAACACACCAGCCAGCAGCAGCAGCAATTGCAAACCCACTGCTAGCATCCACACCAGCCTAAAAAGCATAGTGCCAGCCATCACGTCACTCCCATGAATGCCGACGTTGCCACCAACGGGACAGCGAGAGCACCGCCTATCAACAGCAGCACCACACCAACACCACCGCCCCTGCCACAAAGACACGTATCGCCACCAGAAACAGTGCTCACAAATGCCCATATCATCCCCAATGGCATCACCCCCAGCAACACTGTCTTTGCCCAAGTTCCCTGGAAACTGGGCCATGCTTCTAGTCCCAAGAGGCCAGGGCTTGGATCAAGCTGGCTCACAGCACTTTTCTGGGCAGCCTCCAGCAGCTTCCACAGGATTTAAGCTTTGATTTCTAAAGATTATTAAGTTCCTAGCCATCATGGCAGTTGGGAGAGAACCTTCCGAATATCAAGAGCAAAAAGAGGTCCAAGACAGCTGTGCACTGCCCTTATTAATTGCATTGGGTGTTGACTCTGAAGTCTAATGATGACAGCCCACATGCCAGCATTAATTATTTCCCTGCTGTCTCCTTTAACAAAACACCCAGCTATTCTGGGATTGTGGACAGGGTTTAGGATTGTGAGTGGGGTTTGGGTAAAGTCCCATCATGCCTTCTCACCCTTCTCTAGCCCTTGAATGAAGCCAAGTAACTGACAGCAGCCAACCATGGAGAGTGCATGCAGCTGAGGATGCCGTTTCAGCAATGAAAAACAGGCTTGGGACTTTCTTGAAATATATTTCCCTTCCATTTTCAATCATTTGGTGTCTGAAGATTAGCAAGGCTGCCTGGATTTAGGCTCTGCAGGAGAGATGCTGCAGCGGGCTTTCCCTGATGCCTTTTGGGACTCCCTGACCTGAAGCAGCAGGACAGATGAAAGTCAGGAGACAAGTCCATCCTAGCTCTCGCTTGATGCAAACAACAAATCCAAAGGGCCTTTTCCGCTGGAAGATGCAGTTAGCAGGGCCCTGGGTCAGCCCTGCTCCAGCCTAGCAACTCTGCCAGTGGGAACAAGCACACCGATAACAGGGACAGCAGGCACTGTGCACAAGGAGCGCTGATATTTAATTCCCAAAGAGGCATTTACACGTGCAGATCAGATACACTGCATCCCTGACACACTGTAAAGGGGGAACCATGCTTCCCTGTGAACACTGCATGTGGGCGGGGAGGGGACGTTCTTCACCCTCTCTCTGCTCCCACATTCAAATGGAAATGAGGGGGGGGACGTTTTTGCGTTTCCCTAGAGCCCAGGTTGATGGGGAGGCAGCATGGTTAGTGGATGGGGCACTGGACTGGGAGTCAGGAGACCTCCATTTCATTGCTAGGTCTGCCATTGAATCATTATGTGATCTGGCCGAGTCCCTGCCCCTTTCTGTGCCTGTTTCCTCTCCTACTCTTTGTGCGAATTGTCTCTTCAGCCGGTAAACCCTTTGGGGCAGGGACTGTCTCTTACTGGGGTCTGGACGGTGTCTAGTGCATGGAGGCCCGGAGCTCCGTCGGGATCTCTAGGCACTATGGCAACACAGATAACAATAGGACTAATGACGTGGTTGAGGAGATGGAGAGGGCCTAGCATTGTGAGCACAGGAACTCCGGACTTCTAATCAAGACTCTGCTACTGACCCCCTGCATAGCCTGGGGTGAGTCATTTCACTGTCCCCATCTGGGAACTGGGAATGATGATACTTATTACCCTACCTCTCTGAGAGGCTCTCAGAGTTAATGAGGATGACAAATATTATTATTAGGTGCAAGGAGCTAGGGAACACTCCCCACTGCTCTCTTGCCTTACCCACTGGGGTCTCCATCATGCCCTGGCCCTGTGTATGCCCCTCAGGACACCAGGCTGATGAGGAGCTGGGGGAGGGTGTCATGACAGTTCCATGCCTTGTAGCTGCCTCCGTGTCCCCCATTGCAAACTGCTCGGCTCCTTCCTCCTCCTTTGCAGTCTGTTGTCATTACAAGAGGAGTCGGAGCTGGAGGAACACGCGTGACATGGAGATGCAGGGGGAGGCGGGAAGGGAGCTGCTGGTTTACAAATCAGCCGGGAATGTTGAGTTAATGTGCTGCCTGGCCGTGGGCCAGAGCATCAGCATTTACAGCCTGTGCTGGGAGCGCAGCGCTTCCCTTGCATCCTAATACCATAATTACCACAGCTGCGCTGCTGGCCCACAGACACGCTCCCAGACTCGCTGGCCAGCCGGCCAGCAGTGCAGACATGGGGACCTCATGGAAGGGCCTTCTCTGGGTGGGGGTGAATGGGGAAGCTCTGAGGGGGTCTGCCCCACCCTGTCTCCCCAAAGTTGCAGCCAAGATGGGGGAGCTAAGTGGTGGGTGATTCTCCTGGGGCTGGTGAGCTCCCTCTTGCAGAGGACCCAGTCTGGGATGGGCCTGGACACATCTCTTCACAGAAGAAGATGGGGAAGGGTGAGGGGCTCTCTACTGGCCGCTGGTGCACTGGGGAGCAGGGAATGTTCATATATGGGCTCAGATAGGAACCGTCAGTCTGGCTTTCCGAAGTTACAGCCCATTAAGGCAGGCATGGGGGGTTCAAGCCCTAATTCTGGGACTTGCTTGCTGCGCTGCTGTCCGAAAGGGTTCCCCTGTTGGTTGTTCCCCGGACATGGGCAGCGCCATCGGAGGCCCTTGCATGGTATCCTAGCGACAGGTTCCCTTTTTCTGTGCCCACAGCTTGGCACAGTTGGGCTCCTTGCTCATAGCCCAGCTGGTGCGGATCAGTCATAGCAGAGTGTGGGGAAGATGGAGCCCGTCTCCTCCTCCCCAGCTCTGTCTTGGCCCTGCTGTGCCTCTCTGCCGTTGGCACGGTGAATAACCCTAGCCCAGCCAGGTCCCGCTGGGGAATCAGGATAGACTTTTGTCTGCCCACCCGCTGGGGCTGGGGAGTTACCCAGAGAGCTGCCCTTTCTCTCCCGGTTAGAATTGTGCTGAAGGCAAATAAGGGTTTCCAATGGCTGCCAGGTGGGCACATCATGCCCTTAGTCCCTTGCTGAAAGCTGCCCCAGCTTGGAACCTAAAGGAGGCGCTATAGGCGATGGTCAGTTTGGGCAGTAATAATGTGACCCAGAAAAGTCAGCTGGCCTGGCTGGTGTGAGATTGGCATGAGGCGTTTATAGCAAGGGGGACTGGCAGGTGCTCTGCTCCCTATGTTGCTTTCACTCTGGGAGGCAGCGTAGCCTAAAGAGGATCTGACACCCAAATCCCCAGGAGAGCCTCTGCCTTCAGCCACACGCGGTCACTGATGCAGGAGGCCGGGCTGTGGGGTGCCAGCCTGGCCCCTACTTGCCCTCACCTGAGGCCTGTATGGGAGCAGCCTTTTCCTGTGGTCAGGAATGGGACCCAAAGGGATTCTCCAGAGAGAGGGGGAGAAGGAGGGTAGGGGGAAGGGAATGAGTGACCGACAGAGTGTGACAGAGAGATAAACCTGGATACAGTTATATGCTCCTTCCCCCTGTCCAACACCCCTGTGACTGTGTCTTCTCTCTGCGTTAAAGAGGGATGGGACTAGCTGAGTCAGGAGAGGGGACTACAGAGCTGGCGTACAGGCCTGGCAGAGTGGGAGGCTGCAGGTCAGGATGAGGTGATCACTACCCTCCAGGATTGTTCTGGAGTCTCCAGGGATTAAAGATTAATCTTTAATTAAAGATTATGTCAGAAACCTCCCAGAATACGTCCAGCCAAAATTGGCAACCCTGTGACTCAGCAGAGCTGACCTGGGTCATTCCTCTGACAGGGGTGAAAGAATTCGTGGGGTTCCCGCAACCTTGCTGCGCCCTTGAATTAGACACAGAGACCCCAGGCTGAGCGGAGCATGAGCGTTTAGCTGATTTCGCTGTGACCTTGCAGAGCTGGGGGTCTGTGGAAGACCCCGGCCACAAGAGGGGGGAAGCAAAGGGTGAGGAGGGATGTTCACCCACCCTTGTTGTGACCTTGCACATGAGCAAGACTCGGAAAACTTTCCAGAGCCAAAGCCTCAACAGATGCCGCTAACTGTGAAGAAGGAGATTCTTAACCTTGTCCTGAGTGCACTTACTGAGCTAACAGGTTGGGTCAGGCACCCTCCCCCTTCGCTCACTCCCAGCCACAAACAACATGTTCCAGTCATGGGGCCAGAGCATTCCTGCTGGAAGGGCATGTCCTTGCCAGGCTATTTAAAGGCACGCGCGCTGCCCTTTATTCTTCCACATACTTATGCTGTAAGAGGCCTGTACCACACGCCTGGCTGAGAGGAAACAGCCCCAGGGTCAGGGCAGTGCTGATTGGGAGGAGCTGGTGCCAAACACAGCATGAGAGGCCTGCCATGAGGGGTCCGTTTGGCGTTCAGTGCCCATTTGCCCAACTCCTGCTGTGTAATAGTGAGATCTCCCCACGAACGGCACTGCAGGGAAATGCAGCAAAACCCTTGCTTACGTTCAAGTAGGGTCTGGGCCTCACACCTGGGGGCTCTGTCCTGTCCTTGCGGGGGGCAGATTCAGTGATCAAAGCAGTCTGTCCATCTCTGCTTGCTAAAACGCCATGTCCTAGCCATCCGGCTTTGCCCAGCTGTGCAGTAATTACCCTGCTGGCCAAGAACGCATGGGGGATTGGGCTGTTGCAGCTTCTTTTAGACACTTCTAGGGGGCGCCAAGGAAGCAACTCACAATATGGCTGAGCAATGCTCCCTGGACCAGCCTTAGGCCCATGCCAAGCAAGCAGCTGTTTGGGGGCATCACCCATGGGCCTTCAGCCACTCACAGTCTGAGGCTTTGCTTGGAGCACGGCCCCTTTCCCACTGGGATGGGATGAGGAGCAGCAGGCCTCCGTCCTGCCCTGTTGCTGAGTGGGGAAGGGGGGCAGACTGCAGCAGGGTGTTGTCCCTGGCCAGCAGTGGGGGCAGCATTCTGGGGTGATACAGTAGTGGCTGCCAGGGCCTGGATGAGTGAAATGCCACTACGGTGAGAAAAATAATCTAGCTCACACCCCCCCCAGTCTCATCCTAGTACTCAGTGTGGATGGCTGGGCCAGAGTGGTATCTGGCAGAGGGGCAGGCGGACGACTGAGACGGCGTTTGCTCTGCATGGGAAATACATTCCCGTGTCTGTTCTAGCCCAGCCCAGCCCAAGGCCCAGCTATCTCCTGAACAGCAGCTCAGCATGTGGCCAGCAGAAACCGCTTACTGGGATTTGCAGTGGGCTGTTTCCATCCCATCTGCATGGGCCTGCTCAGCCCGCTTGCAAGTGCTGTGCCCAGGCACTAGACGGGGATCCTGCCAGCCTCCAGGCTATGCGAAGGAGACAGTGACTTGCAGCCTGAAGACCCCCACAGGCGCTACACGCTAGGATCAAATGCGGGTCCCACTGTGGCCTCATGCGGCCACCTGGGGCTCCTCTTGTGGCCAAAGCCTCCTGGGCGGTGATGGGGGGAAGGGGGGAGTAAAGCAGCAGCCCCTCCCCAGTGGAGATGCCCTGCCCCCCTCTGGAGATGCAAATGCTGGAGGAGCAGGCAGCCAGTGAGTTCCCCACCTTCCTGGGGACAGTGGGGTTGGGCTTCAGCCTAGGGGTGGCAGGCTCCAGCTGCGGGGCTTCAAGCTCCATTCCCCGGCTGCGCAGTGGAAGGCTCTGGCCCCAAACTCACCCCCCCCCCATTACCCCCGGCCCCTGCTGCCTCCCCTAGTGCCCCATCACCCCTGGCCCCTGCTGCCTCCATACCCACCTTCCCATCAGGGCTTAATTTGTCCCCGGGCTTGCTGAGTCTGTTTGTTATTGTAGGTTTGTTAATATCACTTTTCACAGCAGACTTAGTAGCTAGCAAGTCTGAAAAACAAACAAAAAAAAGGCAACCAAAAAAAGCAAAAGAAACTACAAGAGAAAGAGACAAGAATGTGCAAAGCACCTTATTTGTGTTTCTATTCTGGTTAGGTCCAGTAAAGAATAGAGACAACTGTACATTATTTTGATTATTCAGTCTGTAAAAAAAAAAACCCTACTTAAATAAATTACAATGATTTGGAGATGTGTATGTGCATATTTATTTGTTTTTCCTAAATCTAATTAAGCATTTTAGAAAAAATTGTCAAAGCAGCTCCCAGCAAGAGTTGGTGGCCACACTCTGAGGCCACCAAAAAATTTGTTGTGAGAACCCCTGTGCTACGTGCAAGAGTCACTTCACTCAGTGCTAAAATGCAGCCACTTCTGGGCTGGGACAGGGCAGTCATTTCACACTCATAAAAGCTCATGCAAAGGTGGAGTAAGAAAATGTTGTAACTCTGCAGCCAGGCCTCGTGTCTCCCCAGCTTTCACCCCAATCGGTCCAGAACTCACTCTGGGGTGCCGTGAGCAAAGAGCAGGGCAGCATTTCCACAGCGTTTCCCCTCCCCGAAGGGGCGCAGGAATCTGAGTTCCAGAGGAGCAGGACTTGTTTGAATTGGCGTTTCTCATAATTGCTTGTGTTGGTTGCTCCGCTGATTGTGTTTGAGCCCCCTGCCGAGTTGGCAGGAAGACGGCTTGGGAGGGAAATCCAACCTGATTTGATTTGATTAGAATGAAGCGGAAGAATCCAGAGGAGCCATCAGCAGCTCCCTGAAGGTCTGAGCCCCACTGTCCTGATGCACAAGCAATGGGGGGTATTGTTCCAAGGAGAGGGGATGTAGGAGCACGGCGGGGGCACCATCATGTGGAGCTGCCCTGGGATAGCAGTGGTTGGACATGTTAAGAGACAAGGCCCTGGGGTGAGACCAGCAGGATGGGGCCCTGTCCACTGGCAGCATCAGGCCCATTCTAGTTAATTAGCTGGAATGGCAGGCAGCTTGGTGGGGAAGGAAAATGAGTGACACTTTCACCTTGATCTCCAGACCTCGCTGTGTTCTCCCCCAGGCCCTGTGTTCCCCTGGGTATCAAGCGAAGGGCAAACCAGTCTCAAGCAGGGCCCACGGCAGTCTGGGGCCCTGTGTTCTGGGCTAAACACACACTCTACTTCCCCTACAGTCTCCCCATGGCCCCAACCCATCTTCCCCAGAGACCCCCACCCTTGTACACCCTCACTCTCCCTTGGTACTCGGCAGCCCTGCACCCTACTCTCTCCTAGCGTGACCAGATGTCCCGATTTTATAGGGACAGTCCCGATTTTAGGGTCTTTATCTTATATAGACTCCTATTACCCCCCACCCCCGTCCCAATTTTTCACATTTTTCACATTTGCTGTCTGGTCACCCTACTCTCTCCCCAGACACCCAACTCCCCGACAGATACCGCCACGCTCTTGCCCACCTTCTCATGCAGCCAACTCCATGCTGAGAGCCCCATAAATTCAGACCTTTCTCACTCATCCCCCATGGCTCCCAGACCACTCCTGGACCCAGCCCCCACTGACAGTTACATCACATACCTATCCACACCCATGCACTTCACCCCATTCCCAGCCTCCATTCCCATATACACCCACTATCCATGTACCCTGCAGCCAGCGAGAGACCGCAATCAACTTGGCCTTAAATTTGGCCTGAGCAATTTATAATGTTGGGCTAGAGGTGGGCAGCTTTCCAAAGGGGATGCAATTCCTGTCAGGCCTCTCCATTGACAGGACTGGCAGTGGGGCTGGGAGCTGGGCTCGCTTGGGTCTTTAAAGTGCTAATGAAACCTCCTGCTGCGGGATAGAGACAGCAGCATTCCACCCTCCCAGCAAATAAAGGGGAACTCCTCCCCACAGCCCTATTGCAGCCCCGCCCCACTCACATCAATGGTGCTGCAGATGAAAGAAGCACTGTTGACAAAGGTGGGTGAAACCCAAACACCATTATACTCCTGCTGAGGGGATGATGATTCCAGTTGTGTATACAGATGTTAATGGGACTCTAACTGCAGACTGGATTCTTCCCCTTCCCTTCCCGCCATGCCTAAAGGGATCTACTCACTGTCTGTAAATACAGCACCTACTCTGGTGAGAGTACCTCACCCATCCTTGGAATGCAGCCAACTCTGGAGTGAAAAGCAACTGCTCTTGCCAGTGAAGGGTCTGTCATAGCTGGTAGCTGTGAGCCCACAGCTGGATCAGGGTCACCTTCCCTTTTGGGGGACACAGGAGTGTCTGCCCCAGAGGGGAGCCCAAAGAGGAATTGTAGGTATACTGCCTCTGCCATGGTCAGTGTCCAAGTCTCTGGCAGTAAGTTCAGGAGAAGGGTGTGACATTGCACTCCATATGATTTTACAAAAATATGCTAATGACTGTGAATATAATGTAACTGGAATATGCTTCATGCAAAAGGTCTCTTGTAAGGTACCCTTACAAAGCTTATAATCTACTGAGTGTGGGCATCCTATTTGTATAAATGTATCAGCAGGCAGCAATGCTACACAGATAGTCAGGGCAGGAAGTGAAGGAGACTCTCTCTCCAAAATGAGATGCCAGGGGAGTTTGTGGTAGGCAGGATATACTTCCAGATTGGGATTGACTGGGACACCGGAGCCAGCATGCAAAATCATGCCGAAAGTGCCACAGAGCCTTTGATGGGAAATGGTCAGTAGTCTGGCTTTATATCTCATGGACAGGGGAAGGAAACGTGGTCCTGTAAGGGCTGCCCCCCTCATGCTCTATATAAACAGCTCAACATTCCTGCGAATGTGCTGAGTGATGAGACGCAGAGGCCAGGGCCCTGCAAAGTGCTAACTTCTGCTCCCCTCTTGCTCTGCTGCAGAAGCTGGAGGAGATCAGCAGCTTTGTTACTGGTCCCATTGCAATGTGAGTCAGCGACGCTCTGCTGGGTGAACCCCATTTCCCCCATGCAGGGGGGCTGTAACAGATCTGACAGCACCCCATATCACCAAGTTTCAGAATTCCCATCTGAAGCAGTCCCCTGGTTCCTGTGCAGCAGCAGCCCATTGGGCTCTCCCAGGAGCTCCTACCAGCTAGTCATGATGCTTCAGGCAAGGCCCAGCCCAGTGAATGGCTTAGGCTTCCTATATAAGATGCCACACACGACATATCAAATCATTATCCACTGGGCAGTCATTCCGGTTTGTTCCCTGCGTGTTTGCCTTCCTGCCAGTTAGCAGAAATAGCAGTAGGCCTAAGGCTACACTTAAAACTTATACCGGCCTAGCTGTGTCTGTCAGTGGGGTGAAAAACACACTCTCACGGCAGCATAGCTACATAGCCCAAACCCTCAGTATAGCTGCAGCCGGAAGAGGGTGTCTGTCAGCATAGTTAATGGCGTTCAGGGAATTGGTGTTCCCATCCCAGCAGAAAAACGCTGTCCATCACCGTTCACTGTGTTTACATTAGGGGGCTAGGCCAGCGAAGCTCTACCAGCACAGGCGCTGTAGTGCACACATAGCCTCATGGGAATCTGTTAACAAATCCAGGGCCTCCCACGGGCACGACGCTGCCCCCTACTGAGCCACTGAGCTCTGCAGGGCTAGCCCTCCAAACCCCTGGCTACAGCATCTTTACCACTGGCACTGATTCACCTCTGCTGGCAGACTCAGCAGAGCAGTTGTGGGTTAAACAGGCCATGGAGAGTGAGCTGCACCCTCAGCCCTGGAGGAGTTCCCTCTCGACACATTGATGTGGCCTGAGAGGGGGGAATCTTGCCCTGCTGCAGTCCAGGCTGTACCTGTTCTTGGGATCCAGAGGCCTTCAGGCTCCAGGGCTGCCTTCTTGCGCAAATCACACCCATCGGCCATGTCGCTGTGTTGGCCAGAGGTGATCATTTGAGATCGCTGACAGACATGCCCTTTGCTGAGGAGGAGCACACTGTGGCAACCTACTGCCCACCAGGATCCTGTGCCTCGAAGCTGCAGGGTTACCCATCACATAGACACACAAAGCCATGCACACATCTACCCAGCCACCCGCCCAGCCTGAACGCAGATAGAGGGGCTTACGTTTTATCCATCAAAATAAATACATACATATCAAATACCACTTTACTGGCAGCATTTATCTAGCTTGTCACTGGACTGAACTGGATATTGTGCGTGCTTTTGTCAGAGTGCACATCTGTGTAGGAGTCAGGCACCGGGGCTGCCTTCCTGGAGCTGTCTCACAGCCATCAGCTGTACTGCTTCCCCCCGGGCGCCATGGCTGCAGCTGGCGGGTGCATGGGTGTTATCTGCTATGTGCCCTGCAGCCAGCATCTCAAAGAACCCAAGAATTAGGAACATACATGTAGGGTGCACACACACCCACGGCTGGCATACACTGGCTGCCTGTGTTGATAGACCACTGCACAAACACATGCTTGCAGTGCAGGCAGCCCAGCCACGTCTGCAGGCTGCAGCCTTACCCAGAGACAGCTCTGCCTTCCTCTTCCTTGCGTAGGGACCTGGAGCATCAGGCTGGCTGGTGGCAAAAGGAGAGAAGTTTGCATGGGCTGCGCATTTTACTTGCTTTGCAGGGGCTTGAGATGACGACCTCGGCCTATTTTCATGCACAACAGGATGAAAGCCGAGGCTTTCAGCATTTATAATATATAACCTGGGATCGATTTTTCCAGCCCAGCATTTTTTAATAGAAACAGCATGTTCTGAGTGCCTGGAGCCTCGCTCCAGTAGTGCCCCACAGCCCATCCCGTCTCCTCCCCTCCCACAAGGCTGGTTCATCTCTCTGCTGCATTGTTCAGCTTTGCTTCCCAATGCCGTGCCCATCCTGCTGCGTGGGGCCAGGCTGCGTAAGCCAGCCTGACACATCATAACCCTTCACAGCATGTTACAAATATTCACCAGCTACTCCTCACAGCCTCCCTTGCTAGGTACACTGAGGGGATGGCATGAGGCTGCTGAGGGAGGAGTGTCAAAGCCAGGATTAGAACTCAGGAGGCACTGGCTCCCAGGTCTGTGCTCAGACCACATCTTTCTCTGTAGATCCCACCTAGGCCTTATAGTCCATTTGGAGCCTAGCCCTCAGCAAGACACTCAGCAGCACTCTGTGGTGGCCACTGCTCCTCGCAATCCCCGTCTCTCTTCCATGGCCATTTCTTTGGGCTGGAAATGCTGCTGCTACAAGCAGTTGTGTTGTTTCTAAATAGCTCTTCCCATCCCAGGGTGAAGAACAGGGATGTTTTCTCTTGGAGACTCGTGGGCCCATTGCTTCCACACATCCTACCCTTTAGGCTAGCATGCTTCCAGTTGTGGAGAACCTGCTGGTTCTTGCCTTTGGAGCCAGTTAGCACTGCTACTTAGTTAGCTGGAGCATCCACTGTCAAGTGACACAAAGACTCCCTTCCCCCTATGCACTGCCTGCTTCTGCCAGTGCTGGGCATGAGCCACACAGATGATGGAAATAGTCATATCTCCTATTTATAAGGAGACACAAAGATCCATTCACCCACCTGTGAAATGCAGCCACCTCTGGGTGGCTTTAACAGAACCCAGGAACTCTACACAACAGCTTGGCACAAGGAGTGAAGACCAAGCCTTTACTCAGTAGAACTGGCAGGGAGGCTGCACGTAACCACCCTCAGTTGAATTTGGCTGGGGCTCGCCAATCTTAGAGCTTGAACAATAATGGAAAGGACCACGATTCCGATCTAAGATCGGTCCCGTCGAGTGCCCTGGGATCTGTCAGGCCCTCAGCTTCACAATGCAAGGAAAAGGCTGCAGCACCATGCCCCGGCACCACACCGAAATTCTGCTTGAGAACTGAGTCCCTGCAGCTCCTTAGGGCCCCTTTGCGTGTCTCCCATCCAAGCACCAACCGACCTGCCTTGGCTTAGCACGCGGTATCGCAGCGGAACACCAATCCCCCCAGGCAGACATGGGATGGCAGAGCCTCCTCTACAAACTGCTATCTGTCCCCACTGACTTCTCAAGCCGAATGTTTGCTCTGGAGGCTCTGCTCTTTCAGACCTGAGGCAGATAGCAGGAATTCAGCAGCCAGATGGCACAGCTGTGCCATCTAGTGGCCAAATTATGAATACGCAGGGAGACACAGGATGCACTGGGACCTCTTTGTAACACAGGTGTGTCACAGGCCACTAAAGAATTCCTGTCATCAGCCATAGAGAGCAACAGCCCCAGAGCCCTTTCTAAGCATGGCATCAGCATTTCTTACCCTACATGCTTCCAGTACTCCAGCCCTTGTGATGATAATGTACGAACAGTCTGACACATCCCCATCAGTACAGCTGTGCTGCCCTCTGGCTCAAGAATCCCAGGCAGTTGAGTCCTGTTATGGCAATGTGAAGGTGATGTGTTGGGGGCATCTGTGCCATGCTAGCAGTGCCACTGCCCACATGCCCGCCCTACCCACTGCTGGAGTACAAAGAATGATGGTTCCCCTTCACCGACAGTAACTATCACTTAGCAGCACGGTAGTATTTTTTCCCCAAGTACAGTGCATGAATGAAGCATTTGGTAGCTTATCCCCAAGTATCAAGCAAGTTTGTTGTATGTATGTAGCTTTATATATCTATGACATGTCAGAATAATATTCAATATTAAATAGTATTAGTAGTCATTGTTAGCTTTTCTTCAGTACATCTCAAAGGAGGTCATTTGAGCAAACTGAGGCAAGGGGAGGGGAAGTGACTTGCCCAAGGTGACCCAGCAGGCCAGTGGCAGAGGCGGGAATGGAAGCCAGATCTCCTGAGTTCCATTCCAGCATTCTATGCACTAGGCCACACTGCTAATTTGAATGCTCTTTTAAACATAGCAGCCACTGCCATGTCTTTTTTATTTAAAGTGAATTTAGTGCGAGTCAAAGGTGCTGGACTTTGAGCCCAGGAGACTGAATGGGCAGCAAGGGCAGCAGCTGAGCAGACTTCTCACAGCATGGCCCCCATCCATGGGCAAGAGGATAGTTGAGTCTCCAGGGCTCATTTGATCCTTGGCTACTCTGTTGAGATAGCTAGTAAGAGCACCAGTCCATGCCAGTTGTGATGGATGCTTTCAGGATGTGGACACGTGTTTGCTAATCATGCTCTCATGTCCCAGATGCATTTCAAAGAGGCCACCAAACCTGTCCGTTTCAGTCTGGAGGTCTCCATTTGTCGGGGAGGTCAGCACTGGATCTCATTTAGATTCCAGCTAGGTTCTTTCTCCCTGCTGAATGGAACATTCTTCTCAATGTTATTAACTTCAGCGAAACACAGCAAAGGGGCAAAACATGCACCCATGAACCTTCCTGGCTTCTAATAAAGCACAGAATCATAGAACTTGAGAGGTCATCTAGTCCAGTCCCTTGCACTCAAGGCACAACTAAGTATTATCAAGACCATCCCTGACAGGTGTTCGTCTAACCTGCTCTTAAAAATCTCCAATGATGGAGATTTCACAACCTCCCTAGGCAATTTATTCTAATGCTTAACTACCCTGACAGTTAAGAAGTTTTTCCTAATACCCAACCTAAGCTGCCCTTGCTGCAATTTAAGCCCATTGCTTCTTGTCCTAACCTCAGAAGTTAAGGAGAACAATTTTTCTCCCACCTCCTTGTAACAACCTTTTATGTACTTGAAAACCGTTATCATGTCCCCTCTCAGTTTTCTCTTCTCCAGACTAAACAAACCCAATTTTTTCAATCTTTCCTCATAGGTCATGTTTTCTAGACCTTTAATCATTCTTGTTGCTCTTCTCTGGACTTTCTCCAATTTATCCACATCTTTCCTGAAATGTGGCACCCAGAACTGGACACAGTACTCCAGTTGAGGCCTAATCAGCGTGTAGTAGAGCAGAAGAATGCCTTCTTGTGTCTTGCTTACAACACGCCTGCTAATACATCCCAGAATGATGTTTGCTTTTTTTTTTGCAACAGTGTTACACTGTTGACTCATGTTTAGCTTGTGGTCCACTATGACCAGGGCCGGCTCTAGGATTTTTGCCGCCCCAAGCAGAAACAATTTTGGCCGCCCCCCCCCGTATTTTTCTTACCCCACCCCCGGCCCCGCCTCAGCTCCGCCCCTTCCCCAAATCCCCAGCCCTGCCTCCTCCCCCCAGGCTCTCAAGCCTAGGAGGGAGGAGGAGAAGCGGCACGCGCGCCGCGGCCACTCAGAGTCTCCCCCTCCCTCCCAGGCTCTCGAACCTGGGACGGAGGGTGAGCAGCGGCGCGCGAATCAGCTGTTTCGCGCGCCGCAGCCGCTCGGGATCTCCCCCTCCCTCCCAGTCTCTCAAGCCTGGGAGGGAGGGGGAGCAGCGGTGCGCGAATCAGCTGTTTCGCGCGCCACGGCCACTCGGGATCTCCCCCTCCCTCCCAGGTTTGAGAGCCTGGGAGGGAGGGGGAGCAGCGGCGCGCGAATCAGCTGTTTCGCGCGCCGTGGCGCGCGAGCGGCAGCAGCGGAGGTGAGCTAGGGCGGCCGGGGCACATTTTTAGAGGCGGCATTCTGGCGCCGGCCATGCCGCCCCTAAAAATGTGCCGCCCCAAGCACCAGCTTGTTTTGCTGGTGCCTAGAGCCGGCCCTGACTATGACCCCCAAACCCCTTTCCTCAGTACTCCTTCCTAGGCAGTCATTTCCCATTTTGTATGTGTGCAACTGATTGTTCCTTCCTAAGTGGAGTACTTTGCTTGTGTCCTTATTTAATTTCTTCCTATTTACTTCAGACCATTTCCCCAGTTTGTCCAGATCATTTTGAATTATAATCCTATCCTCCAAAGCACTTGCAACCCCTCCCAGCTTGGTATAATCCGCAAACATTATAAGTGTACTGTCTATACCATTATCTAAATCATTGATGAAGATATTGAACAGAACTGGACCCAGAACTGATCCCTGTGGGACCCCACTCATTATGCCCTTCCAGCTGTGGACCACTGATAACTACACTCTGGGAACGGTTTTCCAACCAGTTATGCACCCACCTTATACAACCATCTAGGTTGTATTTTCCTAGTTTGTTTATGAGCAGATCATGCGAGACAGTATCAGAAGCCTTATTAAGGTCAAGATATACCACATCTACCCCTTCCCCCCATCTAAAAGGCATGTTACCCTGTCAAACAAAGCTATTAGGTTGGTTTGACATGATTTGTTCTTGACAAATCCATGCTGACTATTATTTATCAGCTTATTATCTTCTAGGTGTTTGCAAATTGACTGCTTAATTATTTGCTCCATTATCTTTCCGGGTACTGAAGTTAAGCTAACTGGTCTGTAATTTGCCGGGTTGTCCTTATTTCCCTTTTTATAGATTGGCACTGTATTTGCCCTTTTCCAGTCCTCTGGAATCTCTCCCATCTTCCATGACTTTTCAAAGAGAATTGCTAATGGCTCAGATGGTGCAGACACAAACACAAACACACCCTCACACCTTCATGCCCTACTGCATGACAACACAAAAGGCACCCTCAGAGTAACACACACACACACACACACACACACACACACACACACACACACCCTTTCCTGTATGCAAAGTTCCCCGTGCAAAATTCTATGTCAGTAGTTTTTGTCCTTCCTGTTCTCAGTCCAGTGGGGTCTCTTCATTTCCTTGCCAGCTCATTCTCCAGCTTTACTTACTGCATGTGCCAAGCCTCTCTGGGGAGACGGGGTGGGTAGGGGAGTGGATCACTCATTCCTGAACATTGCTTCTGCTGCTACGTTTGCTGAGTTGGCAGAGACCAAGCAGGCAAGCTCCAACCCCCCAGCTCCTGGGTGGGGACCATCATCAGGTAACTGGAAGGTACGTAGCCCCGCTGTCCGTTGACTTCCACCAGGCTCCACTCCTTGCTTCCCTTCTTATCGTGAGGTTCCAGCACTGTCAACGGCTGCCCTGCCTGCAGACTGACCTCATGGGGACTCCTGGCTGTGAATGCATAACCTGCAACCACCTGGAAAAGGCAAGGAGATAGGTACAGAAAACCCCCATTAGAGAGAAGATCCAAAAGGGAGCAGGACATGGGGGCTAAAGTGCAAGATGAATGCAAGAATCCCACTCATTTAGGCCATATCAATTCAGAGAGGTGTGCATGGGTGTGGATGCTCCATGGTTGTGGAATTTCATAAGTACTGGCTACCTGTTTGCTTCTGAGAGGAATTCAAGGAGTTAGTTACTATCATTTAAGCCCTGACTGCCTCTCTGAGTGACAAGACAGTCAGAGTTAAATGCTGCACCCAGGATTTACAAAGGGACAGTGTAATGTTACAAGCCAAAAGGACATTTACAGTTGTCTGTGCAAAGGGTTAATCAAATCTCATCTTTCTGAGCATCTTCTGATCATTGCAGAGGTCAGGAAGGCCTTTTCCTCCAGCTACAGCATTGTACAATAGTCAATTGCACATGGAGGGAGTCCCTTTCTTCTGCACTGGCTAGGCACTGGTTAATGTTAGAGAGGAAATACCAAACTAGATGGGCCACGGATCCAGTCTGCGCTGTCCGTTCCCAGCTCCCCTGGAAGTGGTTACCCAAGTATGTCTTGAGTTGTGTGTTGTGAATGTGGCTGTATGTGCTTCCCCCACTCCTGTGCTGTATGTGTGTGCAGGTACTGGATGTGCCCAGGGCAGCTATACGCACAGAGGTGGGTGCAATGACTGAACAAACGTAGGTGCCTGCAGGTATCTCCACACCCACCTGGAAAGCCGGAGGGGTGATGAGGACCTGTGGCTTGGGTGTTTCGGGTAAGGTGTAAGAGTGTCGTCTTCTCTCAGCCCCAGCGTCCGGGGCCAGCATCTGCATCCTGGGCTTTTGACTTTGGACCAGATGATATGGTTGGAGTTTCCCAGCCAGGACATACCCTCGGTGACCTGTAGGACACACAGACTCAGTCAGGCTGGGCACCAGTTACCTGTTCTTTTGTGGATGGATTTGTGCATAGGGGAAGAAGGAAGGGATGACTCTGGCAACACCCTGGCATAGTGCAAGGCTGCACAGCTCTACCGCTGCACCTCCCTGCTATTTGGCTGACTGGCCCCACCGTGAAGCACCATGAAGGGATCCCGAGATCTTGCTGAGCACAGCGGACCAGGCCGTGGCACATCACAAATGCTCCCTGGGGAATCAATGGGGCAAAACCTGAGCACTACGCATAATGGCCTGTGGCTGCAGACATAATAGAACTGGGCAACAATGGGGGTGGATCTGGGTTTGGCAAAACCAGGGGAGGGTCACATCTAGCTCCTGTTTCATCCAAACCCAGGAAGTTCCGGCTGGTTGAGATAAATGGTTCTGCTTCAGGCCTATCTCCAAAATACACATTTGGAACAGAATTCACAACCTTCTGCTCTCTCAGTGTATTGAGCTCTGCCCTGTGAGTTCCCCAGCAAAGCTCTGATGTATTCCACCCACAAGCGGGCAGTCAAGGAGAATGAATCTCAGTGAGGTTGCTCCAGAGAGAAAAGAGATACAACCCTAATGCCGAGCAGTCTCTGCTTCCCCAGAAATTCCCAGATGGAAGCCTCCCTTGGGACAGTTCACCAATCCAGAGCACTTTACTTTGTCAGACCATAGTTCTCCCTCCTGTTTTTCACGCCAGCCTGAGGGACCCTTAGCGTCAGGGGAAAGGAGAAGGTTCTTGTAGTCCTCGCAAGTACCTCCAGCATCCACTAGCCATCTGTTAGTGTTGCCTTTGGTGTCCATTTCGTGCAGAAGAGCCACAATCTGTCCCCTCTGCAGGGTCAGGTCCAGATCTCTGCTGCCACTGATGTTGCTCGTCACCTGGTAGAGCTTCTCTGGGCCATGTTTATTGACAAGTGAAAGGACCCTGCGCTCCTCAGCAGGGCTAAGAGGCTAATGGGGAGTAAGACACAGGGAGAATTGTGTCAGAAAATGTTTCCTACTGTGAGATCTTGCCCCCCGAGTGTGTTTTATTTCTGGATTATTGGGGGTTATGTCATGATCAGTGGCAGCCAGGGTAGGAACTCCTGTCAGTTCTGATCAGCTTCAGGGTATGAAGCTGGGTCTCCAGAGCTAAGGACCCACCCCAGGGCATTGTAGCCTGAAGTGGAGGATTCCCTGGCTCACCACAATTACCAGCCAACCATTGTCAAGGAGTCAAAGCCAGTAGCATGGCTGCTGCAAAGTCCTCGGCATTGCAATTGGCTGTCCCCAACCTCACTTGCTTCCCAATGGGATGTTCTCCTGCATTAGTGAAACACTAAGAATCTACCCAAATGTCCCTGTCTTCTCAGCCATCTGATGGGAGGAGGTGCCCAGCACCTCCCCGCTCCTACCTGTACCACAGGGCTCGGCATGACAGTCTCAAATTTCTGGCAGAAGGAGTTAAGCTGAGCACCAGACTGGCTTAAAGTGTCCTTCACCATCTTCCAGAAAGTAGGCAGAGGGACGTGGCTATGCGGCAGCTGTGGAAAGAGACACTGGAATTAGAGATCACATTGAGGGAGAAGGGCTGTGCAGAGAGAAATCCATTGGAAGGGTATCAGGAAGAGGAGGAACAGAAGGAAAGGGAATCAGAAACCAGAAGAGAACAAGAGTTTCTACATTTCAAGAAACCTGAACAATCAATCAGGTCCCCCTTGTCAACAAACGATGCTCCTATCTGACTTTGAATCACAGCTCCTCCCCATGTGTGCAATGGTCAGTGATACTGTCGGGTCTTAGAGGAGGGCTCCTAGGAGATCAGGAATATTCTGGCTGGATCAGGCTATCTCCTCAGGGCAGGAGCTGTCTTCTTCTTCTGCATTTGTATAGCGCCTAGCGCAGTGGGGCCCAGGTCTACAAATGGGACCCTCGGCACTAGCACAATCCAAATACTAATAGTAATCCTCAGCCACCATGTGGAACTCCCCAAGAGGGGATAGGGCCACCCAAAGCAGTCTAGGAGAAGCAACTCCAGCCCACCCAAAGGAGAAGGGAAATAGACACATGCAAATAAAAGTGCGGCCTGCGTGGACAGCTCAGTGCATCTGCCTGTGGAGAGTCAGGATGGGAGGAAAGCACCCTGCTGCTACCCAGGCAGAAACCTCTCCTGGTGCCCCACCCACCCCATGCCTGTGGGTCTGAGTGGTGTGTGGCTGTCCGCTGAGGCCAGGCACAAGAGCCTCTAACTTATGCTAGCTCAGTACGCACCCAGGGGTCTCCATTACCTGGGCCAGCTCTATTTCAGCCTCTTGGAGCACCTGCTTGGCCAAGTCCGTCTGAAGGGCCACAAGCGAGCGCAATATCTGCCCCAGCCACTGCATGGCCACCTGGTTGAAGGTGGGGAGCTCGGACACCAGTAGGGTGTTGATGGCGAGGTAGGTGTTCATGGTGGCCTCCTCATCGTATGTCACGTTGCCCGTCTCACTCTTCTTCTCCTCGATCTCCTCATAGTCCAGCAGCTTGTCCAGGCGCTTCCTGATCAGCTGCTGCGGTCCCTTCAGAGTCTCTGACAGGCTGCAGAGTGGCTGGTAGACCAGCCGGTCCAGCCGTCTCCTCTGTTGGAGAGAACCCAGAGGCACCACAGTGAAATCCTGATGTCCCCAGATCTGCCAACCGCGCAGCACAGTGCCCCAGCCTGAACATCAGAAACAGCATGGGGGACCCTTGAAATCCATGCTCTCCAGGCCTGTCACAGATGAGAGCGTCGGCGCCCAACTCTCCTGCGTTGCTGGTGGCCATGAGAGAAGGGAATTGTCATGTCTGCAGAGAGCAACTTCTGGCTCCTACTGACTTGACGTAGGGGAAGCTTCCACTGGGCTCACCAAGGAGGCCTTCTACCGACAGACCCCAGGAAGCTCCCATTATGATCCCACCAGACTCCACACATGGTTCGTATCTTCTCAGGCACCTCTCCACCAGTAGCCAGACACAACAGGCATCCCTCCCTGGACGTTTATTAGGACACTAAGAGCCACCCACCCACCTTGTTCTGAGCCAGTGAAACTGCAGCAGTGAGCAGCGTGGGGCACAATACAGACAGAGCAGACTTCAGAGGGTGTTGAGTCCCCAGGCAATAAGCAGGCATCGTGGAATGAAACAGGCAGGGTGCTAGTTGGGTGGGGGAACATCCAGTGGGGTGAGGTGCCCAAGTTCTGACTGGGGGGAGGGATCAGGGAACCCCCAGAAGTGGTGCGAGGGCTGGGGCACAGGCACATGATGGAGCTCCCAACGGAATACCGTTCAGGAGGCAGGTCAAATAGCCAGTGTAATTGCCTTTCCCACAGTCCTCTCTTCTGATGCAGTCCTGCCCTCACTGCCTGCTGTAAGCTAATGAGAACAGCCCTGGGGTGGGACCCGCAAGACCAATGCTAGGCTCCCTGCCCACACAGATATAAGTGAGGTGGCACTCACAAACTCCGGGAAGATGGTGCGATGGAGCGTTCCCGCCAGGCGACGATACTGCTGGGCAGCTCCTTCCATTTCCAGCTCGCACTCCTGTGGTTTGGAAAGGAGAAAGACCTGGGGGGGCGGGGGGGAGGAAGGGGCTGAGAACCCTAGAATTGTCCATGTGTGTTCAAACCTGGGAGATGCCCAGGGCTGTGTCAGCCTTCCCTGAAGGCAGGTTCAGAATGTGACCTACTCCTTTTCCTACAGCCCTTTGTAAACTCCAGGCACTTGTTATCTCTTCCACCCAAAGCTCCTGTCCTCTTTGCTTTGAGAATAAAAACTACAGCAGCTGTCCTGCATCCTATGGTATCCAACCAGTGCACTCAGGCCGATGCTCCCAAGCTACCTACAATAACAAACCAATGGACTCAGCGTGGCATCTCCAAGTTATCCTAAAATATCAAAGCAGTGTTTGTAGATCAGTGCTCCAAGCAACTCTCTGGTAGCAAACCAGTTTGTGTGCCCAATGCTCAGGAATGACCCCCAGCTCAGGGTGCACAAACCACGTGGCAAGAGCCACCCTACAGTGACAAACAGGTGCCCGCAGCCCAGTGATCACAAGAAACCCTGCAGAAACCCAAATACAGACCACTGCCTGAGGGCAGCTGCTGAGATGACTGGAACTCCCTGCTCTCACATCTGGATGGGTTCTCTGCCTCTTCAGAGAAATACTCGCCAGGTAGGGTGACCAGATGTCCCGATTTTACAGGGACAGTCCCGATTTTTGGGTCTTTTTCTTATATAGTCTCCTATTACCCCCCACCCCCGTCCCGGTTCTTCACACTTGCTGTCTGGTCACCCTGTCGCCAGGCCACTCAAAAGGAGCTTCCATGTGCCATTCCCACCAGCCCAGGCTGCCTTGGAGTATTGGCAGAAGGTGCTTTCTTGACTCAGACTGAGCTAGTGACTCTCTGTCCCAGGTGCACTCCTACTCTCCCCCACCCTCTGCCAGAGGAGGAGGAGGAGGTCATGTCCCAGGGAATGCAGCTCCCCTTTCAGGCCCTCATTGCTACTGACAAGGTGGAAGCCAGAAGCAGCGAAGACGATGGGGGGAAGGATCTTTGGCCCCTCAACCGCAGATTGGCTGTTGTGTCTGAGACCCCTGAGCCGCACCCGGGTCCTGTGGAGGCTCCTATGGGAACGCCACAGGCTTTTCTGGGTTTGTATAAATAGTGATTTGGCTCTCTGCTTGTGGCTGAGGGACTGGCATGTGCAGATGAATGAGGAGGATCAGACTGGAGGAATTAAGGAGCTGCCAACCTGCCAAATGGTGCATTAGGAGGTCAGGTCATTTCCGTGCGGGGGATCACATCATCTCAAGCTTTTATTAATATTTACCAGAGGATTTCCCTGGGGCAGGGATGGGACACACTCCTTTCCTCAGGCACTTCTAAAGGCTGCTGGGAAGCTGTGTCTGATCACAGCCCTGCCCAGCCAGACCACTGAGCTTATTGTCCTGGCTGCTCAACCCTAGTCCCTGACTCCTGGTGAGAACGGTAGCGATGGTAAAGACCTCTCAGGACACCCAGCTCAGCACCCTGGGGCCAAGGCAGGATTGTTCTCCAGGGCTTTTTCCAGGCTAGTTTCAAAAGTCCCACGGGATGGGGCTTCTGCCATTTCCCTGGGAGACTATTCTGCACACTAGCATCTCACTGGCATCCCAGACTATGTTTCCTTTCCTTAATTTCATCCCATTCCTCCCAGTTCCAGCCCCCAAAGAATTCCTGTGTTTCATGGGGCTTTAAGCCTTTCCTGTATTTATAAAGGGCTATTTGGCCCCTTCTCCTCCTCTCTTAGCCTAGCCCGTTTAGCACTTCTCATTGCTCTTTATGAGTCCATCCCTCCAGCCCCCTGGGCCTTTTGGCTCCTCATCTCTGAGCTCCCTGCACTTTGTCAAGATCTGCCTGGCAACACCGCATCTAGAGATGAAGGCAGGCCTCCAGCTGTGGCCGCCATAACCAGACCATCTCCCACAGAGAGATGCCACCTGTGGGGAGGGCTGAGAAGCAAGCAAATCGGGTCTTCAAAGGAGGAAAGCCAGGGCACTAGATCACTATGTCACCCTGCGTCCTTGTTCCCAATGTGTCAGCCTTAGTGTTGGAAAGAGTCCTCCTCATGCAGCCCGGGGATTTCACAGCATGAATAACCCTGGGACCATTTACAGCACCGTGCATCTTCTAAGCACGGTGCAGTTATTATTGTATTTATTCCTCACAGGGGGTGAACTCCACCTCCGTGCAGAGAATCGGTACAAGGCCCAGGCATCGTTTCAATCTCAGCTCAGCTCTGGGGACTTAAGCAATTCACAGACTTTAAGTGACCTCTCTGCACAGGGGTGGATTTCACCCATCAGAAATAAGGCCTCAATCCTGCCAGGTGCTGAGCACTCTCAACTCTCATTGGTTTCAGGTGGAGTTGAAGGTGCTGAGCCATCCACAGGAGCTTGCCCGGGCTGCCTCTGTGGGTCTCTAACCCCCAAGCATTATGGGATGAGTGGGCTTTACCTGTAAATTGTTCAGGTAAGAGGTTACGTTCTCCTGCAGCTCAGTCACACCAGACGCCAGGAACTGAAACTTTTCCTCCAGATGGTCGAATTCTTTGTCCTCTGTCTGAAAGTCAATGGGGAGAAGATATACCGTGGGCTCCTGGACGGGAGATCAGTCCTTTGACTAGTCCCAGCAGGCGCAGTGCTCCTGCTGTCCTGTGGGATGGACTGGATTGCAACACCAAATGGATTGGAACATAAACAGTTCTTGGGGGACACAGAGGGTGAAATCCTGGGAGCTCTGCCGTTGGCTTCAACAGGCCCAGAACTTCTCCCAGAATGGACTTGCGTGGTGGTAGGGATGCATGCAGGGTAGAGGTAGGGCATATAAAGGCCTTCAGTGGACTTGGGAGAAGCCTACAGGAAGGGTCCACTCCACTGGATTTGTTTCCCTTCCTTGGAGTCCTCAAGGATCCCTCGTTTGAGTCCCCCAATCTAAGCCTTTAGGAGCTGAGCAAGCTGCCTCTACAATGCTCCAAGACTTTGCTCACCAGGGGATCAAGAGAGTGAATTTGATACCTGAACTCAGATCACTAGGCCAGCCTTTAAATTTGGGACAAATGACCACAGGCAGGTCACATGACGACTTAAGTGTCTCACATGATAACAGCATGGATCACATGATCTCAGTGTTGATAGGACCTCAGTGTGGCTCACCCATGTTTCACACATCACACTTACAAATACACGGGCTGGCCAGTGTTAAGCCACAGAAAGGCCACCTGTGAAAAACAACAGGTGCTTTCAGTAAGCGGAACCCATCCCCTGCTGCCCTTGGTTCAACTGTTTTCCTCCTACCTACGTCACCAGCACATACACACTGTATGGTTACTGGGAGCTGGACGTGAGCAGGGGCCTCACCTTGGGCACAATGCCCGCTTCGTGCATGAAGAGCCGGCTCAGCCGCGTGGTCTTCTTGGCAATGGAGTGCTTGTTGAGCCGACCTAGGCGCTCCCGCAGTGTCAGGTGCTCGACCTTGCTGTATTTGGTTGCTGCCTCAGGACAGAAGGGGAGGAAGATAAACAGGTGAGGGATCAAGAAATCTCTGAGCCTGGATCCCTCCTGGGGATGATATTTCATTCAGTTCTTTGGAGCCCAAATGCACAGCCCTGACCCCTCATAAAGGGAAGAGAGTATAAATGAAGCTGTAAATGACCTACCTGCTTACTCCACTATATCCCTTCCTGAGTTCTCCCCTGGACACTCCTACCCTCCTCCTTGCCTCCTATAGTTTGACACACACGTCTTATGTCTCGTTTGAATTAGACTATAAGCTCTCCAGCCAGGGACTGTCTCTTGCTAAGTGTTTGTGCAGTGCCTAGCACAGTGGGGCCCTGGTCCCCACAGGTGCTACTGTGATACAAATAATAAGAAATAAGGTAGGAATAGTCATAAGACTAGTAAAACACAAAGAAAGGATTGTAGGAAATGTAACATGACTCTAATCAGACTGATTAGTGGAAAGAGAGAGAGAACTCAAACCATTAACAGAGTAGAATATTCAGACATGAAAGGCCAATGTTTTAAAAACTGCCCGTAGTTTCACATACGCAAACCACTATGGGTATGAAGTGTTCCCTCTCATTTTGTACGTCCATGTGCGGAATTAATTTTGTTATGTGCACCAATATGGAGGTGATGTGCAGGAGGATCTCAGGACTGGGGCAGAGCATTGGGGTGGGGGTGGGGTGACGGCTCTGGCTGGGGTTCAGGCTCTGGGGTGGGGCTGGGAATGAGGGGTTCAGGGTGCAGGTTCAGGTTGGGGCAGAGGGTTGGGGGTGGGTCCGGGGATGAGGGGTTTGGGGTGCAGGCTTCTCCGGGGCTGCAGTGGGGAGAGAGGACTCCCCCCAGCCCTCTCTCGCTGCAGCAGCTTGGAGCTGGGTGAGATGCACCTCTCCCCGGCTGCAGCAGCTCCTGCAGGGCTGGGCTGGGCTGAGGGAGGGGCTCTTTCCCCCAGCCATAGCAAGTCCGGGACAGGTCCGGGCTGGGCCCGGGGGGTTCGGGGGAGAGGCGCCTCTCCCCGCCGCAGCCCTGAGCCCCTGCGTCAGGATTAATAGGCAGCTGCATGGCCACGCAGCTTAGAGGGACCTTAAGGTCTGACTGAGTGCTGGCACAAGTGACTGGCTGGAGAAGTCTGTGTGTCGCTAGGCACCACTGCAATGTATCAAGGTGAATTGCTTGGCTGAATACAAATAATTTAGAAAAAGAAATCAGAAAGAATTGTAAAAGCCTGTTTTTATTTGGTACCATTAGGGGGTGTTGTTTCCTCTTTGCCTTTCTCAGCTCTGAGACTGACAACATATTGGTCAGTTTCACGAGTGTTTCTAGTCAGTTTCACTTCAGGGATCTCCTACACAGGGTTTGCAATTAGTAGTATTAGTATAGTAATAATGTTACTCTAGTACTGGGAGGCCATAACTGAGATCAGGACCCCACTGTGCTAGATGCTGCTAGAGACTGTCCCTGTTTGGAAGAGTTTACAATCAAGACAAACAGAGGGTGGGAGAAAGGAAGGGTTGTTCCACTGCAGGTTAAAGCCAGACTAAAAACTGTTTTCAATGGAATAACAATGAGCCGAGACATTTCTGATTGATCTCGGGCTTTACAGACCCTCCATCATCCTGACAAGGCCTTTAACATGCCAGTTCTTCCTCACCTACTTCCTTGCGCCTCTTGTACTCGTTGATGTTGGCGTTAATCTCGAGCATGGCGCTGGCTGCGCTCTGCAGGGCAGAGTAGGCATTGTCCCTGGCTGACGTGTTCTCCAGGATCTTCTGCAGCAGCAGCGGGTACTTGGTGACCCTCTGCACGGGCATCACCAGGAAGAAGCTCAGGTCTGAAGCACCCGTGTGAGGCCTGCATGAGAGGCGAATGGGGAGGATTAGGATCTTGAGTACAGCTGAACTCCTGCAGGGCTTTGAGCCCTTCCTTCCTGTCCACAGCTGGGTGAGAGACCCCTCAGCTTTCAGATGTACCCAGTCATGAGGGCGGAGGCAAGGGGGGCAAATAGGCATCAGACACCTGTGATGTAATGAGGGCGATCACCTTCAAAGAAACTCCATTTCACAATAAGGTCCAGGCTAATTGCATCCACCCCATGAATCCATGTGACATGCGTAGCAGCCCTCCCTCCCACCCCCAAATGGCACCACAGTGGGGAGGATCCTCTGTGCACATCACAGATGGGCAGTACTGTTGCTCCCATTTTCTCTTCAAATTCATGGCCAGATCCCCAGCTGCTGAAAATCAGTTTCTCTGTTGCTACAACTACTGCGGTGGAGCTTTGCTGATTTACACTAACTGAGGACCTGGCCTCCTGTGCTGGGGAGCTCACTGTCAGCTGCTCAGGGATTTCCAGGCCATGCAGCCCTGGTCTCAGCCTTCCAAAGGGAAGCAGGCAGAGCCCGTGAACTGTCACCCCTCAGAGCTGTGCTAAGTCACTGCGATGACTGTCTGCCAGCACCAGCCAGGGAGAGACCCGAAGGACACTGCCAGCCATGGACGGATTTCCTGGCCTTATTACACAGTACCACGTTTGTTTAGTGAACAGGTCCTGGGATTGATTCTTGTCTTGGGGACAGAGAGAGGGGAAGGGAGACAAAGACAGTGACTAGCTGCCTTTAGCAGAGCGAGTGCTGCAGGCTGACTAGCCTTCCTCCCAGCAGCATGGCAGGCACTATTCACTAGTGATTTTGTGGCGAAATCCATGGAGGCACAGAGTAAGAAACCCCAGAAACCCCCTCCCCTGCCATCAGTGCCCTGCCTAATAGGGAAGTGAGAGTGTCAGCAGCAAGCCCATGTCCCCAGGTCAGGCTGAGGGCATCTCCAATCCACTGGCAGGCCCCTTTCCGCATGTGGGTGATGTTTTCCCATTTGCTGGCTGGGGGAGGGGTGCAGGCGCGAGCTGCAGGTGCTCTCAGTTATCAGCCTCGCCTATCGTCCAGGTTTGGAAGGATGAGCCAAGGGTCCAAGACAGGAACCAAGGTCCAAGGCAAATGCAGCACAAAGCAAGGGCTAGTATTTCTGATCCTCCATCTGTCACGTGTGTTGGGGACAGCAGTAATATTCTGATATGTTGGAGGGGCCCCCTCCACACACCTCCAATAATTCCTTCTCCCCCTCCCATTCTAACGTCCTTTCTTGTCCAGTAGGACTAGATGACTAGATGGGTCTCCCTTCAGAGCTTGTTAAGGCTATTTCTCAGTTGGCCCGGGGGGGGGGGGGGGGCGATATTGAGGGAGGCTGGATCTGTCACCAGGAGCTGAGCACATGGTTAGACAGGGGTTGAGGCACTGAGAATGCAGTCAGGGTCCCAACCTCTCAAGGTGGTTCAGGGCCATAGGGCTGCCCCCCAAACCTCATTTCATCCTCTTCAGTCTCTGGGCATGTTCCCTGCTGACACGGCCCCTGACCCTGCTTTTGTTCAGAAGGTGAATTATTGGGGTGTGAGGGAAGCCTCTCTCCGTGACCCCAGATTGGAAGGAGATTTTGCCCTCCAAATTTGAACACCACAGCCGAGCAGCCAGATACCCCAGAGGAGAAAGGAAAATCCAGCCATATCTGGAGGAGACTGTGACCATCTGCACCAGAATAAGGGGATGGGGAATGTTGCTGTCAAGGCAGCACTTCAGTTCCTGGGTCACAGCTTCCCATGGGAGCATCAGTAGCTGTCTGGGGTGGCTGTGAGCCACCGCCATTCCTCATCTCCGATCTCCCCCGAAGTAGAATTACTCAGTCCCTTGCAAATGACTCTTCCCCATACCTTGGGAATGTCCTTAAACCACAGGCCAGTCCTCACAGTGCTTCCTACAAAGCACCATGGCAACTGGACCAGAGGAGTCTGGGACTCAGAGATGCACAATTTTGCCAGAGGGCTGAAGGAGGTTGTGGTGTAAAGATGGTTACTAACCCCTGTTTCAGGGTACATGATCCAGCCAGCTGACTGAGGACATGTGCCCACAGCAGCAGCTTCTCTGGTCAGGTGGTCAGGGACATCCAGCTAGTCCAGCCAGCTGTGTAAACTGAATGTGCTTCCAAGGCATGCCCAGTCCATCCTGGATAAAGAGTGCCATTCAGGCCAAAGCACAGTCAGCTTCACCAAGAGAGCTGGGGAACAGGTATTGTACTTACACCGTCGTATTCAGGGTCTCCACAATCTCCTGCTGCAACCTCGGGTCCTTCTTGTAACTCTCCACCAGCAGAAGAGCTTGCTCATAGCAGGCACAGTAAACCTTATAGACACTCTCCATCTCCTCCTTGAACTCCTGGAACAAGGCACCTGGGCAGCAAAGTTACCAGACAGAGTCACGCTGGGGAGCCAGCCCCATTCCCAGGGAAGGGGCATCCTCAGCATACACAGTGCCAGCACTGTCATTAGCCTCCTGGCCAGCAGGGTCAAAGAGAGACCAAGGACTGAATGGACATGGCAGCCGAGACACCCTAGAGGGAGACACCTCCAAGCTGTGGCTGAGAAACACTGGCAGGGGACAGTGTGGAGGAAGCCTTCGAAGGCTGGTGCAGAGATGGAGGTCTCCACTCTCCCCACCAGATGAGCAGGAGAAGTTCAAAGTCACAGGAGACTCTTCTCCACCCTGCTGGAAACTGGGGAACAGGGAACACAAGGGATGGAGAGCAAACAAGACCAGGCCCTTCCCCAGCCAAATGTAACCCAGCAATGGGCATCACTGCCCCTCAGGCATCCTATCCTAACCTGACTGTGACGCTCCCCAACCCTTCCATGGGCAGGTCTGATCTCGTGCCTCATGCAGCATGTATCCTGCAGGGTTAGGCTCTCCATGATTGCACAGAGCTAGTGAAACAATCTGCTGAGATTAACACACAAGACCCAACAATTCCTTCCCCTCGGGTTCTGGATTCCTGGGAGAAGCAGGACATGAGTACGACTCATGCTGCCCTGGATTGCTGCCCATGGGCATGAGGCTGGCTGGGTCTGCCAGAGCCGCAGACAGCTTTGCTACTGTAAATGTTTGGATATCAAGAGCGCCAAGGAAGACAAGGGTGACGGCTGTTAAGGTGAAGCAGGCCCTTTTCCCCTACTGCTGCCAGGGATCGGCAGTATCAGTTCAGTGTCATCCTGGCACACAGAGCCTCGCTCGCTGCCACCTTCACACTTACTGATCAGAAGCAGCTGCTCAGGCTCCTGGCTCACTGTCGCTTCCAGTCCTTTCAGGAAACGTTTGGAGACACAGAGGACGTCATCTATGTTAGAGAAAAGCCCTTCCAGGTCTATGTCAGGCAGCTGAAAGGAACAAGGAAACCATAAGCAATCAGAATGAATTCAGTCCCACACTAGACACCGGCCTCCAGGCAGTAGCACATGCATCCTTCAAGCCACCCTCGGAAGTTGCACATGGGGCTGGCTGGAAAACAACAATTCCACTTCACAAAACATTTAGAGGTATCAAAATGTGGTAACATTCCACCTATGGAGGCTCTGGGGATGGGCAGGCACGGGCCCGCCCACATCTAAAGTCGCCCCGCCCCCAGTCAAAGGGGAGGAGCCTCTGGACCCAGGCATCAAAAGATTAGGGGGGACCACAAATGAGAAAAAAAACAAACCATTTTAATGGAAAATGTAAATAAGACCTTTGGAAATTTAACAGAGTGAGATTATCAGGCCAGGCTATACAGAGCCAGAGTGAGATCAGGGACTTGAACCTGGGATCCCCACATCCTAGACCAGGATCCTAAACACGCCTATAGAATCAGAATCAGAGTCAGTCTCTCATCTTCTCTTTCCTTTCCAGCTCCCACCCACTAAAAAAAAGATTTTAGTGTCAATGAAATGGCATTTGTCAAGGGAAACGCTTTGTTGATAATATTTTGACCAGCTCCCGCTGCATGCACAGTTTTCCGCATCTACAGTTGTACCCTTGCAGAAGTTCAGAGCTAGGCATTCAAACTGCATTGCATGCCCTCAGTTCGCTTGTGCAAATGCACTTTGCGTGCCCCACTCTGGATGTTTATGCATTTAAAAGCAGACATGAAAATCTCAATGGGTAAAAAGGTGCAAGTTCAGTGGCTATTTTTGAAGATCTGTCACCTCATGTGACAGGTAATTCTATGGGGCAAAACTCCTCCAGGGTAACTGTCACTCTTTGAGGTGCTGGTGGAGGGTTCTGCCTCCACAAATTTAAGAGGCTTCACTTTTGGGCTTGGATGTCAATCTTCCAGGATTGGTTAGACACCTCCCCACCTTCTCTCCTATGGAAGAGGCTGTTTAAAAGAGCCCTTCCATTGTACAGGGGAACAGGCTTGGCTCCTACTGAGAGAAACCACAGTAGCTCCCATTTCAATCCCACACCAACAGAACATTCCCCACGTTGTAACTGACGTCTCCATTGGGAGATTTGAGTCTAGCTCTCACCTGCTTTTGCCGGAGGTGGGCTCGGATGTCACACACACACAGCTCGATGGTGTGGACATAACTGGCCTCTGTCTTGATCAGCTCTTCCACTGCCAGTCTTTGGTTCTGCTCCACTCTGTCAAGGCATATAATCTCTTCATATATGGGGCACTCAGCTCCTGGTGTCTCCTTAGCAGGCGGCTCATCTGGGCTGGAGCTCGCCATGTCAGCAGCAGGCGCTGAGAGAGGCAGAGAGCTCAGTTTAGAGCAATTTTGCAATCGAGTCATCTCAGCAGGTTTATGCATGACTATAATAAAGACAGATTCTTTGATTCAGCATTGTTGAGTCACCTTTTGCCACTAGGTCTCCACTTTTCATTCAGCCAAAATTGGTAGCAACCCAAAGTCATTATCATTCAATGGCTGTTTGGTGGCCCATGTGCAACAAATTTGGGGGTCTCAGTCAGTGCAGTCTCAGTCTAGTGAAGAGCTATTGATGCTTGGATCATCTCTCAGGTGTTGGCACGATACCAATAACCCATTACAATTCAGGGATTAAAAAGAAGTTACACTTTAGGGTTTGGCTTTGCAGCAAAAACGGGAGAAAACCGGAAAACATTATTCCAATCCCACATAGTGAGTGCAGGATGGAGGAATAAAAAAGGGTTGGGAGTAAGTTGTACGTGGCCATAAAGGGCTGATTTCACTGACCCCCAAGGGTTGGATTTTCAATTAGGTTAGACACAAAATATATCGGAAAGTATTCACCAGATTTATGTGCACAATGACAGTGGCTGCATGCATGGATTGGGTAGATGCGCCTTCAAACAGATCATTAGCTGCATGTGCAATTGCAGTAGATGTGTGTGAAAAAATTAAATGTTCAATTGCAAATGGGCACCTAAGCTGCCTGAAAACCTGGGCCCAGAAATCCCAAGTGCAGGGACCCGGGGCTATTCCATTCAATGAGTGTTCGATAATGGTGCTTCTTTTACTCTTGGCTTCTTTTCTGCATGTTCCTTTTGGATTGGGATTCTTAGTGCTGTTTCTAACTTCACTTTAACTCTAACCATTTGGAATACTGCCTGCAGCTCAAGAGCCTTACTCAAAGTCCAGGGGGAGTCTTGCCATTTAGAAATGGGCAAATGACAGATTTTTTG
Source organism: Emys orbicularis (assembly GCF_028017835.1). Lineage (NCBI taxonomy): Eukaryota > Metazoa > Chordata > Testudines > Emydidae > Emys > Emys orbicularis. Next base: position 91,731,586 of record NC_088690.1, read on the forward strand.
GTTTGCTGACAGTTCGGAGAAATCAGGGGGAAATATATTTTGGGTCAAATGGAAAACTATTTTTTTTTTTTTAATTTCAGCAAATCTAAAAGTATGAGGGAGGGGAGTTTGGGGTCAGCCAAGCATTTACAGCATATTTTTGATTTAGCGAATATTTTAATATTTTTAATGTTTCAAAATAAAATTAAAGGAAATTTCAAAATGAAAAATCGTGTTGAATTGAAAAATCAAGGTGTTTCATTTAGAAAATTTTGAAACTTTTTTGATTTTTCCTGAATTATTTGTTTTATTTGTTTAAGTTTTATTCTGACCAAAGCAATTCAGGGAATTTGACATGAATTTGTGAAATATTCAGTGTCACAGAATCAGCATTTTTTGCCCAAAAATTTTCAGACAAAAAATCCCTCCCAGCTCTATTTCCATTGCCTGCAATGGGCTTGGGATCACACTCTCAGACACACATATCTGTGGTAGGGGGAGGGGCTATAACTTTTGTTTGTTATAGATATTAGAAGGAGGAGGAGGAGCATTGTTATCTTCACAGGCCTTTCACATTAGAATGTGCCTATCTGAGTTCCTCCCTGCCTGCAGAGAATAGGAATAAATGGAGTTAACTTACATAGGCCTTGGCTACACTTGCAGATGTACAGCGCTGTGAGTTAAACCTGACTTCGTGCAGCTGAGTAGGGAAAGCGCTGCAGTCTGTCCACACTGACAGCTGCCCAGCGCACTGTCATGGCCACATTTGCGGCAATTGCAGCGCTGTTGGGAGCGGTGCATTATGGGCAGCTATCCCACAGAGCACCTCTTCTCATTCTGGCGCCGTGGGTTGTGGGAAGGGGGCGTGGGTGCGGGGGATTCTGGGTCCTGTCCCAATGCCCCATGATGCATCGCTTCGCATCCCAGAAATCCCTTTGTTTACATCCACCTTTGGCGCCATCGATCAACGGTTTCTGTGCAGCGCGATCTGTCTGCAGGAAATGGAGTCCGAACTGCTGAGGCGTATGCTGACGAGTCTCACCAGCACGTCACGTTTGGCTATCGAACTATTCCTTAAGATCCAAAGTGACAGAGAGAGTGAGGGTGAGGAGTCCGACGATGCTATCGAGCCGCGTAACGCGTACGACATGAAATTGCTTGTGGCATTCACGGACATGCTCAGCACCGTGGAACGCCACTTTTGGGCTCGGGAAACAAGCACCGAGTGGTGGGATCACATTGTCATGGAAGTCTGGGATGACGAGCAGTGGCTGCAGAACTTTCGGATGAGAAAAGCCACTTTCATGGGACTGTGTGAGGAGCTCGTCCCCACCCTGCGGCGCAACGACACAAGATTGAGAGCTGCCCTGCCAGTGGAGAAGTGGGTGGCTATTGCAGTCTGGAAGCTGGCAACTCCAGACAGCTACCGGTCGGTCGCAAACCAGTTTGGAGAGGGAAAATCGACCGTTGGAATCATGTTGATGCAAGTTTGCAAGGCCATTAATCACATCCTACTCAGAAGAACCGTGACTCTGGGTAACGTGCAGGAAATAGTTGATGGCTTTGCACAAATGGGGTTCCCTAACTGTGGAGGGGCGATAGATGGGACGCACATTCCTATTCTGGCACCACCCCACCTAGGATCCGAGTACGTTAATCGGAAGGGGTATTTCTCTATGGTTCTCCAGGCGCTTGTGGATCACCGTGGGCGTTTCATTGACATTAACACAGGCTGGCCTGGAAAGGTGCATGACGCACGCATCTTTTCGGAACACTTGGCTGTTCAGGAAGATGCAGGCCGGGACTTTTTTCCCAGAGCGGAAGATCACGGTAGGGGAAGTTGAAATGCCCATTGTGATCCTTGGAGATCCTGCTTACCCGTTAATGCCGTGGCTCATGAAACCCTACACAGGGATCCTTGACAGCAGCAAGGAACGGTTCAACTACAGGCTGAGCCGGTGCCGAATGACTGTGGAGTGTGCCTTTGGCCGTTTAAAGGGCTGCTGGCAATCTCTGTATGGGAAGCTGGACTTGGCCGAAAACAGCATCCCCGCGGTTATATCCGTCCCGGTCACGGCCCCTTTCCATCATGTCCTTTGATACCTTCCCGAAGGTATCGTAATTCCTACCGCTGGAGCGCAGCTGGGACTGTACAGCTTCCTCCCCCAAACACTGATGAGGTCCAGCAACTTGCCATTGCTCCATGCTGGGGCTCGCTTGGCGTGTGGAGGCATGGTCACCTGGAAAGATTTGCTGATAGCACTCCACACCACGCCGGGCTGAGCAAACAGGAAGGGGATTTTTAAAATTCCCGGGGAATGTAAAGGGTCGGTCACATGGTTGGTTACCTGAGGCCAGGGCAGTAGAGTTTGAACTGATGACCCGAGTGGCTAGAACAGGCATTGTGGGATACTGCCGAATAATTCTGGAGGCCATTCACAGCGCATTTGGCGGCCACACTGGCGCCGCAGCGCTGCAGCGGCAGTGCAATACTCGCTATTCCTCTCGGAGAGGTGGAGTACATGCAGCGCTGCAACCACGGAGATACAGCGCTGCAAATGCCTTGCCAGTGTGGACGGGGAGTGAGTTACAGCGCTGGGGGAGCCTTTACAGCGCTGTAATTCGCAAGTGTAGCCAAGGCCTTAGTTTCCTTCCTGGATTCTGTATGTTGCTCATTTTGAAGTAGAGGGGGGAAGACACAGCTCTGGAAATGGCAAAGCAATACACTCAATATCACTACAGGGAGGGAAGCCTTGAATGTGTAAACAGCTCCTCTACAGCTTGCCTTCACTAAAATGCCTAAGGCCTCTGAAGCAATGATTAAAGCACTGGTCCCAAAGGGAGAGATGCGTGCTAGGTGATGTAAAATAGGAGGCTGAAGTGAAAAACGAGGGCCGGGTGCAGATGGCAGGATAAGAGAGGTGCAATGGAAACTGATTGCTACTGAAATGTAATGCTCTTATTGGGTGTGCTCTCAAGCCAACCAACCGATAGTAGCTCCAAAGCGAAATTATTTAGATAGTTTGTTGCCACTTAAAATCCCACCCAATTGCTTTAAAAGAATTCTGCCCTTGCTCAAAGCCTGTATTTGGAAGGGAAAAGACCAAGAGTTAAACCTGAATGATTACTAGCGCCACACGCTTTTCATCCCACCTGTTTTCAAGTGTGCGTTTTATCTTGTGTTTCTCACCGGGGTATCAGTCCTGCTCCCTAAGGTTTGGCTGCAGTTTGTTGCTTGAGCTCATCTGTCTAACCAGGTTTCAACATCTTTCCCCTTGCCAGTCTCTCCCTGCAGCACAGCTGCCACAGGAATAGAAACACCAGAGGAAACATGTCCACCAATGCCCCAAGCTCCCACTGGGACCCCAGGAAATTAACCTGCCTGATTCTAATCAACTGATCTCTGCTTGGGGCTCCAAGGGAAGGTGAAACCAGCCCCTCCTGCACCAAGGTCCTCACCAGCCTGGCTAGGGGCTGAATTACCACCTCACCCTAAATATGGTGATCCCTAAAACTGAACTGGCCCAGGGGCGCTGGAACAATTTGTATCGTGGGGGTGCTGAGAGCCATTGAACCAAAGTGTAAACCCTCTATATAATGGAAACCACTTCGAGCCAGGGGGTGCTGCAGCACCCCCCGCACCTCTAGTAACTGCACCTACGGGGGTGAGTATCCTGCTTTGGGGTACAATATACTAGTGGGTGTTTGGTCCCATGCTAGCCTCACTTGATAGTCATCGCTCGGTGCTGCTCTCTGATCTGTCTGCCCCACCCTCAATCCCCGATGAATAATTTAACCTCCTGAGCTTGTTTTATTCCTGCTTCTGCTACTGACTCACTGTGTGACCTCAGGTGAGTCACTCTGCCACACTGTGACTCAGTTTCCCTATCTATAAAATGAAGAGAATACTACTGATCCCCCTTTAGAGATCTTGGGGTGCAAATATCATCCGCATCTCAATTATTAATAGCCCTTTGTGGACTACGGACACATAAACACATCCTCCTGTGTGTCCCCCTGGAAGAGCAGCCTGGAAAACCCTAGTGGTTTAAGGGTTAAGCTACCACAACGCAGAGCTTTCTCCATCCGTTTGAGACAGCAGTTCTATGTGGCAGCCTCCCCCAGGAAAGTTCAGCTGTCAGAAAAGCCTTCTGGTGTGCGCTCTCTGACGAATGAGAGATGTTTGGTTGCCCAGTCCTTCTGTGGACTGACTTACCTCTCTCCTCTGTTCCCCAGAGCCCATCAGTCAGCAGTGATACTAACATCTGCGCTCTTCTTGCCCGGAGGTACTGATCCAAAGAGAGGTTCTACAGACACTGGACTAGAATTCTGAGCTGGCTTACAGCCTACTCATGGGATTGCACTGCATCACTCTCTGTAGCACATAGTGTTTCAAATGTTTCCACATCTGACTGGCAGAGTTTCAGTAGTGAACGGCCCATCTATATCTGTCTGTATGTGATGCTTTAGGAGAAGGTAGCCGCCCCACACTTAACGGACATGGCCAGTTTTGCAGCACTATACTTCTGGGATTTTCTTTCATGACGATTGAGAGCCCTTGCCCATGTTCTCATTCACACCAGTGTCCAGTCACAGAAGCATCTGCTAGACTCAGCCAGTGGAAGGCAAGCTCTCAGGGATGACATCGGCATATCACACGTGGGTCGATACCACCGGATATGCCTTGGGGAGGGCAGTGTCTGTGGCAGGAGGAACGTTGTGATATTAGACCCTGTGGCCATGCCCTGGAGTGATTTATTGCGGCTATATTCTATAGGTGAATCTCACCCCAGTGCACTGTGCCCGGTGGTAGAATTTTCACCTGGAGCGGTAGCTGCCATACCTGGCCTCCCAACTACCTGGCTCTCCAGCACTCTGCAAGCTTGGAGCTGTCTCCATCTGCCCATATATTATACACCCTTCCTCTTCTTCCCACCCCTCCTTAATCACACTTCTCCCACAGAGTCTCCCAGCAATGACCTAGATTCCTGCACCACCTCAGGCTGCTACCGTCATCACCCGTGCATCAGACATGTCTGAACTGTGTCTCAGTGGAAGCTTCCTTCAGAAGAGACTGAAGTTGCTTGTATGTTTGGAAAGCACTTAGCACAGGTTCCCAGAATTGTACCATAGCAGCTCACCCAGTCCACCCCCCTGTCAATGAAGAGCTGTCCCCTACCACACCCTTTCAGTGCCTTCTCCAGTGTCCTCTTACAAACTCCAAGTGATGGCAATCCCAGGCACTCCAAGCAGGGGACTCCGGGGGTAATCCATGTCACTGAGTGCATTGTCACTGCTCAACAAACCATAATAATCCCAACAGTAACCACATTATAAGCACCTGCACTATAACCTATTAAGGCCCCTCCCTGGAATCATTCACAAGGGACTGGACAACTCCCTAAAGAATATTCCATAAGGATCGGTCCTGCCACCCACAATGCCTCTCCTCTGGACAGCTTTCATTTCCAGAGGTCCCAGTCCTGCATGGTGCTGGGGGGGAAATGCAGCCTGCAGGAGGGAGTGATTAGCTCATTCTTGCTAGGGCTTCTTCCAAATCTGTGGAAACTCCCTCCCCCAACTTAAACATGAGAACCTGCTTCCAGGGTCCCAGCCAAAAAGGAGGGAAAGAAGTGAAATTGAGACTAGAACACAGTACCCTGCAGCTTCCTAATCTATGAAGGGGGCAGAATGAATGGATCAGGTGAGAAATATTTCTAACTGAGCTACAAAAGCCTGACTGACAGCTGCCAATCAATGGTCTGAGTCAGAATGCCTTTAAAAATCACAGCTTTGTCTCGGGAATAAACCGGAGCATGTGGCTTTAACATCCCTCTTGCCTCTCACCAGAGCTTGTCCTTGTTCAGTCTCATTGGCAGCCAGCCCATCTAGTGGTTAAAGCAGGAGACTGTGAGTCAGGAGACATCCCCAGCTCCGCCACTGATCAGCTGTTCGACTTTGGGCAAGTCACTTCGCTGCTCTGTGCCTCAGTTTCCCGGTCTGTAAAGTGGGGATAACACATTATTGACCTACCTGCCCGGCACTTTGGTGAAAGCTGCTATAGAAGCTCAAAGTGTTATCATTGCTGCTGGTATGACTCAGCTGTGGTGACACAGATGGGCTGGCTCTAAACCTGAGACTCCAGCCCTCCTCTCAGGTGCCTGCATTCCTCCCTCTCCAATGGGCACCTGATCTTGTCCCGTAAGGAGGCAGGCCTTGGAAGGTACACGATCTCCAACGTGGTTACGCAACCCTCCTGCGCAGAAGACAGCAGCTGCTGAACAGAGGCCACACTGTCCGCACTCTGCTAACGCACCACAGACGTTTTCAAGGCCCCACCACCGGGTCTGCGCATAACTCCAGTGACAGCAAAGCAACGGTCATTTCCGATTTTGTCGTTCTTACCTGCCAGTGAGTCAGGGATTGGCCTCTGGGAGCTTCCCCGGTGCAGGCTGTGGCTGCTGCTTAGGCTGCCTCTGTGGAAGTTAATGATAAACTGGCTGTGTGCTGCAGTGGCCCAGTCTGCAAGGGCAGGAGGGACCAGCCCACTCAGCTGTGTGTGCGTGTTTCTGAGCAGGGTCCAGCTCCTCTCGGTCGTGGTCATGCTCTCCCCAGGCTGTTGGCAGCAGTGAGGGACAGGGAGAGAGAGTCAGATCAGCTGAGCCAGCTGCATTCTCCCTGCGCAGGCAGACACAGCCATGGCAGAAAATGCTCTGGCAGCCAGCCAGCTGAGGAGATTGCTGGATGAAAGCAGGTTGCTTACTGCCTGGAAAGCCAACCAAACCTGATAGGGAGATGGGGAGTGGAAATAACACAGGCAGAACTGGCGGGTCAGGGAGTGGGAAATGGTCTGGGCAAAATATGATGGGGTACAAAAATGAGCTGACCCCCAAAGGCAATTGCCAAGCTTTGGCCCAATGCAGCCCGTTGTGGCTCTGCCAGGTCGCAGGGCTGTCTCTCTCTCTCTCTCTCTAATGCTGTGCCCATCGCTGTGGTATCTTTACAGCTCAAAACACGATCTATCATTTAGTGCTCACCTCGCCTCTGATTGTTTATTTGTTGAGCATCAACTCGGTGCCCTTTGGTGTTGTGACAGAAAACTGCTTAGCCAATCCTCTGGCATTCCAGCTCCAATTAAAGGAGGTGAATTGGAGCTGGGTAGCCCACCTGGCCCTGACTGGGGAAGCCGCATCAGGCTGGGGCTGGATAAGAGCCCCCGGGGGAAGCTGGAAAGAGGAAAGCTGCAGTAGCGGAAAGGCAGTGAGGGGAAGTATAGAGAGAGAGAGATTGTCCCTTCTCTCCTGCCCGTGGACTGCAAGAAGGGGACTACTTGTATGGTGGAAAGGTCCTGGGAGCACAGCCTGTAAATAAAAACACCAGGTGGGCACTGCACCTAAAGGTTTCTGTGTGACTTTCTCAGCCCAGCGGGGGAAGGAGCCAGGAGGGCCCTGCAGGTATGCTGCATACAGCCCCTGCCTGGAAGAAATACATGATCCATCCCTCAGGGGCCAGCTTATTCAGCGTCTCTTTATGGCCCTGTCACTCAGCTCTAACACAGGTTAGCCCCTCAACTCTAATCAGTAGCCCTTAAAGTTGCTTTAATAAGCTGGCTCTAGTGAAGTTTCTCTCCACAGTATTCCAGTCACAAACACACACCGATTCCCCTCCCCGCATTGGCTACATCACTCGTTTTTCAACAACAAGCAGAGAGGCCGGTCTGACAGCCACAGAACAAACCGGTTTCTCTAAAGAAACCCACAGGCACAGACACTGGATCCTGGTGCACACCTCCTCTGGAACTGCGTTCCAAGCACTGGGTAATGAAAGGGGTTTCGTACCATAATAACCCTGACTTAAAACAGAAGATAAAGCCATTTGAGGAAGTACAGTAGTTACACAAATCATTCCGCCGGATGGTTTCTCAATGTTTAATTTTGGCTTATTAGGCTCTCACATCTGTGTGGTATCAAGGTATAGAAAATCATCCACAAAGCAGCATCTGATTTACAGACAATCCCTCCCTCAGCTAAATCTAGCCTTAGTGAAATGACTGTGGCAGCTTGAACTCAACTGGCATGCGAGGCCAATCCTGTGTCCACAAGGTGACATGTGGAGAACGACACACAGGTTCTCGCCACAAGTGGATCTGAATCAGAAACTTCAGATCTGGATCAAGATCCAAGCCCCTCCACAATTCAGGAGGAGTATTCAGCTCTAGAGTCCCTGTGTGGTTCTGACCCCACCTTAATGAGACCCCGTGGATGTAAGAGGAAGAGATGCTGCAGATCAGATCTGAGCTGCCTCAGCAGAGTGGGGTGGGGAAGCACAAGACTAGAATAGCTGGGATTGCTGTGGGTCAGGAGTGAGGGGCCTCAGCAGAAATGGGAGGGTGGAATAGCAGGCAGGGTCTGCAGGTCAGGACAGATTCCCAGTGATTCTGTGCCTCACTCTTGTGGGCAGACCTCTATAGTCAACCATAACCAGAAACAATAATGTCTAACCATCACTCTACTATCTGCAGTTTCTTCTATTGGGTAACTGCTCTGTGGCCATACAAATGCAGGACTAGGTGACTTAACAGACCTTTTCTACCTGTATCTACTATGATCTGATATATTCTGTGCAAGTGACTAACCACCTGTTTGCACTTATCCAGTGAAACCCCACATTGTGTGGGCAGCATCCTGCATGCTGGATAATAACCTGAGAGGACTCCATGTCTCTAATCCTACACTAGCTCTGTATTAAGAGAACTATTTGCAACTCAAGCCTTGTGCAAACACATTGACTTCCAGATTCCTCCTCCAAATCTTCCATCCTGCAACCTGTGCTCCTCCCCGCTACAGGCAAGGCCCCGTTAGGGGCAGTGGAGCTGCCCTCTTTGGAGAGTTTCTCCTGTAAGCAAAGTAGTGTCATGATGCCAGGGCACTCACAGTGTTGCTTTGCCTTGTTGCAAGGGCCCCAAAAGTTATCCTGGGCCCCCTTTCACCCTTTCCAGTGAGTTTAGCCAGACGCGGAACCAACCCCATAAAATCAGGATGATCCCAGATGTAATGGGACAGGTGGTGGCAACAGTTCAAGCCGCTCAGAGTAAATAAAGGAAAAGAAGGACACGATAAATACAATCTTCACTCAACTGTCCTAAGAGATAAATATGCAAAACTAACCCCGCTAGATTGCTGCTGACAGGAGGAAATGTCAGTGGCGCTGCAGTCTCCCTCACTTGCACCTTTGGGCTGGCTTTGCTGAGGTGCCTGAGCTGTTTCCTGCCAGCCTTTGTTTCCTTTGGCAGCTTTTTTCACCTGTCCCCTATTTTGGCCCGGGCCGCTGTGTGGGATAGACAGTGTCAGATAGTGAAGTGATTTCCCATCAGTGCTGTGTTGCTTACATTGCTGCAGCTCTGGTTTTGTCATCGCTTCTGTCAAAATCTTGTACCTCACAGTTTATTGTGTAACAGGCTGGATTGGAGAATGCAACCCAGGGCCTTAGACAGGCAGCAGTTTCTTCTTTCAATACTTCTCCCACCACTGAATGGAATAATGGAGCCATAGACAGAAGAGACAGAAAGGCATGCGGTCACCCACTCCGCCTACTGGGGGTCAATGCACGATTGTTTCCTCTTGTACATTTGCCAATGCTTTGTGCAGTCCAGTTTTTAAAAAAAAATAAAAAAAAATCCCAAGTAAAGTGGCTTCTGCTATTCTCTTGGGAGTCGCTTCTGCCACCTAATACGTCTCACTGCCAATTTTTCCTGATGTTTAAGTGAAATTTTCCCCTCCCTTCGTACCAAACTAAGTGGTTCCCTTCCTGTGTGCTGTTTCCACCTTTCAAATATTTGCGGACTGTTATCATATGTGCCCCACCCTAGTCATCCCCAAGCCAAGCTGCACACAGCTAGATTTTCTAGGGCCAACACTTCCAGGACCTACCACCATTTTGGTGGCCTATGTACAGAGAGTTTGGTGGGACTCCATTCAGTTCCTGGGGCGGGGAATAGTGTCCACGACCACCTTCGCCTCTGTGTGGCTTTGCAGAGAGGCCCTGGACTCCACAAGGTGTGAAGCCTGAACTAGCTGCTATTGGTGTTATTCTTTCCTTGCTAATTTTTTGGATGAGCGAGAACCAGAATGTTGATCAGAACAAGCAGCAATGTTAACATGGTAGCTGTACTCCCTTCCTCGCTCACACTGCCTTGACTCACTTCATGGCTTTGTCTTGCATGGCCAGCTCCCTTTACTGCTTCTGTTGTTGTTTCAAGTTTCCCTTTCTCGGTGTGTGTTTCCTGAGAAAGGGGCTCAGTGAAATTTCCGGTGGAAATATTTTCAAAAAAGCATAAAAGCGGCTGGCGAGCTCGGCTCCTGCCTGCAGCACCCCTTGCTTGGCCAGCTCAATAAAGGCCTGAGCCAAAGCCCAGAGAAGGCAGTGGAAAAGCTTCCATTGACATCACTGGGCTGTGGACCAAAATCGGCATTGCAATAATAGCATACGAAGAGGGAGGGATATTTGCAGCTTAGTTGGGCAACTATGTCACACTCACGGCCATAGAGGACCCTGGGATGAACATAGGCAGGCTGCCCAGCATATATCCAGGAGTGCTCTAAAGAGAGGGCATTGGATATTGCCCAGTTTAAGACTCAATACAGAATAAAACAAGCAGCTCAGCCATGATGCCGACAGTTGCCCCTGTGCTTGTCACCTTAGCATTTTGCTGCTACTCTGGTAAGTCATTTCTGATTATACAGAGCAGGGCACATGAGCCATCTGAACTGTTCAAAGCCGAACCTATAAGGCTTTTCAGATAAATATTAAAAACAGGAAGATCCCAGAAGAACATTGAGCAGTTACTGCTTTGAGATTGCCAGTGATTGCTCAGAACACTAAAGCTGATTTTCCTCACACAGAGACTGATGCAGACAAAGCCCGACAAGAGCTTACCCAACAATTGCAATGGGGTTATTTCACATTAGGGCATCATGTACACACCGGTGGGGGCAGGGCTGCTTTAAGGTCTATTTGATTATTTCCCACATATTGTTCTTTTCAGCTCTTTGCCCCACAAGGTCTTTCTCTCCATTTACTGATATCATTAATTTCACTGTCTCCTTGCCATTCAGAAAACACACAGTCTAGAAATGTGCTCACCTGCTTGATGTAATTTCAGACCACTCAAACACTGTGGGCTTGACAATTCAGCTTAGACTCATATGTTATCCTGTTCACGTTCTGCTCAAGACAGAAACATGGGGGAAGGAAGTGAGAAGGAAAGAAAAAAATCCAATGAAATATAATATGGGGGGCCAGATCTTCAGCTGGTGAAGGTTGGGATAGATCCTCGGACATCATTTTTGCTGCCTTAATAAGGTACAGGGCACCCACCTGTACCAGCCATGTCACTATCCGTGGAGGAAGCTGTTTAGACAGCATGCATAAGGGTGACAGAATCAGACACTTAAAGAGCACAAAAGTCCAGAACAAAAAGATGCTCTTCCTCTTCTCATCCCTCCTGGACAGAGGAATTTTAAGAGTATTGATTTTGGAGAAAGATTTATCAAAAAGGCGCGGTTGGCACCTTGATCTGAACAGACCTGGGATCATAGGTAGAAGAGCAAGTTGGGGGGTTAAATATTGAATACTCCTTGGGGGGAAAGATCCAAATTTATGTGAATCTACAGAATAGACTGTGAGGTTTGCAAAACCTGAACTCTCTAACAAACCCGCGAGCTGTACTGTCAATTTCATCATTCCAGGGAGAACGGGGCCAGCTCTGAGAAATGGCATGGAACTATCCAGTAATGAATAGCTGGAAACGATCTGGGTTTATATGTCCTGCTAGAGCTCACGCCGTATTTTTGTATTCCCCCTCAGATTTTACCATATATGCTAAACAAACATTTCTGTGATGACAATGTTAAGACTGAGCTGGTAATTCCAATATCTTCATCATCACCCCATAGCTAATTAGGCTCATCTGTGCTTGCATTTACCCACTGTGTGTGTACATATGCACTTGCACCCACAAAATAGGCACATAATTGCACACAGATTTGTCTACCGAAATTGTCTGAAAACTTGGCTCTGAATTTTGAATCATGCCTATAACTTAGGGCCTGATGGTCTGCTGGCATAAACCGCTGAAGCTCCATTTGAAGCGAATGAAGCTGAGGATCTGGTCCTTAACTCCCATTAGGGGCACAACTTCACTAGCAGGATAGGAAAGAAAGCAGATAGTGAAATGAAGTGGAGGGGATTTGATCCAAGTAGAATGCATTCAGTGGCATCTTTTAGTGTGGAGGGGTTTATTTATGGGCTGACATTCGTGAAACTCTATTTGGCTCAACTCCTGTGATATATTCCAAAGAGACTTTTTTCTTTATAATAAAACTCTCTTCTCATGAGAGTCATACTCACCGGAACGTTATTTTTCAGTGTTTCTAACCAATCTCCCTTCTAATTTGACTACAACCTACTCAGCTTGATCCCATCTCAGCATGGGCTCTCTCCCCAAATCCTCCACCCCTCTGGACTGTGAGAAGGAATGTAAAGCTCTATCAAAATTTTGACCAGTCATTCCCAGTGCAGAGACAGCTGCAGTTAACCTTCTCCTTGCTCCTTCCCAGGTTTAATGTCTCTCCTTTGGGTTGGGTGGGTAGAGTCACCCCTGCCAGCTCCCCCTGCCTGAATCAGGAAGCCTCATTTCCATCTGTCACAGACTGAGAAGTCTTGCTGCTTCCGGCATGACGGCAGTTTTTCCTCTTTCCCACTGAATTTCAATCCTCCTTCCCACTTCCTGTCTCCGCCTTCTCCTGTTCTCCCTTTCCCTGCATTCCCTCTCTTCTCTCTCATAAATAACATAAATAATGGTGAAAAAATAGACCCCAACAGCAAGAGAGACAACTAAATGTCAGCTCTCGATCACATGGCATCGGAGCCACACCCCTCTTCATTTTTATCATGGTTTTATGGCTCCCCTCTGCCCCATTTTATGCTGTAGGGACCTGATGTCCCAGTCTCCAGTGTTCCCTTCCCTAGACCTTTAACCAAAGGCATGTTGGCATTGTATTATCTTCCCAGGGATGTGCATCCCTGCATCTCCCATTCATGCTCTCTAAATTCTCACAGGGCTGCCAAATCTGGACTAGGCCAGTTATGCTAATTAAGCCAGTTCCAGTTCATGCTAACTAACAGTTTGAGGACATCAAGAGAAAGCCAGATGCTGATTTCAGAGTGATGGTTACAGGCTAATGGATGTCAAACACTCTGCTCTTCTCTCTATTTGATTCAAGAGCTTTCCTCTTTCTCTATATGCAGACCAAGCAGTCTGGGCTCCTGGAACTTCTATTGAAGTCTCAGTATCACTTTAATTGCTTTTTTCAAGAAAATAGACAATGCCGATATTTATTCATCTTCCTTCCTCTTATTAGTGCAAAGGATGCAGGTGGCTGCCTTTGTTACAGGGGCTTATTCTAATCAGCAATTGGATTTTTCCATTTCACCATAAATTCCTGACCACAACTGGGGCTGGCTGGCTGGCTGAAAGATGCCTTGAGATCTCAGGATGATCATTGGAACCAGGCACCCTGGGGAACTGGTAGAAGGGCCTGGAGCCTTTCATCTCTGGGTCACAGGTCCAAATCAAGCCCCAGTTGGATTGTGGACCTCGCCATCTGATAGCTACAAGAAATGAGTGGATGGATCTTAGTCCAGTTCCTAGTGTAATCAGTGTGCACATCACACTGAACACTGCCACACTTGGTCCTGTTTTTGGCAACCTGTAGGAGGAAAGGCCATGGTCTGACAGGGCCATGGAGAGTGGCAGGAATAAGTAAATAAAGTAACAAGTTTGCTGGAGAGCAGGACTAACTATTTTACAAGCTGGATATTACACAAGCATCCACTAGAATTATTTGCCCATCCCTCCCAGTAAGGTCTCCACCCAACAAGCCCTGGGCTCCTCACACACTGACAGGAAGCTAACTTCTGGCACCTCCATGATAGCCTGCTAATTTGCTTGCAGAGTTGGCAGGTGGTTCCTGCTTTTGGACTCAGAACCTGAAGTCAGGCTGTGCAGGTTTCTGGTGGTGATGCACAAGGAAATGTAACCCTGTACAAAGGAATCTGAGAATAGGAGTGGAAGAGAAGATGGGTGTGATGGAAAAGGAGTTTGTGCCTCCCATTCACATTCCATACAAACAAAACGGCACCAGCTGCACCTCATCACTGCAGGGAGAAGGGTGCCGTTCTATTGACACAACACGATTACACCACAATTTCAGACTTTGGTCACCAGCATCCCCCATCAAGTAGTTTCTGACCTCCATAAGGGAGGCAGTTCTGTCCTCATTAGGCAGGAAAAGTTTCCCAATTCAGCTCAGGAGGGCAAATGCTCAATCCCACCTGGGACCTCACTTTGGGTGAGGTGGTAACATAGAATCATACATATACAATATGTGGACTACCTGGGGACCTCTTACTATGCAGATCACTGACAAAATAGACCGTAATGGCCATGTATCTACACTCCTGTATGTTCCAAAATTCCTTGGGATGTTTGGGGTGAAGTAGATTTACCGTAAATAAGGTAACTAGGAAAAAATAATTCCATCAAGGAAGTCCACTTGCAATGCATTGTCTCTAAAGTAAATTCTTAAAAATAATACTTAGATTAAATCAGCCCCTCTGATTCTACGAAGACATGAGAAAGTGTCAGATGGGGAAAGGCTTTTGAGAAAGACCCAACCATCCATATTTGATAATACTATTTTCCTCTCTCTTCCTGATTTTGTGTTGATTCTGCATTTGTGTGCCCATTATCGCATACACCTGACATCCAGAGCTGGACCTATACCCTGCTGTATACTACTGCCCCACAGTTCCAAAAACCCTGGACTACATAACACCCCCAATCTGCAGCAAAAAAACCCCACATCCTGCCATCGGTAACCCAAGCACCACATCACCAATGAAGCTGCACACTCGTTTGCTGGTATATTCCACACTATCAGCACACCAGGAGCATTGGCTTTGAAAGATAAGCTGAGATGCCTACCCGAGGTGAGCTCTTCCTCTCTGGTGTATATCTTCCAGGGAATCACACTAATCCTGACAGCTCATCCACTTCTTAGTAATAAGTGTTTCTGCACCAAACTGACCAAGAGCCCACTCTTTATGGCCCATTGTTGTTCTGAAGATGAAATCAGATGCTGGTTTCCTGGCCACTGCTGCAGGATCTGAACTTTATTCTTCCTGCTTGGATTGAAAGTCAAAGATGGAAGGAACGTGAGAGCAACATTGCAAAGAATAAAGCTGCCAAGCCAGTTGGGGCACAAGCTCATCAGTCAACATTTCCATTGGTGCTGATGCAACTTGGAATGTGTTTGCTTGGAATGTATTTGCCTTCCCACAGTGACCACAAATTTATCAACTACTGCCAGAAGACATAAGGACTTTCTGGCTCAAAATGGATCAATGCTTAATTTTCTTGTTGGTAAAAAGATAAACCAGCTCCATGAATTCTAAGAAACATTCCATGTATTTCCAGTAGAGACAGGGAAGTGTTAGTACCATTATACAAGGCACTAGTGAGACCTCATCTGGAATACTGTGTGCAATTCTGAGCTCCCATGTTTAAGAAAGATGAATTCAAACTGGAACAGGTGCAGAGAAGGGCTACTAGGATGATCCGAGGAATGGAAAACCTACCTTATGAGAGGAGACTCAAAGAGTTTGGCTTGTTTAGCCTAACCAAAAGAAGGCTGAGGGGAGATATGATTGCTCTCTATAAATACATCAGAGGAATAAATACCAGGGAGGGAGAGGAATTATTTAAGTTAAGCGCCAATGTGGACACAAGAACAAATGGATATATACTCGCCATCAACAAGTTTAGGCTTGAAATTAGGCAAAGATTTCTAACCATCAGAGGAGTGAAGTTCTGGAACAGTTTCCAAGGGGAGCAATGGGGGGAAAAAAACCTAACTGGCTTCAAGACTGAGGCCTTGGCTACACTCGCGGATTCACAGCGCTGCCGTGGCAGCGTTGCCGCGGCAGCGCTGTGAAGCGCGAGTGTAGTCGCGCCGCCAGTGCTGCGAGAGCTCTCTCGCAGCGCTGCAAGTACTCCACCTCTCCGAGGGGAATAGCTTGCAGCGCTGCAGGCGCTGATTACACTGGCGCTTTACAGCGCTGCACTCGCTGCGCTCAGGGGGGGTGTTTTTTCACCCCCCCTGAGCGCAGCAAGTGAAGCGCTGTGAATTGCCAGTGTAGCCAAGGCCTGAGTTTTATAAGTTTATGGAGGGGGGTATGAGAGGACTGCCTATAATGGCATGTAGCTGATCTACGACTGCTAGCAGCAAATATCTCCAACAGCCAGTGATGGGACACTAGATCGGAATGGCTCTGCATTACTACAGAGAATTCTTTCCCAGGTGTCTAGCTGGTGGGTCTTGGGGTCAGGAAGGAATTTGCCTCTGGGTCAGATTGGCAGAGACCCTGGGGGGATTTCACCTTTCTCTGCAGCATGGAGCATGGGTCACTTGCAAGTTTAAACTAGTGTAAATGGTAGCTTCTCTGTAACTTGAAGTCTTTAAACCATGATTTGACGACTTCAGTAACTCAGCCAGAGGTTAGGGGTCATTCTGATGGCCCAGACATCTGGTGCCTAGCAACTAACAGACCTGGACAGCCAAGCCTCTGCAGGAAATCAACCAGTTTGACCAGCTGGGGAACAAAGGAACTAAGGTGAAAAGCAGGTGACAAGAGTTTTCCTGGCAGCCAGGACAAAGGACTGGAGAGGAGCCAGAGATGGTGGCTAAACATGAGGCAGCTGGAAGGGGGGGGGGGGGCTGGTGAAATGGGGACTTGGGGGTCGAGAGCCAGCTCTTAGGGCTCTGGATCTGACCAAGATGGACTTTGCCGTAACTTCCTGCTTGCTGTGCTAACAAAGAATTGTCTATGTTGTGCTCCAGACAACTAATAAACCCTTTTGTTTTTACAATGCTGGCTGAGAGTCACTGTTGACTGAGGACTAAGGAAGGCAGTGTGTGTGTGTGTGTGTGTGTGTGTGCGCGCGCGCTTTGCTTCCCTTTGTGGGTGTGGGTGTGGGTGTGTGCAAGGCTTCCCCAGGTGGCCTATTCAGCTGGACTCACTGCAGGGAGCTCACAGAGTGAAGCTGGGGTGATGACGGCTCTGTGGTTAATCCCAGGAGGCATTGAAGGCAAGGAACCTTACCCTACAGCGAGTGTGCACTGCGGGGGTTGTCACACTGAAGAGGCTCCTGCCAAGGATTGATTCAGAGCTGTTCAAGAGCACCAAGCCTGTGGACCCATGAAACTGGGTCAACAAGAGTTTCTAGAAACGACTGAACAGACTATCGGTATTTTCTGTTCATTTTAAAGAGAAGCAGATCTTGTGTTTTACAGCGTCTCCATCTTCTTGAATGAAGCTGGATTCTTTGCAGGTGGTGTCAGATGCAAAACAATTTTTTAAAGACCGATTTCTTGCTAAACTGCTGCTATGAGGTGAACATCAGACACTCTGGTGTTGGGGCCCAGGAAGGAGAAGAATAAGACAGGGCAGATTGTGCAGACAAATACTACAGACAGACCTTCTGCATGTGAAATGTGATGCAGAGAAAACATTTGTTTTTTTAACTACGTAATTACTGCCGTTAGGTCATTTCTCACAATCCTGCTTCCACTGCAGCCATGGAAAAATTCCTATTGACTTCAGTGGCAGCAGGCTGTGCTCCAAGGTGTCTTGCCACGTGTTCCATTCTGCCATTGTTTTCATACCCAGTTGCTTATTTTCCTTGAAATATTCTTTATCACTAACAGAAGGGAGTTTCTCTGTGCTATTTCCTGTTGCCTTTCCAAGCACAGAGACTACAAACTAACAAAGGCTAATATCTTACAGGCCATTTAATGTGAACACTAATCTCATTATGGCCTGGGGGAGCAAGGGCTGCTTGGAAAAACAGCACTTAATATGGAGTAAAATAATGGGGGGTTTAAGTTCTCTTGATAGGATTTATTTCATATTTTTATGTTACAGCTCCAGCTACTTTGACCACCTCGGAAAGTTTGTCTCAATGATCGCTGGAGTCAGTTTGCACCTGAAAAACCACAGGCTGTTGTGAAATGCCTGATAATTCCAAAGTCTTGTATTAGTTCATTGCCATTAGTGTGACTGAAGATCTAAAGACACATTCTCCTCTTAGTTACGGTGCTATAGCCCTATTGAATTCAATGAGAGGGGAGTTTGAGTTTCACAATATGAAAACACCTGGTATCCAGTCCTGCTGTGGTCCCAAATGCAGGCAGAACTCATGTTGATCATACTGAGGGCTTGCAGCATTTACCTTTGGTTTCATGCTGTGGGCCAGATCCTCAGATGGTGAAAATTGGTACCGCTCCATTGGCTTCTGTGAAAGAAGGCTGATTTACCCCCGGGAAGATCTGGCCCCAGCTGTCTTTATCCTGTTACGTGAGAGATGCACAAGGGAGACTCACATAGGGAAAATAAGAGGAAATTGTTATTTTAAAGACTTTTTTTTCAGAATTATTTGCAACTTTTAAAAAGTGTGTTATTAATAGCACTTATGGAAATGTCATATGTTCAAAGTGTTGAACAAACCAACCAGTTTCACTCCCTGAATTATAATGCTAGTGAAGTTTCCTCTGTGACCTATGCGAGTATGAAGAATGATGCAATTACTATGATAGAACAGGTCATATCATAAATCTGAGAGCTTATTGCAAATATAGAGAAAATTAGCTTTTATATGTCATATGGCCCAACCTTCCTCCTCAAATCATCTAGGAGTAGCTCCAGTGAGACATTGAGAATACACACTTTATACATAAGATGGACCAAAGCCGGCAGGTCAGGAGAGATATTAGTGCAACCCAGCTTGGTGGATACACCAAGTTCAGAAGAAGTGATCCTGGAAATTAGGTTTCTCTGTTCTGTTGTTCTTGCGTTGCAGTCTAATCTCTTCCCAAGGAAGCTCCGGCTCTGCATTCACCTGCACTCTCCTTGAACACTGTCCAAGAAATGCACGATCCAATCATTTCCAACATTTTGGCCCATTCCCATATAAAGCAAAAGGAAGCTGGAGGAGTCCAGGACGGTGTCAGGAGCTGATTTCAGGTGTATCCTTGTGGACTGATGAAGGCTGAACATTTATTTCTTCTGCTTTGAATCTTGAGCTTTTCTCTTTTGCTTCCATGTCAGCCAATCATCCTGGGCTCATGAAAAGCCTGATGAAGCTTTAGAATGACTTAAATCACTGGTTTTAATAAAGAAAATGCAGTGCAATCTGTTCTTTTAATTAACAAACAAGATGTAGGTGGTTTGTTCCATTAAGTGGCTAACAAGCAGTTGGATTCTTTCCCTTGACTATAAATGATTGAGAACTCTCGAGTTTAGGAGAAAGTAAGACCTGTGGAGATTTCAGGATGACAAGAGGGACTGGAAGACTTGGGAAGGAGATCATCTCTCGGACACAGCTAGATTCTTTCTGGTCCCCAGTTATTAATGGGCTTTGGACCTGGCCTTGGACATCTGTAATCATAATTGCCTGACAGTTGTTCAATAGACTTTTTTATCTATCAGGAACAGTGGTGCAAGTAGAAATCATTTCTTGCCGGTACTGGGCTGATGGGAGGGACACAAGGGGGGCACGTGACCTCCCCACATGACCCTCCATGTGACTCCTCCCCACCCCATCCCCAGCCCAGCAACTGATAAGCAGTTGATCAAAATCACCTTCTCTGATCCCTTGGGGCCAAAATCCTGTTCCCATTGAGATCAAAAGGAGTTTTGCTATTGAGTTCAATGGGAACAGGCTTTGACATTTGGAGAGGAAAGAACAAAACCACTCAAGCAAGGGCTGTGTTGCTTGTACCACAGGTATCAAAGGCTGCTGACTCGTGAAAAAGTCAGCAGACATCTGATCTTTGACTATTGCAAGGGAGAAATCAGCAATCAATGAGGCTAAAACAGTCTCTGTACCATATCCAACTCATATATTTGGGGATTGGTCCTGCTTTGAGCAGGGGGTTGGACTAGATGACCTCCTGAGGTCCCTTCTAACCCTGGTATCCTATGAATAAGTCCATCTGCAAAGGATCAAGGAAATATGAAGGCTTCAGATTACCTTAAAGTCCTCAGTCCCTTGGTTAGAATGCTCCCATTAGTATATGTTCATAGACTAGAGGCTGGAGCAGGAAAGAGGCCAGAGCAGGAAAGAGGTAAAATGGATAGGTTTCCAGGCCAGGGCCTTTTGGCTTATGCCAAGTGCCAAGTAAAGGGAAATCTGTTCTTACTGCAGAAGATGGTGTTTGGAGTCACATGGGCAAGTTACATGTCCATCACCCCCACCCATATTCTAGTTAGATTAGAACAGTCACAAAAAGTCCATTAAGTGTAGACAGGTGTTTTCCAGGGTCCATAGTGAGCTAAGTGTTCCTTAATGGGCCATTCAACTTGACTTGTCCCTTCATGTGCTGGCTGAATACCTTGTGGGCTTTACCACAGGAGCAAACATGTAGTAAACATAGCAAATATTCATAACTTCAGATACCAAGATGAATATAGATGCATAGAAATAGCATAATCATAAGTACCAGCTATTTCACCTACATGACTATTCCCAAAAGAGATTCTGAAAAATCACACCACATACCTCAGAGCCTATGTGCCAGCACCATGCCCCACTGGAGTTTTGTTATCTGTTATGTAACAACAGAGATGGAGCCAGTGACATGACTCCGTTTAGCTTAAAAAGGCAAGGTTAATTTTTAGCTGTTCAGGTGTGACGGCACCTTTAGTCCGTGAGGGCGTACTGGCTGGCACACATTCAGGTTAATGAGCTTCAGTGTTCCTTTGCAGTTAACTTTTTAATGTTCATAAGCCTGGCATGTGCTGAGGTGGTTTAAAGCAGGGGTCCCCAACGCAGTGCCCGCGGGCGCCATGGCGCCCACCGGGGCATCCATGTGCGCCCGCCTCCTGGCCGCCGGACAAGCAGCCGTCAAAATGCCGCCATGAAGCAGCAATGTCAAGAAGCGCTACCGCCGAATTTCAGCGGCATTTCGGTGGCGACGCCTCTTGACGTTGCCGCTTCAGGGCGGCATTTTGGCGGCTGCTTGTCCGGCGGCCACAGTCGTCCGGCGCCTGCCCCACGGAAAAGGTTGGGGACCACTGGTTTAAAACATAACACAGGCTCTTATGTTTGCAAATTTGTGAACCTCTGCCTCTTTGAGATTTTATTATTATTATTATTATTATTTTTGTTGTTGGTCATAATGTGGGAGGGGCTCCTCTTCGCCTTCTGCTCATGAGGTTATGTATGTGTCTTGTGGCACTTTTCTGAACACCAGTTGGAAGGAATTTTTTTTTCAGTAAGTGTGGACTGATTCTTTTCTCTTAGAAGGCATGTAATTTTTTCAGCTTCACACCGATTAACACAGAAAACAATTGGGGCCAGCTGTTAAACTTTCTTCAAATTCCATAGAAATTTAAGTTCAGCTATATTTTCCAGTACAGTGATGAAATGGGTGTTTGTATATACAAATATCAACATGCTTAACTACTCACTTTCCCCCCGAATATGTAGTATTTCAGTCTGTTTATATGGAATATGGGAGTTTCGTGAGGAGCTATTTCAGCATATGTATGACTTATTAAAAGACAAATTTTAAGTAGGACTGTATCCTAAACTGCATTATGATATCGTACTCAAACATTGCATTTCAATGGGAGATTCAAATTCCTTTATAGGAACAGAACAGACTTCTCAAACGCTTACCACAAAAGTGGTCCATAGACATGCAAATAGTCCCATTGTCTTCAATGGGATTTATCAAATGATTAAGGGTTTACAGGATTAGGTTCCAAGTTTGTAAATTGTCCTGGATGAAACTGACAATGCCTGAGCTGTCAGATCAGAAGGAGCTTAATTCGAATAAAGGTGGGCAGATGTGTGATAAGTCTTAGCTCTGTTGCTAAGAGGAGGAACATATTTTCAGCAAAGTTCTTGGCAGATTCCTGAGGCAGCTGGTTTAAGGACATCAGTGTCTGGCATTATAATCTTCATTTATAGTTCTCTGACCCACAAAGCTGGAAAATGAGGCATTTGTTTTCTTTGTTTTGCTGCTCCAGTTCCAGTTAGCAAAATGCACATTAGACTAGTTTGGCTGCAAAGAAGAATTCTATGTACACTAGGGTCAACACCTGATTCCTGTCAGGCTGCAGAACTGGGCTGACATCAGAATCCAAACCTCCTCTGGTCAGTCCAAGCAAAGACATTCCTCTAATGATTTGGACTTGATGTGATGCAGTATGGATGTCATGGATAGTTCAGACCAATGGGGAGAAACAGAATCAAAAACACTGTTTAAACAACAAGGAGTCTGGTGGCACCTTAAAGACTAACCGATTTATTTGGGCATAAGCTTTCGTGAGTAAAAACCTCACTTCTTCGGATGCATCCGAAGAAGTGAGGTTTTTACTCACGAAAGCTTATGCCCAAATAAATCTATTAGTCTTTAAGGTGCCACCAGATTCCTTGTTGTTTTTGTAGATACAGACTAACAGGGCTACCCCCTGATACTGTTTAAACACCTTCAGTCCTCCCCACATTCCTCCCCTCTTGAAGACTCCTGACCAATTTAACAGCACAATGCATATGCTAACAAACTTAAACAAAGCTAACAAACTTAAACAAAGCCTTTGTTTAAGTTTGTTAGCATATGCATTGTGCTGTTAAAGCCATATAAAGAATGAATGCCCTCCCTAGCCCTGTTCTGCTCCTTTAAGGAACAGAGCTCAGTCCCACCCCACCACTGGAGAGGGGGGCTAGCCCCAAGTCTTTCTGGTACCCCGTACCCCCTAAAAATCTCTTGCTGGTACTGCGTACTGGAGCGTACCACCCTACTTGCACTCCTGAACAGGAATCAATGACCACGGTATTTAAACCCAATGCAGAGAATCAAAGCAAATAACATAATTCCAGAAAGGAACTCAAAAAAGGGAACTCTGCTGTCTGTGGGGCAGACAGCTGTGGAGGATGGGGGTATGGGTCTAAAAATAGCCTTGCTCTGTACATTGTTGAGAAACTCTGTGAAAAAAATCGTTGGCCTCAGCGCAAAGACTAGTGGAGAAATGTCTCCCACATAAAATTGCCATCACAGCTGGCAGGGACTAACTGAAGTGCCCTTTCACACCAAGTGGTGGTCCCTCCTGGTCAGTATTCAGGCACATCGAGGGGGAGCTTGTCCTGACACTGCCTGCGTTGTATGTGCTCTGGGGCTAAGTGGAGGATTTGCCAAAATGGGTTATGCTCCCCAGCTCGTATTTAGGAACTTACATAAGCGGTCTGCTATTGGAAGGTGCTGAGCATCCAGCACCTTCCAGTGAAGCCAAATGGTAGTTGCTGGGTGTTCAGCACCTCTGAAAGCAGACCACTTCTTTAGTTGTCTAAATATAGATTTAGGAGTGCAACTTACGTCCCTACTTTGGAAAGTCTCCAGAGCTGTCACCATGACACTGTTCTCCAGCGCTGAAATTCATTTAAAGCCCCATTCCAAAGGAACCCTTCGAAGATCTTGGTCTAAAAAGCACCAGAGCTTTTCAGGGATAGCTCAGTGGTTTGAGCATTGGCCTGCTAAACCCACGGTTGTGAGTTCAATCCTTGAGGGGGCCCATTTAGAGATCCAAGGTAAAAATCTGTCTGGGGATTGGCCCTGCTTTGAGCAGAGGGTTGGACTAGATGATCTCCTGAGGTCCCTTCCAACCCTGATATTCTATGATTCTATGAATGCAGCTTGCAACCTTTTAATCTATCACTCAGATCCTGAAGCTAGAAAGGGGGACCTGTGCATTATAAGCGCTGCTCATAGGACAACACGGAACAGGGCTCTGTGCATCAAGGGTGAGATTGATTTGATGGTGATATTTATCTTACTGTGGCAACAATAAGATGAGAATAACCCTTCCTTTAGCTAGCACCTTCCATCCACAGCTCTTCACAAACGCTAATGAACGGAGGCTCACAACAGCCTTTTGAGGAGAGAAAAATCAAACAGCATCTCTCAGGCCATGCTCTTTTGATCTCTGCAAGCAGCAGCTCTCAAATGGCAAGAAAATCTTTGCAGCTCAGTAGAGAGGAGCAGATACTCAGACCAGAGGTGACAGATGCATCGATCACTCTAATTGAAGAGGCTCAATAGGATTCTGTCTAGCCGTAAAGGGACACCTTTTCAAAGAGACCTGAGCTGCAGCTTTTCCTTCACAATTATTTGTCTGGAATTGGGTGTTCCAGTCTGGGGCCATCTCTGGGTTGAAATCCCCGAATCCTTACTCCTGCAAAACTCACACTGAGCAGTGTCATGGGACTGGATCTCTCATGGACATCCAGGGGAGTGGCACATGCTCAACACCTCTCAAGATGTGGTGTATCAGGAGTTGAGCCGGAGCGAGAACAGGGTAAACACAAAGTACAGTGCGAGTGAGGGCTCCTCGGAACCGCTGATGTCTCAGACCAGTTGCCTGAACACTGACCTGCAGGGACTGCTGGTAGGGATGAAAGGGATGAAATTAATCCTTGACCTAGAGATAGGCAAGGGCCCAGCTGACACTCCGGCACAAATCTGCACAGCTCTGGGATGGGTGCAGTTTCTGCTATCCCACCCTTTTAGGATAGCCCATTATCCTCCAATTGGTCCTAGACAAAACAAACAGCTGGTTCTCAGTCTGTAATCCTCAGGGAACCATTGCTTAAGCATAGTCTGTAGAATACAAACCATTTACATCATATCTGCCTGGTTGCTTTTGTTTTCCTCTATGGTAACAAAGACATTTACAGCAAAAGGCCTGAGATTTCTTCGCCTCCTCTAAAGTGCCATGAGCACAGGAAATATATTTAAGGCTCCACCCTGCAATGGCAGCTAGCTTCCCGTTTGGGGACAGAAGTAGGCTGGGTAAGCAGAAGGTCAGAGCAGTTCAATGGTGCAATAGGAGAACCCCATGACTCTAGCTGCCCTGGGAATCCACAGGCTGGCAGGGAGTGTGAGACATAAACTGATGTTTTCTGGAGTCACAACTGATTATAAAACGCTCAACCCAATCATATGGATTGAAAACACAATGGGCCAGATCCTTACCTTTTGTAAAGGGCTGAAACTCCACGGAGTCAATGGAGCTGTGCCCATTTACACCAACAGTGCATCTGGCCTAACGTCTTGAACCAACAACATGTATCTACGCTGTTCCCACAGAAATACAGATATGATAGGCATCAGCTAGATTCCATGCATGTGGCACAGGAAATAAACACTGGCTTCATTCTGCATTATCTACAGATGCATTGTAAAGAGCCAGCTAGCTCATTATTGGGTATCATTACCATAGTCCAACATCCAGCTAGCGGAGGGATCCATAATCATTAAAACAGGTGCCAGAAGTGGGTGGCAGCAACTTGGGAGCAGGCTGAGAAGGGAAAAGCTGGACAGCAGTTAGCTTAGGAGATGGGGCTTTGGAGGGCCGGAGAGCTGAGAGTTGCAACAGGAAGATATGGTGCTGCAGCCCCCAGGCAGAAGGCCAATGCGAAGGGGTCACACTGACTCCTGGATACCCTTATACCCATGTGCTGGACTGCCCCTCTGGGCTAAACTGAGAACTGGGATTTATCTTGTAACCGTTAAAACAAGCATGCCCAGGGCGCAGCTGTTATTTCTGGCAGTCCTAGGAAAAGAATCAATCTTCAGTTATATAAAGTGTGCAAAGGTTTTGGGGAACCCACTGAGAGTTAGAGCCTGAAGCCCTTGTGCTTGGAGTGCCTACACACCTTGCCTCTGAGCTTGTGGTACGCCCAGCACACGACTAACACTCAGGGTACAGTGGTACTCACAGCAATAGCCTGCTGGGGTCTCAGTTGAGGCCTTGGTCCTTTTCCTGAGATGGACAGGAGAGGGCAGCATATTGAATCACCAAGGCTGTGCAATTGGGCCCCATGGAACTCCCTCCCTCTGAAGGTACAGACATTTCGGTCAAGCCAGATACCTCCCCAGTTCTATCCCCTTTGGAGATTACATCTGTCACTGGCTTTTTTGCCTTGGGAAGCTACTTATGGGGCCAAAATGACATTGAATCTCATCTCACAATCTTCCTAGCATCCAGGAGCAGTTACTGTGCAAAGACAAGAGCTCCCATTACAATGGCCCCAGGAATGGCCCCCTGAGGCATTGCTCTAATAGTCTGGAGATCTGCGTTTTAGCCCTTGTTCTGGTAGAAACTCACTGTGTGACCTTGGACAAGTCTCTCTGTGCCCCACTGTGACAGGGGGCTCTACTCACTTCCTGGCAGTTCTGGGGGATTAGCTCGGTCAGGCCGACACCCCTTCCAGCAGTTATACCCTGTCAATTTCTCCTCTGCAGCCCATCTCTCACTCCAGAACCGCAGCATCCTCTTTGTCACTCAGCCCTCTGACCAGGTCACTATTGTAGTTACTCCTTGGGGCGTGTATGTGGGGTGAATGTATCAAGGTTCCTGCTCTTCAGTAGCCTCAGGCAGTCTTCCAGTTCACTGCTTCACAGTGCCACTCCCGCAGTGACTGGTAGGAGAACCCAGGCCCACCCTCTACTCCGGGTTCCAGCTCAGGGACCCTCTACACAGCAGCCAGGGTCCGTTTCCTGCACCTTGCTGCCTTTCCCTGAGCTGCTTCCAAACCATCTGGCCCTCCCCACTCCTCTGGGTTTTCCAGTCTCTTCCCTCCATCCTCCCGAGGAGTAACTTTAGGCAATTCATCTCTGCAGTATGCCCCCTCCCCAAACACTCCTCCCTTTTCCCAGGAGGTGATTGCAAACTTCTCCCTGCTGCCCTTTCTGCTTCCAATTTCCTGTCCTTAGTATAAATCCCACCTGTCCCTCTCAGGTGAGCTTCTCTCTAAGTAGCTACCTCCAGCCTAAAGTTTACCCATGTGCAGCCTAATTAGCTGATTGGCCCCCCTGGTCCAACTCAGGTCTTGCAGGGCCAGTGTGGGGAGCACACCCCACCACGCTCATACTGCCACCAACCCCAAACATTCAAAAAGCACGAGATTGGCTTAAAATCCTGCGATTTCAAAACCCAGTACATTTGGGGTTCTTTTTATTTGGCTTCTGGTGTTTGCACTTTTAAGGGTCACATTTTCCAACTTTTCTCTGCAACCACGAGGGCTAGACATTTACTTTTAAAAAAGCTGAGATGCTCATGCAATGCAGTGGCAACACTCCATTGAATTTCCTTATTGTTATGAGGTTTGACTCACGAATATTTATAAAGTGCTTTTGAGATCCTCAGATGGAAGGCACAGGGTGAAATTCACCCCTTTGCGAAGGACTTAAGTGGAGTATACCCCTTGTACTGGCAGTCTGCCTCAGGTGAATTTCACTGTGGAGAGAACGAAGTATCATTAACCATCATGTCACAGGATGACTGGCCCTTTAAAGGGAGATGGGTCCAGCCCTACCTATGACTCACTTAGTTTGCCTTCCCAGGTGGAGAAAATGAACAATGTCACAGGACAGGCATGCCATATGGATAAATCAGGCCTTCTGGGGGTAGATAAAACAGAAGCCTGTGGAGTGCAAAGGGGAGAGAAGAAAAGCTTTTAGGTAGGAAGCTCTGGGAGTCCTTGCTTGATAGAGAAGGGAGAGACTCAAAGGAGGTGGAGGAGGAAGCTGCATGAGCCGCTCCGCACACAGACTCTCCATAGCTCTCAGGCAGAGGGCCTCAGGGGCAGAGGGGCTGCCAGGGCAGGCCAAATTTCAGTGAGTGCTGTCACAACCCCACCTTTTGAGCATTCCACCCTTTGTTAATAAACCCAGCCCCCAAGATGCATTAAAGCCTATGTTACTTGACACATTAAAGCCTATGTTACTTGACACATTAAAGCCTATGTTGAAGTTATTAGGGAGCCCAAGAAGAGGAAACAGAGGCAGCGGCTAGCCAAAAGCCAGTCCAGATAGGTGGTGCTGTGACGTATCACTATTTTGATCATGAAAAATGTAAATGCAAGACAACCCAAACACTTGAATCACAAATTCCAATACTAAATCCTGTTCACATTCCTAGGAAATGCCCCTATACTGAGCAGGTCTGATTCCTACCAGCAGAGGGTAGCAGTGCACATACATACATATTTTATCCTCTAAACTAACCACCAAAAAAATCTCATTTTCTGAAAAGAAACACTCCCAGATTTTTGCCTATTATCTGGAAAGACAATTGTTGAGGCATGTCTTTCAAAGGAAGCCACACAATGCATAAACTCACTTTGTTTGACCTCCCAACTACCCTCCACGGCTGAGACAAAAATAAACCACATAAGCAAATAGGCCTTTTATAGGCCAACTTTTCAAACGTGGTCTCATTCTTGCAGGTGCAGTTTTGTACCCATGATTATTTGCACTAACAGTTCAGGATGCTTAGATGTCTACAGGTATGTCCCTGATTTACAGGAGCAATTGGGGTTTTAAACATCTGAGTGACCTAAATTGCAAAATCGAGCGCTGGTGAAGACCTGGATGAAATTACGGCCTTTCTGCACACTTACCCATTGTGCACATGCCTGAGTGTTTTATGCAGGCCCTAACAGATGCTCACATACCCACTGCACCGTCCTTTGAAAATTTGGCCCTTTAATTTTTAATTCTTCAGTAGGATGAGACGTAAAGCAACTAACTCCAGCTCTTCTGAAAATAGAGACCTCAATATTTTATTAATAGTGATATGCAATGCAAGGATATTTCTCTTCCTCATTTGGAGACTTTTCCTGATTACACAAGAGCACTCATTTCACTCTCAGCTCTCTCCTCGCTACAACGACTGCTCTTGGTTTTGAACTAAAGGAGCGCTCAGGAGTTAGAGAGATGTTGTTCCTGCAGCTTTTCTCTGCCTTGATTTTCTTCAGCCAAGGCCAAGGAGTGGCTCCTTACTCACTGCAGAACTGTGTGGTCCATGGAAAGTGGAGCAAAACGATAAAGGTGCTGTGCTATCATCAGAACTTGTCACAAGTCCCAAGTGACCTTCCCTGGAATGTAAGCAGCTTAGATCTGTCTGAGAATCGGATTGCAAGCCTGAGGCAGAGTGACTTCAGCAAACTGAGTCTGTTGCAAGTCTTGAATGTTTCTCAGAACCAAATTCATCTAATTGAAGAAGGCACTTTTACTCACACAAGTAGCCTAAAGATCTTGAACTTCACTTCAAACCAGCTGAGAGTTCTTTCCAGCTCTATGTTTGATGGGCTGGGGAACCTTAGAGTCTTGCTACTTAGGAAAAATAATATTGACAGGATTGAGCCATCTGCCTTTGCCCACCTGATGAAGTTAAAGGTAACTGATTTATCATCAAACAAGTTACATTCTCTGAATGCTTTGGATGTTGTGTTTAAGGTAAAATCTTTGGAAGAGCTGCACATAAGAGAGAACAATATAACACATTTCACGACCAAAGATAATGTGCCCATGTGGCTTCGTGAACTGGATGCATCCCATAACCCAATCTCTTTCATTGATGTTGCAACTGATGCTTTGTATAGACTTCTTTCACTGGATTTATCTTTCTCTGGCACCCATAACCACATTACATGGATTATACAAGACCCTTGTTTCCTGAAAGGGTTAAAGAGATTATATTTAGGAGGGATATTTATGACACCACTAGACATATTGGCTGTGATCCAAAAACTGAATTGCTCTTTGCTAGAGGAGATCCACCTAAATGAGTTGAACTTGACTGATTCTGACAATCTCATAGAAAAGGTATGCCTTTGGCACCGCAATGTCAAGACTCTTAACTTACAAGGCAATAAATTCGAAAGCATTAAAGGAATTGTCTTTGAAAACTGCACTCATCTATGGCATTTGGATCTGGCACACAACAGGTTAAAAGTGGTGCCGTGGATATCTTTTCAGCCCCTGAATTCTTTACAGAGTCTTTCCTTGGCAAACAATGAGTTCACTGCAGTACCAAATGCAACTTCGAATATAATGTCTCTGAAAAGTCTGGATCTCAGCTTTAACCAAATTAGGAAAATTGTCCCAAATGACTTTGCCAATCTAAAGAACCTGGAGCACCTCACTCTAACTGGAAACAGAATCACTAAGATCAACTCAGATTTGTTTCCGGATCTACACAATTTGTTGGAATTAAATTTGGGAACGAACCTCCTTTTGGAAATCTCACGACCTTTTTCAGATAGTTTAGGGAAGCTGGAAAAAATGGAACTAGCAGGAAATAAGATGAGCTCCATCAAGAAAGAAACTTTTAGGAATCTGACTTCTCTGCAGTTTCTCAGCCTGCTGGACAACCAAATTAGCACAATAGAACCCGGAGCCTTTGAAGGTCTGAGCCACCTGCAGACACTGCTTCTTGGCACTAATAAGATCACCAAGGAAACTTTGCAGAAAGGCATCTTCCAGGGAGTAAACTCATTGGTTGACCTTCAGCTTTTTGAAAATTACATCTCCTATGAGACATCTGGAGAACTTGACAACCCTCCCTTCATTCTCCTGAAGTCCTTAAAATACCTCTCTCTGAACAGCCAACGTCAGAGAGGGCTTCTGAATTTCCCATCTAACTTCTTGCAGGGGTTGGAATCAATAGTGAGAATCCATGCAGGCAACTTGGCCATCACTGATTTGGATCCAGCCACCTTTAGTTACACCCCTACGCTCCAAGAACTGGATTTGAGCTGCAATCCTATCAATCCCATTAGCCCAGCTCTGCTCCAGCCTGTACCGAAGCTGACAGAGCTACATCTCAATAAAATAGGGCTGCAGTCTCTTGATTTTGTTCTCCACATAAACTTTTCTAAGCTGTCCATACTCAGAGTGTCTGGAAACAAACTAAATGTAATTGAACTTAAACACATAAGGGTTTTACCTTACCTTACCTTTTTGGATCTTAGACAAAATCCTTACACTTGTTCTTGCGATAACCAAATGTTCCTCAGTTGGTCTCTTCATGACTTAAAAACTCAAGTGCTCTATTTCTACCAGTACACCTGTGCTTTCCCACTTGCCAGTAAGGGAAGGAAACTGTGGGCCTTCCACACCTCCTCCTGCACAGTCAACCATGAGTTTATCCTGTTTGTTACGAATACAACCACAATTATTTTGCTGATGATAGTATGCATCTGTTTTCGCTGGAGGTGGCAAGGGATTTATGCTTACCACCTGCTACTTGCCTATATTCATGACAAGAGGTACAAAAGGATGAGGCAACATACAAAATACGACTATGACGCGTTTGTCTCCTACAACACGCATGACCGGGAGTGGGTGATCAATGAGCTCCTTCCCACACTGGAAGACAAATACCACTGGAGGCTATGTCTGCACCACCGTGACTTTGAACCAGGGAAGTGCATCCTGAAGAACATTGTGGAAAACATCTATGCCAGCAGGAAGACCATTTGTGTCATAACCCGCCACTACCTGGAAAGTGAGTGGTGCTCTAAGGAGATCCAGATAGCCAGTTTTCGCCTCTTTGATGAACACAAGGATGTCCTGATCCTGATTTTCCTGGAACACATCCCCAGTGGTAGTCTATCATCCTACCACAGAATGAGAAAGCTGGTGAAGAAGAAAACATACCTCATGTGGCCCCAGGAGGAGAAGGAGATTCCACTGTTTTGGCATAAACTCAACATGGCCTTGAAGACAAGTGAGGGGAAAGAGGATGAAGATCCTATTTTGTCTGGGATCATTCCAGATGAAGATCAGTAAAGACAGTGGCCTGCGGTGACTCTCTCTGTCTGCTTATGACATTTCTGATGGGGCCATCTCTGCGACTTCTAGATATCAGCCTGGATATTGAAGACACTAATGTCCAGTATTTGAAATTATTTGGCTTCCCCTCACTGCAGAGGACTGTGAAAGTGGCACTTGCATTACAAAGAGGTTAGTACTAAAACCACCTGCACATTGCCAGGCCACAGTTGAGGCTTATAGACTGTGCCAGTGACTGTATGTGTGTGTGAAGCTTGCATTGATACTATGTGTTTTTGTACCTGTTCTGTGGCTAAACAGAAGCCTTGAGTCTGCAGGGCCATCAAGCTTAATTTACTGAAATTTGTTAATTGGGTTTTAATGCGCTTTAAAAATGTAAAAAAAGGAAAGAAAGAAAGAAAGAAAGAAAGAAAGAAAGAAAGAAAGAAAGAAAGAAAGAAAGAGCTCAGTAGCAAAGCTAAGTAATTGTGAACCAAAGAGAGCAAACCTGGGGTAGAAAAGAATGATAGAAACAACCTTTGCAAACCCAAAACAAAAACTTAACAAAATTATGAATGCCTTCCTGTCTGCAGCTGTTTGGCACAGTGAACATATAACCTTTCTGTGAAACTATTTTAAAACAATTTGCAAATCACCTTTAAGAAAAGGTTAGGTACAAACTTTCATTTTCAAACTCCCTGAAGTTATGTAAATCCTGCTTCGAGGCCATTAAAGAGAACAACTGCATAGAGAAAAAGCTCTACTATGAACTTTTAATTATCTTTACACTTGTTAAAATCTAATGTTTAGGTTAATTTCTACATTTCATTTTTTAATCTTTAGGACAAGAGATTGATTACCAGTGTCAATCAGGACAGGGAGAAAATATCCACACTAAGTCCTGCTCTACACACTGTGTTTATACTGGTAGAACCATGTTGGCTGGTTTGTAATTTTTAATGAAATAATGATACTGGTACAACCCCTAGAGTGGATGCAGTTATCACAGTATAAAAGAGCTTGTATCACTATTGCTTATTGCACTTCCCATACAGGAATACCAGTATATATATAAGAATATACCAATATAGCACTGTTTTATAGATATATAGCTGTGTCCACATTAGAGGGATTGTACCGCTTTAGTTATAGCGGTATCATTAAAATGGTACAACTTTTGTGTGTACATAAGACCTAAGGCTTAAATGCAGTAAAGCATTTAAGCACATGCTTAATTTTAAGCAAGTGTTCAGATCCTGTGGTGATGAGCAAGGTCTGGGAACCAATATAGAATAGAATAGAAGCATGTGACTAGTCCCACTGAACTAGAGCTGGATTTTTCAACAAAACAGTTTTGTTGGAAAATGCCAATTTGTTGAACTTGAAATATTTCACGAAAACACGAACTACACACAGGCAGGGCTCTATCCGAAATCCATTAGCTCGGGGGCCTGCAGCTCTGAGCAGTCTCACTATGCGGACTGCCCTATGGTTTCAAGGTCTCTGCTCTGGACCCAAGAGCCTGAAAGGCTTTAGGGGCTCTCAAGGCTTCCAGGCTCCCAGCCACAGAACTGGAAGACTGGGAGCCCTGGGAACCACAGCTGAGCTGGAAGCTCAGGCTCAAATTCACAGAGAAATTTTTGCAACAAAATGTTTTGATTATTTCAAACTGATTTCCCCCCCCAGATTTTCCCTTTTGCAGGGAATTTCAAAATTCTATGTGCATTTCTAAACAGAACTTTATTTTTTAGTTTGGAATTTCCCACAGAATGAAAATTCCGACTTTCAACCAGCTCTAGTCTTAATGGCTTTGCTAGACTGGGCCCTTACTTCCTACTCTGGCATAAGCAAATGGATTGTGAGGGATTCTCTGTTGTTACAAGACACCTTGTGATAAATGAAGGGGGGGTGGAGCTCCCTTTTCTGGACACCCAGCCAGCCAGTAGCTATAAAATCCCTCTTAGTAGCTGTTCTCTAATTGCTCTACTTGTAAAGGGTTAAAAAGTCTCACTGCTATGCAGGGGCGCCTCCAGGCACCAGGGCAGCAAGCGCGTGCCTGGGGCGGGAAGCCGCAGGGGGCGGCGTGCCAGTCGTCGTGAGGGCGGCAGTCAGGCAGCCTTCGGGAGGTCCGCCAGTCCCGCAGCTTCAGCGGCAATTTGGTGGCAGGACCGGCAGATCACCCGCAGAAACGCTGCCAAATCCGCGTGACCAGCAGACCACCCGCAGGCATACCACTGAAGGCCGCCTGACTGCTGTGCTTGGGGCAGCAAAAAACATAGAGCCGCCCCTGATGCTATGCATAGGTAAAAGGAAGTGAGTGGGCACCTGGCCAAAAGAGCCAATGGGAAGGCTAGAACTTTTTAAAATTGAAACAAGACTCCCCTTTTGTCTGTCTGTTGTTCTCCCGGGGAGAGGCGAACAGGACAGAGCTATGATGTAAGAGCTTGGGCTAGGTATGAAAAAATCATCAGTATCATACCTAGAAACTACTCATTTAAAATCCCAGATATGTAAGTAGATCAGGAAATGTCTAGGAAGACGGAATTAGGTTTATTCCTTGTCTTTCATTATGGCTTGTGGATTCCTCTGTGCTAACCCCAGGTCCTTTTGTTTTGCTTGTAACCTTAAAGATGGACCTCAAGAAAGCTATTCTTGATGCTTAATCCTTGTAGTTGTTTTCTTTTTTTAAATCTAGGAAATGCCTAAATTCCAAGATGTATTTTCTTTCCTTTTTTTTGGTTAATAAAATTTACCTTTTTTAAGAATAGAATTGGATTTCTGTGTCTTAAGAGGTTTGTGCACATATTGTTTAATTAGCTGGTGACAATAGCTGATTTCTTTTTTTTTCTTTCTCAGCTCTTCCCCGGAAGGGGGTGGGGGGCGAAAGGGCTTGAGGGTACCCCACAGGAGGGAATTCCCAAGTGCGCCTTCCTGGGTTCTCAAAGGGGTTCTGCACTTGGGTGGTGGCAGCATCTACCAATCCAAGGTCAGAGAAAAGCTGTAACCTTGGGAGTTTAATACAAGCCTGGAGTGGCCAGTATTAATTTTTAGAATCCTTGAGGGCCCCCACCTTCTGCACTTGAAGTGCCAGAGTGGGGAATTAGCCTTGACACACCTAGACAGATAGTGTGAGTTAACTGGATGGTTTTGGTAATCTAATTTGGTGATATACAGTAGTGGAGTCTTTGTGGATATTCCCACTATAGCTCAGCATTTAAGAGTCACTACAGGATGTTTTAAATGAGCCCATTTTGTTGCATTTTGCTGAGTATGTTTAATAGCTGCTGTCTTAATTCTTTAGCATATGCTAGAAGGGAATTTTTTAGTAAACCAAGGTGAATGATGCAGTATTTATGAAAAGATGACACTCTGGGTCACATCCACCACTGCAGTGACTTCAGTGGAGATGTTCCCATACTCTAATACTCAGCTAATGTCTAATACTTGACTCTTGGCCTCAGTGATCAGTTGTGACAGTGAAATCCACAGATTACTATGGGTTGTGTAAAATGATTTTCTTGTACTAGTTTTAAGTTTGCTGCCTTTTCCTTCCATTGAACATCGCTTTGTTTTTATATTGAGAGGACATCAAATTTGCCTTCTCCAGACCAGTCCTTATTTTGATGCTCCCTCTTCTTTGTTTCCTCTCGAAAATAGTCCCAGTCTTGTCAATTTCTTTTCTTACTGAAGCCTCTCCAGGCATCTAGTTACTACTCCCTGCCTCTGAACCTGCTCTATTTCTGACATATCTTTTTTAAGATGGGCTGATCAGAACTGGACATGCTATTCCAGCCAGGGGAAGGTGTACCCTGGATTTATCCAATAGCATTAGAATATCTCTAGCAGTATTTCCTGTCCCCTTCCTTATGCACCCTGACACTTTTTTTTTTTTTTACTGCCATTTCACATTGGCAGAGGCTTTCATTGAGCTGTTCACAATGATACCCAGACCTTTTTCCTGGTTAATTAGGGTCTGATTCTTCCACCTTTACTCATGCCGAGTAGCTCCTCACACCATGAATAGGACCACTGGAAACCACCATCACAGTGGCACCAGTTGACACCATTGCTGACAGTCTCAGCAGAGAGCCCAGTGACTGAATGGGCCACAGGTACTGAACTCCCCTTACTTTAGCAGGGATCTGTTGTATTAATCTCAGGGTTGAGGCACATGGACCAGAAGCAGAATTTGGCCAATTGAATGTAACAGCCATTGTATGGGGGCAATTGCTGAACTCTACATCCTGTCAATAACTTCAGCAGCCCAATATTCTGGGTGTCTGAGTCCTGCTAGTGGCTCTCAGAGGAATAATGCTACCTCTGGTTATGTCCCAGTGCCTTGCCCTTGGCTGATGTGTGTCTGATTTGGCCCCTAGCAGCGCAAGATTCTTGTCTACAGCAGCAGCCCAAAAAGCTGTGAGCAGCTCTAAAAATAGATCAGTAAACAGCCTACTCTCTGCTGTAAAAAGCCCCCCGCTGAAGGTCATAGAAAAGCTACAGACCTGGCCACCCTGTTCAGAAGGAAAGCCACAAGGAAGCTGTGCCCTTGTCTCAAGGACATGCTCCTGACATAACAGCATGGGCAGTCGGGAAAGCACTGAGATACTGAGGCAGAATGGGTGTCTTGAAATGAATATCCCAGTGAGTCTGCAAAACCATTCATCCAGATCTAATCTGATGCATAAATATTGTAGCAGTGCCAATAACACAGGAGCTGGCCCGTCTCTAATGCAGAAGCACGGGAGATGTTAGCCATGTTACTGCTCTTGTATTAACAACCTTTCCTAACTGCATCAAACAGGTTGTACTGCCCATGACTGGGTATATGATATTTCATAGGTCTCTGCAATCCGATATTTAACCCACCAGTCAGATGGAGAGGCAGTGTTGTTTAATAACTAGACCAAAGTACTTGAAGTCAGGTGATCTGAGATTCTTTGCCAATGACTTCCTGTGTGACTTTGTGCAAATCACTTAAGGCTTAGGCTCCCTTTGTGCCTTTGAAAATCTTTCCCCTCAAATGCAGGGGCCCTCAGTTTCTGTGAAATGAGGTGTTGCTACTTGTGTACTTCACTGGGTTGTTGTGGAATTAAATTGATGAAAAGTTATAATGTGACTGGAGATCCTCAAATGGCAGGAGCAATACAAGGACAAACAGGCAGATCCTGATCTCATTTACATCAGTGTAAACTTTGAGTAATTCACTGGACTTGCGTAAGGTTAACGCTGACATACCTGAGATCAGATTCTGTCCCAAAGTCTTTGTGTTATGCTATTTGTGACGTGCTCCACCCTAGCTCTGATGTTAAAACAGTAGTCTAGCAAAATTGAATCTAGGCTCTCCTCTCTGACACTGGGTCCCAGCCCCCTATTGTCAACAGAGCAAGCAGAGTGAATCCCGGCAGGGGGCTCAGAAATAATTATTTTAATTAAACACCCAATTATCAGCACTCACAGGCCACCCATGAGGAGACCCGCTTGACACTCTCTGACCTTTCAGATCACTGCATGGTGTAGCTTGTCATTGAAAGGCTTCCCTCCAATGCTGCTTGGCAAGAGCAGGGGATATCCCTGCTGCTCAGAAGGACGATCTGGTCCCCCTCTCTCTCTGATTTCATAGTGACAGATTCACTGGCACTATTGCAAGTATGCTGCTGGATCTGTACTGTATAGAACAGCTGTTTCATTATGGTGTGCACAGCCCCCCCCCCCCCTACCCTGGGATCAAATTAAAAGCTTTGGGGACATTCAGTTGCATAGAAAGAACGACTGAAGTGTGAGCAGTGCTGGGATCAAAGTGGTATTGAGCTAATTGTATGAGAAAGGTTCTCAAAGCAGGAAGTTCAGTGTACTTAATGGAGAGAGAAGAAAGGGGATTTATTCCTTTTGCTTTATCTGGTGATACAGATATAAACATCTCTTCCTTGGTTCATTGCCCCCTGCAAAACAATGAAATACATGAGATTCATAGAGCATTTCAGAGCCTTTAGACAGAGAACATGTTAAAGGGCTGAGGCTAAAAAGTGTGGTGTATTGAAAGTGTGTTAAAATTATAGTCTATATCATTTTAAATTCTCAGTGTTTTACCTTACCGGTGCTGCTTGCTGGCGAGGGTATTCTGTCGGGAAGCATGCAGTAGTAGTCAGTCTGCAAAGATCCAGCCTACAGCAAGGTGAGATGACTTGCAGAAGGTGAGGTCACTGCTTAAATTGCAGAAAGGGAGGTTTAGGTTGGACATTAGGAAAAACTTCCTGTCAGGGTGTTTAAGCACTGGAATAAATTGCCTAGGGAGGTTGCAGAATCTCCATCATTGGAGATTTTTAAGAGCATGTTAGATAAACACCTGTCAGGGATGGTCTAGATAATACTTAGTCCTGCCTTGAGTGCAGGTGACTGGACTAGAAGACTTCTCAAGGTCCTTTCCAGTCCTAAATTTCTATGATTCCATCAGATTGATTTGTCTCAGGCAATTTTTTTATTGTATTTTGTAGATGGTGGTGTGTAGGCTGATAGTTCCCAATTTTAAGTTTGAATTAAGCAATTACTTTTTTTCTCTCAGTTGTTTGCAAAACCATCTTTGAAGCTGGGAACGCACGCTTTTTTGCTGATCGGATTTGTCCATCTTCCTCTGACACACACTACAAATCCCCTTGCAACCCACATTTACAATGCCACTAATGCTCCGTGTGGTTTACATCTTTTAAAAAAGAAACCCAAAGTCAGAAGTTTTCATCAGTTCATTTTGTTTCTGATACTGGCAGGCTGTGCATATGTTGTTAACATCTGTGTAACTTGTGTTTTTTCTCAAAGTCTCAGAGTGAGAACATGGACGTAGAGGCTGTGGCTGCATTTCTGAAAGTCCTGGATGGCTTTTGGACTGTCAATATCATTCACAGCTCTATAAACTAAAGACCAAACTCCACAGTGTAGCCATGCTTATCCATGGGAAAGCTGGAAAGTTATTTCTCCTATAGGGCATGACAGCTGGAAAGGTGCATTATGAAGAGTGTTCATCTTCCTCTGAGGTATCAGGTATTGGTCACTACTTGAGGCAGGATTCCAGAGTAGATGGATCTATATGTCTAATCCAGTATGGCAGACGGTAGGGTACCATACTAGACGTACCTGTGGACCTGATCTTATATAGCAAGGGGCAGAATACCAGCTTAGGCCTTTGAGTCTGATACTTTGTGCCAGAGCTGGATACAGGACTGGATGGACCTATGGATCTGATCTGATATGGGTAAGGCATGGGATACCTGAATGGATAGCTCTATGATGTTCATTCAGATCCTATGTCCTTACTAATGCCATTCACTTAATGTGTTGAACTCCTGCCCATCCAGAAATTAATTTCTCTTTCTTGTACTTGAGAAAAATATTACCTTCTTGCTATTGTAGAAAGATACATACACAAGTACATCTCATAAATTGCCAAGACCCAAATCTTAAAACTGGCATTTATAATGTGGACAGAACAATAGTAGAAACAGGAAATGAGCCGAGGTCATTTCAGTATCATACATCTAGAATTGGAAGAATTAGATTTTTTTTTATAATTTTGATGGATAATATTGATTTTTAAGTATTTTTTTCAATTTGTATCAATTTAAATCTTCAGTTGTGCAAAATTGTGGGATTTAAGCTTTTTTTTATTGTTATCGATTTATATTTTCACAGTTGTAGGAAAGTTGGGGGAATCAGAAATGATTTAATGACAGTAGATATTGAGATTTAAAAGGTTAAAGCTTTATAACTGTTAAAAATTGTCAGCATCATGTGTCAAAATACACAATGTAAATATCATTAAATTGAATTCTAATAAGTTCTCAGGCAGCATTTTTCTTACTTTGCCTATTTGTAAATTTCAGTTATTATCTATGGAAATATTTTTGCAGCGGTTTGTGTGTGTGTGTGTGCAGTGAAATTGACATTCACTGATAAAAGTTGAATTCTTCCAAGCCTACATACATTCTATGATGTTCCTTGAGCCTCATGCAGATGAATGGCATGGTGGAATTGTCCCTGTGATCTTGAGTGCACGCATGCATGGAAAGTGTATGTGTGTGCATGTATATGTTTAAAAAGTGGGCAATGCATGTGTTTGTGTGTGTGTGCATGCACATGAACACATGTGTGTGCTTAGGCGTTGGAATCAAAGGGTTACCTGGGGAGATGATTGTATTCATGCTGATGCCTTTGCTAACTAGAAGCATAGATAGATAGATAGATAGATCTCTTTTATTTCTGTCCAGACAGCCAAAACTCCCATCAAGCTTTCATCATCTCCCATCTTCCCTACTGTGGCCTCCCTAACACCCATATCACCATACAAAATGCAGCTGTTAAGATCATCTTCTGGGTTTTGACCAAGTCCCTTTGAATCTCCTCACTGGCTCCCTCGGTTTCATGGCATCAAGTTTAACCTTCTTGTCCTCACCTTCAAGGCCTTTCAGAACTCTACTCTCTAAGGCCTGGTCCACACTAACCCCCCACTTCGAACTAAGATACGCAACTTCAGCTACGTTAATAACGTAGCTGAAGTCGAAGTACCATAGTTCGAACTTACCGCGGGTCCAGACGCGGCAGGCAGGCTCCCCCGTCGACTCCGCGTACTCCTCTCGCGGAGCAGGAGTACCGGCGTCGACGGCGAGCACTTCCGGGATCGATCCGGGATCGATTTATCGCGTCTAGACAAGATGCGATAAATCGAGCCCAGAAGATCGATTGCTTACCGCCGGACCCGGAGGTAAGTATAGACGTACCCTAAATGTATCAGCTCTTGTCTCTTCTTGTATTACTCTTCCTCCATTCCAGCATGTTCATCAGCTTCTCACACACATCTCTGTGCCTTCTTCCTGGCTGCCCTCTATGCCCAGAACATCCTTCCTGAACTGATCCTCTTTCAAATCTTTCAAAACCCATCTCTGCTGTGATGCCTGTAAGAAGTTAGCTAATTAGTAATGGCTTGAGGGACTAGGGTGACCAGACAGCAAGTGTGAAAAATCAGGATAGAGGGTGGGGGGTAATAGGAGCCTATATAAGAAAAAGACCCAAAAATCGGGACTATCCCTATACAATCGGGGCATCTGGTCACCCTATGAGGGACAGATGGGGATAACTGGCATTTACCTTATATATTTAAAATTATCAAGAGAAAAAATAACAAATGTCTATATGTATATTACAAATTGTGTATATTTGATCATATCTCCCTTCGTATGATACTTGTCTTCTTAGATTGTAAGTTCTTCAGGGCAGACACACTGTCTTCATGGGATTCCAATCCTGATTGGAGTCTCTGGGTGCCATTGTAATATAAATATTCAGCAGTGTTGGAACAATTTTTATAGTGAGGGTGCTGAGAGCCATTGAACCAAACTGTAAACTGTATATAATGGAAACCACTTTGAGCCAGGGGCTGCGGCAGCACCCCTCAGCACTCCTAGTTCCAGCACCTATGTAAGTATTAGTTTTAAGCAGTAATAATAGCAGTAACTTTTCAGCCATCAGATGGCAGCATTGCACAATTTTGCAAATCTAGAGCAGAGAGGTCAATAGCACTCAGATACACCCATATATGGTCTATTTATCGGACAACCTGTTTTTCCAGCTCTTTCAAATAAATGTGACTCAAGCCAAACAGCTTCCCAACTGCTCAAATCCCTTCAAGAGCAGCTATTAAAAATTCTGTAGAGCTTTAAGTGTTTCTCAGTCCTCCTGAGCTGTTTGCATATCATGATCAACAGTAACAGCACGGGTAATTGGGGACACAAAGCTCCTTATTTAGAAATGAGTTGAGGGAGTTGTTCTGAGACATCTCAAGTACCCTTGAAAGTCCAGTTCCCCTTCTCCTGTGATATGTATCCATACT
Organism: Emys orbicularis; assembly: GCF_028017835.1. Taxonomy (NCBI): domain Eukaryota; kingdom Metazoa; phylum Chordata; order Testudines; family Emydidae; genus Emys; species Emys orbicularis. The sequence goes on from NC_088690.1 coordinate 91,773,184, forward strand.
CCTTGGTACAAGATCAACATTCACTTTCAGTGAGAGACCAGTGCAGATATTCTTACTTATGCAAAGAATCAATTACAGAATTTACATGGGAATGAGTTTGGGGCTGACTCTAACTTTGGGCATCCTTATTGATTCTCAAGTATGTGGATTAGTCCAGAATGTGATCAGTGTTGATTGTTGGTTTTATTTTCATTGCAGGGAGAGATGGGACTAAAGCAAAACTCAGATCCAAATATCCTGAAGCACAAGGAAGTTTGGATTTGAACTTTGCAGTTCAGAATCATTGCTAACTGCAAGCTTTATCCCTTACTTGGACTTCTTCATCCCTTTTGGTTTCCTGCTTTGCAGCCACCTTATAAGTAACAAGTGGAGACCAAATGAAATTAGGCAAGTCTCAGAGTTATCACATAGTCACAGCCAAGACTTAGGGCTTGTTGACAGAGAGTTCTTCTACCACTATACCTAAAGCCATTTAGAAACCAATATAGTTAAAACAGTACAACCCCTAGTGTGGTTGCAGATATATAAGGGGAATAGGCTGTACTGGTATAAGCAGCTTTATACTGGTATAATTGCATTCACACTAGGGGTTGTACCGCTTTAACCATATCAGTATAAAGTCACAGTCCTAATCAAAGTAGTTAAATCGGTACATAAACTGTGTGTAGACCAGGCCTTAAATTAGGCTCCTCATCATTCATAAGCATGTGGTTAGCAACCCCACCAGCTGAGCTGAAAGGGAGCTTCTGTGGCTGATCCAGTTAGCAAGAGACATGCCAAGTTGGCATCTAATGGATGCTGCTTTTATAATTTGGCTGCATTTCTTTAGGTACTTTCTGAACAGGGCTGGAGGCCTAAATCTTCTCCCAAATTTAGTCTTGCACGGTGGAGCCCATCCTGACAGTGAGTAATAATGAGTCACAAGGAATTCTCAGTTTCATGCTCTTGCAAAAGAACAATGCAGAAAATGGATCGAGAGGACACAGAAGGAAAGAACATTTAAAAAGGCAGAAAGAAACAGCAGACCCAGAATATATCTGGCTGACACAAAGCAGCTGCTTAAAGAATTCCCAGCAGAAATTTGCAAGGCTTCTCCAAGACTTAGTGCTACACAATTTACAATCCAAAAAGACTCGTAGCTGAACCAAGGTTAGGAGGTAAATCAGATCATGTCAGACCTACTAAAGAAGGATGATAAAACAGAGCTTGTTTATGCACAAAAGCAGAGGAGAGCTCCACTCCATTCTTAATTCACCCCTATTGTGCTTCTGGGCCTGAGATACTGCAGCAGGCATCTAAGAATAGCAGGAAGACCTTAGGTGCCACATGTTACTCTGAATTTATTTTTTTATACAATGAAGTCAAGCACTTAACATTAATGTTTCAAAGGTTTTCGGATTTGATTTGGGATCTGATAAGTTGTCAGCAGAGCTTGGATACCATCCACTTTGGGCCATACTCAGAGCTGATGTAAAAGGTGATGTGAATTACAGGTCATGTGGGTACAGGTCAGAAAGATGGTGTACATGGGTGTAACTGACACACTGAAGATCAAGAAGGGGGTATGGAGCAGGAAAAGTGACTAAGAGGATGGGTACAAGAATCAGATCTATGAATACTGCATTTAAGCACAATGTAACATTACTGCTATTTTCCTCAATGTGACCCCAAAGCATTAATTTATTATTATTTACAAAGCACCTAAGTCAGGTACCTGCTCCAAAAAGGTTCTAGAGGAGATCCACCCACTTATAAAAAGGTAAGCTGTTGCAACTCCTTTGACTTCAGTGGGAGTGGTCCCATTTACACCTGGTCTGACTTTTAGGCCCTTTATATCTTCAAAGTATTCTTCACCTAGGGTCCCCTCAGCCACTTTACAAAGAGCCAACCAACCAGCAATATTTAGCAGATTGGTTTGTGGGATGGACAAAAGGTAGCTGTGCATGTGCAGCCAAATTTTCAGAAGTGGCCACTGATTTTGGATACCTCTGGTTTTGGGTGCCCAAGTGTTGCCAGCTTTCATGACATTTGGTGTTTTTCTAAAGCCCCAGCACCCAGAGTCACGTGATTAATTGAGGATCTCAGCTTTGTTAAAAAATTGTCTCTATCCTTCATGTCTGTAAAGAAAACTTGAAAATATTAACCTTAGAGGCTCAAAAATCAGATGCCAAACAAAAAATAACTCAAAATTTAGACTTCTAAAAATCTCATAATTTTTAAGCCAAGCTCATGATTTTTCTGTGGTTTGACTCATGATTTTTTAATACTCAGCATGAGCAATACTGCCAGCTAGAGACATTGTGGGCTCGATTTTCCAGTGCTGAGTGTTGAGCACCAATTGAGCAACTCCCACTAACTGCATTGAATGCTGCAATAGATGCTGAAGATCTCTGAAAATCAGGCCCCTGCTGTCACAAGCTGGGCACCAAAAATGGAAGCACCCACAATCAGATGGCCCCCATCTGAAGGTGACTGTGATTGCTAGCCCAGGGCCCTGGCTCTGCTTTCCCCAAAGCAAGGCTGGCTGCCAGAAACAGAGATCTGGGTCTCTGGGGTGGCTTGGGGGGCTCAGCTGCCCTGGAGCAGGGTCTAACCCGCTGCGTGTGCTTTTGCTGCAAAGCCCACGTGCCCCTCCCTGGCCCCATTCCCACCAAGTTGGCTATGTCAAGTGACAGAGGCCCCTAGTGATTTTGAAAGGCCACTGGCCCTTTAAGGATGCGGGGGGAGGACAGGTGAGGAGGACGGGCGGACATGCGCCCTTTCCTTTTCACCCTTCCGCCTGGATTCCGAATAGGGTTGTGCGCATGTGCACTTGCGGAAGCGGACGCTGCGTGAAGAGCCAAGCTAGTCATTGACTTTGATTTAACTCCTTCTACGCATGTGCGCTGGCTCAACGTCCTCGACTGCCCTCTTAGCTTGCACATGCGCGTTTTGTGTCCTGTCGAACATGCACAGTAGCTGCCCCGCCCCGTTCCCAGAGTGCCCTGCGCGGTGAAGAAGCGGCGGCCGCAGAGTGGAGGCATTTTGTGTCCGTGATAGCAGCCGCGCGATATACAAGATGGCGGCGGCTGCTGAGTGAAGTACCAGCGGCGGCGGCCGGGATCCGGCGGTGCCAGCTGCGCTCGGATCCCCAGAGCCTCCCGGTGCCACTCCCGTATCTCTGGAGCGGGCAGAGAGTGTAGTGGCGCCCGGCCGGGGAGTAGGGCAGAGCCGCGGAGGAGGACGCCCGCCGCAGGGGCCCGGCCTAAGCTGAGCGGCGGGGACCAGATTCCTCCTCCGCTGCCGCATCCCACTCCTCCTCCCGGGCGGCGCAGAGGCCCCCCAGGCTCCTTGCTCCAGCGTAGGACCCCCGCCTCATTTTCCCTCAGCGCCGGGAGGGCCGCGAGCCGCCCCTCACCATGGCGAGCAGCAGCGGCTCCAAGGCCGAGTTCATCGTCGGGGGTAAATACAAGCTGGTGCGGAAGATCGGGTCGGGCTCGTTCGGGGACATCTATCTGGCCATCAACATCACCAACGGGGAGGTAAGGGCGCCACGTAGTCCCGCAGGGAGCCCCGGGACTCATCCCTTCAGGGAGTCCCCGCCCCGGGGCACGTACCCAGCGACCCTCATCGAGCCGGGGTCCTGTCAGCACAGGGAGCCCAGGCCCCTGCGGTTGGTTTCACCAAGAGATTGGGCGATCAGCGTACCCGCCGGGGTGGTTAGTCCGCTACCAGAGGGAGGCTGGCCCTTCGCAGGAGAAACTTACCTGGTGATAGCACATCGATTCGGGGGATCTCCACTTACCCTGGGGATGGGTGGTAGAGTTAGGAACATCCCCTCTTCTCCCCCCCCACCCCCAAAGGGATATGTCCCTTGCCATCAGCAGCGCAGGGGACCGTCTTCCCCTCCCGCAGTCATCCATCCCTTTCCACTTTGAGGGGGCACACACTTCCCTGGCACTCAACATATGGGGAGAAACACAGAAGACCCCCTACTCTTCGGTTTTCTTCTTTTTCCTCTCTCCATCCCACGTTTTTCCGAGCCACGAAGAAACAACTCCTATCTCGATTAGTCGTATGGATCTGAAGACTAAACATCTCTAGTCGTATTTCCCTCCCAGGATGGATATTTATGCACAAATCAGCACCGTGTGGATTTTATTTGCAGAGCCTGCTGCTCCTCCATATTATGGATACTGAGCTAGTGTTGTGAGCTCTAGAAAATTTCCCCATATTCCCAAAATCTACTGCAGCAGAGCTCTGAGTGGGAGTGGAGTGCTGTGGTCCTCCTAAACCCCTGTGCTTGGTGGATGCTCTGATCCCTGTTCCCTCTCACTGCAGGAAGTGGCCGTGAAGTTGGAGTCTCAGAAGGCCAGGCATCCCCAGCTGCTGTACGAGAGCAAACTGTACAAGATTCTGCAAGGCGGAGTTGGCATCCCACACATAAGGTAAGAGTCAAATAGGCTGTGGGACATCAGTATGGACTCCTGTCCAGTGCATCGTGTGATGGGGCTCCGTGGTTAGAGAAGGGTTGAGTGTTTTTACTCAGGATTGATTTAGGAGGTGGAATAGTGTGTATACGGTAGAATTAGCAGGATCTTTCCAACCCAGCCTTCCCCATTCCCCCTTACTGCCCTGTAGATTTCAGCCTTTTATGCAGCAATCCCTGAGGAGGGGGAATTCCTGCAGGATTTGTGTTTGGGAGTGTAGGCTGGCTTCCGGGGAGGCAGCATTGGAAATGGCTGCTCTCTTTTGTTGTGTTTTTGTTCCAACATGTCTTCCTTCTCTGCTCAGAAAATGGCGGATGGACGTGACTAGCCCTTCCCCCATCTTCTGTTGGGACATGGACATGCTCTGGCATGTACCTCTCTTCCTTCCAGCACATTTGTGTGTCCGGAAGGCTCAGGTCTGCAGAGAACCTCCAGGGGGAATGAAATGGCAGCCCCCTTCTGTTGCCCACAACAGATGCGTCACTGAGCCCTCTAGAGATACAGTGCCAAGATTATTCCCCCCCCCTTCCCTTGTTATGCAGCTTCCTTGTTTCATGCTAATTATGAAAACTTGTTTTAATACATCGGGGAGGCTTAGTCAGAACTATTTTTAAATTTTCTTAGTAGTGAAGCAGACTTGAGAATTGGATTATTGTACTAATACTGGTAGGTCAGCAAGAATAAATCAAAAACTGGTGGGTTCCCCTTACTTCAGTATAGAGATGAACTGAAATTTAACTATCTTTATACAAAAACTTTTTATAAGAGTTGTCAGTTTTCAAGAGCCTTCATTAGAAGCTTATCGTATTTAAAATTCTGTGAATTGTGTTTAACATCTGTTTTGTGGTGGGTGTGAAGAAAATCAAAGCTATGTTATTGGAGTCAATGGCTACATAAACATAACTTAGTGGTTTGCAAAGGATAGGGTACTAGCAATAGTTAGGATTGGAAGAATTAGTTTTTTATCGGTAAATCTTGATTAAACATCAGTTTCACCATGTACACACAAACCAATGAAAAAATATTTCTATCAATAATAGAAATTTACAAATAGGCAAAGTGAGAAAAATGCTGCTTGAGAGCATAGTTTGATTTAAGGATATTTACCTTGTATATTTTGAGGTGATGTTGACAGTTTGTGCTTTAATGATTTGAAGTTTTAACTTTTTGAATCTCAACATCTGCTGTCCTCAAATTACTGTTGTTTGATCCCCCAAAATTCCCCGCAACTGTCAAATTTTAAATTGATAAATATAGAAAATGTTTAAAAATCAATTTTAGCCATCAGTTGTTTTAAAAAAAAAAAATTCAAATTGGACTGACAAGCCTAGCTATAGTGCATGCTTTGTACCCCTTCTTTTTCTTGTTTAATGTACATAAAGGGTATAACCCCACAGATTTTGTAGGACATTTTGACTGGCCTCTGTTATTGTAGGACACGTTATTTTGTAAATCTTATTGAATACTAATTAGTTTAATGCTTTCCTTCATTTAAAATGAGGACATTTGTGTGTGCCCCCAGTTATGGCATATGTGCAGTAGATATTACTGCTCATAACTATGTTGCCATAGGCTGTGTTGTCCTATATATTTAAACCCTTTTCAAAATCAGTATAGCCTTATGTAAGGGTAGAACACAAATAACTGTATGAAGCAAAAAACCTGTAGCTTTAAGTGTGAAACCAGAGCTGCATAGACTATGCAACTTCAGCATCCTTTTCACAGTTTTAAAAATGAAAGTCTTCCATCGAAGAAATAATTGAAATTGTCTATTGAAATGCCACTACTGAAATATTTCAGAGTAGCAGCCGTGTTAGTCTGTATCTGCAAAAAGAACAGGAGTCCTTGTGGCACCTTAGAGACTAACAAATGTATTTGAGCATAAGCTTTCGTGGGCTAAAACCCACTTCATCGGCAACCGATGAAGTGGGTTTTAGCCCACGAAAGCTTATGCTCAAATACATTTGTTAGTCTCTAAGGTGCCACAAGTACTCCTGTTCTTACTACTGAAATAGTTGCACATTAAAACGATGCTAACTTGGAAAAATTGCCAAAGCGAACAGGTATTTAATATTTCACGACCAATCTGAAAAAGCAGGTATTTTTAGGTAAATGTAAATTGTTTTTCACTTAAATAATAACATACCTGTTATGCTACCAACAAGTCCTTAACGTAGTATCGTTTCCATGTAGCAAAAGTGAATTACAGTTCAAAGAGAGGTCCTCAGGCTTAATCAGTAATAAACTTACTTATTACTGTTTTTTCCAAGCTGAGATGCTAAGTCAACTTAAATAATATTCTTGTATAAAACTTACCTACTGTTTGAAAATAACTAGATTGATATCACTGAAAGAAAAAACTTATTTTTAGTATCTTTTTAGTTTTTTCTTTGTGCATTTGACAGTATTTTATATATCCCATTTCACTTTGTGTATTGTCAGCAATTTCCCCTTTATTTTGGATGTTTTTTTCCACACAACATAGGGGAATGAACAACTGTTTTAAAGAATAGGAAATGATGGGTAATGCTACAAAAAATTGGTCGGGAGATTTGGCAACTGATATGGTATCTGAAACTACTCGACTCACTCTTTTTTTAAAACTGAGGAGTTCAGGTTAAGCAATCCCTTAGATAATCCTGACTGACACAGTCTCTGGTCAATTTCACTTTCAGATTCTCACAGTGCTAGTGCTAACCAGCTGTGTTCTGCAAAATGTTGCCTTTCAGAACATCTACCCTAATTTGAAATCCTTCCACAGCACTTCTTGCTGGGTTTAAATCTTGGGTGGGGAGGTGGGGGGTATACTCTACCAAAATTTGAATTGACAGTCTCTAACCACACATTTCTACTTTTGGCTGGCATCTTGCTCGATGATATCTGGTGACAGTTGCAGTGAGAAAACCTAAAATAAAGGCTTCTTATTTTGTGTTTTCTACTTTAACATCAGAGAAGGGCAATAACAATTTGTACAATAAAGTTCTTGTCCACAAACCTTAAGCATGATGGAATTTGATTCAGGCCAGATACTTGTGTTGCTGTGAATGAAGATGAATAACCTGACTTACGACATGGAGTGTCACTAAAACACCCATCAAGGATACGTACATTGTACAAAGAATTAATTTACCTTGATCCTGGTGATGTCCATACATTGTGCATATTGTGCTTGATTTTTCCAGTATGTCTCTTTAGACACATGTGATCTGGTACTCTTTAACTGCACTCTTTTCGGGAAAATGTTTGACTTTTATATTTAGTTTAGTTTTCAGTTAAATATTCTGACAGTATACCATGTCAGTACTACAACAGAATGTGTGTAATTGGAACAGTTCGAATAGAATTGAGTTGTGCTCTGCTGGAGGAGAATATTAAGGCAAATTTAATCCTTTTTTCTTCATAAGTCAGGCAAGCTTTAAAACTGTTATAAAACCTTACAGCTGCACTCTATTAAAGTAGTCATAGCAGGAGGCATTGTGATCCAGTGGGTAGGACACTTGACAGGGAATTGAGAGCTCATTCTTGGCTTTGCCACTGGCTTGTATAACCTTGAAAAAGTCACTCTTTCTGTACTTCAGTTTCCCCATCTGTAAAACCGAGGTAATGCTTTACAAAAGAATTCAAGCTCACGTTCAACAAACTGGGGAAAGTTGAGAGGAGTGCCACAGAACCGATTAAAGTTTCAGAAAACATAACTTATGAGAAAACATTGAAAAAAATGGGGGGTGGTACATCTGGAGAAGAGAAGATTGAGGGGGGGGGGACATAAGTCTTCAAATATGTAGAAGGTTGTTACAAAGAGGAGGGAGATAAATTGTTCTCCTTACCCACTGAGGACAGGGCAAGAAAAGATGAGCTTAAATTGCAGCAAGGGAGATTTAGGTTAGACATTAGGAAAAACTTTCTAACTGTAAGGGTAGTCAAGCACTAGAACAAATTATGTAGGGAGGTTGTGGTATCTCCGGTAGTTGGAGGCTTTTAAGAACAGGTTAGTCAAACGTATCGGGTGGGCAAACTACAGCCTGGGGGCCACATCTGGGCCTTCAGACGTTTTAATCCGGCCCTTGAGCTCCTGCTGGGGAGCGGGATCCGGGGCTTGCCCCACTCTACGCGTGCTGTGGCTCCGCGCGGCTCCCAGAAATAGCAGCATGTCCCCCCTCTGCCCCTTACTCATAGGGGCAGGCAGGGGGCTCTGCATGCTGCCTCTGCCCCAAGTGCCGCCCCCACAGTTCCCATTGGCCGGCAACCGCTGCCTGTCCGTGCCTCTGAGTAGGAACCAGAGGTGGGATGTGCTGCTGCTTCCGGGAGCTGCTTGAGGTAAGCGCCGTCTGGAGCCTGCACCCCGACCCCCTCCAGCACCCCAACCCCCTACCCCAGTGCTGATCCCTCTCCCATCTTCCGAACCCCTTGGTCCTACTGTCCTGCACCCCAGAGCCCACACCGCCAGCCTGAGCCCTCACCCCCCCCCCACCTGCACCCCAACCCCCTGCTCCAGCCTGGAGCCCCCTCCCACATCCTGAACTCATTTTTGGCCCCACCCCAGGGCCCACACCCCAACCCCCAACTTCGTGAGCATTCGTGGCCCGCCATACAATTTCCATGCCCAGATGTGGCCCTTGGGCCAAAAAGTTTGCCCACCCCAGTCTAGATAATACTTGGTCCTGCCTCAGTGCAAGGGACTGGATTCGATAACCTATCGAGGTCCTTTCCAGTCCTACATTTCTATGATTCACTGTTGAGACCTGTGTATAAAAACCACTAGATAACACCTTTGTTATGCTGTATCTATACAAGAAATAAAACGGTAAGCCTGAGTTACTAATGTAAAGATTATGTAGGCTAGCTTTTGAAAAACATGTTGGGCCTTCTTAGGCCTGGTCTGCACTAGAAAATTTGGTTGATTTAAGTGTGTCCATTTGGATGAAAAATCCACACCCCGGAGCGGCATTGTTAAGCCAACCTATGTGCCTGTGTAGACAGTGCTAGGTTGATGGAAAAATTCTTCTGTTCACCTAGCTACCACCTGGGGAGGTGGACTACCTGTGTTGACAGGAGAACCCTTCCTATTGCCATAGGTAATGTTACACTGAAGTGCTACACTTAAGTGTAGACATACCCTACACATATCAAAGCAGTAAACACGGAAGTGCAGTTACTAATACTTTTGCAATAAGAGGCAGTCTCTGTTGAATACTCAACTCTCTTGCCCCTTAGATGCAAGCGCAGAAACATGCTTAGATACATCTAGTCATCTTGGTTTTACTGGATCTTCCAGATATGTTGAGATAAATTAGCTAAAAAAACCCTTACATGTGTTCATAATGTATAAAGAAGCAAAAGGGCAAAATCCAATTTTAAAATACATTTTTTGAATGTCACCTCAAAGAGCTGAGAAAGCGGACAGTACATGAATCCTCAGCCTTCACTGTAAACAGGACAGGTTGGAGACTTTGCAATCCTTATGTTTAAGATAAAAAACACAAACAGTCAGATTTGGGCAAGAAAGGTTTTGCTTTATGGTGTAAAAGAAATCTTGAAAAAAGGGCACAGCTATTATTCCATACCCCTACCATGCAGACCCCTTCAAATTATTAAGAATTTGAAAATAGTTCTGAGTACAAGGAACTATATAAATGCACTAGTAGTTAAACAATCTAATGTGTGTTCTTGACATGTACATTTATTGTGCAACATGAATTTCATTTTTGGTTTGACAGAAAGAACTTGAATCAAGGTTACACTTCTTTAACTGATTTTGTGCCCTAAGGCAGCTCTGATGGACTGAATGAAAAGTCCACATTCTTCTGGCAGGTTTATTCTGATGGTTCTAGGGCATTATGTCAGTCCCCTTCTTGTACTGTAATGTATTTTCATCTGTTACTTTCTTGTTTAATTGATCACATTAATTTGGGGTATTTGAGTTTGTACCAGATTCCTTGGTTCTGGCTGGCTGTATATTTGGCTGGTGGCTTGTTCTGAACTTTATTTCTTGTATTAATTTATTGTAACTTAAATGTCTTTCAAGATGCACCCTCTACATATTTTTAAGTAGGTTTTCTTTGGGTAGAGATTTTTCTTGAGGATTAGTTGTTCAGATGAATTGCCAGGACCTGGCTGTATTTGGAATGGGTGATGTATCTGCTCCTTGGTTACAGCTAATCATGTGTAACATATTAAATGTTGCATTTATTTGAGGGCAGAACTAAGGCTGTGGCTACATAAGGCTAATGTAGACAAGGTATAATAACACATACACTGATAGGTGATAATTAACAGCACTAAAAATATACCATTGGTTCTTTGATGAATTCCAACGCTACTGAAAACGTATGTATTGTGTATATCGTAACTTTCCTTCCACCAGGCTTAATGTTCAAATCTGTTGTATATTGTACAGGTGTTGAGGCATGTTTATGCCAATTTTCATATTCCTTATTGCAGGGGGAGTGGAGAGAGAAGGTTGAAGCTTCTTACAGCTTCCCACCATCTTCTTGGGAAGCAAATTCTAGAAGACTGTTATGATTAACCTTATTCTCCTGATATGACCTGAAACAGTGTCCTGAAACATCTTAAAAATGTTCAAGGGTCTTTTGGCTTTACTGTTCACTAGTATCTCCCATAATAATGGACTATTCAGGGAAACGGTGAAGCTGAGTTACACAAAGTGCTGCAGGAAGCACAAAGTAAATTGAAAAAATAGGTACTTAATAGTAATCCTAGGATTTTGTTAGTAACAATAGATAAATAATTATCAGACTTCTTTTCAAGTGAATGTCCCTTTAAGCAGTGTTTTATACAAGTTAAATACTTTAACTGGTGAGATGCATTCTCAGCTTGGAACTGCTTATTTGAGATCAAAAAACAGAGCTTGAAAAACAGACCTGCAGACATGGAGAGGGCACAACTGTAACTTCCATCAGCAGCGCTCTGGTGGGAAAAGTCCAGTTCTTGTGAGTTGCTGGAACCAGGGAAGGTCCTGTCAGTGAATTCTGTTTCATATTTGTAGGTGTGTGAGACTCCCCTGCCACTTCTTTTCTCTTCCAGCAACTGATGCTTTTCTTTTTGTGACAGAGCCTTTTGGCTGACAAGGAAGGTAATCTCTTCTATTGAATAGGGATAGCCTCAATCTTTTCCAGATCTTCTCCTATACTTGGTCTGTCTGCCTCTGCTCACAGCTTTATCTAGCGGAAGCAGATACCAGGGTAGCCACCAGTTTTGTCCGTTTCAATATGTGTGGCATCCTGTATGCAGTAATTAAACTGACCAGTTTTTTGTTGGTTTTTATCCTGCCTGGGAAAGCTGAGCGGCACTAGAGCAATCTAAAGACTTGGGATGAAAGCACTCCATGGGTTCCTCCTTATATTGGAGGATTATCTTTGCAACCAAAAAGGCAGGAAGGCTTAATTTCTATAGAAACATATGTAGAAACAATTTACCAGATGTAGATTTTCTGCCTTAAGCAATTAGTAAAATAGCAAGTCAGTCACTTTGAAGTGCATATGCAGCATAGAGAGTTCTAGTCAATTTAAATGATCAGGCTGCATGCCATTTATGGGAATGAGTAGCACTACCATACTTTATATATTCGAAATAATCTGTCTTAGTTGTACAAAACAGTCACAATATTTTATTTATAGTAACTCTAACTTTCTTATAGAAAGTGTTTAGTTGCTGCTTCTTAATTTAGTACTTGGGTGGCCTAATTTATAACTAACATTAGTTGCCACAGTGAGTTACATCTGCTAAATATTTCACTTGACTGTACCAGTTATCCCATATTATGTTAATTGCATTTGTATTCCTGACTCTTACTTGGTCAACAATTAACAATTATTTTTCCAGCTTTATGGAAAAGAACATACAAGTCAATATGGAGAAGCTAACACATATGTAAATTGTAAAATACTTAGGCAATTCAGTCTCAAATATCTCATGGTGGCAGGCTCTATTTTTCTTATATATACTCTGTGCATTACATTAGGAGGGGTTGAATTAGCAAGTGTAAAGAATCCAAACTCTTGGTGCATAGGCATACTTGTTTGCCAAGAAGTTTTCCTCCATCTTTAATAGTTGAAAGGTGACTGCCATAATGAAACTGTATATTTGAAACAGAAAGATATTAAGGAACCAGTTGATTGGTGCCAGTCAGAATAATTGTAGGCTAGAGCAGTACAGGATACTGACAAAACATAGGGAACCAAGAAAAATAAATGTGTGTAATGTCCCAGGTAGAGGTATGAAATCCATATGCGTAAGTTGTGCTGGTCTCAATAAGTTATCACTGATATTTTCAAGTAGTCCATTTCGTTCGATGTAGTCTGAGATAAAACGCATTTCTATTTGAGTAAACGAGAGCTAAAGCTGTAGTGATATGTTTGAACCAATAACCGCTTTGTCTGCATTTCCTCATAGACTCAAATGCACAGGTGTGTTTCCCATGTCTAAGATTGCTACTATGGCTACTTTCTGCTTCAGCTTTATTGTATTTAGTAACATGCTGTACTTTGTAACTGTCACTAGAGTGCCTTTTATATTGCTTTGAGATTATTCCTTTGAGTCCTTTTTGCCGGTGTTTGAGTTTTACGTTTGTGCCCCAGTTAAGGGTGGATCTGTGTGTTTGAGAACTCTTAGATGGGTATTTATCTGAAGATGTAATGGCTTTTTCTGCTCGAAGTTTTGTGACTGCTGTTTATACTTGCCTAATGATTTGGATTAAGCTCTTACCTTCTGCTTTGTGGAACAGTGAAAGTGGTACAACATGGTCTGAAATCAGGCCTAGAATCTCACTGGCTGTTGGGCTAACATAGAAACAAGTGGTTTCATCTACTTCTGCTCCTACACATGGCTTTCTTCCTTCTCCCTCTGTTAAATACTCTAGTGAGTCCTTCCTCATACAAGATTGAATGTACAGTTTACTTTAGGAAGTAATATTTGACCATAAAGTTACTGCTTTGATAATTGAACAAAATTAGTCTTTTGTTAGTAAACTTGCTATTGTTAGTCCAGTTTCTCAAGATCTTCTATATATTAATTTGTCACTGGCCATATTCTTGTAACATGTCTCACTAACATCAAGGTTTTGAAATTGAAAAGTTTCAAAATGTCCGTTATAGCTATAGCCCTACCAAATTCTCGGCCGTGAAAAACACGTCACTGACTGTGAAATTTGGTCTTTTGTGTGCTTTTACCTTATACTATACAGAATTAATAGGAGAGACCAGCGTTTCTCAAACTCAGGGTCTCGACCCAGAATGGGGTGCGGGGTGGGGGGTGGGATGAGGGGGGGTTGCAAGGTTATTGTAAGGGGGTTGTATTGCCACCCTTACTTCTGTGCTGCCTTCAGAGCTGGCTTGCCAGAGAGCGGCAGCTGCTAGCCAAGGGCCCAGCTCCTAAAGGCAGTGCAGAAGTAAGGGTGGCAGTACTGTGACCCCCCCCCCCACACCCCCATTTTGGGTCAGGACTCCTACAGTTACAACACTGTGAAGTTTTAGATTTTAAATAGCTGAAATAATGAAACTTACGATTTCTAAAATCCCATCACCGTGAAATTGGCCAAAATGGACCATGAATTTGGTAGGGCCCTAGTTATAGCCAACTTAAAAGCAGTTGCTGTTTAGAGGATGATGCCTTGGTGGAACTAAGTACAGTAATTGTGCACCTAGCACTGCGGTATCAACACTTTCATTTGCTTTCCTCAAGGTTAGTCATTTAAAGAAATAAAAACCATGGGTTTGCTGAGTAAACACTAAGGTGAATCATGTGACTTGGCAGAATGCCTGCTTGCCCATCTGGGAGCTGCAAACCAAATCCTTTCTCACACCACAGTATCACATGACTTAATTCCCCAGCATAGTGACACAGACATTGAAACACAGGACGTTACAAACAAGTTTTCCAACTCTGCCTATGTATGTTACACTGCTTTACTACAGTAAAAATGTGCTAATGCGCATATATGACTGGAAGGTTTGTATATTTTTGCAAGTCCTTGATGCCATGTAAGGTTTTTTTAATTTGAAAGTCTATATCCTTATCTTAATCAGTACCTTTTGAATAGTTCATTTTAATTAATATGAAATTTTCAGCCCATTGGAAAGCAGGGATGCATACAGTTGTAAATTTAACTGACTACTGCCCCAGCTCTGCAGGCCTAAAACTCTCAAGGCTACCTCAATTTCTGATCTCCCAGATTTCTTACACCTATAAACAAAGAGTACTTTACTAACTTGAGTGTGGCCTATATCTAGGCTTGGCAGAATTTGATTTTTCTTTTTTGATTATTTCAACTGATACTTAAAACATATATTGATATTTTAGATTTTTATCAATTTAAATTTTCAGTTGTGGGAAACTGTTTGCGGGACCAGACAATGGGGAGGTCAGACAGTAATTGTTTAATGACAGTAGATGTTGATTCAAAAAGTTAAAGCTTTATAACTGTTAAAAAAGCAAATTGTCAACATCACGTCAAAATATACAATGTAAATATCCTTAAAGCAAACTAAGTTCTCAATCATCATTTTTCTTTCTTTGCCTATCTGTAAATTTTGATTATCATTGATGAACATGTATTTTCATTAGTTTGTGTGTGTGGTGAAATCCCATTTATTGACACTTACGGATTAAAAATCGATCATTCCAAGACTACCTGTAAATCCTTAGCCATGCCCTGAAGTAACGACTGTTTAGCTCAGAATGCAAGTTATTTCACAATCAAGAAGCATCAAGTTAACTTTTTACGCAATCGTGTGTTTGCTAGTAATTTTGCAACCTCTGAGATCTGTCAAACACCATAGTATGATGAAAAAATTAACATGTTTGTGAATTAATGAGCAAGGATGGGTGAGCATCTGCTGTGCCAAAAACCAGAACATGCACACCAAATTTTTAGGCCACAGAAAAAATAAATATCTTGTGTGAGGCTGAGTAATCTCTTTGAGGACGTTATATAATATGAATTTTTACAGGCTAGGGATCTCAAAGGACTTGCGTATATTCCATCTTTCTTATTAGTGTGTCTAGTGTGAGTGGCTAATAGTGTCTTAAAACAATGTATTAACTTCTTGACTTCGTTCATCATAAACTTTTTGCCTTGCCTTACTTCCAACACATCCAAAATGTATTGATGCTTCTTGACAGTAAACCTCAATCTGAGATTTTAAAAAAAAAATGTAATTTCCTGCACTTCCAGATCCAAGGCAAGATCAGCAGTTAATCTCCAATAGATATGTGGAGAATTTGTAATCTGAGATGCTCAAATAGCATCTCATATCTGGCTAGATCTTTAAATACCCTTAATTCACCCCCAAAACATAAAATTAGGAGTGTATTGTTTAATTCTGCCAGCTGCTGTGGAGCTGGGCCTTTGAGAGAAATCATGTGTAGAGGAGGGGAGAGTTTGTGGCAGGGGTGTCCTAGGTAAGGGCCTCCCAGATTTTTACAAAAAAAATAATTTTCTCATAACACAAATGGTAATGCTGATTTTACGTCTGTGTAACATTGTCCTTCTACATGCCAGCTAACATTGATTAAATGAATATAGAACTATAAAGTAAACTAGACTACTTGCCAGATCCTTCTTCGTTGTAAGTATATTTTCCAAGGGTTTGCTTGTGAGAGCCAAGTTTCTGCATTCCTTACTATTAGTTTCCAATAGTAGCAGCTACCAAACAAACCTTGAATGGACAAGATGTAGCCTAACTTCTTAATCCAGTTTTTCCTGGAAACATTACAGGAAAATGAAGTTGCTGATTTGCAGTGTTTAGCAAAGCAAACACTGAATATTTCAGATCTCCTTTACCAAACCTTTCAAATTAACTGGTTGTGTGAATAGACCAGAATTATTTCTGACATGTAACAATTTAAGAAATTAAAGAGGTGGTGAAATACTATAGCATTTTCCAACATAAATTCCTTTTGGTAAGTTGTTGCAGAGCTAGCTTTGCTTTAGGCGATGGAGACTAAATATTACAAGCCTGTTAAGAACCCTTGATAAATACTGAAATCCTTTATTTTAGAATTGGTTATGAGGACAGGGATTTTTCTGTATTTTAAAAAATCCCCAAACAAAATCTGCCGTAACGGTCATAATCCACCCAAAACATAGTTTGTTTTGGTGGGAAGGAGAATACATTGAGATGTTAGCAAAAATCTAAAAATAGACTGATTTTAGTCTGGGTGAATGATGTTCCTAGTCCACACCTTGATAACGGTCTATTTAAAAACAAAAAACCTGTGCCTTGTTAGAAAAAATCCTACCTCTTTCAACAATTCATACACCTCGCTGAGATATACCTGCACAGTTTGGTTGGGATCAGTTACCTTTTTTTTTTTTTTTTTTTTTTTTTTTTTTTTTTTTTTGATAGCAGAAATAGAGCATATTGCTTCCTTGCTTCGTATAATCCTTAATTTAATTTAAAAAAAAATGGCTGAAATTAGCCTTCACTTTCTACATTTGAGGTAAACCTAAGCACTTAGTGAAACATGTTTGGGCAGAAGCAGGTGGAGCTATCCTCGTGAATCGTCTATTTGTTCATAGCATGCATGAGGGTTGGATGGAGGGATTGAAATGCTTTTCAAAGCAAGTAGGAAACAACTTCTATGGAAGGTCTGCCCAAACGCTTGATCCCTCTAAATATACACCTCAAAACACACTGACCTCTTATTTCTTACATTGAATTAAGCAGCTTTTTTAGTTCTAAACTAATTCATCAGCTCCATTGTTAATGTGCTCATTTCCTGTGTTAAGTTTTAAATCCTAGAAATGTAGGGTTGGAAGGGATCTCGAGAGGTCATCTAATACCGTCCTCCTGTGCTGAGTCAGGGCCAAGAACACCTATATCAGGGATTCTCAACCTTTTTAAAATCAGGTCCCACCTTAGCATTGTTTTTGCTGGACTCCTCCCACCCTACCCCCTAAAATTGTTTTTGAATGAGTGACATTGCATCCTGGTGCTTGCCCCTGTACCCCTACATTTACTATAATTACTGAACTATTAGAAGATTTGTCACGCCCCTAAAAGTTGGACACCCTCCCCAGGTTGAGATGATCTGTCCTAGACCACCCCAACTCATTTGTCCAACCCAGGGGTCCCCAATGCGGTGCCCGCAGGCGCCATGGTGTCTAAGTGCGCCCGCGTACTGGCTGGCAGACGAGCATCTGCCGAAATGCCGCCAAGAAGCAGCATCCTCTGGATGACGCTGCTTGTCGGCGGCATTTCAGCGGATGCTCGCCCGCCGCCACGGTCCTCCGTGGCTTGTCGTCTGGCGCCCACCAGATGAAAAAGGTTGGGGACCACTGGTCTAACCTATGCTTAAAAACCTACAGTCATGAGATTTGTTTAAAAACACTTGGATTGCAGGATGATGCATATGTTTTCAGTATGCTTTGCTGCTATTTGACATAAAAGGAATGTGGACTCTGAAATCCTGGGTTCTATTCCAGGTTCTGAAGGGAGTATTCTCAAGTGGCTTCAGACCCTTCTGCCCCGACCTCTCCAGCCTGTCCATGTTTAGTCTCTGCCCCCTTAGCTCCTCATCCCTCTGCATTCCAGTCAAGTTGTTCCTCCTTCTCCTTCTTCCTAGGTGCCAGCAGGGGGTGCATGGGAAACTCAGTTCCCAATGCATGTTGTGACAGTGGCTCTTGCCAGGTAGAAGGAGCAATAGCAGGAAAGTCTGCTCTACCCCTGCAGCATGCCCATTAGAGATAGAATCTTTGGAGAATGTAGCTGCCAAACTAGGTGCTGAGACTTTCAGAAACTCCTAACTTGGCCAAATTTCAGTTGCTTATAACTTTACCAAAATTGAACTGTTTGGGTTGAAAATGGTCTTACAATGGACAGTGGTGGGTAACTGTGTCTATTTTAGACTGTGCAGGTAGCAATATCTATAATGCAAACAAAATATAGTACTTTTTGAAAGGGAAACTGGAACCTAAAGCTTTCAGGGGTGCCAGGACCAAAGCCAGAGCCCTACTGCTCTTGGGGCGGGAGGTCAAAGCCTAATCGCTTCAGCCCCAGGCAGGGGGTGTAACCTGAGGCCGGCGCCACACACACACGCACCCACCCCTGGAGTCCATCCCTGGGCCCCACCAAGAGTAATGTCAGTCCTTGGCAACCCCATTAAAACAGGGTCTTGACCCACTTTGGGGTCCTGACCCACAGTTTGAGAACCGCTACCCTAGACTAAAGAGCCTCTTGCACAGGGGTCGGCAACCTTTCAGAAGTGGTGTGCCGAGTCGTCATTTATTCACTCTAATTTAAGGTTTCGCGTGTCAGTAATACATTTTAATGTTTTTAGAAGATCTCTTTCTATAAGTCTATAACATATAACTAAACTATTGTTGTTTGTAAAGTAAATAAGGTTTTTAAAATGTTTAAAAAGCTTCATTTAAAATTAAAATGCAGAGCCCCCGAACCGGTGGCCAGGACCCGGGCAGGGTGAGTGCCACTGAAAATCCGCTCGCTTGCCGCAGGTTGCCTACCCCTGCTCTTGCATCTTCTCCCTGTGTATGTACTTTATGAATGTAATCAATTTGTCTTTTAACCTTCTGTTCCATAAACTATAAATTACACTCCCAACCTCACTGTAAGACATGTTTTTCTGACATTGAACCATTCTTGTGGCTCCTATCTAAGTCCTTTCAAAGTGTTGACACCTGCCTGGTGGGGGGGTCTCGTCAATGCCACATACAGTGGGGATATTGCCTCCTTAATCCTCCTATTCATATTGGCCCTCTTTAGCTGTAGCATCACACTGGTAGCCTGTGTTCAGTTGGTTACCTACCACAACCCCTAAAGTCCTCTTCACACTCTGCTTTCCAGGATATAGCCCCCAGCCTGTCAGCGTGGCCTATACTTTGTTCCTAGATGTAGGACAATGCATTTGGCTGTACTGAAACACATGACCTGGATTGATGGAGTCAGTAGTGGTTGAGGACAGAGCAATCTGTGATACCTTACTTTTCTAGAGTCCTCTCCTTAAGTAGGTATTTGCTACAGGTGTTATACAGACATATGGTAGTTGGGGCATAAGTCGGAACTTGATATAGTCTTCCGTTCACCTACCTTTATTTTTGGGATAGTTATTACTAATGCTGTGGCAAGGGCCATATTAGTCAGATCCCAGAAAAGTTAATCTTGTTTTCTTCACTTTGTATGATCGAAGTCTCCAGTGTCTGACTCTATGTCCATTGAAAGACCTATGTACAGAGTTACAGTAGTCAACTCTGAAGGTCACAAAAGTATGTTTACTGTGGCTAGGTCCATCTTTGATAAGATGAGGTGCAGTCTCTGGCTAGTTAAATGGCAGAAGGTTTTTGTCATGACCATTTTGTCAAGCAGTAATGAGCAAGGAGGACATGTGCTGTAAACTGCTGAATCCTGAGAAGAACCTTTCAAAGCATGTCCTTTTCCTGACTTTCATCCAACCAATTATCTTGATTAGGCATTATTTGGAGAGGTGCTAGTTGAACTGGAGAGAAAGCAGTGGTGGTGGTTGTTCCTTCTTGCCTCTCTTCCCTTCCCCTCTCCCCCCAAAAAGATGTTAAACCTGATGGGAGGGAAGTATTTAAGCTTTGTGGGACTTCACAGTTGAGCACTCTCAATGTAGATGAGCCCACTGCCATACTGAGCATTCCGAAGGGAAGAATTGGAGTTATTTTGAAGTGGTCCCATCAACCCCTATTGCATCTGGTAGGATAATAGTATGCATTGGTATGAAATACCATAGACACATTAGTAGGAATACTGTGGATGGGAAGGGATCTTCCCTCATTGCTGAAAGAATAGATATGCTTTTTGTAAGTCGTAGCTGCCTCTGCTTTGCTCCGTCATTTTAATTTGGTACACTGGTATTTTTCAAATGTTCTTCTGTCAGGAAGTGGCAGACATCTAGTTGAAGACTGAGAGGGATGTGCGAGTTGCAGGTGGAAATTGACACTCCTTCTTTTGAAGTGAAAATTGAAGGCACACCTTATTAAAATACAAACAAAACCTTTGTGCTCAATGTCCTATGAAAGTTGAGTGATTTTCCGGAAAGTAGGGTGACTCAGTAAGTTGCTACAGAGCTTTTTGTTGCTGCTTGCTTTACAAAAAGGTATTCTATTTAATAATAAAAAATTAAACTGCATCCAGCTTGTAAAGGCCAGCTGCCAGTGGGTTGTTTTTAGTCAGTGCTTTTGGTGGTTAATAAGAGAATGGGAGTTAACATAGTTAAAGGCCAGCATTATGTACTGCTTTCTGGAAATCAATGGCAGGGAGAACAAAATGGAGCTGATCCAATTAAGACTTAAACAAAATGAATATTATAAAAGAAATGCATCATTGCCACTAATCTACATCAAAGTAAATTACTGTCACAAAAATACTCCATGTCTAGCAGTAGCCAGGGCTTGCTTATAAATACTGAACACTTTGTAAAACAGTCTAGTTAATTGGATTTGTGCATCAACAATCTCAATTGTTATTTTGAAGTGGGAAAATGTATTACTTGGCATCTTCTAGAAAATATTAACTGGCTACCTCATTGTTAATACTACAGATCGTTAGTTTATCTTAAACAGAATGATAACTTAGACATCTCTGCTTCATTACAGGTGGTATGGTCAAGAGAAAGATTATAATGTTCTAGTTATGGATCTTCTGGGACCCAGCCTTGAAGACCTCTTCAACTTCTGTTCCCGCAGGTTCACAATGAAAACAGTACTTATGTTAGCAGACCAGGTATGTGAAACTTAAATTCGCATTGTAAGGAAAATGAAGCAAATAGTGCTCCTTTTAAGTGTGTCAAAATGTGTGCAACTCAGTACTCCAAATACTCAAGTGACTATTTGACCCACATAGAAGCAAAAAATAGGAACAGTGATAGTGGCAGTTTCGTGGTATAGTAGAGCATAAGATTAGCATTGTAGAGAACTAAGAGTGCAACACAAATATTAGTATTCTACCCGTGCTAGTGTTAATGCTTTATAAAATCATGCTCTTAATTTTATTTTACTTACATCACAGATGTCAAGTATTGGTAAAAAGCAATCCTCAAAATTTTGGGTTAATTTGTTTAAATGAAGCACCATAATAGGCTTCAGCCAAGCATGTTGTTGGCAGGCTGTATATAGACTTTTTTGTCGAGCTCTGGCACTGCACATCAATGTGTATCTGCTACATTCTTGCTATCCTGACTTTTAGTCTTCTCAAATTGAATGGTTTTGGGATGTCTGCTTTCCTGTAGGGACAAGCATGGGGATGCCAAACACCTTCCTCTTAATTCAAATCTCTAGAGTTGAGGTTACATACTTAGTGGTGAGTACCTTAGAAATAAATGCCTTATATTCGCTTGCCTCTCTATTTAGGCGTGAAGTATTCCATCATAGAATCTAGGGCTTGGTCTACACTTAAAAATTAGAACCACCTAGCTAAGTCACTCAGGGCTGTGAAAAATTT
The DNA here is from genome assembly GCF_028017835.1 of Emys orbicularis. Lineage (NCBI taxonomy): Eukaryota > Metazoa > Chordata > Testudines > Emydidae > Emys > Emys orbicularis. Next base: position 91,795,091 of record NC_088690.1, read on the forward strand.
CGTGCCCTGAGTGCCAGGGTTAGATGGACCTAAATATAGGTGAGTTTAAAACTTGTGTTGAAAATTATCCAAGATTATCAACTGATGTTAGTAGCAACTGTCACTTTGCCAAATGGTCATGAAATCCCAGGCTGTCAGCCAAGGAAGCTTACAGCATTTCTGAGTGGAGATAGGTGTCAACTGTCCTTGTTCTCAGCTGCTTTTAGTCACTGATGCTCACTTCAGAGGGAGAACCACTCTCTTGGCTGCTGTGGTAACAGCATCTTTAAATGTTGTGAAAGGAAAAGTTTTGATTCTTCGAGAGTAACTTAAGTATCTATGGGACAATAGGAATGCCTTTAAACGCACCGCTGGATAGGATGTAGAACTTTAGTACAGTAAATTTAAAGATGGCCACTGGGACACATTGTACTAGGATTGTTTCTAGCTTAGAGAGATGCTACAGAATTGACACCTATAGTTCACTAAGGCCTGGTCTACACTTAAAATTTAGATCAACATAGCTGTTGCACTCAAGGGTGTGAAAAAATCCACACGCCTGAGCACCATAGCTATGCCAACCTAACCCTCTAGGGTAGGTGCAGCCAGGTTGATGGAAGACTTAGCTCCCATTGCTTGGGAGGTGGTCCTACAGCAACAGGAAAAACACCTTCCATCGCTATATGGGGTTATACCAGCATAGTGATGGCGTTGTAGCTATAACACAATAGTCCCCGTAATGTAGACTTTGCCTAACGCTGTAGTAGTATTGTCCAGCAAATTAAGATAACCAGAATAGCTAAAAGGCACATGTGGAGTAACCAACTGTTAATGAGTTGGTTCCTAGTTAAACAATATCAGGAAAAGATTTCTAAAACAGTCCTGTAGTAAACAAAGTAACTTCCGCTAGATGGATTTTTTTAAATTTGTGGATAAATCAATTGTGAATACCACTTGTGCTATTTATAGTGAAACAGTTGGACACTTTTACACTGAAGACTTGTAGTATTGGTCAAGTGATGACAGACCAGTGATTATCTTCATCAAACTGTTTGTCGCTTCACTTGACACATCTATTTTGTGAGTACTTGTTAAAATGTACTTGGTTAAATATGCAATTTATAACTCATTCATTATTAAGGAAAATGAACTTGAACTAAACCACTGGACTTTTTTTCTAATATCTTTGATCTTGAGCTTTCTCTTTCTAACGTTAAATTCTGATTATTTTTTCTTGTATTTACAGATGATCAGTAGAATTGAATATGTGCATACAAAGAATTTTATACACAGAGACATTAAACCAGATAACTTCCTAATGGGTATCGGGCGTCACTGTAATAAGGTTAGTCTAATGCTCTCTGCATGAAAGAACAAGGAGGGTAATGCCTCTAAGAATGGTTCTGATAAACATTTAGATTTTGAAAAAATCTATTCAGCTTGAGTTAACTGTTTGTCATTGCTGAAATGGTTATGCTAAAGAGACTAAATCACTTTAATTCTTTGATGCCAGGTGGTGGGATTTCCTTACATGTATTGCTAAATGCAGTGCCATGAACATTTGGGCCTTTGACCCACCTCACAAGGAGGATTTAATGACAGGATTGTTTTTAAACATAAAAATCTGAAGTGTAAACTAATTTAATTGATTACCTAATGTGCTCTGTCCAACTATGGTGTTTCATTATTCAAAGTTAGTGCATATCAGAATAGCTTAATTTTTTCCCCTTAATGTTAAAATCAAATCTTAACTCTTGGCTCCAGGACTGATTGCTTGATGCAAAATGTGTTCGCACCAGCTTAGGAGCTCCTGACCTACCTGTCACCAAGGTGTTAAAAATTTGTAATGATTGGTAATGAAATCTTCAGGATTATGCATACAAAAATAACCGTCTGCCTATAAATGGTAGCATTGTTGACTTAAACTGTATTTGTAACTGAATTTCTGCAAACCTGTCAAGTTGGAGAAGTACTAAAATGTAGATTAGCTGAAAGCTTGAAGATCACACATCAAAACTGACCTTACTGGATCTTAAATACTTTAAGTTAAATTGGGGGACTTCTAGTTGCTAACTTTAAACTTGTGGGTGGGGGCGGGGGGGTTACCTTAGCCAGAGATGCATGCTTCCAGTTGGAAACTTTGCATAGAGAAATACTGTTTTCAATGACTAGTTCTGTTGAGTGAAATGTTTAATTCTCAATTGTTATGTTGAGCTCGGGCAGACAGGCAGCATTGGCAATGCAGTAAGCATGCTATTTAATAGAAATTTTTAACTTCAGGACAAACGTACATAATTAAGCTTTTTATTGGAAGCAAGATTCCCACTTATGTTCTTTATATGCTATCTGAGGATGTTTACTATCTTTCGGCACTATTAGCTATAAAATGTTTACCTTTGTTTGCCTGTATGAATGCCAACTTGAAGCCATTAACATTAGAAACAAAATTGGTTGCTAACATGAGAAACATCAGAGTTCTGTCTGAAGGGGTGCAGTGCACAATGAACATTTAGATTTAACTGTTTTTGTTGGAAAATCTTTTGTAACAGTCAAATTGAAAGGTAAAGTCTTCATGTAATCCTGTTGCTGTTAAACCTTGCTCATTCCCAAGTTTCATACTTTTACTCTATAGAGCTCTATTTTTCTTTGCTATAAAGCAGTCAGGTTCTTTAATTTTCTGGCAAGACCTGGCAATATAATTAGAAAAAATTAAAATAGCTTGTTTTAATTTTTTTACTAGTTTGTCTCTGATTTCCAACTTCTTTCGTTTTTGGCCGTTTTCCCACACTTTTACACAGTCATGCTGGGTTGGCATTGTAGCTCCTTGTTTTACCTTGATATGGAATAATGGCCTAGAAAATACTGCTGTGCTCATTTTATTAGATGAGCATGTTAGTCGCATCAGCTGAGTGGAAAACCTAAATTGCCTGCAGACCATGAATTTTTAGTCAATGCCACTTGCTATCTGTGTTAGGGAGCCACACAATGAAATGGTGGTAAACACTCTTGTTGCAGGCATGAGTTTTATTAAATACCAAGTTTAACAACTTAGATAGTCCTTGATGTAAGAATGTAAAATTGTTGCTTTACCTAAGCAGAATTGAAAAGGGACATTTTGGTTCAGTTTTGGACTAATGGCTGCTCCATTTTAGAAACACTTGCTTCCAGATATAATACACTGTTTTGTTCCTTTTCTTTGTAGCTAAGTGCAGCTACATATTTAATAGTTTTGTACATACTACTTGAGGACATGCCAGTCACAAAAAGACTAGGGTGCCATGGTAATCTTGTTCCAGTAGCTTCCTGTCAATTATAAGCAATATTTTTTTTTTAAATGTAGTCACAATTTAAATTTAAGTGATCAATTTTTAAATTATTCTCAATTTGATATTTGGGAGTAACTTTGTTCCTACCTTAAAAGGTGAACTTTCAGCTCTGCTAGAAATAAGCCCTGCATGCTTATGAAAGTAAATTTTAAGGTGACTAAATGCCTTCTACCTCTTCCTTACTGAAGATTTACTTTTTCTGAATGTCTTTTGGGGAAGGGCAGTTTGTGGTATCAAAGAATGCTTTTGTAAGCAAAGCTTCAATTTCCTTTTTTGATAGAGCCAAATGTCACCATTGCTATCCCTGTTTAAGGCAGTGCCATTATGGAGTGGCTCGTATTCAAAAATTATCTTGCCACATCTTTCAAAATTCTCTCCTTTAAAAAAAAAAAATTAACTATTTTGGAAAACTACAGTGCTTGGTGGAAGAAGGATGGCATTTGGCTACCCTGTTCTTTCTCTAACGCCTCGGTGTTGCCTGTCTGCGCCGGCCATTGTTGCAATGTAAGCAATACTGTTTGATGCACTGCCACCCTCTATTGTTTGTTCAGTGTTTAGAATCTCCAGTGGGGAAGAGGAAAAGAAGCATGACTGTTAGTACTTCTCAGGACCCATCTTTCTCAGGATTAAACCAGGTCTGAAACTGTCTCCTATTCCAACCTCAACCCCAAATTCATGTGCTTTATTTATTTTTTTTGTTTTGTTTCTGGAGAATGTAGACCTTGCAAAAGCACCTCTTATGTTGGCATTATTCAGACATACTTGGCAAACATGTAACATTTCTAAGATGTTTCCCTGTGGCGCTTGTCTAAACTGTAAAGTGTTTTCTGTAAACTTTAATGTGAAATGGGTTATATGTACATGCCTTGTATTCAAATGCAGAAATTGGTTTTAGTTTGGTATATAAAACTTTAGTGCAATTCGTTGCATGTCTTGACGTGGATAGGTTACCCCTTCAAACTGGTAGCAATGTAGCAGCAGGACTTGCTCATAGGTCTGTACATATGCCCGCTAGCAGGGTGCATGCTGTATATCTGAATGTGTTCAGATATGGGGAAATCCTGTTGACTATCTCAGTCTCCCTTCCCATGCAGTTTTTGCTTGGTAAATCCATTTCAAATGGTGGTGTGAGGGCACTCATGACTTAAGACTGTGCTCATAAAATGAGGCTGCCCTGATAAACCTCTCTTGGATAATCCCATGTTGCCTGTTGCTTTCAAATCTTAAATGTAGGGTTCCTTGCTGCTAGGAGGGAGGACATGATTGGAAAGGGAAAGCAAATCTTGTGCCTATTTCTAACCATGCAGTTGAAACTAAATGGAAATTAATCAGTAAGCAACTCATCAGTTGGTTGGTAAGGTGTACTATTCTGGTATGTAGCTTGCGGAAGCAGTGATCTTCACTGCTTGTACTACAGAACAACTACCTATGCTGCACCTGGCTGACTAAGTCATTAGGAATCTAGTTCTGAAAACATGTCAGTCAAGGCAATCTTTATTCTGCAGCTGCCCTACCCTTATACGTCAAATTAAATTAAGGTGCTATTGAACTTGTTTCTATGATGGCTCTTCTGTTAGTGCTGACTGGCATCTGATGAAAGAGTCTGTCCATGTTAAAATTGGGTCAGAGTGTGTTCTGAAGAGATCCCAGCCTCCTACATTGACAGATACTACTTTACTCCATTGAACCCTTAGTTGTCTAGAAGGGAGGTGGCTGAACTTGCTGTCCTGCTCCTGGAGACTAGGTTAAGTCCCCAAGGAAAAAAAAGTTACAGTGGAATACAACAGAGATTCCAGTTACTTGATCAGTGTAAAAAAGGACTATACATCACTGGATTAGGCCATTTTTAAATAATTGATATCTGTACATTTTAAATATGAGTAGGGAACAACCGCTTTATCAGCCCAATATGCATTTAAGCAGGTCTATAAGAGTTGTAGCAGGAAGCATGGAGTATCACAAAATTCCTGCAACTAATCTCTCTTTTTTTTTTTTTAAAGCAGCAGCAGCAGGTAGGGTTTAAAATGCCATGTGGAACAAAACTCCAGGAAAAAATACAGAATTTGCCTAAAGAACTATAAAGACTGCTGCTGTCTGTGTGGCTATTCCTTTTATTTTGATTAATATCATTCGGCTGTGTTTCTTCCTGCACTTACGATTAATGGCAGACCCCAAGGATTACAAAAGTGCCTGTTATATCAGTTGAGACTTTGAAGTATTTAAAGTACTTTGTAAATCCTTGTGTAGTTTAAATGTTCTGATTAAGTGAATGTGTGTAGTCATTGAGGAAGGTGGCTTTCCTTTGAGGCATAAAACACTTGTATTTGTTATTACTGGAAGGGGGCACTCTAACGAACAGCTTTTGTGATCAAAGGATCATATTGGTGGCGGTCATGTGATCACAAAGCTTTAAACTTTGAACAGTGGATGGGAGTCATCTTTCTGTGTGGAGGTCAGCTATAAATTTACATCACACTTAGTTTTTCCTATGTCAATGGTAGGTAGCACTTGTAGCATGCTAATACAAGTGTAACCCTACAGCATCTACTTTAGGCCTTATTAAATTGTCCCAGTAGTTCTAAGAATTTGAGGTTTCTGCTCAGCCTGTGAGGTGTTCTCTGCCAGTAGTTGTGTTGTGTGGCTAAGAATGGAGATTTTTCTGACTGCTTTTTGAGACTGGCAGTGGCTTCATCTGGTGGAACATGAAATAACAACCCAAATTACTGGAAGAAATTTCAGTAAGGCAAAGTTTTCCATTAAGAGAAAAGGAAGAAAGACATTTCATGCAAATTTGTGCGAAAGCAGGTTCTTAAGATCATGGTCTTAAATATAAAACAAGTATAAATTATGGCAAAATGTCCCCAAGTTCTTCAGCATCAAACATTGCCCCTTTTCTCGGCCACGTAAGACCTGTCTTCACGCTGCTAAAGTGTACAGTAATTCCCCACTAAACGTCCTCTCGCTTAACATTGTTTCAATCTTATGTCCCTGCTCAATTACAGAACATGCTCCATTTAAAGTTGTGCAATGCTTCGCTATAACATCGTTTGGCTGCCTGCTTTGCCCACAGCTGGCAGCCCCCCATCTGCTCCCCTACACCCCAGCGCCTCCCGCCCTCCGGCAGACCCCGCAGATCAGCGCCTTCCCGCTCCTCCCCCCGCGGCAATCAGCTGGTTTGCGGCATTCAGGAGGGAGGGGGGAGGAGTGAGGACTTGGCGCGCAGGCTCCCCCTCCCTCCCCTGCCTCCCAAACCCTGCAAACCAGCTGATAGCCGCAGGCAGGAGGCAGGGGAGGGAGGGGGGAGCCTGCGTGCGGAGTCCTCACTCCTCCCTTCTCCCTCCTGCCCCCTGAACGTCCTAAGCCAGCTGATTGCAGTGGGGAGCGGGAAGGAGTGAGGATGTGGAGCACCTCCCCTGCCTCCTGCCCACGGCAATCAGCTGGTTTGCAGGCTTTGGGTGGCAGGGGAGGGAGGGGAGCCTGCGTGCCAAGTCCTTGCTCCTCCCCCCTCCCTCTTGAACGCTGCAAGCCAGCTGATTGCCGTGGGCAGAAGGCAGGGGAGGGAAGGGGGAGGAGCGAGGATGCCACATGCGGAGTAAAGGAGGGGGGAAGAAGAGGTGGGTTAAGGGTGGAGGTTTGGGGGAAGAGGTGGCGTGAGCGGGCCGAGGGTTGAGCCCCCCGCCCCTGGTGCTTGCAGAGTAGGGGAAGCTGCTGCTGCGCAATGTGCTTCTCCTAGCCTACAGCACCTCCTTGCCTGCCTCATTGTCTCCAGTGCCAGTAGGCTGTGCCTGTGTGGGGTAAGATGGGGGAACCTCCCAACTATAGTACTGTATGGCAAAAAAAAATTTCCCTGGAACCTAACCCCATTCCCCACCCCCACCCCCCAATTTACATTCATTCTTATGGGGAAATTGGAGTCGCTTAACATCGTTTCACTTAGTCGCATTTTTCAGGAACATAACTACAACATTAAGTGAGGAGTTACTGTACTTTGAATTTGATTGCTCTCCAGAAGAAACTATAGTTAACAAATCTCCACCAGCCAGCCACCCTAGAGTGGAGCTTCTTTGCATAGTAGAAATGTTGATTTAATTTGTGTTACCACCTAGATGTACCAAAGGCAGCCATCTCTCCTTATATACTAGGGTAAAACTATCCCTTTGGTGTGTCCCCCCCCCCCCTTCCTATTTGTTGAGTGAATTTAAGAATCACATCCTCTGTCTTAGTTACCTGGAATAATCTTTTGAACTTAAGACCTTGAGTGTGGTTCTCCTGCGAATTATTTAAGAGTCGCAAAAGCACTCTTAATAGCCTGACACTCAGCCACTTCAATCCCTTGTCCTATGTATGGACTGAGACCCCAACCTTCTGTTGGCCTCTGGATCTAATCTATGGCAGTGGGGTGTCGCATGCCATCAGGCTGAAACTTGAAGGTTGAGCTAAAAAAATTATCTGAGTATCTTAAAGGAAAGAAAGGAACAGATTTAATTGTTCAACACTGAGACAAAAGAGTAATATTCCAGATCTATAACTGAACACACTTTTTACATACCTCAGTCTCATTCTTTGCTGCCAAATTCTGCCTGAAGTTTTGCCACAAGAAAATACAGTAACAGCACACTAACCATAATCCAGTTAAATCTACTTGTTATTTAAGTTTGATAGTTATGGAGGTTTAGTTGACATGAGCTTTGTAGAAATAAATCTTAATCTGATCCTTTTACTGGGCTAGAGCTGCTTGGCTATGTGAGTATAATCAGCTGGATTTAATAAAAGCATCTCATGGTACTTGGCTTGCTGACTTCTTATCAGTAGCTTAAAAATATGGGTGTATGGCTGAAAGCAATATATCTCATTGCTATTGAAACTGGCCTTTTATGCTATGCAAAATGATCTTTGATTGCTAGGACAATTAAAATGCACAAATGCTAGCACAGCAAAACATAATTGAAGGGTTTAAGTTGCTGAGCTACCTTTAAGTGAATATCTAAATGTATGTAGTGCAAAATTGCTTCAAGATAAATACATTTTTGTGATGCATACAGCCATACCATATTTTAATTTCCCTTCCTAACTAATAATCACATGTCACAGATCTTGAGTAAGGGCTTGTCTATACTGCCCCAGAGTTTGCACTACGGCGGTGTGACTAGCAGTGCGAATCAGAGTGCTGTTCTGTGACTCCTCCGTGTGGCCGCTGCTGACACCAACCAAAAGGTTTAGTGTGCATTCATGTAGTCCTTTTCAAACAGGACTACATGAATGCAAAGTAAGAACCTTTTAGTTCACACCCGCAGAATCTGTACAAGGGAGTTACAGCATGCACTGTTGTTCACACCCCCATAGTCTAAACTGTAGGGCAGTGTAGACATAACCTTAGTGTAATACAAATTAGAACAGTAGTAAAGTATGTTTAAGACTAAACCTTTGAGTTGAGTAGCACAATCTAGTCCCTCCCACCTGGAAAAGGAAAGGCTTGAAATAATTGAATATTAAAACTGAGTTTGCTTGTTAGGGCAAATAAGACTGACTGCCATGTTACTTTGCTTCCTTTAAACTATTGCCTCGGTTTAACTACAGACCTAATGAAACAAAGTACATATTGGGTGGGGTTTCCACATACTTGCATCTGGAAGCAATAACCTATTTTCTTTTCTCTTTAAGTTATTCCTTATTGACTTTGGTTTGGCCAAAAAGTACCGGGACAACAGGACAAGACAACACATACCATACAGAGAAGACAAAAATCTCACTGGCACAGCTCGATATGCCAGTATCAATGCACATCTTGGCATTGAGCAGAGGTGAGTTCAAGGGGGATTACTGCAGTGCTCCTGAAAGCTGTGGGCTGACCTCATTCATAAGACTCAGAAGTCTCTAAACTACTTTCACTCAAATGTGTGAACACATCCCTTGGCAAATACTTACCTTTCTGCCTGCTTCTGCCAGAATATGAAAGCTAAGTAAGTAAGTGCTTTATTTTCTTCCTTGAAGTAGAATGAGTCTTGCAGGCTGAAGATACACTTGTTCTGAATAAAATTTCAAAGCACAAATTTTTTTCATTGTGCTGGCACTTGTTGTTGTCACTTGAAAGGTCTTGGAAGATCCACTTCCATAGCCCAGTTTTTTTTGTTTCAGGAATGGGGGAAAACTCCTAACTGGCTTCAGAGGCCTTTTTGTACTGACTTTCGGTGCTGGTATTTTTACTTTGTCTTCCCCCAGTCATTAATTGTTAGGTTATGCTTGTGCCCATACCTGCAGGTAAGGTTTTGAGGATCACGGCACCCCCGCTTTCCTCATCTGGTCTAGTCAATCAAAAGGGTGGATTTGCACCCCTGGAGCCAGAGTGCATCACTTGCTCTGCATGCCTGAGCTCCACTCCTCCAGAAATCAACTGGAGAGGGTGCTCCCCCCTCTAGCTGTTCAGTAGCATGTGTTGGGCACATCAAACCAAACATGAGTTGATGCTGTATTTTCATCCCTCACCCATTCCTGCTAGATATTATTATACATAAGACATTTCAGAGACTAAAGCAGTATAGAGTAGAGCCCTGCGCAGGACTTTTTTTTTTTTAATTCTCCTCCCATATCGTTTCTTGCACTTTTATCCTGCTCCCACCTGCAAAAACTTTAGATCCTGCAAGAGAAACAGATTCCCCCATGCTACTTTAAAAAAAAAAGCGTGTATATGTGTGTGCGCACACACAATTCAGACAGTTTTTACTACTAAAAGAATAAAACAAATCTTGCTTAAACCATGTTAAAAAAAAAAAAACTTCACTCCTGTTATAATAGACATCAAATCTCTTTTTATCCCTCGCTTAAATTTCAGTATTAAAACCTTTATTTAATTTTTTTTAATGTTTTCCCTCAAATTACCACAGTTCACTTTTTTCCCCTCACTCCTGCCCACAACAACGTACATTTTACCTGCTCCTGCTGTAATTGCAGTGGGTCCTGCGGGATCCCAGTCCTGCTGCAGGACTCTAGTATAGAGCCATAATAGGTCACATGCTGAAGTAGTTAGCCTTTCCTCTGAATTTTTGCTCCCAGTGAGCTGTAGTCAGAGCTTGAACATTATTAAAACATAGCTTGAGCAGCTGTTTTATCTCATCAGTTGTAGTAAAACTTACAACTGACTATTCAGAGCATATGGGAAGGGTTTAGTACCATAGAGTTTAGAAAAGGTCCATATGTTTCCATATTGACCACCTTCCTCTCTTTTTGGTTTTTTTTTGTGTAGCAGTCATGAATAGCAATTTAAATATGGTGGTTCTTCCCAGGCAATGTTCTAACATCTTAGACATGTGGGGCAAACAGAGAAGGTGGGTATTAGATCTTCTGATGTGAACACATGCTCTTAACACAGGTTTTGATACATTGCATCCCAAGTAGATTTGGATAAGCCACGATCTGAAGGTAGAGGCAGTGATCATAAAAAGGACTATGCATTCTTTGGGGCTATTTTTAGTTGTTTGAGTCTGGCAGCTCTCCCATCCTCTATTTTGGTATTTGGAATTCTAGTTTAATGGTAAACTTTCTTTACCCCACTCTCTCTAAGAATTACTAAAACATTCAGAGTAAGCCAGTAGTGAAGCCACTAAGTGATCCCCTGCTGTAAATCAAGAGAAGATGGAGACGACCTGAAACTTGACAGCAGACCCCTTCATCAGTTACAGTGCTAAATTGAGACTAGTGCAGGGTTTGCTCTGTCAAGTGTAGTGACAGCTGTTACTGAAGTAGCATAAATACCTAGTATAACAGAAGGTGATATCATCTCATCCTTTACAAGCCAGATATCCTGGAGTCCACTTACATGCGTTTCGATTCTAATGAAGCCTTTATTAGGAAATGTCAGTACAAGACTGTAAATTCCAGGCTTCATACTGTACAGCTATGGCATTGAAAAATCCATTTAAAAAAATTACAGGGGAGGTGCATGCTGCCCCCTCACTGCCTGGGCTCAGAGAAGAGTCTGCCCCAGAGTCCTACTGCCACCACCCCCATATAGGCTCTTAAGCACATCATGTCTATGCACAAGGTCACTGGGGTTTGCTAGTGCTTATTTTAAAATGGAAAAAACAAATTATTTCAGAACCAGCAAATTTTGCACACTGGCCTAGGAAACTGCACAGTCTGACTACTGTCACCCTCATTTTTCCATCCTACCTTGTAAGTACAGTACATTCACTGAGTATTCTCTCAGGTAGTAAGCTCTGCAGGGCAGGGTTGTCTTACATGCACATGTGGATTCTTTTGTAATCTACTTATGTAGATACTCCTTCACTACAGTCTCGTTAAATAAACTCCCCTCTGCTGTTTTCTCTCCCCCCTCCCTCCCCCCCAAGCTTTCTCTCATCTTTCCTCCCCTCTCCCTTTAACCCCTAGTGGGCGGAAAGAGGGAACCTATTGCCGTCTAGCTTCTCTGCAGACTCCGATTCCTGCAGAATAACAGCCTGGCAGGAGGTGTGTTTGATGAACTGGGGTTTGTGGGTAGACACAGAAAACTAGTTAGTCCAGAGCACACTAAATAGGCATCAGCAGCAGGCTGGCATATAGAAGGGCAGAAGCCTTCCCTGCCATTGCAGGGAGGACATTGCCAAGAAGGAAAACTGGTGGAGCATATACCTCCTCGCTGCAGTGAATTGCACCTGTCTTTAAATACTCACACAGAAGAATGATTCAGGAAAATGTTATCTGTGGAGCATGTTTGGTGTGATAAGGTCTGAGGCTGCTTAGTGGTGCCGGAGCATGTCTAGTGGAAACAGTGTTTTAGCAGCAAGCTCTTAATGCAGTCTGCAAATGGCACTGGAGCGTCCTCTTACAACATTTTCCCCCCTTTTTTGATGGTGATTTAAAAGTGTGTTTTAAATAACTTAAATATAGGGGTCACAATGGCTCCCTGTCTAGATATGTTGATAGTAATTAAACATCAGAATCTACAGTAAGCCCCATAATAAAAGCAGGGTTCAAGGAAAACTGTTTTAAGTAGATCAAAGATGTAAATAAGGAAGACTATAGAAGTCTCTTAAAATAACACTAATTCAGATCAGGTTTCTGCCTGAATTACTTAAGGTCTGTCTATACTCCAGAGACTGTAGGGGCATAGCTCTGTTGGAAAGGGGTTTTTACATTGGTGTAGGGATTTTGTCCCCAAATGACCATAATTAGGTCGATGGAAGTATTCTTCCATTGACATCGCTGCGTCTACGCTGGCAGTTAGGTCATCATAGCTACGTCAGTCGCATGTAGATTTTACACACTCCTGATTTAGGTTTGTTGACCTAAATATCAAGTGTGGACCAGGCCTTAAATGAAGTTAATGCATCTGTAGTTATCAGATTTTTCACTTTGGCTTTCTGGAGTTCCATGGGAACAAACTTTCATAGATGTACAGGTGTTCAGTCACAACTGCAACTAATGTCAATAGGAGCTGCATGGGAAAGTCATTTTCCTTGCTTTGAAAAACTAAGTAACATTGGAGCCTTGAGACTGATTGTTACATGTTTGCCCTAAATTTCAGCATCTCTAAAATGTCTTGTAGAGAAACATAGCTTAATCCCAGGTTTTTCTTCCATTTTGCTCATTGATTCCTTGTGTCATTGTTAGAAATAGTATGAACAGACATGACACTGTTTCTAGTTTAAGGATTCTTATGAACACTAAATGGTGCAATCTTAATTTTCTGATAACATTTGCGGTTTTTAAGGTTGTCTTTTTTCTCTACAGTCGTCGAGATGATATGGAGTCTCTAGGCTATGTATTGATGTATTTTAACAGAACCAGCCTGCCTTGGCAAGGATTAAAGGTAGGCCATGCAGTCTGCAGTCTTACTGTAGATTCTAAACATTTAAGAGCTGGGAATGGATGCTTTTGACTACTAGCCTGCATAAAATGATCTGTGCAGTTCTAACTCAGAGCTCTTTTCCAAGTTTAGTTTTACTGGATGTGACAGGAGAAAGCCTCTGCTTTTTCTCATGCTGTATACAGAATGTGTGTATTGTTTCACTTTTTAAATTTATTCTAAACAATGGCTTACATCAGCCTTGCAAAAATACTCTTCCTATCCAAGGGTGAGGTCATTTTGGAAAGGGAGACTTAAGATATTAAAGGTTATTTTAGTATTCTTAGTAACTATGCAGGATATGAAAGTATAACTTTAAAAAGAAAATGTAAGTGTAGTTTGTGGGTTAGGTAGGTGAATTGCTATCTTAATTGAAACATACACTAAGCTTAACACAGGTGTGCATTTGCATTACCCTGTGTCAGAACATGGGGTCATCATGTAAAATCATGGTCAATTTGTGATTGAATAGTGTAGACTTATTCTTTCCTGTATTTTAGTTTTCTTTCCCATATGGGAATTGTGCTATTCAGGGGGTGTTACAGCTGCACAACCTGTAAGGTTTTTAAACCGGCAATCTGCTTGTGAAATACTAGAACTTTTCAGCTGCAATCTAATGTAATGGTTGCTCACTAAAAAGCACAGGCAGCAGTTGAAGGGAGTTCAGGAATTGGAATTAATGGAACTTTTGCAAATGGATATTCAAGTAGGATCTGAGTGGACAAAAGCAGCAGCTAGAAAGACACGAGTTGTGCCATGTGATGGAAGCCTTAGACTGCAATAAATGGTATTAAACTGTGTCCAAATCTTAATACCAGATTGACCTTTATTCCCTCTGCAATAAGTATGTGGGACTTGGAGATTTCACATTCAAAAAAAGAAAGAAAAAACACTTCTGGTTGACAAAGGGTTTTCCCTGTCAGTTTGATTTTTGTTTTTTGCTACTGTCCTTGTTAATCCAGTGTTGCACAACATCTTTTTATATTGTGACCCACATGTTCCACAGGCTGCAACAAAGAAGCAAAAGTATGAAAAGATTAGTGAAAAGAAGATGTCCACTCCTGTTGAGGTTTTGTGTAAGGTAAGAGTAAATAGAAATAACTTTTTCACCACATGACCTCCTTCCTTAGAAACTCAAAGGACATGTCCAGTGTGTTGGACACACAGTCAAAGCACTTTAAATAAACTGCATTCTCTACTCACTTGAATTCTGCTGCTAGCCATTCCTCCTTGAACAGCAGGTGCAGCTGGCAATCTAACAAGATCCTTAATTTGCAGATATAAATAAGGCAGGCATAGCCTGGGTTTGGGGGGTCTGAACAATATAAATCTTCACCTTTGCCAATTCTGCTTGCTCTCACCATGTAAACACTCGGCCAGGTTTATCTGGGTTGAGTGTCATCCACATTCTTCTCAAAGTATTTCATTGAGGTACAAATAGAACACTCGCATCACAGGAAAGATTGGATGAGATGGAGCTACAGAGCTCCTCCAGTGCTGTGAGGGAAGACTCAGCAATGTTTCCTAATAGTCTCCTATACCTGTTGAATAGAAGAAGCAATAGAATGGACCCCTGTGGAATCCCACTTGAGAGGCCTGACTGCAGAAAAACAATTGTCCAATACTGTCACCTGGGATTTCAAAGGACTGGCTCACTGTACCCTCTCTGGGGCTGCAGATGTCAGCACCTCATGGCATCAAAGGCATGGGCACAGATGCCTGCTTTTTACCCATCTCCAGGATAGATCATTTTGTTGGTTAGGTGTCCTCCAAGAGTCCCTTGGGTCTAACTCTGCAATCCTGCAAATCCACCATATAGTGAGTGTAGGAAATGTAGTTCTACTTCTTACAGATGACAGATACTTCTAAAATCTGTCACTGAATTCTCCCTCCTCTTGCTTTTTCTCTTACAACACTAGAGCATTTGTTTATGCAAATAACTATTTTATCCTTAAGAATAGGGTGTTTAAGCAGCACTTATTACACAGAAATTCACATCATGATGCCAGTTCTCAAAGTAGGAGACTTTTCATGATTAAGTCCCAAGGAGCATTAAGCAGTAGCTTCTGTTTTTACTTATAATACCCCAAAATAGCCTGTGAGCTTTCTGAAGAACTATAACCACTTCTGTTGGGGCAAAGGATTTCTAAGAACTAAGCATAATTAGAATAAAAGGGGAAGGGTATAAAAGAATAAAGCATTTGGTATATTTTTCAGTTTTAATTAGGTGCTATTGTTTGTAGATATACCTTTATTTTTATGTTACAGACATCATATTAAGGTCCTGTGAATTAAGACAGGAAAAGGAATATATTCTTGGGTGTCTGGTGATCAGATGAGCATCCCGAGCAAAATGGGGCCAAAACAGAGACTTAAATTCTTGCCTTCTCCTAAGACCCAAATCCATTTTTTAACTCTGCCTTTAAACATTGGTTATGGCTTTTTGATTTCTGAATCCTTACAAATGGCTCCTCATTGCGGGTCCTAGTTTGACTAATGCTGTTGCTTACAGGGATTTCCTGCAGAATTTGCCATGTACCTGAACTACTGTCGTGGCCTGCGCTTTGAAGAGGCACCTGATTACATGTATCTGAGGCAATTATTCCGTATTCTTTTCAGGTCAGTCTCAAAATGTAGCATAATGATTTAGAAATCTAATTGTGTCAGCACTCAAATGAAAAATAACTGCTTCATGAATCTTATTTAGAGCTAGGTTTGGTTTTTTTTTATTTTTTTTTAAACCACTCCTGGAATACGGAGACTTCTAAGTTTACTTCAAGAAATCATTTAAAATTAGAAACCGAGTGCAAACTACAACTTTAGAAAACCAGGAAATGTGGCACAACATGAAACTGGCTGTGAAGGAAGAGGATCTTTTCTATTTGATCTGTTCCGCCCTGGCGATTACCTAGATCAGTGACTTTGATCCCTCTTCATCCTCAACCCACAAAATGTCTGAAATTGTCCCACATCTCACCATCATCAGCAACTCTCGGTGGCAAGAGGATTATGGGATTTGGATCACAAGAAGAACCAATGGGAGGCTTTTGGGTGCTGTGAGGATTGGGACTACGTATAGATCTGCTGGTGGTGTCCTGGAAGTTTATTTGAGGGGAGGGAATGGTGTTTTAAAACCCATTAATGCTTTTTACACTGTAAAGAAGCAAACAAGAACATAAGACCAACTGTTTTCTCTGTAAATTGCCTTTTAATAATGGAAGTTGTTGTTGACCCTCTGTAATCTGAGCCCTTTGGGATCTTGCAAATCATCCTACACTGAAGAGTTATGAATTTATAGCACCACAAATCTTTCCTATAATACAATATAAAGAAAGAATCATAGAATATCAGGGTTGGAAGGGACCTCAGGAGGTCATCTAATCCAACCCCCTGTTCAGAGCAGGACCAATCCCCAACTAAATCATCCCAGCCAGGGCTTTGTCAAGCCTGACCTTAAAAGCCTCTAAGGAAGGAGATTCCACCACCTCCCTAGGTAACCCATTCCAGTGCTTCACCACCCTCCTAGTGAAATTTTTTTCCCTAATAGCCAACCTAAATCTCCCCCACTGCAACTTGAGACCATTACTCCTTGTTCTGTCATCTGGTACCATGTTGGGTCATCATGACTTCAGTGTAGGCAGAAGGAGAAGCTGGGCTATGCAGAAGTACTTATCTGTGTGAATGAGGGAAGCAGACATTACCAAATGGCTTTCAAGCTTACTGCAAGGATTCCTTTCAATTATTAATATTTAGCATTTGTACACTGCTCTTAATAGTTTTTGTAAAGTGCTTTGAAGATTAATGTCTAGCTTCATTTCTCAGCATACTGGCTTGAAATTCACAGTAAGGTAGTCATGTGTTGCAGTAAGTGTTTCCCTGTCTTCTAGGACCCTGAACCACCAATATGACTACACATTCGACTGGACAATGTTAAAGCAGAAAGCAGCACAGCAAGCCGCCTCTTCCAGTGGGCAGGGGCAGCAGGCCCAAACCCCCACAGGCAAGCAAACTGACAAATCCAAGAGTAACATGAAAGGTTAGTAGCCAAGAACCAAGTGACGTTACAGGAAAAAAATTAAACACTAAATTGGATAATGCCAGTGATTTAAGTGTTAGATCAAGGAGGTGGTTTAAAAACACACATTTGGCTGTTTGTTTAAAAAAAAAAAAAAAAGAAGACGTCCTTGGAGAATTTGACTACTAACTTTAAACCAAAATGTCCTTGTTCTTCATATCATTTCTTTTGGGGATGTTGGGTCATTTTAACCACTGCATCTTTTGCTCCCGCATTAACCCCTTTTCCAAAACAAGAAACTGACTTGGTGTTGGGAATGTGATAAATGATACAATCCAAAATCCTAGACCTAACACTTTTAAGGGATAGTTCTAATTAACTAGGGCCAGTACCTGGAGACTTTGGGTTCTGCTCTGTTCCAGCTATAGGAGTGCTGTGGGTTTTTCTCTGCTCTGCATCTGTTCAGCAGTGAAAATGGAAAACTGTGAATGATATGGTTTCATCAGTTGTCTTCCTCTAATGTTAATATGTCCAGCATTCAGCCTCACTTGGCCCAAAGTCCAGGGAAAGGACCAATAAGCCTGGAATGTTTTGCTCAAATTCAGGTATAATCTTGAACTGCTGTTGTACTTCAAGGTTTTATCCCAGAAAGTCACAATTTTCCATCTTTTCATTTCAAAGTGGCTGGACGTTCTTGGTTTTCAGACTTCTTGGTATAAAACATAAGTTTTTAGATGATGGTTTCATGGGGAAATGTTGTGAAATGTTCAGATGCAATTGCTTTCCAAAACTTCTTTTTGAGACTAAACATGCTTCAGTTTGAACACTGTTGAATTCTGCTGGAAAAGCCCTAGGGACTACTTTGAATATGTTTTCTTGCTGCTTTTAAAACTCAGCTCTTTGAGCAAGGAAATGATTTCAATCTTACCTTCACAATGCATGTGCTATATTAGATTATATTCCATTGATTCAGTAACAGTTACTACTATAGCAGGTCCTTGTGCCAAGCATGGCTGAAACAAAAGAGAAACCTTGGATAATCCTTGGTTAGAATTTAACCTGCAGTGAATCTAGGTGTGAAAGTCAGTAAGCTAACAGGTTAAGTTTAAGACTAATAATGCAGGGAAGTGCTGTGAAAGCCACTGCACAATTCTGACTTCCAGCGTTCTCTTACTTACTGGTAGACCAAGCTGGGATATTAAAACTTCTTGAGGTGAGTGCTACACTTAGCAGGCGGGTCAATTGAAGGCCCGCTTAACCACTGTCAAGCATTCCAGCAAGAATGGCCTGATGTAGCTGGCAGCCTACCTTTTTAATTGCATCAACCATAATGCCAACTTGAACATACTGGTTGCTCACTCTGTTACATGCTAATGCCATCTGTTGGGAAAAGGTGAAAGTTGAGCATCTTGACTGGTTAGAACATTATAGAACAAATATTGTGTGTGGGGTGTGTGTATATATATGTGTATATATACACTTTATTTTGTATACCAGGCCATCAATATACATGGCTGTTTATAAAGCATGTTAAAGAAATTTAAGACCTAGTCCCTACCCAGAAGAGCTTACAGTCTACTCTGAACTGACCAAACATAAGAAATTAACTTGGGAGTTGGGGATGGAGTCTTTCACAGTCATTAAACTTCCTTCCCCAGCACACAGAGAAGCTACACAGCCATTAAACCTCTCCCTAAACAAAGAAAAGAATCTGAGCTATTAAACCCCCAACCCCTTCCTCACGTCAACAAAGCAAACAGCAACATTAAATGCACATGTAAATAAACTCCCACTATTCCCCTCTCAACAAAAATCTCCTTTATAATGCTCACACAGTTAACCCCAGCCAAACCTTGCCGATAATCTGAAAAGTCTTGTGCTAATGAGGGGG
The DNA here is from genome assembly GCF_028017835.1 of Emys orbicularis. NCBI lineage: Eukaryota > Metazoa > Chordata > Testudines > Emydidae > Emys > Emys orbicularis. The sequence continues at coordinate 91,814,143 of NC_088690.1, forward strand.
TTCTGACATCACATCTCAGTAAAGGCCTCTCCCTTTCTCCTGTGTTTCTCTTGCTGCTGCTTATGAATCCATTGTGTTTGCTGCAGAGAGGAAGAGCTCCCTCTCCCTTTCATGTGATCTGGAAATCTGTAAAGGTCCTGGGAGGGAGAGGGTAGCATGCCCCAAAATGTTTTGATTCGCTGGAATCTTCTGGAGCAGCAGCAGACAGAAACAGACTAGATTGGCTACTGGTTGGTTGAAATACAAGAGATACTTCATAATCTGGAGAGCATTCCAGAAGTAGAGACACATTAACAACAGTGACATAAATTATGCAGAGTTGGGGAAACCTGAATCATTTGTATGGAAACTTTTTTACTAGACATGAACATGGAAAAACGGTTAAAGCTAAGTGCAAGTTCTGTTCTCCTGAGTATGACATGTAGATAGAATGGAGAAACACTTTGATGAATTCTTATGATGTGTCCAGCTACTAGCAAAGATTATTGCAGTCAAACAGCAAGATAGGGAAAGTTGGTCTGCATCAAAATTTTTCTTCTGTGCACTCCAACGTTGTCTTTGGCAGCATCATGAAGCATGCTGGGATTTTCTGTTAAGACAGTGATATTAGTGAAAGTGAAGCTAATTCCACTTCGTCTTCTGATAAGAATTTTGATACTCCACCTGCTTCAGCATTGAAAACTCCTTCTTCTGGAAAGTATTCAAGATGTTCATAATCAAATTGTTTTTAAGAGGTTTTTGGATAGAATGTGCCATGATCAGAAAAAACCTAACTTGACTATATTTGGTAGAGGTATTTATGCCAGCAATATACCATTTCATACTACCAAAAATCCTCATATGCTAGAATTTTTTCATAAGTTGCATCCTATTTACAAAGTACCAAGTAGGATACAGTTTATAGGAAGTCGTCTGAGTGCCAAAGCAGACTATCTGAAAAAGAATAGGTGTATTTATTGTGCAAGTTCCTCACTTGTCTCTAGTATTTGATGGCTGGAGCTCTAGTCACGGAATGCTCCTTCAACTTCATGATAACTCCACAGTGCTTTACTCGTTTCAGTACACAACTGAGAATCACCACATAGCCCAATATATTGTTGACCAGTGTAATAATGTAATCAATGAATTGGCTCCAGGGAAGATTATTTTGGTTGTGACCAACAACATGGCTAATATGAAAGCTGCTTGGGCTTTAATAAATGTGTCCACACTTTCTTTGTCGTTTGTGCTGCCCATATGAGGCAGCTTTTCATTGGTGAGATCTGACAACTTTCTCATCACATGTCAAAAGTGAAAAGCATTATCAAGTTTTTGAAAAACCAGCCATTCTTCAACGTTATTGAGTACAGGACTCAGTATCCTCCACACTGAGTAAGCATTGTCATACACCGTGGGCATCTTCTATTAAATGTTTCAAAGATCTTCAAATATGCAAGAAGGTCATTCAGTAAACAGCTATTGGAAGAAGGGGTGGCCAAGTGCTGCCCCCAAGTACTCCGCACTGACAGTCTCAATGTCTTGAACATAAAGCTCAAAGTTCATTTCACTGCTTGTACCGCATAGCTCAGTCCATTCAGACTATGGAAAATTATAGTTCAACATTTGTCTGATGCCAAGAATGAGTTGCTGATGGATAAATTTTCTGAGAATACTGAACACAATCCATGTACAAAAGCTGAAGAGGAAAGATAATAGACAAAACAGTATCATGGAAAACCAAGTCATCACTCCTGCGCATAATGCTGCCAACCTTCTTGATCCACATTTCTAGAGCCAAGAACTTTGTGGTGACACATTCAATTCAGCTTGTGACCTCTTAGTAACTGTTGCAAATTTTAAAGCATATACAAATGTGCAAACAATTCTGATGGAGGTGGCAAATTATAAAGTAAGAGGTAGCCTGTTCAGTCACAAAACAATATGGTGTGCAGTCCCAGCAGGGAATCAAAAGAGCTTGCTCCTTAATCACGGTGGAAAGGGTTGTGTCCTCCTTGCACTCTAGCTACAGTGGCAGAAGTGATTCCCTGTACCACTGCATGTGCATAACAAAATTTGTGAGTTTGGGGAATCCTCATCCATTCAGAAACCAGAAATAAACTGAAGCCCGTCAGTGCTGGGAAGCTCGTGACCATGTGTCACAACTTAATATTAGAGAAGAAAATGGCTGATTAAGAGTTGACTCCGTATTCATCGGATGAAGAGGAAGGAGATACTGATGAATTTGATGGCAGAAATAAATGAAGTAGTTGAAGCTGAAGAAAAAGATAATGAAAAGCAAGATGCTTGAAGAGTTGGCCTGCTACCTACCTAGCATAAGTGCATTTAAAAATGACTTTTCTTTTACATATGCTATGTGTTTTGTTCTGTTTAATTTTTCTTTTGTGACTGTTCAGTCTTGCATTGTTGTATGCAGTATTGTTGCCCTGTTGGTCCCAAGATATTAGAGGGACAAAGGTGAGTGACGTAATATCTATTATTGGACCAACTTCTGTTGGTGAGAGACAAGCTTACACAGATGTTTTCTTGCATAACATTCACATTGCTAAAAAGGTGGTAATTCACTTATTAGAATGTTTTCATTCTGCTTCACATTTTTCGAAGTGAAATAACTTTCCTCTCATAATTAGGCACAAGTGTCTAAAGCTAAGCCTATTGGAGACCATAAAGTGTTACCTTTTTGTTGTTGTTACTATTCTGATAAATTAGTGCTTTAGTGGTTTTCCATATTTGACATTTTTTGAATAATGTTTGACCAAGTCAATTGGCCAATTACTTTGGACTAACCAAATTCCCAACCCTAACTGCAGTTGATGCAGATTCTTAAAGCTTGATTTGCAAGTTTAATCTTCACCGAGGGAAATAATCTTTGACCGTTACTCATGTCACTTGTTTCAGTTAACAGCTGCAAAAGAACTGTTCTGTGATTCTCCTTGCTAAATGGTGAATACAAATAATTTTTTTGAAAAAATACAAAAATAGGATTTTTAGATTTTTAAATTTAAAAAAAAATCTCTTTAAAAATAAACCTGTTTAAAATGAAGTTTGAATTTACTACAAAATATGTTAAGGCTTAAGCTTGCTGTAATCTCTTAAAACACTTAAATAAAAAATACATATGCTGAATCCATGAGCCTCTTTCAAAAACTTTGAGTTAAAGGATGCTTTTCTATGTAAAACGTTTCCCCCTGATTCTAATTTTTGAAGTGAAGCTTTATAAATGACACAATAGGTCATGTACTGTAATAGCCTGATCCTGTGGTGAACCCACAGGCTGTACTGCTTGGTGCAAGAGACTGGCAAAGTCATCATAAGTGTTGGACCAGGCCTCTTAACTTCAGGAGATATGTATCTCATCAGGATCATCCACTGAGCCCACCTGGAGGTCTCCTACTCCTGTTTTATAGCTTGGATTGCTAATTCTTTTGTTTTTCTGGGGCTGGGTAGAGGAGTTTTGTAACAAGGGAGAAGGAGCAGAAGGGTGCAATGCTGGAGTGAAAACAGGACACTGGGAAGAAGGGATAACATTCTTCAGAGTGCAGTCTCTAGCACAGTATTTCTCCAATGCGGCCAGTGTGGCCGCATGCAGCTACCAGGGGCTTTCTTGCGGCCACCATCTCCTGGGCCATGATGGGGACAGGGGAAGGAGTGGCGAAGTAGCGGCCCCGCCCTGTTGCTCCTGGATGCGCTGCCTTGGTATTGGTTGCAGGGCTGCCAGTAGGGCTTGGATCCTGCCCCTCTCTGGAGACACATGAGGCACAATGCTGGGGGAGCAGGCAGCCAGTGAGTTCCCCACCTTCCCGGGGCAGTGGGGCTCAGGCTTTGGGCTTCAGCCCTGGGGAGGCGAGGCATAAGGCTCTGGCCTTGTTTTTGGCTCCAGCCCTGGGCTCTGGTGGTGCAGCAGCAGGCCCCAGGCTCCAGCCGCATGGCTTTGGGCTCCATCCCCAGACCCGATCCCCTGTCCATTTCAGTATCTGGACACAGGGCTTCAGGTTCCAGCCTACAAGTATTTTAGGAAAAAAATATGAGCGGCCACTAGCAAGAGTTGGTGGCCGCACTGTGAGGCCACCAAAACATTTGTCCTGAGAACCCCTGCTCTATTCATTTCAACACTGGGGAAGGGGGTGCAGGGAGAGACCTGCCATGGCTGCAGGACATATTTAAAATACAAAATTGTACCTCTGGGTATAAAAGGAACATATGCTAAATGTAAGCAGTACAACAGAGATGTAAGGTCTGGTTGTGAGAATGAAGCATGATGCAAAATGCTCTTCAGAAGGCAGTGATTTTGAAGATGATGATGTGGACATATCTGAACAATCTGGATTAACTGGTTAGTAAACTTATTTTTCCACCATTCTTATGGACTGCCTACCATGTCTTACTATGTTAGTAAATGATAACTTAGTTTATTGTCACAAATTAGTGTTTTGGGTAGATTACTTGCTTACCAATTTCAAAGTTTTTGTGTTTAAAATATAATTGGTATATTAATTTGTTGTGGGGATACTTATCAATTACATTTTTACTGTTGCTGCTGGACTTCTGAAATAACTTTTTTTTATTGTGCAGTATAATCAAACATCCTAGGTGAAGATTTCCTGTTTAAAAGTAAAGTTTGATTAGGCATTTATGAATTTTAACATTTAAAGGGGTTTTTCTTTTCACACTGTCTGGTATGTTGCTAGAAATAAGGGTTTTTAAATAGATTTGGATAATTCTCATGATTTATGTTCCTATAAAACTAGGTTCGGAATAAATTATTTAAACAGTGGTACAAACAGCTCTAGTAGGATGCGTGTTTCATTTGTAATCTATCTTTTTATTTATTTATTTTTAAGCAACATTGAGTAATACTCAATGAGTGACTTTTACCATTTTGTTTCAGGGTCCATCTTAGACAATAAGGGTTTATGAACATCCATCTGCAGTGTCTACAACTTCAGAGTCATCTGCTGGTACCACTAGATTGCAGCAACTAAATGTATGTCAGACGGTAAATTAACTGAATCAAAAAAAGACTTCATCCAGTAAAACCATGGATGCGTTAGTAATCAGGACCAGCCAATTCCAGCCAGACTCCTTGGGTGACCAGATTGCTTGGTTCATTTATGCAACAAATTCTCCCTTTCATCTTGTTCAGAGCAAACATTTCATTGATGGGGCTCAATCATTATGATGAGGCTACACTCCACTGGCAGAGCAGACCATGCTGGAACGTTACTGGACACAGAGTGTGAGAATGAAATTGAACAATGTGCACACAAAAAATTGATGGGAAATTCATTAATCTGAGTCTTGATGAGTGGAGCAACGTACACAATGATCCAATAATATGTGCTTGTGTGACAGCAGATGATGGGGTTGTCTATCTTACAGGAACAATTGATACATCAGGAAATATCCACGCAGCAGAATACTTACCAGTAGCAGTAAAAACTATAACAATTTGAACAAAAATTCAAGTGTGTAGCATCCTAGACAATGCTACACATGTAGCAAAGATGAGAAGCTATCTAGAAGAAAATAACAAAGGATCCTGAAACTTATAACTTAGGGATGCAGTGCTCATTTGTTCTTTTAGCTGAAGTGCACCTCCAGGAATAAACGAAAATGTTGAAATTTCAAAATAATTCCCTAACAACTACTTTGCCTCAGCTTTGCTGAAGAGAGGAGGAAGATCCAAACCAATTATCACCCAATATGTACAATGGGATTAGTAGTTGACGCTTGAGGTATTTATTAAGAACTGACCTGTTCTGATGATTATTTGTGAAGCAAATGGTTGGCAAAATAGATGGAACTATCACAGCTGAAGTAGTCAACATCAGACTGAAGAGAAATGTAGAATGCATGCTGCATATACTGAAACCTCTTTCTGTAGCCTGGGATAAACTGCAGAACGATTGCTGTTTTGCTGATGGTGTTGAAATTTAGAAAGGAACATCAAGAGACATTGAAGAAAGGAAATAATGAACAACAAAGTTACATTGCAGGCAGTAAGAAAGCGGATGGATCAATCATTTACTCCATCTCCTTTTCTTGTCAATATTGTCAACCCAAAGAACCAGGGTAGATGCCTTAACTGCTGAAGATGCTGCTATAGCATTGGCATCTAATAATCACTCATCAGTTATGCCAACCACAATAAATTTCAGGGCTGGAGGTAAACCATTCAAGCTGTACATGTTAGCTAATGATTTAAACAGTCACACAACTGAACTGGTGGCAGCCACTAGTTAAGCACCTGGAACCAGAGTCTTTTGAAGTGCTAAACCTGCTTTTGACAGCAGTCGCCTCTTCTGCAGGCACAGTGAATATTTGCTTCATTTGAACTAATTCAAAGTTGAGAAATCAATTGGGAGTTGAAAAAGCAGGAAAGCTTGTCTCTCGTCCAGTCTGTGAATAAAAACAAGAAGGAGAGGGGATGAAATCAAACTTTTAAAACTAGAAGGATGGCTTAAGAAATGTAGGAGACTCTCTTGTTCAAGAGGCTTAGGCGAAAAGGAACTTCAGCCTGGGCAAATTTTCAAATGTGCCGAAGTGAAAGTAACTGGAGCTGATCTGAAATCGATGTAATTCACTGCTCAACACAGTTAATCCCTCTGTTTGCTAAATCATTTAGTTGTAAATGTGAAATACGTTTTGATAAGCAAAGTTTTGTTGAATAAAAATGCTGTTTTGTGTGTTTAAATTGCAGTTTTCATCCTAATGCAGCATGACTCAAATTGTGTGCAAAAAGTTAATTATCCAGTAAATAAGCAATATCATTCACTGTTTTCTAGCATACTGAAAATGTACAATTAATCTGAAAATATTAACTAAAATTGCTTAAATAAATGTGTACATATTAGAGCTGTTGAGTAATCGCAATTAACTCAAAAAAATTAATCGCTATTCATTGCACTTTTAATCGCACTGTTAAACAATAAAATAACAATTGAAATGTATTAAATATTTTGGATGTTGTACATTTTCATATAGTATTCTGTGTTGTAATCAAAATCAGTGTATATTTTTGATTACAAATATTTGCACTGTAAAAATGAGATTTTTCAGTTCACCTCATACAAGTACGGTGGTGCAGTCTTTGTTGTAAAAGTGCAACTTACAAATGTAGATTTTTTTTTTTTTGTACATAACTTCACTCAAAAACAATGTAAAACTTCAGCGCCTACAAGTCCACTTAGTCCTACTTCTTGTTCAGCCAACTGCTAAGACAAACAAGTTTGTTTACATTTACGGGAGATAATGTTGCCCTCTTCTTATTTAGTGTAACCAGAAAGCGAGAACAGGCATTTGCATGGCACTTTTGTAGCCGGCATTGCAAGGTATTTACGTGCCAGATATGCTAAACATTTGTATGCCCCTTCATGCTTTGGCTACCATTCCAGAGGACATGCTTCCATGCTGATGACGCTTGTTTAAAAAAAAAAATGTATTAATTAAATTTGTGACCGTTCTCTCCCAAGGAGTTCAATGTCCCCTGCTCTGTTTTACCAGCATTCTGCCATATATTTCATGTTATAGCAGTCTCAGATGATGACCCAGCACGTGTTGTTCATTTTAAGAACACTTTCACGACAGATTTCACAAAACACAAGATACCAATGTGAGATTTCTAAAATAGCTACAGCTCTTGACCCAAGGTTTAAGAATCTGAAGTGCCTTCCAAAATCTGAGAGGGGCAAGGTGTGGAGCATGCTTTCAGAAGTCTTAAAAGAGCAAAACTCTGATGCAGAAACTACAGAACCTGAACCACCAAAAAAAGAAAATCAACCTTCTGCTGGTGGCATCTGACTCAGATAATGAAAATGAACATGTCGGTCCGCACTGCTTTGGATTGTTATTGAGCAGGACCCGTCATCAGCATGGACACATCCTCTGGAATGGTGGTTGAAGCATGAAGGGACATATGAATCTTTAGCGCATCTGGCACGTAAATGTTTTTTGCAACACCGGCTACAACAGTGCCATGAGAACACCTGTTCTCACTTTCAGATGACTTAATAAGAAGCGGGCAGCATTATCTCCTGCAAATGTTAATGTTTGTCTGAGCGATTGGCTGAACAAGAAGTAGGACTAAGTGAACTTGCAGGCTTTAAAAGTTACGTTTTATGTTTGAATGCAGTGGGTTTTGTACATAGTTCTACATTTGTAAGTTCAGTTTTCATGATTGCAGTACGGTACTTGTATTAGGTGAATTGAAAAATACTATTTTGTTTTTTTTACAGTGCAAATACTTGTAATCAAAAATAAATAAGCACTGTACACTTTATATTCTGTGTTGTAATTGAAATCAATATATTAAAAAATTTAGAAAACATCCAAAAATATTTAAATAAATGGTATTCTATTATTGTTTAACAGTGCGATTAATCGCGATTAGTTTGTTTTAATTGCTTGACAGCCCTAGTATATATTAAGTGTACCCGCCTGGGTAGCAAAAAGATGTACCAAATCTAGTGTAAAGACTCTTTAGTTGTAAATAGCATGTTTTAATGGTTATGTAAACAAGAGAATGCACCTTTCTTTAGAAAATAACTGAAGTACAAATGGAAAAGTTGATTAAAATGATTTAAATTGAGGTTTTCCTCTTGATGACTTAAATTGCCGTGATTTAAATCAGTCCGCCACCCTATTTGCTAAATTATTAGATGTGCTTAGAAATGGGGTCTGTGAAAGTAGACTCTCCAGTGCTAACCAGATATAACAAAATTCTTTTTCCCAGAGGAGTTAAAGAAATAGTCTGTCTTCTGGTACTTTAGTATTCTAACATGTGAAGTGTCAGACAGAACTGCAGAGGCTGGCTAGTACAGGTAGTTACTGCAGAGACCGTAAGTACAAATACTCGAGCTTCCTTTTGAAATGAGACTAGAAAATTCAAGTTGCTAGTAATGATCTTGAATGTACTTTATCAGCTTGTCAGATGAGCATGGAAGCATAGCAAACCTGGCCCTTCAAACATAGAAGGCTTTAGTGTATAGGAAGCTCCAGTATCCTAGCTACAAAGCTTTCATTGCGGCTTTGGGTCTGGTCTAGAGACAGCTGTCCTTTTGAAAGTAACATAGGATAATGCTGTGCCACCCAGTAATGAAAACTCTCCAGGTTTTAGTTAAGTGCGCACGTACCCTTTTCCTCCATTCCTGTCTAAAAATTGGGGGTGGGGTGGAGAAAGGGACATAAACCGCATCTAGAATAGGAAAATGAGGTGCTTCATAAATGTTGTCTAACACGTGAAATTTTTAACCACTTTGTGCCTAGTGTAGACATAGAGGGGGTCAAAAAATTTGTTAGCTAGTGATGGTCAGTCCTAGGGCTATAAAGTAAAACTGTAGTCAGCTAACTGGTGGATAGGGAAAAGTAGTTAGGAGGGAAGCCAGGAAACCACCTTATCTGAAGGCTACTTGTACTGCTCTATGGAAAGAAAGGTAGTATACCACAGGGTCTCAACAAACTGTTGGGACATGCTTTTGTGGGAAGACATTGTCCCAACTCTGCCTTTTCATCCTAGGACTGGACAGCTACCAGAACCAAGAAGTGGCTCCTCTTTGTGTGGTGGCAGCAGCTATTCTGTATTCTTTTCTCCTTCTCGCTCCCTCCCCAGTAGTTCCTCTAACGCTTCTTGTATGTTCAGGATTGCTAGAGGAAAGCATTAAAGGGGTTCATGGATTCTACAGCATGAGACCTGTCTCTTGTGTCCTCTGTGGTGGGGATGCTCCCATCTCCTTCCTTGCTTTGTTAATCCCACAGTCCTCCATCAGTAATACAAAGGAGAGGCAGCATGAGGGCTGGTTACTTACAGTACCAGGACACTGTATCCTGGATAAGTGCTGCTGTGTTCTTTTGTCAGAGCATTGCATTGACTCTGGGCTGAGGCAAAAGTTGAAAGCAAGAATTAGCTGAAAAAACGCTTTTAAATTTGAAAGCTTCTCTTGTCAATGAAAATATTACAAACTGGTAGAATGTCTGACGTTAAAGCCTAAGAAGGCAAAGAAATGGCAACAGTATTTTCCCTTGGTGTTTAATGTTTGTAGTACTTGTATCCAAAACACTGCATGCTGTTCATCGATCATGGCAGTACCCAAGACCTCACTGAGCAAATTCTGATATTAGGCAAAAGTGGCAGTGTAAAAATGAGCTTTTGTTTTCTTGCATATTTTCCCAGATTCAAATAAAATTTGTTCTGTTATTTAGTGAGATGTTTTCTAGCTTCTAACACCAGAAATGTGAAGTTGAGCAGGTTTTTTTGCATCTTAGATTGTCCCCAGTAATCTGCAATTTGATCTTGATGGGTTTTTTTCATGACACAGAAGAGCCCAGCTCATCATGCCATAGCCGTATGGACTCTGTAGCACTGATCACTGTAAACTGGCTGCTTTTTTCCAGAGATGGGACTCAAGCATACAGCAAATCTACTGAATGTGTTGTTTTTAGATGATTGCTTTCCTTACCATAAACTCTCAAATTAGTGAATCTAGTTCTGGTCCCATAGTTCCTAAATGGCTATTAGCATATAGCAAGATTCCCAAACTTACACTCTTTGACTCCTCCCCTCACTCATTTCAAAAGACAGGTACTATTGGTTGTCCTTAATGCAGCTTGACAACTGGAAACAAAGCGCTATTGTCACAAGACTAGCCAATTCGGTGGTCCACAGGCCACAGTTTGGCCACTGATGTAGAATATCCTACCTTGCTTAACAGTAATACAGAACACAGGAGATTCACGTGATTGTTGCATTTTGTTTCCTTTAGTTTCATCCACAATCTCCCATAAGTCATTTCTTTAGATCATGCCGTTCGTGTTATCTTGTACATTGAGTATCTGTGATGAAGAGTTGATAAAAGGTCTAAAGATGTTTGATTTCTCGAGCATAAGAATTTCCAAAATGCAGTGACTCTATAACAATGATAGGTGTGTAGTAATAGAGGCATCTGAACAAATGATATGGTAAAATGGCACTAGTGTTGGACAGTCTCATTACCAGACTGCTGGGGGTCCGTGTACATAACAAATTGTGGTTGCCAGTCTAATCAGCATGACATGCCAAAGTACAGCCCCAGTATCTGTGTAACCAATGCTGAGACTGTAGGAAGCATTGGCCAACTTGGCTAAGATTATCGCAACAGAAGGACACAATCACACAGGAAAAATGCAGACTGCACAACAGTAGTTTTTCCTGTAGCTTTTGATGAGGGTGCTTAAAAGAAGGTGGTGTAATTGCTGAGCAATTTAAATGCTTTTCAAATTAGGTGCAGTGCACTCTTGACTTTACCAGCCTATCAGAATGTGAATAGTCTGAAGCCGCGTAATGATTTGGGACAAAACATGTCAGATGGGCCTTTATCTTTCAACTAAAAACATACAGCTGCAGTCATTTGGATAAGGCATATTAAAGATGAGTTGCAAAGAAGAAAATCTTGGACTCTAATCCTTTTTGGCTTCTTTATTTGAAGTTCAGTTTTCTTTACAGATCGTAAAGTATTTTTTGCTTGTTTCCATTAGAAATCTAAGTGCTGTGTATTCTGGAAGGCTCTCTGACTACAAAACTAGTGAAATGGTGACGTCACGAGTTAAAGGCTGAGCAGTTAAAGGAAAGGGATTTTTTTTTAATCGCTGGTCTTAAAATTCTTTTTAAAAATCTGTTTAATGATTGACTCTAGTTAAAGGAAATCTGTTAAAGTTTCAGCATTTTAGTCCCTTCAGTAAGTCATTAGTGTTCAAACTTCCCTCAGAAATGCCTGACTTCTTTAAAGTTCAAAAAACAAAAATAAACAACCTTTCAGGCCTTTATCGCTCATGAAATAGCAATGGCCACAAGTCCAATTTTAAAATACTTATTGGTCACCTTTAAAGGTTTTGGGGTACCAAAATGACACCTCATGGGGGTGATTTGATTAAAGGTTTCTTGTGTAATAAATCTAGTGGCTGCATCTGTTTGAGAACAGAATTAACTGCTCTCAAATGAATTTGAGGGGGAGGAGGGAGAAGGTCTATCACATGGCCAGAGACATTCATAAACAAAATGCACCTTGATTTGTGAACATCTCACTACAACACTTCAGTCTATAGTGTTCCTTAGAGTCTGGGGCCTGCCTACAATTCTTCTTAAACCTGAGCATTCCTAGTAGCACCATTAAAAGTAGACCACTACAAAGGGCATAAATGAAGCCCTGAGGGAAAAGTAATTGGTGCCCAGACGAAGCAATGGCTCCCACCCAACAGAGCACAATATGCCTTTTTAAAATAAGGATATGAAGCAAAACACCTGATTCATAGTTGCTTCATAGTGGAGTGAAAAGGCATTTTAAAGTATTTCTGCACCGTTCCAAAATGGTTCTAATCAGGCTGGCCCCAAAGAAAAGGATAAAATCTGCTTCCTGCCACTTGATGCTCCTCAGAGAGGCAGTACATATGTACTGCCATCAGGTGACCTGTGGTGACATTCTGCAAAATACACACACAGGACATTACAGACAAGTAGAAAACAACTCTGAAATTATACCCTGCTTCCTAGTGGCAAGAACACATCTTGTTCTTAAATTATATGGCTGGCTGCCAAACTGAATGCCCATTTGAAGGACTTTGCATTTAGTTAGTGCATATGTATACTGTTGCTATACATTTATAAGCATGTGGTGTTGATTCAGAACAGTAATCAGTCAAACCATGTTTAGCTTTAGAAAAGGAAAGCAGGGACCATACCATTCTAAAATGGAACAACATTTTCCCTGTAAATGACCATAACTATTTGTGTTTAACCCTGCCATCCCAGAGGCTATTCCCTTTCTTTTCAAATATCAGTAAGTTGCCTTTTTTTATCTTACAGGTTTCTGAGCATGAAGAGAGGAACAAATGAAGCAGAGCAGATCGGAGCAGGACTTGACACTCCCCAAATCCTAGAAATTTTAGTTCATACGTACACTTGCCAGTGGTTGTGGGCAACCATTTACTTGGTGTAAAGAACTTAATTTCAGTATAGACTGGCTCTGGGCAGCGCTGGTGATGCTGCACTTTGAGTTGTAGCAGCAGCTGTAATTGTGAATTACTGAGATAGTGAAACATGGTGTCCGGTTTTCTATTGCATTTTTTCAAGTGGAAAAGTTAACTAAATAGTTGACACAAAATGGTGGAGAAAATTGTGCATATGCCAATTTTTGTTACCTTTTTACTTTGAACTACACTGCTTATGAGATCTCATTGTTTTGGAAGAATGGCATGAACAGTCTTCAGCAACAGTTGTGATCATTGTAAATGCTCACAATTGTGCACTCTTTCTGGTTATTCCTCCCTGGGTTTTGAAAGTTGTACACTTAAAACATTCTTAAAATTGTTGGCTTCTATGTGCAACATACCAAGCCAGCTGACATGGTAGTAACCAAAGATTCCAGTTTTTAAGCGTATGAAAGACTCTGCCTGCTTACCTGTGCTAGAAATAACAGCATCTAAAGTGAAGACTTAAGAGAAACTTAGCGACTACTAGATAATCTTTAGGACTCTGCATTAACTCTATAATGTTCTTGGTATAAAAGGAAAAACAGCATATTTGTCACAGAAATTTAGTTAACATCTTACAACTGAATCTGTATGTAAGTTGCTTAGATAAATGTAATCACTGTAAACATCTATATGATCTGGGATTTTGTTTTTATTTTGAAATGGGAGCTTTTTTGTTTACAAGTTCATTAAAAACTAAAAACTTTCTGTAAGGAAATGCGAATTTTTTTTTTAAATTTGCCTTGTTAATTCCGTCTAAAGAAAACACCACTCCAGTTTTTTTAAACAGACAATTTCAAGGCCATTTGTTAAGCAAAAAGTCATATTTCTTTCTAAATCATTTTAGATTTAGTATTGTAATTCTTCCTCACTTTTGTTTTTAAATAAATTTTGTATTTTTTTTTTTCCTTGAGGGGGAAGGGCAGTCTTGCATTTTTTATAACCTGCTGCATTGATACCCAGCCCTCTATAACAAGAGATTGGCATCTTTTGAAGACCCCCAGTATTGACAGCCCACAAGCGTTGCCGTTGTCTTGCATTGGCTGGACTGACTTGTGATTATTAGTTTTGAAAATTTAGAATGGAAGTGTTTGGAGGGTTTTAAACCAAGGCATTTTCTTTCAAGTTCTTGTGAAGTGGATATGATCAAATTAACTCTTGTTCTTGGACAGCCTCACACCGTGCAGTGTTCACATTGGTTACTGCGCTGGGCTTTCCTCCTCACTCTTACTTTAGCCCAGCTGAAAGAAAAGTACTTTTATTGCTGGTAATTCTTTAACAGTGTAATTTATTCCTTTATAGCATGTCAGAATAAATTAAAAAAATCTGAAAATGCTGCCAGATGCCTATTGTGTAAATGGTGTTTTGTACGTTAGCCTTTTTAGACTGTTTCCATACATGTAGCAAAGTTTTTGGCCAAGAGGCATATTTTTCTTGTTGGAAAAGATCTTTAATTTGAAAAATTCTTATTATTCCAAGTCTGCAATATGTCCTGTGCACTCTTACTAAAGAGACTGAGGTCACAATTATAACAGACTACAGCTGTTCCAAAAAGTGGGCAATCTAATGGGGGGTGGCGGGCGGGTGGGCTCGTATTCTAGTTTTCCTGATAAGATGTTAAATTCATATCTGCAGAAACCTTTGTCTTGTGAGCTGGCAACTATATTAATAAACACCACTTCAATAGTTAACATGGGTAAATATCTGTTTGGATGGGTGAGGAGTTTGAAAGTGCTCAAGATCTCAAATATATCAAAATATACTTCCAGTGCTTCTGTCTATGTATACGAAGGGCTTTGTTTTTCTTTTGTAACTTTGCCTTTGAGTAAAGACAGTTTCTTGCAGCCAGAGGGGGGAGGATGCTTAAGATAGCTACATTTCCAGAGTGAATGGGGAACTGATTTCTTTCATGTATTTTTGGGGAGTCGGGGTAGCGGTGAGGTTCTAGGTGGCATTCCTCTGCTTCATATTTTGCCAAAGGAAACTTGAAATTCTAAGCATTTGACAAATCCCAGTCTCAGTAATGGAAACAGCCATATTTCAAAGGCACCTGTTGCCAAAGCATCTAGGCACATAATTTACAACTAGGCAAACCACAGTAGTCTAAGGTATATCTAAACTGAATGGAAAGTCCCACTTCTTAAGACACACTGGTATAAGTAGAAGACGCTGATCTGAAATGTAAGCTCCTCCTGGACAGCTGTCATGTTTCCAGAGAGGATTAGTTGATCTGAACTTCATAGGCCACCAATGCTATTTCCTTGCAGAGATGTAGTTCCTCAAAACTGGGGGGGAAATGCCATCACAGCCACTGTCAGCTACTGTTTTGGGAAGATACGACAGTTGTAGGGGGAGAGATTCCTTTCCTGTGTAGTTTATAATCTTGTTCTTCCGCTTACAAATGAGTTTGTAATGGATTATCAATGGGGGAAAAAAATGTCAGCAGGTGTGTAGCACTATAAGCGAAATCCAGTCCTAGCTGCCTGCCTAGCAGGAAAACCTGGATTTGGTGGAGTCAAGAGATCCTGTTAAACTACAAAAGTCAAATTGTGCTACTTCCGTGTGCAGGAAAGGATGGAAACTAATTGCTACTATTTAATACGTATATATGGTTCTTGTTTGATGTGAAAACATGAGTCTAGCATGGGAGATGCTGTCATATGCACATCAGTCAGTATGGCATTGTTTTGGAAGGCACTTCCCACTCCTGCAGCCATCGGGCTGAACAACGAATAAGATAGAATCTCTTCCAGAGGGTGGACACGAGCTGAATGTTGAATGGCTGTATACTGTGCAATACATACTGTAACCAAAACCTAAAACTGAAGCCAAAATACTAAATTCTGTGAATCTGGGCTAATGGCTTTCAGTTTCAGCTCTGCCAGATGCGTGTCATGGGTGGTTCCCTTACTAATATCCAGTGCCCTAAAGGGCAATGCAAAATATTTTGCAACAGATTTCCAAGCAATTATAATGTACCTACAATGGTCATATATAAGCACAGACTAAGATCCCATCCCTTGCAAACTTGCCTCTTAGTGAGAACCAGCGTTCCTGACAATTGAACATAATACAATAAAGAAAAACAGGTTTTAAGCAATTTTGTAACTGTTTAAATCACCAAGAGCATACTGTCACTTTGATGCTGTTTTTAAAGTGTGGGCACATTACCAAGTTTGTAGGGCTCCTCCAAAGTTCCATGCACTTTTCTGTTCCTGTTAGAACAAACGCTCTGCTTACTGCTCTGGGTATTAGCAGTGGGGGTTCTGGTAAGTGATTCTAGCTTTTAACTTGGACATGCAGGTTGGTTTAAAAGAACGGAGCCTGCCAAATGGTTACCAAACACATTGAAAGCCTGTTCAATGTATAACCTTGATGTACGCAATCTTTAACCAAGTTTATTCTCTTGAGGTGCCTGAGGGTTCTACTGATTTTTATTAAACTTTTGTACCTAAACTCAGTTGTTGAAGAGATGTATCTATTCTGTTCTACTATTGTAAGTGTGCACTTCTGAAAGGTTCCCTGGACTTGCATGTGGCTTTGTGGATTGTACACATACTGAAGTGGGAATTTTGCATCGAGGAGCCTACAGTGTCTAGTTCAAAACTTACATCCACTGAGCTTTTCACATGGGGTTTTAATTTCCCTTGATACTGTTCTCCAATTTAGAAGATGTTGCTGAGCCAGCCTTGTTTCTCAGCTTCATCTGTTCCCTACTTAGAGTGAAGCCATCATGCTGAATTCATACCAGCCTGATGTCGTAAATGCAAGTTTACAAGCACCGCAGACTCCAGCAGAAAGGTGAAGTTGAGCTGTGAGGAAGAGCTCTTTGCTGCAAGCACAAATGTCTCCCATAATTGTAATGGGGCAAGCAAAGGACTAAAGAAAACCATCTTTCTAGGGCAGCTCTCTCCATGGCTTGCTCCAGTGTTGGACAGTAGATCTTTAAAGTTCCATTTTGTAGGAATAAACCAATGGGCCTTTGATGCAAATCCTGTATGCAGTGAAGTCTTTTTGGGCTGGTAGTCAAGAAGTGTAAGGCTGGCCACTGCACGGCCTTGAGGACTACTTGGATGGAAACCTTTCCAAACTACACATGAGAAGCTGCTTTGTCCCAAGTTGTGAAGAGAAAGCTCTCCCCTTAACACACACTCTGTCCCAAAGAAATTGGGTCTTTTGAAAAGTGTCTTGCAGGTCCCAAACATACTATTCTTCAGCTGAGTTTGAGGCATTAAAGTTTCTGTATACGAAAGCTTTGGTCTAGTTGGCTCATTGAATGCATGTGTCAAATAGCATGCGCAAAGGAACTGTTCACAAGTGCAGCATGCATAGTATGACTGCCATCAGTAGCCAGTGCTGGTTTCAGAGAGCTAGGATTAATTTGTGAAGAAGAGATGAACTCCAGGTGAAGTAGGTAAATTGGAATCAAATTTTCAAATACTCTAATTATACAGCTAGATTATTGTATAAAGCCAAAGTACTTTGTATTACTAATGGAAAGCTTTAATGTTTTGCTTCCTGAAGGTACTTGACCAAATTTTCAGTAAATATTTAATCTTTGTTTTTGTGTTTTTTCCCTGCCTCTAATGTGACCCAATCGCTTCTCTCCTGGGTTTATCAGTCTGAAATATTTATTCTGGTTTATTCTGGTTTTGAACCCTACATTTCCCATTTAGGGGGTTGAATGCGGGGAAAGGAAGCTGCTTGTACTTCAGTGAATTTTGGTTCTCTGCGGTGTCCATGCAGAATATCAGTATTCATAGCTAAGGAGAGGAAAAGTCTTGAACAATTTTTTAAACTAACAAAAGGGGGGCAGCAATTTGAATGGAACTGGTAAATATTTCAGAAGATAGGGTGGGAATCCTGAATTTAAGTGCATACTGGGTAGAGCTTGCCAACTTACCTAAATTAAGACATCTTTTGTTTAGTGGCAGAGTTTTAAACAATTTTTTTTTAAAGGCACAATGAAAACAGTAATTCGGGATGTAATAAAACACCTGATCAGAAAACTGATTCCTCTTCTTTTCTCCATCCCCCTTCTTTTAAAAAGAAATCACCTTTGACATAATGCATGGACTGGCTCATAAGCTTCCCTGCTGTTGGGGAAGTCCCTTCTCCATGCACCTGTGTAATGACCTCCTCCTGGAGACTAGGGTTTTGCTCTGTATAAACATTACCTAAAGCAGTGGTTTTCAAACCGGGGTACACATACCCCTAGGGCTATGTGAGAAAAATCCTGCCTTCCCCTAATTCCCTGGGTGTGCCTAGAAGGCCAGACATTCTCCAGGGTTTGCTGGAAAAGAATCACAGAGTGGCTCGGCTTATTGCAGAGACCCATGGGATCTCTCCCACTAAGTCCTAGCACCTCAGACAGGTGAGTACAACATCTGTGTGGACCCAGTAACTTGGGTCTGGCTTTGCAGTGTAGCTGCTCACACCTCGACCAATCTGGGTATAGGCAGGGAAATTGAAAAGGGACACCAATTCAGAACTCACATTTAATCTGATCTTGTAGCTATAGAAAACAATTTTTTTTTCTTTTTTTGGATTGTTTGCTTTGCCTGGACAGTGCTGTCAAATGTTCGCCTCCCGTGTTTATATGACAGTTTTACACAGCAGCTGAGAGCAGCTCAAACTGGAAAATACCAGAGGGGAGGGACACAGGTCTAGGTTCCTTCTAGCCTGGTTACTGGAAGCAATTAAGCAGCTGGTATTTTAGGAGGACTACTTCCAAGAGTATGCTGCTGTTGTGTCATGACATGTAAAATGGCAAGCCCGGCTGGTTAATATGTCTTAGAAGCATTTCTAGTATTTAGGGCCATTACAAAATCTAGAGCACTCATTAATAATCCTCCAGGAGAAAGAGCCAGTTCTTCCTTATGTGACTCAGGAGTTTGCCAACTTATGTCACACAATTGCAGTGCTAGTAGGCAACACCTGAAATTCACACTGAGTCACATCCTGGAAATATACCCCACCCTGCTTCCCTCCTCACTCTGCACAGCTGGGTTGCAATTAGCCCTAATAAATGTAACTACTTTTCACTCTGCTAGGTGCACTAACTGGAGTCAGCAATATCTTTAATAGATGTGCTTGTGCTACAGTCACTCCAGTGCCCAACACTTATCCATGTTTTACATAAGTTTATAGGGCTCAGGGCTCTTTATAGGGCTCAGTTGCAACGAGCCCTATCTGGCTTGTGATAATGGCTTTGTGACTAGCATTAACCTGGTAGCAAGCCCCATAAACTGATTACGCCATCCATTCTGTTGAATGAACTTTCTCCCTGCTGACAACTCTTTAAATTATCTCATATCTGACCGTTCCTGTACCTCTTGATAACACTCAGAGCCTCTCCTGTCAGCGGGCACATGTTGAGGGTACTATAGAGGCCTCAGAATGTGTTCCCTGCAATTCAGAGAGAGACTTGCTTTTCTTCCAGTATGTCATGTGCTCTGTAAAATATCTTTGCATGTGCCCAGAAGGCAAAGTGTAGCCTGAGAATGCAGTATCTCTAACCCTGCTCAGGCATGGCTTGTTCATGTGTCATGCAGCAAAACTTCTTCAGCTCTACACTTTACACTACATTTCCTTTTCCCCCTCAGATAGCAAACTGTCTTGTTAAGGATGTCCAAACATGGGGCGTGTCCCATGCACTTCCTTCCCCTCCCTTTTGTGCTTGCATGTTCTCCCTGTGATGCCTCCAGTAATTGCTTTATGGGGAAGAAGTGCTCTGAGGAAAAGCAGAGTTAGCTGGGTATTTTAAAATGCAATTTAGCAGCTGGCACCAAGGAGTGGCAGCACCAGGGGGGCTGGCCAGCCCTTTGTGGACCAATACCAGCCATCGGTTTGGATATTTGACAGCATGAGGCGACGCCCAAGCCTTTCAACACCTTTCTGCCATCATGATAAGTTCCTTTATCTAGTGGGTGTGTTTTACATTAAAAAAAAAAAATGCATTCACTTCAACAAAAGCCAGGGTCCATCGCCAAGCTCACATGAGCAGCTGCCTGCTTCTGTTGGACTCTGGCTGCCATAGACTAAGGAAGTCAGAGTTTAAGGCCGGATGGGCCCAGTCAATCACCTAGTCAGTGTGGGATTAAAGGCCATTGCTGCTGTTTTCCTCTCTCCCTGTTGGGGTGCTGGTCAGTGCCAGTGTGCTCGAAGAGAGGCACCGATGGCCGCCCGGCTGCCTCATTACCTTTTAAAAGGGGCAGCAGGAGGGCAGCTTGTGAAAATAGAGCACCACAGCATTTGCCTCCTTTGCGGTTGCCAGGAAACGGGTAAACAGCAAGGGATAACTGGAGGGGGGTTGCGCTGCCATTTTCCTTTAACTGGTGCCTGGCTGTTGCCCCTTATTCCTGCATTACTCCTCCTGGCTATGGTGGGGGAAGGTGCCAGGGGAGAAATGAAGTCACTGGGCCTCTAGCCCTTCCCGCTGTTCTGGCTGAGCGCATCAGAATTCAAATTTCCCTGTCAATGTGTAAGTGCAATCTAGTATTAACCTTACTCCAGGGAGGCTTTGGATGGGCATGGAGACTTCATTACCTGGAGGCGCTTGAAGTAGGTCAGAGTCAAAGCAGGCAGAGGAGTGTGTAGAGAGACTTGGTTGTCCCAGATTGTCTAGCACATTTTGCCAACACTAAAATCACTTCTAACATTGGAGGGGGGAGTCCTTGATACTGATCAACCCTGCCGGTCAGATCCGGAGTCCTTCATGTAGGCAGCAGCTGCTTGGCCCTGTTCGCAAGACTTGCAGTATGTAAGCTGAGGCATTTGGCCTCCTGGGCCAGAGCCCTCTCTGAATTCTAGGAGTGCTTCTGGGGGTCTATCGCTGCTTACATGGGGCATTTCTTCCGCTTATTGCAAATAACCAAATTGCAACCGTTTTCCTAATAGACTACACACAAACTCTCTCTCTTAAGGGAAAAACGTGGCTGTCGCGGCATGCCCAGCTCTTCCCTCTTCAAAGAGCAGTTGGTTCTCTGGAGCAAGTTGACGCCTCCTGGGTTGTGTTGGAGCTGAAGCATATTGAGTTGCAGCAGAGCTCAGCTTTCCTTTCGGTTAGATGTTGGCAGTGTTTGCCTTTGGCAGGAGATCATGGAACGGGAGTGAGGAAACTAACACATACCTGGCTAATGGCTGGCAGGGAGGGATCCCGCTCCTCCTGCTGAGTGACATTCACCAGCTGCTGCTGTTTGTTTAGTGTGGCTGGGATCATAGTCCCAAGGGAGAATGCAGAGCACTTGGGATCCATTTGGAAAGAGCAAGGAGAGGGTTGGGGGAGAAATACTAAACCCCATGAACTCTTTCCAGGAAAGAACTGTGTGTGTTGCCTACATCTGTTTCTAGAAGGGCACAGATATATGCAGGAACAACTTCCATCAGCTGACACCATATGGACACTGCCATCTGCACACTGCCGTAAGAGTGAACTAGAGCAGAAGCTCTGATCTTGGTCCAGCCTTTATTGCTGGGATACCAGACCTTGGCAGAGGTAAATGGTCTCCCGTAATTACGGTCACGGAGGAAGCGGTTCCACTTCATGGAAGCAGGAGATGCTGATCCTTATGGCAACACTTTCCAACAGCCCTACATAGAGTCACTGTCCAATGGCTGAGAAGAAGGAGGGTGTCTACCAAGGGTGTCAAATATGATGCAGTAACTGGTGGAGTAGATAGCCAGTCTCCTCTACAACTACTAATCAGGGGCTGGTCGATGCTGGAACCTTACGCTGGCCTACTTACATCCACATACGTGAGACGTAGTTAAGCCGATCTAACCCCTGGCGGCAAGAGCGCTAGGTCAACGGAAGAATTCTTCCACTGACCTTGCTACTGCCTCTCGGGGAGGTGGATTAACTACAGTGACAGGAGAACCTGTAGTGAGTGTCTATACTGCAGCGTTACGAGGACTCAGCTGTAGCATTTTAAGTGTAGACACAGCCTAGCTTAAAAAACGTCGGCAAAAATAGCTTAAATTAGAGACAAGCTCTTGATTTCCCCTCTTTCCCCCTCCCGCTCCAATAGTCTGACTGGCTACATAGATTATTGTATGGGGAATGGTGATTAACATGTCTATAAATGCTGAGGAGGGGAAAGCAGCCATGGAGCAGTGACTGGCTTAGCTTTGGCAACACTTGAGTGAGAAGCTTTTGTCCTCAATTCCAGTCTGCCCTTTGGGTGTGGCTGAGATGATCATGGTGATAGTGTGGGCTCAGTGCCCTATGCGCCTGAGGGCAGAGAGCTACCTTGGCTTCTGTACTGTCCTCTACATTGCTTCTCTAGCACTGTGCAACTGGAGCCAAATGCCGTGTCAGTCAAAATGTTCCATTGGGCAAATGGAAAAGCCTCCATCTCAAAAACTCTCATTGTAAAAGGAGGCTTCAGTTGTTCACATGTGCATCTCAATCAGCCTCTGCGTGTCTGTGCCTGAGCTTTAATAGTCAACCACTCCCGTTCAGGAAGGATGTAGGCAATGAGTAGCCAACGACCTTCCTCCAGCAGAGCTGTGCCAATAAACTTCTTCCAAGGCACAGGCTGGAGCAGTTTGAGGAGGGCTTTTCAAAAATGCCTTGTCCTTGTCTACTCCCAGGTCTGGACTGGTGTAGCTGTTAGCTATGGGTAGGTTCTTACAGCTGTAGTTCTAAAGCAGATGTAGTTAGTACAACAGTGTCTTATACTAGCTCGGGGCAGGGGCATGAGCTGTACGGTTATAAGGCACCTTTATTCTAGTATAACCGTGTCCATTTCAGGGGGGGGGTGCTCTTTGAACTACAGCGCTAGTTAAAGTGATATGGTTGGGGGCAGACAAGGCCAAAGGGAGAAAGGAGTACAAGTCCCCCTGTTTCGTGCTATTAACTAACTAGGTGCTTCTGAAAATCCCATGCTTAGTTCATAATAGGCAAGTGTCTGTCAGCCATAGATTCTGATGCTTCAACCGGGGCTGTACGTAGCAGAATGTGCTGTTTTATTTCCTCCATAAACAGCTCCACTCCACCAGCCTACATCACTTGCTCTGATTCCTATTTCCCAGCAGTCCCCCTTAGGGTGACCAGATGTCCCGATTTTAGGGTCTTTTTCTTATATAGGCTCCTATTACCCCCCCACCCCCTGTCCCGATTTTTCACACTTGCTGTCTGGTCCCCCTAGTTCCCCTGCTGTTACTAAAGGTGACACACCATTCAGCCTGTGCTTTACAGCCGGGAGAGGGAGAATGGACGCGTGGGTTACTTATTGCCCAGCTCGCACACAGCCAATGGGATAGCACCTCGTGCAGAGTTCGGCTGTCGGTCCAATGGGGTGCAAACCAGAGTGGCGCTCTCTGCTGTCTCCATTACAGAACCGCGCGGGCAGCGCATTCTGACTGTCTGACAACGGCTCTGAACTGTGCCCCTGCCTGCCCTTTGGCCTCCCAGCACAGGCACAGCCCCATTCAGCAGGAGCTCTGCTCCTGTTTGTTTGAGGCCATCCTGTGGTGTAATTGCATTTCCTCAGCCTGACCGAGAAAAGGAGACTGCACTTCTTAAGGCCACGTCTTTGCTGGAAGAAACAGGCTGTTTAACACATTAACAAACATAGTGAAAATCCTAGTGTAGATAAGGTGGTCTAGTTTTAACACACTGGCTGGGGCCATCACCTAGCATCTCTCTTTCTAAGGTCTAAGGCTTTCATCTCATGTTCTCCTTCCACTTTCACTGTGCTCACCATAGCTCACCAGTGCAGAAGTCTTTATTCCTGCTCTGCCTTCCATGGTCTGCCATAGGCCAGCTCTCGCAGGGGCAGCAAGGTGACAGGATTAGCTGTTCTCCAATCTGATCAGAGCAGCTCATGGGGTGGTTGCACCGCCCCAGTATAAGACACCATGTTAGAGAGTGGTGGCAGAATCCTCCTAGAATTCTCCCTTCTCTGCCCTTCCACAAAGAGAACCTCCTCCAGCCAGACTCCCCACGCCTTTCCTTACCCACATCGCACTACAGTTCGGCCTTACTGTGCCCTAGTTCCCGCAAAAAAAGGGCAGAGTTACAAAAGCCCCTATAGCGCTGCTAAACCAAACTGTAGCCTCCCTCCTCTCAAATCCTCCGGCACCCTCCCATCTTGCTACTTCGCTCCTAAACTGGGCATCCTGTCGTTATACCGCCAGAGGACACTGAGCCTGGTGTAATATTAAACAGCGAACTGGGCCACTGATTTAATAATGCTGGTTGTACTGAGCTTTGGGAACATGCTGGATTCAAAGCTACACGGGTATGTCTACAGTGCAGTGCACTGTAAACCCAGGCTGGTGGTCTCAGTGTGTCCACACTGGATTGTAAACCTGGGCTTACAATTGCTGGATCCGGGTCTCAGAGTCATGCGAATGTGTCCATACTGCACTACGCAGCCCTTCTGACTTGAGCTGTGTCCACTTTGCAAAATGACAGGGCTTAGACCCAAATCACAGTGCGAGTTGGGCTCTGACCCACCCCCAGTACGGTCCTAGGATCTGGATCCTAGGACCTAGGTCCTGAGTGTTTGCTGACCTGAGTCAGACTGACCTGTGTGTGGATGGAAAGAGGGGTTGGGCTCAAACCTGAGTCTGAGCTCAGGCTTAGTGTACAGTGTAGACATACCCCAAGTGGCTCTAGCACTTCTAGCCCCAGCTATTAAAGTGGAAGAACTTTACTCAGCTAAAATCAATCAATAGACTTCTTAAGTAGTGCAAATGGAGCATGCCTAGTACTGGATCACCCTGGTCACTGTCAGTAGCTAGAACTTGTATCTTTCTGGAGGACTCATGACATTCATGTTGGGGTGGTTGGTCTGTTCCCACTCCCAAGCCTGGTCAGGGAGGAAGAATTGTTCTGTGATGTCAGCACAGCACTGGGTTGGGAGTCAGGTGATTTGGGCTCTAATACCTGCTCTGTCACTGACTTGCTAAGTGGTCTGAAAAAAACACTTGTGACATAAACAAGAGGCACTTCCTTATCTCCCATGGGTAGTAATTCATGTGTCCAAAGGGAAGTGTCTCTGTGCTTTATGCCAAGTTAATTACTTTGCCTGCTCCAGGTGCTCAGAGTCCTAGCTCAGTGAGCATTGATTCATAGATTCACAGATTCTAGGACTGGAAGGGACCTCGAGAGGTCATCGAGTCCAGTCCCCTGCCCGCATGGCAGGACCAAATACTGTCTAGACCATCCCTGATAGACATTTATCTAACCTACTCTTAAATATCTCCAGAGATGGAGATTCCCCAACCTCCTGAGGGGACTGGGAGGGGAGGTTGTCAAGATCAACAGGTCCTGAACTCTCCTTGCCTCTCCTTAAAGGTCTTCTAGGCTATAGTGCTGGGACTAGGACCATGCCAGCAACAATGCTGTCCTGAGCCTGTGATGGGCCTTCATAAAAACAAGGACACTACCAGCTAGTGTTATCCCTACCCAAAACCTGTGGGCTGGCTTGGTCTGTGCACTCCTGATGCCTCAAGCTATTGGCCTTGAAGGTGCATTTGAACACGGTCTCCTTGAGATGAAGTATGATTTATAACAGAGGGGCAACAGCATCAATCTATTGCCCTAGGGTGCAATCTGAAGCCAGAGAAGTAGATTCTGGCTCCAGTACAATGAATTGTCCTAGAATAAATTGCTAATCTTTTATTAAAGGCAAACAGAACTCACACCAGTGCCAATGATGGTTTTGCATAAGTATTCAAAGGGGCGGGGGGGTGGTGATTTCCCCAGGAAAGGGACTCCAGCGGAGCTGAGGCAGTAGAGATTAGGCATTCCCACAGGTAAGAGCGTGATTTTCCAAAACATTCACAGTTGGCCTAACTCTCTGTTCCCCTGTGAAGCCAAAGGCAAACTGATCAGCCAGCACTGAGTGCTTCAGAAAATCCCCATCTCTAGCCATAACGATTTTTAATCATTTCAGCCCATTTTGCCCATATGTCCTCCAAAGTGCTGAGCTGTTAATTACACACAGGCCTGAAGTTGCTCTATTTCTCATATCCCCTTATTGTGTGGACCTCCACTCCTCTGTGTTGTCTTTTGCAGCCATAGTGATATAAACACTGGCTGTAGCCGTTCTAAACAGAGGTGTTTAGTCTCAGCACGTAGGACGCTTTGCTAATGCTGCAGGAAGTTAGACAATAGAGTCCTGAACTAATTGTGTCAATGTTCTGCAGTTTCAGGAAGGGATTGCTCAGAAATGGTCATTAGCAGAAGAGAAATGGCAAGAACAGTACGTCTCGGTGGGGGGGGGCGGGAGGTGTGAGACGGAGAATGTGTTGCTTGTGTAAGTGGGGGAGTGGTCCCACTATTATGGGGAACTTTCCTGGCTTCTGCACTACCCCGGTGAAGTGGGCTAGCGAAAGGATCTGAGTCCTCGCTCCCACTCCCTTTACCCAGAGGCCTCCCTGCCCTTGAGGGCTCCCCTTCCACTCTCCTGTCTGGCAGAGTCCTCGTAACCCCAACAAGGCTGGGCCCAGGATTCCTGGGGGGCTCAACCCCCAACCCTGCTGTGGTCACCTAGGACAGGGGCTAGGGTGTCCCCACTCCGGGGTACTCTCTCTGCACTGGGCACCTTCCTGACCCACTGATTATTCCATACAATTTAAAACAAATACAAGTTGTTTAATTAACAATTAATCTAAAGAAAAGAATAAGGAAAAATGGGAAAGGTTAAAGGAAAACACATCACCCTGCTTTGTGGCAGGGAACATCACAAACAGTGTCTCTGGACATCAGGGCACTTTGCAGTCTGTTCCTTGTAGGTCCCAGATTTCCGTCTCAGGCCCTGGCTGTGCTGCAGGTATGCTGCGGGTTGGACACTTGCAATGGTGGTGGCCACACACCTCCGGGCTTTGAGTGGTGGGACCCTTCTTCCCAGCGTCAGCCCCCCGTCAGGTTAAGGTCCCCCTCCCAGTCTGGCCTGCAAGGGCCCTTGTCTGGGGGTGTCTTTCTGTGCTGGGCCCTTTGCCCAAGGTCCCCCCTTGGCTGGCCCCACTTGCTCACCACACCTGGCTCTGTGGCTGCAGCTCTGCTCCCAGCACAGGATCTGCTCTCCCTGGGCTGCGTCTCTGGCTCTGTGGCTGCGGCTCTGCTCCCAGCACAGGATCTGCTCTCCCTGGGCTGCGTCTCTGGCTCTGTGGCTGCAGCTCTGCTCCCAGCACAGGATCTGCTCTCCCTGGGCTGCGTCTCTGGCTCTGTGGCTGCGGCTCTGCTCCCAGCACACGATTTGCTCTCCCTGGGCTGTGTCTCTGGCTCTGTGGCTGCAGCTCTGTTCCCAGCACACGATCTGCTCTCCCTGGGCTGTGTCTCGGGCTGCGCCTCTGGCACCTCTGGATCTGGCACGGTTCTGCTCTCCAGCTCAGCTTGGGCCCCTGCTTTCTCCTTAGCTCGGCCCCACTCAGTCTGACCCAGGCAATTCCAACTCACACGGAGGACGGGACCTCCCTGGCCTCCTGACCCTCTGATTAGCCTGTCAATCAGGCTGATCTGGAGCATTGGCCTCTCCCCATTGTTCCTGGGGACTGTCAGTCTCAGGCTCCTGATTTGCCATCGACCCTTCCCCTTCTAGTGCTGGGAGCTAGCCAACCAAAACACCCCCACTGAATGTTAGTAAGGGGGCAACAGTCCCCTTACACTTGCACAGAAAGAGTCGTCATAGGACACTTTTCAAACCAATTGTTGAGAGAAAGAAATAGCAATGCTCTGTAAATTCCTTTCATTAAAGCTTCTATGCCCCGCTCCCTCCTCCAGCCCCACTCCACACACCTCTGGTGCTGACCTCCAGCCCCTGAGCACTACCTGAGCCATGTACCCTGTCTTTGCACCCAGGAATGTGACTGGCTTCCTTGGGTGACAAAAGGAAAGAAGGGGCCATGTTGAAATATTGAGTCAAATTTACAGCTGCAGCACGGGGATCTACGGTCCAGGCCAGGCATTCCGACGCCATGGTGAAGAGAATGGGCGTCATGGTCTCATATGGCCACCTCCTGCAGTGGACGATGCAGTAGGCCCAGAACACCCCACTCTCTGTAACGAGAGCCTCCAGTTCCCCTGCTCCTGCTAACTCCCCAGGAGTGACGGTCGTCTGTCTGCTATGGGGCTGCTGTTGAAACTCAAGAGCCAGGATTGAGTTTCTAGCTGTTTTCTTAGCCATCCAGTGTACAGCATGGGGGTGGGGGAGAGGAAGGGGAGTCCTGCCACACACGGTCTCCCTTGTCCATCATTCAGACCCGACTCCTGAGCTTTGCCCTCCTGCCTCTATGCTGCAGTCCCTCCCGTAGTTCCTCTCTGCAGATGCCTACCTACGTCAACAGAATGACTGGTTTCAGGTTTAAGCTGCGTTGTCTGTGGTCTGGTAGGAACCTGTCAAACCTCTCTAGCAATGGGGTGGGGACCAGGGAAGCCCTAGGGACTTGGTGTCAGCTGGGCGTGCCCTCCTGCTGTAGTTTGTGCTGGCAGTTATGTGTTTCACTCGAGAGGCCAGTGTTCCCCTCTTTAAACGCTGACAGTGCTTCTGGGGAGGAAATTGTTAAAGGGGTCAGGAGGACTGGATCCCACCAGGACCAGCAATAGGAGGGAGAGCTCTTCCTCTCTCTGTCACTGCTCTGAGTACAGCCACAGGCCCTTAGCCTCGGTCTGAGATGCAGAACAGCTGCCACTGTCCTGCCAGAGCTTTCAGCCCTGTTCCTACTGGATGTGGGTGTCTGCAGCAAGCTCTGCTGATCCACAGAGCCTGGGTGGCTCGTTGTCAGGGCATGGTGCAAGGGCCCACCTTATTTACTCACATGTCTGACAGCCATGGTGGGGTGGACTGAACTCTCCTTGAGGCCGGGCCAGAGCAGTCTCCTTTGATTGCTAACCAGCTTTGCACTGCACCAGCCACATCAGCACGCGCCAGCATAAGGCATGACCCACGGGGTGGGGCTCTGATCAGTTGGGGCCAGGGTGCCTGATGCCAGGGTGAGGGGAGTACCTTGGAAATCTCCGAATAATTGGGCCCCATCCTGCAAACCCCAGTGGAAAGACCAATCCTGGAGCCAAGGGCTGGAGTGAGGAGAGGGGCACCCGGGATCAGTATTGAGGTACCATGGTAGATTGGCGGGGAGAGCTCAGAAGTGGAATAACAGGGGAAACTGGAGGGGCGGGGGGCATGGCAGGGCTGTGTGGAAGAAGAAAGCTCAAAACTAACGTCCTTAGTTTCATGCAGGCTAAACGAGCCCATGTGGCTGGAGTGTTGCCTCTCACACCCCACAAGCCCTGGGCCCTTTCCCTGCAGAAGGGGATGAGGGGTGCAGTGTGGGCTGCAGCTGGCCAACAGACTGAGGAACCCCTTAGGCCTGCTCTCAATCCAGGTGCAGCAGCTGGAGCAGCAGGAAGACAAACAGGCCCTACCCTGCTAAGGCGGTAATCCTCCGCAGGATTGTGTGTGCTTAGCGTTTCACTCTGTCCCCTGTCAACAGCAGGTGAGCGAGACTAGAGCAGCCCAGCTGAAGCAGATCCTTTAGACAAGAGCTGGGGTTGGCCCAAATTCAAACGGATCCCTCCGTCTCCTTCCTGTTGGGACTGATTTCAGCTGTGATTGCCGAATTATTTACTTAGCCTCCCTGCAAACAGCCAGCACTGATGGGCCAGGCTCCACGGAAAGGGCTGGTCCTAGTGTGACGTTCAGCAGCAGGCCGGGTTGCTGGGATGGTGACGCCCCAGCTGGCCAGGAAGCAGTGTGGTCCCCATCACAGGCAGGGGCTGGGAACAGAATCACAGGGGAAAGCTAGAGAGGCAGAACTCCTGCTGCCCTGATGCGTTGCAAGCTGAGGTTTGAGCTGGGACGGGGAGGGGGTTCTCTTTGGAGCAGAATCATCTGGCTAGGGCGAGCCCCTTGTTCCCTGGGTACGGCTCTCCAGCAGTGACGATTATGTATTTTTCCTCATTCCTGCGGACAGCCCGTTGTGCTAGGGGCTGTACACGCACAGAACAGAAAGATGGCTCCTGCGCCAGAGAGCTTTTTCCCCTGTAAGCAAGTCTGCCATCTCTCTCATACATCTCCTTTCAGGGCAGGGAGGGGGAATGCTGTGGCCCATTCCAGCAGGAATATTCTCTCTTCCATGGTGATCCTTTAGCAAAGATATAGCTGGGGAGCATGTAGCAGACTCCTGATTCAAAAGGCATTGGGGGACAGGGGGCACGTGCTTCTATCTGTGCCTCCTCTCCCCTCCCACGTGGCTGTTGTTATGCTGGTTAAGTCCCCCAATTTGAAGTGGTAGAAGAGAGCCTGACAGCCCTGTCTCCTTAACTCATCAGGGAACTCTCTTCCCGTCCCGTCGCTGCATCCCTTTGGTTTGCAGCCCTTCGTGTTCCCAGGCAGCTACCACAGCCTGTCCGAGGCTGCAGACCAGCAAAGGGCTCCGTGTGTGTGGCGGGGGGGGACGACACCTTTCTATTGAAAAGCCACTGGAATGTGCAGAGTAAGGTCCAGCTCTGCAGGCTGGCGAGGGTCAAGCTCCCGTCTGCTCCAGCTGCAGGAGCTCCTGCCCAGGCTGTAGGGTAGGAACGGGCACTTAGCAGCTTTGGCTGCAGGGTGAAGTCTGCTTCACTTGTGTTTTATGGGTGTGATAAAGCCCCACCAGCTTTTGAATGGCTCAAAAGAAGAAGAAAGGAGCTAATTAGAGGCACTACCCTCCTTTCCCAGGTATTCCCCGCCAGCAGCCTGGGGCCCAGAGGTCAAAGTGCAGGCTGCTCCGGTATCCGCCCCAACGGCCAGAATTCCATTGCTGATCTCAGAGAGGAGCGGGAAAGGGGGTGACTGGCACTTGCTTGCTTGCCCTAGCCCTGCCTAGGCTCTCTGTGACCCTCCCACCCCTTCCTCTCAGCCGGTTTTGCCAACCTCCAGGCCCCTTTTAGCTCCTGTGTGTGACCCAGCTTGCCCTGCAGCCACCCCTCAGGCTCTTCCTAGGATGCCTCCCCACCAGGTCCTTCTCAGGGCCTCCCGGTGTGCCCCTCTCCCGCTCTTGGAGTGTGAGCTCCTGCCTGGTTCAGGGCTGGGCTTGCCACCCGCACTCAGCACCATGGGGCGCAGGCCCAAGTGGGGGTGGAAGATCAGAGCTGGACTCTATTCCTGGCCCTGCCATGAACGGGGGGCTTTCCCCCCACCTAATGGGGTGCAGGGGATGGACGTCTGTGCTGCTGCAGCCTCTCTGGTTGCCAGATGCCAGGGCTTGCGTTTTGTCTGCACTTGGTTCACTTTCTGGTGGACTGGCCCCTTGTCTCGCTCATGGTGCTTGCACAGCAGGCTGCGGCGCCCTGGGCGGGGCGGGGAGCAGTGGCCCCACCTCTCTGCTTTGCAGCACTGCTGTGGCCCGTCGCCCAGCCCAGCAGGTTTCGAGCTGCTCTGCTCATCAGCAAGGGTGGGGACGCCAGCTCCGCTCTGGGCCACGGAGGCTGCTGACGATGGCGCTTTCAAGCCCTGCTTTTGGCTGACAGTCTGGGCATGTCTGGGCCGTGGCTCCCTCTCCAGGGCAGGGCTTGGCCTGGCCCTCCTTTCTTCCTGTGCCATCCTGCCCGAGAGCTTCGGGCTCCCATTTATCCCCTCTATTAAAAAGGAGCAGAGAGCTGGGTCAGAAAGCCCCACACTGCCAGTGCCACCAGCAAGGGTGCCTGAGTGCAGCTGACGCTGCTGGCTCACAGGCCTGGGGTGCAGTGGGACAGGGCAGAGACGGGACAAGCAGTGTGTTAGGGCCATGGGTGCAGGGGGCACTGGCATAGCTAGGTTGGCAGGGGCACTGGAATGGCAGGCTGGACTTCATACCACTAGTGCCAACGTTTCCAGCCCCTCGGATCTCGCTGCTCTCTTGTACTGGGGTCGGCAGCTCCTCCTGAAAAGTGACAGCCCCAGCGCGGCCCCTCCCTTCGCAGTGCCCATTTCAGGTGGGCAGGAATATGGCCTCCGCTCCTCTGCTGTCTTCCCACGGGCACCACAACCCCAGTGTGCCCGGCCCCAGGCGCACCCCCTCTGCTGCACCCTGGCCCCTGGGGCCTTTCCTGTGTCGCCCCCTCTGCCAATTTTGCTTTCTCTGTGCTCGGCCGTGCCCGAGCTGCATGATGCAGCTGTTATTCACACGCACGAGGCAGGCCTGGAAAATGCACTCGGGCACTTCGGTGTTTACATGAATCTCCTGAAGTGCTGACTCAGGCAAGCGGGGAGGGGGAGAGCCGTGCTGCGCTGTAGTAATTCCCCTGCTGTTCAGTTTGTGCTGTGATGGGTGAAGGGCAGACAGCAGGAATGTGTGCCTGGCCGGGGAAGGGCACCTAGTGCCCCCTTCATCCCCAGCTTCTCAGCCTTGTCCTCCCTAATCGCTCACGCTGCATCTGCATTGCCAGCCCTCCAGCAGCCCCCGCTAGGCGCTCTGGGCATGGCCTCTGGCCCACGCGATGCCCAGTCCTTCATTCTGATTTCTAACCTGCTTTGGGGTGACCCAGATGGTTCTTCGTCTGCAGACGGAGGGAGGGAGACTATGAACCCAGCTCCTTCAAATATTTACCAAGAGTTAGGCAGGTGGGCGTGGAGGCCTTCAGTAAGCTGGCAGGAGAACAGCTGTCGTATGGTTAGCAGGAAATGCTATTGTGACCACCCGGTGGGATTTAGTGCCGCGGGAGGCCAGCGAGGCAATGCTCAGCTTGTGCAGCTCAGGGTGTCCTGACATTTGCCAATGTCACGCTTCAGGGTGCAAACTGATCCCCCAGGAGTCAGGAAGGAAACAGCCCCGTGTATGCCATCCAGGTTGCACAGCATTGCACCATGGCCCAGGTTTTCACTTCCCTCTGAAGGAGCTGGTGCTAGCAGCGCAGATGGGGCATTGGCTGGGCCAATGGTCTCATCCAATACAGCCAAGCAGCATAACTCAGTAGGTGGGTCTGTGCACTCTCAGGCAGGGCTGGTTTGCTCCTGGCGACAGCTGGGTGCCCCGGGAATCATCTACAGAGAAGGCACTGGGGCGGGTCCTGGCTGGCAGGGGCCTGTGCAAGAGATTCCCACGAGGGAAGCAAGGGGCTTTGGTTCATCTTCCTCTCTCTCTCTCCCTCTCTGCCATCCTTTCCTGTGCCTGGGAGCGAGCCTGCTCTGACATGTGTGACTGCTGGGGGGGACTGGGCCAGAGTGAGAGCGCAACAGAGGCTAATTACAGCCACGGTGCCCTTCACCCATTAGCAACCATAATTAGCAGCTGTGCTGCTTCCCCTTAGAACATAGCAGTGAGGTGGGCCCCGTGGGTAGGCTGGAACAAGATCCTTGTTCCTGAGCAGTGCCTGAGGACAGAGGGGTGTGCACTAGCCGCATCCTGAAGAGCGTGCTGGGCCAGGCCTTCTTTGAGCTGACAAGCTGGGGCTTGAGCCAACCTGCTCCCTCTCCCCTGGGGAGCCAGGGTCACATGGCTGTCCCTGCTCAGGTTCAGCATCTCCTGAAATGGCCATAAGTCACACATGGAAATGAGACCTATCAAGGCCTCTCTGAGCCAGCCCTGCTCGGTCACTGCAGGAGTATCTGCTCCAGTGCATTGGCGGCAGTTGTATCATCCCTCTGGAACAGTGTGAGCCCACTGCTGTGTCATAGAATCCATGGACCAAGCGCCCTGTCCCCATCACACTGGAACCGGACTGGCTCCCTTGTTGGAAGTCATGGCAGAGAGGCCAAGGACTGTCTGAGCCAGAAGGGTCCCTCCAGCTCAGTGTTATTACTCATGATGAAGGTGTTTAGGCCCCTGGGCTCTCAGCCAGCTCATCCCACCAGCAGGAACTCCAGGAAATCCTGGACTACAAATACTGAGCACAAATGAGATGGGGTGGGGGGGAGGGGCCTCTGCCTCTAGTTACAGATGTGCTTATTTGTTCTAATTAGGTCTGCAAAAGCATGTGTGCTGAGCAGGTGGCTGTCTCCAGCTCAGGGCTAGAAGATGAGCAGACCCCTGGCCCCGTGCTCCAAAGCACAGCCCCGGGGTGTGCAGGGGTTGGTGCTTGGAGCAGGCAGGTGGGTCTCGCTGCACAGGAGCTCGCAGCTGGAGCAGCCATGAGGACTTGGGCTAGCCCAGCACCTTCCTGACCCCCACCGGGCCAAACAATGAACCATCCGCTTCAAAACAACACATGACCCTGACTCCGGGTGAAGCTAGAGCTGTTGTATTGGCATGTTGCCCAGCGGGTGCTGGATGGTGAAATGGGGAGCTGATGGTGTTTCCTGGGCCATCGCACAGAGAGACCGAGCTGTATGTAAGGGTAACTCATTGGTGAGTGTGAGTTTCAGGGCCCCCTCTGGGCCAATCCATGGACGATCTGGGTTGGTGACGTCCCCCAGCTACGCTTTAGCTTCGTGCTTTTAGCTCAGGAGGTCCATGGTTCAGTGCCGGCATAGCAGCTAAGATGGCAGCCAACACATAAGCACAAGGCGGGTGCTGCTCATACGGGAGCCTGTCTGCGTCTGAGGGAGGCGACTGTGGGACTGAGCTGGGGTGGATGCTGCTGAGGTGAAGATGCTGTGACTGGGCCTGGAGGGTGCAGAGTCTGTGCTATTCTTGGTGGAAGCACAGGGTAGAGGTTAAACCCAGGGACCGTGGGTTCTGTTTTCAGGCCCTATTCCTGGCCCTGCAGACTTCAGGGCAGACTTCCTGGGGGACCTTGGACAAAGCACTTACTCAGTCTATACCTCAGTTTCCCCATCCACAAAGTGAGGACCAGGGGAGTGGGTGCTCCTGGCTGGAGCTGAGCCCCGGGGCTGCCTGACAGATGGACTCCAGAGGCGTGGGCAGAGCTCAGCCATGTACGCTCTCCTGGCACGGACCCAGCGGCAGAACCATGGCTCTGCTCCCCTCTGGCAGCACGAGCAGCTGATGACGGCCAGACTCACCAACACAAGTTGCTCTCCTGGGACACGACTCCTTCCCCTTCCCCTTGGCACCAGATAAAAGCACGGAGCCTCTGCTCCTGCCCGTGGAGTGGCACAGCATGTGGGAGGCAGCCTCTCTCGGGCCCCAGAGGCCAACGCAGGACAAGGGGGATTAGTTTTAAGCTGATTTCTGCCACCTGTTCGGGAAGCGCTGACACTGAGGAGGTGCTTCACGTCACTCCGCAGTCTCCCCCGCTGCTGGCAAGTCACATGGTGCCAGCATGCGCCCGGGGTGGGGGTGGAATTAGCGTGGCAGTGTCAGAGCAGAGAGGGAGTGGGGGAGGGGAAGGGAGTCCCAGCAGGGCCCCTCTGCCTCCCTGGACAGACCTGATGGTCCCGTCCCAGCACGGATCTCCCCCGTTACAAAAAGCCTGGCCAGGGTGGAGGCAGGTTTTGGAGAAGGGCACAGTGAAGGCCAAAGGGAAGCTGCCCCTTCTCATCAGAACCCAGTTCAGCCCTCTTGTGTGGTGCTACCCACCAAACTCTGAACCACTCGTCACCCTGGAGTGGGAGCCCCCTGCCTTGTCCTGCTAGCTGATGTACCCAGCATCAAGCCCAGAGCTGTGGGAAGTTGGGTGAGGGGCAATCTTCCTCCTCCTGTTGAACGGGGTGGCACAGGGAACAGCTGGCCTCTTGCCATCAGCCAATCGGATGTGCGGGGATGAAAGAGAACATATTAATTCCTGCCTTCATCATCCTCTTCCCTACGGCCCCGAATGGGCAGGGGCGGCTCTATGTTTTTTGCCGTCCCAAGCACGGCACTCAGGCGGCTTTTGGTGGCATGCCTGCGGGAGATCCGCCGGTGCCGCACCTTCGGCGCCCCCGCCGCCGAATTGCCGCCAAATCCGTGGGACCGGCGGACCTCCCGCAGCCATGCCGCCGAAGGCTCCCTGACTGCCGCCCCCACAGCGACCGACAGGCCGCCCCCCGCGGCTTGCCACCCCAGGCACGCACTTGCTGCGCTGGTGCCTGGAGTCGCCCCTACGAATGGGACAATCAGATCTCTCCGTCACACATGCACACAGGTCTGATTGGAAACTGACTGTCCCCACCGGCTGTGCAAATAACAGCTCCAACTCCTTCTCTTTGACAGCTGTCTCCGTGCTTGCCTCATGCAGTCAGGGACACAGCCGGAAAGTTCCTTCCTGCACCCTGGGACCCTGGCTCCTGCCCCTCTCCATCGGGGCCACATGCACTGCGCTGCTCCAGGCGCCGTTCAGTGGAACTCAGGGGGCCCTCTCTGCATTTACTCCCCAGTCACTGCTGTGGTGCCCGAACACCCCTCCCGCCTGCCTGGGGGTTGCTGGAGGAAATAGC
The DNA here is from genome assembly GCF_028017835.1 of Emys orbicularis. NCBI lineage: Eukaryota > Metazoa > Chordata > Testudines > Emydidae > Emys > Emys orbicularis. The sequence goes on from NC_088690.1 coordinate 91,850,370, forward strand.
AGCGTTGTGCCAAGGGCCTTGGGATCATCCACTGGGGACGGGTGGAAAACTCCCGTTGGACAAACATGACGATTTGTTTTGATTTCTTGCCATGAAGAATTAATCAAAGGACTCCTGCTCTGCTCGGAGTCCCTCTGGTAAGCTGCTCTTTGATCTTCTCACCCTACAATCTGCTCTTCAACCCCTGGCCCATTTACGGGACCCCTTGCAGCCTGAGTATTGCTGTAAGCACAGCTTATCACAAGTGTTGCCGGGAGGATTTTCATCTCTGCCAGTATCCCCTGGAGTATAAACCTTCATTAAATGTATCCCCTGGAGCAAGTTCTAGCCTAGAAGTATTTTTGAAGGTATCATTATTTATTGCTTACAATTTTTTTTCCAATTAGGCAGAATTTCTGCAATACCCATTCCCCCCACTAAAAAACCCTTTCATCTCTGTATAATTGGACAATATGTATAATATCCAACTATACACTGGATAATAGATCCATTATCCATCAGGAGCGTCTCCTCCGTTGCTCTCCTGGAGTTCACCCTCTCTCTGGTCCTTTCTGCTCCCGATGTGTTTTGTCCTTGCCACGTCTCCTCACTGGGTCTAGGGCCTGAAGCCACTGTCAGGGTCTGTTTTCTCTTGGGCAATGTGGATTTCTTTGGAAATGTGCATGAAGAGAAACAGACAAGCTCCTCTTGGAGCAGATGTCTCCTGTACCCGCCAAATCACATCTTAACAAGGTGCCACAAGGAAGAGCATCAGCTGTAACCATTCGCACAGGCTGCTACATTGGCTCGCTTCCATTTCAGAGGTCATCCTTAGACAAGCAATTCCTGAATCACCCACATTTTGCACAGGAACAGGTTTTGCGGGTATCCTGGGTTTGCGTAACCTAGATGCTATGCCAAACCCTGCTTCCGTGCAGCCAGCGTCCCACAAAAACCTACCCTCGTGTGCTCGGTTGGCATCCCCTCTTGCCACTGCTCTGATGCCCAGAATTCAACCTTTAATTCCTAACCAGGAGGAACTGCTCTCCCCATTATGATTCAACTCCAGCTGCAAAGAGCCAGCTGGCCAGTCCATAATGCAGGCATGGCCTCATTCTGGAAGCCTGGCCATGACTCATCTTGCAGAACGGGTAGATATCTGCTGAGTCACCACCATCCTAGCCCATGAATGGCATGTTCAGAGAGCAGCCTCTAAAGGGCCAGCAGAAGCCTGGTAGCTGGGGCACTAACTGACATGCTACGAGTTTGCATTCTCACATGGTTTCCCTTTTCTGTGTGCGTGTAAGAATTCACAGCAGCAGAGTCACTGTCAGGGCCGGTGCAACCATTTAGGCGACCTAGGCGGTTGCCTAGGGCGCTAGGATTTGGGGGGCGCCATTTTCTTCGGCAGCGACCGCGGCGGCCGGATCTTCGGCCGCCCCGGTCACCGCCGGCATTTAGGCGGAGGGAGCTGGGGCAGTGGAGCGCGGGGAGGGCCGCCTGCAGCAAGGGGGGGGGGGCGGCACGCAGGGGAACTCCCCGCCCCAGCTCACAGCTCACCCCGCCCTGCCTCCTCCCCGAGCACGCCGTGGCTGCTTCACTTCTCCCGCCTCCCAGGCTTGCAGCGCCTAAGCTGATTGGTGTCGCAAGCCTGGGAGACAGGAGAAGTGAAGCAGCCACAGCGTGCTTGGGGAGGAGGCGGGGCAGGGGTGAGCTGGGGCGGGGGGAGGGTGCCTCAGGGTGGGGAGCTGCCGCAGAGGGGGCGCCTCAGGGCAGAGGGGGGGAGCTGCCGCGGGGGGGGGGCACCTCAGGGCGGGGGGGGGGTAGCGCCTCAGGGCGGGGGCTCAGGGACAGGGGGGAGAGGGGGCACAAGGTGGAAGTTTCGCCTAGGGCACGAAACATCCTTCCACCGGCCCTGGTCACTGTAATGACAGCAGCTTTTCAGGAAACTTGGGGCACAGAGACCACAATCTGACCAACAAGGGGAGGTTCTGTGAGGTATCAGATCTAAGGAGTTTTCATATGGATCTATGGATTCAAGCTGGATCTCGGATGCCCCGGGAAATCCAGATGGTTTCTAGAAATCGCAGAAGCTTCACTTTGCCATGTGAGGGGAGCGCGATACATGAATGAGACCCCCCCCACACAGCCCACCTGCCTTGGTAAAATTGCCAAAAGGAGGGGGGACTTCTTTCTGGCTGGTTCTAGCACAGATTTCATGAGGTTCCCCCCTGGCTCTCATGGGCCACCCCAGCTTGTGCTGCTGTGATCTTACAAACTGAGCAGGGCTGAGCTAAGCTACGGCAGCATCTGGGAGGGTGACCTTCAAAGGAGCATGGAGGTGGTGCTGGAAGTGGTGAGGGTGACTGGGGAGGTGGCTCCCTTTCTTCTGCATGAATACTGAAGCAACGCCCCAGTGTATCGTGCGTCAGTGGGCTGGTGGAGCAGCTTTGGGGCAAGGGGATGTAAAGCAGATCCTGCTGACTGAAGTTAGAAAAGATCCCACGGCATGGCCTGTAAGAGCAGCGATATTAGGCCTGGTGGCCTCGGCAGGAGGGAATTACCACTCTGAAGCCCCCCAGCAATTTCAGCTGGATACAGCGTTCTTTTCCTAACCAGTTAGGTACTGTTTGGTGCCGAAGAGCTGATATCTTTCACCCAGCTGGTGATGGTTGACATGGTGCTAGAGTGACCAGATGTCCCGATTTTATAGGGACAGTCCCGATTTTTGGGTCTTTTTCTTATATAGGCTCCTATTATCCCCCACCCCCATCCCGATTTTTCACACTTGCTGTCTGGTCACCCTACATGGTCCTTATCCATTTCCTGGAACTTTGTTAATGTATGAAGTGAGGTTTATGGAAGCTGCTGCGGAGAGACAAAGTATTACGATGATGATGATGATGATGATGATGGAAGAACCACCAGGAGTTTCATAGGAGCTTACCACCATGTAGTTAACTTTTGTAATTTTATCACACGTCTCACACTATTCGGTGCTTTTCTTAAAGCCCCAGCTCCTGGAGTCAGGGGATCACATGAGGACCTCAGCTTTCATTTTAAAAAAATAGCAAGTTTCTCACCCACATTATTGCAAAGAAAAGCATGAAAATGTGAGGCTAAAGGCTCAAACCCCCAAAGCCAAATAAAAAGAACCCCCAATGGTATTCGTTTTTTAAAACTCTCCTGATTTGTCTAACGCTTGAGATTGGCAATACTATTATCATGTTTCAGTTTGCTGCCTATCTTAAATACTTTTATAGCCCACATCACCACAGGGCCTGAGCCCCTCACAGTCTCTATGTATTTATCCACCCAACACCTCTGGGAGGTAGGGCAGTGCTATTATCCCACAGAGAAGCTAAGTAATTTCAACAAAGGGAAGGGAACATGGGTTTCTAAGTCAAAGGCCAGCCCCCCAACCCCTGGACCATTTGTTGTAGGGGATCCTGCTGCAGCAGGTCTGTCTGACAGCCCCACCACACCTGCAAATGCTGCTGGCAGCTGTTTGATTTGTTCTCCTGGCTCCTCTGCCCCAGCCTCCTTTTCCAGGTCTCACTGGGTCATGTCCCGCCTGTTGAGGGTCAGGAGGGGGTGTGACCCTCGAAGTGCGTTACTAGGATGATTTGCTGAATAGAGGGAAGTCCGGCAAACAGGGGAATTAGAAGAGGGGGTGCTGTAATCTGGGCATTTCACTCTAACGCTTCCTTCAGGGGAGTTGTGGGCCCTTCCTTTGCAGTTAGGATTAGAAGTAGCCTTGTCCTAAGGCCTTCAAGTGTGTCTCAGTTGGACCCTGCAGCCAGGGTTTGCCATCTCCCCTGGAGACTGTCTCTGGCTGTTGACAAAACTTCTCTGGGGATTTGTAGGATGCATGAAAGTGAAAACTAACAACTCCTGTTAGGCCTAGATGTGGGCAGCTTGTACTGTCCCACACCTGGCTCCCTCCCAAGCCCCGTCCATCTTGGTGTGACTGGCAGTGTCAGCTCAAAACGGATGGAGGCAAACGTCCACCAGAGACGGTGTTGAGACTCAAATTCAACACATGGGTGACTGGAGGCAAAACCGGAGCTCAGAGCCGATCTGGACTTTTCCACAGTCTGGGGGTGTTTGAATCAGGAGTTTGGGGCCATCTCTACTGGTGACCACACCCGAATGGGAAGCCTCGTGCATTAATCCACTCTGCTAACCTGTCATCACCTGCTGAGGATCAATGAGCATCTAAAGAGGCACCTTGCTGCCACATCCATCCCACTGAAGCAGGATCTAACTGAATAGCCTTGGGGAGGGCTCCGGGGAGGGACAAGTTGCAGAAGCCGTCCCCTTTCCCCATCAGGGTTTGTACTAGAGTGGTTCCACTGTCTCCGACCCTTGTGATTTTATTGACAGTCTCGTGCTATTTGGTGTTTTTCTTGCAGACCCAGCTCATGGAATTATGTGATTACGTGGGAATCTCAGCTTTAAAAATGGAAAGGAAAAAAAAGGAAGTTTCTAGCCCTCGTGGTAGGATGACCAGATGTCCCGATTTTATAGGGACAGTCCCAATTTTGGGGGCTTTTTCTTATATAGGCTCCTATTACCTCCCACCCCCAAGTGCAGTCTAACGGTTCAGAACCAGAAAGCAAAGAAAAATCCCCCCTATGTATTTTTTCTAAACCAGTCTCATGATTTCTGGGGGCCTGGCTCCTTGGGGTTGGCAGTACAGCGATCCCCAGCGTCCGAAGCCCCTTCTGTGCAGCCCAGGGGCTCTCTGTACAGGTGAACACTTCCACCAGTACTGACCTTGCCTTCTCTACTATAAACACATAGCAACAGGCATATTGAACAACAACAACAAACCTTCCAGAGCAAGACACTCCACACCACCCGCATCTCCCTCCAGGGAGAGGCAGAGAGAACAAACAGCATGTGACAGATGTGCCGTCAGATGCTATGGTGATAAGCCCAGTATAATAACCCATGGAGAATAGATTGGAAGGCCCTGCATGGGCTCAGACACCAAATACTCCTCCCCGACCTTCAGGAAAACAATCAGCTGGAAAGACCCCAGGTTGGGGTGATTGGGAATAAGGCTGGAGGGGCCGGGCTGCCAGTGTGATGAAGTCAGTGTCTTCACGTCCCCTTTGAAATGCGCCCCTGGAGTGATACAGGGAATCAGCCCTGCTGGTGCAGCCCCCTGTGGACCTGCAGTTGCTCAGGGGCTTAGGGGGAGGCAGTTGGCTCCACCTAGCTACTACCAATATCTGCCTGCAGTGCAGCATCCCTGGAAGGTTTCGTTAACTCTGCAAAGTCTCTACGGTGGCAGCAGCTGGGCTGGAAGAGAGATGCACGTACCTTGGGAAGGAGCTGCAGCTGGCTGAGGTAGCCGCAGGGCCAACATTTAAGGATGTGAGCATCAGGCTTGCAGCATCCAGCCTGGCTGGAATCTCAGATTCAAACCCCAGTTGTGGCCTCCGAGCCCTTCTCCCTTCCGAGGGAGAGGAGTCCCTTGCGGATCACTGTGTCGGGTCTGTCAGATCTGACCTTGGCCCCTAAGCTCCTGTCTCCTTGACGTGGACAGGAAAGCTCCCCTGGCACTTCTTGTAACAGCAGGGGTTTGACTAGCATCCTGGGCCAAAGCTTAGTCTCCCACCACAAGAGGAAGGAGGATTTTGTGGCTAAAGCAAGGACTGGGAGGCAAGAGACAATTTCATTGTGCCGGTCACATAGGCGCCCCCTCTGTCTCAGTTTCCCCATCAGCAAAAGGATCTATGCTCCTTCCCACCCTCCAAGGGCTGCCGGGAGGCTATATTAACTAAGGTTTATAAAGCAGGTTGTGAGCCTGAGATGGAAGGTGCGGTGGAAGCACAAAATATCATTATCTAGTATTGCCTGCAGGACGCCCGGTTTCCACCTTCCACCCCAGAGACAGCTGCATTTTAACGGTGCTATAATAATGTAGACAGTTTGCAATGGCTGGGGCATCCCACGGGGTGAAAGCTGCTGTTCAAATGGAAACATCCCTTTATTTTATTCAAGGGGCATAGATGGAGGCTTCCCTACAAATGCTGGGGCAGCCGTTTTACTAGCAGGCTCGGGGCCTGCTGCAGATTTGCGAGGTCCCTGGCCCTAACACTCCATTGTTCAGATCCCGGGGGTGCAGAGGAGGGTGGACAAGGCTGGCTTGGGGGAGGTGGCGGGGGGGGAGCCCTACACCAGCTTGGGACTCTCCTTATGCTATGGGTAGGCCCTGGTGACCTGGTGTCCCAGGGCCTTAGCGCTGCAGAGAGACCTGGCCTGGGGCCTGCACTGCTACAGCAGAGCTGGTCAGGAAGTTTTTGACAACAAATTTTGTTTTGGGAGGGGAGGGGGTTGCTGAAAATGCTGATGAGGGGAAACCAAAACTTTGTGGAAAGGGTCGTTTGGAATGTCCCAACTCAAAAAAAAAGTGGAAAACAAGTTTTGCCATTGTAAAAACATCCTATCGAGACGTTTTTTAAATGAGGTTTGTTTCTCTGGCTCGGGATGACTTCCTCTTTTGAAGTGGAACAACTTATACCAAAAGAAAGGTTCAAAATGGTTGAAATTGACGCCAACCTTTTGGATTAGCCCAAACTGACATTTTCCCCCAGGTTTTCGGCTTGTGAACATTTTCAGGAGTGTGACTGTTTGCTCAGTTCTGGGATGGGAACATTTTTTTGAAATCGCGAGAATTCTCCCAGGATGGAAAACCTCTCCCAGCCAGCCCCGCTCCAAGGCGAGGGCATTTCATCTCGAGAAGTGCAGCGTTGTGTTTGGGGCTGGGGCCAGGGAGGATGGAGCCCAATGGAGGCTCGGGGTGGCCTCTCCAGGACTAGACTGTGCCATGTTGCTCGAGGGGGTGGGAGTCCATACTGGTCGCTGGATTGCCCAGCCCAGCCCCTTTCAGCAGCAGGGTTCACCTTCAGGATGAAGTGGATCAAACGTAAAAGCTCAAGAGTTTGGTTCCTGCTCAGGCAGCGGCGGGTGAGCAAGGTGGGCAGTCAGTGGGTCCTCCTGTGGTGGGGAGGGAGGCGGGTGCAGTTTGGGGGGCCTTTCGGCACACAGGAGGCTTTGGGGGATCTCTGTTAATATACGGTCTCTGTGCGGGATGGTCCTGCTGATCCCACCTTTGCCCTGTCTCAAGGCACCCGGGTCTCTGCCAACCTACAAGCTGACAGTTTCCCAGACTCCATATCACAGGCATTTCCACCCGTGGCACCAGCATTCTGCCACCTCCATCGGACACGAGTCCATCCCCTGAAGGGCAGGACGTGGCGGGGCAGGGCCATTTCGCCATATCACAGCACGGCAGCAGATTCCTAATTCACCTGGCAGGTGCTGCTCCCCTTGTCCCTAGGGGTGGCGCGGAGGCACATGGTGCCCGCCCCCCTCTGAGGGAAGGATGTGCTGGGGCGGGCTGGGCTCCAGCCCCGCTGCTGACTCCAGCTCCTTCTGGATGCAAGGGGGCAGCCCCACAATACTCATCAAGGCAGCTTTTCTAGTCTGTACTCCCCCTCCCAGCCCTATTGGAAACTATTCTCTGGGACTGGGAGCCCGCTGGGGTCAGGGGAGCTGTGGCAGCAGGGATGGGGATGACTGTGCAGGGGGCTGTGACCGTGTCTTTGTGTGTGTCTGGGGCAGCTCTGAGCACACTGATGGCGCTTACAGTGACGCAGCCGGCGTGTGAGAGGAGCTAACGCCCCGCTCTCCCCGTGGGGCAGCCCAGCCCTGGTGAGACACAGGCCTCGGTGTGGTGAGACAGAGAATGGCACCGGGCTGTGTCTGGTACCTGCAACACAGAGAGGAGGGGAGGGAGAGAGCCAGCAAGGCGGCGGGGGAGGCTGGGCTGGCGAATTCTGCCAAGAAAAGGTGCAGGCTGTTCCCCTGCCCTGTCCTGTGCCAGCCCTGCAGAAACCCCTCCTGGGGTGTGTCCTGCCTGCGCTGGGCAAAGCTGAGTCAGCAGCTAAGAGGCTTTGATCTCCACTAACCTTGGGATGGCTGACGTGTGCGCCTGCCAAGTGGAGGCTGAGGGTTGTTCTGTACTCTGTGTGTGTGTGAGAGAGAGAGAGGAGGCATTAGTGTGAACATGAGATGTGCGCAGATCCCTTGTGTGTGGTATTGGGAGGGTATCAGTGTGTGAGTTCATGGTTGTGTTGCTGTGAGTGTCTGTGAGGGGCAGCTGCTGTCAGTGGGAGCCCTTGGAGGTGTGACTAGAGCCTTACACTGCTGGGAGCTGGGGATTGGTGCCAGTTGGTTGGGGTTTGGGTGGACTCCCGGGAATTGGCCACGGAAGCTGGAGGAAATGCATTGCCCACCAGCTGTAGCAGGCAGCTATGAGCCAGCGAGAAAGTCCTAGCAGCAAGAGATGGATCCAGACTCCCTCACTGCCCCTTGTGACAGGCAATAGCCAGGGAGAGCCAGGCAGTCGGGGCTTAGATGAGGAGGGCAGAAAACAAACCACTTGGGGCGTGGAGAAGGCCTGTCCCTTGACATGGTATGTCTGGGCTGAGGAGGGTGTGTGGGGAACAGAGCCCGGGGAAGCCCGAGAGACCACTAGCTAACTCCTGTAGGACAATCCCAAGGTCCTTCCTCCTGCTTCAGGCCTTGCTCAGGCAAAGGCCCCTGTTGACCCCAGCACACCAATATTCGGGGCTTTGAGGGTTGTTTCTGTTCGGAGAAGAAATTGATCATGGAGTCAGGTATCTGTGATGCAATCCTGTTTATTTTCAAAGAATGCACAAAGTCCTGTTTCTGTGAACGCAGGAGCAATCAAGCAGCAGGAGCAGTGCCGTAACAAGGGCGAGGGGAGTGAGGCACTTGCCTCGGGCACACAAAGCCGGGAGGGGGAGAGGGCCCAGAAAGCGGTGGAGAAAAAAAAAAAAAAAGGAACAGAGAGTCCCTGTCTCTCCCCTGCAGCAACTGCTGCCGCAGGGTCCTAGCGCCCCCCACCTCGACTGCCAGGGCAGACTGACTCTGAGCCTGCCCTTCCCCCTCAGACCCTTTCATTTTTCAATGGGACCCTCCAGCAGCACAGCCCTCCCCCCCCCCCGCCCGCAGTCACCACTCCTGCCCCATATTGGGCAAGGAGGCAGCCCCATCCCTCACCCCCAGTGAGGCTACAGTCAGGGGCAACAGCAGGGGAGGAGGCGCAGGCAGCACCCCCTGGCACCCACCATGGGGGAGGCGAGGAAGATTCCTGGACCTGAGAGGGACCCTAGGAGCACATGCAGTGACAGTGGTGGGGGTGAGTGTGCTGCTGGGGGGGGCAGGAAAGGGGGACTCCTCCCCCAGAGCTTGCTGCTGCCAGCAGGGAAACGGCTGGGGGGAGTCCTCCTCTCTGGCCCCTGTCCTGGAGCAGCCTGCCTGCACCCCAAACTCATCCCCAGCCCTGCCCTACCCCAGAGCCCACACCCCCAGTCAGAGCTTTCACACACCCCCCACTGCACCCTCTACCCTCTGCCCAAGCCCTGAGCCCCTCCAGCACCCCAAACACCTTATCCCCAGTCCCAGCCAGAGCCCTCACCCCCCACACCCCAACCCTCTGCCCCAGCCCTGAGCCCCTCCCACACCCCAAACCTCCCATTCCCAGCCAGAGCCCTCACCCCTACTCTCGCCCTGAGCCCCTCCCACACCCCAAACCTCCCATTCCCAGCCCCAGACAGAGCCCTCACCCCTACTCTCGCCCTGAGCCCCTCCCACACCCCAAACCTCCCATTCCCAGCCCCAGACAGAGCCCTCACCCCTACTCTCGCCCTGAGCCCCTCCCACACTCCAAACCCCTCATCTGCAGCCACAACCCACAGCCCTCACCCCTGCACCCCTTCCCTCTGCACCCCTCCTATCCCCAAACTCCCTCCCAGAACCTGCACCCCCTCCCTCCGCACCCCCTCCCATCCCCAAACTCCCTCCCAGAGCCTGCACCCCAATCCCCTGCCCCAGCCTAGGGCCTGCACACCAGACCTCCTCCCTCACCCAAATGCCCTCCCAGAACCTTGGGCGGGTGGGCAGAGTTTGGGTGGGGGCGGGTTCTGGGCACTACCAAAATTTCTATAAACCTGCCACCCTTGATCCTGCCCTGCAAACCTGAACTCCCAGCATTCTCAGGACACATGCTGATCCCTACTGGCCACTGCTGATATCCAGCACCTCCCTCCTCTCTTAACCTGTGAGTCCCTCTCTGGATTGGAACTGGACTGGAACCAAAGACCATCTTGGAAGCAACATTACCAGCCCAAGCAGTCAAAAATTATGAGTTAGACCTCCAAAAATCACAGGCTCTACCGCTGCTGCTTCATTCATTCTTCGGCAGCAGGCCCTTCCCTCCGAGAGGGACTGAGGGACCCGCTGCCGAATTGCCACCAAAGAGCCGGCCCTGGGGGAGGGCGCAATTTTATATTCTTGCCTCGGGTGCAAAAATACCTAGTTACGGCTCTGAGCAGGAGGCAGTTTCTCTGCTCTCAGTTTCAAGCCTCTTTCAGCCAGCACTCTGCCCAAAAGCTCTCTCGCTCTCATATTTTCTCAGGGCCACACTTGAGTGCTCGTTCTGTCTCCTTGGCTTTCAGCTGCCTCTCTATCAGGTTCTCTGGTGTTTCTGCTGCTTCTCTCCCACCTTCCCCCACCCCCACAGTTGCAATCAAATCAGTCCTCCACCCCTATGGGGACTATGGTTTTTGTCAGACTCCTAGGAAGCCTCTTGGACTGCATGGTCCAACCACCATCTAGGCGTGCATGTGTTCTAGTCCTTGGCTGGTTGTGTTCTTTTGCTTCAGCTGTCAATATGCAATGGAGCATTTAATCATTCCCTCTTTCAGTCTGAATGGAAGGCAGTTCTCACACCCACCCTTGACCCCAGAGCCAGGCTCAGGCTCCAATTCATCCCCAGGCCTGAGATGAGCCCAGCACAGGGACTGTGTTTTGTACCATCTTTGTGCCTCCCTTATGCTGGGGCTGAAGGGAGCCATCTCAGGCCCTGGAGCTGGTTAGAGCAGCCTTTGGGGATGCCCCAACCCATGTCTAGCTGCCGACGGTCTCTGTGGGCCACTGCAGTAGCTAAGCCCTGGTCTACACTTAAACTTTAGATTGACCCAGCTACATTGCTCAGGGGTGTGAGCGGTTACACTGACCTAACGCTGGTATAGACATAGCTGGGTCGATGGAAGAGTCCTTCCGTCAACCTAGCTACTGCCGCTCCGGGAGGTGGATTAATTACAGCAACAGAAAAAACCCTTTCTGTCAATGCTGGAGGTGTCTACACAACAGTTGTAGAGCCCGTAGTGCAGACACGCCCTATGACAAGCAGGGGCGATGCCCTACTCGGCGCCCTTTACCCAAGGCTGTTCCCCATCATGCGCCCTAAGCAGCAGGCTCCTGGGCCACCGTCGGGGCCATTCCCCAAAGGTCCCTATACGTTCTGCCATGGCCTGTGTCAAGTGACGGTGCTCTGTCGCTCTCAAACACCCCCCACACACACACTCAGACCCAACACCCCCAGCCCCTCGCTCCGCTGCTTCCCAGGGAAGCCAGTGGTGCGCGGTGGCTGAGATTCAGGGCTATTCTTAGCCTGTCTGTCACTTGTATCGCGTGACAGACAGTAACAGGAACCGAGCCCCTCCCATTCTGCTTCCCTTCAGCTGCCTCCCAGGTCACAACAACTATCAGATCCGCTCTGGCCCCCTGGGCCGGGAAGGGCCATTGAATGGGGAATTTCGTGCTGTGGGGCAGGCAGGTGCTGGGAGCACCGAGAGGCATGGGCACTGGGTTGTGCTGGATGGGCGCACCAAGGGGCCTGCACGCACCATGTATTCCTGGGGGTGGAAGCATGGAGGGGCCCACTGCCCTGGGGCAGGAAGCACCAAGAGCTGCTTCCTTAGTGATAGCCCAGCAGGGGTCACCCAGCTAGCCCACGCTCCATCCCCATGCTGTGAGCCCTGCAGAGCTCTCTCTTTATGTGCCTCCTAGGCCCGGGGCCCGACGGGGAAGGAAACCTGCCAGGCAGTTCCCAGAGCAGCTGGCAGTGCTCATGGAGTGGGCAGGTTCCCCTCCCCTGAGTGGGGCCGGCGGCTGGCTGGGATCCGCTTGGCGGTGATGGCTGATACGGTGCTCATGGCGCACCCCATCCCTGCCAAGCAGTGCAAACCCCCCCGCTGGTCGGAAGGGAGAGGGCGGAGGGAGAGGGCGGAGAGGGGAGGCGCTGACCACCACCTAGGTGAAGCGAATGAGCCATGGGCAAGGTCCAGCGGCCAAGGGCTGTGTCCGGGAAGGAGCTGGCCCTGGGCATATGCCTGAGCATGGGTCCCGGGAATCAGCGCAGCTGGTGCAGGGCGATGTGTGGCCCTGAGGGCCTTGCTGAGGAAGCGTTTCCTGGCCATGAATCACCTGGAAATGATCCCTGGATACCGCCCCGTCCCCAGTGAGTCAGGGATCAGCCTGGTGGGTGTAAGGAGATTGGGGAGCCTGATGCAGTCTTGCTGCCCCCCTCTGGTGGGGGAAGGCAGGCAGCATGAGTCACTAGGCCTTCTGCAGCACCCATGGCCAGCTGGGGTGGGTGAGGGTGGCCAGACAGCACTGGGACCCCCTTCCCATACACTAACCCAGAACCTCTCTGCTCCCCCAGTGTGGGGCCCAGCCGGAGAAACGCCACAGCAAGATAGCTGGGGTGCCCCAAAAGTCCTGCACCCGTCACAGCTTCCTGGGGTAATGTCGGGCTGAGCTTCAAGGGGTCATGGCCTGGAGCAGAGACCATGGGGCTAGGCAAGGGCCTGGGGACTGTGGGTAAAAGACACTGTGGGGCTGGTTTTTGACAGCAAACAGGGACCTCAAGGGGTTTTTTAATACTAGTGAGCTAGTTCCTATGCAATCAGTGCAGCATCCTCTAGCTATCTACCCACCCTTCGGCACGGCTAGGTTTAGTCCGGCCCAGTGTTCGTCGTCCAGGTGTAAAGAGCCAGCTGGCAAAGCCTATGCCCGGGTGGGAGACCCCAGGGCTCAGCTGCCTGTGCTTGTTGCCTGATGCTGGCAGGGAGTCTGGCTTGGCTCGGCTCTGAGGGAGCTGGCAGCAGGGCTCCCTCTGTGACCATTTCCGGTACAACTTGGGGAAAGGGAGAGCTCTCTGTGCCCCGCACCCATCACACCTGGGACTGTCCCAAGGAAATTCCCTCTGTGCCCCCTGGCCATGCTGCTGGGGCCTCAGTGCTGAGCCATGCAGGCGGAGCTGGGCTGGGCTCCCTGCCTGGGGGGGGTTAGTGACATAGACGTATGGCTTGCAGCTCCTCTGCGTCAGTGTGATGCCTCACCCCAGCCTGCTCCAGCGACTCCACCCCCCCACCCTACAGGGCGACACAGCCCAGGGGTGAGGGGGCAGAGATTTGCTGTGTGTTACTCCAATACAGTGCAGAGTCTGCCTCTCCAGCTGCCAGGTAACAGCCGCGCCAGGCCGCGGAGGTCAAGGAGCCAAGGGGAGAATGAGGATGGGGGCTCAGGAAGAGCATAGGGGGCTGGGTGAGGTGCCAGCCGGGGATGGCATCACAGAGCTTCCAAGGTGTGGATGGGAAGCCAGGGACTAGGGGATTCAGCCAGCACAAGAGAAGGATCCTTGCCAGCTGTTTGGGGGGCTCTGGAGTGTTGGGTTGGCAGGAAAGCGGGATCCCAATGGGCTTGGCAGACTGGAACATGGGTCTGCCCGGGACACTCCTTCACCTGAACTGAAATGGCTCAGCTTGGCCTGTCCATGCACCCGTCCCTGAAAGCTGCTGCTGCATGAGCCCTTTCCCCTTGGCAGGAATGGGCCTGGGCTGAGTGTCCCTCCTTGTCCCACTCTCCAGCATGCCTCTCCCTCCCTTCCCTTCCCCAGAGCAAGTTCAGCTCAGACCAGTGGCGGCTTTTCACACAGGGTCCTGCCTTCACCCAGGCTCCCAGACATGCCAGGTGAAGCCAGGTGAGTGCCCAAAGGACATGAGGGCCTGGGACCCCCTGGGATCTGACACTCACTGGCTGGCTGAAGATGGGGGTGGGGCTCCAGAGAGAGGGCCTGTGAGGGAGTGGTGGAGTGGAAGATGCTGCTGGTGGTTGGCTGCTCATCCCAGAGCTGCAAAGCCGGTTGTTGTGCTGTCATTCAGGGGGTTATTCTGGCAGCACTTGATGGCTTTTCCTTATTAGAAGGAGAACATGGGTGCTGGGGAGCTGGGTCCAGGAATAACCACGGACTAAGGGGCTGTGCAGGGGGAATGGGGTTTGTTCAGCTGGAGCTCAGAAAGCACCTTTGTTACATGTTTCACATAGGGTGACCAGATGAGATGAAGAAAATATCGGGACACCGGGGGGGGGGAAGAAAAAAAAAGCCGAGTGCTGCCGGTGGAACAAAATATCAGGAGAAATTGCGTCCCGACCAGAGATCGGTCGGGACGTGGGACAAACAGCTAAAAATCAGGACGGTCCCGATTTTATTGGGACATCTGGTCACCCTAGTTTCACATGCACCAGCATATTTGCATGCAATGAGGCCCTTCAAACCGGACCTTCAGCCCACTCCCACCCCAAGGCTAGTCCCATCCTGAGCTCCCCACAAAACTCTGCTAATCTCCTAGGCCTGATCGCATACCCCACACCCTGCTATGCCCATCCTGGGTCACCCCACTCTGCTACTGCCCCTCAATCCTGAACCGCAGGAAGCCTTGCTTGGCTAATCCTGGACTGTGAGCCTGACCTGCAGCGCCATCTGCTGGTCATGTGTCTGCCTTTACACAGCTCTCCCGAAGTGCCAGGCTCCTGGTGCTCTGCAGAGCAGAGTGTGGACGCAGGCATCTCTCAATCCATATCATTTTCTGAGGAGAGCAGGATTTGAACTCACAGCACCTGTCCCTCTCATTGACCTCACCCTCAGCAGCAGGAGCCAAATTGCACGGCCTGTGTGGCGATCACAATCGCTCTCTAAAAGTGACCGAATGTGGGTTTTGAGTGCAGACATTAGGATGGGGTGTCCTGCTTGGAATCAAGCTAAAGCACCTGTGTCTAACCATGGAGGGTTAGTAGGCCTTGAGTCCATCACTGGGGCAGGACTCACTATTGCCCATCCTGGGCTTCAGGCCTGGGGGGTTTTGTTGGGAAAGCAGGAAACGTTTTCAGGTGGCAGGTGGCAGCTGTTTGAAGAGGCCTGGGCTGTCGGAGTAGCCCCAGGACAGGCAGCTTAGTGGGCAGACTGCAGAAGAGGCGCATCGTAAGTGTGATTGGGCACCCCACATCCTCGCTGTCCCTGCACCATGCCTGACCCCTGCACTGCTGTGAGGTTCACTGAGCATCCATCACTGGGCCTAGGCGGAGTCACGTTACTGCAGGAATCTCCTTCCTTGGAGGTTTTTAAGGCCCGGCTTGACAAAGCCCTGGCTGGGATGATTTAGTTGGGAATTGGCCCTGCTTTGAGCAGGGGGTTGGACTAGATGACCTCCTGAGGTCCCTTCCAACCCTGATATTCTGTGATTCTATGAGGGTGCCTAATGGCCTAGACAATGCCACCTCGAGCCAGAAGGTGGCGCTCATGGCTCAGTCTTTGCACCCCTCCGCTGTAGTCGGCAGGTCTGCACTGTGCTGCATGTCCGAGGGAGGGTGGGCATGATGGCTAAAGTAGGCCAGCGCGTTGGGCCCAGACTGGCAGGGCAGGGAGGGCTTGCAGAGTGATGCCCAGAGCACTCACACCCTTTGCGCTGGAGCAGAAAGTGGGTGCACACCAGGGCTGGCGGTACTGCAGGGGCATGTGCTTGGGGCAGTCACAAGAGCTGGAGGTAGCGTGAGAGACTCAAGTTCCCAGTGAAGGCCCCGGGGGCAGGGAGAGGGTGGAAGAGACCAGCCATCCTACTGCGGTGGTAGGATGGCTTATGGGGAACGCTCTAATCTGGGACATGCCACATGGGTGGGCAGAGGAGGACGTCATTAACAGGCAATCAGAGAGCTCCAGTCACGTCAAAACTGGTGATTCCCTGGGATGTGGATTTACTGAGGAATCGGCCCCATGGGCATCAGGGCTTCCCCCAGGTGTGAAGCTGCCCAAGGCGTGGTGTGGCGGTGGCAAGCAAACGGAGAGGAGTCGCTGGGAATGAGGAGAGGCCCCTACCCTGGGGATTCGGGTTCTAGGGTCTATCCCAAGCTCTCTGCACAGCCTTATGGAAGGCACCCCTGTGGGGCTGCAGTTAGTGTGACCATTTAACATGGCTATTGGGGTAGCACCAGGAACGTAACTAGGCCAGGGCCCTGTTGCACTAGGTGGTGACCAGACCTAGAGTACGGAACCAAAGCGCTACCTCGCTGAGCTGCTCCTTGCCGAGGAGGCGCAGAGGCTGCAGCGGGTGGATCTCTGTGGAGCTGATTGCCCCAGGCTGCCCTGTTTGCACTTGCTGATGGTGGGGCATGACTTCCCCTCACCCCCCCCCCCAAAAAAAACCAGCCACGGACAAGTTGCATGATGAGCCCAGATCTTTATTTACACAGCAGCGGCCAAGTAACACAACCAGGCCCCCGGGGAGGCCTTTACTCAGACGCGACTCACCCCACAGCCGTGATGGCAGCACACCAGGGAGTGGGGCAACCCCCAGCTCTGAGCTAATAAAGGAGGAGGCTTTGTTCCTGCAGGATCCCAGCACACAGGGCAGCTTCTGGGCCTGCCGGTGCTCCCCTAGATTGCTTTGCACTATGCTGCGTTGTGGTCTGGGGGGTGCAATAGTTGCTGGGCTTGGGCCTTGTCTGGCGGAGCTGGGGTGAGTTAAACCAGGGCTCACACCCACCCCTCACACCCAGCATGGCCATGGCATGACAGCGCTGGAGGGCTCCGCCCTCCCAGCCTCCCACCCCCTCAGCCTGGAATTGCCAGAAGCGAATCCCCAGATGTGCTTCCAAACCTTGCTCTCCAGCTCCGCTGGCTTCTGGAGGTCTCTGCATCGGCAGGGGGCAGGTCTTCTCCAGCTGCTGAGCCATGGCCTCAAGAACAGTATTTCCAGGAATCCCCGTCATAGTGCCTAAGGGATTCCTGGGAAAACTGGACCCTGAGGACACGGCGGGGAGAGGAAGTGTGGTTTCCGCCGTCCCCAGTACTTGAGCGTCCTTTAGCCATCCACAGCTCCAGGTGCTACCCCGAGGGAGTGCTGCACAGGTGTCCAAACCCAGCTTGTGACTCTTCTGCAGGGACCCCCTGCACTGACCTCAGTCAGCCCCCGTCCCCCCTCCCTCCTTCATTCCTTTAGCCAATTTACTCCCCGCCCCTGTGGAAGATGAATCCCCCTTAACACTCCATGCATCCCCAGGGGACTTTGGGGGGGAGGGGTGCAGCACAGGCCCACAAGCCCTAACCACGCAGCTCCAGCCCACTATTTGGGGTGTGCCACTGCCTTATACCTCCTGCAACCCCCTGCATGTCTCGCGGCCCTACAGCTAGAAAGCAGCACTTTGCACCATAGGCTCCTCAAATGGCCAGCCCTGGGGGGGGGCTCTATTGCCATGGAGTCCATCTCCCCCAACATCTCCTGCCCAGGCCTAACAGATCTGAACTCTTGTAATGGGCGAGGTTCATTCCCCAGAGCTCCTCTCTGCTCCAAACTCCTTGCTGAGCATTAGGGAATGTACCCAAAGTGCAGCTGGCACCCAATGAGCCACACTCTGCCCATTGTAGGGGAGGGAACTCGCATGGCTGGCACACCCACTCTGCTGACAGATCCACACAGGTGCATGCACATGTGCACACCTAGAGCCAGCAATGACGGCAACTGCAGCGCAACTAGGGGCCGACTTGATAACAGGCTTCCTGAAAATCCCTCCTAACCTTCCCCCCGCCCGCCCGGAACCAGAAGACCACCCTGTGCCCTGGTTGGTACTAGAGACCTTTCCCTCTACCTCTGCGCTGAGCCTCAGGTGGCCTGGGGTTTTCTCTCCCCGGTTCACACCCTATGCCGCTCCTTGGGTCTGAACCCAAGTGGCGAGTCACCCCTTCTTGCTGCCCATCAAGGGAAGCTGCTGCCTGGAGCCATATGTCCTGCTGGCCTGGGCTCCCATGCGGTCTGTTGGACGGATGCATGTCCCTCTGCTGCACAGTTCCTCCCTTCCCGAGCTACAGTGCTTCATCTCAGACTCACAACTGACCAGAGATGCAGCACTGCACCTTGGGCTGGGAGACATTGACGGAGCTCCATCTGTAGCCATCCAGCTTCAGCCTCCTCGCACAGACACGTGTGTGTGTGTGAGAGAGAGAGAGAGAGAGAACTGTGTCTCTGTGAGTGTGTATGTGTGGCTGGGTATAGCTGGATTAGGATGGGTGTATATATGTGTGTCTCAGCAGGTGTGTGTGTCTGTTTCCAGCCCCCTCCTGCTGTCACGCGCCCTGATCACACAGTGCATTAGCTGTGAGATGGAGCGGTTCCCACAGGGGTTTCGGGCAGAGTGGGGCGAAGGTGCAGCAGCGGCCGTGGGTCAGGGGAAGGAGCTGTACAGCCAAGGGCAGGGAAAGAGCTGTTTGACTTGTGTACTGGGGTAGGAGCAGCTAATGAAACACAGGATGAGGCCGCCTGCAAAGAGCCAGCCTGGGTTTTATGCGGAGCCCAGAGCAGGCTGGGAGAGGAGCTGGGGAGCTGAGTCAGTGTTGCAGGTACCCATGCAGGAGAGACGTGCGTGGTATGGAGTTGGACAGCCAGGCTCATCGCTGGGTTTTAAGGAGCTCACAATAGCCTGGGGAGCCCCACAACGATGTACAGATGCTGGGGGAAGAGGCAGGCGGGGGGAGATACTTTGCCATTGCCCCAGCACAGGGTGAGTCTGGCATACTCCTCGGGGGGAGGGCTCCGGGGAGCCCAGGGTTCATAGAGGCCTTGTACCAGCACACTCCAGGCACTTCGCTGGGGTTACCGCTCACTGCCCCAGCTGCTGCCTTTCCAAGCGCAGGCTGGCTGGAGGCCCTGCCTTGGAACGGCCTTGGCTAGATCTGAGTGCACTTCCCCATGGAACGGCCACCGTGAGTGACCCTGACTGGCCCCTTGTTGGCAGTCGCAGCAGAGAGGCTGACTGCAGTGCCCTCTGCCAGGTCGGGGCGGGCAGGGGATGCTTGCTGCCTAGCCGGGTATGTTCTGGGGCTAAGCAGGGACCTTTGGCTCCAGGGCTGTCAATCCGGCGGGTGGAGCTCCTGGGGAAAGGACACTAGTTTCTGTTTGAAAAGCAAAGAACAGACAAAGGCCACAGAGCCATGAGGCCCAGATACCGGGGTGCAGGGTACAGGGCAAGCCCAGAGATAGCTACATAGACAGACAAGCCACCATGAAATGGGAGCAGGAGGCGAGGAGAGAAAGTAAACAGGCCTGACTGAGGTTCCCAGGCCTCTTCGTTCCAGTATATGGCAGTGGAGCCGGCATGTAGTTTATGCCTCCTGCACTAAACATGGCTGCAGATGGCTAGCTGGCCCTGGGAGTCCTGCTGGGGGGATGGGGGGCGGGGGTGGGCAGGACTGCGGTTTCCTCCTGAAAGAAGTCCATTAATCAGTCCTTCTGCTGTGGACAAAGAGCAGTACAGGCCCTGAGTCGTGCCTGGGGGCTGTTTAGGCAACTGGAAGCATCTCCGTGTGTTTATGAGGAGAGCTGATCCCAGCATAAACTGTTTGCATTGCATTTCCCAAAGTGCTGCGTGCAGCGGGGGCTGCATGGGTTAGAGGCGAGGGCCCGCCCAGCTTGCCAGCCGGACCATCCCTGCTGCTGGGGGCCACTGGGAGGAGTCTGCGCCCCTCGGACCGAGCAGGAGAGCAGACAGAGGTGGATTTCTGGGCCCCAGATGTGGGGAGGGATTGAGGGGTGTTGCTGGAGCTGTTGCCTGGGCAGAGGGCAGAGATGCCAAGAGGTCGGGGAAGGTGTTACTGGGGCACTATTGACGTCTGGATGGTAATCCTGGGCTATTGGGCCCTTCCAGCCAGAACTCACAGTGAGATATCTGCAAAGTCAGCAGCAGGGAGAATGCCTCTGGCTAGTGGTAGGGCCAGGGCATTGGGTCTCCCGTGTCAGCAAATTCAACCCCCTTCCTCGCACGTTCCCCATCCCTGGACACGTGCCAGCTGGGAAAGGCTCAGGCATCAAGGAGTTAATGGAAGTTAAACCAGCCTCTCTGATCCTCACCCTTGAATGAAGCAACAGCGCGTCTTGATCATGACACAGGCTGCCCAGCTGGCCAACACCTGCTTGAAGGCTTAGGAGCCAACACTGATCCCATCTGTCCCCCCTGGAGCTGACTTGTGCGGCCTGACTAGCATGGAGGGGAGGCCTACACCTCGGGCAGAGGTGTTCAGGAAGGAATCCCATGAGGCCTGCGTGCATAGATCAGAACCATAGATGGTAGCAACAGAGAGCACTGGAGGCGGGAGGTGGGGAGGGGGAAAGAGGTGGGCGGAGAGAGCAAAAGGACAGTGCGGGAGGGCGAGAGACCAGACCCAGAAATGTCTTTTGCAGAAAAGCACTAACATCCTGTGCAATCCTGAGCAGGGATGAAAAGCGGTAAACAGACCATCTATCATAACAAAGTTCTCATGCTGGGATCCAGCAACCTCCGTCAGCAGGCAGCCAGGAACAGACGCTCACAACAACCTGACAAGAAGCAGATGGCAGCTCCCTAGGCTGGAGTTCCTTCCATCCGGTGCGCTGGCAGCGACTCCTCTCCTCTATGTCCTATATCCAACCTGTGGATCCTGGCTTGGAGTCCATAGGAAAGGAGCTGCCTCCATGGAGCTGAGCAAAGTGCAAGCCAGGTGTCAGTTCTACAGCTAACTCCAACGGGCGGAGCAGGAACCAGGACTGTCCAATGGTACCAAGAGTCCTGGTCCTTCTCCAGCGCCAACCCCCATGCTCTCAACCAATCCCATGTTTCCAGGTTCACTAAGGGAAAGAAAAGAGCAAAAGTAAAGCCAAGCTTGTGCAGAAGCAGAAAAACAGCCGGGAAAGTGGCTCTCCCAGCCTCCCCCAGCTATTTGCAGGCAACCCACCTATAACAGCCAATAGACCAGGTATCAGACACACAGGCTCAAATCAGCCTTTCCAGCCGTGCCACAGAAATCAACACCTTTCTAGACATCACAGAGATCATCACACAAATGGGAGAAACCCTCTTAACACAACACCTTCACCCTGTCTTGGCCAGGGTACATTTCTCCTATTGCAAGCTGCAAGCTTTGCTCCTGGCTTCGCTGCAGTCACCAGGGCTGGACAGGAGCAGAGCAGACTGGCTTACCACATCAGCTCTTTCAGGTTTCAGCCTTGAAGTGGTTTGAACAAGCCAGCGGAAAGCACAGCCCTGAAAGATCAGGGGGTTAGAAACATTTCCAGCCACGGCACTATCTCCAGGCCCAGAATTGGCTGGGCAAGCAAGCAGCAAGCTGCAGCCATGTTTGGAAATCAATCTGCCGTGAGTCAGAGAGACAGGAGGCACTCACTAAAGAACTAGCTGAGAGAGAGAGAGGCTCAGCGCATGAAAGGAAAATGGGACACGGACTCCCAGGAGAACCTAGAGGATGATAACAAGGCAGCCAACTTTCAAAATGCTCACCCACCATCTCTTTCCTCCCGGCTAGCTAGCATGGAGAGCATACTGATGCAACATGCAAAGAGATCCCAGGAGTCTCCTACTCCCAGGCAATCAGCCAGCCCAAGATGGAGAGACCATCCTCTTCTGCGCCAAGCCACACAGCAAACCTGCGCTCTGTGCTGTGATACGAACCTGGTCTGGCCCGTTGTGAGGGATGCACACAGTAGAGTAGGCAGGTCTGAGGCCAGTTTGGGGAGGATGGAGTTTTAGGCAATGAGCTATCATGGCACCAAAGAAAACACACAAATAGAGACCTCAAGCTGAAGCTACCCTCTGCTGTATTCTGTATAGAAAGAGGCCAGCTTTCCCCTTATATAGTGAATAACTAACCTTGCCTACTTACCTGAGTATGAGAGTACATACTGCACTACAGCCCCATTAACCGACCCTTATACACCACACTTACACTAGCTCCATGGAACTATTAGTGTCTAACAATCCTGCACCAAAAACTGGCTTAGGGGGACAATGGCATTCCAGCTAACTGTGTGTATTAGCTAGAATCCCCCTACACCACATCCCCAGTTCCTACCTGTGTATAACACTACCACGCTGCAAAACCCGACGCCTCTCCACACGGGTATTTCACATCGTGTATAGACGAGAGCTGGACTGGAACAAAACCTAGGGCCCAGATCTGGACAAGCCTTTCCCAGACATTGGGTTGTTCTGATTCAGTGCTTGCGCTGTGTCCGCTTGCGCTGCAAGCTCAGAACCAGGGGTTAGAGGTGGGATTCTGATTCAGAGCCAGCTCTCGTACGTACCTGTTTAACTGCCTGTAAATACCCCTCTGCAACACTGAGGGACAGGTTATAAAAGCGCAAACAAAAGACTACAGAATCCAGTTAGTTTGGGGCAATTTCACAAGCTAAAGATCGTGTCCATTGTTAGGATATAGATATTCAGGCCCAGGGCCGGCTCCAGCATTTCTGCCGCCCCAAGCAAAAAAAAAAAAAAAAAAAAAAAAAAGCCGCGATCGTGATCGGCGGCGGCAATTGGGAAAAAAAAAAAGGCCGCGATCGGCGGCGGCAGTTCAGCGGCAGGTCCTTCGCTCCTAGAGGGAGTGAGGGACCTGCCGCCCCCAATTGCCGCAGGTGCCGCCCCTCTCCCTTGGCCGCCCCAAGCACCTGCTTGTTAAGCTGGTGCCTGGAGCCGGCCCTGTTCAGGCCTGTCTGTAAAGGCCTATACTTTAAGAATTTAGGTGTATTCTTATCACTTAGCTAGTTATTGAGGTATAAAAGAAAGAATCAAAATCACTGTCTGTCTGTGTAAGGGCCTTCTCTTTCTGTGACAGTCTGAGGCCTGGTTCTTAGGCTAAGGCCTTCAGCTAAGCAGCAGAGGCCAGCCATAAACTGGGAAGTGTATGGTCCAGGGCCGCCTCTAGCTTTTTTGCCGCCCCAAGCAGGGAGAAAAAAAAAAAAAAAGCCGCGATCGCGATCGGCGGCAATTCGGCGGCAGCTCTGGCGCCGCTTCATTCTATGGCGGCAATTCGGCGGGAGGTCCTTTGCTCCCAGAGGGAGTGACGGCCCCGCCGCCGAATTGCCACTGAACTGCCGGACGTGCCGCCCCCCTCTTCATTGGCCGCCCCAGGCACCTGCTTGCTATGCTGGTGCCTGAAGCCGGCCCTGGTATGGTCACATCCTTACATTCCAAACTAGTCACATTGAAATAAGGTGCTATTGGGCTGTTAGGAATACAATCCTGTCCTGATATTCCTATCACCTCCAGAGAAAGGGAAGAGCCTAGAAGATGTAAAAGGAAACTTAGTTTGATAGCATCGTGTCTGGCAAGAACTCACTTATCAACAACTGGGATGTAAAATCCTCATTTCTGTATTGTTCTATCACTGTAGTCTCCACTTCCCTAATGTTTGTCTGTATAATCTCTGTCTGGTTCTGTGATTGTTTTTGTCTGCTGTATAATTAATTTTGTTGGGTGTAAACCAATTAAGGTGGTGGGATATAATTGGCTAAATAACCATGTTACAATGTGTTAGGATTGGTTAGTTAAATTTCAGTAAAATGATTGGTTAAGGTATAGTTAAGCAGAACTCAAGTTTTACTATATAGTCTGCAGTCAATCAGGAAGTAAGGGGGGAAATGGGAACAGGGACTGGGGGTGGGGGAACTGGAATCATGTTTTGCTAAGGGGGAGGGAATGGGAACAGGGAGACAAGCAAGGCTCTGTGGTGTCAGAGCTGGGAAGGGGGACACTAAGGAAGGAAACTGGAATCATGCTTGCTGGAAGTTCACCCCAATAAACATCGAATTGTTTGCACCTTCGGACTTCGGTATTGTTGCTCTCTGTTCATGCGAGAAGGACCAGGGAAGTGAGAGGGTGAAGGAATAAGCCCCCTAACATCCATTAACTGGTAAATACGTGCGTATCTGTGCATATGCCTGTCTGTGAGTGCTTGCCTGAGTGTGTATTTGAGAGAGAGAGAGAGAGCGAAAGAGAGAGAGAGAGAGAGAGAGAGAGAGAGAGAGAGAGAGAGAGAGAGAGAGTACATACATGTCACAAGAAAGTCAGAGTGGTTGGAAGTGGTGGCGCGTGCGTTGACAGATGCTGGTGCTTAGTGACCATCAGCTTACACTAACAGGCCATGTTGACCTGCTGCCAGTTGCCTTGATTTCTGAGGCTGTCCCCCTTAACAGGTCACTCGACAGCCTCTTCAGACAGCCTTCAGTCGTGACTTCTCCAAAGCTGTCAGCTGTGCACTGCTTCCTCTACTCAGCCAGTGTCCTCTGCATCCCATGCCTGTAAGAGACAAAGAGAGAATGGAGATCAACAGGCAGCCAGGAAAGGCCCTGTCACCAGGGCTTGCCAGCCAGGACATCAATGCAAACGCAGCTGAAAGTCACAAGTGTCATGAGTTTATCTGCTTCTGTCAAGGCTCCATCCCCACTCTGAACTTTAGGGTACAGATGTGGGGGCCTGCATGAAAACTTCTAAGCTTAACTACCAGCTTAGATCTGGTCCGCTGCCACCACTCCCAATGTGCTAATTCCCTTCCCTGGATAGCCTTGAGAGACTCTTCACCAATTCCCTGGTGAATACAGATCCAAACCCCCTGGATCTTAAAACAAGGAGAAATTAACCATCCCCCATCCTCTTTCCCACCAACTCCTGGTGGATCAAGATCCAACCCCCTTGGATCTAAAAACAAGGAAAAATCAATCAGGTTCTTAAAAAGAAGGCTTTTAATTAAAGAAAAAGGTAAAAATCATCTCTGTAAAATCAGGATGGAAAATAACTTTACAGGGTAATCAAACTTAAAGAGCCCAGAGGACCCCCCTCTAGCCTTAGGTTCAAAGTTACAGCAAACAGAGGTAAAC
Source organism: Emys orbicularis (assembly GCF_028017835.1). NCBI lineage: Eukaryota > Metazoa > Chordata > Testudines > Emydidae > Emys > Emys orbicularis. The sequence continues at coordinate 91,875,266 of NC_088690.1, forward strand.
ACCCTAGCAAAAGGTACATTTACAAGTTGAGAAAACAAAGATAAAACTAACACGCCTTGCCTGGCTGTACTTACAAGTTTGAAATATGAGAGACTTGTTCAGAAAGATTTGGAGAGCCTGGATTGATGTCTGGTCCCTCTTAGTCCCAAGAGCGAACTCCCACCAAAACAAAGAGCACAAACAAAAGCCTTCCCCCCACCAAGATTTGAAAGTATCTTGTCCCCTTATTGGTCCTTTGGGTCAGGTGTCAGCCAGGTTACCTGAGCTTCTTAACCCTTTACAGGTAAAAGGATTTTGGAGTCTCTGGCCAGGAGGGATTTTATAGTATAAATAAATAAAGATATCCTATCTCCTAGAACTGGAAGGGACCTTGCAAGGTCATCAAGTCCAGCCCCCTGCCTTCACTAGCAGGACCAAGTACTAATTTTGCCCCAGATCCCTAAGTGGCCCCCTCAAAGATTGAACTCACAACCCTGGGTTTAACAGGCCAATGCTCAAACCACTGAGCTATCCATCCCCCATTGTACACAGGAGGGCTGTTGCCCTTCCCTTTATAGTTATGACAGCTTCTCAGTTCTGTGGCCTTTTGGGACATTGCAGCCCTATGGCCTGGAGGGGCCACAGGCCAAGCTGGTGTGGATGCTCGGTGAGAGCGGGGTGTTTCAAGGGACGGGAACTCTGCTGGGATCACAGGCTCTCATGCCCAGGTCCAGCGCCAGCCTTGTCCTGACCGGGAGCACAGCCAGGCCAGATGCAGCCGTGTTCACGGACAATTGCCAAGCAAAGCTGAGCTGTGTAAAACAAGGCTAGCTCACAGGGATGAGAGGCTGGAAGAAGGGCAACATGCAGTGTGATTATTAGAGCCGGGCCTGAGCTGCAAAATTCAGAGCTGGCTCTGGCTCTCAAACCCCGGCTTGGAGAAGTTGGGAGGGGGCTGGTTCTGGTACATCTATGATCATTGTTATTGTTAGTATCTGTGGGCAGCAGGAGAAGCTCAGTGTAATGCAGTGGGAGAAAGAGTGTGAGGCACAAGCTGAGAGCACTCCTCTGGGGCTCCTCAATCCCACACAGAATATGGCAGTCTCGCTTCTAAACGACCCCTGAGTACAGATAGCTACAGTGCCCAATACACACAAGCATCCACTGGCCCCTATATTGCTCAGGATCTTCCCCCCTAGCATCCTTCCCTCTGCTCTGCACCCCCGACACCTGTCAGGCCTGAGTCCTCCAAAGGGGCTGCACTGGAATGCTGCAGAACACTCCTCGCCCAGGCAGAGGGAGGTCAGGCCTCCCAACTACGCCAGGTCCCCTGCAGTGCCTTGGGGAGCGCTAGCCCTTCTCCCACTGCCCTGCCCTGTAAACCAATTAAGTGCCCCAGTCCGCTCTAAAGACCCAGCAAGCAGACACCAGAGGGGAGCCTGTGGTGCAAACAGCGACAGCGTCTGTAATGTGAGCTGCGCAATAGACACATTCCAGGCCTGGCTCCACCATTCCTGTGAACCCTTTAGTGACCCCTGTGCTCACACACTGTGCAGTCACGCTCACACAACTCTGGGTGCACATTTGTGTGTGTGCAAATGTCCACATGTGCTGGCACATGGGATATGTGTGAGAGTCCGTGGCCGGTGAGGCCCCCAGCGACTGGGCCCAGTGAAGCCAGTATCAGTGGATGGCTCCTAGGTGTGCATAAGGCTATATGAGCCACTGTGTGCATCAGTGCCTGAGCAGAAAGCTTCAACGTATGTGCCAGGCATGCGTAGTGCTGTCCTTCCCCCTGGGCCTGTGGGCAGGTCCTGGCAATGAGACTAGGCTGAGCTGGAAGGCACTAGAGCAGTGATGAGGTTCTCATCCCCAGGAAGTCACCCTGGGCATTGCACTGAAGATGCCTTGGCTGGTCCTAGCTCCCACCCGATGTCCCAGGGAGCCTTACAGACACTGACGGCCCACCACTGCGATGTGCCGGAAGCTGCTCCAGGTATAGCACTGAGAGGCTTTCTGCACTGCTCCCTGAACGGTTAGAAAGGCAGCAGCCGCACAGATGGGACTCAGCCATTCAGGTCAGAGAAGTCTCTGAACAAGGGACCACACACACACACACTGTAAACACCAGCACACATGTGCCCAATGTATGCACTGACACACACGCACACACAGGGGTTCACCCCTCCAGTTTAAAAGGAAAGACCAGAGACTCAGCCCAGCACAGAGGGCCCAGGACAGAGGAGCAAATGGAAAAGATGAAGAGAAAGGGAGTGGCTGGCCCGAGGGGTATTTGTATCCCTTGTGCTCCCGGGCTGCTCAGCCCCTTTCCCACTCTTTCCTCTCCGTGCTTTGGTCTAAAGATCACAAGTCTCACATGCTCTCAGCTCCCCCACCCCCTGGGAATGGGGGATTTAAACTGCTGGCCCTGGAGTGCAGGCTCTGATTGTGAGCTCTAGGGGTGAAGAGGGCCCAGCTGTCTCCCAGAGCTCCTGGGAGGATGATCTGCTTAATTTTCTCCCGTGCTTTCCCCCCAGAGCAGTTCAGGGGACCCTGCTGTGCTCGGCGGACCTCGGCAGACAGTCGGAGCCCTGCTTCACTCTCCACGTTGAGAGCAAAGTGCCTGTGACTCCTCACAGGTGGGAGTTGGTCTTCCAGGGAAATGCTTTAATACTGGGTTACCCTTGCCCTTCAAACAGGACTAATAGCACTGTGCTCAGGAGCAACCCTACAATAACAAACCAGGATATGCTCTGCCCCAGCATTTATAAGCAGCCCTACAATAACAAATCAGGATGTGCACTACCTCACTAGTGTTAAGAACCCTTCCAATCACAAACCAGGCTCTGAAGCCCCAGCACTCACAATCAACCACTGCATAACAAGCCAAGATGTACACGGCCACAGCACTCATGCACAACCCTATAATAACCAACCAGGGTGCATGCAGTGGAGGGAACTGGCATTTGGGGAGGGAGCCTCCTTTCAGCTCCAGGCCTGCGTGGGTTTACTCCAGTCAAGTGACTAATGAGCTGTACGTTCCTCCTGCTGCTTCCAAACCAAGAGGCCCAGGGCATGTTCTGCTCTCCGAGATCAGAGCCACGCTGGCACGTCCCCCACTTCTGGATGGCAATCAAAGCTTCCCGCAGAGTGTGCACAAAGTCCGGCTTGTGGGACAGCCTCCAAGGAACTTCCCAGCTCCTGCCCTGCTCCCGGCCCCAGCCATCGCCCTGCACCAAATGACTTGGTGGGAAACACCAAAGCAGAGAGTTCTCGTCATCCCGAATGCAGGGTTCTGAGGGCTCAGCTGCTGTCCCCAGGGAGGAGACGGCAGCCGAAGAAATGCCATGAAGCACTCTTGGAATGCTCAGGGCCGTGCGTCCTACGGAGCTTGGAAGAGAAACATCTGCTGGGAACTATTCCTCCCTCCTGTGCCAGAGGGAAGATCCCCCCATGCTTAGACCTTTCCAGTCCCTGAAGAGGAGCACAGAGCAAATGCTGGGCCTGCCCCTTTCCCTCCTATCACATAAAAACAACGAGGAGTCCGGTGGCACTTTTAAGACTAACAGATTTATTTGGGCATAAGCTTTCGTGGGTAAAAAACCCCACTTCTTCAGATGCATGGAGTGAAAATTACAGATACAGGCATAAATATATTGGCACATCAAGAGAAGGGAGTTACCTTACAAGTGGAGAACCAGTGTTGACAAGTCCAATTCAGTCAGGGTGGATATTTATTTTTCTCCCTAATTCCTTTGTGCAGGGAAGCAGGGCTTAGGCTCCATGTCTAGGGAGCAGGGAGGTTCCTGCTTCTCATGCAATTTCCTAGCTGGATCTGTCTCAGGCACAGGAAAGTGGAGTGACTTGTCCAAGGACACCACAGAGTCCGCAGAGCATCTAAACCAGCGTCCTCCTAGACCCCCTCGACCAGACAGCCGCCCTCTAGAGGAGGGGGTTGGTTTCCTATGGATTTGCTATGGTGCCATAGCTATGCTGGCAAAACCCCACAGTGTAGACACGGTCTACATGGAGCGAAGGGTTTTTTCCATCGTTGCAGGAACACCACGTCCATGAACGGTGGTAGTGAGGGTGACGGAAGCAATCTTCCATCGACCTAGCTGCATCTACACTGGGGTTAGGCTGGCATAGCTATGGTGCTCCAGGGTGTGGATTTTTCCCTCCCCTAAATGCCACAGCTATGTTGATCTAAGTTTGAAGTGTAGCCCAGGGCTCAGAATCTAGGTCTCAACAGGGTGATGCACTCTCTACCCTGGAGCCATGAGTCATGGTATCCTACCCTCACATCAATGGATATCAGGGATGAATTTGGCCCACTGTTTTCTCATCTTCCTAACACAGGGATCGGCAACCTTTGGCCTGCAGCCACCAGGGTAAGCACCCTGGCGGGCCGGGCCAGTTTGTTTACCTGTCGCATCCACAGGTTCGGCCGATCGCGGCTCCCAATGGCCGCGGTTCGCCGCTTCCCGCAGCCCCCAAATCCCCGCCGCTTCCCGCAGCCCCGATTGTCCTGGAGCGGCGATCGGCTGAACCTGCGGACGCGGCAGGTAAACAAACCGGCCCGGCCCGCCAGGGTGCTTACCCTGGCAGGCCGCGGGCCAAAGGTTGCCGATCCCTGTCCTAACAAAATTAATGTGTTTCTTCCTGCATTAGTTATAGACATGGATCCAAGTTAGGGATATCTCCAGGCCCAATGGGTAACTGCGTCTTTTTGGATTGTGTGCATCCTCCCAGGAACTGAGCCCTGCTACAGACAGATCACAAGACCAGCTGGATTCCCAAGATAGCCCTCTGGGCCAGAGGGATCTCCAGCTGATCACAGTGGATGCTAAAGGACTCTTTGTTCAAAACCATTTTTCAATTGTAAAAAATTGATTTTTTTTTAAAAGGCCATTTCTACAGGCAATGTCTGTTGTCCCTAAAATTTGTTGTAATTGAAATCCCAAAACCCTATTTTTTTTTTCAGTTTTCAGCAAACAAAAGCCCCCCAAATTTTGATTTCTTTTTTTTTTTAAGGAAACCAAGAAAATGTTGAAACAAATGAAAACTTTCTCATTGTCACTGATGTTTTTCACAGGCACAAAACTTTTCGCCAGGTGGCTCTGCCCAGCAGCAGGTCTGTGGCAGAGCTATGATTAGACCTCAGGCCTTCCTGGCTCCCCATCTTGGGCCATAACGCAGGACTTTGCAAAGAGGCATTATTGCTTTCTCTAGCACCCTTCCTTCAGGGAGCTCCATGTGTTTTGCCAGCATTAATACATGGGGGACTTGATCCAAAGCCCATTGAAAAGCTTCACTTGCCTTCTAACCTGCAGCTCTGTCTGGGGAACTCTAGGTGGACTGTGCTTTGTATTCAGTTTCCCTTGCATATTCCTAGCTGTGGCATCGGCACATTCCTGGATGAACCTGCCTGAGCCATCCTATTTGCCCCTGTGAGATCCCTCCTCAGGGTTTTTTCCCCCAGCATCAGTGGAGGCGTTTGCAGGCTGAAAAACACTGGCTAATATTGCAGTCTTGCGCCTGGACCTGACCTCCCCTCTCTGCCACCCAGTGCCCCACGGCTGTGCAACGCTCATTGGACAATGTGCCAGGCAAACTAGGCCTTGGCTACACTTGGGAATTCACAGCGCTGAAGCGCAAGTGTAGTCGCGCCGCTCCGAGGGGAGTAGCTTGCAGCGCTGCGAGCGAGTGTGCAGCGCTGCAGGCTCTGATCACACTGGCGCTTTACAGCGCTGCACTTGCTGCGCTCGGGGGGGGGGGGAGGCGTTTTCACACCCCTGAGCGCAGCAAGTTGCAGCGCTGTACAGTGCCAGTGTAGCCAAGGCCTAGGACGAGAATCTCGCCCTCTGTCCAGGCACTTTGGTTGCTCTAACAGCAAGGAACAGCCTGAGAACCAATGTCATTCTGTGACAGATGGAACAGAGGCAAGACAGCTGGAGGGGGAGACCTCCCTGATGTGATCTTAGCTCTTACTGGCACGTCTCAAAGCCAGGCTTATCTCAGCTCAGGCAGACATGTCTCTCTCTTTGCCAAGCACTGCGCCTCCCCTTATAAACACTCCTCGGGTATATAGCCCAGTACCTACAGCTCTCATACTGCAGTGTTATTTCAGACAAGGACTGTCAGTTCCATGGAGCCCCCACTGCTCCTCATGGAAACCCTTTGGGGCCCTGTAGAGTGGTTGGGAAGGGGCGGGGGGGGGGGGTATAGAAGAGTATTTCCCCCAAACCTGCCTCATCACCAGGAGGTCAGGTTTTAAATCAAAGGTTTATGAGAAAAAGGAGAGCGGGAGAGAGATCCCAATCTGGTCCCAGACTGGCAGGCTGATTAACCCTGAGTTCAGGCCCAGGCCCTGATGCTCACTATAAATAGCGCTGCCTTTCCTTTCCCATCCTCCCTCCAGGGGATGAGAAATGCCTGTCCTTTTATGGTCAACAAGGCAGATTCCTGGGGCTGAGCTGGGGGCAAGCCAAGGGGGCCCAGGGGATTCAGTCCTGGGCCTTTCATGCTGCTGCTCTTGCTCTGTGGGCTTTGCTGGGATCAGTTATAATGCCAGGAACAGAGAGCAGGTTTTAATGGCTTAGAGGAAGGGATGAGTGCAGAGGGGAGATGATGTGAAGACATCTGGAAGCAGTGGCTGGGAAATGCCTCTCGTTCCATCCTCTGGGCTCATGGTACCCACGCCCGCTGCTGGTCTGAGCAAGCAATGCCAGGGACGGACGGACATCCTATTTTAGTGCCTGTGCTTGGGAACTAGGATCCCTGTGAGAATGACGGGCAAATGCACGTGCCCTCTGAGAGCTTCCAAACTGCAGGCCACAGCTCTGTCGAAGTGAGCGAGGCCATGGGAAGGCACCGTGGATGTGCATGGATGTGAGCCTGTATATGTATGTGCCCGATAGGTATACCGGCTGTGTGTATATCGTGAGTGTGTGTGAGATGTGCACACTGGCTGTGTGTATATCCTGTGTGTGTGTGATGTGCCCGATGTGTATACCGGCTGTGTGTATATCGTATGTGTGTGTGCGCGCACTCTGCATATGACAGATGGTAAGCCCTGTGGCCAGGAATCATCTCTTCTCTGGGTCTGTCTCACACCCAGCACAATGGGCCTTTGGGAATCACTTCAGGGAGAAATATTTATGCCTAATGTGTTTGCATGTGATGTGTTTGGGATGTTTCTCCCCTGACCCCCACTTTGTAACAGGGCAGTTGGGTTTAGCATTGTGGTTGGGATGTGTTGCAAAGGGGGCGGGGGGCTCTTGCTGCCCTTCCCTCTGACCCCCAAAGATTCTCATCCTCTTGCTGAGAGGGTGCTGCTCTGTGCTCAGTCTTACAGGGCCTCAGTCTGAGACACTAGTAGATGCACCTGTGTCTGGGGCTGCTGCGGCTCCCTGAGACGGCAGGGGGCTTGTCATGGAGACAGACTCCCCTCACCTCACTGCAGCTGGTGAGTTAAGGCTAGGCTGCCATGGGGGCAGCTGGAGCCCAGGATGGGAAGCCAGCGCTGTGGTACATGGGATTCCTGTTAGCAAAAAGTTCTGATAACAACCAAAGTCTGAGGCCAGTTTCACGCACCGGAAGACCCCAAACTGTGTGTGCCGTTCCCCCCACCCATGGGAGTTTGTCCTCCCCACCATGGGCCCCATCTTCCCCACCTCACCATGCTGCAGGTAGAGTGAGGGGACAGTGCACCCTGGTGGGAGAGGAAGAAAGGCACTGGGGGAGACGGCGCGCACTATGGGGAGGGGGAAGGGTACATAGAGGCACACACACAGTTTGGGGGGATGGACACAGTGCGGTGTGTGGGGAGGAAGGTTCAATCCATTATTTCTATAGAGAACCTCAGTCACATTTCCTAGCTCTGCCTAGCACCCCTCATTCTGTCAGAACCCAGCACTGGATTTCTCTGCCCATACCCGCTCCGCCTGGGGGCTCTTTAACTAGGGCCAGAGATGGGAACAGGCCAGGAGGGGATGGGGCCCAATTGCCACCTGCCCCGGACGGGACTAGGCGAGGGCATCCCTGGTCCGAGTTCAGTGTTCGGGGCCTTCTGAGGAAGAGCGAAGCAAATGGGCCTTGGGTCCTTGGCCAACACAAGGTGGAGCCTCCCCCTGAACAGTGCAGGGGTGACTGAGATGTGATGGGACAGCAGCCACCACACCGCTTTCTCCCAGGCCTCTCTCCCAGCCCTTCGCATTTTTTCCCAGCCTCATCCACTTCCCCTTGCTTCCAGTTCTCTCGCCACCCAACCAGCCTGACCACAATCACACCATTCCCCACCCTGCTGCCTTCACTCAGGCCTGCCTACCTCTCCCCAATAGCCAGACCTGCACAGCATCAGGGCCTGGCCCGCCTCTCCCCCCTTCCCCTCATGCTCAGGCCCGTCCCTTACCCTTCTCAGCAGCAGGCACGGGGCGGGGGAGGGGAGAAGGACACGCAGAGGAAATTGTGTCTGGAAACAAAAACTGTAGCCTTGATTCTGTGTCAAAAGTCTTGAGATGACCTCCTCCCCTGGCCCCCATCCTTCCCACTTCCCCCGGTGCTCCTGGGGCGTGTGAGCTAGGGGCTCTGGGAGCAACTCCTGCTCTGTTTGCACATCACATTCCTAGCAAAGAGGAAGTAATTTGCAGAGTGAATTCCCAGGGGAGGCAGTCACGTCAATGGGCCTGCTGGAGCCAGCAGTTTTCTTTTAGCTAGATCCATGCTATTGGGGGGGGGGGGGAGGGGAGGGGGAAGGAGAGGAGAGGAGAGGTGAAGAGGGAAATCTCTCTCATTCTAAAGGTTGAAGTAGCCCGGATAAAAATCCCTGGCTGTCAGAATCCTGGATGCACGTGGATGGCTGAGGCATGACGCGGTGTGAAGCCACCAGTGCCTCCAGCTGGTGGGAAGGGAGACAAGCTGCAGAGGGAGCCGGCAAGGGGGCACAGAATTAAAAACAAAGCACCAAGCTCTATAGCAGAAGAAACCTGGCTAATATTTTAGCTCCTTCTCCTGGGCTTAGCTGGAATGAGACCATTCTGCTGTTCCCCCTGCTACAAACACTTCCCGGCCTCCTCTTCCTCCTGCCCAGGCCCATGCCATGAAGTCACAGCACACTTCAGCCTTGGTGATGTCCCAGGCCATCAAGCCTCCCATCTGGGATGTCACAGAATGAACCAGGCAGGAGGTGCTGGCTGCATGGACAGGAGATGACTTCCACTGATCCGTCAGGACTTTGGTAATGCAGGGCCTATTCCTGATGCAGGCAAAATGCCCACTAAATTGGGAGCTATTCATAGATTCCAAGGCCAGAAGGGGCCTTTGTGATCATCTAGTCTGACCTTCTGTATCACACAGGCCAGAGAACATGCCCAAAATAGCAAATCTTTTGGACAAACACCCAAGCTTGATTTAAAAATTGCCAGTGTTGGACAATCCACCATGACCCTTGGTCAATTGGTCCAACGGTTAATTACCCTCACTGTTAAAAAATTGCATTTTATGTTCAGTCTGGATAGCTCAGTGGTTTGAGCATTGGCCTACTCAACCCAGGGTTGTGAGTTCAATCCTTGAGGGGGCCCCCTTAGGGATCTGGGAGAAAAACTGTACTTGGTCCTGCTAGTGGGGGCTGGACTTGATGACCTTTCAAGGTCCCTTCCAGTTCTAGGAAAGAGGTATATCTCTCTATATATATAACTTCCAGCCATTAGACCATGTAATACTTTCTTCTGCTAGACTGAAATATTTGTTCCTTCCTGTAGATATTTAACCTCTTAATCTGCTCTTAGTTATGCTAAATAGATTGAGCTCCTTGAGTCTAGCACTGTAAGGCATGTTTTCTAATCCTTTAATCGTTCTTGGGGCTCTTCTCTGAAACCTCTCCAACTGATCAACCTCGTTCTTGTATTGTAGCCACCAGAACTGGACACAGTATTCCAGCAGTGGTCACACGACTGCCAAGTGCAGAAATGAAATAACCTCTCTCCTCCTACTCAAGATTGTTATGCATCCAAGAACATAAGAACAGCCCTACTGGGTCAGACCAAAGGTCCATCTAGCCCAGTATCCTGTCTTCTGACCGTGGCCAGTGCCAGGTGCCCCAGAGGGAATGAACAGAACAGGTCATCATCAAGTGATCCACCCCCCTGTCGCTCATTCCCAGCCTCTAGCAAACAGAGGCTAGGGACACAATTCCTGCCCATCCTGGCTAATAGCCATTGATGAATCTATCCTCCATGAATTTATCTAGTTCTTTTTTGAACTCTGTTATGGTCTTGGCCTTCACAACATCCTCTGGCAAGGAGTTCCACAGGTTGACTGTGCGTTGTATGAAGAAATACTTCCTTTTATTTGTTTTAAATCTGCTGTCTATTAATTTCACTTGGTGACCCCTAGTACTTGTGTTATGAGAAATAGTAAACAACACTTCCTTATCTACTTTTTCTACACCAGTTATGATTGTATATACCTCAATCATATCTTCCCTTAGCCGTCTCTTTTCCAAGCTGAAAAGTCCCAGTCTTATTAATCTTGCTTCATACAGAAGCCGTTCCATACCCCTAATCATTTTTGTTGCCCTTTTCTGAACCTTTTCCAATTCCAATATATCTTTTTTTGAGATGGGGCGACCAGATCTGCACACAGTATTCAAGATGTGGGCGTACCATGGATTTGTACCAAGGATCTCATTAGCCCTACTGAGAGCACATGTTCAGCTGATTATCCACCCCGAACCCCAAATCTTTTTCAGTCACCATTTCCCAGGATAGAGTCCCCCATCCTGTAAGTGTGGCCTACATTTTTGTTCCTAGATGTATACATTTACATTTAAGTGTATTAAAATGCATCGTGTATGCCTGCGCCCAGCTTACCAAGCAATCCAGAGTGCTCTGTATTGGTGACCTGTTTTCTTTATTATTACCACTCCCGCAATTTTTGTGTCATCTGCAAACTTTATCAGTGCTGATTTGATGTTTTCTTCCAGGTCACTGATAAAAACATTAAATACCACAAGCCCAAGAACAAATCCCTGCAGACCCCACTAGAAACACGCCCACACGCTGATGATTCCCTGTTTACAGTTACATTTTGAGACCTATCCATTCGTCAGCTTTTACTACGTTGAATGTGTGCTATGTTAATTTTATATCGTTCTAGTTTTTTAATCAAAATGGCGTGCGGTACAAAGTCAAACCCTTACATAAGCCTAAGTATATTACATCAACACTAGTATTTTCACCAATCAAATTGGTAATCTCCTCAAAAAAGGTATCACATCAGTTTGACAGGATCTATTTTTTCCATACACCCATGTTGATTGGCATTAATTATATTACTCTCCTTTAATTCTTTATTAATAGAGTCCTGTATCTGCGACTGCAATATCTTGCCTAGGATCAGACAGACTGACAGGGCAATAATTACTTGGCTCAGCCTGCTTACCCTTCGTCTGAGCAAGAACTGCAGGACTGGGCAGTGAGCAGCATGGAGGAGACAGCAACATATAATCCTTAAAGTTTCTTTTGTGTGGGGGAGGGATGGAGAGCCATGCAACTTCCCCTTTAAGAGTCCCAGTCATGGTGGGGCTGGTGCTCATTAAGCTGCCATGCTAGCTAGTGTTTATTAAGTGGCTGTTCCCTTTTTATTGTCCTATACCCAAGCTAGTGGGGGGAAGGGGAGGATGTACTGGAAACTGTATGGGTCCCATTAGCAAACCACTTCCTTTAATGGGTAGCATCTTGAGCAACTGAGAGCTTTGCTGTTTGGTGGCTTTCCCAGCATTGCCTCCCTACGCTGATGAGTCTGCTAAGCAGAGAAGGGTAGGGCCCTAATCCCATCCCTCGGGGGTGGGACACGCAGCTATCAGACCCTTGGGCCCTGAATGTCCCTGGTTTGAGTCCTGCCAACAGCTGGATTTGAACCCCAAACCTTCAACCCCCACAAGGTGAGTCCACACTTGAGGAGTAAGTCCATTTCCAAAGACTAAATAATAACCTGCCTTTCCCCTATTCCCTTCCCTCTCAAATAAAAATTTGATCCTAGAATCCACCAGTTCTCCCATCTCCCTGTGCTGAGCCTCTGAGTGTATGAAGTCTACAGCAGCGTGCCATGGGGCCTAGGGAAGCTCATTAATTTATCTGGCAGGATAATGTGTTAGGAGGAATTCGGTCTGAGCAGGCGTCGGCTCCTCTCTGCATTGCTGTCCAGGGCAGCCAGCGAGTTATTGAGGCTGGAGCAGCTCTTTAATAAAAGCCACTTGATCCAATACACTTGGAAATGGCTGCTCAGACTCAGGTATTGATGTCATTCCCCTCACGAGAGAGGTACCCCCAAGGAGCCTCCCATCACCACGACCTGATTTTTCTTCTGCTTTATTCCCTCCTCCAACTTCAAGGCCTGGGCTGTTGACCACTCTTCTTCCAATCTGGGAGGGCTTCCCCTCAGAGCTCATCCCCACAGCTGCTCAGTAGGGTGGGGGGCACCACATCAGAACGTGGGGCATGTGTAGGGACACAGTCAAATTCAAGCCTTTTAAACAAATTTATGGTTAAAAATGACTCTTTCTGACAGCGTCTCCTTTAAAGAGCATGGCCTGTTTTTTTTTTTAAATCATTCTTTTTGCAAGACGGCTTTGTTCTGCTCTGCTATTGCTATCTCTCTATAAAAGGATCTTTTCAGCAAGGGAGAAACTGACTGGTCCCTACTCCTACCATGAGCTCTGCATGGGGCCTGTTGCAATGGATGGGATCTGCACAGACACTGCACTCATTGCAGGACTGGGGTCTGACGAGCTCTCCAGGGGTCGGACGGTGCCAATGACAAAGGGCTGATTAATGCATACTATAAACAGAGACAAAGGGTCTTACTTCCTTCAATTACTTGGGGGCTACTTGTAACTCTAGTGGGTGCAGCATTGTCAGACAGGTTAGGATTTTCAGATTGATGGGGGGGGGGGTGTCTCTTTAAAACCAGTGACCTAAGAGTTAAGTGTGCTCACTGGAATTAATTTGAGCCTGTGTAAGAAGTAAAAGGAGCCTGTTCTTAGCAGATCACGGAGCACACTATGCCTCCTACACAAGGCCGTTTGTTAAACCTTCCCACACAAGACGTGTCTGTATTGACTAACAAGGTAGCATGTAGCTACACAGGAAAATGCACAGTGAAAAGGTTCAGGCTGGGAACGAGGAAAACTCCTCATGGAATCTGTCACAAAAGCTGAGAACTGGGAACTCAATACGTTAGTGAGAGGTAGGATTACCCCTCGATTAGACAGAAAGACATCGCTGCACCTTCATAGGATAACTTGGGCAGCTGATTGTGTCCATTGGTTCCTGCCAGTTCCAATGACCACATATAAAGGGGAACTGCTCACTTCAGTACCTGAGCACCAGGCCAGATTGTGGCTTGAGCTGAGACTTACAGTGTGTCTACACTTCCAAGTGGGGGTGTGATTTCCAGCGCGAGGAGACATACCCGTGCTAGGTCTACTCAAACTAGCACACTAAAAATAGAAGTGTAGCCAAGGCTACTCGTGCTACTGCGGCTACCCTTCTGTTTTTAGCGCACAAGCTCAATCAGAACTGCCTCAGGTATGTCTGCTCGCGCTGGAAATCACACCCCCAGCTTGAAGTGTAGACATACCCTTAGTAGCTAGCCTAGCCAGCCAAGAATACGCTCACTCATAGCTTTAAGCACATGTTCTAGCTGCAATAAACATCCTTGACCCTGAGCCTGCAAACCCCCTTATGGGCATGCTTAACTTTACTTGTGTGAGTGGTGCCACTGAACGCAAGTGAAGCACATGTGTGTGGGCGGGGTTGGGGCCTAAACTTCAGATGCCCATTTCCCGCTAAGACTGACTCTGGAGCAGTAACAGCAGAAAGTGTAAAGAGCCTGAATAACTCTTCTGTAAAGGGGACACTGGCCATTTGCATTTTCTGAAGCTGACTACGTTTTTAAAATGTCCATTTGCTTCAAAACACACGAGCTGACCTGTTTTAATAAAATCCCTTTTATAAGCTGCAAGGGTTTTCCTGCGCCCCTCCTGACGGAGCATTTGAAACTGACTGCCCCCCTGTAAAGGGGAAACAGAGATACTAGCTCTCCCAAAGTGCTGTCAAATGCACAAAACAAACACACCTCCATAACCCTTTGCTGTGGATCTTCAAATATTCTATGGGTTGGGTTGATGGTTGTGTGTTTTGTGCTGGTCTGATCCTGAGAGTCAGCAGTATTAACATATAATCCCTCATTTAATAAATATTGGTTACATTCAGTATCTTCAAAATGAACAGAGCTTATGAAAGGTTGTGTTGCTCGCACACAAACGTTTATAACTACACACTGCGTGTGCACCCAAACACCAACATACACACACGTCAGCTGACATACATACACCAACATGCACACAAACATACTCACCCATACATAGACACATGCACAAATATACATGTCTATATGTCTGCATGCACCCTACTCAGCTGCGTGCATCATGCGTGCGCACACACACAATCACAGGCATACTTGTTCCTGCATATACACACGAAGTTGGGTGCTGCCTATGCATTCACCTGCATAGCATGCGCATAAGCACATGTGTCCCTGCGCACCTACACATCCAAACATACGCATGGTTTCTGGCTGCATAACCCCAAGTGCACGTCACCCCATTTCTGCTCTCCCCTCTGTCCTATAGAGAGGGCGTCCATCATTGCTATTCTGGGAGAGCCCAGGCCCCAACCCGGTGCTTTTGTAACATGCTCCGACCCAGCCTCTTGAAACAAGACAGCTCTCACCTTCCATTTACCTATAGCCAGAAACTCCCCTTCACCATCATGTGGCCACAGCTCCTACCATGTGGAGGGGAGGGGAGGCCCATCTCAAGGCATTCCCCCTTGCATTGGGGCGGGGGGGTTCATTTAGGATTAGACATTCCATTTTAGTGGGCACTCCCACTGACAGCTAGATAACACCCCCCTGCTCTGATGGCATATTCCACCAGGTGGGAAAGGAACCCACTTGCTAGCGATTCAGGATCCCTGCACCCTGGGACACAGGGTAACAGGGAAATCCTGAGAGGTGCACATGCATCGCCCTCTGATTTGGCCCAGGATTGCTAGGCAAGGTCAAGCAATGTTGGGTGCTGATTGGCTGGGGAGAGGGCAATGGTTTATACAGGCAGCATCCCAGGAGACCCTGCATCAGTCCCAAGGCAGCGAGTCAGTGGGGTGGGTGGGGTGCTGAAGGACCTGGCTGGGTGGAAAGTCACTGGGGTCCTTATGACAGAAACAACAACTTCAGACCATCCCTTTGCTGTTGCTTTATGCTTTGCATTGGCCGGGGCAGCCCTCTGTTCAATGCATCTACAGTTCTTTCAGTCTCTTAGTGTGTGTTTTTGGCCAGGGTTTCTAATGATGAAATGGCCCCAGAGCTCAGATTTCCAGCCTCTTGCCTCATCCTTTCCTATCTGACTCCAAATCACTAGCAAAGGCAGCTTTCTCCCTCTCATGCACGCAGGTTAAAACCCTGGGCTGTTAGCTGAGGGCATGTGCCTCTAACAGCCCATAATGCACACTACTACCGGCACACACTCACACTCAAATGCACACACAAATGCATGCATGACTACACAATCACCCTGTAACACACCTCCACACACATTTTAACCAACACATGCCCAAACATGCCCAGTCTAGCGTACACACAACTACACACTCACTCTGTAAGACACATTACACACCACACTAACATAAGCAGACACAAATATGCATGTTTTAAACAACACATTTGTACACACACTTACACATCAAACACAAATGCACACGTCAACACTCACCCTGAATCACTCACACTAAAACACATCACTATTAATTGTTGTTATTGGTACGAATCACACAATAGACAATACAACACAATACCCCCACCCCTTTAACCCTTGTAATATCTGGCCCTGCTGAGCAGGACAGAAGGAAGAGGGGGAAACGGAGATGGGAGCTTTTGTCTGGGGCGGGTGGGGAGAGGGGAAGCTTCCCAGCTTCTCAGCTTTGGAGCCCAGAACCTATTTTGCAATCCGTGGTTAAAAAATACAAAGCTTAATCATCTCCAGACAACACTCCTGACAAGGAAAGCGGGAAATGCCACGCTGTCCAGGAGCGACGCAGAGCTGCAGCCTGTCTAGACACAGCCTTCCCCTAAATGCCTGCTGATAACTCCTTGGGAAAGCTTTGGCAGAGGTGCGTCATGCATGAGTGTGTGCTGGAAATGAACTCCTCGCCTAGCAGCACAAAACTACAAAGGTGTTAAAGCCTCTAACTAGGAAGTTCTAGGGCTTACGACTGGGTAAATCATTCGTGTCTCTACAGCTGGTTTCGGCAAGAGCAGAATCAGGCCCCCGAATGCTACTAGTATGGTGAGTTGGAAGGGTGGGAGCCCCGGGGGACTAAATCCCTGTAATACTACACCTGGTCATATGCCTGCTGGAGACCTGGCCAGTTACCGCTGGGAGAGTAGCAAAGGGATTGAATTCCTCCCGTTAGCCAGAAGACGTTACTTTATTTTCCAAGCAACTCTAGCTTGTGCTGCAACATGCAGAGAAGGGATCATTGGTCCTTTAAAAGAGGCGGGGTTCACGCGGGGTCCTCCACAAGAGCCATTATTGGGCAATCTGCTTTACGGGGTTCTCTGAGTGTAAGCCATTGTATGTCAAGCCTGTCCACATGCCCCAAGCGTGACCCTTTCTGCCAGCCTCCCCCACCCAGTGTCCACCTCTAGAAGGGGTCAGATTAAGGTGCAAGTGGATGGTTTCCCCATCTCCTCCTCCATCAGTCCAAGGACAGGGAGCTAGGACCTTCTGAGTCCAAGCCCAGCTCCAACATTAACATACTATAAAAATCATGGTCACATTCTGTGCCTCAGTTTCCCCATCTGTATAATGGGGATAACGAAACTGGGGTGTGTGTGTGTGTGTGTGTGAGACGAGCTAATGGGAAGTAGATAGAGCTGTGGTTGCAATTTTTTTTGACAGAACAGTTTTCCATGGGAAAAAAAGCAGTTTCATCGAAATTGAAACGGTTCATGGGAATGTGTCAATTTTGATTAATTTTGTCATGGGCAACAGTCTAAACAAATAATTCCAGCTTTCTCCTTTCATTTTGATAAGGTAAAAATATTTCCTTCCGACTTTATCATTTCAATTTATTTTGTTTTGCCTTTTATTTGAAATACAACATATGAATATACTATTACATTCTATAGTTCCATATAATATAAAAGTAGAAATAAAATGAATTGAAATGATGACGTCAAAAGGAAGCATTTTCCCTAACTGAAATGACACGATTGCATTGAATCAAAACAATTTGACATTACTGAAACGAAACGATTCGACGGTCCCGAATTGAAATTCTGCAGAATTTTCATTTTCTGCGAAGTTTCAAAACATCAGCTTTGTGTTCCAGTTCGGAACAATCTCCCCTCCCCCTCCCCGAAATGCTGGAATTTCCCAAGGAGCGGACAGCTGCAGTGGGAAGCACTGCGGGGGGATCTTGCCGGCCCTTCCCTCCTGTTACTGATTTGGTCACATGGGCCAAACCTTTGGCCTGAGATATTGCAATCCTCGATATCTACCAGTGTTTTTACTTTGGTGCACGGATGTGGGGGGAGGGGGAGACAGGGGGGCAGGACAGCTCTGATCTGCCCCTGCGGCCTGAGCATGTTACTCATCATTCCCACGGGCCTGGAGCCAAACTGTCCATCAATCTATCCTCTAAGTTGCACAGCTGGCAGCAGGGGAAAGTGACTGGGTATCTCTGGGAGGGAAGAATTCCTTGGATGCAACCAACCTTCTTAGCAAAGAATCCTGCTATGACCAGAGATCTGAGCAGCCCTGGGGTTACTCCAGTGCCCGTGGAAGGTCTGGGCTTGGGAGAAGCTCTGTTCCTTGTGTGCTGGGAGGCAGGGAGAGGTGGATGGTAAGGCAGAGATTTAACAGGGATGTGCCAGCCGTGACCTTATGGAAATGTCAGCCCTGGCAGAGCAACCTGCTGAGCCTCTGCTGCTGCAGTCAGGCTGTGACCTTTCTGGAGCAGCCTCTGCAAGCAGCCGGTGCAGAAGTGCCTGCTGGATCTCTGACTAGATCAGAACAAAGCGACATTTTGGGTGCCAGGAGACGGCACCAGCCTAGCAGCCTCCTGAAATTGCCTTGTTACCCTCAGACCCCATCACCGAGCTCACCCAACAACTCCTAAAGGCAAACAGACAGGCACAGAGGCACAAAGCTGGGTGGCAAGGCACAGATCTCACACCAGTCTCGATACGCAGCAGCTCCACTGAAGTCAATGGGATTACTCTGGATTTACACAGGAACTGTGCTGCTCGGGCAGCTGCGGCTGGGGGCAGGCGAAGAAGGCTGGACTCTGATCCCTCAAGGATCTAATAGTTTTCTGTCTAGCCCACAGCCCCATACAGTGATTTGCTTTCAGGCAGCTGCCTCCCCGTTGTGTTCTCTAGGAGTTCACTGCAGCCTAATTAGGGGGTGCTAAGTGGCCCAGCCACAGGGCCCCTCTTCTCCCACATGCTCTAACCAGGGCTGCCCAGAGGATTCAGGGGGCCTGGGGTCTTCGGCGGCAGGGGTTCTTCCGCTCCGGGTCTTCGGGGCACTTCGGTGGCGGGTCCCGGAGCGAGTGAAGGACCCTCCGCCGAATTGCTGCCGAAGACCCGGAGCGGAAGAAGCTCCGGGTCTTCGGCAGTGGGTCCGGGACCTGCCGCCGAAGACCCGCCGAAAACTCTCGTGGGGGCCCGTGAAAACTCTCGTGGGGGCCTCTGCGGGGCCCGGGGCCTGGGGCAAATTGCCCCACTTGCCCCCCGCTCTGGACGGCCCTGGCTCTAACCATGCTGCACAGCAGCTAGAGAGAGCAGCAACCTTTTGCCAGGGTCTCACCCAAGCAGGGAGCTGTGGAAACACCTGAACTTGGGAGGAAGCCCGCGCTACTAGCTGGAGGAAAAGCAAGCCGAGCCAGCAGCAGCGGGTCCGGCTGGCTTTGGGGTTCCGTCAGCCTGTGAGCCGGGATCCTGTCAGTCACTGATCCGCAAAGAGCCGCTGGGC
The DNA here is from genome assembly GCF_028017835.1 of Emys orbicularis. NCBI lineage: Eukaryota > Metazoa > Chordata > Testudines > Emydidae > Emys > Emys orbicularis. The sequence continues at coordinate 91,894,347 of NC_088690.1, forward strand.
AAGTGTGAGCAAGGATGTTCCCCTAAACATCTTCAGAACAGCCCCTCCCCCTTCCTCCAGAGCACTTGCTTTGCCCGCTGCATGTCTCAGGGGAAAATGGCAGCAACATCTCTGTAACCCAGTGCAGCTCACATGGTCTATATTGGCATCTTCCGCTTGGGGAGGGCAGGGAGCCAGCCTCGGCTGGGGTGTCAACTCACTTTATTTTTCCGCCCTGAAATATATGTGGAGCAAAACACAGCCCAGTGTGACTCGCTGTGCCTTGGGGCAAACTATCGGCCCCGGCTGCTGAGAGCTGCCCTGCGGGGCATTGGCCAGCAGCCCTGGGGGTCAGGAGCACCCTGCTCCCCACTCTCAGAGGGAGACAGCTGGGCTGGTCACTCAGCCTTTGGAACTGCAGCTCAGGGCAGCAGGTTCATTCACTGCAGGTTCAAACAGTACAGGGGGCTGCCTGGAAACCCTCCCCCCTGGCCCCAGGGCTGCAGATGCTCAGAGACGCAACTCAAGCAATTTCCCCAACTCGCCAGAATCTCTCAAGCCCCACCACCCCCTTGAGCTCTGTTATCCCAGACCCACACCTCCTCGCAGCACTCTGCATAGCCGCGGGTGGACACTGCTGACTGCAAAGCTACGGCCCCGGTGCAGAATAGAGGAGAGCAGGATGCAGAGCCCTACCTCCATCCACTGGGGAGAGGGGTGTCCTGCCCCACTCAGGCAGGCAGCCCCAATACTGTGTTCCACTGAAACAGACACCACCTGAAGGCTGGACGCTACACAGCAATCCCCACCACCCCCAGCCCACATGCCTTGAGCCTTTGGGTGTGATCTGAGTGGGAAAAGACACGGGCAGAGCCCCCATTATTTGCTAGAAGGGGGACCCTGGCAGACCCATTCTTGTTTTTCCCCCCTGCCATTCCCCTTCCTCCTGTCCATCTGCTTTGCGCTCTCCTTCCTAGCCAACCTGGGAGAAACTAAGTTGTTGCACAAACGGAGACTGAAATTTCAGCACAGAATAAAGCAAGAGTAGCCAAGCCGGGTGATTGGCTACATTTACAAGGGGAAACCGGTGTCTGGTACAGACTGGTATTCCCATTAGCAGAGAATTTGAGTATGGGGACCATTACAGCTATGGATTTCCTATCGCTAGCCCTCTCTCTCCCCAGAGCTACGGAGATATGAGAGATAGACATACAAAGAAATGCAGCTGTGCCAAAATGAATCTCATGCACACACACACTCAGTCCTGCTTCTCTCGGTCTCGGCGTGTACGTACCTATGTTGCGCGGTCATCCGAAGGACTCACTCACACCTGCTGTGCACTAGGCCCCAGCTGGGGAAGAAGGGGGGGTCTCACCTCCACTCTTCAAAATATAACGTGCTACTGGGACCCGGTGCTGCCAGTCTGGGATTTTTAAGCAGCTGGCATGGGGGTCTTCGGCGAAAACTCCTTCCACACTGCTCAGAATCTGGAAAACCTTTTTCTTTTACCTTATATGAGCTGAAAAAGGAGGCCAGGCTGCAGACGGCCACATCTGTCAGGGGCGTTGAGGGGAGCCATTGGCTGCGGCCCGATCACGTGGGCCTGCTGCCTTGACCTGCGACAGTTCAGCGGAGTGTTGGTTTTACCCCCTAAGGAAGGAGCGTTTGACAATTTTCATATTTCTTCTAAATTTGGAGATTTCAGACAATGCTGGGAGGCTTGGCTCAGGATGCCAGAGGCCCATGTGGAAGTCATTAAGTCTGAGAGGGAGAGCGAGAGAGCGAGAGAAGGAGGGGAGGTGGGGAAAGAGGGGGAGGAGAGGGAGAGAGGCCTGTGGCCGTTGCCAGCTACATGCCTGGGAACATAAGTGAACTCACTCAGAGAAAGTTGTTTGTAATAACTGACTTCCTCTCCGGCCTCCTGCCCCATATGGGAAAGCAGAGGAGCCCTGAGAACTGTGAGCGGAAGGAATAACTCCTACCTCAGTGGCAACAGGACCCCCTGCTGCTCCAGGAGGGAGCAGAATGCACGGGGGAGCTAAGGGGAAATACTCAGTAACTCGACTTCAAATGCAGCCCCTGCCCATTCCTCATGGCTGGCTGCAGCCCTGATTGCAGGGCACTGAGGGGAATGGAGATTCTCCCTGGCCTGGCTTAGGGTGTCTTGTGATTCCCATTACTTTGAAAAGCTCCACCTGGTCAAGCTTGAAAAGGGCATTTAGGCATGTGAGCATCTGAGCATGTGAATGACAGAGCCCAACCTGTTCTGGGTGCGTGCTGAGGGGGGTCCTACCAGTCTGACCGAAGCTGAGTTGTTCTTCTCTGGAGCAATAGTGGCTTTCTGCCCAGCAAGGCCCCTGTTGACCCTCCTCAGCCTGTCACCCCTCAAGGAGGTGTGGGACCTTGCATGCAATGCCAGCAGCAATGGGTTGGACACATCACTCTGCCGTTTCAATGCTGACTGCACCACCAACCACTAAGGCAAGTGTTCCTCACGAGGGCCCCAAGGTTACGGGTCAGACCCAAGAGGCCTGGCTCTGGGCTTGCAATCCTGGATGTCCAAGGTGAACTATTTTGAGGGTAACCAACACCCCAGAGCGGGAGAGACAGGACTGCTGTCTTGAGGGTGCAGGGTGGAAAGGGGGTTCCCTTTTGCTTTTGGTAGCCTTCCCTTCAATCTTATCTGCCTGGCCCCACAGATACAGTGTCTTCTTCAGGGGATCTTTGAGGAACCAGCACTCTAGCCCCCAATTCCCCAGGCCACGTTTGCAAAGAGCACCCCAGAACCTGACCGTGCCCAGATGTGGAATGCAAGCCCATGTATGGCATGCACCATTCCCAGAGAATGATTTAATTAGCAACTGCTTGGCAACTCCTGAAAAACACTCAGATTAGAGACACCCCCACTTCTCTGGTCCCTGCATATCTGTCCCTCTGGTTCTCTATTGCTAGAAACATTTGCAGGAATCCAAAGTCATTGTCCCTTGTGTGTGTGTGTGTGTGGGGGGGGTCATCTACTTTTAATGCGAATCCCCCCAACCCAAATTCCTCAAAGCTATAATCCTGTCTGCAGCATCACAGTCATGTCCACAGCAGTTAACTGTGATGGAGGATCATAAGGCCAAATGAGGAATAAGCAGCTGGAGTAGAAGGAAGACTCCAGATAGTAAACTGGCCTTTCACAGAGCTCGTGCAATGCAAGGCCAGCTTCATTAGCGCATTTCATACACATGGACACTGAGACACAAGCAGTGGAAATGCTTTGGCCTGGAGCCAGGAACAGAGCCCAAGTCGCCTGACTCCCACTCTAACCACTAGACCATGCTGCCTTTCCTAAGGGTTCAAAGATCTCACTTTTATGTAAAGGTCCTTGGCAATAGACAATAATAACAAATGGGGAGCTGAGAACCAGAAGTTATCTAATGGCAGACACGGCTGCTTCTGCCCCATGTTTTTCCAGGTGGTGTCAGTAGCTATTAAAAGCAAAGGTCTGATCTTCAGGGCTCCGAGCAGCCCCAGCTCCCACTCAGGGTCAGCCCATGAGTGACCAGCAGTGTGTGGGCAGAGTTACAAATGCTGCATACGTTCTACGGTGCAGAGGAAGCTACTGACATGCCTGGGAACGTCTATGCACTGCACACAGTAGGAGATAACCCATCACGCTATGTGCAATGGTCTTGATCAGCTAGGATCCATCCAGGGTTATAGTCCAACTAGGGAGACCCTCTCTGTTCCCCCTTGCTGCCCTCTCCCGCTTTGCTATCACTACAAACTGCTGCTCCAGGGCTATTTCTAGTAAGGGAATGTGAGGCATTAGGAAAGGGTCCTGGCTGGTGCTGCATTTTCCTTGGCAGTTTGGACTTTTTCTTCATGGAATACACTCCTCTAAGCAAGGCAACGGGCTGTAAACAAGTGCCTGCTGGCATGGGGAAGGAGAACATATAAAGAAAACAATGAAGGGGACTTTTCGCACCGTCTCCAGTTCCCTAAGGACCCAGGAGTCCTGTGCAATGCAAGGGGCAGATGGAGAGGAGGCAGACCCTGGAAACAAGGCTGGATTTCCCTCCCATCCTACTGTGAAATACAGAGCTTCCCACTGCTAGCGTGCCAGTGTTCAAACTCCATCTCAGGGTACCAAACCTGATGTGCCACCTCATTCTCTGGAATCATTACCAACTCCTGGAATTGATCCTAATGCTACACCCATCTCCTGGGACATTCAAGGAATGAGGTGCCTGTCCTGACATTGGTTACAGGGTGTGATTCAATCTATACACAGCATCGCAAACTGTACGGTTTCAATGCAATGGGCAGTCGCTCCCATTAGATTCCTCCTTGCTCCTCAAACCAGAACAGAACCTTCCCCCTTCTGCCTTTAAGGAGAGACCACCACCCACTGAGGCATTTCATTTGAATCCTGAAATACGAAGCCCATCTAGTGAGGCTGCTGCAGACAGGCAGAGCTAATGGACGCTCCCCTCCCTCCCGTTAGCCACTGAGGAACCACAGCTCTACCCATCCATGGGTGGCCTAAGTCCGTGCAGCAGGATAGCCATCGGATCTGCCACTGCCACAGAAGCAATTAGCTCCTACCAGCTCTTGCTCTGTCGTTCCCATTGCCCCAACCCCCATCTCCCATCACACAGAGCTGAGCCCATGTGAAATTGGGTTGGAAAGGGATTTGCAGTCCTCCTTGCTTCTGCTGGGCCGGGTCACAGGCCATGGCCTGCCTCAAGTGCTCATTGCCTGCACTACCAGGCAGCAGGCACTGTGATGGACACGTTAAAGTGCATTGACAGCCCATTTCCAGTCAAAGTCATACTGCATCAGACTCAAAGCAGAGAAGGTTGGCAGCAGGTAAAGCCAACTCTGCCCATCAGCCTCAAATGAGCTCACTGCTTTAGCCATCATTGTTCTAGAGCTTGGATTCTCAGCCTGGGGTCGTGACCTCCAAGGGGGTTGTGAACAAGTGGCAAGGGGTTGCATTAACGTTTCTCTCCTGCCCATATTGCTAAATGACAGGGGACCGGGTAGGTTCTGGCTAGATGGGACAGGATCCCAGTAAGGAAAAAGATGGGAAACATCATCCGAGATAAATGGTCCCAAGTATGTCAGTAACATGGCTGAAAGCTGTTTGGGGCTCTTCCGAAGACACTTAAGTACGATAGATAGATAGATAGATAGATAGATAGATAGATAGAGAGATGCCTCTAGTACTAATTCTTTATGATTTTTTATGCTCTCTACCCCCATTTTCCTAGCCCTGGCTATTGGTGAACTGCTTTGATCCATTCCTTCTGCCCGTGGCTTTCTGAGTCTATCCACCACATAGAAAGCTCCTCCAGCTTGCAGGCAGTTCTCCTTCCCCTCCCTCCCCTCTGGCTCCTGTACCCACCCCCCACCCACACACAGCCCCCCAGCCATCTCTTTCACTGACGGGCTGGCTCCGACTGAAACACAAATAAACTCTGCCATTAAACAAACCCTATAATTAGAAACCAGGTTTCCTAAATGAAGTGAAAAATGTAACGTTACCCTCTGTTTGTTCGCTGGATGCTCCAGTCTTGTTCCATGACCCAGAGGGGTCATGCCCCGTGGTTTCTAAGAAGCCTTAATAAGGTAATGTTTAGGAGGTTACTATCTTTACAACTCTTGTCTTATTACAACTCGGTAAGAAAAACATTTGGGGCAAAGCACGCTTCCAAGGAGAGGGTTTGTTTTTTTACTGCTTCACTGAGATGCTGTGGAAGGACCCTTCTTTGCAGAGGGTTCAGTTTCAGTATCTCCACAAAGATGATCCCTGGCTGCCCATTCTCCACTCCATAACCTCTGTCCCCCTGGCTGGCCGTGAAGGCCTGGGTGGTCCCATTTGGCTCTGGACTTCAAGGCCAGCAGTGAGCTGATTCAAAGTAGATTCTTGTACAATTTCCTCCTCCCTCACCTCCAGGACAAAGAGTCCTCTCCACTAGGAATAGGACTGACAACCCCCCCTCCCCCTCCACACACACACACACACTTTCCACAGAGGCATCGCCATTTGAACTAGGAAATGGGTCCTGGCTGACATGGCTGATCATTAGAGTTGCCAACCCTCCAGGATTGTCCTGGAGTCTCCAGGAATTAAAGACTGATCTTTAATTAAAGATAATGACGCGTGATGAAACCTCCAGCAATTCATCCAACCAAAGTTGGCAACCGTACTGATTATAGATATACCCATGGAGGTCTATCTGGGGACTGGATCCATGACAATCCCGCATTTCCCCTGTATTTTATACATCATCAATTGAGAGCACAGTGTCCCAGCTCTCAGGCGTGTGCCTTGCAACATCTGTGCTCTGGCCCTTGGCACATTATGCTGCTGTATAAATGGGATATGTCCTGGCTCCCTTCAAAGCAGCATGCTACATCCAATAGCACCCAACTACCTGGTGGAAACATCACTCTCTTCCACATGGGGTTGCATTACAAGGGAGCTTACAACACCCCCAACCCCACTATCCCAGGTAGGAAGGCTGCCTGCACGAACCAGCAACTGGGAATGACGCATATGGGCCAACATGCACAGCAAGTCCACCTACCAGACAGGGATCCCCCTGATTGGCTAAGTGGGATCTAGCAGAATGGACTGTAGCGCTCAGGGGATTGGTCAGGCATTAGGAAGGGTTTTACCTTTAGGTCACCAGCCTATCTCCCTCCCAGCCTGGGAGTGATGGGAAGTCCTTACAATCCAGTGTCCCTATGAGAAATGGGTTGGCGGGTCTTGATCCAGTCTCTAGTGGGAAACTCACACAAACGGCCATCCTAGTTAGCATTCTGGCTGCAGTCAGAACAGGAAGGCCAAGGGCTGAATGGCCCACTAAGGCCAAGCCATGTGCTCACCTCTGGAGTGTGACTGCTTCCTGGTAGAGGTGTGTTGCCAAGGAAGGATGGGGAAAGCTGCCCTTGCCGCACCTCTTCTGCGACTCAGCAGAGGACTCCAGTCTCCAGTGTTGTCAGCCCAGCACCCTGCCCCAGGACTACAGTCAATAACAATGTAAAACAAATGAGAAGGCCCCCTGCTCCCAGCACACGCCGTGAGTTAGCAGACACAAGCCAGATGGAAGGCCTTTGTTCAAGGCGCCCAGGCAAGCTCCTCTAGGAGAGGATAAGCAGGCGTAGGACAAGGTGCGTGTGTGCTCTGAACTTTGCTGTACTTCAGACAAGGAGCACAGACACTGATAACAAAACTCCCTCTCCAGTAACTCCAAGTTAATGTACAAACACACTGCATTTACAGCCTTTTAATCTGCGACATGACATCAGACAGGGACTGTTCAGAGATTGCCTGGGGTTTCTCAGCCCATATATTATTAAATGCAACAGAAGGCAGAACCTGGCTTCCTTGTTCCTCAATTGCATGTGCTGTCAAGATTACACTTGTGACGGCTGGAATGATTAATGTGCATGCCAGGGTCAGCACTGCTCTGAAGGGTCATGCTCAGAACATGCCTGGGGTAGGTTTTCAGCCCACTTTGCTCTCTGCAGCTCTGATCATGGGGTTTGCAAATAAATGTTCCTGTTTCTCCATGGCCCAGGGGATAGGCAGTGGGGTGGGAGGCCTTTCACCTTGAGGTCTCTTCAAATCCAGTCCAGACTGATAAGTGACCAAAAGTTGTCACCGGAAGGTGGCTACTCAATAGCTGCTCTACGGGGGTGTGAGAGTCTCAGGCCATTTCCCAGACCACAGTTAACACCCTTGGTAGGGTGATCAGATGTCCTGAATTTATAGGGACAGTCCCGATTTTTGGGACTTTTTCTTATATAGGCTCCTATTACCCCCCACCCCCGTCCCGATTTTTCACATTTGCTGTCTGGTCACCCTAACCCTGGGTGACTGTCTCAGTGGAAGGCTGGGACCTGCCAGGTTGCCAGCGAGTTAACCTCTGGGGTGAGAGAGGCTTTCAGTCTCCATGGCCTCATCCATCCTAGGCCTCTCGGCTGAGAATGATATCAAAGCTGCTAACTGTGGCAGCCACCTCCTCTCCACAGGGCCGGTGCTACCATTTAGGCAAATTAGGCAGTTGCCTAGGGCGCCAAGATTTGGGGGTGCCAAAAAGCGGTGCCCCCAATTTTTTTTTTACATCGATCCTACTCCCTGAGCGCGCAGTCACCGCTCCACTTCTCCCGCCTCCCAGGCTTGCAGCACCAATTAGCTGTTTGGCGCCACAAGCCTGGGAGGGGAGGAGAATTAGAGCGGGGGCGGCGTGCTCAGGGAGGAGGCGGAGCAGAGGTGAGCTGGGGTGGGGAGCTGCCGCACGGTTCCCCGGGGGGGGGGAACTGCTGCGGGGGGGTGCCTCAGGGCGGAGGGGGGGCGGGGAGCTGCTGCAGGGCTGGGGGAGGGGGGTGCAAGGTGGAAGTTTCGCCTAGGGCACGAAACTTCCTTGCACCAGCCCTGCCTCTCCATTAGGACTAGGACTGAGCCCCCCACCTCTTTCCACCGAGGCATCGCCATTTGAACTAGCTTCGAACCAGTGACTCTAACTGTGACAGCTTCTTTATGCTATTCCCAATCCCTTAGGCCATCAGCCCTCACCCTGCCATGCCTGTCAGGAGGTAAAACATTTACTACTGCACAGGAAAGCACTGCCCAGCTGCTTGAGCAGGTGAGCCTCACACACAGCTCTCTACAAGGAGGGAAGCTTGACCTGGGGACAACTAGCCACCAAAGAGAGTTGTAAACGCTTGGGGGGTAGGGAACTGCTTAGCCGCCCACACCCCTCAAATGGGCAATCAGAGTTGTAGCCTTGGTCTTTTCTGCCCTGGGAAATGATTTACTTGGGCTTCTGCCCACAAGCAAAAATCCCCACAAGAAACCCCCTCAAACCCTAAAATGATGCCTTTTATCACCAACTCTGAAGGAACTGATGGCCTGGAAGAGATTCCAGCTCCTTCTGGCCCTGTCTCCGCCAAGTGGGAGATCAGGCTGTATGGATCAGCTGGCAGCAGGTGCCGAAATGGCAGTGTGTAAATGAACGCATATGGCACTCTTAGGACATGGCTGGCAGTCAGGAGAGAACGTGCTGTGCCTGGAGGGGAGTGAGGGGGAAATATCCCCAACACAAAATCAAACTGAGCCAATTCTAATGGCTGCTTTTTGAAGTGGCTAGTGTGCTCGTGCAGGGACTGCAGGGCTGGACACCGGAAGAGCAGGCATAATCAAAACTGGCCCAGGCATGGTCTAAGAGGGCAGCTGCAAAACAGTGCCATCTAATGCTTTGACGTGGTTGGGCACAGATTAACTCAGGGCCATTAGCTGTGAAGTGCTTGCCAAGGGGTTGTGTGATTTGTTTGGCAGGAGAAGGCTTAAAGAAGAGTTTAACAATCCATCTCAAAAATCCCCATGGGACAACTTAATGGTTTGAAGTGAGAGCCAGGTACTGGCTCAGAAGTAAATGTTAGGATGTCTGCAGGACATAAAACCCTCCAGCAGCTGGAGCCTTGGCTGGTGTTGCTCAGGGCGCTGCTCCATTCCTCTAGGCAGACAGAGGACCAATTAGGGAATGGTTTGGAGTCTTAATTTAGAATGGCATCCCGGCTGGCTGCATGGACAGCGCCGCTGGCGGGTAGTGGAGACACGGGCAGCAGCCAGGCCTAGATGGGAGCACAATAGAAGGGGGCTGTAGGGAGAAGCGGGTGAAAGTATCTGCCCACCCTGTACCTGTCTGTCCGGAGCAGCAGCCAGTTGTGGGAGCTGCAAGGCAGAGTGACACTGAAGGGAAGTGTAGGAGGGCCATGGGTGCTAGTGACCAAGAGTCACTACCATTTGGTAGCTGTTTGTGGCCACCATATAATGATCTGGGGGCGGGGGGGGGTCTCACTTCTGCCTTGATGACAGGTGCCAACGTCCAATAACCCTGTCGAGCTGGTGCTAACTGGCCTCCATTTGGCAATCTCAGCAAAGACCCATGATTCCAAATGAGCCCTGGAAACTGAACTGCACGCTGCCAGTCTTTCTATAGCAGGAGGGTGGGCAACTTGCACTCCTGTCCTGCTGCCCAGGCTGTGCCTCTTCTGGAGCTACAGAGACGCATTATCAGCCGGTGCATCTGGTCTGGTGATCTCGAGATGGGGCGGTTTGATGTGCACACGCTGGCCAAGACTGCAGAGCATAATCAAGCTTAGCTGCTGTGCATTCCCAGACAGGGCACGTGTGTGTGTGTGGCTGCATTGCGTGGCTGCTCTGGACACGTGTATGTATGTGTGGCTGCTATGGACACGCACGTGTGTGTGTGGCTGCTATGGGCATGCGTGTGTGGCTGCATTGCGTGGCTGCTCTGGACACGTGTATATGTGTGGCTGCTATGGACACGCACGTGTGTGTGTGGCTGCTATGGGCATGCGTGTGTGTGCGTGCGTGGCTGCTACAGACACGCATGTGTGTGTGGTCGCAGCGCACAGGTGTAAAGTACAAACGCATGCCGCACACCGCCAGAGCTGCCAAGCTGCAGTGCATATGGCTGCATGGCTGTATTGCTAGGAGTCCCTGGCTGCAAAACCTGCCAATGTGCCCTGTGCTGTTTGGCTTGTTTTAATGTAGCTGACTGTGCTTCCGTCTCTCTGTGAAGCAGGGGGAGGGGCTGCACCTCAGCCATTAGCCTGGCTCCGCTCACTTTCTTTCCCAAGAACAGACAGGCACTTTGCCTCCTTCCCTTCTGTCTTTGGACACTTCTGTAAGGGGAAAATGGCTGTGCAGCCTGGACTGCACCTACCTTGTTCAGCTCCCCCACGCCTTAGGCCTGACGTGGTGGCAGTGGCCGTGTAGCTGGGGCCTCTGCGTGGGTCTCTTGGGAAGATCAAAAGCAAGGCAGAGCACTCAGGGCCCTGCTGCCCTCCTGCATTTCCACAGCTGCAGCTGATTATTGCTGGGAATCCTGTAACCCGTTACTCCTGGAACATCAAACTTGGGCTTTGAAAGGAAACAAAAAACAGAGGTGGAAAGGCCTGCAGCTGTCCCTGCCCCCATCCAGAGAGAGCGCAGCAGGGAATCGAAGCGCAAAGCCCCAAGCAGCCTGGGTGAAGCTGATTCAAGGGGGTCTAACAGAAACTCCAGGCACCTCAGATGGGCAGGTTCCCATGGACCTGGCCTTTGGGAAGGAGCTGGAACTTCCTCAGGGAAAATATGCTGATGGTGCCAGAGCTTGGATAGTCTCTTTGGGTCTTTCCTCAATTCGTGCTCTCTGCGCAAACAGCCTGAGCTGGAAGGGCTGCCAGGCCAGGGATCACCCTTAAAGCACCCAGAATCACTTGCCCTGATCATGTCTCCCTCGGGGAGGCTGGTTCTCAGATGGGCTCAGGTCAGAGGCCCTCTCTCTCTGGGCCCAATGTCTGTCTGTGCTGGGTTCAGGGGGTCATTTCCTCAGGCCCTTTCTTCCTCCTCCAGTTAGCAGACATCCAGCTGTCATGGCCCCCTCGTGGGAAGCTCTTGTAGGTCCAGGAGCAGCAGCAGCAATCCCAGCTGCGCCTTTCTCTGTGGGTCTATCTACACTGCGGCTGGGAGCGAGCCGCCCAGCCTGGGGAAGACAGACTTGCACCTGCGAGACTCCAGTTACCGTGCCAAAAATAGCAGTGTAGACGTCAGTGCAGTGATGGAGGCTTGAGCTAGCCACCTGAACTCAGACCCACCCGATCCCTGGGTCCCAGCTCGAGTGGCTAGTCAGAGCCTCAGTCACATCCACACTGCTATTTTTAGCCCCCTAGCTCGAGCCCTGCTAGTGCAAGTCAGTCTACGTGGGCTTGGACGTTTGCTCCAAGCTGCAATGTAGACATAGACCATGTGGCCTGGGGGCTAGGCTTCTCTTCTGTAGCCATCTTGGCCACCTCCACGTTGGCTTTGAGCTTGAGGGCTCTCTAGGACTGTCCTTCCAATGAGCTCTCCAGGCTTCGCCCCTAGCCACATGAACTACAGACTGGTCTTGGGCCAGTAGGGCCCATCCGTGGGTGTATCAGTCTGACGATGCCCGGGTGCCGAGGCAAAGGACACATCGGTCAGCGAGGGATCCCTACAGGTGACATGTGGGTCGCCCCAATTGTAGGCACCCAACCCTAGCAATGGGAAGGGTATGAAACCCATGATCCTAAGCCCAGGTGGACAGCCTTTCTTTGGCAGCTGCTCACAGCCGGGGGGAGGGAGGGCTGTAGGAAGGAGGAAGGAAGCTGCTAGGGTGATCTAGGAACAGGAGTCCAAGCAGGTTTTTTCCACCAGGTGCTCGGTATCAAAACGCACCAAGAGGAGGAAACAAAGAGTCAGAACAAAGTGAGTGCAGTGGGAAACCTGCGCATCTGGAACTCGTAACAGGCGACGTGCTGTAAACTCTGCCCTGGTGATAAATGCACTGGAGCAGTGGCGGCAGGATGTGCTGGAAGCCCTGGCGCCATTGGCCCTGCTCTGCTGACATGCTGTTTATTGACAACGGAGATCATTTTTCTTCCTTGGGTTCTGAAAGCCTCCTCCCCTGGGCCTGTGTGATTGCATTGCCGGGCGTGCGCTGGAATGGGTCAGGGCTGAGATCTGAGGGGGTTGGAGGAAGCTTGAAGTAGAACAGAGATGGTGCATTTCGATTCACCCCATAGGATGGCTCTCAACTTGGCTGTTATCTAGTGTCTTTTGTCCAAGGATCTCAAGGCAATTTACAAACATTCATAAGCACGAGGTCAAACCTCACATCTCTCCTGTGAAATAAGCCAAATTTCCAGATAGGCAGAAGCAGTAAGATCCCAATTGCACAGAAGCAAATTAGACCACAGGGAGGTTTAGTAATTAGGCCAAGATCATACAGCAAGTTAGTGGCAGAGACAGAACGGGAACCCAGGAGTCCTGGAACCCAAGCCCCCTGTGCTAGTTGCTAGGCACGCTATCTCCTTAAAAGGGCATCACACACTCAGCGACTACAGTATGTTTAAAGCTCTGCTACTCAAAGTTTGTGCATTAACTAAACAGCAACAACATTAAGGCCAAAGATAAAGTGATACTAAAATCCAATGGAAATCGCATGGGAAAAGCCTTCCTGTTGTGGGTGGGAACCACTGGGGAATGCAGCTGTAGGCAACGGGACTTGAACCCCTACCCCATTGCACTGACGAATGCCATGGGGAGGGCACAGAGAGGGCACTGACCTCGACCAAGTGCCAGTAACAAATTCCTGGCTCCCCCTCCAGACGGGACATGTCTCTGTGTTTATGTAACTCAAGGAGTCGGCAGAATTAAGCGCTTTGCCTTTTTCCCTTTTTTGAGAACAGGGAGTTTAATTCCCACCAAACAATGTTCTTGTCCAACAAGCTTAAAATAAGCTCTTTTGGCCAGGGCTTCTCGCGAGTGCTAGCACATCAAGCAGCAGTTTGTGCAAATATGGACTTGAGCAAAGAGCGCCAAGGCTACGCGGGCTAGGCCAGCTAGTACCTGCTGGGGGAGGATGGTCAGGCAATGACTGGGACAGCTGAAAAGTCTCTGCAATGCCCCAGGTCTTCCTCCTCCCCACCCAGCCGGCTGCTCCTTTCATGGAGTGGGATTCGCTTCGGTGGATGCTGCTGTTAGATGAAACATATGTGGGGGGTCTGATGGATGGAAAATGTTATTCATGGATAGGATGACCAGACAGCAAGTATGAAAAATCGGGACAGGGGGTGGGGGGTAATAGGCGCCTATATAACACTAAGCCCCAAATATCGGGACTGTCCCTATAAAATCGGGACATCTGGTCACCCTATTCATGGAGCAGATGCGGGGGCCTCTCAGCTCCTGCACTGGTATAGGTGAGAGCAGGGCTAGGCACCTTGTCTGTTAGCCCTCTCTCATTTCTCTTCTTGTGCACTGGGAGGTTTGCTCCTTCCCCCAGTTTAGTCCTTTAACCTGCAATTACAAGTTCAAAGCCCAGAGGGGACTGACTGAGCCTTCAGTTTGCCAAAACAGAGGAGACAATTGCAGTTTACTGTCGGAGGGTCTCAAAAAACACAAGGTCCTGGTCCTTGCTGCGGGCACGAACGATCCCAGCACACGTCTCCCAAGGGTGGGGAGGGAGGGTGTGCCCTGATTGCCTGGCTAAAGCTGGTGCACTGGCTGATCCCCTCATCCCCAAAGCATGAGTAAGAACATAAGAATGGCCATACTGGGTCAGACCAAAGGTCCATCTAGCCCAGTATCCTGTCTTCCGACAGTGGCCAATGCCAGGTGCCCGAGAGGGAATGAACAGAAGAGGTAATCATCAAGTGATCCACCCCCTGTCGCCTATTCCCAGCTTCTGGCAAACAGAGGCTAGGGACACCATATGTGTTTCTGCGCACTGGGTGCATAGCACTTTGGGCTCCTTTGGCGTGAATGGCCCGTTCAGATTGAGAGGCGGCTGGATTCAGATCCTCTCTCTCCCACGGCCCCCTGCCAAACGACCACCCCACAAGTCTCTCCACCCAATCTATGTCCAGCTGCTCTCTGAATTCTAGTTCTCCTGAGACTCCACACCTACAGCTTACACGCTTTTCTCAGGAATACCCTCGCGAGTTCCTTCCCGGTCAGCCATCACAATGGTACTTTGCCTTCCTACCAGGGGTGCTGGAACAATTTGTATAGTGGGGGTGCTGGGAGCCATTGAACCAAACTGTAAACCCTGTATATGATGAAAACCACTTCAAGCCAGGGGGTGTGGCAGCCCCCCCAGCACCCGTACGTCCAGCACCTATGCTTCCTACTCCCATTGACTGAGATTTAATGTTGGAGTCTTAGAACGGCATGTGGAAGTATGGGCTCTGCGTGCAGAGCTGCATTAACTGTCCATGGATTCTCAGTTGGTGCATGTGTACCACAGACACTGTGCACATAACTGCACATGCAAATTACACCCAAGTATTTTTGCCCATGCAGTTCTGAAAATCTGGGCCTTCCTCACTAATACTAATCATCCTGCTGCCTGGTGGGCACTGGCCGGTCTCACCAACGCCATCTGCCTCCTCTGGGTTGGCCTTCACCCCCACTGCACCGGCTATGGCCCCATAAAGGTACCTCTGGTCTGCAGAGGTGTCAGCACTTTCTCCTTTGGGTGAACCCCCCAGCTAGAACAGAGAGTCCCCAAAGGCCAAAGCCACTATGACACCCACTATTGATGGAGTCATCAGAGGCAGAGTTTCCCTTTCCTAGCAGGATCAAGGCTTCTGCTACCCTGTGAGGCTGAGCAGAGAAGGCCGGGCCCAGCTCAGGGGACAGGCCTGAGAGGAGATTTGGATCTGCATGTCCCCTGAGTTATGGGATGTTCAGACCTGGGGGCCTGATTTGGGCCCCTCCCTAGCCTTGAGGGATGGTGACTTTTACCTTTCCATTGTCACATATCCTCTCAGGCTAGGCTGTTCTCAGAACTCACTAGCTAAGCAAGGGGCAGGGGAAAAGGCCAGGGTGTTTTGTGTATGAGATGGAGTGGAAACCCTAGTGCCCTGGGCAAAGACAACATTTACATCCCACCTTCCTAAAATCCTCACCTGCAGTTTCAAGTTATTCTTCACTTCCCCTCGTCAAAATGGCCATTACTGATGGAAAATGGCTGCTGCATCCTACCCTAGGGACGGCTGCATGGTAGTGGGGGGCAAGTGATTCCTGTAGACACCATTTGTAAAGTGCTTTGGGATCCTCCAGGAGAAAAAGCACAATGTGTGTGTGAAATTATTAGTTTGTTAATCACAGACCTGAAACAAACCCTTTCTACAGAACTAGAACCCAGATGTGGATCTCACCCTGGACTGTCATTAAATTAAGCGACAAATAGCACAGGCAATATGCAAATTGGGTTACAGGATTGGAGACGCACACTTGACTTTCTTTCTTCACCTCTCCTCTTTCGTCATTAAAATTCTCGAGGTTGGTTCTTTGTTTTCAGAAGGGTCATTTTAGCTGATTTCCATGGGGACCCCTAGTTTATCTGATTTCCAAGGGAACCTCAAAGGCAGCACCAGCTTTTCCCCAGGCTGGGGGGAGGGGGAGGCACATGGAAAGTCAATAGGAATGGGTGGAAACTAGGAAACCACAGTAGTGGGTGATGATGGGGACAAGTTTATGTAAACAAATTAAAACAAACAAGAGCTTTGGCCGGGATCTTACTCCCCAGCTTTGGGGCACACACTGATCTCTAACTATTGGGTAGAAGGAAACTTTCCAGGGCGGTATATTACCCCATAACCGCCCTCTCTAGGTTTGTTTCTCTGAAGGAGCTGGTGCTGGCTGCTCTTGGAAACAGGATACTGGGCTAGATGGACCTCAGGTCTGACCCAGTCTGGCAGTTCCTGAGAGCAATGGAGCGTGCGGCAGGACAAGGGCGGCTAAGCATGGCCTGGGAGAGTAACGGCCAGGAGTCTGGTGGCACCTCCAGAATGCTGTGTGGGCAACAGGCACTGGCAGGTCTCAGCAGAACTTTGCAAAGCTGAATTCTCCCGGTCCGTGGCCTCTTTGCTCTGGTTGTAGGGCTGTGGGGCAGTGGCGCCGCATGGCAGAAGTGGGTTCCCTCCTAGAATGCAGTGGTGGAGCAGCCCTGTGAGTCCATCCAGCCCATCTCCTTGCTGAGGCTGGGCTCAGCCCCGCTGTACCCTCACCCATGCCTTTTAAACATCACCCTGGGGTTTCCACCACTTTTCCCTGCGGACTCTGGGCCAAATTTGGTCCTGGGATAAGCAGTGATGACTCCACCTGAGTTTCACCTGCTTACAGCAGGCCTACACTTGGCCCATTCCTCTACACTGCTGCTCTCGCTCGCTTGGGTGCAGAGAGCAGCAGCCAGCCCAGCCCAGCAGTGCCAAAGACGAAGCCCTGGCTGGAGAACGGTCCCTCCCGCAGAGCTAGGCTTTGGCCGCGACCAGGCGAAATGGCCCCTTTTCTTCTTTAAGGAGAGTGGGAGAAACCACCAGCCCAGCTTATCAAATTTGGCCATGTCTGAAAAGCCCTCATTTCCTTTTCACCAAAAAAGATCAAAACCGGGTAATTGGCTCCCAGTGCAGATGCCTCTGAGCCTCTCTCATGTGTAAACAGCATTTCCAAGTGTTGATACAATCCAGACTGCTGCCGCTGCAAAAGCATCCCAAGTATTCCCAAAGCGCAGATGACCGCAGAATGGCTGCAGGCTCTGGGACTGCTGTAGAAACTTGCCCTGGGCAATGGGGTGAGGAGCCTGTGCCCCGATGTGATCCCAAGGTGCCAGCAGTGGGTCCCTCCTGGTGGGGCCTATTCAAACACCTCCTCCTCCAGCGGTCTGGGACAGGGATGGTGGCCGGAGGTCTGGGATCATATGCTGGAGCCTCTCTAGGGGCTAGTCCCACAAGCATCCGGGTGTTAAGAGACAGGATGCACTTGGAGCCATATCCCTGAGTGTGCTACAGCCCCGGGGGACCGTTTCCTCGGTGACCTTCCTGCAGCATCCCCGATTGGTAGATACCTAGTGCTAACACCTGGTTGACATGTCACCAGCTGATGACCAGGAACAGCTGCCAGCCTTGGAGCTAGGTAAGGGTTTGAGCCCCCGATTTCGCAGCGCTCCAGATTGAGGGGGGTTTGGGTTCAGGCATCTGTCTCAGCCCATTAGAGGCAGAGGGGCCCGCTACAAAGGCTGGCTCTGATTTGAGTTCAGACTCTAGCGTTTGGGGGCATTTGATATGGGACCCAGCTCTGTATTAACAGTCCCCTCTGCTCTTGTGCGCCTTGCAATAAGAGAGGACTACGCAGCAGTGCCCTGGCTGGCTCTAGCCCTCATGGGTACGGAGAAAAGCTTGAACACGTGACCTGAGTGCAGCTCAGGAACTGGAAGGCAAAGAAAAAGAACGTGTTGCTTTGATAAAATCTCCTGCCTCCTAGAACGCTTAGGGCTGGTCATGCTGGGAGAGTCCCTTGTAGCCCAAAGGCTGCAGCCTGTGTTTTGGGAGCAGGCTATCTGGGTTCCAGCCCTGCAGTTGCTACAAGGTTTGAAGCAGTCCGGGTCTGCAGCAAAGTGACAGGGGGCCCAGTTCTGTCCAGGTCCACTTGGAGCTGGGAAAGTGCTGGGGTGAAAGGTGCT
This sequence comes from Emys orbicularis, assembly GCF_028017835.1. NCBI lineage: Eukaryota > Metazoa > Chordata > Testudines > Emydidae > Emys > Emys orbicularis. The sequence goes on from NC_088690.1 coordinate 91,912,382, forward strand.
TGAGGCACGTCAGCTCTTGCTTATCATGAGGGGTGTGGATGAGAAGGGAAGGAGGGAGAAGGGAAACCCCAAGGGACAGAGAAGAACCCCACCTCTGCTCTCCAGGATCCACGCTAGGCTGAGGGAGAGGGCTGGGGATGATCGCCAGCGGGTGTCAAACCATTTGGCTTTAGGACAACACCATCTCGTGGCAAAACCCAGACATAACAACTGTGCACAGCTGTAGCTCTGCTGGAAACCAGACCCAGGCTCGTAGAGGGAAAGAGAACCTGCCCCACCCCAGGGTACAGATTCAGACCCTAATTCCTGGCCTGGCGGGAGCCGTGGTGGAAGGGACTCCTGGCCACGCTGCACCGCACGGCAGAGCACAGTGCAGAGACTGATACAGTTGTAATAAACACACAACCAACCAAGCCAGTTCCTCCTGAAAAGGGCTGTGAAGACTTCTCACTGAGTCACGCAGCCAAGGGGGTGCTCCCGCTCCCTGTGGTTAGCATTAGACATTTATCTATCATCATCCAGCATTAAACTCACTGAGGAAGATACAGGGCAGCTTTCCTTACTCTCTGTCATGAGGCCCCCGGGGACCCCACTTCTGCCTTGCTTATTCCCCTGCAAACAGACTGGCACGACTCTGGAGGGCTCCAGCCCTTATGCACCATGAGCGTGTGTGTTTGTGTGCTGCCACAGCCACAACGGCCCAGAGCACCGCACGGGTGCTGCTTACTGGCAGCTCCAAAGCCAGCCCAGCCCCTCTGCCCTGCCCTGGGTGCACAGGCAGGCTTCTGCTGTGCCCTACAAACACCTGCAGTTCCTCGGGCGGATCCACTCCATTGTCTGCAAAGCCCTGGGGGAAGGGCGGGGAGGTTTTCAGAGAAGCCACTGATATGTGTGGTGGAAATGAACAACAATGTTACTTAGCCACTTCTCTGCCTCAACTGACCTGAGCTGGAAAGGCTGGAAGGCCTGGAGCCAGCTCTCTGCACCTCTCATCAGTCAGCCCAGGGGGCACCGTACCTCTGGGCAGGAACACTGGGGCTGCTCTGGGACCTCTGCTCATCAGAGGAGGAAAGCAGCTGGCTGGCCAAGCTTCCGAGCTGTGTCATGCACCAGGAGCCATCTCTCCAGGCCTGTCCCTTTAGGGCATATACAATACTGTGCCATTAGCAGGGCAGCTGGGACTAAGCTGTGACCCTCCCCCCCAATATCTCACACAGGCCACCAAACAGCTTCCAGATGAGACCTTCCACTAGCTACTCATCAGCTGAATCCAAACCCTCGGCCTAGAGAGGAGCCTCCACATCCCAGGAAGGGGGGCCATGACTGCAGTGTCCAGAGCCAGGACTAGAACTCAGAGCACCTGCTCCCTGCCACTGCCCTACCCAGCCTGCACAAAGCACACCACAGCCTCTCTGCATGGCACATCTACCCTTTCCAAAGCGCTCCCAGGGGACTTTGCCTTCAGCCTGCCCCGGTGCTGGGGCTGCAGGTATTTAAGCAAACACAGCCCGTAAACTCATGCTGTCAGCAAGGTGCACGTGGGCCATGGGGAGCCCACGTTCCGCCTGCAGCACCAGACAACACCAGCCATTGTCCCTCTGTCAACACCCGTGCTGGCACCTGGGGGAAGCTCATTGTGCTGCCAGACCCACCCCCAGGCACTGCAGAGATTAGGGGCTGATGCTTTCCTTTTTAAATCGCCTGGCTCATCTTGTTCCCGTCACACTGCGGCGAGGAGTCTGCGAGTCGCCCTCTGCCATGGACTGGGCTCCATCCCTGGTAGGTGCCTGGGCTGCTTTCACTAAACTTGGTGCTTTTTATTTACGCTCTGTTTATTAAGGGCTGGGTGGGTTTGTTTGCTTTGGAAACAGGCGCTCTGCCTGGATGAGTTATTGCTCCCCACGCCTGGCATAGCTGGGACAAAACAGCCACAGAGCCTGTGGGCTGCAGAGATTCCAGTGCAAAGGGGCCAGCGCGATAGCTCCTGCCTGGAGAACGACTTGCATTTAGAGAGCTCCTTTCAGCCCCAAGGATCCCAAGCACTCTGCACATGTAGGAATCATGGCACCCAGCAATGAAATGCAGCCACCTCTGGGGTGGGGCATGGCAGCTGTTTATCTGGGCACAATGTCACGCCCCATGAGTTTAGGACAGGGAGTGAAGAAGATTCCTGTGTTCAGTTGCAACTGGGGCCTATATGTAGAAACGGTGGCTTTGTTTGCTGTTGGGAAGCTTGCCCTGCCCTTTAAGGATGGAGCAGGCTCCTGCAGGGAGAAGTGTGAGAGACATTGCCAGAGAGCCCTGCCCTATGACTGGGCCAGAGACAGGAAGGGAGGGAGCAGAGGTGAATGGCCAAAGGGCAAAGCACTGGCTCACAACAGGCAGAGGAGAGACAACTCAGATCATATACTGTGCCAGGAGAATGGCATCTTTACAGGGTAGGTACCTCAGTAGCCCAGTTCCTGGGGGCTCAGGTACTCTGGCAGCCCCCTGACACCACAGGGAACAACCACGGAATGGAGTGCTGGGGAGACAAGGGGTCATGGTGGGAGGAAATCCAGGAGGGTTTGGCTAATGATTACATTATTCAGTATTTCTGCTCTAACGCACCTTTCAGCCCAAATGGTCTGCAAGCCCTACACACATGCAAGTTCCCTACAGCAATGCAGCCACCTCTGGGGTGGGGGGCAGACAAATAGTCCACCCAACAAAGCACAGCAGTAAGCTGGGGAGGGGAAGAGCATTTTAGTTAAGGGGTGGGGGGAATGGAAATACCTTCTCCTAGCGTGGCTATAACACCCATACACAACAAACAGGGGCTGGGGGGCTAGCACTGAAGACACAGGAAGCTGCACACCTCCGAGAGATGAGGGCTCAGTCAGCCTCCCCTGGGGGTGGGGGCACTGTCCCTATCAGGGTTTGCACTAGTGGCTCCAGAAGGTTGGAGTATCTCAGGCTAAGCCTCCACTCAGAACACCGCAGTGGCACAGTGCTTCAGCTTAGACACATACTGCAGCAATGGGAGGGGTTCTCCTGGAGCAAATCCACCTCCCCCCCAGGGGTAGCTAGGTCAACAGAAGACTCATCCATCAATCTAGCGCTGGCTACACCGGGACTTAGGTTGGTTTAACTACGTCGCTCGGGGTGTGGATCCTTCACACTCTTGAGTCATCTAGCTGAGTTGATCTAATGTTCTGCTGTAGCCCTGACAGGTACAACACCCAGAATCCCCCTCCCCACTTTTCATGACGACAAGCGGCCCGCTAGAGATGGCATCAGGGTGGGAATTGCAGATGTGCACCACACATCCCTGTGTCACTACCAGCCTTTGGCACGGCAGGGCATTCACCATTGACTTGCCGTGGGGGGTTTACCCTTTTGCATTTCACCAGTGAAGCTAGACTGGCCACTGTCTCTCCGTAATCATTTCCTCCTCCAGGTCTCTGCCATGCCAGCCCTGCAAACGGTGGCTAAGGAAACAAACAGACCAAAGCTCTGTTTGCATTAGTCTTAGGGGAAAAACAGAGAGAAACCCCCATTAATAAACCGACCGGACATGGGGGCTAGTCCCCTCCCCCCAGCCTGTCCAGCTCACTAGGGAGTTTGTCCTGACTTTCTGCAAACGGCCTCCCCCCTCCATCATTTCAACACTCAGGGCACTTGCAACAAGCAGCTATTCAGCCACCCTAGCTTTGGAACTGCCATCATGGTGCTCTCTCCACTAGCACGCTAGAAACGCTGCCAGCTGCTGGCAATTAGGAGCAAGGCTGAGCCAGTCAGCTGCCCCATGTACCCAGCCAGCATAGGGGGCACCTGAGGTTGCCACCTTACAGGATGTGCCTACAGGAAACGCCACCCCCAGGAGCTTAGATTTCACAGGGCAATCTCCCCACAGACATGATCATTGCTGGAATCCCCACCTGCGAGCTGTTACAAAGGAGAAGCTGTCTCATTTGCCCCACTTTACTGAAGCACAGAGAGGTTGAGGTCTCACCCAGGGTCACCCAACAAGGCCGTGGCACTCAGGAATGGAACACAGGAGTCCTGCTGCCCTAGCCTGTTTTTACCACTAGACCCCATACTGCCTCCCTGCACTGATGCCCCTTTGGGACGTTCCAGCCTTGGTAGGGTTGGCGATTCCTACGATAGAATATTGTTCCCTTTGAACATAACCTCCCTGGGCCCCGGCCCCAGCCCATACAGCATTCCCAGTGCTGGCGTCACGCCCTGTCTTGGCTTCCTTCTCAGCTTCTCTTCTGCGCTCTCTCCGTCTCCTTCACGTGGGCTGCTACCACCGAACCCAAGGACCAAAGCAAGGGAGCAAAAGGAAAGAGGAAAGGACTGGCTAGGGACAAGGTCCAGCTGCTGGAGGCCCAGGCACCCAGCCCCGACCCCATGCTGAAGAGGAACTCCATGGCCTCAGCGGCGGACAGCCCCTACACCCTGCTGGAGGATTATGAACAGAGCATCCAGGAGATGGTGAGCCAGCTGCGGAACAGCTCAGAGCCTGCCGACAGCAAGTGTCAGGTCAACCTGAGGCTCTGGAGGTCCAATAAGAGGAGCCTGTCTCCGTGGGCCTACAGGTGAGACTGCAGGGCAAAGCACCCCTGGGGACTGGCACTCCCAGGGTAGGGCTCTCACCAGCACCACAAAGGAACAGGGCAGGGCTCTGCTGTGAAGGGAACCTAATGGGCACTAAACAAGTGGGGAACCCCTATGGATGCTGTTCCATTGGGCAGTGATTGCATTGGGTGAGTGATCTGCATCCCTGAGCATCCCTGTGTCCATTGCCCTATATGCCCCTATTCCCCCATGTGTGGGCATTGCAACATGGGTGCCCACTGATTCATACATGGGCATCCCCCCCATGCACAGGCAGAGCCCGGTGCAGGCTCATTTCTCCACGTGTGCATTATTGCGGCACGTATTCCCCCTTCCCTGTGTGCAGGCACTGCCCCCTCACATACACACACTCGTTCAAGGCGCCTACGCGCGGAAGTGGCCTGTACTCCTGCCCGTGTCCCCGCTCCCCCTACAGGCTCTGTCAGCCTCACGCTCTCCCTCTTCTCTAGTATAAACCACGATGCAACGCGGATCCCAGCAGACATCCCAGAGGCGCAGTGCCTCTGCACTGGCTGCATCAACCCCTTCACCATGCAGGAGGACCGCACCATTGTCAGCATCCCTATCTACAGCAAGCTGCCCGTCCGCCGGCTCCTGTGCCACCCCCCTGAGGGCTCGGGAGCCAAGACCCGCAGGAAGAAGAAGAGGTGCCACAAGGAGTACAAGATGGTCATGGAGACCATTGCCGTGGGCTGCACCTGCATCTTCTGAGGACAAGAGGGTCCTCTCACCCTCACTCCATGCTGGCAGCACCAAACCCCCGGCCTCTGTGTATGGACACCAGCTCCCGTTTAACCAGCCGCCTCCTCTTGTTGGATCCATTTGGCAAGGGCCCCAGCCAGTGCCCACCAAGCCTCTCCCTCAAGGAGGGGTGGTCAAGGCATAAGCAGTGTGTGTGTGTGTGGTGGTGGTGGTGGTGGTGAATCTGAAGCAAGGAGGCAGCTGCTTAGACTAGAGATGGTTTGCCCCTTTGCACCCACATATCCCTATCTGGCTCCAGCATGAGCAACTGCTGCAAGGCCCTGCTCTTTGGGGTGCCCCATGTGCCGTGCCAGCTCTGCAGCTTGCAGCAGGGCCCTGGAAGGAAAGCCATTCTGCAACCCCCCTAGCCCCAAGCTAGCTCCTCAAGCAGAAGAAGGGGGGGGAAGAGGGGAGAGAAGATGGAGATGTCTGCCATGCAGGGCTCCGCTTCTGCAAGGCTTGGGAGCTGTGAATGGCAACTGCCCCTCCCCCTCCCCATGCCCCTCAAGACAGCACTTCAGCCCCATTGGCTGCCGCCTGTCACCTGCTTCCCCTTGCTCAGCAGCCGCTCAGTTCTGGGCTCGCGTCCGCACACTTGCACTGCTGCACAACCATTCGGGCTAATTGTCCCACCGAGTCCAAGGGGCCGCCCCTTCTCCCAGCCAGGCAGCATGACCAGGTCTGCAGGGAGGGTTGTAGTTGATGGTGAGTACAACGCGCCCTGACCCCAGCTCCCTGCAGCTGATTCCACGACTCTCTGACCTGGTCAGGTATTGGTGAGAGCACAAGCCAGGGCTGCTGTGGGCCACTGCCAGCAGCTGATCATGGGGAGGGAGCATGTCTGCTGAACCTAAGCCCCCAACAGCAGATGCTGCCTGTGAAAGTCCAGGCTCCCTGGCCCCTGCCACCCGTTCGGCTGCACCCAGCTGAGGAATGTGCCTTATCTCAGTGCCACTGGGACGGGGCCTGGCCCCACTAGAACACCCGATAGCAGCGTCCGGGTTGGAGCAGGAAGCCTGGCTAGGTGCCAAGGGCCTCTGATGCCTTCCAAGGGCAGCGCGTGCTAATGAGTGGGAAGCCCACCATAGAAATCATCCCTTGGGGAGGGGCAGCGCCCCCTGGAGAAGGCTGCCATGTCCAGCTATGCATGGAGCATAGTAGCCCCCCAGGAGCAGGGCAGATGAGGGTGGGGTCAGAAGACAGCTGGGAGTGGAAGGGGGGGGCACAGCGTTAGTCTCTCACCCCAGGCAAGCCTGGTTCAGGTACGGAGCCAGGCAGCACAGGGAAGGGGCTGGTTCCTGGCTGGTCTTTGGGCACACCAGGACTGCCCCTCGGCACAGTGGGAATGTCAATCCCTCTCCCCTGGCTGATCAGAGCCCATCTCCCCTTTGCCAGCCTCTCCAACGCCCTCTGCTGCATCCATCAACAGAACAAGGGCATCGACCCTGCTACTGCCCCCTCACAGAGCAGAGGGTCTCCTGCAGCTACCGCTGCTGCTCATGGAGGGGATACTGAAAAACAGACAAAATCTGGCTGGGCCTGGTTCAAGTGGCAGTGTCTGCAGGATTTGCCTGAGCTGGGCTAACCTTCAGCAGCGCCACAGCCCTTCACACACACTGACCAACTCAGCCTCACAACCGGTATTGCGGTACCCATTGTACACACGGGGAAACTGAGGCAAAGAGGTGGCAAGGCTTGGCCAGTGCCCCGGGCCAGGCAGTCCTGGTACAGAGCACTAGCTCCCTCTGTTTCTACTGAGGAAAGTATTTCTCCCCCAAGGAAGGGGTGATAGCCACCACCACATCCCCACCTCAGTCACTGTCCCCCCAGAGCCAGCCCAGCTCCTCTGGGTACAGCAAGTAAGCCGCCAACCCGAACAGCTTGGGAGCTTTAACGGGGAAGGTCAGAAGGGAGGCAGGGCCCCTCGTGCCTTGGCCCTGCTGGAGCTGTGGTTGGCGGGTTACCTGCTCTGCTCTGTAGTTCAGAGACAGCACTGGAGGCTGACAATAGAGTGCATCCCTCACCCCAATCTGCTGGTCACCACTCCTCAGCCAAACCAACCTGGCTCCTTGGCATTTACTTCTCCTCCAGCGCACCAGCCCCAGCGCACGGGCCACCCTCCCACAGTGGGGCTGGTCATTCCTCAAGGAGCCAGAAGGGGGTGCTAATGCTTTTCTTCTAGTCCCAAAAAACTGAACTCATTCCCACCCCTCCCCCCAACTATTCCTCAGCCCCCCTCCATTGGGGATGCTGCTGGCCAGTTTCCATCTCTGTTACCACAGGGCCTATCCAGCCAGCCAGCAGAGCAGTCTCAACTCAGTGGGGCCACAGGGCCGCCGTGGGCTGGTGGTTAGGACTAGGGAGGCCACATGGCTCTGGGCAAGGAGAGCTTTCACTCAGCTCACCAGCAGCTCTCCGCCAGGGGGCGCCACACATCAAATTTCTAGGCAGCACCAACAGTCTTTCCCTTCACTCATGGGGTCACAATGCCACGCATTGAAGTCTGGCCCAGCCATCCCTGTCTGACAGAGCGGCATCCGGGCCCAATTTCAGTGCGTGTTGTGATGGGGCGTACGGGGTCTTCAATGCTGAAACTGAGAAATACTGCCCTGAACACTGGGTGGATATTAAGGGACATGCTTTTAAAAGGTTTTCTAGCCTTTGCACAGTTGGACAGCAGATCAAAGGATTGATTTACTTCAAGTAGAATCCCCTTTATTGGAATCAATATATTAATGGCCCCAGTTCCCTCTAGATTACTCTGTTGGGTTTTTTTAAGGTGCAGGGGACATGATTCAAGAAAGGTTGAAAACCCATCTTAAACTGAGCATCAATCCCTCTGCCCCAGGGAACCTGCCAAGGACCGCCAGCCGCTACAGCGCTTCCTGAGTATGTGTTCAATCTGTCCCCAACGCCTGGGCTTAGAGAGGCTAGCAAGGCCCAAAGGGGTCAGGGTTAGCGCTGGGAAAGGGGTTTGGACATCATGCTTGTATAGAGAAGGAGGTGAGCGGGCCTTGTGTCTGCTGCAGCGTCGGCCCCTCTAGCTGGCAGCTCCCCCCAGTCCCTGCCCTGCCTGCGTTTAGAGGGGAGCTGATGGGCTTGGTTAACAAAGCAAGAGCAGCTCTGGGTGAGAAGCTGAGAGGAACCCACTAGTCATACGGACTCACAGCACAGACATGGTCGCAGCTGGAGAACCACATACCTGCCAAGACCTGAGCGTTGGGTCCAGCACTGGCCTTGCAAGGACTGAGGACAACCCCAGCAGCTAGAGCAAGGAGTCCGACTGCACTGCCAGCCAGGGGAGTCCTGCACAGGAAATGCTGGGGCCAGGCAGTTGCCTAGACTCAGCACTGCTCTATAGGATAGCTGGGTCATACTAGAAGGTCCATATCCACCTCTGGATCTGTGCCCATGGTACATGGCCCCATATGGGTCAGGGCCCAAGGCACGTGGTCACATATTTTAGGCCCCATATCTGCTCTTGCCATCATCAGGTCTTACCCCTTGAAAGTCTCATGGGATCCCACGCTCGAGTCCTAGCAGATAAGTGACCAGAGAATGGATTTGCACATCCCACCTCCACCCCATCCTCAGCACTGGCCATTGTTAAGGATGCACAGCCCCAGCCCAACTTAGGATCTGAAATGGGTCCTGGCTGGCAGTTCCCTGGCAATGAGCTTAGGTTCCCTCCTCATCCCCCCACCCCCACCCTGGCGCTGGCTGGGTAGGGAGGAAGCCTGAGCATTGATGCCTGTAGCAGGCACCTGGCATTAGCGCCACAGGGTGGTGCAGGGAGGGCGTTATTGAAGGCAACAACATACAAGGAACTCATTGGCCAGACCCTCCCCTCCTCTTGGCCAGAAATCCAGTGGTCTCTCCCCCAAAGATAAACCCTCAGCAGGCTAGTAAATGAAGAGGCTCCTGGCCAGCTCCCCAGCAGCCCCCCTCGTGTCACAGTTCAGTCTTCACCTTGTGCATCAAGTCCTTCTGGTCAATCTTCTCCAGGTCCTGGTACCACCGGTTGTACGCCAGGAGCGCCACGTTCTTAGCTGCCACGGCAGCCATTTCCATGGAGCTGGCCACCCATTCCACACTGTTGAGGTAGAAGAGGTTGTCGTGGAGGATGATGGGCGGGATACTCTTGGTGGAGTCATAGTGGGGGTAAGCCTGCCATTCCGTCACCTGGACTGAATAGTAGGAGCGGAAGAGGGTCTTCAGCTGTTGCTTGTCCAGGGGCTGCTGGGAGAGGACCCGCCAGACGGCAGCCTCCTGGGGCTGCTTGCGCCGGAAGGCGCCTGAGATGTTGACGGGGCAGATGTTGTCCATGGCGTTGAAGAAGAGGTCGGGGGAGTCAGTGGTGAGGACGCTAGCGAAGGGGAAAAGCTTGGGGTCAGGGAAGCCGAAGTAGGAGGAGTTGAGGTAGCCGTGGACGACGGAGGTGATGGTGGGATGGAAGGAGCCTGGGAAGTCAGTGATGGGGGGGTCAAAGTTCTCAAAGGTGATGTTGCTCCTGCCGGAATGCAGCGGCGTGGCGATAACCACCATGTCATAAAAGGCCGAGCCTTGGCCTTCGTCATCCTCGTAGCGCACCTGGTACAGGGCTTTCCCATCTGCAAAGGGACAGCACGGAGACTCAGTACAGCCACCAGCCCAAGGCCCAGAGCATTGTTTGCCAACAACATTGGATTCACCACTCAGGAAGGTGGGGGCACCAAGAGCACAAGCCATAGCCAGGCAAAGCATTGGGCATGCTCCCCCCTCTCCATCCTGCTCTGCAGCCCACCTCAGCTCTGCCCTGCAGCTCCCGGCTATTCCAGTCCAGCCCCCCCGGCCTCCCATTGTATCTCACTATTAAACTGCAACATCCCCCCCATGTCCCCATTCCAGTCCTGGGGAGTCACCTGGGAGATGGCAGAGCTGTCGGGCAACACAGGGTCACTGAGCAAAGGAGACAAACTGCAGCTGATCAATAAACATTCCCTTTCCCATGGCAGCAGATGGGGATGGGGCAACAGTCTCCCTCCCCAGCACAGACTGGAGAAACGCCGGCTGCCACAGAGATGCCAGAGCTCTCCAGTATTTCAGCGCAGAGCTTTGGATCCACACGCTAGCCTCACTGCACCCTCTGGTGTGAGAGGTCTGAACTGCAGCCTCCCATTTCACATCTCTCCCTTGCCATACACCTGTCCAGCCACACCCAGCTTGGTCTGGTTCAACAGACAGCCACAGCCAAAAGAAGGGCACCAGTGAAGTGGTAGGCAGTGCCAAAAACCAGGTGGGAGTCAGAGCGGAGTCTCACCCAACAGGCCAGGCTGATTGTCACACTGGCAGAGCAGCCCACCTGTGTATGACTCATAACAACTGAACTAGAGGCATTACCATTGTATCAGGACAATTCACTTATATGTGAATTACAAAGGGTACATCTTCACTACCCGCCGGATTGGCGGGTAGTAATCGATCCCCGAACGCGCTCCCCGTCGACTCTGGAACTCCACCGGAGCGAGCAACGGTAGCGCCGCGGCCGTCGATCCCGCGCCGTGTGGACCCCCAGGTAATTTGATTTTAGATACTTCGACTTCAGCTACGCTATTCGCATAGCTGAAGTTGCGTATCTTAGATCGATTCCCCCCGCCCCCCACAAGTGTAGACCAGCCCAAAGAGATGTACTAGACCAGCAATCACCAACTCATTCATTTGTAGTAATAGAAATCCAGGGCAGACGCTAAATGTGTTTGAGTACCTGTGCCCTGTCAGATGTTTAACAATGTAACCAAATTAGTTTGTAGATGCTAATTCCCTTTCATGTTGTAATTGCTTTATATTATGTACACGGCAGTGTTCAGTTAACCTTAAGTTCAAAGATGTGAGACACTGCCGGGAACTAATAATATTACTTATGTTGTCTTCAGCTTATCTGTCTCTGTTATAACGAATGATCGGCTGTTGTCTTATAGTGTAACTAGATTACCTGTGTATGTATAGGAAAGAGAAAATTAACTTCAAAGCAGTGGTTCACAAAATACCTGCATTGCCTATTCTTCCTCGGCGGAAAGCCCTGCTGTGACAATTTCTGCGAGGAGGCTTCTCGGCTTGCTAGAGAGCTAAAACGAGAAATCTCTGGCTGATCCTTTCATCTCTAGTCTGCTGAACTTTGAACAGGGAAAGTTTAAGTCGTGGGACTTAGATCTTCCAAATCACTATTTGGAAGACCCTGGAAAATGCCTGGAAAGACTATCAGACTTTACATCTAAGCTGCATTTGGATTCTAACCTTTTGGGATGATTCCAGAGAGACTTTTACAAGCCAGCATATAACACGTCACTGCTATGATTCTGATGTAGGAACACTGAAAATCACTTGTATGTAGACGATTCCTTAACCATTCAATAACTCTCTTCTTTTCTTAATAAATCTTTTGTTAGTTTACTAAGGATTGGCTGACAGCGTGATATTTGGGTAAGATCTCAATTATATTTTGACCGGAGGAGAAGTGTTTGATCCTTTGGGATTGGTAGAACCTCACATATGGTGAAATGGGTTTTCAGTAACCCCTCACTATATTAGAGTTGGTTGTCTGGCAGGAAGCCAAGGGCTGGAATGCCTTAGGGGGACTGTTTGGCTTCTGGTTAACCAGTGCGGTGCTACAGAAGCTCTTGTTACTGGCTTGGTGAATCTAATTATAGAATAAACTAGGGCTGTCGATTAATCGCAGTTAACTAAAAAAAAATAACGGTGATTAAAAAAATTAATCACACTGTTAAACAATAGAATACCAATTGAAATGTATTAAATATTTTTGGATGTTTTTCTACATTTTCAAATATATTGATTTCTATTACAACACAGAATACAAAGTGTACAGTGCTCACTTTATAGTATTTTTCATTACAAATATTTGCACTGTAAAAATGATAAAAGAAATAGAATTTTTCCATTCACCTCATACAAGTACTGTAGGGCAATCTCGTTAACATGAAAGTGTAACTTACAAATGTAGATTTTTTTGTTTGTTACATAACTGCACTCAAAAACAAAACAATGTAAAACTTTAGAACCTACAAGTCCACTCAGTCCTACTTCTTGTTCAGCCAATTGCTAAGACAAATAAGTTTGTTTACATTTACGGGAGATTCTGCTGCCTGCTTCTTATTTACAATGTCACCTGAAAGTGAGAACAGGCGTTCGCATGGCACCTTTGTAGCCAGCATTGCAAGGTATTTACATGCCAGATGTGCTAAACATTCATATGCCCCGTCATACTTCGGCCACCATTCCAGAGGACATGCTTCCATGTTGATGATGCTCATTAAAAAAATAATGCGTTAATTAAATTTGTGACTGAACTCCTTGGGGGAGAATTGAATGTCTCCTGTTCTGTTTTACCCACATTCTGCCATATATTTCATGTTATAGCAGTCTTGGATGGTGACCCAGCACATGTTCGTTTTAAGAACACTTTCACAGCAGATTTGACAAAACGCAAAGAAGGTTATGAGATTTCTAAGGATAGATACAGCACTCGACCCAAGGTTTAGGAATCTGAAGTGCCTTCCCAAATCTGAGAGGGATGAGGTGTGGAGCATGCTTTCAGAGGTCTTAAAAGAGCAACACTCCGATGCAGAACTCGAACCACCAAAAAAGAAAATCAACCTTCTGCTGGTAGCATACGACTCAGCTGATGAAAATGAGAATGCGTCCGTCTGCTCTGCTTTGGATTGTTATCGAGCAGAACCCATCATCAACATGGACACGTCTTCTGGAATGGTCGTTGAAGCATGAAGGGACACATGAATCTTTAGCGCATTTGGCACATAAATATCTTGCGATGCCGGCTACAACAGTACCATGCGAACGCCTGTTCTCACTTTCAGGTGACATTGTAAACAAGATGTGGGCAGCATTATCTCCTGCAAACTGTAACCAAACTTGTTTGTCTGAGCAATTGGCTGAAGTAGGACTGAGTGGATTTGTAGGTTCTAAAGTTTTACATTGTTTTATTTTTGAATGCAGTTATTTTTTGTACATAATTCTACATTTGTAAGTTCAACTTCCATTATAAAGAGATTGCACTACAATATTTGTATTAGTGTAGTGGGTGAATTGAAATATACTATTTCTTTTGTTTTTTACCGTGCAAATATTTGTAATAAAAAATAAATATAAAGTGAGCACTGTACACTTTGTATTCTGTGTTGTAATCGAAATCAATATATTTGAAAATGTAGAAAAATATCCAAAAATACTTAAATAAATGGTATTCTATTATTGTTTAACAGTGCGATTAATTTTTTTAAATTGAGTGATTAATTGCGATTAATTTTTTTAATCGCTTGACAGCCCTAGAATAAACCACCAGTTTTGTGGAGTGTCTGCCCTGTGTGTGGCATTCTCAGCGTGACCCATCCCAGGCACCCTCACATCGATGCTTTACGATACCATGACAGCACAGGGAGAAGGCATCCACCCAAACCTAACAGACGCAAATGGGCAGAGCAGGGGGAAACAGCAAAGGCAGAGGGCTGGGGAATGGCAGAGAAGAGAATCTGAGGCCTCTCAGCCCTCCTCATCCTGCCATCAGATCTGCTATTTTCTGCTCTCTGCTTTCCCCATTGCTCTGCTCACGCCCCTCAATCCAGAGGCAAGAGGGGAATGCACTAGTCCTAGAGATATCCCTACCCCACTGAGGCCCCTAGCCCTACAGACTCAGCCCCCCACTGGCAGATATACAATCCCCAGTGTCAACTTCCCCTCCCCACCCCCCACGCAGGTAGGAGCCAGAAGGCGCAGCTGGCTCACCTGAGCTGTGCAGAGAGACACCTGTCACCCTGGCCTGGATCACGTTGGCTTTAGTTAGCTTCAGCAAACCCGAACATACCAGCTTGTTGCCGCCTTCCACAGCCCACGTATTGCCCTGAGCCCCTGCCAGCGACATGGCCCCTGGGAAAAGGAACAGTGGGGATTAGACTCCATTTGCAGAAGGGACGCATTTCCCCAGGACGCCTGCTCCCAGGGGAGATACATGCTTGTCTTTGGCTTCAGATGTCCCAATGCCAGAGCGTCCCCGGGTCCACTGAGCAGCACCAGCTGCTGGCTCCCAGGAGCCTCCTGGGACCCTCGCAGGGCAGAGCATGAAGGCAGCACTGGCATGACCAGCTGGGCCTCACCTGCAAAGGCAGGCACGAGCACCGACTGGCCGTAGCTGGAGCGCAGGACGGCTGCAATGACGTCGTCGATGAAGCGCTGCGTGACGCCCACCTCCAGCAGGGACTCGGCCACAGAGCGCTGCGTCATGTTGATGAAGGTTTCGCCACCCAGCGAGCGCAGGAGGTCCTCCAGGTTGGAGAAGGCATAGCCATGTGCCTGGTACTTGTAGATCCTGCAGGAGGTGAGTAGAAAGGGAGTCAGGAGCAGCGCAGACACCCATCCTGGCCCCTGTACCGAGCCTCTCTCAGCTTGGCCACCTGGTGACCGAGTCCCCTGGGGGATCGGGCATAGCACCCAGCCTGGGGCCGAGAGGGGGAAGGCCACACCCACTCCCTCCCCTCCCAGAAGCACTGATGCTGCCGAGCCGTCTCATACCTCATGAACTTCTCCATCACCTCCTCCACCCACATCTGCAGGCGCAGGAAGCTGATTCCATAGTGCCACCAGAGCCGGAACAGGTTCAGCAGGTACCAGTCCGTCTCCTCCAGGACAAACTGCTCCCCACTGAAGATGGCGCTCTTCCCTGCCACCTCTCGTCGGTGCTTCAGGCCTGCAGAGGGCAACAGAGAGAGAAGCTAAGTCAGCCATCCAGAGCATGGGGGGACCACGTGACAACAAGCCTTCGCTGTATACACCGATACTGCGGATGGGCCCAAGTGCTTGCGAGCCCACAGCAAAACGCCCCTGTGTGTGGGGTGGGGATGGGACGAAGTGTCAGGATGTAGATCCAGATCTGGATTTTGTCACTGGCTCTTCTCTCTACCATGAGCCAAACCAAACGCTAGGTCCTAACAGCCCCAAACTCAGAGAACTAGAAATCTGGATGGGCCCAACCCTAATGACATACACAGTGTGAAATTCTGTGGGCTTTTTAGGATCCAGGCTCCCTGGACAGACACGACCTGTTAGAGGGATGTCACAAATTAGGGGCACACACTGCTTCTCGGTTGGCTGAACAGAAAACAGATCATGACTCTTAGCCACAGTGACAGAAACTCCTGCTCCTCAGTCCTCAAGCATTGCTCCCACTGATGCTGCACCCAGAGACTGGCTTCTATCAGGTCCACTGCAATGCTCCTTGATCCTGCCCACAGCCCCTGCTCCTCCAAGCCCAAATCCCACAGGGCCCCCGTCGTACCCCTCTGCTATCCCAGTCCTGAGCCCTGTGATGTCCCTCAGGACGAGGGAGTGATAGGGCTCGAGTGTAACAAACACAGAGGGCAGGCTGTTGGCCACTCTCCGACCCTGCAACTCCCTGGCCCTCTAGCTCAGAATGAGGGACACAGCTCACGCCAGGGTCTATCTACACCCTGCCTTGGGTCGAGCGGTCAGGGAGCAGGAGTGCCGACGACACCAGCCCTTTCTGAAGGGGATTCAGATCATCACATTGGGATGTCACATTGGCCTGGTGGGTTTGGCGATGCTGAGCCCCGCATCCTCACCGCACTCATGATTGGGCGCTAAGCTAGGTGGAGGCCTAGCTGTCTGGAGGGAAGGGGAGGGGAATTTGTGCTGCAAACACCCCAGCCCTGCAGGCTGGAGCAGAAGGTTTCTCCTGAGGAGCAGGGTCAGCACCAAGAACCTTCTCTTCCCAAGCTCCAGGGAAGGGGCAAGGACAGAGGGGTTCCCGCCCACTCCCTGTGTGCACCAGAGGGGAGGGGCAGCACTCACCCAGGAGCTTGACGAAGTCCTGCATGTGCAGGCTGAGCGAGTGGATAGAGGCGCCACCGCACTCGTACTGCTGCTTGTTGACGATGATGGTGGCCAGTCGGCCCCCCTCACTGCCCTTCTCGTATACGTCCAGCTGCACCTGTGGTCCAAAATGCTGCTGCAGGAAGTAGGCCACTGCCGAGCCACCTATCCCGGCGCCCACCACGGCTGCCAGCGGGGAGGCAAGGGAAATAGGCCTGTTAGACACGACGAACGCACCCGCAGCTTTCACCACGGTCACAACAGAGCGGAGCAGCACATCTGCTTTCGCAGGGAGACGCAGAGTGTACAGAGGGACCCCAAAGCATGGGCTATCCCCACACATCGCATCAGATCAAGAAAGCACAGCCTCTGTAATGTGAGACCTTGGGATGGGCTTGAGCAGTCCCCAGGCAGCAACTCTAAGGTACTTAGCTCCTAGTGAGCTGGCAAGAAGGCTGGGATCAAAATAAAACTGGTCCCAGACCTGGGAAGGAACGAGGAACCTGAGTGATGGGGATAGATGAGGGAAACTCCATGTGAGGGGACAGCAAGAGTCAGAGGGGTCCGTTACCAAACGCCAGACACACTCAAGTGCAACAGAGCAGCATCAGCACAAGCCATCAGCAGCCCGAGGGCCTTTCCCATCTAGAGACTAATTCAGCTAAACAACTGCCTGGACACATGCTACAAACCAGCCCTGACCTGGGGGGGAAGGGGGGAACAGACATACACAGGAGCAAACTGCCACCAGGTGGGCATATGTCATCTGCCTGGGGCACACTCAGCAGATCAGTCCCAATCTCCTGTACAGCTCGAGGGCTAGTTTTGCCACAAGCACAACCCTCGTGAAGGGTACTAAGCAAACCCGGCTCGCCAGGTCTGTGGCGCCCTAGCCCCTGAGAACTGGAATGCTCTGAGTTATTTCTTCTTTTACCCCCCAGGTGAAAGGAGTGGATTCAGGATGAGGGAGAGACAGGTTGCCTGGAACCAAGCACAGCTCAGGCGAGAGCTGGGCAGGCTTCACCCACGCACCTCAGTCCTGACCAGCTGCATCCATGGACGTAGTTTGGGTGGGGCATGGAGAGCGCTGCCCCCCTCCCCCGTCCAAATTGCAAGCCTCAGGCAGGTGCAGCATCCCCCCCCCCCACACACAGGGCCCCATTGGCCTGGCTGGAGCTGCCCCCTCCATATAGAAGTCAAACTAAACCAATGGCTGCACCCCCTCCCCGGGCAGGCCAGCACTGAAGGCCACAGCTCTGCAATGCTTCACCACCCTGATCTCAGCAGCCCTTGTTGCTCCTGAATCCTGGCCCTCAGCACCCGCTGCTCTTCCAAGGCTGAGTTCTGCCCCCCGCTCCCAGCATTGCCAATGCCTCTTAGCCCCCCCGACCTGCAGATTCATAAGCCCTGCCACGCCTTGGTCTCTTCTGATCAGTGGCTGGCTGGCCGGCCTCCCCACCCCATTCATCTTTTCTACTGTCGTGATCTCAGTGACTCTCCTCCATTCTCCAGGGAGAAGGAGCAGCGCCTACCTATTTTGCCAGGCGGGGCATCCCCTGCTGCAGCTGAGGAGGGACCTGCCAGCAGCACCCCCATAGCGATAGCTGAAAGGAGCCGCATTGCACAGGGCAGCGGCTGCGGCTCAGCCATCATGGATGCTGGAGGGGAGCAGGAGGCTGCACCTAGCAAGAGAAAGAGAATGCAAAAATACAGCGCGTGCAATCAAATCAGCGCCAGCCACGCTGCTCCCGGGCCAAGGGGGAGCAGCCACACCCCAGCGGGCTGAGCACGGGGCCCTCGGTACGTCTCGCTGCTCCTGCCAGAGGCTGCGCGGCTCTAGGTGCGGGAAAGGCAGCCCAGCCCCCCACTCCGTGCGGCTGATCCCAGGGTGCACTAGCCCCGGAGCCTGCGGAGGGGCCTTCTTAAAGGGGCCGCGCACCGAGAGCAAACGCATTGCCGTGCCTGCCTTAGGAGAGCGCCCGGGCTCGGTCCCGCTGCAGGTCAGCCGCCAGTCCCACCGAGGCGCTCGGGTCCCTTGTGTCCCCCTCCAGCTTGCTGCGAGCCCGGTAGAATTCAACGGGGATGGAGCCGGCTGCTAGCTAGAGAAATGCACCTGTGGCCCTGATCCTGCACTGAGCTACCTGTGGACACGGGGCCATTGCAGTGGAGCTCATTGGCAGATAGGGGCCTATGAGAGAGGGCTTTCTCCCCCCCCCCTTAAAGCCAGATCCTGCAGCTAGATCCCCGTGGGTGGACCCCTGAGTCCATGTAGATAGGGGGACCAGCTGTCCTGATTTTATAGGGACAGTCCCAATATTTGGGGATTTTTCTTATATACGTGCCTATTACCCTCCACACTCTGTCCCGATTTTTCATACTTGCTATCTGGTCACCCTACATGTAGAGCCCCAGAGAAATCATTGGCACTCTATGCTGCAGCTAGCACAGGGCTCTACCCACCCACATCTAGTTGAAAGATCAGGGCCTTCTGTTCTATAGTGACATC
This sequence comes from Emys orbicularis, assembly GCF_028017835.1. Classification (NCBI taxonomy): domain Eukaryota; kingdom Metazoa; phylum Chordata; order Testudines; family Emydidae; genus Emys; species Emys orbicularis. The sequence goes on from NC_088690.1 coordinate 91,931,151, forward strand.
CCCTTTCCCTTATGTGCATAGTCAGTTTCACCAATTGCACCTCTTGGTTTGCAAACATGGCAGGGGAACCTGCAAAATAAATAAATAAAATTAAAATAAATAAATAAATAAATAAATACAAAGTTTCCATCAGAATTAAGAGAAAAGGAAATACAGCAACGTCCAATTATTCGAATTCCCTTGATCCCCAAATTCTAGTTATCCAAATCCACAGTGCGTCCCCCATGTAGCCCTCTGTTAGTTAATAGCCCTTCCATGTATCTGACTGCGTGGTTACCTAACAGTTTGGGATGACCCCGAGCACATACGGATAAACGGCAGCGTACTGAATGTCTTGGGTTGGGGTCTGTACAGTCTGAACATACTTAGACCTGTCTCTTTAAAGTAAAAATGATGCAAAGAAAATGACGTGTTAAGAACGCCCAAGGCGTTGTGGGGCACTCTGGGAAGTAGCGGCTGGGAGCCACCCAACACCCTCCTCTATGAACAGCTCATGATTCCACATGCACTCCCAGCTGCTTCCTGCCTACACTTCCATTCACGCTGTGGCAAACGTCCCCTCTCTCTGCAGCTTCAGGTGATGGTCCTGGCAAGTCAGAAGGTAGAGCTGGCATCCACCTTTCCGAAGGGACACTAGGGACAGACAGTCAGGAATTCAGTTGTGGAATTCAGTGTGTGCAGCAGCAGCCCCCTAGCACCAGTCAGGCACTCAGGCAGGGGAGTTGAGAGCAACATGCATCCCTATGGGGCAGGTGCCCTATACAGCCTGTGCTCTGCTGCTGCAATTCTGGACTGGTAGGCAATGCAGTAGGCTACCCCCCGACTTTTGCCTTTGGAGAGCAGCTTCTAGGCCAGCAGTGAGATGAACTGGGCAGGGTTAGTGGACATTTTATCCCCTGCCTCCACACACAATTGGGTTATTTTAGCCTGATTATCAATCTCTGCCCCAATGAGACTCAGAATGATAGTGACAGGGTGAGAGGAAGTATGGCAAGAGAGAATTATTCCTCCCTCTCTCTAAGGTATTTAGAGGCTCCAGTCTCTATAGCATCGAGGCAATACATTGTCTAGTAGCTAGTGGACATGGGTCCAGTTCACACACCGCAATGTGCACTGATTGATATTCTTGTTGGCAGTCTCAGCAAAGAAGCCAAAGGTCAATGGGCCATGGAGACAGGACTCCCCTTTCTGTCCTCCTCAGTAAATCCCAGAGACCATAACCTAATTTGGGATGACCATGAGTTCGTTAAAGAGGGTTACACTGTACAATAAAGCTATTTGAAATGAGTCGTCAATAAGGAGTAAACTTGCTCAAGTATATTGCACCCAAAAGGGCAAAATGCAACAGACCATGTGTCACATAAGGGCAGTGATCTGCAAGGTGAAGTATTGGGAGATACTGCAAAATGAACTGATGCTACCGCTTGGCATTTCTCCATGCAAACGGGCTTAGATTGGGGGCTGTATTTATGGAAATGGCAAACAGTCCAGGAAGCATAGGATAGCGATGATGCCATCACATCACCAGATGGTTTAGTCCAATACAGAGATCCTTGACAGCATACCTGTGGGAGTGTGACAGAGCCTGCTCAGAGCCTGTCAGAGACATGCACAATATTTCCGGGAGTCCAGATGAAGGATCGCTAAAAAGCCCTGATGAATGCTGCTGATTCTATATAGCAAGAACTAGAATAGCTACAAATCTTTAACCCTACAGTACTGCCCCCATTTCAACAGCACTTGCAATGGGCAATACATTTCAACAGTCAAAAAATCCTGAAAAAAACCATTTTTATTAACGCACACAGTATCCAGACATCTAGAAGAAATCAGCAAATTCCAACATTAACTCAAATCTCTGTCATCAATCATCAGCACCATTCCCCACACTTCCATATGAATTTCCCTTTCATACACTAGAACCTTTGGGTAAATAAAAACATAGAAACATATGAAAAAAACATACAGAAGGTTTCCTACCAACTACAAGGATGTAACTTTTTGGAGATCAGCAATTCTTTGTTCATTTGAATCAGCAAAAGTGATATCAAAATACGTTGTCCTTTAAAATAAAAAAAATACTAAAATATAAAAACTTAAATATTTTTAAAATCAGAATGCTAATAGCAATTGATTTATCACAGCTGTTTCAACAGAATCTGTTAATGAAGCATTGAGAATTTGAGGTCTACATAGCAACATTCACATTTTGCACTGCATACAGACAGATTGCCAAACTTATATGATTGTGACACCGGGAGCCTTGTGGAAGAATTCAACCCAAATGTGCCCCACTGATAAGATCTACTGAGGTCATGAAGGTGAATAACATAAAGGAGGGTTGTCAGAGTCCAAGAGCAGAGAGCCATTTTTACTGACCAACACCACATAACGGCCATACGGGGTCAGACCAGTGGTCTACCCAGCCCAGTATCCTGTCCTCTGACAGTGGCCAATGCCAGATGCTTCAGAGGAAGTGAACAGAACAGGGCAATTTATCGAGTGATCCATCCTCTGTCGTCCCGTTCCAGCTTAGGGCAGTCAGAGGTTTAGGGACATCCAGAGTATTGGGTTGCCTCCCTGACCATCTTGGCTAATAGCCATTGATGGACCTATCCTCCAGGAACTTATTTTGGTCATCACAACATCCCCTGGCAATGAGTTCCACAGGTTGACTGTGCAACGTGTGATTTACTTCCTTATGTGTTTTAAACCTGCTGCCTATCAATTTCATTGCGTGACCCCTGGTTCGGGTGTTATGTGAAGGGGAAAATAATACTCTCCTGTTCACTTTCTCCACACCATTCATGATTTCATAGACCTCTATCATATCGCCCCTTAGTCTCTTTTCCAAGCTGAACAGTCCCAGTTTTTTAATCTCTCCTCTTATAGAAGCTGTTCCATGCCCCTAAATCACTGTTGTTGCCTTCTCTGTGCTTTTCTCAATTCTAATATACCTTTTCTGAAATGGGGCTACCACAATAGCACACAGTATACAAGGTGTGGGTTTACCATGGATGATAGTGAGGCATTAGGATATTTTCTTATTACCTATCCCTTTTCTAAAGGTTCCTAACATTGTTAGCTTTTGACTGCTGCTGCACATTGAGCAGATGTTTTCAGAGAGCTATTCATGATGAGTCCATGATCTCTTTCTAGAGTGGTAATAGCTAATTTACACCCAATCATTTTGTATGTATAGTTGGGATTATGTTTTCCAATGTGCATTACTTTGCATTTATCATTGAATTTCATCTGCCATTTTGTTGCCCAGTGACCCAGTTTTGTGAGATCTCTTTGTAACTCTTCATAGTCAGCTTTGGACTTAACTATCTTGAGTAATTTTGTGTTGTTTACAAACTCTGCCACCTCACTGTTTACCTTTTTCCAGATCATTTAGGAGTATGTTGTACAGCACTACTCCCAGTACAGATCCTTGGGGGACCCCATTATTTACCTCTCTCGACTGTGAAAACTGACAGTTTATTTCTACCCTTTGCTTCCTATCTTATCCCATGACTCCAGCTGAACACACATTTGTTATCCAGTCATCTACATTAAGTGCTCAAGTTCCAAGGTTCATGGGTGTATTAAAGTGGAAATGATTAGTGTTTTTGTGACATTTTCCCTCCTCCGCCAAACCTTCCCTTCTAATACACTTCTGTGTTCAGTTCAGGCCATCATACAATGACTGGGAAGAAAAAGCCGAAGGACCCAATTCCTCCATGGTGTAACTCCCTGAAGTGCAAAAGAGTTACACCAAAGAGAAATCTGGCCCCCTGTGTTTAGCGTGCAAGCTTTATGCAAACCATGGAAGACAGTAAGGGGACTGGAATCTCCACAGAAGAAATTCAACCTAGCCATAGACAACCTCGGCCACATGAGAGGGGTGTGTGAGTGTGTGTGAGAGAGAGAGAGAGAGAGGGGCAACAGGACCAAAGTTAGCCTAAGTGAAGCAGAAAACTAGGAAGAATAATAGTGATACCATGCCTCTTTCTAGCACCTTTAGTCAAAGGAACTCAGAGCACTTTGTACACCTTAAATTAATCCTCACAACAGCCCTGCAAGGTACGCCAGTATTGTAGAAGTTACACAGATAAAGAAACTTAAGTGGATGTTTGCTAGAACTGATCCAATATTGCCATGAAGTTCTGATTTCCAGGGCTGAGATCTCAAGTACCTGCCTCAACACCCACCTCAACATCCAAAATGGTCAGAGGCACATACACATGCTAAGAAGTGTTTTGTAATGAAGAATGGGAATGCTGAATCACCCCCAAGGGAACTATGGGTACTGTTGTCATTAAGAGGCAGTTTTGCACTAATCATATGAGAAGAGACATGTCTGTCTTTGAACGAAACTCACTCAGATGAACGTTCTATGTTTATGGAATCTTCCCAGAAAGTCTTAATTTGTAGCTGCTAATTGAGGGAGGTTGTAATCTTGAGGTCCATCACAACAAGACTATGGGTACCTCGAGTCTCCTGCCTTTTTCAGCATCTCATGTCTGCAAAGGAATGGAAAAGGAATACCTCCTCTGAGACAGAACTGGCACTCCCACTAGACAAGTCTTTGGAAGCAGAGCCCAAACACCTGCCAGACCATAGGTTTGATAGCAAGTGAGAGGGCAAGAACTCCTGAAAGAACCACCTGAAAGTACAACTGTTCACCCTCCTTGCCTTTTATAATGCAGCCGATAGCTTGGGGCCTTCTCTTCCATTATTTCTCCTGCTATTCATTAAATGAGGACTGGATTCCCATTTAGCTCAGAGATAGACACTAGCTTCTAGTAAGTCAGTAATGCTGGGGATGAGGAGTCTACCCACCCTTTAATTTTAGCTGAAGGCATCACACATGTTCAGCAACAGAGATACACATGCCCTATGATCTTTCGCCAGGCTGCACCAGCCAGACTGCCTTGAGCTAGAACCCTTAAGGCCAGCTCCCAGTCTCGACGGGCATTTGGATCCCTGCTTCTCTTCACTTGCTCATAATTGCTGCTGCAGCTGATTCAAGGACACTTGGAGCTTTTGCTAAGACTTCTCTCCTTCCATCTAAAAAATGAAATAAAGCCTAAATTTGATGTCTATCCACAGCCAGGCAGAAATAGGCTCTGAATTAGGGTTGGGAAAGTCATCGGTGTTAATTGTGCATCAATTAGCTGGTGGCTTGACAAAATAAGAGATCATATTTCCCTTTTCGGGGCTAGTAAAGAGTGAACCGTTTCTGATGCTTGGAAGCTGCGGCACAAATGATCTAGCGATAGATTTTCCTTCTCTTAAAAATACTTCTTGTTTGGAGAACAGGCCTAGATCTTTGCTCGGTGGCTGAGACTTGAGAATAGTTCCTGCTCCCCCTGCCTCGTGTCACTCCCACGGTTTAACTTTAGTGAGAAGCAGATAGGTCTGCAGGGCCGTCCCTAGGGAGGTGCGGGGACTGGGGCGGAAGTGACATCACTTCCGGGACCGACCACGCTGGGAGCGGGTAGGGGAGGCTGTGCCTCCCCAAACAGCCAACCGTGGCTCTCCCTTGGGTGGAGGGCTCTCCCTCCCGCAGCCAGCGGTTCACCCGCTGCCCAATCACGCCAGCCCACGTGGTCCCCCAAAGTGCGGGGCTGGGAGCGGTTGTCCTGGTTCGCTGTCCCCTCAGGACGGCTCTGCAGGTCTGAAGTCTTAGCTGGAGAGCAAACATTAGTCTGATCACGTTTCAGCTGATAATTTTTTTTTTTTTTAAACCTCATCCATACTCAAATACAAGATGATTAAGGCTTTGTTAATTCAGAATTGCTTTCTGAAGAGAGATGAGAAGAGTCTGGCTGAAAATGACATGCTTTCACAGCTCCTTCTGCCTAAGGAAAACAGGAAAAAAAAAATAAAAGACCACACAAGAGTCTCATAATAATACTTTGCACTTAGCTAGAGCTCTTCATCTCTAAGGTGCATCTCAAATATTATTTAATCCTCACAACGCCCTGGTGAGGTGGTTAGTAAGTATTATATCCCTATTTTACATATAGGGAAACTGAGGCAGAGTGGCTAAGTGACTTGCCGAAAGCCACAGAAAGAGTATGTCAGAGCTGAGATCAGAAGGCAGAAAATTCCTGGCTCTCAGAGTCTCTCTCCCCAACTCCCTTTCCCCCAGTGCAAGTTTTAATAGAGACCTGAATCCAACAGAGAAGGGGGCTAGCAGTGCCACATGCTTAAATAGCAGGATTCCCAGTATTACACACACAGAAAAAGTAACATTAAATAATTGAGCCTCTTGGAATTAAAGCCAAGATTACTGCACATGTTGTGAAGAAGCCAATGTACAATACAAACCTAGCTTAATAAATAAAGAAAAGACATGCAGCTGCTATCGCCACTGTGTGACCGAGTCCTCAGCTCATTAAGGTCCCAGATCGCAATGGGTGCACCCACCACATCACTCCTGCGACTCTACTGCCACACCAACATGTGCGTGTCTGATAGTGCGGCCGTGGAGTTTATAGCCATCCTGAGTCACTAGTGCCACTGTGCCTGGCTGCATTCCCTCTGCTGGCACATGGCACACTATTTCATGGTCGTATGGATCATATTTGCCACCGACGGGGTTCATCTTCTGAAGGCCATGCTTGGCAAATACACTTTGCAACTTGGCCTCTATGAGGGAGAGGCCTTCATAGATCTTCTTGAGGGTTGGTTTTGGGTCAGTAGGCTCTGCTTCTCTTGCAGCGCTCTCAGTAGTCTTCTCCAAGATATCAGCTACCTCCACCAGGTCCTTGCAGAAACTCTGGATCCCTGCAGCGACACACACAAATAGGCAGGATGTTAAGCAATGTCAGTTCAGTGGTAGATATGCCCAGGGCTGATGCTGTAGCCTTGCACTGTTGCCATGCCACACTGGAAGGGACTGATCCTAAGAGATGACTGCCTTCAGCTCCCACTTCAATGGTAACTGAGGGCATTCGGAATCTCCTGAGACTGGGACCTCAGTATTGTACTTAGGCATGGTATAGAATCCAAAGCTTGTTGCCATTTAGGAAACCTGGCTCAGGTTTAAACCTGCCTAAATTTTGGGCAGCTGTATATTTCTGGCTGCAGAGAATCTGATATGAAGATTGACAGAAACCTTCCCCCTCTCAGGTGGTCGGGACATGTTCACTGAGTAACATAACAAAAAGGGATCTGAGATAGATGGGAGAGGAAAGGGGAAGACATAAGCAACAATTAAATGCTGCATACTCCTTCATATATAGGTTTGAGAGCTATGTAGAGAACCAATAAGTAGGAGGAGGAGAAAGAAGAGAGTTACAAAGAAGCATCCATAGCAGATCAGATATTGGTCTATGTAGTCTTGCATCTGGGCCTAGTCCAATTCCAACAATGTAGATGGACCCTGAATGTAATAGCTACTTCCGAGCAGACCAGGCAGGTACAAAGCAAAGGAAATAGAGGCACTCTAACTCAGGATAAGCTCCAGCAGCCTTCAGATAAGCATTAACTAATGAGAAAAAAGAAAACTCCTAGGACTGATATGGGCTACAGAGCTTTCTACCCTTCGGTTTCAGGTTTGAATCAAAGTCATACCAGTAGTATCCTAGAGTGCTACCATCTGATGACTGCTTGGCAGCCTAAGTGATATGAGATGGTGGACTCAGCCCAGTTCCAAGCTGACAGGTGCCCACATCACATAAAACCACAACTAGCATTTCTGATGATGACACTCTAAGCAGAGGTGCCCAGGACTGGATTCTCCATGGAGACTGAACTATCCTCTCACCCCTAGAGGTGGTCCCTTCACAGAAGGATTAAAGTACATTGACAGGACAGAGTGTGGAATGCTTGCTCTGCCGTTTCTCATGTTGCACCTGCTCTGTGATAATCAAGGATATCAGTCTCCAGGGCTATCAATCCAGCCCATTTCACCAACACTAAGTTTACTACATATATTTTAAGAAGAATACATTAATTGAGAAAGTGATGGCCTCTATCCCAGCATGCACTACATCCATTAATTTCACAACGGAGGTGAAGGGAAGAACGGGATCTCAGTACTAGAAAGGAGATCGCAGCTTGATGACATTGCATAGACCATGGAATAAACTCAACGTGCCAATTCTCAGCTGGTGTAAATCATCTTCAACGAAGTCAAGGAAGCTATGCTGATTTACACCAGCTCAGCAGCTGAATGTAAGCGTTTTACAAGTACATTCCCAAAATCCACAGGGTGGTATGATTTATTAGTATAGATCTTTGTTACAAAACAAACCTTGGAAAAAAGAAACAAGCCATAGGGCTATCTCCAAAATAAGCCCACAGGATTTGGCTGACCATGCAGACACAACAGCTAGCAAGTCCAGCCACCAGTCACTTCAGGCCAAACACCACAACAGGCTTTAAAAAGAACAAGGGCAGAAGGACGGGGAGAGGAAGCAGCTTATTGGTACTTTCTGCTCTGTTTCCCAACTGTGCTTAGCCAAGCAAGTCACGCTGCAGCAAACAGCTCCTGGATAGTGCCAGCAGCACTTCACTTACCAAACAGCTTGGCATCTTCCACAAACTTCTGTGTTCTCCTCCGGACATTTTCCGAATCCGCCAAGGCTTTCCGGTATCGCTCCTGCACACACAGCAACAGGCACAGGCATTAGACAAGGGGAGTGACCCATCACAGGGCCACACCTATTGCTGTAGAACCTTGCATCCCCCTACATAGACAGTCTATTTAAAGAGATACTCCCCCTGCAAGTTACCGGCTCATGATGGCCCCGCCACCCCAGTTAGGAAGAACACACGTGCCCAAAGGCCTCTCCCATTGCTTGAGGCAGCAAAACTAGGAGCAGATTAACAGTACCCAAGTCACTGGTCAGGAGGGTTTTGGACACAGCTGAGCAGACCACTCTGCGTTATCAGATCAGGCTGCTGCTTTTGGACCATTCAAGGTGCAGCTTTTGATGGATTCTTTCCCTTAGCAGCTGACTGGGTACTGAATTTGCAATCAGCTGATGCTTTGCTAGTGCAGAAGATAGCTGCTGTCAGGGTGATAATTTCTAGAAAGGCCCTGCATCTTTCCCTCTTCTTTAGCCTTTTCTACTCAAGGGAGTAGCTAAAAAAAAAAAAAAAAAAAAAAAAAAAAAAAAATCTCACCAGTGCAACTGAACCAGTGTTAGCAGAGGTAGCACCCCTAGGGAAGATTAGCTCTTTTTAGTACCATGTGAATTAACCCTGTTTGGAACAAGTCTAATCACAGTGCTCAAAATAGTTGTGACGCTGGTGGCTCCTCAATAGAGGGCTGCCCACATTGCTCACACCACAGGAGCTGAACCAGTGTTAGCCAGGGTGGCATATTTGTAAAAATTCTCTAGTGTAGACAGCCATAGAAGGCTAACAGATGCTCTCCCCAATGATAACGTAGAACTGGTGACCCACCTCTCTCTTTCACACCCACACCCACACCCCTCCGTGTGTTTGGGTGAGGAGTAACATTTCTCAGAAAGTGCATCAGCAGGAGTAGAGTCTTTTGCAATATTTCAAGTTCTATTTTCACTTGCCACATCAGTACATTTGCCACCCTATTGTAGAGACAATAGAGAAGTCCAATAAAATGCATTTGTTTGTAGCACCCTTCATAAAGTGATGATGCGCAGGCTGATCTCAAGAGAGGGCTCTCAACTCTGCTGTTTGCCTGCCCTGTTAGTCTGTCAGACCAGAGTCTGTTGCCCTTCAGGGACAGCATATCCATGAGGGAGCATGGAGCCTTCTTGGGGTGGAAGTTCATATAGTTAATACATTAGTGGTGTGCTAATTTACTATTTGCTCGGGAACTTATAGCTTGATGGATAAACCCATTTTATAAATGTAAACAATACAAAATCATAAATGGGGTTCAGAGCATCAGCCAGTAATGGGAGCTATGAATTTACCTTAATTGTGAGATCAACTGTAAGGAGTGAGTGAAAGCTCATAAAATGGCACAATCTATAATAATATAAATTGATGGGAAAAGAAGCAAAAGGGAGACAAAGGCTGAATTAATCCAAACAAAAAGACCTACTGATGTAACTCAAGGACTGGGTTACAATCAAGCCTGAAAAACAAGAGAAGTTCTGAACTGGAAATCAATTAATTTTCAGCACCTGGATTTTGGTTAAGCCTACTTGGCGAACATAAGGGGTTGGGCTATTTTGCCCATCACTCCCTTTTGAGATCCTTAAAAGAAAAGACTTTTGGAGGAAAACAATATCAAGAAGAAGCAGCTGGTTGCCAGCAACTGCTGAAGCGAGCTTTACCATCATGGTCTCCTGGGATCTCACAATCTACTGTAACATCACTGGGCCATCCTGATCCTGAGAGATGCCCCGACCAGACTGGGCCAGAGAGAGGGACTCAGATGACATCACCACCTCCACCTGCTCTGCCTAAATCCCAACCACCATCTGGGATGTGACACTGTTACATACCTCCAGACCCACCCCATGTGTCCTTTTCATTCCCCACTTTATTTCTTCTCTTTCCTACCACTCTCCTTCTAATAAGAATCTGGCTTAGCTGGCCAAGACTGTGTATTTTGCAACACCACTGTAAACCAGAGAGGCAGATAAAAGCAATGCCCTAAACAGCCCGATGCTGGTACAAGTTTGCCAGATCTCTGAGTGGCTAATAAGACAGTGTACAATGCCTCTGGTTTCTCCAATAGTGAGGTTGCAAGTGAAAGTCAATACCAGAGATGGAAGTTGCATTGTCTATCTTTGTTGTTCTCTTTTGTGTGTATCTTATTTTGTCTTCTTGAAAATGGGACTGGGCTTTAACAATAACAGCAGCAGCTCCAGCCCATTTCAAATTAACTTTCTCTCTTTTCCCTAAAAAAGGACAGTTATTAGGATCTTTAATACCATCTAAGAGACTGTCAGACAGGGAATTTTCCCCACTAAAGACTCTATGGCAAAAGGGAAAGGGAACAAGACAAGTTGTTACAATGAAAGCCTTATATAATACTATACCTGTTTTCCTTTCTTTTCTGTATCTTTAACAAAAGATAAAAAAAATTTAATCATGTGTTTGCCATAAAACGAAGCAGGCTGAGATCTGTTTAATGTTGGATTACGACAGGGTCACATTAACATCTCTGACCCCATTAATTCCCTTGAAATTAGTACAATGGGGGAAGGGTTACAGAACGGAAGTAACTCATTGCTTTGAGGTGGAAGTATGAGGGCGTTCCAATTAAGATGATGCAGCACAAATGAAACAGCCATCTCTTTCAACTGTGGAGAGTCTGAGGGAGAGGACAGGGAGGAGGCCAAGTCTAGAAATGCAGAAGGAGTGGGTGAGCTAGGAGGTGATTACAAGTTCACAGAGATGGGATGAGTGATTCCATTCCATGAGTGATTCTGTTCTAAAAATGATGAGCGTGATTAAGTGGTAAGATGAAGGAACTGAAAGGGATAAAGGCGAGGGTAGAGGCACCGACTTTGGGATTTCCCCAGGGGTGCAGGACCCCCACTCTGCCCCTTCCCCCAAACCTCCCCCCCTCCCCTGCCTCTTCCTGCCCCCTCCCCTGCCTCTTCCCCCCTACTGCCTCCTGCAAAACGCTGAACAGCTGATCGTGACAGCCGGGCGGGAGGCACTGGGGGTGGGTGGGGTGGGGAGGGCTGATCCGTGGGGCTGCTGAGCACGCACTATTTTTTCCCTGTGAGTGCTCCAGCCCTGGAGCATCCACTGAGTCGGCGCCTATGGTAGAGGGAATGGAACACTGCTTTGCTACCTAAAGCAAGAGTAACTTGGCTACAACACCTTGTACCTAGAGTTTAGAGAGCAGGATTTCAGAACAGATGCTGATTTCCAAATGCATAGAAAACCATCTCCTCAATTAAGAAAAGCAGCTAAATACATTCTACACATCAGGCCTGCCTCAGCTGGATCATTTTGCACATTTATCTGAGTTGTATAAACCCTTCTAAGACCTGGTGATCCTTGAATGCCATAAGGCCAGGCTAATCAGGATCATCATAATTTGAATTCTCACAAGACACAGGCAAAATTACTGCAGGTCTAAACAGGCAACACTCAAAGATTTGAACAGGGAATCTCTAATAAACACCGTATTTGCTAGCCAGGATCAGACTACTCGGTTCATCCAGTCTGGTCTCCTACTTCCAGCAGTAATCAACAGCTGATGTTTTGGAGGAGGACATAAAGCACTTTGCTAACTGGGCATTGCCTCCTCATGTTACGCAAGGGTAGCTGGTTGCCACCCTGTAGCCCAGAGATGGCTGCCTTTCCGTGGTGAAGTTGGTGAAAAGCTTTGGGATAAAAGATGTCATCTATAATGTATTCAGGCAGGTGGCTTAACAGTGAAATGAATGAGCCCTCCCACTTTGAAGGGACTGAACCCTGAGGACGTGGGGATACCTTGGCTAAGATGCTGCTAATGGTAGACTCACAGTTAAATCATGGACTTGTTCTTCCAGTTTGCTGGCTTTGAGCTCTACAGTTCGCTCAGAAAGGGGATGTCTCGGCTCATCGCGGGGATCCTCTGGTCCACACTCATCTCCCGTACTCCTCTGCTGGGCCGCAGTGCTGAAGAGACACAGGCAATCTCTGAAATACAAGCCAAGGGCAAAGAAGAAAGAGAAATCCGATCCAGAGCTCAGAAGGGAAGATGTTGCTTTGTGCCCATCATCAGTGTTAAAAGCACATTCTCTTTGGAGACACCTAGGTAGGATCTTAACTCATGTAAAATAAGCATATATGAAAGGCAGAGACTACGCTTTGGTGCTTAGATAATACAGTGACTGATGCCACCCAGACATGTCTACATGACAAAACAGGGGAGGTGTCCACACTACAAAGCTACTTTTGGCAGCAAACCTCTGCTGTTTCTGCCAACAAAATAAAACCACCTCAACGACAGGCATAAAGCTTTTTGCGGCAAAGTTAAGTCTCCCCCGCCCCAGATACACCACTCTCCTCTCCCTCCTCCGACACACTTCAGTTGAAAAGCAGCTGACAATCTACTAGGAACTGGAAGCCCCTGGAAGAATGGGATTGAGAAACCTGCATCACGGGATGCTATACCTGCCCCCTCATGAGGCATTGCAAATCCTTCCCAAAGCACCCTGCAGCCAGTTGCATACTGGGATAGCTACCACAATGTTGCACTGCTCTCTGTGTTGATGCAAGAACTGTTCGTGTGGATGCACTCTGCCGACAAACGGAGCTACTGTGGACATGCAACAGCGGTTTTAATTAGGGCTGTCGATTAATTGCAGTTAACTCACACGATTCACTCAAAAATTAATTGCGATTAAAAAAAATTAATTATGATTAATCGCAGTTTTAATCGCACTATTAAACAATAGAATACCAATTGACATTTATTAAATATTTTTGGATGTTTGTCTACATTTTCAAATATATTGATTTAAATTACAACACAGAACACAGTGTACAGTGCTCACTTTATATTATTTGTTATTACAAATATTTGCACTGTAAAAATGATAAACAAAAGAAATAGTATTTTTCAATTCACCTCATACAAATACTGTATTGCAGTGGTTCTCAATCATGGGTCTGCCCCCCCCCCCGAGGGGGGGGCCGCAAACAGGTTTCAGGGGGCCCGCCAAGCAGGGCCAGCATTAGACTCACTAGGGCCCAGAGTAGCAAGTTGAAGCCCCACTGCATGGGGCTGAAGCCCAGGGCCCCTGAGTCCCGCTACCCAGGTCTGAAGCTGAAGCCTGAGCAATGTAGCTTTGAGGTGGACCCTGTGGCATGGGGCCCCAGGCAATTGCCCTGCTTGCTACCTCCTGACACCAGTCCTGGCTTTTATATGCAGAAAACCAGTTATTGTGGCACAGGTGGGCCGTGGAGTTTTTATAGTGTGTGTGTGTGTGTGTGTGTGTGTGTGTGTGTGTGTGTGTGTGTGTGTGTGTGTGTGTGGAGGGGGAAACTCAAAGAAAAAGGTTGAGAACCCCTGCTGTATTGCACTCTCTTTATCGTGAAAGTGCCACTTACAAATATAGATTTTTTTTCTGTTACATAAGTGTACTCAAAAACAAAACATTGTAAAACCTTAGCGCCTACAAGTCCACTCAGTCCTACTTCTTGTTCAGCCAATAGCTAAGATAAACAAATTTGTTTACATTTACGGGAGATAACGTTGCCCACTTCTTATTTACAATGTCACAATAAAGTGAGAACAGGCGTTTGCATGGGACTTTTGTAGGTGGCATTGCAAGGTATTTACATGCCAGATATGCTAAACATTCGGATGTCCCTTCATGCTTTGGCCACCATTTTTTTTAATCGCGTGACAGCCCTAGTTTTAATTAAAACGCTTTAATTAAAGCAGCATAACTTTTGCCAACAAAACTTTGTAGTGTAGACAAGGCCTAAGTTATTTGGAATATGTAAACAGAGTTCAAACGCAGAGAGCTGGTGGATAATAAGCCTCATAACCATACAACTTGGCATGTTAGTAGTATCTAGTTCAGAATCTTTTCCCTCTGTAACAAATGTTTGAGAGGAAGGTGACACACACACCCCCTTAATGAATCTAGCCAAGGGGTGGGAGAACCGACACGCACATTCCTGCTGAAAAGATCATACACGAAGTGTGGGGATCTTGTTCATGGGCACAGAAATTCCCCAGCGTGTGAAACCTCTACACAGGCAGTTCAGATCTGAACTAATAACAGGCATGTCAAGATGTTCTGCAGGACAGAGTTTCTTTGAAAAGCCCCAGCTCTCTTCGGGATTTAACAGCACATCACATATCACTGAGTTTTGCATCCCGTTTCACAGCCATGCTGAATTCACTTGCTGGGGGAAGAGTCAGATTTTTTGACACGCAAGTAACCATTGGTGGATCTCTGTTAGCCTCCTGGTACCAGTGGGTGTGCTGAGTTTGTGCCCTGGGATGATAAATTCTAAAGGCAGTTTTGCAAGGCAGATCTATTACCTGCCTTCTTTACAAGGCTCTTTCGACAGCGGCTTCAGAGAGCTAACATTTCTGAACTGAGTCCACACATTACATCTGCAAACCTACAGCAGCTTCAGAGATTCCCAAGCACTGCAAGGCCTAACATCATAGGGATTTGTGTCTGCCAACCATTGACTACACACCAGAACCGACCCAGGCCAGCTGATCCCCTCCAGATATGGACTTCAGCTAGCAGATTCAGCAAACCAGGGAGGAAGTGCATACACATCGTGCCAAGTCCCAAAACAGCTCTGCTCCCTCTGACAGAAGCCACAGGCCTGCTCTCTTCTTACTGGCCTATTATTAGCGATCTTCTCCTTCAGACCTATCAGCACTTTCTGGGGCCTGGCCAGTCCTCCACTTAGCCAGTTGGCCCACTTTACTTCTCAATGAACCTGACTCTTTTTACTAGAAGCTTGTTGTACATAGCAATAAATGGTAGATGATTCCAGTGAACATGCTGTGTGTGCATCCTGCATATTAACATAGCTTCGGCACCTTCTGCAAGGACCCTTACAGCCCACAGTTAACAGCTCTATTAGTGGAGAAAGAAGGAGCTGAAACTTGTCTCTGCAGAAAGCTGCCCCTTTAGCTTAAAGAACAGGAGTACTTGTGGCACCTTAGAGACTAACAAATTTATTAGAGCATAAGCTTTCGTGGGCTACAGCCCACTTCATCAGCTGTAGCCCACAAAAGCTTATGCTCTAATAAATTTGTTAGTCTCTAAGGTGCCACAAGTACTCCTGTTCTTTTTGCGGATACAGACTAACATGGCTGCTACTCTGAACCCTTTAGCTTAGTCACTGTCCAAGCTGGTTTTAGCCACAGTGGCAAAAGCAGGAATCCTGAGGGCAAATACAAAGCAAGAGCAGAGCTTAGAGTGTGTGCGCCTAAAAAGCCTGGAGACTAAGCTACTGTGGTTCATGCTGCAACAGTCAGGTCACTCACCGGAGAGAGAGATTCTAGAACAAGCTAGCTCCTACATTGGCAGCTGAAATTACACAACCACCAGAGTCAGGGAACTGGACTAAGCTGTATACACACTAAGTACTACCCAGGTTCATAGGAATCTGTCCCAACACAACTTGATGACTCTCTCAAAAACTAGTTAAGCAAATAGAAAAAAAATCAATCAGGATGTGAGCAATACTTGAAAAACAGGCAGCAGGTTGCACAGCCTGCAAAATAATTAAAACATTTAGCATTTACATGGAACTTCAAAGCCTTTGGCTAACACTAACCATAATAAGAACAGGAGTACTTGTGGCACCTTAGAGACTAACAAGTACTCCTGTTCTTTTTGCGGATACAGACTAACACAGCTGCTACTCTGAAAACTAACCATAATGCTACCCTGAGAGATGAGTCACTATTTAACACTCCTAGTCTACAGATGGGACACTGAGGCAGAGAAGCAATATCTTTCGGAAGGTCACAGAAAGAGTTAGTGTCAGAACCAGGACTGACACTCAGGAATTCGCTGGCTCCAAGTCCTGTGCTCACCCCAAGCCTATCATCCTCTCAAATTTCACACCAGATTAGGATTACACTCATAGTTTGGGGAAGTGTTCCTCCCAGAAGGCTCCATTCAGAAAGCATATTGGCATCTGCTGAACAAAAGAGTTTCTAAATTCTTGGGAGTGCCTGTTGAGCTCTCCCCCAAACCAAGATTTTCAATATCTCCTTTAAAAAAAGGCTTGTTGACATGGTAACCAAAAGCTTTACACCAACCTATGACCATCAAGCCTAACTATTAGTTAACAGCTAATAGTGTTACAATTCCCCACCCAGCAGGCCACCTCCTCCTCTCTTTTGTCTTTGAAAGGAGGTTGTTGGATGTCCCCACAAGACCAACAACAGATATCCAGAAACTTCCTTACCCTTCCAAACTACATCTGCATATAAATATCTGCTAATTAGGTGCTTAGTGCACCATCTGCATGGCAAACTGCCCCTTTTAGTGCGCGGCAAGCCAGGGTGTGAATCTACAGCACACTAACTTGCACAGTGAACCCTGCTACCTGAGACGTGGCTTTCCTTGCACTAGGCGATCCTTACATAATAACCCAAGAATTATCTAAGGCCTGTCTACACTAAGCTGTTTTCCAAAAAAATTACCCATTATTGCAGCTCTGTCTGTGGGAGTACCAGCACAGACAAGGAGCTGATGGCTACTAGCATTTTAACCACCACAGCATGAAGCCCTGTTCTGAACAGAGGGATGTGATCTGGAGCACTTTTAAGGCGCCTATAGCGATGGTATCTAAGTGCCAGCCAAATCTATGTTGGTGACGGTTTCCCCCTCAAATCTATTATTAATTATTATTATTATATGGAGATACACTTACTCATAGAACTGGAAGGGACCTTGAAAGGTCATTGAGTTAAGTCCAGTCCCCTGCCTTCACTGCAGGACCAAGTACCGTCCCTAAATGGCCCCCTCAAGGATTGAACTCACAACCCTGGGTTTAGCAGGCCAATGCTCAAACCACTGAGCTATCCCTCTCCCCACAAATCTATTATAATGGCTGAAGACTGAGCAAGCTTTTGCACTATAGAATACTCTTCATGATGCAACATTAAAGAGATAGATTGAGGATTGGTGTCTTATTTGCTTTATTAAATTTAACCACTATTGAACAGAGTATCAACGGTGGTTTAAAACTGAACCAAAAGCTGAGAACAAGTATGGCTTGCATTCCTTATGTAAATCCAGAAACAACTCTTGACAAACAATTCCTATTTCTTTCAAATTTACTCTAGCTAAATGAATGAATGAATGTGCGTCTCTCTCTCTCTCTCTCTCTCTCTCTCATTACTATTGTTTAGATACATAAAGTTGGTTTAACTCAGTGGTTCTCAAACTTTTGTACTGGTGACCCCTTTCACATAGTAAGCCTGAGTGCGACCCCCCCAATAAATATATTAAAAAGTGTTTTTAATTTAACACCATTATAAATGCTGGAGGCAAAGTGCGGTTTGGAGTGGAGGCTGACAGCTCGCGACCCTCCATGTAGTAACCTTGTGACCCTGAGGGGTCCCAACCCCAAGTTTGAGAACCCCTGGTTTAACTGGTGAATTCAGCTGCAGGGTGTATTTTAGTCCAGATCTCCTGGGGTCCTGGACAGGGTGGTTTCAATACAGATTACTGGAATCAGAAAGTACAACTCAGTCAGTCAGATGGTTTTCTCATGCAAGCATCCTAAACTGCAACTTCAGTAACCTGAACTGTAAAGACAGAGGGAGACTGGAGGAGAGGAACCTCGAGTAGGGGCAGAGAGGTTGTTTTATTGCTGTATTTGGCAGTGATACAACCACTGCTGGAATACTTGTCCAGTTCTGGTGCCCACAATTCAAGAAGGATGTTGATAAATTGGAAAGGGTTTAGAGAAGAGCTACAAGAATGATTAAAGGGTTAGAAAACATGCCATATTGTAATTGAGCTCCTTGAATCTATCTATTTTGTTTAACACAGGGAAAGTGAAGCAGTGATGTGATTACTGTCTATAAGTACCTACATGGGGAACAAATATTTGATAACGGGCTCTTCAGTGTAGCAGAGAAAAGTAAAACATGATTCAGTGTCTGGAAGTTGAAACGAAACAAAACAAATTCAGACTGGAAATAAAGCATCAATTTTTAACAGTTCGGGTGGTAATTAACCACTGGAAAATTTACCACGGGTGTTGGTGGATTCTCCATCACTGGCAATTTTTAAATCAAGATGGGATTTTTTTTTTCTCAAAGATATGTTCTAGGAATTACTTTGGGGGAAGTTCTATGGTCTGTGTTATACAGGAGGTCAGACTAGATCAGTGGTTTTCAAACTGCTGGTCGTCGCGGAATGTAAGGCACTGGGTTGCGGCAGCTCTGGTCAGCACCGCCGACCGGGCCGTTAAAAGTCCCGTCGGCAGTGCTGCCTGGCTAAGGCAGGCTAGTCCCTACCTGGTCTGACACCGCGCTGCACCCTGGAAGCGGCCAGCAGCAGGCCTGGCTCCTTCGCACGCTGCCCCCACCCTGAGCACCAGCTTCGCACTCCCATTGGCCGGGAGCTGGGAGGGGGGGGGGGAAGAGGGTGCCCACGGGCCAGAGCCTCGTGGAGTTGCTTGCGCACCTAGGAGCTGGACCTGCTGCTGGCCACTTCTGGGGCACAATGCGGTCCGTGGTGCCAGGACAGGCAGGAAGCCTGCCTTAGCACCCCTGCTGCGCCGCTGACTGGGAGCTGCCCGAGGTAAGTCCACACCCCAACCCCAGCCATGAGCCCCCCCAAACCTAGAGCACCTTCCTGCACCCCAAACCCCTCATCCCTGGCCCCACCCCAGAGCCTGCACCCCCAGCCCAGAGCCCTGACCCCATCCCACACCCCCACACTGTCCCAGCCCAGAGCCCCCTCCCAAACCCTGAACCCCTCATTCCCAGCCCCATCCCGTAGCTCTCACCCTCGAACCCCAACCCTCTGCCCCAGCCCTGAACCCCTACCATACCCCAAACCCCTCATCCCCAGCTCCGTTGGTTCGTGGGCATCAACAATTTTTTTCAACTGGGTCGCCAGAAAAAAAGTTTGAAAACCACTGGACTAGAACACAACGGTCCCTTCTGACCTTGGAATCTGTGAATGAGATTCTGTGTCTCAGTGGAGACTATCCCACTAAGAGAGAGATAAAAAGATAGGATGCAACTGTCTAGCCAGTCATGCCACAAAAATGCAGTTCACTATCACAAGACAGAGAGAGGCGGAGACTTAGAAATAACTAGGGTGTGTTATTTTAGAATTAAAAGGTGCAAACAGCAAGCAGTTAATTAAAAGTTGTTATTTTAAAAGAAAACAACAATATTAACAGGTCACTATTTCCCAAAATTAAAAAGAGAGACGTGAACTGTGGGGAGGGAAAAATTAGCTTAGATTTCTAAACAAATCAGTGCAAGTTTGGAAAATTTTAAGTTTTGTAAAAGAGAAAAAAATGTGTGTGGGTTGAGTGTATGAATTGTAATTATGACTTTTGACCCATGAACTTTTCACACTTAATTTACCGTACATAACTTCAGTCACTGAAGTTAACAAACATGCAGCAGAGGAACCATTCAGCCAAAACAGCCTTGAAATGCAACTGGCAGCCCAATCACCTAGTTTTATAATCCACAGATCAAGACAAATTTTGCTTTAAAACCCTATATGGATATTTCCAGGTGTTGCTGCTCATTCACTTCCCAGGAACGGAAGTTTAGTGAGCTGTTTACATGTGACTCATAGTGGGTGTGGGTGTGTACACACGCAAGAGTGAGAGAGGAATAAATGAGCTAGTGCTTCAGCCAGAGAAACCTGCCTACGTGAAGCAGAGAGCTGCCTGCATGGACTCCCTTTCCCAGCTAGTGAAACCAAATCCAAGTCCCAAAACACACCCTCATGCTAAAGAAAGTCCCAACTCCCACATGCTGTTTGGATTAGCCTGCCTCATGCGGCAGACGAGGAACAAGAGCTCTCTCAGAGCGAAGTTTAAAAGGGGTCTGCTCAGAACTGCTGTTTGCTCAGAACTGCCATATGGAATGGAACAGGAAAAAGCTGCATAGTTTGCTTCTTCTTAAGAGATAGGAGGTGCATACTATACTAAGGAAACAAACAAGTGTTTATCTGCAGCTAGTGTAATACAGTCCCACCTTCCAGATACAGTGTTAACCCCAGTTGTCCTAGGAATAGAGAGACAAGGTGGGTGTGGTAATATCTTTTATTGGACCAACTTCTTTGAAGATAAGCTCTGTCTAGCTCAAAAGCTTGTCTCTTTCACCAACAGAAGTTGATCCAATACCAACATAGCCACATCAACACTGCAAACAACTATGAATAGATAGTAATTACACGCCAGGAAGTTAGGAAAGTCTGACATGACAGTGACAGCACTGGGGAAATCCCTGAAGGAGTGAGCAGATTATTGAACTGGATGTGAAAGACTCTGAAACCAGTGCCAGAGACGGGCAGATCAATGGGGGTAGAAAAGGATTTAGGGGACAACACCCAAATCTATCCATATAGTTTAAGCCAGTTATCCTTAAACCTCAGACTTTAAATTATGAGAAGGGTTGGTGTGTGATAAGATACATAGCACCATCTCTCCTTCCACCATATAGGATGTTATACAACAGTCTGAAGTTCCCTGATTCACTTTCTGAACATCCAACTTGTCTCATTATCTCTTCTCCCAATTCAAGCTTCTCTCCATGTCCCCTTCTTGGATGTGAGGAAGCCTGCTTCTCTAATGATAATCAGTTACACACCGCAGGCTCACATCTCAAAGACCCAGGACAGACAATCCAATTTGAATGTCACTTTCTGCAATGCGATCATCCACCTGACGGTCACTTTATTAGCATGACACATGTGCAATTGGAGGATACATTTAACATTGTGCATCTATGGACTGGTTTCACACTGCTGATGGCGCTTGACTGTCTGTCATGAACTATCCCAATGATACCATCTACAGATCAGAGGCCACACCTATTTCAAACTGACAGCATATTTACAAGGATAATTACCCAGTACACAAAAGAGTGCATGAAGGGGAGGATTTCTGGACATAACATGCTTTTACTACAAGACCCAAACCCAGCAGTTCCCAAAGCACATATGGGAACCCATCATTTTATTGTGCTTAAATTTTTTTCTAATTTCCCTTTAGAGTGATAAATCGAGAATAAACCTGTGAGTCCTTTGTCTTTCCCCTTCTCTGCTGTCTGCATTTCAACCAAGGAACCAACTAGTAGACAGTAGTTGTTTTTTAACACAAGGTCTGAACTGGGACTCAAAGAATGGACACTCCAGGTTAAGCCTCCTTCTTCCGTGACCACCCAAAACACGAGTCAATTGCTCCAATCAGATACACAGTACAACTGTATTCAAATCTTGCTAGAAACTAAGCCCAAGAAACACTTCAAGAATATCAAATATTAGGTTATGTATGTAATGGGCAAAACAGCAACACTACACTAATTAACAAATTTAAAAGCCTTTTACAAGGTTTTTAAGAGAGGCACAGAACTGTATTCATAACCCCGCTTGTCTGCTTTTCTAACACTGAGATATTGCACATAAAGTCAGTGGGAGGCGAAGGCAGAACTTGGCCCACTGCATTTACCATACAACCACTTCCTTTTAGAGGCAAGCTCAACTGTTCTCAGAAAGAACCTGCTTTTCAAAATACATCTTGCTTCCACTTTCTGCACTGAGTTATTTCTGATTATTGTTTGCAGTGTTACTGTAGCGATGCTGATGCCAGGATATTAGAGAGACAAGGTGGGTAAGGTAATATATCTTTTATTGGACCAGCTTCTTTTGGTGAAAGAGAAAGAGGAGAAGCACTAGGCACCTGCCTGAAGAAGAGCTCTGTGTAAGCTTGAAAGCTTCCTCTTTCACCAGCAGAAGTTGGCCCAATAAAAGATATAACTTAGAGAATTTTTTCACTTCAAGGTCCCAGAAACAAAGACAAGGTTTTCATCTCGAGGCCAAAAGACCAAAAACATCAAGACACTTGATCACGGCCTTGGATAGACCAAGAGACTACCTACACTTGACCAGACCTCTCCACTTTGTCTCTCTTATTTCTGATGAGTCATTTGAAAATCCATTTAATAGACATTCAGATTCCATTAAGATAGCTATGTCTATACCCGGGATGTTTCACCAAAATTTTCCAAAGGTTCATTGCACCAGTGGGATCCCCTGCATAAGCAAGTTTCCTGTGGCCAAGACCCACCTTTAAAACCATTTTAGTTAAACTTTCTGTAAGCTCATGTACTTGGAAGAGTTTTTACAACAGGTTCAGCCACAGGGAGCCTGTCCACGCTAGGCCCCCCATCAGTGCAGCAGAAGCAATGGGAACTTGTGTGCCATTTTCCTAGTGTAGCCGAGACTGTGGTTTTTTGATTCCAGACAATGATTTGCTTTCTATATACACACTGCAACAATTCCATACCTAGAGCTTTGTCAGCATATATCAACTTCCCCACTCCTATGCCCCAATATTATTATTTATTTGTGTTATTGCAGTCTCTATGTGACCCAGTCATGGACCAGCTGCAGCTACACTTATTTCTGGACTCAAAAAGAAACAGGGGCCACCCACATTCTCATTGAAAGCCTTAAAAATGACTGCAGTGAACACGCCTCAAACAATTTCTAGGGTTGGACTTTCCTGAAATACACAGACTGAATTACTAGCCCTTGCTCCCCAGAAGTGATTAACACCTGTTTCTCCTTACTCTCAGTATGAGCACACAGCAATTTTTCTTCCTTTTAGTGCTAGAGATTACATGAAATAAAGTCCATTTACATCTGATTTAGGAACAGGAAGACCAAGCTGAAAACACAAGTGAAAGTAAGGTGACCAGATGTCCCGATTTTATAGGGACAGTCCCGATTTTGGGGTCTTTTTCTTATATAGGCTCCTATTACCCCCACCCCCGTCCTGATTTTTCACACTTGCTGTCTGGTCACCCTAAGTGAAAGTCAAGCCAGGGATGGTGGGCTCCTTGCTGGGAGGGCCCCCTCTCCCCTTTGCGGGCCAGGCCAGCACTCAACAGCCGCCCTGGCTTCGGGAGCGGCTGGAGGGCTGCTCGCCCTACTCCCCCGCGGGTCCGAGGCGCACAGCCCCAGGTGAGCCACGGGAGCGGCCGGGTCTGAAAACCAGGCCCAAGGCCCCTCAAGGTGGCCGCCCAACACAGAGGAGCTCGGACCAGGGGCCGCCTTCTAAGATTTTAGGCTGGCTGCGCTCCGACGCCTCCCCCACAGTAGCGCAGCTTGCAACGGACAGACCCCCGCCCCGCCGTCTGGGGCGGCCCGCCCTGTCTGCCTGGGCAGGGTACCAGACCCCGGTCTCGCCCCCCACCCCGCCCGCCGTCTGCCTGGGCAGGGTACCAGACCCCGGCCGTGCCGTGCCCCCTCAGCAGCCCTGTCTGCCTGGGCAGGGCACCGGAGCAGCAGCCGGGCAGTACTTGGCAGGTGGCACACAGCTCACCCGAGAGTGCAGCCGCTCGGGCTCCTTTGCTAGCCCGCGGTGGCTCAGCGCCCAAGCCCCCCATGCCCACCTCGCTGCACAGCGCGGACAGCGCGGGCACCACGGTGAGGGGCACAGAGAGAGCACGGGGGGCAGGGGAGCGATCGGGGCCCCTGGGTGATGGGGATGGGTGGCCAGCTCCCCCCGCCTTACCTGCTGGGCCGCTGAGCGCCCAACGAGAGCAGCGGGCTAAGGTGATACCGGGCCGCCCGCAGGGACCTGCCAGCCATGCTCCCGCCTCCCTCCCTCAGTCCGCTGGCGTGTGACTGAGCGCCGCCCGCCGGGAACTGCGCCCGCCCCCGGCAGAACTACAGGCCCCACCGGCCATCGCGCTGCGGCGTCATGGACTGCAACTCCCATCAGCCCCCGCGTCATCGGGCACGGGACTGTGTTACACCCTGCAGGCAGCACACGGCGGTGGGGACTACAACTCCCATTAGCCACTGCACAGGCGGCGGCGCTCCCAGTCCCGGCAGGCACCGCGCGGGGCTGCCCTTTCAGCTAGTGTCTGGGCGCCTCTCGCTGGAGCGTGGCGCTGGCAGGAGGATCGTCCCTGCTCCCACCCCCGGGTCCTAGTGCCCCCATCTGCTGCAATGTTACACTCTGCCGCCGGTAGCGGTGCCTGGCGTCTAAAGTCTGGTCCCTTGGGCTGCCCAGCCCCGGCTCTGCTGCAGGGCGTGAGAGGTAGCCTGTCCCAATCTGCCGCCTTTGTGACATAGCGGTAGCCAGCCTGGCATAGTCTGCGGGCTCTGCCCTCCCCCATCCTCTGGTGGCAGTTAGGGTTGCCAACTTTCTAAGTGCACAAAAACCAAACACCCTAGCCCTGCCCCTTCCCTGAGGCCCCGCCCCTACCCCAGGCCCCATCCCCACTCACTATGTTCCCCCTCCCTTGGTGGCTCACTCTCCCACACCCTCACTCACTTTCAGGGGCCTCGGAGCAGGGGATTGGGGTGCAGGAGGGGGTGAGGGCTCTAACTGGGGGTGCAGGCTCCAGGGTGGGATCAGAAATGAGGGGTTAAGGGTGTGGGAGGGGGCTCTGGGCTGGGGCAGGGGGTTCAGGGTGGGTGAGGGCTCTGGCTGGGGGTGCAGGCTCTGGGGTGAGGCCAGGGGTGAGGGATGTGGGGTACAGGAGGGGGCTCAGGGCTGGGGGAGGGGATTGGGGTACAGGCTTACCTCGGTCAGCTCCCAGTCAGCAGTGCAGTGGGACAAAGGCAGGCTCCCTGCTTGTCCTGGCTTCGCGCTGCGTCCCAGAAGCAGCCAGCAGCAGGTCCAGCTCCCACGCAGGAGGGCCAGGAGGCTCCGTGCATGCTGCTCTCACCCTCAGGCACCACCCCCCAGCTCCCATTGGCCATGGTTCCCGGTAGTGGGAATGCGGAGCTGGTGCTCGGGGCGAGGACAGCGCGCTGAGCCTGTGGCCTCACCACATAGGAGCCGGACCTGCTCGCTGCTTCCGGGGTGCAGCGCGGTGCCAGGACAGGTAGGGACTAGCTTGCCTTAGCCCTGCAGCACCGCTGACCAGAGTTTTAATGGCCCGGGCGGCAGTGCTGGCCAGAGCCACCAGAGCTGCCAGGGTTGAAAACTGGACACCTGGCACCCCTATGGGTGGCATGTGCCCATCACACTGAACTAGATGACCTATTGAGGTCCCTTCCAGTCCTATACTTCTGATATTTAGAGTGCTCCATTACTTCACTCCTCTTTGGAGTCAAAAAAATCACCTCGACCGTACCACATTTTAAAAATGTTCAAGACGGGTCAAAGGTCTGATGATTAATAGCTGTGGGGAAGAACTCCTGCAATCTGTGCTTACCCTGACTGCTAGTCTCAAAACTAAGACCACTTTACTTCTGAACGAAAGTGATCACATAGGAGTTTAAGGCGCTGTAATTTATGTGCATCAACTCTACAGCTGTGTCACACCATCTGCAGGCCCTTATAAGGGAAGGGTATAAGGGAAATTGAGGGGGGAAATACCTCTGTTAATTCCTTTAGTTTAAAATGCTTTAATTGGTTTTTCATGACATCCACACGATGGCAGGCTGCAGACGCAAACACCTCTGGTGGTGAAGGAGCAGTGTTAGCCACAATCCATATGAGATTTGTCAGGCTCCGAATAATAATTGAACATCTGAGTCAGCATTATAGTCTCTGTTCTCAGTGTTAAGAAATGTGTGTTTTTTTCATGGGGTAACTTATGCATTAGCTATCCCCTTGTAAAAACATAGTGGAGACAAGGCACTTTGGTTTCTCCAAAAGGCAGCCAATACAAAGGGAGGGGGGAAATCACATATTACTGGAAATCCAAAATGGTATTGAATGTTACACAAATGTACAACCATTTTAGGTATATGGATTATTTGGGAAAGGTAACAGCAAAGTATGAAGCTTATGTGCCCTAAAGGCTCAGACAGGGCCGGCTCCAGGCACCAGCTGAGCAAGCTGGTGCTTGGGGCGGCAGATTGTTCAAGGCGGCATTCTGCCCAATCCTAGGGCGGCATGGCCGCTTTTGTTTTGTTTTGTTCTTGTTCCGCTCCGGCCGCCCTGTAGGGGGTAGCAGCGCGGAGAACCAGAGTGCCCTGCAGGGCAGTCCTCTTCCTTCCCTCCCCGCCGACTGGAGCGGAGCCCTCGCGGCAGGCGGCAGGAGGCGGCGCAGCGGGAGGGGCCGCGTGGCAGCACCCCTGCTGTAGCCCTGGCCACCCCCTTCTCTCTATCTCTCTCTCCCGCCCACTCCCCCCCAGCCGGTCCCCCTGCACCCGCGCTCCGGCCGCGCCGCAGGTTTTTTTTTGCTTTGCCGTTCTGGCCGCCCCGTGTGGTTTTTTTTTTTTTTTTTTTGGCTTGGGGCGGCCAAAAAGCCAGAGCCGGCCCTGGGCTCAGAAACAAAAAGGCAAATTAAGAGGATTCCAAATGTATTTATTTATTTTAATTTAATGACTTTTTGGTGTACAACCGGATTTTTAAATACTTATGGTTGTCAGTCTCTCTCAGGGTTGTAAATTTATATTTCCTAAACATCACAGTAGAAGTTTGCCTTTGAAAAGGATTACATACAAGATAGTATAATGCCCTTAGGGCTGGATTTTTAAAGGTATTTAGACAACTAGTAGGATTTTCAAAAGCATCTAGGTGCTTTCACCCTTTAAAAATCTGGCCTGTGGTGAATATTTGGGAGCCAAGTTCCACACACAAGTGGTGATATGTAAAAGCACTAGGGTGCTGGATAAAGATGCAAAATAACTGTTGACAAAGGCAATCCCCATTGGCGGCTCAAAGGCATCTGAAAAAGGGAAATCAGTCAGCCTTGATGTCATATGATCCCAAAGAATAAACTTGTGTATAAAAATGAAAAAAGAGCAAAAATTTAGAAGTAAAAATGTTGCAATACCAACCGGAAGTGCTCTACTAGAAACTGTGTGAGATGTCATTGCTGAAGCTACTAGTAACTATTACTATTTTCAATTATTATTTGCTATTAAAATATCACTTAACTAGCACAATGACATCCATCTGCACAGTGTTAACGAAGGTAAATGATGAAGTGCTAGGAGTAATTAAATAGCATTTTAAAAAGGAAATCATTGTAAATGGTGTGTCACTCCTTTAAATTGAGTACAAGAAAAAGGCAGTCCAATTCAGGCAAAGCGAACAGCAGAAAAGAGGTTTCAGAGTAGCAGCCGTGTTAGTCTGTATCCGCAAAAAGAACAGGAGTACTTGTGGCACCTTAGAGACTAACAAATTTATTTGAGCATAAGCCTTTGGATGCCCACGAAAGCTTATGCTCAAATAAATTTGTTAGTCTCTAAGGTGCCACAAGCAGAAAAGACAAATTTGTGAACTGCTATGAGGCTTTATACAGACACAGAGACTGAGTTGGATTATTTTAAACACTAAAAACCTGTCTGACTACCATTATTGGAAGGGGGTGTACGTAAAATATTTCACTGACTCAAGGCTCCTTCGGCAGCTCAATACATTATTTTAGACAGAGAAGAGCTGCCTTGTCTAGGCATTGGGATGCATGGTGCTTTTAAGAACACAGCCCTGGGAAGCGGGTGCTGAGCTGTACCATCCTCTGCCCCCCCCCCCCCAACACCCTATTTTCGCAACCACTGCAAATGGCTCATTCCATCTGGGGTAACTTTCATCTCCTCTGCCCCTTCTGATGTCAGGTTTGTCCCCTCTGCCACTGTCTAGTAGCATCTCAAGCTAGTTCTTAACCCCAGTGCCTATCTTCTGCCCCTGATTTTTCCCCTCCACCCCTCTCTTTCCCCTGCCTCCAGCTGTTTGACCTTCCTGTGCATTCAGTCCCTCCTCCCCGCCAACTCAGCCCATCCTTCCCCTCCAATTTGCCCCCCTTTTATCCTATTGAGCAGCAGGGAGCAGATTGCCCTCCCTTGTGATGACAGTGGCTTCAGCAGATGTTACTGAGCAGCCCCACTTCGTATCAGCATGCTGTGTATCAGCAAAGTCACAAATTCTGATGGGCAGCAGTTTGTAATGTTACACCTGCCCAGCCAGGGAGCAGGCTGTGGGGCCTGCCCATACCAAGGTCCCAGTGTGCACACCGCCAGCTCTGCTCTGGTGACCCCAGGGCAGGAGCAGCAAGCCCAGCCTGTGCAGCATCACGATGTCAGGCCGCTTTTGGATTGTGGCACCAGGCCCCCAGTGGGAGGGGGCAGCTAACCCTCCCCTTACCTAAATCCTGCCCAGGCACACTCCTTGCTGAGCTCAGTAAATGCGCACAGCCTGGGTTCTGTACAGCAGTCTCTTTATTAGGGGAAAGGACACAGCTCCATAAAATGCAGATGGTTCTTACAGAGGAAGCAGGGGGCACAACATGCTGAGCCAGGTGCCTTCCATCCCCCACATCCAAAAGCATGTGGCACAAGTGCCCAGGCAGCAGGGATGCCTACCAGGCATGACCATGCCCAAGCTTCTGTCTCCCCGTTCCTGCTTGTTTCCCTACCCCTCCCAGCTTCGGTTGAGGCAGCAGGGCGGAGAGACACAGAGACCGAGCCCCCATCCTGTAATCATAGGGCACTGGGCAGGCACTGTACGGTGAAAGCCTTAGTTTCTTTATGGGAAGTAGCAGCATACCTCTTGGCTCATTAGTAAGGGAGCACACCTGTGCCCCTGCTGGGCTGAGTTATAGGAGAAAAACCCTACTGCAATACAGCAGGGATGTTTGGTTTTGTTGTTCAGACTTGTCACCAACAGATGGTTTGCTCTCTGTACACTACTGTATTACAGATCAGAGCCTTTGGCATGACACATCTGCCTCTGGGATTATGAAGCCATTACAGGCATGTGAGCAGAAAGTTAGCACATATACACAAATCGCTGGCTCCAGTCCTGCCAGTATGAAGGGAAGAGGGTTATGAGGAGAAAGCAGCAGGATTTTGACAGGTTCGACTTTCACGCAGTTCTAGCCCCTGTTCAAAAATTAGAGACTAGAAACCTGGAGGAACCTATGGGGCTGAGGCTGCAGCCCATCCCGGCTAAGTGGTCTGAGAAACCCCCCTCTTGAGCTAGGGCTGGAGAAGGAATTGTTCTACCTAGGAGTGCGCTAGAATGACCCTAGTGCAGCTTGAGTGCAAAGCATACAGTTACAGCAGGGATGCCTTTGGCCTAAGGTGTTTGACTGTGGGCTACCCAAAGATAACTTGCAGCACGCTGGTGGGCATCTATCCCCTAAAACCAACTTGGAGCCCTGCTTCAATTCCGTGCTGACATTTCATGCCTTGTTGTCTTAGTGGAGAGCACTAGAGCATTGGGGGGAGATGAGGATGGCTGCATATCGTGAAGTGACACCTGCCTTGAGCCAGGAAGACCACACAGAACTGAAGGAGACAGAGGGAGCAGTCTGCAGTGGCAGGGACATGCTAAGAGACGCTCTAGCATATGGCAGGAACAGCTGTGGGTGCTGGGCGGGTGACAATGTTTCAAGGAACAGAAGCATCCAGTTCCCCTTCTTCCTACATCGTTGGAGACAAGGCCCAGCCTTCAACCAGACTGTGGAGAGGCAACAATCACAGCATAGGCTTGGGCATGGCCAGGGCCACGAGATCAGAACTGTTCCTTAGCAGCCTCAGCCACAGCATCCCACCATGGCTTGGAGACAACTTAGGGGCCAGGTCAAGGTTACTGTCGGGGGCAGGGGATGGGGAGTCTCTGCAAAACTAGACTTTTATGAAGGAGCACAGGATTATCCAAGTGCATCATTCTCTTCTGTTCGCTGATGCGGACTGCCTCCGAGGCAGTGAAAAAAATCCCACTCAGGCACCTACCGCTGCAATACTCTGGTTTGACACTAAGACAACCGAGGCTAACAAGAGGGAGATTGAATCAATATTAACACTGCTGCAGCATAATCTACGCTCGAACCGTACTTAGCCTGACTGTAAACCAGCTTGAGCTCTTGTGTATGTGGATGCAGGGTGCATTCAAATTGGATGAAGAGCAAGTGATACTGCTTCCCCTCCTCCCCCCCCCATGTATTTCTTTAGTGTGGACACTAGCTGGGGGTGGGGAATTTACAACTACCAAACAGCTCACGGCCTGCAGCTGCCAGAAGGAACACACAGATGGTTTTGAGCCCAGCTCATTTACCTGCAGTTGCTATTTTTATTAATGGTTGCTTAGCTAGTTATCATACAAATACCCTGAGGCAGTGAGTTCCACAGGTTCTGTTGTACTGAAAGCTTACTGGCACATTACCCTTTGGTGCAGTCCAGGAACAAAGAGGAGTGCCTTGTGCTTTCCCTCTATCCCCCAGGCTTCCTGGCTCTGCGTACTCTTCTCCATACTACATTGGCTGAAATTGTTTCCTCTGTTCTTGCCCCTTTCCCTGGTCCTTCTCATTTTCCAGAGGCTGTCGCTGAACTGGAGGTGTCCTGCCCTGCATGCAGTGTTGAGGATGTGCCATTAGTTCAGGCAATACCCTCATCTTCCCTCCTCCCCCCCCCCCCCTTCTCCACACAGCTCACCATCTGACAGTGCTTTGAGGCAGCGGCTCCATATACCACCCCTCCGCCCCCCCAAGATGCTGAGCAAGGCCCAATGGGGGTGCTTTCAGATGTTGGCAGCAGAGGTTCCCCAGCGTTCATTCTCCAAAGGCAGTCAGCCCTTGCCCTGTACTGGGCAGCGTTGCCCTGCAGCACAGCTGTTTCCCACAGGAAGGAGACTAGAATTAGATAAAACTGTTGAGCCAGAAGCAACAAACTTGAGACAGCCTGGCCCCCCCACCACTCAGAGGTGCTGAGCACACAAATCTCCATGTGCAGTCAGGAGACACTGGGGGGGAGCAGCAGCTCTGAGAATTAAGCCCAGGGTGGCTCATGAACCCCAACACTGAAACATCCAAAATCAGTGGCCACGTTAAAGTATAGCTTCCCAGCCTTCCTCTTCCCCCGTTGTGCTGAATTTACCTGACGTACAAAAAAAAAAAAAAAAAAAAAAAAAAAAATACAAAAAGGACAACTGCAATGTGACAGAAGAGACTGCAACAGGGCAGAGCACACCCACTAAGTCAGAAGCTCTAAGGGTCAGAGATCTACCAAACAGTGCACAAGAAAGCACCATGGCGACAAGGTCTCCTTCTAGGGCCTGTGGGCTTGGCCGCTGCAGAGGGAGGAGACTAGGCTAGCTCCACACAATCTCTGCTCTGGTTGGGGATAGTGGACTAACTACACCAATGGCCTGATCCAGTAAAATCGCATGTCAATAGCACCACTTCCATGTAATGCCTCTAATGAAAGCTGACCCCACCCCTTGGTGGAGGCTAGATCATACTGACCCACATTTGACAGAGGGAGGAAACTGAGCAGCAGGAGGTAAAGCACAATCTAGTCACAGACCACCTGTGGTGCAATCAAGAATAGAAGCCAGGTGCTCTGACTCTGAGTTACCTGCACTCTCCCCTAGCTCACGCTCCATGTTTCTGTTAGTTACCAAGAGCAAAATACCTCAATGGGGATGGCTAACGGCCCAGTCCTAGTGGGGTGCTCCTCCCCAGAGCTGGGCATTCCAGCTGCATGGGAGCCTTACTCTTGAAAGATTCCCCCCCATTCCCAAATATCCCTCCCCTCTCCCCAACACCCAATCTTGTCTGCTTGCCAAACGTCCCCACCATTAGAAGGTGGGTGCTTTCCCCATGCCCCCATCCCCCTGCTGGAGATCCATGCTTGCCAGAATCCTCTTCCACTCTCCCTGGGGAAAAGGGGCTTGCGGCTCTTCAGTGTGTCCCAGGGCCCGAGTCTGTTAGCTGCAGGTGAGGCCTGGCTGCCCCAGTTAGGTTTGCTTCATCTCCCACTCCTGCAATGCAAGGAAAAGAGGGGGGGGAAAGAAAAAAGTTTCAGGGCATGTTGGCATGAAGAAAGAATCAGGCCCAACAGGTGCAGCTACTGAGCCCCATGCTGTAGACCCTCAGGAGCCAGCAGGGGTACGTCTACCCTGCAGTTGAACGCCTGCAGCCAGCCCACGGCAGCTGACTCAGGCTCGTGGGACTGGGGCTGTACAGGGCTGTGTATATGTTTGGACTCCGGCTGGAGCCCGGGCTCTGGGACCCCGTGAGGGGAGAAGGGCTGGAGCCCGGGCTCCAGCCCGAGCCCAGATATCTACGTGGCAGTTTTATAGCCCTGCAGCCTGAGCCCCACGAGCCCAATTCAGCGGACATGGGCCAGCCACAGGCATTCAATTGCAGCACAGATGTACTCTGGTGGGCCAGGGTTTAGCTCTGAGTAGCTTCTTTAGCTTGTGCAATACTGTGTGGAAATTAGAGATGGGGAAAGCCTGATGAGGCCTGATCTAGCGCCGCCATTCAGGGACCAAGCCAGGCCAACTCCCTACGTTACTGCCTGCTACAGGGCTTTGGTCACTCTAGATTCCACGGTCTTCAGTGACTGAGCCACCACCATTGCCCTGGAAGTCAGGTCATGAGTTGCCACTTCCATGATCTCCCCCAGCCAACCTGATGACTCCTAAGTCCCAAGGCTTCCCACCCCCTCAGCAGCCAGAGGGCAGTCACTGGCAGGGGGCTCTGCAGAACCTGGCAGAGCTGCTGATGCATTAGAGTGGTGTTGGGGGCAGGCAGGAATGGAAGGGGGAGGGGTGACCAGCTGATTCCCCAGCCTCAGGGTCTAGGGATGGTGCAGTGTCCAAACACCTGCTGGCAAGGCTGAGGAAGATGCTGCCATGCTGGGCGGTCAGAGCTGTACCTTGGCCTTCTGCAGCACTTTCCCCTTGTTGGCAGGGAGGATGGAGGGGCTCCTCTTCCTCATTTCCGCTGCACAGTTCACCGGGACCAAGTGCTCCGTGGGGTTCCCATTTGGCTTATTTCCAGTCTCCTGGGGGTGGGGGGAGAATAAATCCTTTAGAGACCCAGAAAGCAGTGACAGCAGGAGACAGGGAGACAGCCAGAGAACCCAGATTAAAGCACACTCCACAGCTTCTGAATGTGGCAAGAAGCATTTACCGTCCACTAATGGACTGCTGGGACCAGCTGAACACTAAGGGGCACTGGCAGAGCTGGTGGGAGCCCGGGACTGGAATAGCAGGGGGGTCACTGCACAGCTGGGGAAAATCCTAGGACTGGAATGGCCAAATAGCAAGACAGCCGGGGGCTGCCGGGCAGGGCTGCCTCGGGTGGGATGGGGTGAGCCTAGCAGAGGGGAGGCTGTGGGTCGCAAGGCTGAGGTGCATTGGCCCTCCACTTGTATCCCTATGTCTCCCACCTGAAGCAGGCACAAGCCAACAGAAAAAACAGAGTCCCACCCCTCTGCATTAGTAGGTAGGAGCATTGCCAGCAGATCGAGGGAAGTGATTATTCCCCTCTATTTGGCACTGGTGAGGCCATATCTGGAGTACTGCATCCAGTTTTAGGCCCTGCACTACAGAAAGGATGTGGACAATTCAGAGAGCCCAGCGGAGGACAACAAAAATGATTAGGGGGCTGGGGCACGTGACTTATGAGGAGAGGCTGAGGGAACTGGGCTTTAGTCTGCAGAAGAGAAGAGTGAGGGGGGATTTGATAGCAGCCTTCAGCTACCTGAAGGGGGGTTCCAAAGAGGATGGAGCTCGGCTGTTCTCAGTAGTGGCAGATGACAGAACAAGGAGCAATGGTCTCAAGTTGCAGTGGGTGGAGGTCTAGGTTGGATATTGGGAAAAAACTATTTCACTAGGAGGGTGGTGAAGCACTGGAATGGGTTACCTAGGGAGGTGGTGGAATCTCCACCCTTAAAAACCTCTAAGGCCCGGCTTGACAAAGCCCTGACTGGGATGATTTAGTTGGGGTTGCTCTTGCTTTGAGCAGGGGGTTGGACTAGATGACCTCCTGAGGTCTCTTCCAACTCTAATCTTCTATGATTCTGCAGGGGAACAGGAACCCACTGGAAGACCAGGGCTGTGGAAAGGAAGGTGGTGACTCCGTACCCCATTTTCAGCTTTGCTGGTCACGGTGAGCCCCAGAGCCAGCCCTCCTGCTAGCGACTGTTTCAGCCGGTCCTTCACCTCCGTCAGCTTGAGCTCTAGGTCCACGCGCTGCTCCTCCTTCCCTTTGCACTGCTCCTCCAGGGCCACCACCTGCTCCTCCAGCTCCTTCAGCTTCCTCCCTGATTGAAGGAGACAAGGAACAAGACCAATCAGGTCCCGCCGACTCAGCACAGAGCCATGGAGAGATGGGATGGGGTTTGTAGAATGAAGGAGGCTCCCAAGCCCAAATTTACCACCCCCTCCAGTGAGTGTGGTTTGCAGGGAGCAGCAGTGATGTGCCAGCACCTACGAGGTCTCAGATCAGCCTGTTTCTAGTGTCTGATATCCATTAACCACACCCTGCTGCAGCCTCTCTCCTTTGCTAGGATTTATTAGTACAGTAGAACCTCAGAGTTACGAACACCAGAGTTACAAACTGATCCGTCAATCACACAATCAGGCAGCAGCAGAGACAAAACCCCCAAGTACAGTACAGTGTTAAATGTAAACCGCTAAAAAAAATAAAGGGAAAGCAGCATTTTTCTTCTGCATAGTGAAATTTCAAAGCTGTATTAAGTCAATGTTCAGTTGTAAACTTTTGAAAGAACCCTAACGTTTTGTTCAGAGTGACGAACATTTCAGAATTACGAGCAACCTCCATTCCCAAGGTGTTCGTAACTGAGGTGCTCCTGTGTAGTACTAGTACGTTCTCTGCTCTGGCTTTTCAACCTTAGAAGCTGAAAAGGAAACAATACAAGGACCTGCCTTTTTTACTGGAGGGACACACATCTATTTGGCCACTAGGTGATGCTGTTGGGCACAGTTTGAGGTGGCCGCAGCAGCAGGTGCACCAGATCCCCGCTGACTCAGCACTACAGCGGGGACCCAATGTTCTGCCCAGCAGAGTGGAAAACACAGCCCCGGCCCTGAGAGGGGGTGCCAGGAACAAGGAATACAAAGAACAAAGGAGCACAGCAGCTCCAGCAGAGGGCATTCCACTGCGTCCATGCTGGGGCTGGGCCAGCAGGGAGTCAGCAGCACCAGGGCTGGGACAGAAGATGGTACAGTCATGTGCAACCCCCATGGGGGAGCAGGGGAGGGTGGGAGTAGGAGTTTGCTGCTGAATAATAGTGGACGCCTACACTCCTGGCTAGCAAAGGCGGGAGGTGGGCCTGTCTGCACAGTCGGGGGAGAGAAGGGGCTTTCTCGGGTTCAGGGTGCGGCCAAGGAGATGGCAGGACTGTCATGCTCATGAGAAATCTGGAGAACTGGACCAGCAGGGAGCCTTACCAGTGCATGGCCAGAGCTGGGACCAGAACAGGTCAGCAGCAGCAGGTCAGGCTAGGAGGCATTGGCAGAGCTGGATGGAGGAAACTTGCACCATTTTGCTGGGTTTTATTCACCCTGGCTCATCCCTGCTTTGCTGGGCATTAAAAATCCACCAGCCTCATTGCTGAGATGTCTGCTGGTCTGGTGACTGTTGCCATGATCCCATATTGGGGGGCTGGGGTCAGATCAGTCAGGGGGGTATTTCCTCTCCTGCCTGGGCTGCAGCAGGCTCCATACCTGTGCTGCTTTTCATGGCCTCCCGGAGCTCCCTCTTTTCCTTCCGCAGGGTCACCAACTCATTCCGGATAGAAGCTCTCTCCTTCTCCAGCTTCTCTTTCTCCGTCAGGAACATCCTGGCATCCTCCTCAGCCCGGTTCTTCCCATACTTGTACTGGGTGGCATCTACAGAGCAAGGGCACAGCTGGTCAGGCAGGGAGTTGGCACACTAGCCCCTGCCTCTATAGAGGAGAGCAAAATGCAGGCTCAGCGAGACGAGTTCAGGACTCGCAGCTTGATGTCTTTGTTTCCATGATGGGAGTGTGTCAGATGAGCCGGGTCAGCTCCCGAGGCTGGACTAGGCTGTGACGGGGAGAAGGGGCTGCCTGTGGGAACAGCGGCATCACACCAGTCTCCTCAGGAAGACGCACTGAAGCCCATGCAGGCTCAGGGTGAACCTGGCACCTCCTTCCCCATTGCCTGCGGAGGGGTCGCTTTTTGTTAGTGAATTCAGGGCAGGTGAAAGGTGCCAGAGGAACAGCGGAGTCCCCACTCTGTCTTTAGCAGGGGCAGTTCATGCTTCCCACTCATCACAGCAGGCCAACATACCAGAGCCCCGGCTGGGAAGGAGAAGCTGCAGGTCCCTCAGATCAGACTGCCAGTTACTCCAGTTCCTAAAGGACACGTTGCCACCTGCAACCATCACTAGCCCACACGGGACTAAGACCCCACCAACTCATCTCATGGAACAGCCAGCGGCTGGGAACGGCTCCTGCCATTAGTGACCTGGGGCTCGATAGGAAGAGGTGACCAGAGATGGGAGGCCCCAATCCCTGAGCCAACTGGTCCCCTCCCATGTGGCTGAGGTTTGATCCCATAGCACACCTGCTGGTGGGCGAATCTGAACCTACTTGATGCATGTCTTTTGACTTTGACTTGCGGGTCCACGCGGCGTGATGACTCACTGCAGGACGAGGCATGCCGCTTCACCTGGGCCCCCGACGGCCGCGGTGGCTCCTCTGCCTGCATGGATGAACGCAATGAAAACAGATCCCAGCAGAGACACTGTGTGGCATCAGTACTAGTGAGGAGCAGAAATCTGCACTCAGGGCGGGGTGGCTGCTGAGAAACCGTAGGCCCCAAGTGCCACTGAGGGGAAGGGGGCGCCTGTCTCCCCAGCATTCAGTTACTTGGAGGTCGCAAGAGGTTGGGTGGGAGAAGGACCATGGCCTCTCCGGGGAGAGCGTGATAGGAAGCAAGCCACATTCGTACCTGCACCTTCTCGTAGGGGACGTCATCATACACCACCCGGGAGGAGTCAGCCTGGCTCTCATGGGAGGCGCTGGCCCACCTGGGGAGGTAGAGAGTGTCAGCCCCTTCCCGCACAACAGCAACACGCCATCCTTCTCTAGCTCCTTCCACCCAAAGATCTCAAAGCACTTTGCAAACTTTCACGAGTTAGCCCTGCCTCCCCTCCCCCATGCAGTCCCCAAACCACTACGAGCCGAGCCCTGCTTCAGGGAAATGAAGCCCGTCGGGCACTGCCCCCCTAGCCACCAGATCTCATGTGCTGATAAAAGCCTCCCCATCTTCAATTTGTGTGTTCCACACCTCCCCGCCCCCAGCTTGCCCTTTGTACACCCCCATGCCTCCTCCCAGAGGCAGGTGCCCCACACTTTTGGAAATGTGGTAATAGGTATTATCCCATTCCAGGAGCAAACGAGGCACAGAGATGCAGTGACTTGACCAAGTCCACTCAGCATAGCCAGAGCTACCAGGTCCCAGTCCTGAGCTCCAGTCCCTAGACAGCTTTTAGAAGGCGCACACAGCTCAGGGCCCCACAAATCATAACCCCCTGCTGCTTTTCCCACCACATGTCCCTACCCCACAACAGTACTCATGGGGCAGGTGGTTTATTCTGGCTCTGAGGCCGCATGCAATGACTTGGGGCTGTGTTGCCACCTGGGTTTGGAGACACAAGATGCATCCACGGTGGAAGTGCTGCTGGCTGGGATGGCCTCACAGGGAGTTTTGCTCTCCCAGGCTCAGCCCGGGGGGGGGGGGGGGGGGGACACCAGGTGAGCCTCATGCCGGAGCTGGAATACACACACACACACACACACACACACACACACACACACTTAACGAAAGCTTTGGAACGATGGGAGGAGAGCCCCTTACAGATAGGAGTGTCTCACAGCGGTGACTATGTTGGCTATTGTCTCTACATCCACGTAGTCATAGTGCAAGGCCTCCGGGGTTTTCTGGGAGCCAGTCTCAACCAGCAGGAGCCCGAGCCAGCGGCCCAGATCTTCAGAGCAGTTTGCCTAGGGGGTGAGAAAGCCATCACCATGAGCACCTGGCCCCTGGATATGCATCTCCCCAGGTAGATGACCCATATCCTGCAGAGCATGGGCAGGGAGTTACATCAATATTTCCCCTCGCCCCCCAAAACCACCTTGCTTTGGGTCTCCCCACACCAGCCCAACCCACCCATGCCACACAAGAAAGCACAGGCGTCTGCTCATATGCAACACATGCAGAGATGCAGTACGTCTTCAGCTCTGCGTGGGGTTGGGTAGGGATGGGCTTCCCAGGGGAACTGGGAAGAAGTTACCCTTCCTAGAGAATGAGCTTGCTCTCGCCACATGGCACTGAGCTGGATTCCATCAGCCCAAGCACCTGCCAAGCTCTGCTCCTGTGCAGGGGAGCCGTTGGGTTGACGCTAAGAGTCAAATGAGTTCTTTCACCTGCCGTGATTTGCCTGGTTCAATGAATCCAGCAGCTTCTCTGTGCTGATACTATCAGTATCTGGGCTGCTGCTATACAGTCATTCAGACCCAAGTGAAATTACTTCGTATATTTCATTCACTTGTCTGAAGCACCTTAACAGGGTGCTCCACGCATGCCTGCTTTAATCAATCATGGAATAAAAACTTCACATAGCCTAAGGGATCCTGCCAAGATAAAGATTAGATTTAAAAAAACCCAAATCCCTTGCCTGTGTAACGAGGTGCACCACAGATTATTAATGAAAATTTCAGAGGCTGCTCAGCGTGGTTTATGTGATCGCCTGCATTTGCCTGGGCTCGGCAGCAAAACAGGACATTGCTTTTTGGTTCTAGACAATTTCACTTGCCTGGGCCATGCACCAGCCCACCTGGCTGCATTTGGGGTCTCAAAGCACAGCCGGGGAAGGGGTAAGTTAAACTGTCCCTGGAGGTTTCCATTTAGAATCTATTTTGTCTCTCTGTTCAGTTCTGGGTTTGGTTAAACCCTTAAGGAAATAGACCAGGATTTGGACCCAAACTGCCCATTCACATCTTCCAGAGTGAGGCAGGAAAAGCCTCTATAGCCCACATGCGTCACTCAGAGCCGCTGAGAATGAAACACTCACCTCCAAGGCAGAGACCTCCTGCCCACTGCGAAGGATGCGGAAAGCAAGCGGGTGTTTAGGGCCCAGGCCTGGCACCACCTCACAGCCACGCAGGACGATGGCATTCATGTGCGTCCGCAAGTCGGAGCGGTCCTTGTGGAAATAGAGCGTGTTGCCTTTCAAGCAACACCAACGCTCCTTCCAGCACTGGTTAACCAGGACATTCAGGTAACCTGCAGGGAGAGCCGGTTCCCAAAGGGAAGAGAGTCTCGGTTCATTAGGATCAGCTGATATGCACTAACAAGCATGATGCTAAAGGAAAGGTGGAAAGCGAGAGCCAATAGGGGCTGGGCGGGAGGCTCCAAAAGGTTGTTTTGTCTCGCTCTACTTCAGTCAGTGGGTCTGTCTATACTAGACACCCACGGCTGGCCTGTGCCAACTGACTCAGATTCGTAGGGTTCGGGTTAAGGGGCTGTTTAATTGCAGTGTAGACATTCGGCCTCAGGCTGCAGCTGGGACCCTCTCACCACACAGGGTCCTAGAGCTGGGGCTCCAGCCCAAGCCTGGACATGTAGACCACAGTTAAACAGCCCTGCAACCCAAGCCCCACGAGCCCGAGTCAGCTGGCACAGGCCAGCCGCGGGTGTCTAACTGCAGTGTAGATATACCCAGAGTCTGAAATGCTGCTCTGCGGTATCCTACCAAGATATGTCCAGGCCTGTCAGGGAATCACTGCCGATCTCCCTACCTCTGGGTAGGCCTTGTTCCCCCACATTGTTCTGGCAGTGAAAGCACCCCACAAAGCACTGCACAGGGGCAGGACCCTCTCTCTGGACACCAGCAGATCTGCCCCTTAGAACTGCAGAACTCAAAATCAAAGGCCCAAGTGCAGCTTGGTCTTTAGTAAGTTCATACTCTGCAAAATCTCTGCTGAAGTCAACGGGACGTTTGCCCAAGTAAGGATATTAGGATTTGTCCACAGAAACTGTAGATGCAGAAGCCTTATGAGGTTACCATGCTCATCCCCTCTGTTTTGGGGGCAGGATTCATGAGGTAAATGGTCCAGTGGTTAGGGCACTAGCCTGGGACTAAAGAGACCTGGAGTCCGTTTCCAGCTCCACCACAGACCGCCTGTGTGACTGATCACTTGGTCTCTGTGCCTCAGTTCCCCATGGGATAAGAGCACTTCCCTATCTCCCAGGGGTGTAGCAAGGATAGCTACATCCAAGATTGTGATGCACTCGGGTGCTATGGGAATGGGGGCCAGTATGAGTCTCTCAGGCCTGGTCTACACTACCCGCCTGAATCGGCGGGTAGAAATCGACCTCTCGGGGATCGATTTATCGCGTCCCGTCAGGACGCGACAATCGATCCCCGAATCGACGCTCTTACTCCACCAGCGAAGGTGGGAGTAAGAGCCGTCGACGGGAAGCCGTGGAGGTCGATTTTGCCGCCGTCCTCACAGCGGGGTAAGTCGGCTGCGATACGTCGAATTCAGCTACGCTATTCGCGTAGCTGAATTTGCGTATCTTAAATCGACCCCCCCTGTAGTGTAGATGTAGCCTGAGACAGACATATGGGGCTTCATTGATTTTCTTTAGCAGCATCTTATCTCAGAGGGCATTTTGAGCAGCTTACTAACTCAGAGTCATAGGGCTGGAAGGGACCTTGGAAAGTCATGACGTCCAGTCCCCTGCACAGAGGCACGACCACGTAAACCTTGATCATCCCTGACAGGTGTGTGGGTGTGGCCCATCTGTTCCTGAAAGCCTCCAATGACAGGGATTCCACAACCTCCCCTGGAAGTCTATTCCAGAGCTTATCTACCTTTATAGTTAGAAAGTTTTTCCTAATATGTAACCTAAATAGCCCTTGCTGCAGAGAAGGCAATTACTTCTTGTCCTACCTTCAGTGGATATGAGGAGCAACTGATTATCACCCTGTTTATAACAGCTGTTAACATATTTGGAGACTTATTAGGTCCCTCCTTAGTCCTCTTTTCTCAAGACTAAACATGCTAGTATTTTAAATCTTTCCTCATAGGTCAGGTTTTCTAAATCTTTTATCATTTTTGTTATTCTCCTCTGGACTTTCTCCACTGTTAATAAACCCCAGAATAATTATAGCCTTTTTTGCAACTGCATTACATTGTCGACTCATTCAATTTGTGGTCCACTACAACCCCCAGATCTGCAGTACTACCATCTAGCCAGTTATTTCCCCTTTTGTAGTGGTGCGTTGCACTCGTCTTTATTCAATTTCATCTTGTTGATTTCAGACCAATT
The DNA here is from genome assembly GCF_028017835.1 of Emys orbicularis. Classification (NCBI taxonomy): domain Eukaryota; kingdom Metazoa; phylum Chordata; order Testudines; family Emydidae; genus Emys; species Emys orbicularis. Next base: position 91,972,830 of record NC_088690.1, read on the forward strand.
CTTCAATTTGTCAAGGTTCTTTTGAATTCTAATCCTGGCCTCCAAAGTGCTTGCAACCCCACCCAGCTTGGTGTTATCTACACATTTTATAAGCATACTCCCCACTCCATTATCCATGTCATTAGTGAAAATATTGACTAGTACTAAACCCAGGACTGAGCCCCGTGGAACCCCACTAGATACACCCTCCCAAATTTGACAGCAGGCCATTGAGAACTACTCTAAGTGACTATTGTCTTTCAACCAGTTGTGCTCCCCCCTTATAGAAATTTCAGTTAGACCACATTTCCCTAGTTTGCTTATTAGAATGTCATGTGGACTGTGTCAAAAGCCTAACTCAATCAAGACATATCACATCTACTGCTTCTCCCCATACACTAAGCCAGTAACCCTGTCAAAGGAGGAAGTTAAGTTAGTTTGGCATGATTTGTTGACAAATCCATGCTGGCTGTTCCTTAGAACTCTCCTCTCCTCTAGGTGTTTACAAATGGATTGTTTAATAACTTGTTCCAATTGTTTATGTAACTTGCAGGCTTTAGCTCTACCGCTGTAGCTTAGAAGAGAGAAAACCAAATCACCCTGTTCACATGGCACTTAACACAGAGAGCACCTGACAGCTGTGTGGTCCCCAGCGCCTCCCCAGATGTGTACCCGGAGTGCTCTGCCCTGGGTGAAATAGTCTGGTCCTACAATCATGGACTGGGGACACTGAGCTAGAAAAGGGGTGGGTGGGTGGGTGTGGGTGTGGGTGATGGAGGAGGTCAATCCCAGGCTACATGCTTGTAGCAGGAAATCCCTTTCCATGTCATGGCAGAGTCCCTGATGCTGTTGCGGAGCTAGTGAGTTATGGGTGGAATTCAGAGGAAATACTGAAATTCCCTGTGTCTTGGATAGTGTCCCCATCCCCCTTCTGGGTGGTCCGTCCGATGGGCAAGAGAAAGGCATTGTGGCACAACTTACACCTGGCACCAAGTCCCCTAGAAACAACGTCCACCTAGATCCAGAAAACCCCCTTCTTGCTCCCATCTCCCCAGAGCCCTAGGTACGAACCACAGCAGGGGATGTCCTCCTCGGTGGAGGACGTCTGGGTGTCCTCAGGGGATGGCTTCTTTTTGGAGAAGCTGATGATCCTGGTGATTTTCCTCCCGGCTGCCCGGCTCACCGAGCCCTTCAGTTCAGCCAAGCCGCTCTTCTTGCCTTTCCCTGGGAACAGGGAGGAGAGCTCAGCTCAGGAGTAAATGGCAACCCCCCCAGAGGCTGGCCAAAGCGGAGAGGTCACTATGGTGCCATCTCTCAGGCTGGGATTTGCCATGAGAGCAGGAAGGGGTTTCGGGTGTCAGACAGTGGCAGGGAGAGGAGGGAAGAGGGGGAAGAGATACACTGACAGGGCAAGAGCAGGACATCCCCACCCCCAGCAACTGTTGCACTTCAGAGAACTGGTGCATGGAGCCAGGGGCAGATTCAGGCAGAGGCTGCAAATATTCCTCTGTGGCAGGGGCCTCAGCAACTCCATCACATGCAGCAGGGCCGCATGGCAGTGAGGGGAAGCTGTGCCAGCAGGCATGGGTGCCCCCTTCCCACCTCCCGGCAGCAGGCGGCTTATTGAGACAGCTGCAGAGAGGTGATGAGGATGCTTTCTGCAGTGGGGTGGACCCTCCCCCCACCCCTTCCCACAGCAATGCCAGCCCATGGGCCCACAATGGTCAGAGTGGGGCTGGGGCTCTCACCGCGCTCCCTTCGGCTCATGGGGGAGCAGTTCTCCCCTGCTGCCATGCTGTCCGAGTCAGACGTCTGTTTGTCTTGCGATAACCTCTGCGGGGAGGAGGGCAGGCATCCATTTCAGTGCAGTTCCTCTCTCCATCCCTTCCTCCCCCCCATGGCTTTTAACCACGTCAATGCCGCACTGAGTGACCATCCCTGACCGGAGTTCTGCGAGTTTGGCAAAGCTCAGTGTCCAGCCTAGCTCCTGATAGCCCCACCCTAGGCAGGGGGACAGGAAAGGGCATATGCCCCACCCCCCTAGAGGAACCCCCATCTTCATTCCAGGGCTGGCTGGGGAGATGGTCTTGGCTCTTTGTTGCCCATTGGAGGGGGTCCCCTTCTGCTATCGTAGTGGGTGCCACAGATGGGCCATGCAAACATTGAGAGCAAGGCTGATCTTGTAGAACCCAGCCTTCAGCTGCCTGATTCCGGAGAGTTTAGTCACGGTTCCCTTCTGTTGTGTATCACTAACCCCCAGCCACCCACACTGGCAGGGGAGAGACACCTTGTCAAGGTCCATCTTGCAATGCAGCACGGGGGATGTAGGGTCTTCAGTCCCACCTGTTCCTCCTCCATTGGCACTGCTCCCTTCCTTTATCACCTGTGGAGACAGACCACTCAGCACCGGCCTCTCAGGACCCATTGGGAGCGACTGAGCCCCCAGTCGTTACCCCAGTAACAGAGGAGCTCTGACCACACTGCTTGACCTGACCACAGCAAACAGCATTTTGCCGTAGCTATTTATGAACTATCCCTTCCTGGAATGATCCAGTTCCCTGCTGCCTTCCAGAGGGGACAAAGCAGCATGTTGCGCCCTGAAAAGCTCCCTTTGGAGCAGGGTCTTCTTAAAACTCCCTCCACAAAGTCCTGTTTGAAATAATAAATAGTTTGGTCGTTAAAAAGGTTTAGGGACATTTAACGAGGACTCAGACTACAGTCACAAAGGCCCCTTAGGTTCCAGCTAGCTGATCTGGGAAGCTTTGTCAATCTCCTACAGGGGTTCTGCCCAAGATACCTATACAACCCCATCACCATAGATAGCATCTGAGCACCACAATCTTTTATGTACTGATCCCCAGGAAGGCTGTAGCAGAGCAGGGAATTGAGCCTGCGTCTCCTGAGTCCCAGACTAGGGCCTTGACCATCCTTCCTGTGAGGTTGTGGTGAGCCTAGGCTCTCTGGGGAGATGCCTGTCAGGATGGACACGGCATGAGAACAACCCACCCTGCACTACTTCAGCCTTCCTGCGTCCCATCCCTGCCAGCCAGCAAAAGGAGAGGGGTGTCGAAAAGCTGCTACAATCATAATGTGGGTGACCAGAACTTCTTGCTAATCTCCACACAGGTTCAGCCCGGGAGAAGTTCTCCAATCCCTCCTCCTCCCCCACATGGCCCTTGACCAAGGCACATGCAGTAGCCAGGCTGGGTAGGGAGGATCTGACAGCACCAGGAGCCCTGGAGTGCAGTGCAATGGGGCAGCGTTGGCGTCCCAATCTTTCAGCAGTGAAATGCCCCACATCAGCAGATTTGAGGTGGGCAGGGGCTCATGCTCCCCAGGGGCGAGGTGGTGCTATTTAAATGCGCTCCTGTTTCAGGCCTTTACATGCTGCCAGCTCAGACGCAGATCCGGTGACTTCACCAAACAGCTTCCAAGCTACACAGCCTCCCACTGGCAGACAAAGGCAGGAAAAAGGAGGGGGAGGGTAAACAAACAGCTCCCCTGTCCCTTTGCCTATGGGACTCCAGCCTATCACACAGGGAGCGGAAAGGGGCCGGGGCTCCCTGGGCCTGGTAGCTCGCCCCACAGCTGGTGTCCCAGTCTGGCAGGAATGATAAAAGATAAGTGGAAAATCTCCTTCCCTTCAGAGATAAGGCAGCACTGGACGCTAGGCCTTTCCCATGAAGGCAGCTAACCTGCCTAGCCATTACGTCAGACAGGGATCACAGGAGCTGGGCCATGTACTGAGACGGCACCAGAACAAGGAGGAGGTTCCAGCAGAAGGACAAAGGCTGGTCACATGGGGAAAGGAAGCCTGTGTGGCCAGTGGCGTGGGCTAGGGAGAAAGGCATAAGCTGCAGTAAGAGGTACCTTCAGCCACTCCTCAGCCTGCTCTTTGCTCTGCACTGCCAGCACCAGAGCCTCGGCCCCTGGCAGAGAGAAGCGCAGCTCATGCTTCTTGCGGCGCCCGTCCTTGGGCACATAGTTGACGCTGCAGGCGCTCAGGGGCACCTCCAGGTGTGGCTGCCGGTCCTTGGAGCTTTTGTAGCACTAAAAGAAGTAGAGACAACCGTTTCCCCCAGAGTCGAGGCCTGCCTGCATCTCCTGCCAGGCTGCGGAGAACGAACGTGCTAGCACAAAGGGGGAGTATCCCTGCTGAAGCTCTGTCTGCCCTTACACGGGGCTTCATCTAGCGACCTCGTAGCAATTCACAGAGGTGGCACAGTATCATTAGCCTCATTTTACAGAGGAGGAAGCTACAGGGAAGTGACTCAGCCAAAGTCACAGAAGGGGCCAGGACCAGAACCCAGGAGTCCCTGCTCGCACCACTAGACAACACTCCCTTCCCAGAACCAGGAACAGAACCTGGATAGTCCTGTACCCTACTCTCTGGGCCACAATGTCTCCAAGGTAACTGACCTGCATGAGGACTTTGCATTAATTTTTCCAGGGATAAATATGCAGGATGAACCCTGATGGCTTCTGGGTAGAGACCTGGACTGTGGGCCTCGCGGTATAAGTGCTTCCGAGGTGCTGTTATTCTGCACAGCAGGTATGGATTAGATACGCAACATTGCCATGAAAGGCAGTCTCAGCCCTGCTCACGCCCCCATGGAAGACACAGCCTTTCATTTACTCAAACAAGTCACTGAACATGCATGGTTAGTCCACTTGTAAGCAGGGATTGGCATAGCTGCTGCATGTCCTTTGGTGCACTTGGCTCACTTGCACCCTATACACAGGAGGCTCCCCGTTTCTCCAGCCTAGGATCTCTCAGACTCCAGATCTCCGCAAAGATTTCCTGTATCCTGGGTCCCCCTGCACTCCCCAGCACTCGGGAAGCTAAAGTCTCACCAGGAGTTTGTTGTCCTTGATGACTGTCAGCTGCTTGGCCCACTGCCCAAAGCGCTTCTTACGCAACAGGAAGGCACAAATCCTGCAGTCCTTCACCAGGTTCATAGAAGCTTCCTCTGACGGCCATTGGTGTGTCAGCCGCTGGCCCTTCCCATCCTCCTCCTCTTCATCGTATGACTCATAGGAGCTGCTCATCGCATCAGAGTCATTGTCTGGAAGGAAGCAGAGACCCTCCCAGTCACCTCAGGATGCTACTGACAACGGAGCTCCAATGCCCTGCACATGGAGTGGGACTTCAGCCTGGAGGATCACCTTCTCCTAGCAGTGTCTTGGGAAAGAAAGCCTTTGTGTGTGTGGGGCAGGGGGGAGGGAAATCAAACTCTGGAACAGCAGCAGGTCAACACTAACAATTTTCATTTTCCTCCAGCTCTTTTTCAAGTTGCATTGGCATTTCCCTTTATGAAATATGCAAAGCATGGAGGGCTCTAAGTGACCTCTTACGTGTGACAAACCTTCTCTTTAGATGGAGAGACGCTCTTGGAGAAGTCACTGGCTAGGACATGCAAGAGGCCTGAGTGTTTGCTGAGCAGCCTGTGTAAGATCAGCGTACAGGTCTGAATTGCTCAGGGACTACTGACCTCCAAGGGATGCTCCAGGATGCAGCTCTTTGCCCAGGCAGCTGAAGCTTTTCTCAGGCTGCTGTCGTTGTTTTCATTGCACGGTTACTTTAACTAAAGTCAAGGGCTCCCAGAGCAGCAGGTGGGTGCCTCTTATACCTGGTTATAAACTGCCAGAAATAAATAGACCCGGGCTCTCTTCCTCGCTCTCCTTGCAACACCTAGAGCAATTCCTGCCTTGAAGGCCACAGAACTACCATTGATGGTTACCACAGGGCTGTGGTCCATGCAGACTCCTAGGTACCCTTTGGCTCTGTGTAGGATTCCCCACCCAACCCCCATCCATCAGGCTGATGGCTCATCCCCTTTGGCTCTTCCCCCTGGTTAGGCACCTGTCTTGAAGAGCCTTTGCCCTGGTACCTACAGGAGTTTTTCTGCTCCCCATTCATCCTGGTAACAGGGTAGTTGCTGTCTGCGTCCTCATAGTAGCCATCCTCGATTGAGTTGGGGGGACTGGAGCTATCTGCAGAGAGAGCAAAGGGTGTGAAATTTGTGATAAAGGAGACCCCTGCACAGGGACTGGGATATTAACAGGGCACGTGCGTGGCACAGACACTGGTGACAGGGCCCATCAGAAGGCTGCGCTGAAGCAAGTCATGCCACAGCTTGGAGCTCTCACAGCTGCCAACACCAGCTCCAGCTCAGCACCAAGGCCACGTGTAACGATTAGACATGGGTGCACTTATAGCTGGATGGAAGCACAAAGTGGTGGGAGAAGGGGAAGGACTTTGTCCACAGGCTAATCTGAAAAGGCCTCAGCAGCAGAAAACCTCCCTTCCCTCCTCTGCCAGCTCCCCAGGAGCCACCGGACAGCCCCGCCCACAGGAGGAAGGAGACCGGCTGCCAAGTGACATGGTTTGGGAAAAGCACCCTGCTCCTTTCCTGACATTCCTCCAAGGTCACAGCCACTCCCGGAGAGGCTCAGCACACACTCCCCCTTCACATACAGGGCCTGGGAGCGCTCCCTCCCCCTCCCCTCAGGCTGCCCTTCACACAGGCATTGAGCTCAGCAGCTGGGAGAGGAGGGAGCATTTGAGGGGCTGAATCCTACACCAGAGAGAAACACAAAGCAAAACCTCCCACTTTGGGGAAATCTCTTCCTTCCCTTGTGGGGGGGGTCTTGGAGCCCCTGCCCAAGCGTGCTCAGGGCAGCTGCCCCACATCAGGCCCTGGATAGAAGCTCCTTAGGAGCCCAGTAATGTCACTCCCAAAGGGGCTGGCAGGTGTTGCTACTGGGTGAAAGATCCCCTTCACTCTCTCTGCACACAGCAGGAGCCAGGACTGGGGCTTTGTTCATTCCAAAGGCCTCACAGAGACCAGGACTTGAAGCAGATCAAATCCAGCTCCCAGTGAACCTGCTGCCCCTTAGCCCCCCCCCTTCTCCCTGCCCTAAGCCATTAGGCCAGTTGTGGGAGAGATTGTCTTGCATCAGGATCTCAACATTCCTGGTCACTGAGCCCTGACTGAGGCGTTTTGGGAAGGCAGCAGGGACAGGAGTGCCACTGCCCCCACCCCAGGTCATTGCTTTCCCCAAGACAAGCCAGTGAGGGTCAGCCCCCTGTGGGATGCTGGCAAGGGCTCCTGGTTTTGATTGGCTCCGCAGCTCCCATGCCAGACATGCCCGTGGCCAGTCTGCTGGGTGTTCTCCAGTCCCCTCCCCACAGGAGCTTCCAGTTTACTAGGGTCAGACTCACTGCGTGAGGTGATGTATTCAGGGGCCTTGCCTGGGCCCAGAGGCAGGGCCTCCTCGTAGTAATCTTCAGGTGGGGGGGTTGTGGGAAGTGGTGGAGGAGGGTCCCTGGGAGCCTACAAAGGAGAGAGAGACCAGTGTGAATTAGAGTGAAGGAGCAGGATGGGGCTGAGTTACAGGGTGTCCAAGGGGCCATCAACAAGAGCTGTTCCCATAACGGCAAGAGAAGGGTAACAAGTCTCCTCCCCAGCCTCCTGGATCTGCGTGTGCCTCTCCCCATCCAAGAGGTTATCAAACCCAGAGCCCAGACCCTCCCCTTTCGCTGTCTGCTTCCACCCCCTCAGAGCAGACAGGGACTGTGGCTTGAGAAGCCCCAGCCCAGCCATAGTCACGTTCCAACCCAAATGCTTCCAGTTCTTGTCCTTTCACTACCACGTGACTGTGACAGGGCCCCAAGAACCTGTGGGGATGGAGATTTTGAGGTGGCTGGACTCACATTTTTAGATGGATGGCTCCTTGTGAGCTCCAAGCCAATGCCCTCGCTGGTGTCCCCATCATCCTCCTGCATATCCTGGAGAACCCGCAGATCACAGTCTGGAGGGGGGTTAGAGAAAAGAGATGCTAAGCCAAGCAATGATGCCAGGGACAGGGCTCCCCAAACAGACCTTCAGGGAAGGTCTCTCTCTCTTTCTCAGTGCCACACACACTGACCACCCCCAGCCCACACCAGAATTAGCCTGTTGTCACAAGAACGTCATTCATAGTCCAAAACCAACAAGGAGTCCTTGTGGCACCTTAGAGACTAAAATTTATTTGGGCATAAGCTTTTGTGGGCTTCACACCACATCTTCCCAAGCGGAACAAGCTTTGGCGTTTCTATAGTCACGTTCGTATTTGGGTGCCTCAAAGTGAGCTAGATATTGGGGGGAAGGGGGTGAAGGAACTGCATAGACCAGTGTGACAGCAATGGGGTCACACCCCACTTCGGGAAGTGGATCTAGTTTTATTGGTGCGGTGAATGTTCCCACTACACCAAGGTTATATCCTGCTCTTTCCATCCCTGCCCTGGGAGCAGTCACCTGGGTAGCCAACAAAGAGGGACTAGAGCCCTTGAGTAACGGGTCATCCAAAGGATGGGGCTTCACTCCCACTGCTGAGGGAGTCGGCCCTCTGCCTGGGGTTGTGGGAGTTGAGCTCTGAGCCTTGTAGGCTGGAGCAATAGCTAGAGAGTCAGCAGTTCAGCTGCATGGCCAGCAAGGTGTGGAGGGATCTCCAGACTGGTGATGAGCTGGTTGAGCTGTACGTACCAAACTCTTCAAAGAGGGACTCCACGAAGCTGGTGCTGTTCTGCAGGGCTGCGGTGTTCACGTACATGTAGTCCAGAGCCTTCCCTGAGAAGGAGAAAGGACATTACCACTGCTGGGGAGGAGCAAAGTCAACTTCTGACTGCATGGGCAGGGCAGGATGGCATGGCCAGCCCAGGGAACTCTTAGAATCATAGAAGATTAGGGTTGGAGGAGACCTCAGGAGGTCATCTAGTCCAACCCCTTGTTCAAAGCAGGAGCAACACCAACTAAATCATCCCAGCCAGGGCTTTGTCAAGCCAGGCCTTAAAAACCCTCTACGGATGGAGATTCCACCACCTCCCTAGGTAACCCATTCCAATGCTTTACCACCCTCCTAGTGAAAAAGTGTTTCCTAATATCCAACCTAGACCTCCCACACTACAATTCGAGACCATTGCTCCTTGTTCTGTCATCTGCCACCACTGAGAACAGCCGAGCTTCGTCCTCTTTGGAACGCCCTCCCCCCCCGCTTCAGGTAGCTGAAGGCTGCTATCAAATCCCCCCCACTCTTCTCTTCTGCAGACTAAATAAGCCCAGTTCCCTCAGCCTCTCCTCGCAAGTCATGTGTCACAGCCCCCTGATGATTTTTGTTGCCCTCCGCTGGACTCTCTAATTTGTCCACATCCTTTCTGTAGTGGGGGGCCCAAAACTGGACGCAATACTCCAGATGTGGCCTCACCAGTGCCGAATAGAGGGAAATAATCGCTTCCCTCAATCTGCTGGCAATGCTCCCAATATGCCGTTAGCCTTCTTGGCAAGAAGGCTACACTGCTGACTCATATCCAGTTTCTCATCCACTAATCCCCGGATCCTTTTTTGCAGAACTGCTGCTTAGCCATTCGGTCCCCAGCCTGTAGCAGTGCATGGGATTCTTCCATCCTAAGTGCAGGACTCTGCACTTGTCCTTGTTGAACCTCAGATTTCTTTTGGCCCAATCCTCCAATTTGTCTAGGTCACTCTGGACCCTATCCCTACCCTCCAGCATATCTACCTCTCCCCCCAGTTTCTTGCAGCAAACTTGCTGAGGGTGCAATCCATCCCATCATCCACATCAATAAAGATGTTGAACAAAACCGGCCCCAGGACCGACCCCTGGGGCACTCTGCTTGATACCGGCTGCCAACTAGACATCGAGCCGTTGATCACTACCCGTTGAGCCTGACAATCTAGCCAGCTTTCTAGCCACCTTTCCATTCATCCAATCCATACTTTAACTTGCTGTCAGGAATACTGTGGGATACCGTATCAAAAGCTTTGCTAAAGTCAAGATATACAACTCTGTTGGACCCCCCTCAAATGGGCACACACCCAGCTCCCCAGGAGTAGTAACCCAAGAGACCACTGCAGCCATAGGGGCAGCCAGCCCAGCTAATCAGACCACGCATGCGCATCTGCAGCACCCCTCACAAGGACACCTGGTTCCCAAGGGCAGCAGCCCGAGGGGGGGAGAGCAGCAGGGAGGTGGCTGGCGAAGAAGTTGGAGTGCACAGAACGACACAGAGCAAGGATAAGGAAGCACAGGGGGGAAACCTACAACTCTCCATCCCACGGAGGGTCATTTCAGAGGGTCCCACGGGGATATTTTCACTCTGCGGGGTGCCATGGGGAGGAGGCGGCCCTCCAGGTGTGAAGCCTATCCCCTCTCAGCAGAAACTGCCAGCAGGAAGGCCAGTGGGAATGAGTGTTTCCACAGGAAATGCAGAGCAATTCCAGCCCAGTCACAACAATTCCCTTCCCTGGGCTGGGCCTGTTTGCACAGGAGCTGCCGGTGTCAGTGCGCAGGAGTGTGCCAGTCGGCCTGATGTACACATGCTGTGTAACTCTGACGTCCGACAGCTGGAGAAAGGGGAAAAGAGGTCTCATGGGGGTCCTGCTGCAGCAGGGATCTGCCAGGGTTTGCCAAGGAGCAGTGCCAAAGGACGATACGAGCAAGCGCTTCAGCAGAGGATACGGAGACATGTCGCACTGAAACCAGAGAACTTTCCATCCCAGAGCGCCTGCAGCTCCCATTGCACGGCAGGTGAAACAGTAATAAATACAGAGAATTCGTCGGTATCCAGAAGGCTTGAATAAATCAAAAGGGTAGAGCAGTGGGATCTTGCCAGCTATTGTTTAATGCCGGTATCTCTGCTACTCAAGGTCAACTGGAGGACTTTTTCTTTGCATGAAAAAACCACCAGAGGGAGTCATGCACCTCATCAATAAAGGGGTCGGATATGCAGCCAAGCAATAAATGACTCTCTAGAGAGATCCAAGGGCTGGGTGCTCCACCTTCCTGGCTGAATGCTCTGCCTCATGAGCTAGAGGAGAGCCAGTGCTAGTTCATTCATGCCTCACCTCAGTTTTCTGTATCCCCATTTTATATTCACTGCACTGGATGAAGGAAAAGGCAGTTTCTACGGCTGCCCATGACGGTTACTCCAAATTCCCTGGCTGCTGCAGAAGAGTCCAGTCCTGATGCCTGAACTACAATCTCTCTCTGCCCACAGCCAGGAGACTGCACTGTCTGTTTGCCATGGAGAGTCCTTGGCTGAGACAAGCTCTTCTCCTCCCCAGCTCCACGGACAGATCTGCGAATCCCCCAGGAGACAGACAGCTCCCAGGCCCTCACTCCTGCAGCCTACGGGAAGGCTTTACCCCAGAGCACCAAGAGGGGTTCTGACATCCAGTCTAATTTAGAACCAGGCTTCTCCACCCAGGGCATCCTCCCAAACTTAATGCTGTAAAAGCAAGCGTGCTGCACAGACCAGATCTGTGCTGGGGCTGTGCAGACTGGAGGCATGACACTGGCCCCTGCCCCTAGGCGGGGGCAGAGCCTCCTTTGCAAAGCCAGTTAAACCTCAGGGCAGTCCTGGAGAGAAGTGGGGGGAGAAGAAGCGGAGCGAGGCGGTGTACAGTAGGGGCCAGGAGAGCTTACTGACCTGCAGGGGGCTGCAGCTTTTGCAGGATAGTGGAGACGGCCAGTTTCTTCTCCATGGTGGTAGCGCTCAGGTACTCATGATCCAGCAACTTGAGCAGCAAGCTGAGCTCCGGGAGGAGCTGGTCCAGCACTGGGGAAAGCAGCAGAGAGAACAGGAGTCAGGGAGCCAGCTGGGGGAGGAGAGAACAAAACGATCCAGGCTGAGGGGTTTGGGCTACTACAAAGGCTGGAGGGGAACTAGGAAAAAGCAGCCTGGGGGCAGGGACTGTTTGTGTTCTGAGTTTGTACAGTGCCTTGCACCATGGGGCCCTGGTCCAGGATTGGGGCTCCTGGGTGCTCCGGCAATACAAATAATAAACACACACACCACCACCGACTGAGTGTTTGGACAGAGATACAGCAGAGCCTACCAGGGAGCTGGAGAAACAATAACTCCATTTCCAGCTGATCCTGCAGGAGGGCACCCACTCTGTCAGGTCATCTGATCATCACCTGCAGGCAGGGGACCCTGCTCACTGCTTTTGGATACCCTCTATAAAACCCCCTCTCTTGGGGGTCAGTCACATACTGGTTTGGAGCCAGCGTCCATTTTTCAGACCCCTCCCCTTTGGGATCAAAGGGGACATCAGATAAAATAGTCTCAGAAACTAAACGCACTCAACCCAGAACTAAAACACGTTGTGCATTTACAAGCAGAGGCAACTGCAGGCAAAGAGTGAAGGGGAAGATGGGCGAGCAGAGACTCTAAGGGTACGTCTACACTGCCCATGTCACAGCGTGGCCACGGCAGCATTGTGACGTGGGCAGCACAGTCACGCTTTATCGCCGGGGGAGAGCTCTCCCAGCGATAAAATAACCATCCCGAATGAGCGGTGGTAGCTTTATTGCCAGCAGTGCAGCTCCCAGCGATAAGGCGTTGTTTATACTGGCGCTTTTCAGTGCTAAAACTTTTGTCGCTCAGGGGATTGTTTTTTCACACCCTGAACGACTAAAGTTTTAGCGCTGAAAGTGGCAGTGTAGGCACAGCCCAAGCCTTGAGACTGAGCAGGTCTTAACCTGACACCCGGCTGCCAATAAAGATAACGTCCTTGACATTATTTCCCCCTATTCCTTGACCCGATCCTCAATTCCTATCATGGTTTTTTAAATAACCCCCCTCCTTGCAAGGTTGGGAATTACGTTCCTTATATTTTTTTCTCCGCTCTGTCAGACATGGACACAGCACTGTTATTGTAAGGTAGCTCTTGGGTGCTGGCAGCCATTTTCAGAGGAAGAGCAGGAGAACATATGTTTTGGAAGGAAAACAGAGCTTCCAGAGGACTTTGCAGGCCTAGCGTTCTGCACCTCCCCACTTTGGTGCAGAGAGGGGCTGCTTCAAAGAGTTCCACATGATTGGTGTTGTTTTAAACTGGTTTAGGAGCCCCTTTTGCTTTGTGGCTTCTGCTTCAACAAGGCCGGCTGGCCAGAGACCCCCCTCAAGCCACCTCTGGGCTCCTGCAGCTTTTCACACCCCTGCGTGGAATGCAGCAAAGGCCAGTTGGTATCTTCAGAGGTGCTAAAAATCAAGCTGCTGCTACAGAGCAGGGAGGGAGGGAGAGAGAGATAAGAGGGGCTGAAGGGCGAGGTTGACATTGTGCAGAGCACCCTTTGTCATCTGGAGAGTGGCTGCTCTCCTGTCCAGACACCTCTTGGACAGTGTTCACTATGCAAACACACACATACAGACTCTTCTGACCTTGTGTCATAGGCAGGAGACAGCTGGCCACCTGCTGAGCTCACTGGGGAACACTGGCCTATCAGATCATAAGAACATAACATAAGAATGGCCGTACTGGGTCAGACCAAAGGTCCATCTAGCCTAGTATCCTATCTACCGACAGCGGCCAATGTCAGGTGCCCCAGAGGGAGTGAACCCAACAGGCAATGATCAAGTGATCTCTCTCCTGCCATCCATCTCCACCCTCTGACAAACAGAGGCTTGGGACACCCTTCCATACCCATCCTGGCTAATATCCATTAACAGACTTAACCTCCATGAATTTATCCAGTTCTCTTTTAAACACTAATAGTCCTAGCCTTCACAACCTCCTCAGTCAAGGAGTTCCACAAGTTGACTGTGCGCTGTGTGAAGAAGAACTTCCTTTTATTTGTTTTAAACCTGCTGCCCATTAATTTCATTTGGTGGCCCCTAGTTCTTGTATTATGGAAACAAGTAAATAACTTATTTACTTTCTCTACATCACTCATGATTTTATATACCTCCATCATATCCCCCCTCAGTCTCCTCTTTTCCAAGCTGAAAAGCCCTAGCCTCTTTAATCTCTCCTCATATGGGACTCGTTCCAAACCCCTAATCATTTTAGTTGCCCTTCTCTGAACCTTTTCTAATGCCAGTATATCTTTTTTGAGATGAGGAGGCCACATCTGTACGCAGTATTCAAGATGTGGGCGTACCATGGATTTATAGAAGGGCAATAAGATACTCTCTGTCTTATTTTCTATCCCCTTTTTAATGATTCCTAACATCCTGTTTGCTTTTTTAACCACCGCTGCACACTGCGTGGACGTCTTCAGAGAACTATCCACGATGAAGCCAAGATCTTTTTCCTGATTCGTTGTAGCTAAATTAGCCCCCATCATATTGTATGTATAGTTGGGGTTATTTCTTCCAATGTGCATTACTTTACATTTATCCACATGAAATTTCATTTGCCATTTTGTTGCCCAATCACTTAGTTTTGTGAGATCTTTCTGAAGTTCTTCACAGTCTGCTTTGGTCTTAACTATCTTGAACAGTTTTCATTATCACTATTCAAATAGCTCAGCAGGGCATTCCTCAACTTCTATCACTCCTATGACCATAGAGCCTAATGGTCCCAGCCAGAGTGGGGCCCCATTGTGTCACCTACTGTACAGACAACCCCTGCCCCAAAGGGCTCACAGTATTATTGAATACCTACAGGAGGCCTCCAGGAGAGCTGACAACGCAGCATAGACTCAAGTGCCAGCAGCACACAGAAGACACTCAGCTCTATAGTCTTTGTGTCAAATGGGAACTGCACCATCGCCTAGTTTTCTCCATGCCTGGCCAAAGTCAGCAGCTGGGTGAAGTGGATCCTAGGCAATATTGGGTGGGGTGGTGGGGGAATATTAGCTAGATCAAAACAAACCGAAACTGCTCCACAGAACTTGCCTCCACTCTAGGTTTGTCTTGGCTGGATTTAAAGGCGACGCTGTTAGAAGGTGTTAGTAACATGGTCTAGTGGAGACAGGCAACATGTTAGAAGTCTACACTGCCTTGTTTCCATCACACGTTTAGGTATGTCTGCACAGCACATGAAGGCACGACTAGCGCGGACAGGTATACCCTTCAACCTAGCTAGCACAGGATAGCAATAGCAGGGAAGATGCGGCAGCACGGACTTCAGCACAGGATAGCAAGTACAAGCTCGCTGGGGACCTGAGGTAAATACTCAGGTTGTGAGCCCACGCTGAAGCCTGTGCCACCACATCTATACTACTCCTGTTGGTTGTACTAGATGCCCACGCTGGTGTCAATGCCTACCTGTGCTAGAATCACACCTTCACTGGTGGTGTAGACGTACCCATCAAATGTGTGAAAAAGTGCCAGCTAACACTGTACCTTTAAATGTTAGGCATAGCAAGCCTAGAACATCCCCCTCTTTTGAGGGCCTCTGCCCTCAGACTGGTAAGTCACTACACTGCTCAGTGCTACTGGATACCCAAATAACCATGTGGTGAAACAGGCTCACTTCTGTCTGCACCTGATGAGAAGATTGCAACCCCTCCTACAAGACACAGGCCTGACTACCTTGATCTATGCAGTCATGGCTTCCTAGCCATGAGTTTCAATAATTAAGTGGAACAAAGCACTAGATCCCAAAAGGGATTCCAACTGGAACAAAACATGGCAGCCTGTCCGCTTAGCGATACAGATTGGCATGAACATGCTCCTGGCACTGGCTCCCCATGGAGCACAGAGCCCAGTTCCAGGTCTCTGGTCTGTTATCCAAAGCTCTCCATGGAATTGGCCCAACTACCGAGAGATTGCCTCTCTGCCCATGACCTTAGCCGCCAATGGCAGTAATGTTCCACTGGAACAATGAATCTGTGGACCCTCAGATTAGTCCAGGAGGCAGAGCTGGATTTGGACTATGGAACTCCTGGCCACAAAGTACAAGAATGACCACAGAACTAACCACTTCCACAACTGAATGCAAGACTCATTTCTTCAACTTAGCTTTCCTTCTCTCTCTCTCTCTCTCCCCCCCTCTCTCCCCTACAGGCTGGGAAGAAAGAGACATCGTTGTTATTTCTGCTTTGAGGGACTTGGGACCTGCTCAGATAACGTGCTGAGTTATGTGGGGGTGAAGGTGGGGAAAGGGGATACAAGAATCTAGATAGCAAGCAACTTTCCAATAAGCAGGTGTACATCACATAGCTGTTAACCCAATTCCTCACTCGAGTTCCCATCTCTGTGCACCCCAAGGCAGACGTTACCCATACCAGCCATATATACTACAGCGTATACCAGAAAACACACCCTGCAGCTTTCATAGGTCTTCTCCTCCTGCTATGCTGGGCTGCACTACACACTCTCCGAGTATCCCTGATGCTGATCAGACTGGCTTCTCCCTCCCCAGCACAGAGCTACCATCCGTGGTTTTGGCCTGCATAGGAAGTGCAGGTTTAGGGTTGTCAGATTAGGGACATGAGAGCTGGGGTGGATAAGATCCAGACAGGTTGCAAATATCACACACAGCCTGAACCGAGCTGCTGAGAGTTAAAGTTTGCCCCTCTACTTTGTTCCATTATTTTTCATTTTCATGCTGTCCCAGGTCCTAGTGGGACCAAGTGCAGAAGTGCTGCGTGACTGGGTCAGCCTTGCTGTACTTCTGGCCCAAATGGAAGCAACACCTCAATGGAAATCTCACGTGCAAGCCTCACACAAGATCTCCAGCCCAATTTTGCAGACTCAGGGGATTCTGAGGAGGTCTGGAAATGCACCTGAACTTCTGGGGGCTAGCTTGGATCTAAACTAACAGTTTAAGGTTTGCCCACCGCTAATTATGGCACAGCAGAGGCTTTGACACTTTCAAGAAAAGGCAGGTCTTTGAGAGCAGAAGGCAAGTCAGATGCAGAAAACACCAGGGACAGGAAAAACCTGCCATTAGAGAACAGCAAAGGAAAGAAACATCAGAAGCCAGAGATAGAGTCTTTCCTTAGGCATGTCTGAGCAATCACCTGTTGCCAGCAAATCTGGGAGGACAGGAAAGTGTTGGCTAGGGAGGGAAAGGCTGAGGACCCAGTGGGAGAATTGCAGTTGAGCCAGCCATTAATTCTCTGTGTAGACATTAGTGTAAGTCGTAGGACCTCCTTGCACCACAGTTACCCGATGGTAAAGAACAGGCAGTGAAAAGAAAAAAAAACAACCACCAACCAGGCTCAGCATGAGCCGAGATCCCCAGGGGGAAAGCACTGAGGAGGAGGAGGGGAGAAAAGACTTGCACTCCTCAGTCACTGCAGCTTGCTCGGGGGTAGAGAGCAGCATTCCCAAGTCAACAAGCGCTCCCTGCTGATTTCATACAGCTCAACAAGCCCCCCACCTGGGACCCTGTCCCGCTGTGGGAACCTTCTCTCTCCAAAGTACCTTCAGCCCAGCCCTTCCCCCGCTTCCTCCAGGGAATCAGTGTGTCATCAGCACAGCAACAAGATACCCCTGAACTAATCTGCCACTGATGGGATGAGTTTCTCAGCTGCTGTTACCCTCCCCGGCACACCCAGTTCTTGTCTTGCCTGTGGTCTGGTCGGGAGTGGGAATAGGACAAGAACAAACTATACCCCAAACCCAAGTTCTCCTTTGATTTTCATCACAGGTCCTGGGGACCGAATAACAATCCCTGCCAGCTGGTCACCATACCAGGCAAGAGTGTATTGAGTGCACAAGTGGTGGGTGCCAACCCAGGGTCAGGCTCTGAAGGAAGGCAGAGATTTGTGAATTCCAGTTCAGGGGGCCAGGAGAATGCCCAGTGAACCCCATTGCTGCAGGGGTTGCCAAAGTGATCATGCATCAGTACAAACATCAGCCAGACCCTGTTCTGAGAAGTGCACGTACTGTGAGTCAGCAAAATCCGAGCAGGCACGGTTCACAGCGGGCTCCAGGGCTCCGCAGCCAGAGTGGTGGGAGGCGAGTTCCTGGGGCTGACCACAGGGAGATTCGAATGTGCTGACGAGTGGAGCGGGGTGGAGGGTCGAGATATACAGCATGGGCATGCACCAGCCCCACCAGAACAAAGCTTCAGTTCTATGGCGTGTGGGAGGCGAGCGATCCGGCACCTGAGGGGAGGGTGCCACCCCCTAGATTGGGATGCCTGCACAGCAACCCCCAAACCACACAGGCCTCATTGCCATTCGTAATGGAAGCCTGGTGAGCCACATGGCCGGGGGGGAAGGGGGGGGATTTGGTGTTGTTTTTAAACAGGACTGGCAGCGTGACCGGCCACAACACCGTGCCATCTGCGTTAAGGAGGTGCTTGCTTGGAGCTGCTCGCTCCTCTTGACCTCAGTGGGGGATGCTCCGCCTCCTACGGGGTGAGTATCAAGGCAATGCTCCCGCACGGTGCAAGAGGTTGCTGTGCTGCAGGAGGCATTGGAAAATAAGGGTCCTGATTGCTAATGTTCATTAAAGACCTGTGGGTGTCTTGCAATAGTTGGGGGCAAAGCCCACATCCTGTCCAAATGCCAATTCAGACAGCTGTCTAAATTCCCCCTGCAGCTTCCATGGAAAACGGCTTTGCTGCAGCTTCAAGACAAGAGTCTCCTTCGCTTGGTGTGGTGTTGCTTTATGGCTGATGGCACCTGCCACCTTCCATCCCAGAGGCAGCTGCATTTCAACAGAGCTCGAAGGGATGCTGGTGTATAAGTGCTTGCGGACGGAGTCTAGGCTGGCTTCTCAGGAGTTCAGCCTAGGCGAGGTAAGGCGAAGATGGCTTTAAGCCACCCTGAGCAGCTCAGGCTGCAGGCTGAACTGGGGGCCACAGCACGGCCTCCAGAGCTGCTCTCACTTACAGCAGCCTTACGCAGCGGACTCTAGGTGCTCTGGCCACTTGCACGCCTGCCCCCAGCACAACCCTCTGCCATTGCCAGAACTGGAGGGAGATGGCGCAGGATCAGGTGGAGCAGCTCTGCATGGAAGGGGGGGAAAATTCCCCCAGGGGCCGTTCCAACCCCTTTACGCCCCAGGAGATGTAGACGGGGGCCTTGTGAGCTCGTCGTTGTTCAGCTGCTGGGCGAAGGTGTCTCCAGCTCATGTTCCGGCAGGTTATGTCTCTCTCCGGGCGAGGCTCTGCTCCTGAGGAAGGATGGAGAACTGAGCACTAAGCAGGGGGCAGTGCTGGCCCAGCTCAAGGGGGAAGGACCCTGTAGAGAAGCCCGTCCAGCTGCTACTCCCAGACATGGCGAGAGAGACACTGGCTTCTTCCAGATTTATTTCCAAAGATGCTCTGGTCTCAGATGGAGTCTGTCCGTGACTGATGGGTTCACCAGCCTTGAAACACGGCTGCTTTGATAAATGGACTGACAGGCAGAAGCCCTCTAGTTCCATGGTCATGCTTGTGGCCTCTGCAGAAGTGGGAGCAGGTCGTCTCATGAAGCAGCCCCCTGGGGTCAGCCCATGGCTGTGGGGAGCAGCAACACTAAGCAGGCAGCCCTGGCCAAGCTGGAGAGAATACAGCGGAGGTCCAGCATTGCCAACTCTTACGATTGTCTCTCGATGTTTGGGGGGGTTCTCAGAGCCCCAGCTCTTGGTGCCAGAGGACTAGGTGAGAATCCAGCTCTCTTTTTAAAGTGAGCCCATGTCTAGGCCTCAGGATTGCAGAGAACAGCTGGAAAAATGTGAGCTTGAGAGGCTACGAACCAAAGACAAGAACCCAACATTTTCAAAGTCTGTTTTTGGGGGGCCTGTGACAATGCGGTTCTGGCGGAACCCAACTGAGAGTGCCAACTCAGGACAAATTGCTCAAACAGGGCAGTTACAGCCCAAGGCTGGGGTTTTTTCCACCTCTAAGGCAAACCAAACCAGCCAGACTAAGAGGACTTCGGTCTCACCCCACTGGCTAACTGCAAGTCTCACAAACAATCTCCTTAGACACTCCAGTTTCCCAGTATTACCACCAGTGCCACTCGTTATGGGGACAAATGGTTATGAAAACCAAGACCCCAGTAAAAGAAAAAGGTTCTCCTGATCCCAAAGGACCAAGCCCCAGACCCAGGTCAATATACAAATCAGATCTTACCCACAAATCACGCTGTTGCCAATCCTTTAGAATCTAAAATCTAAAGGTTTATTCATAAAAGGAAAAAGATAGAGATGAGAGTTAGAATTGGTTAAATGGAATCAATTACATACAGTAATGGCAAAGTTCTTGGTTCAGGCTTGCAGCAGCGATAGAATAAACTGCAGGTTCAAATCAAGTCTCTGGAATACATCCCCCGCTGGGATGGGTCATTCAGTCCTTTGTTCAAAGCTTCAGCTTGTAGCAAAGTTCCTCCAGAGGTATGAAGCAGGATTGAAGACCAGATGGAGATGAGGCATCAGCCTTATATAGTCTTTTCCAGGTGTAAGAACACCTCTTTGTTCTTACTGTGGAAAATTACAGCAAAATGGAGTCTGGAGTCACATGGGCAAGTTCCTGCATACTTTGCTGAGTCTCAAGGCATATTTGCCTTCTCTCAATGGGTCCATTGTATAGCTGATGGTCCTTAATGGGCCATCAAGCAGGCTAGGCAGAGCTAACACCAGTTTGTCTGGGATGTCACCCAGCAGCATAGCATAAGTTTGAAATACAGACAGTATAGAGCCAATATTCATAACTTCAACTACAATTGATACACACATATAGACAGCCTAATCAGAACCAGTAAACCATAACCTTGTCTTAGACACCCCATTTTGACCCCCTTTATACAAGATTTGCGTGCCACTACAGGACCTTGGTTGCAACAACGATCTATATGGTCCCAGATTATATCAATAACGTCACAGGGCCTGACTGGAGTTTTGTTCACTTGGGGGTGGCGAGTCTGCAGGCCTAGAGCTGATGCGGACTCTGAATCTGGTAGAGATGGGCCCAGACACACCCAGGTTCCCCCTACTCTCTCCCCACCTCTTCTCTGGCTGGACCTGAAGCCCCGACAACTCTGGTTTCTGGGGGCAGGTTTCTAGCCCAGGTCACTGCCTGTCCAGGATGCAGGCAGGATACGGCCCTCACAAGCCTCTTCCTGCCTCCTCAGCTGATGCACTTCTATCTCCACAAACCTTCTGTTTCCTTCTCCCTCACCAGAGCCAAGCTAGACATTAACCCCTTAGCACCTTGGCGGAGATGGATTGGTCAGCGCCTCTCTCCCCACCAGTCTACGTGCAGGGGGTTTGCAGACACCCTGCTCTATTGCTGGGCTCCAGACCATGAGGGGCTGGGAATCAGACCTCCACCCCTCTCCGGAAAGCTTCAGCAAGGCTTGGGAGCAGGCCCCACCCAGCTGGTCTGTGATGGGAGAAGGAGGTGTGTGACCCTTGGCTGAGAGACCAGGGCTCCTGTGCACTGTAACACAGCTGAGCTCCTGAGCAGGAAAGAACAGAGACATGGGACCAGCCTGCTTAGTGTCAAGCTACTGCAGGAAACCCCCTCCCCTGCTAACAGCTCCAGAGCCACAAGGCCCAGTTTGGGTTGCCAATTTTGGTTGGACGTATTCCTGGAGGTTTCATCATAGGACATAACCTTTCATTAAAGATTAATCTTTAATCCTGGAGGGTTGGCAACCCGGGCTCCAAACACCACCAACAAAATAAATGGATTTCTTCAAGCACAGAACTTGGAGTAAGGGTGAATGAGGTCAGACAGTAGAACGGGCTGGGACAGTGCTCAGCTGCCACCTAATCAACCTTTCATTGTCCTCATTCTCCAGGAACCTGTGGATGATGCAGGGGAAGGGGTGCCTCCCAGTGGGACAATCTCTCTTCACAACCCCTTGAGGTCTACACTGGAATATCCCATCAGGGCACTGAACCAACAAACTGCAGCAAAACCAAACACCACCATCCAGAAATACAAGGATGTTCCATGGGCCAAGAAAGCGAATCACCCCTTGGGGGAGGTGGGTGCCATTCCTCCATAGCTCAGGAGGGGTGACAAGCTGGTGGGGCACAAGGGTTGAATGAAGTCTCTGGGATCCCCTGTCCGTCGTGCCCACTTGTCTTTTGGCACTTCGGCTTTGGTGGCAGCCAGGGACATTCAGTCCAGCCAGTGTAGGGAGCGTGTCATCCACACACACGGGAAGTTTCCTGTCAAGAGCCCATCTACCTGGTATCCCCAGCTATAGCCCTCTTCCCTTCCACTTCTAGCCTTCCCAATTCCTCCTCCCAGTCAGTGATCTGGTCACTCGCTCTGTGGGTTAACAGCATTTCTGAAAAAAAGGGACACTCACAGCTGCCCAATACCTCTGCCCTCAGCCACCTTTAGTTATTAGCAGTTCACTCAGCTAATGTGACATTGACGCGCTAAGTTAACGTCACCCAGACACATGAAACTCACTGTTCGCCTGAACGAGCCCACATCACCCCCACATCCCACCACCGGCTGGGGTAAAACCAGGCTTAGGGAAGGGGAACAATGTAGCCCAGAAGCATCAACTCCTCTGGGTTCCCCTACTGCAGAACGGCCTGTATGTCCCCCATAGCCATACTTCTAAAGCTGACCTTGGCGGTGAAGAAAAAAAGCAATGCCCGAGGGCACTAAGAAACACCCTCCTCCTATGCAAACAAGTTGTCCTGAATCTTTGCATGCCCAGACTAGCCACCCATAGCAGGTGCTAGACCTCAGTCTGTGGTGCAGGCCAGGCCCTGTCCTCTTGCCAGCCTGCGTCACAGCCACCAGTTCCTGCCCGAGGGTCTCAGACTGACTGAGGGCGAAGGGGTAAGTGGCTGGTCTATTAATAGTCACAAAGCAGGCATGATGTGGTAAATGGGGGTGACGGGGAAGGGTCAGGAGACCCCGGCGCTTACACAAACTACAAGCAGCGTCTGCAGAAGAGGCGAGAGCCCTGATAAGCGAGGCCTGTAACGTGGCATTGCAAGCTGGTGAGCTCATCCAGTGCCGCCTTGACGGATGGCCCTGGAGTTGGGGGGCATGAAGCTAGGATCCAGACTGGCACTGAGGGCTCCTTTGTTTTCCCCTCGGCTGAGCTGTCCCCTCCTGTCTCCCTTGTTAAACGCACACCGAAATACAAATTGAAGGGGGAAAAAAGCCAATCAAAGAGGCCTGTGATCCCAGCTGGGGGCATGTGAGTTGCCGAGCCAAGTCTGCCCCGGGGGAGCGGAGGAGGGGAAGGAATTAATTTCCGACCTCGTTAGGCTCCCAGCCCAGATAAGGTTAATGTATGGTGGCTGCAGGAAATGAGAGAGGAGATTGTCTGAGGCTTGGCTCTCAAGAGGCTTCCCACCCCCCACCCCTCCATTTTGCCAGCAGCTTTTGCTAGAGTTTGGGGTGCTAGGCAGGTAACCAACCTCCACTGATAGTGGGGAGTCCCATGGTCGCCCCCACCTTCCCATTTACAGTGGGGTGGTGCATGGTAGCAGGGAAATGCCGAGGCAACGCCTTTCGCCAGGACCTTCCTACTCCTCCAGAGGGTACAGCCACGCCATGGGGGAGGGGGGAACAGGATAGGATATGGCACGCTGCTAAAGGAGAGACGCATCAAGGGAAGTCCCAGTTAAGGCAGGGAAATCTGAGACATTAGGGGTGTCTTGCATCTCCCCTCCCAGCAATGCAGGATTGCTCCCTGCACTGTGTTCTCCAGTCTAAAATGGCTCAAGAGATGAGGCTTCTACCAAGTCCCCTGGCCAGGCCCCAGGGTGAGCACTCAAACCTTTCCCTCCCCTGTTTCTGGAAGGCACCAGCACTGATCCACACAGCTCTATTAATGCTAAGGAAACCCAGGGCAGCCATTCGCTTCACCCCACACACCTGCAAACCCTGTTCCCTTTAAAGGGTTCCCTTCTGCTCTCATAGTATAAATCCTAGGCAGGCCCCCACAATATTGCTGTGTGTCACTCAGCACTGTACAAGTGCTCTGTTCAGCCATGGACAAGTCCTCTCCAGCTGGTAAGACTTGGAGCACTGGAGGGAGTAGAGGGAAGAAGAAAGGAAGCCAGGTTAGCAGAAATGGACTTTGCATTAGCATAGTTCTGAGTCTCACCTCCCAGCACCGACGCCCAAGTGACTAGATGGTCACCTGGAGGCAAATTACTCAATGGCAGGATGGAAACAGCTTCTAGACCAATACCACCAGTTAGAGATCTACTTTTGTAAAACAGATTGCAATAGTTTGCCCTTCTCTAGCACCATCCATCATAGGAGCCGAAGCTCTGTACAGACATTAATTAATCCTTCTACAACCCTGTCAAAGTAGGCAAATATTTTTATACCGATTTTGTAGATGGGGCAACCGAGGCATAGAACAATCACATGAGTTGCTCACGATTGCACAGTGGACCAGTGAGACTAGGAAAGGGAATCCAGGAATCTTTCTGATTGGTAGATCACGGTCAGAAGTGGTCTTAACTGTTTTGCCAGCAGGGCAGAAAACATTTTCACCCCTTCCCTCCCCAAACAGCAGAGCAATCAAAAGAGCTGGACAATCAAGAGCAGAGAGAAAAAAAAAGCCAAGTGGCAAGCAGTTCAGTGCCCCCTGGAGGTTGGCGCCCCAGTCCTGACTGCACTCCTTCGTGGAGATTAAAGAAGTGACATAAGCAAATCCACCTTTGAGATTTCTCTTTGCCCAAGAAATTGAAGACTCAGGCCAGAGGCCCCCTGGGAACCAGAGCTCAGAGGAAGGGGCTGTGCAGGGCTTTCCAAATGGCCTGGTGTTTTGGGGGTTTAACGTTCCGAGTGGCTGGGCGTCTCGTGCTCTCCCTTGAAAGCATTTGTGTCAACAAACAATTCTGGCCTTGGGGGCTCAATCAGCCGCAGCCGTGAAACCACAGAGCCCTGGAACAGAAACAACAACTGAGACATTAAAGGGCCTCCCTGCTCCCCAGAGGAGAAACTGAACTCCACATCAAAGCTGGCCAGAGGGTCTGAGCAGGTGAATGCAGCCAACAGGAGACCCCACACCCTCACCACGGAGCAGTAGCCTAGCTGATGAGGCATCTATAGGGGGCTCCCCCCTTATCTGGCTTTAAGGGATGGCTCTCACCTGTTTGTTTCTTCAGGGACTTCACTAACTTGCAACTGCTTGTGTTTAACCCCAGACATAGTTACCTGGAGCCCTGCTGGGCTGAGAGGCCCCTGGGAGCAGGTGGGTGTAGGATGGAATAGTGACAGAGGCCTTTCTACTGCAATGACAGCGTGGTCCCTCCCTTGGTACCCTGGGCCTTTCCCAAGAGGGAACTGGTTTCCAGCCACTGCTTTTGAGGTTTGGAAAAGGGAGGGAGGGATTTTTAGTTTGCAGGAGATAGGCGTTTGTGGAAGCAGCTGGTTTGGTGCTGGCTCTGACTACAGTAGTGGGGGAGTGGAGGTGACTCAGCTGAGCTGTTGTGGGAAGCCCAAGCCTGGAGTAGCAGAGGTCAGGACTGAAGTGCATTGGCAGAGCCAGTGAGGTGGGACGGCACTGCTCTGCCCATACCATGCCTGGCTCTTGCCAGTGCTATCAGCCCCTCGCTTTCTTGAATGCTAAAATTCCCCACCAGAAAACAGATGCGCTGGCCTCCCTGCTGGCTGTGCAGTCAGCCCATCCTGTGTGTGCGGGGGGGGGGGGGGGGGGGAAATTCCATCCTACTGTGCAGAAAGGAGATATTTGACCAGTCCCGCCATTGTGGTGTACCTCCTCTTCCGCTTTGTTTCTTCAGTATGGAGAGCTCTATCTTTGGAGCACTGCTATTTCCTCAGGGGGGCAGGGGGATTCCCACATTGCCGTGCCATAAAGGGATTGTTTGGTAGCAGTTAGCAGCTGCTGGCCCTCCTCTGTCCCACACGCTGGCACAGGAGCAAGATGTTGCTGCTAAGTGGACTCCCATCCAACCTGCAAAAAGCAGGGCACAGCAGAGCTTTTCCAGCAGTTTCCCAACCAGCAGAGCCTTGGGGAGGTTTGTTTCACGTGGAAAGGACAGTGGCCGGACTCGTAGCATTGATCCATACTCATGGGCTGGTGAAACTACTATGTGATAAGGCCCAGCCACTTACAAGGACAGGTCCAGGCCGGTGGCGAGGAGTCTCCGTGGGTTAATGCACTGGCCTTTCATCTTGGTTCTAATCCTGCCCAGAGGTCACAAGCAGGATACAGAGGCCCTCACCTGCTGCCACGTAGGACAGGTGGGCATGGTGCCCCCTCCCAAGCCTGATTGGCAAGGGAAGAGCTGAAATGAAAGTTGATGAGAAAGCATCTCTGGAACCCCCTGCATCTTCTCTGCGCTTGGACCCCCATCCCCAAGCCTGCAGCACCAGAATCACCGAGCTGCCGAGGCCCTGACGTCCTGTCCCTTCCTTCCTCTGGCTGGACATTACAAGCATTTCCTTCCGATCCCAGGTGAAGGCCAGGAGGGGGAGAGTGAGTGGGGGAAAATGATGACCATTGTTTGTAGCTAAAATAAAATACACACTTCCTGTTACTGTAGGCAGGGCCCCAAGACAATGCAGCTGCCAGTGGAGGGCTGTTTAGAGCAAACAAACCAGCAATAAACAGAAACATTTATAGTGCTATTGACCCTTGGAAAGCCATAAATAGGCAGGGAGCCCAGGGACAGCCATGGAAGGGGGTGAAGATTGGGGAAGACCAGGGGAAAGGGAATTAGCCTGCTACATTGCACTCACCCTGGCTGGAATTGCTCAGCTGCCTGGCTAGAGTAATGCACAGAGAGCAGCTCTGATAATGCAAGATTTATTTGCTTATCATTTATTCAGTGAAATGTGGCCAACTTCATCAGATAAATTATTCACAACGAATAATCCCATCGGCTCTGCACCACGGCGAGTGCTGAACAGACAGCCTGAGGGCCCATATGGGATTCCTCACACTAGAAGCAGGTTCTCCTAACTCCTAGGAGCCCGCCTGTCACACCGTGCCTGGGTTCGGCTGTGCAGGCCACTTCAACTGTAGCTCACATCCAGCCCGGGAGCCTGGTTTACTACAGCCAGGAAGGTAGGTCAGGACACCAGGGTTCTTCCTTACTGGTTTGGGAAGTGCCCTTAGAACTTTAGTGTGCACCTGGACAGCTCCCCAGAGAAGAGTCATGTTTGGGACCATGCAGGCCCCTGCAACATGCTCTCAGCGGCACTTACCCAGTTCTGCTGCCTCCCTCCTAACCTGTCCACAAGCCAGCATTCAAGGTCTTGTTTATTCACTGTAAAAGGCTGCGGTTGCTAGAGCAATTTGGTCAGGGCCCCTGCTCGTTCCCCACGCCTCTTCCATTCACCAGCTGCTTTCTTTTCAGTGGGGAAGGAGGTGGAGTGGGTGGAAAGCACAGGCCCCAACAGGCAAGGAAGTTCCCTGGCGTAGGGAAGCTCGGCTCTCCCACCATTGTTCCTTTGTATTGGCTGTATTTTGAACTTCCAGAAGAATTGTTACGAAGCTGGGAAACCTGCAAATTTTGCTGCCCCTTAGGCCTCTCCCACTGCCTCAAGGGAGGTCCATTGGCGCATGCTGTAGTGGGGATGGGTGTCCTAGGAGGGCTAGGTGCACACAGCTGGGGCAGCAAGAAACATGGCAGCAAAGAGGCTGAGAAACACAATGGGGAGAAGGAAGGACTTTCAGAATCCCCCACCTCACCCATTACCCCTGCAGTGTGTGTGGGAATGGCAGGGCTCCCTGTGGTGCCTGCTCCCCATGAGATAGCGCTCAGGCTGTTGGCCACCCCCCCCCCCCCCGACGCGGCTGTGTTTCAGTGGTGATGCGTGCATGCAGGTGATGAAGCACCTTGGGATTGACTCTTCTCTAGAGTGCTTTGGTCATTAACAAGCCCACTTAGGTCTTATAGAATGTTTCCAGAACTGAAGGCCTTGGGGATTCATGCAAACCTAGTACCCATACTCCGGCTCACCCACATTGTCTGGCTAGAGAACACCCCAACCGCTCCCCCTTCTATTATTCAAGTGCTGAATACGCTGAGGACTGGGTTACTAGAGGCAGTTTGCCCTGGAAGAGCCTCCGCTAGGCTGAGGTGCTCCTTGCGTGGCCCCAACCCAGACACAGTTGTTGCATTCTAGTGCCCAATTGCTGAGCAGGAGCCAATGCTCAGCTCTCCTAAAAAAACATCTCCACTCATCCCCACCCATGTGTGGGTTGCAAGCCTTCTGACCTCAGACTGCCCCAGAAGGGAATTTACCCATCCCACACATGCAGCAATCCTCCCTGCAGCCTCCCCAAACAGGGGGGGACTCTAGGATCATAGACTTGGCTTTGCCTTTCAGAACAGGTTAAAAATCTCCACCATAAGCCAACATCATGTGAGTCAAAAGAGGGATGAGTGTCCCCCTGTCCCATTGTGGTGATTAATAGCCTTACCGGATAACCCTAGACAAACTAGCCTTGAAGGATTAACATGAGATCCACTCAAAGGCAGGGGAAAGGGGGGGCGGTGTGGTCTCAGTTCAATTACTAGCTGGCTTCTCTTTTTATACAGGATGAAGGAGCCTGCAGGTTTCAGAAAAGGTCCACTGGCTCCCTTGAACTATCCCAGTGCAGGGGGAGAAGACACAGGAGAGCCAGAGATTAGATAGTGAAAAGGCTGCACGCACCAGCACTGACCTGCTGCTCCTTCTTCACCCTTGGCTCCACCGTGGACCGTGACCTGCTGCTGAGAGCAGCTGGCAGCAATGGGGTCCCCTCTGGGCCAGGTTGAAATGCTAGTGTAGATGGGCCCAGACCATTTTCAGTAGTGTTACAGCTGCCAATGTTGCTAGCTGCACTGGGTTCAAGAGGGTTTGGCTCCTGACCACACAGGCACCCATGCTGTTTTCAGCACTAGTTGAGGGGACCAGGAGTCCCCCTGTTGATAAAGGATTGCCTAGAATGGACCATTTTCCCTGGTATAAATAGGGCTTTTGCTATGGAGCTCTTAACACCTTATCAGTGGCAATCCTCTCAATTACACAGGAAGATGCAGAGACCCTGGCCCTGATTCTCAGTTATGAACTTGTAGCAGGAGCAAGGAGTGGGGGGCAGGGCAGTGCAAGGCAAAAGTGCAGGTGGGCCCTGGGAAGCCCCCAGTAGCGGTCATTCAGTGTGTCCTACATGGCCTAAACCCTTCCTCCCCCTGCCCCATTTTCTACACCAGGGAACAGCGTTGGTTTAGAGCTCTTCTATCAGCTCAGCCCCTTCACTAGCCAGAGGCACACAGCACAAATGGTATTCTCAGGGAGTTCACTCTACCCCCTTTAAGAAGCCAGAGCAGCAAAAGGGGGCCTTAGTGTAACAGGACAGGGCCTGCTACCTCCAGTTTATAAAACCGAGTGCACGTGCCAATGGTCCAAGACACAAGGAAGGGGCTGGAGGAAGAAGGAACCCACAATTCTCCATTACAGTAAGGGATTCCAGCTCTGTTCAAGCTTATGAGGCATTTTGCTTTTAAGGTTGCCAACTGGCCCTTAGGAAGCAAAATACACATCTCTCGATCATGGGGTCTGACCCCTACCAAGCTAGAGAACAGACCCCAAGTGGAGAGAGCTGGAGTTACAAACCATAACTGATTTAGCACAAAAAGCCGTCCCACTTTTGGACTCTCCAAGAGCCAGAACACACTGGATTTAGGGTAAATCTACAGAGCAATTGGGAGATGTGATTGCAGCATGTATAGACATACCTGAGTTAGTTTACATCTGGCTACCAGGGCCGGCTCTAGGCACCAGCAAAACAAGCTGGTGCTTGGGGCGGCACATTTTTAGGGGCGGCATGGCTGGCGCCAGAATGCCACCCCTAAAAATGTGCCCCGGCCGCCCTAGCTCACCTCCGCTGCTGCTGCCGCTCGCGTGCCGCGGCCGCTCGGGGTCTCCCCCTCCCTCCCAGGCTCTCAAACCTGGGAGGGAGGGGGAGATCCCGAGCGGCCGCGGCACGTGAAACAGCTGTTTCGCGCGCCGCTGCTCCCCCTCCCTCCCAGGCTTGAGAGCCTGGGGGGAGGAGGCAGGGCTGGGGATTTGGGGAAGGGGCGGAGTTGAGGCAGGGCCGAGGGTGGGGTAATTAAAAAACGGGGGGTGGGGGCAAAATTGTTTTTGCTTTGGGCGGCAAAAATCCTAGAGCCGGCCCTGCTGGCTACCTCTAACAATAGCAGTAAAGCCACAGCAGCACAGGCTAGCTACTTAAGTACATAAATCAGGGTCTCAGGCGGGCTTGTACTCAGACAGAAAGCCTGAGTCGACACCCACATTGCTGCGGCATCACTGCTATTTGAGTTAGCTGAGGTATGTCTACATATGCTGCAGTCACATCTCTGACTGCAGCAGCTCCACTGGAGTCACTCCTGACTTATCCCAGCATGCATGAAAGGACAATCCGGCCCTGGAGGTGTCTGCTGACCAGGGGTTTTACCAGCTGGCTCTTTAGCTCACACACACAGTGGGGTTCACTACCTGGCATTTAAATACTGTTTGTGTATACAAATAGTGAGGGAATAAAAACCAAAAAACCCACCATTATGCTTCTTTCCTGTTCCCCATGGGTTAGAGAGTGACATTGGGAAAGCCCTGCAGCATGTAGGAGCGTCATGACACTGCTGCTGGGCAGTTTGGAAGCATTTGCACCCCTCTGCTCCCCACTTTGGCACTACTCAAAGCAAGGATTTGCAGTATTTGCAAGAAGCATAAAGGTGCTTGTGTTATCCTTTAGCTAATCACTTATGTATCTTCATCATTAAATGGATGGAAGCAGCCTGTGCATGGACCTCAAATCCACATCTAGGGACAGCAGGGAAAAAACTCCATTTGACTTCAGAGTAACTCTATACTCACTTAGACCAGGGTTGGATGAGGGCCAGCAAGTTCTCCCCCAGACTGAATTCTGTCAACTCTTTGCACCTCCAGAGGTAAATCTTCAGCTCTATGGCGGAGTTTCCGTTTACCATCCCTTGCCCCACACATGAGCCCCTTCAGTTCAGTAGTCAGACTGATCTCTCATTTGTGGCACGGTAGCGCCAATTAAGTCTGGAGTCATGCCAGGGATGCACTTGGCTGAAGGAGTGGCGTGTTGACTAGCTTTCAATATTCCAGCTACTAGGATCATTTTCAAAAAAATGAAACTCCAGGCCTAGAGCATCTGGAGGGAGAAAAGTGCTGCTCTTCACAACAGCATAACCAAACAATGGCTCAAACCCAAGAGATTCAGAACTATACCCGGCATTTCTAGTGCCTTTCTCTGAATTTGCTGGAAGAGGGACGTCTTCCACTAGGTCACGTTCTTGTGGTTGTCTGCTTCTTATAGAGTCAATAGAAATGGGAGTGAGGGGATGGGTTATGGTCACGGCTGACCTGTATTTGTTCAGTATACAGTTTGTACGTGCAGCTAGTTTGCAGTTCCACATTCTATCTGGGGAGTTGCACAGTTTGTGCATGAATTATGTGGCTTAAAGAAATGCAAAGAGCTGGTACTTACTGTCACCTGTAGGGTTCAGAATTAACATTCTATCAAGGTAAACAGGACACTTTGTGCTGCTCCAGACAGATGTTCTGAGCTAAGAAACCCCAGGGACTCACGCTGGGAAGCTTCTTCACAAGCACAAGGCCTACATTTTTAAAAAAAGGAAAGCTAACATTTTGCAGAATCAGAATCCGCCAAGGAGGCTGGATAAATACCCAGACGGGAGTGGCCAGGAGTAGGACACCCCAACCTAGTCCAAAAAGCACTTGTAGCTTTTACCCACACTAAGCTTCGGCCCAAAAAAAGCCAGACTGAAGGCTCCAGCAACTTATTTGGATGGGCAACATACCTTTCCTCATGCGAGTAGCCACACTGAAATCAATGGAACAGATCACATGCCTAGAGACTAACTGCATAAGCAAGGGTCTGCTCTTGCAGACCTTGATTGCAGTTTGGTTGTGGAGTCAGTTGCTATCATATTTAGAAGTGAATTTGGAGCAAGACTAAATTTAAGACATTTTAGTGACTCGAGTCATTTTTTCAACAAATGAAACTCCAGACTAGCAATTAGAGCTGGGGTCTGGGAATCAAAATTGCTAGATTCTACACGGACTTCTGCCATTGGCTCAGTGAGAGATCTTGGGTAAGTCACCCCCCGCCCCCAGCTCCGTGCCTCAGTTTCCCCATTGCTAAAAAAAGGATAATACTTCATGTCTCACAAGGATGTTGTGAAGCTTAATACTCTTAAAATGCTTGGAGGTGTGTAGATGAAAGATCCAGGAGAAGGGTGAATTACGTATTTTCTAGGGTTCTCAAATTAGGTTGTTTTCACTGGCATGAGCATCACACACGTGGACAGTAGGGATGCGTGCACACACACACTTTCTTTAAAGTAAGTTTTAATGGATGTTAACAAGAATAGCGAATAAAAATGTATGCAGTGGTGGGTGGTGTAGTCATGTTGGTCCCAGGATATTAAAGGGACAAGGTGGGTCAGGTAATCTCTTTTACTGGACCAGCTTCTGTTGGTGAGAGACACAAGCTTTCCAGTTTATACGGAGCTCGTTCTTCTTCAGGTCTGGGAAAGGTACTCCGAGTGTCGCAGCTAAATACAAGGTGGAACAGATTGCTTAGCATAAGTAGTTAACACAGGTCAAGGGACCATTTAAGGTGAAGTGGTTTGTTGACACCCCTCCAGTCATGGGGTGGGGGGGAAGAAGAAGGGGGATGCAGCTGGGGGTCATTGTTAGTGGGTTACCGATTGTTGTAACAAGCCATAAACCCAATGTCTCTATTCAGTCCCTGATTTTTAGTGTCTAGCTAAATTATGAATTCAAGCTCCCAAACTCATCTGTTGAAGGTTTCTTTTGAGGAGGAGGAGAGACAAAGTGATCGCTTTGTGAAAAAGTGTTCACCCACAGGTGACAGGGTGTTTTTCTCTTTTATCATTTTCCTGGGTGAGCTCATTCAACAGTCTAGTCAGTGATTGTCTGGTTTTCTCCAGATTGAAGGGGTGAAGTAGCCTGTTAAACACCTTTAACACAATCCCTTGAAATAGATGTTAACTACTCAGGCTAAACTCTTTTCCACCCTGTATTTAGTCCACCCTGTATCGGTCTACACTATGGACCTTACAGTGGCACTGCTGTACTGATGCAGCTGCACCGGTGTAAGATCTCCTGTGTAGCCACTCTATGCCAGTGGGAGAGAGCTTGCCTGTTGACATAATTAAACCACCCCCAATGAGCAGCAGTAGCTATGTCAGCGGGAAAGCGTCTCCCATTGACACAGCGCTGTCCACACCGGCACTTTTGTTGGTGTAACTTATGTCGTTCAGAGGGGTGTTTTTCACACACAAATTATACTGACAAAAATGCTAGTGTAGACACAGCCTCACCCACCTTGTCTCTCTAACAGAAATACAAGAATACAGCTACCTTCACATTGATTCATAGAAGTGGAAAAGCCTCATTAGGTTACCTAATCCATCCCCTGCCATTGGAGTATTGTTCTCGTCGGTATATTCTCCAATGTGTACTAGAGAATAGCTGCACAAATCCAAAACATGAGCTATCCAGACAATTATTAACAGATCATTTAAACTCACACAAAACATCCCCAGTAATTGAATTGGATATAAAAAAATAAATTAAATATACACAGCTAGATACACAAGGGTTTGATGGTTGCTTTAGTGCTATACTTTGTATTATAGACCTTGAAGTCTGAGGATGGGGAGGTGCCAGAGAAAGAGGAGAATATTAGCAGACTCTCTGAAAGGTTTTTGTGGTTTGTTACAGTTAAAGCCAGGAGAAAAAGCAAACTGAACTCTCCTGAAATGGACAAGTTGCAGCTGTCGGTCCTCTGGTCAGAAGGGGGCTATTGCTTTGGATTTTCTTTGGCTTAGTAAAACAAAACAAAGAAAATAAAGGCACCACGACTACTGCGTATATTCACAAACAGCGATGCCATGCCTGAGTGCCCCCTGTGCAATGTAGAACAGGTCTGCTCACCTGCTGTGGGAGATCCCTGCAGCTCAAAGCTATAGTGTGGCAAGTGGCTCCATCAGTGTTGAACTGCCCAACTTTGATCAGTTCCTATACCAGCCTTTGCCCCCCTTACTTCATCTGCCACACACACAGTTTCCCAACCTGGTTCCAAACATGGTTCCAATCTG
Organism: Emys orbicularis; assembly: GCF_028017835.1. Classification (NCBI taxonomy): domain Eukaryota; kingdom Metazoa; phylum Chordata; order Testudines; family Emydidae; genus Emys; species Emys orbicularis. Next base: position 92,006,611 of record NC_088690.1, read on the forward strand.
TGGTGTAGACTGGATTGTAACCATGACCCATAGCTTTATAGGTAAGGATTACAGGTTTGGGTCACTTGATTAGAGACCAAATTATAATCTCATTATCACGGAGTGTGGGGGAGTTAGGGCTCTGCACCCCCCACTTTCTGCAATTTACCATGACTCTTAGCCAGCCAGTAAAACAGAAGGTTTATTAGACGACTGGAACACAGTCCAAAACAGAGCTTGTAGGTACAGACAACAGGACCCCCCTCAGTCAGGTCCGTCTTGGGGGGCAGGGAGCTTAGACCCGCAGCTCTGGGTTGCTCCCTCTGTTTCCCCAGCCAGCTCCAAACTGAAACTCTCCAGCCCCTCCTCTTGCCTTTGTCTCTTTCCCGGGCCAGGAGGTTACCTGATCTTTGTTCTCCAACACCTTCAGTTGGCACCTTTGCAGGGGAGGGGCCCAGGCCATCAGTTGCCAGGAGACAGGGCATCGGCCATTCTCTGTGCCGACAGCATCAAACTGGCCCTCTAGGGCTCTGCAACAACCACACACCCTTATCCCACCACCTAGATACTTAAGAGCCGCATAATGGAAACTGAGGCACTCACACAGTATTCAGAAAAAACATTAAGAACATTCCCATTTTGTCACACTCATGTACAGTGTAAATCTGGAGTAGCCCCATTGAAGTCACACCAGTGTAAATCTGGTGCAAGAGATCAGAATCTGGGTGTATACACCTCTACCCCCATATAACGCGACCTGATAAAACACGGGTTTGCATATAGTGCGGTAACCTCGGGGCTCCCGCAGCGGGGCTCGGGTGGCGCTTTAAAGGGCCCGGGCTCCCCGCAGCGGCCGGAGCCCGGGGCTCTTTAAATCACCACTGGAGCCCTGCTGCTGCTACCTCGATATAACAGGGTTTCACCTATAACGCGGTAGGGATTTTTGGCTCCCGAGGACCCCGTTATATCGGGGTAGAGGTGTATTTACAACCACTCGCTTGAGAGCACTTCATGATGTCTTAAACAATGAATGAAGAGAGAGGGCTGAAATGCCCTTTTAAAGGAATAGCCAGCCAGGGTGCAGACCTGCTGAGTAATGTATAAAAACAAACTTAAGACCAAAGGAGCGAGTGTTCGGATTACTCAGACCCCAGAGTAAACCCTCTTTTTAAAGCCAAGTTCTGGCATTGGTCTCTTCAAAACAAACCCTGTGGAGTGCAGAAAGCAGCGTTTGCCTGGCCTCAGTGCATGGCCCTCCCCTTAGATAGGAGACAAGGAGATAAGGGCCCAGGAGACCACAGAGACTGGAGCAGGGAGCTGCTCAGTGGCACAGTTCTGAAGGGCAAGCCAATGCAGAGAGCCAGACCCCCTGTCAGGAGGGAAATGCCCCCCCTTTGTAGTCCCTTTCAAGACCCCAATTAAAGCTGCCCCAAGGGACATGCATTTCCTGCACTGGGGTTTTCTTTCCTGGATTGCTGTTGATTTTGGGAAATGAAAGGATGCAAATAGCTCATGAATAAAACCCACAGACGAGGAGGCTTCAAAAAGCCTCCGGGAAGCTGCAGCCTAACAGACAAGGACAGAGGTTTCCATCGCCTCCTCTGGGAGGCAGAGGACAAACACGCAAACAGGAAGGGCCCCGTGGTAGGGTAACAGCTATTTTTACCTTCAAAGCACTCCGTGACCAGCTCCCTTGTGAGCGGTCACAACCCCCGGCCCAGGAAAGGTGGGTCAGTATCCTTAGCCCCATTTTGAAGATGGGGAAACTGAGGCAGACAGCTGTGGGTGATACTTCTACAAAACGTTGGGTGGGGAGTGCCATCTAACCAGCGACGCCCTCACAGAGGTGACCTTAACAGAAACACTCTGGGCTCATCAGAAGATTTCACAGTGGAGTTAAAACAAAGAGATACCCACTGGGCAGCTGGGTCACAGGAGCCACTGATGGCTTTTCATCCTCCGCAGCCTATCTCAACAGGCACTACAAGAACCTGGAAGCAACATCAGGAAATCCTCCCAGGCCGAAGCTTCCTCACTGCCAGAGCCATTAGCTCACGATGCTGGGAGAGGATCCAAAATACTGGGTTTGTCTTTGCTTACCCACCTCTCTCTCAGAAACCCGTTGGCTCCACCGTGCCCTCCCCCCCCCCATCAACCTCAAGCTCCAGAACAGCTAAGATCACCACTAATTGTGTTCACTGCAGTGGAAATTCCGCACACTCAGCAGTCCAGGGCTCAGTTACTCCAGCCATCATTACAGCTGGCCCCCTGGCATCACTTACTGCTGAAAGCTGCAGAGACAAGGGTACAGCCCCGATGGTTAGCAAGGCACAAATGTGGGTCTCTATAAAGTAGATCTCTAGAGATCCTGTAGGGCCTGAGTATCCTCTGGAAGGGGCTGGGGACCCTCCACTCCTATTAAGTCAATGGGAGCTGAAACCACTCACAACCCTGCAGGATTAGGCTCATATAGATGTCACACAATGTCCCAGAATGCTTAGGGTTAAATAATCCAGCTTCAGCAGAGAACAGCCAAGGAAGGGGGAAAAATAAGACACAGAAAAAATATGTTTAGATTTGGTAGTCAGTGAAGGGACATGGGGAGACTGGCCCAGACTTCCATGAGCTGCAGAGCAGAAGGCTCTTTCCCCGGCTGTGGCCAGAATGGGTGAACAGACAAGATGAAGCTGTGGTTAGAGAAGCAGAGGATGGAGCACAGTGAGATCCAGCCCATGAGGTCAGCAAACCCACAGAGAGCTTAAAAAACCTGCACCCTGGACAGTTTTGACCTAGAACCTGAGAACGCTGTGTGTGACTTGTCTGAGCACCACAGGAGTCTGTGGGGGCTCAGTCACCCTCAATAGCCCAGAGTGGGAGCTCCTTTTCTGAATTCTTTGCTAACCTCTGATTTTTTCCTGAAGCGAGGAGTTCCCGGTATACAGAGTCTCAGTTTAAAATAAATAAATTAAAAAACCAAGATGAAAAAGCTCTCCAAAGCACTACTTTCTGTGCCTGGCAAAAGCGGGCATGTGCAGCAGGCATGCACTACCACTGCACCCAACTAAACCATGTTAGCAAGTGACCAGGAGCCCAAGGGCTGCTCTGAGTTTGCACAACCTCGATCTAATTGCAGCACAGCCACCACAGCACCCTGCACCTTGATCCAAGCAGCTATTCAAGAGCAGGATGCCGTGGTGAATATGTGCGAGTAGCCCTTTGCCCACTATCAATGCACAGCATTGGTGTTTCACAGGGAAAGTTGACATATTAGAGCAGGGGTAGGCAATCTATGGCATGCGTGCCAAAGGCAGCACGTGAGCTGATTTTCAGTGGCACTCACACTGCCTGGGTCCTGGCCACCGATCCGGGGGGCGCTGCATTTTAATTTAATTTTAAATGAAGCTTCTTAAACATTTTAAAAACCTTATTTACTTTACGTACAACAATAGTTTAGTTATATATTATAGACTTCTAGAAAGAGACCTTCTAAAAACATTTAAATATATTACTGGCACACGAAACCTTAAATCAGAGTGAATAAATGAAGACTCGGCACACCACTTCTGAAAGGTTGCCGACCCCTGTATTAGAGGGCCACAGAGAAAGCAAAACTGCGTGCCCAGGACAGCAGTGTGGTAGAAGGAGACTCTCCCATGAATGACTGTGCACACTGAAGGGATACCATGGCCTGTGATTTGTGCTCCCAGTAGGTTCCTTCCAGCCCAGCTGAGAGCAGGATAAGGGTATTTTCTCAGCTGAGACCAGCCCTTCCCTTTCCTCCCATTGCGGAATGTCATCAGGAGAATCAGGTGCAGCATCAAGGTCATGGATTTCCTATCAGCTTAACCCTTCCTGTGCTGGAGAGGACAAGCCAGCTTAGAACATTAACCAGGGAAAAAACCCAATCAAAAATCAAGACACCATACAGCCTTGGACACATGTGGAGATTTCTCATTGGCTGTCAGTGATGTCAGGCAGGTTTATAGAAATTCTCAGATCTGTTGTCTAAGTCTGCATTTAATTTCAGGACACAATGGCCTGCTCAGGGGACAGGAATTGGGGTTGATGGGTGTGTGCGTGTGTGCGTGTGTGCTTCTATTCCTGACCGCAGCAAGTCCTAGGCAGGTTTCTACCCCATGCTGTGCCTCAGTTTTCCCCATCTGTAAAATGATACTAGGCCTGTACAAAGTACCAGCAATGAAATTCAAGCCCTTTGAAATGAGGTGTTGTCACATTTTGGTTTATTTCATTCAGTTTTACCAAAAACTTGCAAAGTTCCAGGATTTTAAAAGTTCAAAAAAAATCCAGAACTCCCTCCCCCCCCGCCCCACACACACACACACTAGTTGAACCTTCCTTTCTAATGAATTACCAGGATGTCTCCCTGCTGTACTGACTCTTGATTAGCAAAAGACATTTGGTGTCACCCAGCAGTTGGGTTCACTGCAGTTCTGCTTTCAGGACCGAGTGTGTGAAAACAATGCTGTTGGAGGAAGAAGACCATGGCATTTGTAAGATTTCTAATTGCAAAATTAATTACAGCAAAGTTTAATTTTCATATCAGACTATGTGAAACATCAATGGTCTCACTTGTTTCCAGCAGAAGCCTGCCTTTTTTTTTTTTTTTTTTTTAAAATAGAGACAAGTGTCATGAAAAGCAAAATGTTGGGGCCACAGTGACTCAGAACTAAACTGCAAATACAGGGGAGTGGGAGGATTGGGTTGGTGAACCTTCTTAAATAATACACTTATTTTCACAGTCCTGGGCAATCCTTTCCTAGTGCCTAGAGGGAAGGATCAGGTTTAAATGAAAAGCACTTTGAGCTCCTTGGCTGGAAGGCGGTACAGAAGGGCAAAAAGATTTTAGTACTAGACGTGGATGAAAGCCAATGCAGTCTCTTTGGCCTCATGTGGATATCCACCAGCCCCAGGTGGTGTGGATGAGCTCTGCTCATCACACTTTTTGCAAGCTTGAGGGGGTAGTGCACGGAGCTGTTTGTTCATGCTGTGTTCCAGCACGGCTGGGCTTGCGTCATCTACTGCATCTGAACAACAGAGAGTCAGAGGGCCTTGACGCTAACAGAGTGCTCACTCTGGAGAGTAGCATTTCCAGGTTACAGTGAGCTCTGGAAACTGGGCACGGTTTCCACACCACACTGTATGCAGGACAGCCCTCTGAGTGACAAGTTGCCTGCCCTGCAGAAGCCTGTGGAGTGTGGAACAAAACAGATATCCATTGCCAGCGGAATAGTAAAATGCACAGATCTGCTCGTGGCTTTTCCCCATCCCAAGTAGTCACCCTCTATTGATGTGAGGAGACTGGCAATGTGTGGGATGGTATCACTCCAGCTATCCAGACTGAGGTGCTGGGAAGGAACCCAGCCACTGGAGTCACAGCTGTTCCTCTTTTCCCAGGATGGTCCTTTCTGAAGCTTATTTGAACGTAGTGCTCTAGCAAAAGGCACCCCACTCATGTCAGAAAACTTTGTCCTAACTAGAGATAAGCCTGAACCAGAACCCCAGATCTAAACACCTCCATACTTGGGGCTCTGTCACATCTCTAGTTACAACCTCCTCTGATCCAGCAGATGCAAAGTAAGAAGCAGATTATGGCTCAGGGATCTGGAGCCAGAGGAGCTTGAACTCAGCACTGAGCAGAAGCTGAGTGGCTGGTTGCTGTTGGCCACTGCTGGGGTGGTTTGATCAAGGATTCAAGAGTGTGAATAAACCTGGTGAGGCACTGGAAGATGGAGTCCCTCCATGGAAGTGCAAGGCTAGCAGGGCCAGCTTCATGGGTGGGCAATGCAGGCAACAGCTCAGAGCACTGTGGCCAGGGGCACCATGGTCAAGAGCAGTGTTTCTCAAACTGGGGGTCCCAACCCAAAAGGGGGTCACAAGGCTATCATAGGAGGGCGGTCGGGAGAGCGGCAGCTGGTGGCCGGGCACCTGGCTCTGAAGGAAGTGCCGCTGCCAGCAGCAGCACAGAAGTAACAGTGGCATGATATTGTAAAGACATCACCAAAATACAAGCTCGCCCAGGGCACCGTTTCCCCTAAAGCCAGGCCTGGCAGGAATTCTTGTTTACAGAATGAGCTGCTGAAGTTATTGGAGCTCCTGATGTCTGGGTGACTGGGGGCTCCTTGTTGCCTGCAGTTCCATTCACAGTGCCTGCCCTATTACCTTTATCTTCCCCTGGAATTGCTGCACTCCAGGCTGATGTTCTACAGGTAGAGTGGTGGGGGAAAGGAGCATATGCAGCAATGGAAACCCACCCAAAAGGAAGGGCTTCCATTGCTCTTCTCTGGTTTGCACTGAGCTATAAAAAGCTGCTGCCTTTTAGTCCGGTTAGAATTGCAGCAGCTTAGTTTCCAGAGGAAGGAATGGCTGCAATGTGGGGGGAGAGCTCTCCACTTGCCTCGGAAACCAACAGCTGGGCTGATACGATATTTCTCACCCCCTCACCCTCTCCACACACCCGTCTGCTGGGCTGCATTTTAGTAGAGGCTGGGATTCCTGCAGCAGAATTTTAGGCAGCAGATCAAGTATGATCCAGGATCCCTTCCACCACCAAGCCCAGTGCTTCCTTGTTCCTGTGGTGAGATGAAGTCAACTTTAGCCCTGGTGCATCTCCATTGGCTTCAGTGGATTTACACCTGGAGGAATTTGGCCTGAGAGCTGGAATTTTAGAGAAGCCAAAGAGTCAGGAAAGAGCAAGTAAAGGCAAGAAGCAGTGGGTCCATGAGGGCTGTATCCATAGCTATCTAACACAATGCTCAGATTAGTTGCTTGAGCTGGCCTGTCTCTTGTTAAATTAAATGGCCCCCTCCCCACACCACTCATGGCTTGTTGTTAAAGGCTCAAAAATCGGAACTTGTCAATAAGGGAGATCAGTGCAAACACAAGCGCGCACACGCAGAGCATTATTACACAAATCACAAGAGTTTTCAAGTTCCACTGCTCAGGAGCTTACAGGAGGGAGCAGGAAAGCTGGACCCTTCCCTGGGGACAAGAGTTTTCTGCACAACCTGACTTGCAAAGCATTCGGCTCACCTGGAGAATGAAATGCAGTAGGGCTAAGGGCCAGAGAAGCACTAAGCAGAGATAAGGGGCAGAGCATGCATGGTGTGGAAGTAGCACTGGATGTGGCTAGAGGGCAGAATATAGGCAATGCGGGGGGACATGGACTTTTCTATCCAGTGTGAAGGACCCAGCCCTGCAGTTAGGAAAGGGGAGCCCCAGGACACATCTGAAGTTTCTCTCCAGTCACTGATGCTCCTTCCAGAAACCACACGAAGCATAGAGGGCTCCCAGAGCCTGCAGATGATAAACAGAAGGGCAGCAGGACGTTTAGATTAGCACAGAGCAGTCCGGGTGCCAATGGCAATTTATTGTAGACATGAAAGGAGAGAGTGCAATTGCTGCTGAAGTTACCATAGAAGGCACCTAGGAGAGAGAAGCAGCAAAGCAGAGCTCAGCACAGGCAAACATCAGCCCTTACTTGAATAGTCACAGCTAGTCTACACTGAAGAGTTCCATCGGCACAGCTATGTCTCTCAGTTAAACAGGCCTTAGCACAAGCCCCATGATGAGTCCGAGTCAGCTGGCATAGCCAGCCATGGGTGTCTAATTGCAATGTAGACAGACCCTCAGAGCACCCAACTGGAAACTCATCTTACTAGGGAGCCCCCGGGATGCTGGCATTTCAGACATATTAAGACACATTTTTAAGAGGCCACTGATTTCAAGTGCCCATTCGGAGATGCCTGAAAAATCAGGCCTCCGGTATCTCAAGTTGCACACCCAGGATCAGTGGCCTCTTTTGGAGGCTTTGTGCATCAGCCCTTTAATTCCTTCAGCCCATTAGTTTGTTAACATTTGCACTCCTGTGACAAGCAGATTAACACCCAGCACAGGCTTCACACACCCAAATAAAATGGCCACATACAAGAGGTTACAAGCACAGTACTGCATCAGCCGCATACACCTTAACCCCTTCCTTTCCTGTGAGGTTAGGATTAGCCCCATTGCACAGGTGGGGAAACTGAGGCACAAGCAGCAACATGACTCTTCCCCCAATTCCCAGAGGAAGTTAGGATACAGAAAGCTCTGCCACTGATTCCCAGTTCCATTATCTGACTCCCTAGACAGACATGTGGTCCAAGTGGCCAAGGAATGACCCCTGAGCACCATTCTCAGTACTGTCCTGATCACCACGCACCTGGCAAGGCTCCCTCACCTGAGAGAGTGCCCCTGCCCCAGGTGTGAGAACTAGTCCCAGCCCCTTTGCTGGCTAGGGCAGGTCCCTATGCCAGCTGGCTGTGTGGCTGGCAGATAGGGTGACCTGTGTTAGTTAATGAAGGAGAGGGCTGTCGGCCTTCCCCTCAAGCCCCATCCTTCATGGTGGATAGGCAACCAGCTCTGAACACTGAGCAACCTTGCAATGAAAAATAATAATAAATCCCCACACAAGTTTCCACTGAGGAAACACCACCCATCCTTTTACATAAAGGGAAGGGAAACACTTGACCCTCAGAAGATTTATCTGCTGCTAATGCAGGGCTGACAAGCCAGCTCAGAGCATTCCCACTTTTCACAGCAGAAGTGACCCCTTTGGGTGGCTCATTCTCCTAGTCTCTCCTTCATCCCATTGGCCCTGTACCAATGCACTACAAATGCTAGCAGTGCTTACATTGGAGTCATCTCTCCTTTCCAGTACAGGGATGCTCCTCCCAGATCTGAAAGTTGGGATCTTCATTACAAGTTGCTGGGTCAAGCAGGATTATTTATAACTACAAATCAAAGCCCTGTAGCTAAATGAGATTGGCTCCATAGACAGATGTAGGAATGTGTATACATAGAGGAGGTATGTATAGCACTTCCAGACAGGAGCAATAACACTCCCATCTGAGAGCTACCAGCACCCCTGCTCTGTCCTGGGCTAGGAAGCACCTTCCACAGATGGTCTTGGGTGGCACTTCTCTCCTGGGCTGATTCACTCAATGCAGGAACACAATCCTAGATTACAATGTAATTATTTTCCTTATTGTTCTTATTCATCCCTTAAATTGTTACAACATTCAGATTTTTTTTTTTTAAACTAGGCTACTTTCCATCATGAATTTCTCCCAGTTTGGACAGTGAAACATGGACCCCAAAGTCACTAACTTTTGTTTCCAGTCAAGGTTGCTCTCAGCTTCTCCAGCACTAGAACAATATTGTGATATTTGTATTGCAGACACCAAGGGGGGGGGGGGGTATTAGTTAAAGATGCTGGCTCTGTAATTTACAAAACATTTCAAGGAAACATCCCTATTGATCTTAGGTTTTGTTAAAAATACATACAGAGCCTGGGCCAAATCTTGAAGTCCTGCTCAGGCAAGAAATGCCTATTGACTGCAATGAAGGTTTTGTTTGAGTAACGCCGGATTTAAATCCATTTAAAGAACCTCAGGATTTGGACCCGTTAATTTGGGGATACATTTGGCCCAACAGCCTATAAACGAAACTCAGTAACCTTCTCCCACCCAGAAGTGGAGCTGGTTTACAATCCACTGTGCAGTGAGACTGTAGGGCCCAGTCCTCCAACACTGCCATGTAGCTCTTGATCCGTGAGCAGCCCCACTGACCCCAGCGCGAGTACCCCCGTCAGCGAACACCACAGCCGCTAGGCAGCACTTGGCGAAACATAGGGTGACCAGACAGCAAATGTGAAAAATCGGGAGTGCGGGGGGATAATAGGAGCCTATGTAAGAAAAAGACCCAAAAATCGGGACTGTCCCTATAAAATCGGGACATCTGGTCACCCTAGCGAAACAGAACAAGGCGGAGGGATCCACCGCTGGGTTAGCGAAGGCCATTCAGTGCACAGGTGCCAGGCAGCGCCACCTGGCCGCAAGGACACTGCTAGGGTTTCCCAGCCATTCCTGGGGCCCTAGGAAGCGCCTTAGCAACGAGAGACAAAGACAACGGGTCTGCTGCTGCCATGCCAAGCGCCTCAGCCCCCCTGGAGTAACAGCCTCCCCACAGCTCCCTGGCTGCAGCCCCTGCTGCCAACCCAGGCGGCGCTTGCTGCTGCCCCAAACACGCACTGGGACGGGACCCAGCCTCTCAGAAGACCCTGGCGAGTTCCCCCCAAACCAGGGTGTTGCTCTTCCCAGGCTCTTCCCAGGCTCCCGCATACAATGGGCTGCCCCCCAGGCCCCCGCGGAGAGCAGCGGTGGGTGTGGCAAGGCCCTTTCGGACCAGGAGATGGGAGAGGATCGGACCCTGTTCTGGGCAGTTATACCCTGGCCTGCCCCCTCGCTAAATCCCGGGGGGTCTGCCCAGGCTGGGGCAGGCACCTTCCAGCCCCTGGACAGCAGGAGCGGTGCCGGGCGCACGCCGCGCTCAAAGCGAGGAGCAGGCAGCGGCGCCCAGCCTGCGATCCCGCCGGCGGCTGGGCACTAGGGACCGGGTCTGACCCCGCTGCCCCCGGGAGAACCCACCGCAGCGCCCAGCCCGTGCCCGCAGCCCCCCGGCCCGAGCTAACACACCCAGCCCGTGCGGGGAAGCGCGACCCCAGAGCCAGGGCACAGCCCCAAACGAGCCGCGCTTACCGCTCAGCCTGTCCATGCTGCCGGTGGGTGGACGGGCGCGAGGCGGCAACGAGGGGCGCAGGGTCCCGGCCTGGAGCGCCCAGTGTCCGGCCAGAGGATGCGCCTGTCTCGCCTGGTACAGAGACGTCAACCTTTAAACCAGCTGCCCCGCCCGCCCTGCGCTTCCCCGGCGGGGTGCGGGGTCTTAGCGCCCGCCTAGCCCAGGCGCCGCCGTACCAGCGGCACGGCCCTGCGCTAGGCTCAGCTGGGAGGACACCTCTGCCGCCTCCTGCCCCTCCTCTCCCCCCCAGCCAGCACCCGCCCCTCGCTCCTGCCCCGCACATCTCCCCAGCCAGCCCCCACCCCGCCCACCTCTCCGGCCCCCCAGTCAGCCCCTCGCCTTGCCCACTGCTCCTGCCCCCACATTTCCCCAGCCAGCCCCTCATCCTGCCCACCTCTCTCCCCCCCCCCAACCAGCCCAACACCCTCCCGTGCTTCTGCCTCCCAAGGTCCACCCCACAGCCACACCTTACACCCACACACCTCTCCTGCTCCCCCACAGCTAGCACCTCACTCCACCCACACACTCCCCTCACACCCAGAGCCTCATCGCAGCCACCCAGCTCTCCTGTTCCCCCCTTGCCTCTGAGCCAGCAGCACCTCACCCACCCCAATCCCTCAGCCTCTCACCCAGAGATCCCTAGGCACTGTGCTGCAACACCCTGTTCCTCTATTCGCCACACACACACCAGCTTTTCTCCCCCTCCCCAATACCTGTCCACCAGCAAAGCTCAAATGTGGTGGGGCGCTGAGCAAGCCAAGAGGAACACAAGCAAACCGCAAATCAGGCAGAGCTGAACAACAGGGGATACTTTTAACAAAAAACAACAACTCTTCTCTTGTTTCCTGAGTCAGCACTTTTACTGTACATAGCCTGCCTGAGAATCCTGGGGTGAGCGTGAGTCTGTGTGGGGTGGAGGAAAGCTGAGTCTAAAATGAGGGGCGGTGATCAGGATGTTCTCCCCCTGCCCTTACACTAATCCCCCCAATACACCCCCTTACTCATTTCCATAATGACAGGAGCAAGGCTTTCCTAGCCTGAGAAATAGGCCAGCTTTCAGTTTCCTCCCAGGTGAAACCCTAATCACTCTCCTTCCCCTCTGCTGTGCTTCTGTAACTCCCAAGCTGCTTTTCCTTTCAGGGTTCCGGGGTGTTGCCCTTGTACTCGGGAGCTTGCATCACAGCTGGGGTGACAGGTGACACCTCACATGGCAGGGAGTAACCATCTGGAGTAGTAGAATTCCCATAAGTACACAGTCTGTGTGGGAGTGAAGCCCCAGGGGTTCATCCTGATCTGGGCTTGGAATTCATCACCTGCTTATCTTCTGCTGGCTTTACAGGCTGGATCAGGGTAGGGTATGTTGTTGATAATCACTGGGACTGAACAGACACTCCTGGCAGTGCTCCCCTAATGCTTTTGTGAGGTTCAAGGGTGCAAGGGGTAGAGGTCAGCCCCCAGCCAGTAACACTGACACTGCTGGGCTCCTGCCTGCACAGACAAAGGGGCTGGCATGTTTTGAGTCCACCACACCCAGGTGTGTGTTCGGGGAAAGATGGATTTGCACTGTTGTCTACCCAGAATAGATAAACATGGACAGTGTCAGTGGAAACTCCCCCCGCACCCCCAACACTGCCTTCCCTATGTTTCAAAGTCATTGTGGAAATACCAGCTCTATCCAGAGAAGTTCAGACTCTCAGGTCCGCTGGTACCTCAGCCTCTCTGCTGAGATTGCAAACACGGGGGTCAGTTAGTGTTTCTCCTGGCAGTCATTTTCATGATGTGCACATTTGTCTGCAGAGAACTCCCAGACTCATGTCACAGGACCTTTCAAATCCTTGTGACTTTTAGGAACTACTACTCCAGGACCAGAGCTGAATGAGTGATGCAGAGGCAAATAGCTCTATAGCCCATTAGCACCTCCAAGAGCCAACTAGCCCCCAGGAGCCAGCTGCCTTCCCAGACACGCTCCCTCCCCTATGCTCCCTCCCTAACCCCATCTGGGAACCCAGATTGCTTTATTTTCTCAGAGCACATTGGGTTTGCTGCAGCTAAACTGCAAATAGATCTTTTCCTCCAATTCAAATTCTGGTTAGTGGTGGAAGGCACACTCAGGCCACAGCCTTCAAAGCAACTATAGAAATGGCCAGCTGGGCCCAGACAGGCTTGTGGTTGTGGCCTGCAAAGCACTAAAATTAGCAGATTAGAACCAGCCAGAACAATGGTCTTCATGGAAAGATTTTAATGCCCCCACCTCACCCTTCTCCTTGTGGTGGCTGAACTCCTGGGGGAGCAGAGCATAAGGCAAACACTACTTGCTGCAGGGATTGGCTCCTTAGAATTCAGTAGGCTGCCTCACCGGAGAAAAGATCTGGTGGGATGGGAATATAGCCTGTACTACTACAGACATGGTGAACACAAAGGTGACAAGGAGACAGCCCTGTCTGCTGCCCCCTTAAGGTATATCCAGGAACAGCACGTCTGCTAATAGCATATTCCGCCAGCCAAGGAAATTGCTCCCAGTGTGTTTGGTAAATCTTCTCGAAGCCCTGAGCAGCCCTGCCAGATTTTTTGCACCTTCCTTGCTTTTTGAGAGCAGCTGCCTCCATTTGTCCTTTGTACTTTCATTAGTTTTTTCTACCGCATGACCTCTCCGGTCAACCTCTCATGGGCCCAACAGGAGTTTTGCCATTGATTTCAGTGGGAGCTGGTTTGGCCCACCAGTATTCACACATAGCTTGTTGCTGGGTGAGCCTAAGTGGATGGGGTTAGGTAAGTGAAGGAAGGTGCTTTGCCTCCATCATCTTGGGCCCTTTGGCATGCTGGCTAAAATCTGTGTCTCCCCTGCTGAGGCTTCCGTTCCCAATTTACCCTAAAGACGAAGGCCTGTGTGGGAGAATAGGGCCCTTTTTCTCCCCTGCCACGGAGTGAGGAGCAGGAATACCACGGCCAGAGGGCTCATGCTGCATGCAGTACAATGACAATACAGTGGGACAAACTACAAGAAGAGGGTGGCAGGGTGCTGGGCTTCAGCTCTTCCCTTTTGCCCATCCTCCTGTAGGGTCACACAGGGGCGCTCCACAGGGCAGCTGCCCCAGGGCACACCACAAGGTACAATATTAATAAATGGTAACACCCAATCCCAGCACCTAACAGATGGCAGCCCTGCATCTTTCCTAACAGATCCTGCACTTCAACTGAGTCTGAAACTAAACGAAACAATTAGCTGCAAACTTCTTCCATTTTGACAGGTTCCTGGGGAGGATGTTTCCTGGCAGGTTTCCCCTGGAAGATCACAAACTTGGAGGAACACCCTGCCTCCCCATATGAAAGAGTTTATTATTGTGCCCCCAAAATAAATATGAACACTACCTGCCAGGAGCAATTATATTCTGCCAGCGTGTACTAGTGGACTGATCACAGGGCTGGGAGCCAGGGATTTCTAAAACTGGCTCTGCCTGACAGTCCACACTGCATTACCTTCAATAAGTCACTTAACCACTCCATGCCTCAGGTTCTCCACCTGCACCACAGAGATAAACACACCTCTCCCACCAGGGGGATGTGAAGAATATTTAGTTAGTACTCATAAAGTGTTTTGAAAATGAAAAGTACTCTGTGAGTGCTAAGCATCATGATTATTATTTGAAGCTCTGAATCCTCTAGGGATTATCACGGGAGCGGCTGCTGGAGACTGAGGTTTCTCATAGCCCCCAAATAGCTGAGCTTGATTTAGGGAGATGCAGTTTTATGTGGGTGAAATCATTATAAATACAATTGGCTGCACTTACTGCTGTGCTACAGTAGACAGAAGCAATTACCAGCACAATATTACACTCTTCACTTCATTCCACAGCCCATTCCATGCTGAGGTAAAAGCTTAAAGACCCATTGCTGCTTGCTGAAGACATATTTTCTTCCTGCTGCTCCAGTCTCATGGTGCCAGCCAGGGGGATATGCAATGGTGCCATGTACCATCACAGCAGGGCAGAAGGGCAATGGGTCAGAGTGGGTAGTTCCCCTGTCACACATTGGGAACCTGATGCCAGTGCTTTGTGTATTGAGTTTGGTGGCCTCAGCCTAGAACAGGGGTCGGCAACGTTCGGCACGCGGCTCGCCAGGGTAAGCACCCTAGCGGGCCGGGCCAGTTTATTTACCTGCTGACGCGGCAGGTTTGGCCGATCGCGGCCCCCACTCGCCGCGGTTCGCCGTCCCGGGTCAATGGGGGCGGTGGGAAGCCACGGCCAGCACATCCCTCGGTCCGCGCCGCTTCCCGCCGCCCCCATTGGACCGGGACAGCGAACCGCGGCGAGTGGGGGCCACGATCGGCCGAACCTGCCGCGTCAGCAGGTAAATAAACTGGCCCGTGCCGAACGTTGCCGACCCCTGGCCTAGAAGGTAACATGAGGCAAATGCAGCACAATCAGCAGCAAGAGGCTGGTTCTCCCTGGGGAGAATTCAGCACTCACCCGAGGATGGCCTCAGTGGTGGTGCTCACCTGATGAAGGGGATGAAACCCAGCAGATGATAGAAACCAGCATAGAAAATTCCCAATACAGGTTTTAAAGATGATCCTTGGAGACAGAGCTGGAACAGGCCCATTAGGTTATGGAGTCCTTTCACTTTGCAAGAGCAGAAAATTATCCTTACTCCCATAACAGAGAACATAAGAACTGATACGACACTGGAGTGGGAGCTTGCTTTGCTGGGCATGGACTGGAGAGCACAGGGTGGGCACTCCTGGGACCTGCCTGAACAGTCACTCAAGAGAGCAAACAGGAAATCAGAGAAACATACAAGACAACAGGCAAATGGATTTCTGTTGAAATAGCATATTAGTAAAAACATCAAACAAGCAACATAGCTCTACAATTTCCCCCAGAGTTATAGAGAGTCCTTGCAAATGTCTTTATTACCTCCCTCCAAGAGGCTGCTCTAGCAATTTGATCTGGGACAGGGGATGCTACTAATGGCTGAGAATCAGGAAAACTCCAGCAGACAAAATAAAGAGGGGAGATGCAGCTGATTCAGTTTCTAACAACAGTCTAGCATGCCTCCTTCCCCCTCTCACAACCAGCTACTTCCATACCCGCTTAAAATCTCATGAGTAGACTCCAAACAGACTGTAAACCAGCTGCTGCTACTTCAGGACAATTCCTAACCAGAGAGATAGGGCCTAAGTTACAGAGTTCAAAGTTAGAGCAGCATCCCAACTCCCCCAAAGTCCAGGCCTGGTTGGATCTGGGATTTTGGTTCAGGCCCACTTTGACTCCTTACAGCCACAAAACCCCTCTGCAGAGGTGCTGTTAGGGACATATCCACCCCAGATCTTGGGCTTTCTGCAGTACACTTTGTAAAGGGCTTGGATCTGTTACTCTGGTGTAAAATTACGAACAGTGGCTTTGGATGTGGGAAGAGGGGGACAAACCACTGTTCTGTTACTTGCAGGAGGTGAAATTTGCAGGTATGGGTGGAAGGAGCCTGTAATTTGGAAATATGAAGGTTGGGAAACCTGTTTCATAGCACAATCCTGACAGAATGACTCCCGTGATCAATGTCAAATCACTCTGCCATGGCCTCTTATTAAAGCACCACCCCCAGTACCAGGGAAACTAGTGACAAATACTCCACCCAGAGACAGTTCTGCTTCTACTGCCTATATTTCCTTTCCCCTGTGCTTTAATTCCCAGGGACTGTTTTCAGGCAGTGCGGGAACACGTCTCTTGGAAGCCTCTGTTGCTGCTTATTTATTATTCCTCCTTCTGAAGTCATAATCATCTGCTTGTGACATCACAGATGGCTCTGTGGAGAGAGATGTGATGTCACAAGCAGATAAGTACTTTTGCGGAGGGGAAAGGAATAAGCAACAGAGGAATGTCAGACCCTGATGGGCTGAGATCCTGTTTGCAAATGTCCCCAGTAATTAAACAAAGAACAGGTGAAAGGAGATGCTGGGAAGACAGAGTCTCTCAGCAGGACTGTCCCCCTGGAGAAGGCTTTGCAGTTTGCCATGTCAGGTCGGTGGCCCTTTAGATAGGATGGGGGACGATAGGCTCATCAGTGAGCCCTCTGGAGCGAGAGATGGCGCATGTTCCAGTCTCTCAGCTCTGGGCCCTGGAAGTGTTGCAGATGACACAGATCCGACATATCTTGTAATGATCCCCTGTGATTTGTATTAGCAATGCCCTACGGGGCTCGGCAGCCTCTGAGCTCCCCTGGCAGCTGAGGATGGGATGGGATGGGAAAGCAGGGGAGGGAGAGAACACAATTGTGGCGCTGCCAAATTGGGCCACGTTATTTCTACCAGATGCCAACACAGACTAGGCCTGTAGGGAGGGAGTCTATGTTAGCAAGGGGTGAGATGGTCCAGGCCAGCTCCATTCACTTTCCTCTTTCAGTACAAGCCCAGCGGGTAAGGCTGACAAAGGGGGAGGGAGACTGCTGCCCCCTCCCCCAAGCACTGAGAAGAGAGGCAGTTTAAGTATACCAGGAACCCTCCAACTATCAATGGCTAAATCAGATGGCAGGGCCCTGCCTGCTGGGAGTTTCAGGAACCCTGGTGGGAGAGAGGGAACCTCTTCCTCTGGCTCCTGAAGGCGCCTGGCCGGGCTGTGCAGCGTGAGTGGGTGATACCGGGCCAGGAGCCCAGGGTGTGAAGGGGCAGGGGACGGAAAAGGGGCCAATCTTTCACTGAACATGTGCTGCAGATACCCCCTCCTCCACTGGCCTGGGATTTACCGCCACTGCAGGTGAGGGTGGGGGTCTGAGATGGCCTGAAACTCCAGAAGGTTCAATACATAAACAGTCTCACACCCCGCCCCCAATCGCATTAGAATAAAAAAAGAACATAAAGGAAACAAAGAGCATAAAAATATCGGAGAGACTTCAATTCACTCTACGGAGTTCCAAAGAGAGTGGCCGTGCCTCCTATTGTACAATAGAGAGAGTTATACAGAGCTTCAATATAGAGATCTTTCTATATATATATATATATATATATATATTTATAGGTATGTATATATTTATAGTGTATTGCGTTTAAAACAGCCGTGCCTGCTTCTTCAGCTCATTCCTCTTCCACAGGGCCAGGCGGTCGAACTCTGCAATGGTCATGCTGAAGATCTGATAGAACTCGTCCTGTGACAGGTGGCGCTGGGGGGACAGCAGAGAGGAGCATGAGGTGGGGTGTACGGACCTGTGACAGCACGAGGGAGGGCAGCTGCCATGGCTCATAGCTGAGAGTGCCTGTGCAGATGCCATTGTGACTCTGCGTGAGCATATGCAAGCGACTGCCTCTGTGTGTGTGTGTGTGCGCGCACACGCCTGTCATTGTGACTATCCAAGTGTTATTGTGTGCAGCTCTGTGTGTATCTGTGTATGTGCAATTGTAAGTGTGACCAGGTGCAATCGTGACTCTGCATGAGCACACACGAATGCCTGTGAGTGTGCGATTGTGGCTGTGCAGAGCTGAGCGTGTGCGATTGCGGCTGTGTGTGAGCATGATGTGTCTGAGTGGGATTGTGTGTGAGTATCTGTGACTGTGGCTGCGTGTGAGCATGACCGCGTGCCAGCGTGTGCGTAAGTGACCCCCTTCCTCGGCCTGCGGTTGGGGCACAGATTTGCACTGCCAGTGCCAAACCCCAAACACCGCGCTGGTGACCTCTCACTCTCACCCAGCACTGGGGGCTTTTGTTGGCTTCAGGCAGCCAGCCCCCACAATGGGTCAGTGACCTTCTAGCCTGAGCTTTTCAAAGGAGGGTGGCTTGGGAAGCATCCAGCAGGGGGGATCCCCTCTGAATTGTCCCAGATCTCGACAGGGTGGGGAGGAGTGATAGCTTTGGTATGATGCTGTGCTCCACAGGGTGATGTCCATGCAGACAGCATTAACTCCTGCTCCATCTGCAGGGAGGTTAGGTCTGAAACACCTCAGGTCTCCATGTGGGAGATGACATCTAACAGGCAGGAGGGCAGCTACCCTTGCTCCATTCATACTTCCTCCCCCAGCCCTAGCTGCACTGGGGGAGGAGGGAGACAGTGTCAGAAGGGAGTGTCCCAGTGGTATTCTCCCCAGTGGGGAAGGCTTTGCTTACCTCTAACCGAGTCCTGTCCACATCTTTGGGCAGCTGGTTCCTCCCCCTGGTGGTCACCATGAGCAGCTCGTAGGGGTATATCTGCAGAGAGAGACGAAGAAACGCTTTGGGGTTGGTAGGCTCTCTGAGCTGTGAGCCAGGGAGCAGTCCAGATGGGCACAGCTAGAGGGAACCCACAGCAACAACACAGTGGCTAGTCCTTGGGCCTGTTCTGTTTGGCTCAGGGATGGTGCTTCCCGGGAGCCACAAAGGTGCAGGCCCAACTCCCACAGCAGAATGGAGCTCACGCTGACACTGCAAGGCAGGGGTGCTGCTCTGATGGAGAGGCTGCCCTGAGGGGCGACACTAACCCAGCTCCCCGTCTGCCCATCTCCAGGCAGAAGGCGAAGACTGCTTGGCTTGTCACAGAGGCCAGTGGTTCCCAAACTTTTTACTCAGGCAACCCACCAACTGCATTTTGTCTTTTTTTGCAACCCACCATTACTTACATGCACCCTCTGCCCGGGCACCTCAACCCTAACCCCGGCCCAGTGTAGAGGAAAGGCCTTGTGGGCAGGGAACGAGCCTGCCCCGCATTCCCCCTGCAGCAGTGACTCCTGTCCCATGACGCTGGGACCAGCTCCCTGCTCTGGGTGTTGCGACCTGGCACACAGGGTTGTAGCACCACTCGGGTTCGGTCCAGCTGGTGGTGCTGCAACCCCGTGCGCCAGGTTGCCAAACCTGGAGCGGGGAACCAGGCCCAGCCCTGCAGGACTGGAGCCAACACTGTGGGGCGAGTACAGAACAGGCTCAGAATCCATCTCCCCAACCCCTCCAGGGTCTCTCCTTTGCACCAGGCCGGGAGAAATGTATGTTTGCCTAGGCCAGAGCCCAGTGATGGGTTAACCTGATTCTGGATGTAGCGACCCAGCTAAAACCTTCTTGGGACCCGCTGGTGGGTCAGAACCCACCGTTTCAGAAACACTGGTGTAGGCGATGACCTAGCATCCTACCCAGCATCCCCTCTCCACATCTAATAGGTTCAGCATCCACAGCTGGGTGGGAGCTGCTGCTGCTGAGCCCAGCATGACAGCTGTGGTCACCCACCTCATCAGTTCTTCCCCCAGCATGCACCTTGCTGCTGGGCAAAGCGTTTTGAGACACCCGCAACGTAAACCATGCTCAACTGCAGCCCATTCTGTTGGAGCTGATAGCAGGAGGGACAGGGGGCTGGATTGAGGGAAAGTGAAGCCAGGGCATGTCTGAGGGAAGTGAAGGTGTCTGAAAAGGCCTCAGTTCAAACATGGGCTCTGGAGACCAGCCCAGGACACAGGAGATGGAGGGACAATCTCCAAGGACCCTGCCCGGTGGCAATTGGACATTAGATGGCATCACTGACTGGATGGCAGCTGTTCCCCACTCCAAGGAGAGTCTTACCTTGTATTCTGTAAGGAGAGAAAGAGAAGGAAAGAGACAAGAAACGAGTCAGTCAGCAGCCTCCGAGCCTTCCCTTTGCCATCAGGCGAGAGCCCCGACTCCCCACAGGAGACACGGCCCCACGTGTGTTCTCCCCTTGTCTGTCCTGCCTCTGGCAGCTGCTCCCAGGGGGCTGGCCTGAGGGTGGGCTGCTCGCTCTCACGCCCACAGCTCCTGGAATCTCACTCATTGTTTCAAACGCAGCTCAGGAGGAAGGGAGGCACCAGCAACACTGAGGACAGCTCAGCACAGCTCCATTGAGAGCACTGGTGAAGTCAGGGCCTGATCCTGCAGGGTGCTCAGGGCCCTTCCCCAGCATTGACTTCACGGGAGTGGAGGGTGCACAGCTGCCTGCAGCATGGTGGGGCCTATGAGAGACGCTGCCAGGTGCTTTAGGCCAAAAGGTACTTGTTGCTTTTCAGAGGTTTTTAAAAGGCTTTTCATAACATGAGCCCAAGTCATCCCTGCGCTGGGGCTGAACTCAGCACTGGGCAGGGGGGGCAATGGTGGGTCTACACCAACTAACCTGACCCTGCTGCTAATGGCCCCTAGGCAGGCAGGAATAGCCAGGGCGCAGTACTGTTCAATGAAGGGGATATGAAATGCCCCTCATATGCTCTATGTGCTGGGGGCAGCCCAGAGTCGGCTATGCTGGCTCCCTGCCAGCCAGAGGGAAACTCTCTGTCATGAGAATTCCCTGGACGATGGATCCACCACCATTGCAGCCCCTTGATGCAGAGATGAATTGGGCCCAATATTCATAGGAATAGTTTCATTACAATATTTTTGCATTTCAAAGGAAACAGTGCTATGGCTTAGCTTTAACCTTTCCCCTGCCGGGTTTGCAACCCCAACGCTGCAGGAATTTGCTAGGGGACGAGAACTGGAAAGAAAAACTAACTGGATAGTGACAGAACAAGAAGCGATGGTCTCAAATTGCAGTGGGGGAGGTCTAGGTTGGCTATTAGGAAACACTATTTCACTAGGAGGGTGGTGAAGCACTGGAATGGGTTACTTAGGGAGGTGGTGGAATCTCCATCCTTAGAGGTTTTTAAGGCCCGGCTTGACAATGCCTTGGCTGGGATGATTTAGTTGGGGTTGGTCCTGCTTTGAGCAGGGGATTGGACTAGATGACCTCCTGAGGTCTCTTCCAACCCTAATCTTCTATGATTCTAAAGCAAGAAACTGATTAGCCTATTTTCATTCCCCAAGCTGGCAGAAATGTAAAAAGCAATAGCAGGAACGGTGACAAATACACGGATTGTTTTTTCAGTTTTACAGTGTCAGGGGCCATCAGTAACACAGCTTTGAAACACATCATTAGCAATGTGAGGGTGTCCCTTATCTGCTGCCGCAGGGCCAGCTAGGGGCTCTAGGCAAGAGCACAAACTAGTGTCTCTTGTGCAGGCCTTGCAGGCTGTCGTGTTCAGAGCTCAAAGCTGACTCTGCGGTGCAGGATCTGGAGGAGAATACCTAGAAAGCTCTCACTCCCATAAGAAGGGCCACTCTGGGGCCTCAGCAGGATGGCAGTGTCCCTTTGAAGCACATTGCCACAGGCTCTAGCAGCACATACTGTAGGACTGCTAAGGCTTCCCAGGCACTGTGCCCTGCTTACCTCGCATCCCCCAGTTGACGGCGTTTGTGCTGTCGTAGTGGAAGAGTTCAGCACTGGGAGGCTGCAGGAGAAATGAGCACACAGAGGGGTCAGCACGAGGGGAGTTTAGATAAATACTCAGCCCTTCTATCGCACCTTCCATCTGGGGATCTCAAAACGTTTTACAAATGTTATAATTAATCCACCCCGAGGTAAGTATCATTCCCCTCATTTTACAGATGAGGAAACTGAGGCACGGGGAGGTGAAATGACTTGCCCAAGATCACATAGTGAGTTAGTGGCAGAGTCAGGAATACCACCCAGGTCTCCTGACTCCCAGGCTATGCATCAATCATGGGACCATTTCTAAAGTCCTTGTTGCCCAAAGTTACACAACAAAGACATCACTCTGGAAAGCACACACCTCCCCACACTCTGAAGCAGAGATTCTTTTCCCCTGCATCTGAACTCCAGGAATCTGGAAGAGATTTTACTTTCAGGGTAGGGCACTTGCCGCTCCTAGATTCCCAGGACTGGGTGAGACTTTTCTGATCTCTAGTTTCTACTTCGATTCCACACAAAATACACCTGGGAATCTCTGGATGTGTCTTAGCAGAGGGTGCAGTGCCTGGAGGCAGGTGCTATGCCAGGGTGCCTCTGTTCCAGGAATGCATGTACCTCCAGAAAGAACTCCCCCAATTCTGAGGATCCTGAACCCCAGACTGAGGATTCTGAACCCAGGCACAAAGAGGTTTCAATAGCCATGAGGATACTGCCCTAGACCTGCCCCCTCTCCATTCCACAGGAGGTGTATGTACCCTGCCTGTGCAGCCACTCGCCCACGAGAAACATTCCGAAACACTGCCACCTGGTGGCAGATCAGGGGTAGCCAGTGACACTCACCCTGTGCAGCCCGTTCCTTCTGTAGGCAGGGAGGGATGCAGATTTCGAAATGAGGGGATCTGAAAAGAGAAAAAATAAGCTGCATAATCCCAAGAGCTGGGACTGGTCTTTTGTGCCTGGGAAAACCTCAGCTACTGAGCCAAAGCCAAGGCGTCTGGTCCCCAAACACAGCCCAGAGGAAGGAGGACGCCTGCAGGGTCTAGCCCGGGTGACAAAGCTCCCTCATAGCCACAATATTGGCAGGTGCATCAGAGAAAGGAGAAATGCAGTGCTGCAGCTGGCCCCTCCTGCAGGCGAATGCAGGAGCCCATTGGACACCTTGCCTTTACACTGCGGGGTTGGTTCCTCTGCACTTTATATTGCTGAGTCTCCCCTTGCAGGCCCCTGTCCCAGTCACCTCCCTCCCAGCTGAGGGCTGGATGCCCCTCGGAGCCCTTGGATTCTGCTCCCAGTGGCTGAGTGGGCTGTCTCCCTGGGGAATGAGAGACCAGGACAGAGACTCTGAGCACGGAGCGCTGAGTCACCTTGGGCCCAAGCAGCAGGCCGGGAGGGGCCCCTCAGGACCTAGAAGACTTTGCAATATGCACTCTGCCCCTCCACCTGAGGTGACAGACACTAATGCAAGAGGCCTCCCATCCCCACTAGGAGCTGGGTACATAGGAATAACACTATGTTCCATGGGGGAAACAGACTTAGGGCGTGTCTACAATCTTAAGTCAACCTATTTTAGGTCAACATAGAGGTCTCTTTCTGTCGGTGGTGCACGTCCTCACCAGGAGCACTTCCACTGACTGAAGAGGGGAAGTGTAGCGGGCAGTGAGCCAGGGTCTCAGCTCCACGCAGGTCCCCGCCGGGGACTTCTCGTCTCCCCACTCGCAGCCAAGAGCAGGGGGAAGCTGCCCGGGGCTTCTCACCTTCCCACTCCCAGCTGGGAGCAATGGGGAAGCTGCTCGGGGCTTCTTTCTTCCGGCGGGGAGATCCACATCCAGAGTCCAGTCAGCTGCCATGCTCCCAGCAGGGAGGGGGGAGCTGGGACCCTGGTGGGTAGCAGGGCTCCCAGCGGGGACCTGTGTGGAGCTGAGAGTCCGGGCTCTCAGCCCACTACACTTCCCCTCTACAGTTGATGGAAGTGCTCCTGGTGAGGACGTGCACCACCAACAGAAGCTTGGAGAGGAGGCCTGGCAGCAGGTCCAGCAAAGCCATGAAGTCGACAAGACAGCCAACAGCCTATGTAAGGAACTCAGTGTCTACACAGACCCTATGTCACCCTAACTACACTGACATAAGCCCTACGCCTCTCGTGGAGGTGGAGTTATGATGTTGATGTAGTAGGGCACTTACATCAGCTGTCTTATGTTGACCTAACTGTAGTGTAGAGCAAGCCTGAGAGAGAAGGGATTTACCCAAGATGACAGCAAATCAGCTGCAAAACAGAGACTGGAACCCCGGAGTCCTGACTTCCACTCCCATGCTCTAATGACCAGACCACACTCCCTGGCCTCTCTGCCTGCAGTGGAAACCCCCTCTCCCCACCCCACTTTCACAAGGCCTGCGGATGGAGGAGCACAGAGTGGAAGGGAGGGGGAACATATACATACCACTGTCAGCCAGGTAATGTGTCCGGGGAGCTGCAATAAGAGACAAAGCAGGAAGTCAGCACAGGCAGAGAGGCATTTACTGTGATAAAAAGCCCTACCAGGCAAGAGGATCTGGGTTTGCAGAGACTGGCATCCCTCACCTTGCTTCCACGGCCAAGGACAACCTCATTTCACAGCATTCTCTGCTTCTCCCAGCACTACCCCACCCACCCTCCCACCGCTTTCATCTCCACAGCATTTACCCTTTCCCTTCACAGCACCTTCCAAGTGAGCATCTCAAAGTGCTTTATGAATATTGGTGAGCTGAGCCTTCCTGCCTGTTGCGGTAACTGGGCCTGCAGACTTACCCTGACTGTGAGCTCAGCTGTAACAAGTGAGTGGAAGTTTATAAAGGTCACAATGTCCTGTAACAACAGCTCTTGATGGGAACAGGTATGCCAGGGAGACAGAAAGACTGAACGAGTCCACACACAAAGGCCTATTGATCTAACTCAAGGGCTGGGTTAAGCTCCTGCTCGATAAACAAGAAAAGTGTGGAACCAGAAATCAGTGAACCAAAACTGGTGTGTCAGAAACTAGGCCTAACTGATGGACAAAATGAAGGGATGGGCTATTCCACCCGTCACTCCCTTTTAGGGTCCTTAATGAAAGAGACATTGGGGAAAAAATTAACTGCTGGAGAGAGCTTCACCATCATGGCTGCCAACCCCACCATATCCTGGGACTCTGGACCTTCTTTGTCCTAATTCTGAGAGATGCCCTGATCAGACTGGGACAGAGAAAGGGACCCAGATGACACCGCAACTTCCACCAGTTCCAGCTAAATCCCAAATACCACCTAGGATATGAGACTTTCTCTCTCTCTCCCCCCCGGCATATGTCCTCTTCCTTGCCCATCTTATTTCTTCTCTTTCCTAACCCTCTCCTTTTTAGCTTCTGTCTGGCTTAGCTGGCCAAGACTATGTATTTTGCAACAATGCTGTAAGCCTGTGACCAGAAAGAGGCAGCTAAAAGCAATGCCCTAACCAGCGCAATGCTGGTACGAGTTTGCTAGGTCTCGGATTGGTTGATAAGACCATGTGATGGGCCTGTGTGTCTCCAGCAGAGAGGTTGCAAGTGAAAGTCAGCACCAGAGACAGAAGCTGCATTTTCCATCTTTGCTGTTCTTTTCTCTCCCTTTGTGTGTTTGTCTTATTCCGTCTTCTCAGGAAATGAGACTGGACTTTAACAACAGCTCCAGCCCATCTCAACTAACTTCTCTTTTACCTAAAAAGGAGTTATTATCATCTCTCATACCACCTAAGAGACTGTCTAACAAAGGGTTTTTTTTGAAAGGGAATGAGGGATGTTGTTAAAATGGAAGCCTAATTTAATACTTGACATTTCAAATGCTTTAACTAGTTTTCCATCTATTTCTGTATCTTTAATAACAGGTTACTAAGGATTTTTAACACGGTGTTTGCCATGGTACTAAACGGGCTGATTGAAGTCTCTATATACCAAACCCCAAACCTTGTTTAACACTGTTTAATGTTGGACAGAGACCGGGCCATGTTAACACCTTTGACTCTCTGTGCCCCTTTATTCCATCTAAATTAATGCAACCCCCCTGAAGGATTAGCCCGCATTTTACAGATGTGGAAACTGAGGCACAGAGCGAGAAAGGGCCACACAGTAAGTTGGTGGCAGAGTGGGGACCAGAACCCAGAGCTTCTGATGCCTAGATCCCTACTCTAACCACTAGACATGCTCCCTCTCTACAAAGGCCTGAGAGCAGGGATTCAGGTGGGCCCATCCTCCATGTCACTATTAGCAGCTCCTGCAGCATCTTGCAGGCTTGGCCACTGGGGCTGAGGGAGGTGGCTCTGCCCATCTGCAGAGGGGAGACTGCATCTAAAGCTTTGAGGAGACTGCAGCCTTGGGCAGCTCAGAGCTGCCTTTTAAGGCCACAGTTACTCTGGCTATATGGAGAGCTGCTAACCTGTTTGTTCACAGTGGCAGCAGGTTCTGCCTCTGCTGCTCCCCCCCCCCCCCCCCCCCCGAGAGCTGATGCTATTATGGGACCTCAGCCAGAGCGGCAGGGCTTGCGCATGGGCTGGCTTCTCCCCCTACCCTGGGCCTTATATCCCCTGGCGGACTTGACTCCAGGCAGCCCTGAAATATCCCTGTTTTCAGAGACTGGCACTACTGAGACCCCATAGCAAGCAGGGGCATCAGCACCAGAGCAGCCAGCAAAGTCCTCCATAGGAACTCAGTCCAACCAAGAGGCCAATTGGAGGATGAGCTGGCAAGTTGTCTATGGTGCCATCTAGTGACCAGCCTGTGCAATTGCAGGTGTGTAATTCCTTTGTAGGCCTGAATTCCCCAGTCCACAGAAAATGAAGGTGGGACTGACTGTGTGGCAGCCCTACGAACGTGCAACCCTAACTCACAATGACGAGGGGTTTCCAGAGAAACTCAGACAAGCCCAACGATCTCAGGAGCTGTATTTGTCTTTGTGTTTGTCATGGGCATTTCTTTGCCTCATGGATATAGCTATGGGACCAAACTAACACGAGCTCTGGTCTCCTCAAGGCTTCTCCACCATCTAGGCACTCAAACACCCTAACAGATGATAAGATGTTATTCTGGCTCCCTGAGGCATTCAAAAAACCAAGCCCAAGCACCAAATACCTGAAGCACAGACCCAAACACTGGGCCCTGCGTGCCGCCTAGGGGCACGTGTGTAAAGGACAGATGGTTCCCTGATGCAGCCATCAGAGGAACGAGTTGTCCAAGACTAATTTCTTGGGGCAAACTATGTCCCTTACAAACATCCAACCTCTCCAGCCGTTGAAAGGCCCTGGTTCAGGTGTCCTTCCTTTCCCACCATGTCAACACCTCATGCCAGGTCGTGCCCTTGTCATGGAAGTAGAAGTGGGAACATAGTATGAGGCGGGAAGAAGCGATGGCAAAGCCAATGGCTGATTTTTGTGATGTGGCCATATAGTCTGAGACCCACCAACTCATTCCCTGCCCCTCCCGGCCACAGAACAGCCCCCTGCTGGGAGAGATTGCTGGCCAGCCCCGTGGATCCTTTTACGCTCACATGGCTGGATCTAATCCAGCCTGTGTAGATCTGGGCATCGGGGGTGAAAGACTGTTTATCTCATTCACAACCCCAAATGTCAGCCAGCTCCCAACCAATTAGAAACCACAAGCTCTTCATCTTGTGTGAGCCAAGAAGCCCGCCCACTGCTGCTACGGTGCACTTGGCATTCCTTACAGCCGTTCAGTGAGCTCTCGTAGCCGACTGTGTGCAGGGCCTCTCTGCTGCCGGCTGAGCTGCGGGGTGGCGTCCAGGGGTCAGCGTAAGAATTGGATCGTGCCTTCATCTCTTCCTTCAGGATCAACCTGCCGATGCCGCTCTGGATCTAGGCACCACGAGGGGAAACGGAAAGGAATACACTTCAGACACAGGTGGGAAGTTCTCTGCCAACCAGCAGCGGCAGCACCACCCCGCCATGGTGTCAGCACACAATGCCACTAACGCTGGACTTTCCTGGTCCTGCACTCAGAGCAGGTAAGGTGCCTCTTGGTGAGCACAATGGCTCCTTCCCCTCCCCAAGCAACACCTGCCCCATAAGGCAGCTCCACGCTCCCCCTGGTCACATTTCATAGGAGAGGGTTCTTGGCCAAAGTCATTAGGTCTGCGGGTGCCTGCACAAGGGAGGGGAAAGTCCATGAAGGGAAGGAAGGCACCAAAGAACAAGTGGGCCTGAGTGGCCTAGTGCATTGGCTTCCCCTGGGAAGGCCGCAGCCTGGAATGGAGGGGCCCACAGCATGTGGATGGCCCAAGACCCACTCCTGGGGCAGAAGCATCTGGAAAAGGCAGATGCCACAGATTTACTCCAGCTGTGATCTCTGAACAAGGAGACTGGGCCAAGGCAGTCTTTCCTGGCTCTCTGCCATGATCCCTGCCAGGGCGTGTGGCCTCCAACCTTGCTGCCAGCTCTCTTCTCGTCTCCTCTGTTGCATTTCTCTCTCAGGGGAGGAGTTGAGAGGAGATGCCAGTGGGTAGGTGGGGAAAGGATGGAAACAGCCACTCACCTTGTGCATCCCCCGGTCAAACCCATCCTCTTCTCCCCCTGATGAGAATCTGCGGGCTCGCGGTGCTGCAAGGAGACAGGGGGCAGGCCCAGTCAAATGCACAACATGGACAAATACAAACAGCAGGCAGACACCCAGACGGGATTGCTAGCGATGAGCCCCAGGGTGAATGTGCATGGCAAATAACCCAAAGGCTGAGGGGACTTCAGGTCCAGGGTTCTAGATGTGTCATCATCTTCCATCAGTGCCTACCCTTGATTTAACTTACATACCCTCAGCACTGGGCCTTCCCTGGGGAATAAAGGCTCAAAGACAACACCTCCCAGAAAATGACACATGCGGAGGTTGTTATTGGGTTTCCTGTGGCCTTGGCCGCACCCAGGGCAGGTCTGGCTCCCTGCGTTACCTTTGGGCGAACTTTGGAAAGGCCAGTACTCGGACTCCGAGTGGTAGTACGGGTCCGGGGAATAGGCTGGGCTGTATTTGGAGGATTGTGCAATGTCTTCGCTGGTTTTGCTTTTCGTAGCTGCAGGTGGATTGTCTGCAAAAGCAACAGAGCACGAGATTTAGGAAGGAAACCCAAGCTCTGGAGGAGATGCTGTCAGCGTCACCATGGCCGTCCCACACAGACAACCAAGTGCCTCCCAGCTCCAGTAAGTGGAACCCTCCAAACAGGCTTCAGTTTGGAGAAAACAGTTATGGCGGTGCTTCTCCCCAAAGCCTGAGGGGCCAGGTATGTCCCCCAAGCAAAGGGCAGCCAATGGAGGTAGCAAGCTGGCTGAGGCTGATGCGTCACCCACCAGACCTGGAGATCCAGCTGGGGGCGTGGCACATCCCCCTGCTCCACTCTCCCCAGTGGCTTGAAGTCTCCTGTCCTGATTGGTAATAGTCCATGATCAAAGTGCTGGACAAACGTTAACTGATCACACCTGGCACCGCCGGGAGGTCAGTAACATCGCCCCCATTCTACAGATGGCGAAGCAGGGGCACAGAGAGGGGAAGTTAAGGTCACACAGCAGAGCAGTGGTAGAACTGGGAACAGAACCCTGTAGCTCCTAGCACACAGCCCCAGGCTCAGATGCAAACAGCTGCTCTGCACAAAATGGGTCGGAATAGGTTGCCAAGCACTCTGATTGTAAGGGGTCTGTCCCGTGCGCTCCACACCAGCCTTGCATCTTGCTCCGAGTCCACGGCGCTGAGGTGCAAATGCCGTGACATCATGATGCAGAGCCTTTGGCTGCCAGGCTGAGTTACAAGGTAGCCGCCAGGATGGTGCTGATCCAGAGCCCACTGTGATGTTGGCTGGTCCTAATTTCTTGCTCTTCCTCTTTAACCTACAATTTTCCTACTGCACCAACCAAGGAAGCCGGAAAACACAAGGGCTACTGAGATCAGCTGCTCCTCCCTCCCTAGGTAACCTTGCCTCAGGAATGCAATGTCATCACCAGAAAAGGGCAGTAAAAGTGCCATGGTGACCTGGGAGCCTGAGCAGAGATCCAGAGGCAAGGAGCACAGCCCCGGGACAGTGTAGAGGGAAGGAGTGCGCTTCCCAGAGGGCATGTTTGAAGGGATGGGGGGAGGTGACTTTGGCAGTACCGGGCTGAGAGGAGGGGACGTGGTGGGTTGTGTGTGTGGGAGGGGAGCCCCATGCACAATGTCGTCTCTAGTTAGAGCCATGAATGCAGGCCCATGGCTCCTGTGCTGAAGAGCTACGGCCCGCAGCAGCAGTGGGATGGGGTCACCCCCCTGCACAAAAGGACTCTAGGTTGGCTTCAGGCCACACAGCAAACGTTGGAGGCTCCTGCTCCACCATTAAGAAAACAAAATGGCTGCCTCTTCAGAGCTAATCTCTTCCTCAGCAAGCATGCGAGGGGCAGAGGGCACCCCTGCAGGATTGCTGCCACCTTGGCTTATGGTGAGCTGAGAGAGCCGGTGCCAAACTCAACCTCAAGGCCTGGCCAGCTAAGAGTGCTCAGAGCCCCCCAGTAACATGCCAGGGGTCAGTCAGGAGAACACAGCAAAGGCAGCTACTTACAGCGCGGAAGGATGCAGACAGCCAGCAGGGGGCGTTAGGGGTGTTAGGCAGACAGGACAGAAGAGACGCACGGAGGGAGAAAGGAGAGACAGAGTTACGGTTTCACAGGGAAAGCTGCTACACGAAGCAAGTTGGTGAGCACACAACAAGCCCTCCTCAGCAAGGGCCTGGCTGGTGCCAGGCGCCCTTGTGCCACCTCCCCAGACATCCCCCACTCCCACAGCCCCAGCCCTCTCTACAGGTTACCGACACTCTCTTTCAATCTGTAATGTCTGCCTGGGACAGTCAGAGGTTTTCAGGAAGTTGGGATTCCTTTTTTAGTTTTTTCCAGGTAATTTGTATTATGGCTAGTGTTAAAAAAAGCACATACTGCTCACTCCTCTCTCCTCACAGTTCTGCCAGTGCACCCTGACCCGCAGCACCCCGCTATTCCAGCCCTGCCCTGTGCTCTGCTGTTAATGCCCTTCAGGCTCTTGACCTGCAGCACCCTCTCATCCCTTGCCATTCCACTCCCCGTCTCCCCATGCCATCCCTCAGTCCTGACCTACAGCACCTGCTTTCCCATCTTTGGCAACTGCTGAGCACTGGAGACAAATATCTAACCTGGTGTTATATTTGAGGAGGGGATTGAACCCCCAAGTGACAGGTAAGCAGATAGATCTCCTGTGCTACTCAGCTTCTCACTCCCACCACCTGGGCTCTTTGCTGAAGGCAATGTGAAATGTCACAGCTTTGTGCCTGCACTAAGTCCCACGCCCAAGGTTGCCAGCGCCTCCAGCCTTTCTCGCCACCTCCTCCTGCGCCTGCCAGGGCAGCTCCATGACCTGACTCTCTGCCTAACAATGGCATTCCCCTCTGTCCTAGATTAATTTTATCTTGGTCTCACACCGGTGTAAATCTGAAGTAACCCTGTCTCAGTCCAAGGAGTTACTCAGCAGTGTAACTGGTCCCTAATCTCTGTCTGGCTCTTCCGATGCCAGGACTATTAAGTAATTGGCAATCACCCCAAAGCAACACTCAGACTATACCGTGTCGTTTATAGATGGGGGGTTTCCGGTAGATGTTACTCTCTCCGGCAGCTGGAGGAAAAAAGAGAGAGAGAAGAAAAGAAAGAAAAGAAAAGAAAGAGAAAGGACATGGAAGTCAGTATGTGTTTGCTGGGAGCAGCGGATATGGAGAGGGCATGGAAGAGGAGATGCAAACCCCCAGTCACTCATCTGTTACGTTCAACGTTTTTCACCTCCATGGACTTTAAGCAAAAAAATGCAACCTAGTTCCAAGGCATTTCATCAAAGATGGATCAGGGTCTGGTTTGGCTTACGAGGTGGGGGAGAAAGAGGGTTAAACCTGTTTTGGAAGCTAAGCACCCAGATACTATAGTGATGGGTGCTACAGAAAACCCTAGGGTGGAGAGGTAGTGTGTGTGCTAGAGGACATGCAGTGAGCATGCTCAGTGTTAACACCATGCACTGGCACTGACAGAATGGCAGATGCTTCTCCTTCCTGTCCCCGCTGTTGGCTCTTCTCAGACAAAGGTGTCTTAGAGGGGAAGAGAGAGGGGACACCTAGAGAACAAGGATCTGGGGGTACCTCTCTGTCAGTCAGCCCCATGGAGTGGGCTGTTACTGATGGATTTTCAGGAGGGAGATCATTTCTTGGGGGCACAGGTGTCTAGAAGAACTATCCATGATCCACCTGAGAGCAAACCAACATCAGCCAAAGCCTCTTTCAGCAAGGGAGAAATAGAGTTAGCTGGGAAGGGGAAGCTACCTGGAGACTGTGCCTATAGCTACCCTACCAGCGCTAGGGCCTATCAGCTGAGCTGGCGGAGCAGGGATGGGGCCATCCATAAAAGACATCAGCAAAGGGGCAGGGGAGCTCTGGTCCGCACATATAGCTGTGGTGGTGGGGTGGCTGGACTGGGAGAGGGTCGAGATAGGGCCATTGCAGGGAGCATGGGACCCTGCAGGTGTGTGTAGAGCTGGTCACCATGGTGGTGGCTGCGGCCATGGATTGGTTACATGGGCGAGCATGAGGAGAAGGCTGTGAGGCTGCAGCTCCAGTCCAGGCCCTCGGTATCCACCTTGAGAGATGCTAATTCTGTACTATGTATGTGCATACTAAAAGTGGCCTGGATTTTTTAAACACCTCCCCCAAAATCTGGGTACCTTTGGTCCCAGGTCGCCAGCTCGGCCCACTCTAGAGACAAGGGCTAACTGCAACATAAAGAATCTAGGTTTGCAGTCAGCACCCCACCACCCAAGTCTGGGGGTTTAAATCAGGCCCATCTCAAAGGTGAACTTGAGAGCCAGTTAAATGGCTTTAGAAGGGGGGACAGGTCAAAGGTCCCTTGAACTTATTAGGGTGGGTTTGCTTTACATGGACTGAGTGGATAGTTTTGGATTTGACGAATGGTCCAGTCTGTCCCTGTGACTGCAGCTGAGAGAGGGATTGAGTACCTTCTTGCTGCCCTATTGTGTATCCTGAAGAAGTGGGACAGGTGCTTGTTTCCCTCCCAACCCCTCAGAAGATCAGTGGATGGATTGAGGGGGCAGTGGGCCTTACCTGGTGGCCCCCTGGAGTCCCTGCTGGAGGGGAGCAGCCATCTGGCAAGCCCAGAAGACTCTGGGGGAAGGGTGCACCGGGCCCTAGGGGGAGTAGGAGGAGTATAAAATAAATCATCTGTAAAGAATGGGTGTAGAAAAGCTTCTAATCAGAAAAGCTTTGCCTTGTGATCCTCTAGGGGAGGGAAGGCAGGGTCCTTGCAGGGAATTTCACTTTGTGGGGGGCAGGAGGCAGTGGGAAATGGCAGGGGAGGGTATAGCAAACTCTGGACGATGGGAAGTTTAGGTGGGGTTAAAGCTGCAGGTCTTGTTTATGGATGGCGTTTACCATGGGACGTGTCCTGCTGCTGCTAGCTGACTCTAGGCAGGCAGTGGTGCTACTCATGCAATACACACGTACAGCACATGCATGCATGCAATAGACACAGTGCTCCCCACAGGCCGGAGGTTTCCAGAGCCTACCTGGAATGTGGAAATGCTTGGGAGCTTGGTATGAGGTTGGAGTAGAAGACCTCACATCTAACTGGCTATAGTAGGGGGAGCTGCGCCCACTCTCTGTGCCTGGAAAGCACGGATCGGAGGGAGTGACAGTGATTGAGAGAGAACAAGAGGCAGAAGAAAACTGGTGTTAAATGCAGCCATGTTAGAAGAGCAGCAAGCCACCTGAGTCAATGGCTGGGGAGGAAGGGATGGATGGATGGATGGGGGTGTGGTTTCCTACACACATCGTGAGGGAGGAACTGAGGGTTTACAGACAGGGATAGATGGGAACCAGAGGGAAATCCACAGGTGCATGCCATTCAGGGGCCTAGCCCAGAACCCATTGCAGGGGCCCCAAACTCCTGTCCAGGATTTCCCTGTCATTCTCACTGGTATGGCAAAGTCTTTGATGGCGACTGTGCTAAGAGCTTTATCAACAGGGGTTGGAGCCTTACTGAACAACATGGGGGGAAACCCAGCAGAGGGCAAGTCTGCCAGACTCATTTCTCTCTGGGTTTTCCTGCCCATCCCTCCCCCCCAGATTTCAAGGTACAGCTGTGCCCTTCTTCCTCACCCGAAGATGTGCTAGCCCGGGGTGTGTGTGAGGATTCACCCCCAGCGTTGACAGGTACATGCATTCTGATGCATCCCTCGCTTCCCAGGATAAGCAAGTCGAGCATCAGCCGCGCCGCTAGTTCCAGTGCCAGCATGGAGCCACCATCTTGGATTTTCTGTAGTGATGGGGCGATGCTGTGACTGAGTTGAGTATGAGACAGGAGGAAGGCCCCAGGGAGCAGAATTAGCTGAACTGGATTGTGCATAAGGCAGCCAAAGGCAGATCACTCCACCACTCTCTAGGGCACACACCCCTAGAAGAGGAAATCCCCCATCCCAGCATCCTGCAGGCACTGTCGAATTTAACTCCTCCTTGTTCAGAGTTGGGATTTCCCAACATGACTTGCGCTGCTGCCAAAGGGATGGCCAAGGCCTCCGGGAGAGGCGTGCGTGTCCTTGTGATCCCAGCATGCTGCTCTGCTGCTCTCCGCTGGCTGTTTTAACCTGGGCCAGGCCTGGTGGTGGGGGGCCAATGTCCTTACCTGAGCGGTAGTAATGATGTGGGGAGCGTGGGATGGTGGGAGACATGCCCTGGCGGCTGTAGGTGGGGGAGTCGATGTAGCCCGGGCTGGAGGCCCGTCTCTGCCGTATGTCAATACTTTCATAGATATCCTGGATGGGTGAAAGGAGATGTGAATAAAGGGCATGGGTCAGAGAAGGTGCATGCGCCTCAGGCTCTGGGGCATGGAGATAGCTGAAACAAGGCCTCATAAAGGAGTCATAGAGTGGGGGAAGGAGGTGTTTGTATAGGCAGAGTCACAGCTTTTCAGGAAGGCAGGGTCTTCTCTTTCCTTCAGGGAAACGCCCCCCCTACCCCCATGACAGCCAGGGACACTGACTCTTCTCAGCTAGGACAGGGTAAAGCCTTTGTTATGTAAAGGCGCAGTGGGTGTGGTGAGCTGGGTGGTGCACAGGCCTTGTGTGGCTGTGGAATGGGTGTACATCTGGCATTTAGAGACAACAAGTCATGCATCTCCCACGTGAGCTCTGCTCCTCTCAGCATGCGTGGGGCTTAACAGCAAGAGCTGACTGGAGTCATGTGTCCCCCTGCAATGGATCTTTGCAAGCAGAGCAGCTGAGAAACACCACATTCCCATTATTTAGTGGTTTGACTTTCTTGGTGCCTGGAGAATTCCCTGTTTGTTCCCCTCCCAATGTCCCCAAAAGAGGGATGCCTCCTCCCCCCACCCCAATGCTTTGACCAAGGAAGGCTGGACATCTCTCTCCAGAAACTGTCAACATTGCTCCAAGATGCAACTGATGGGCCCGCCTTTATGTAACAAAGATCCCCCCCCTCTTACACCAGGGCTGAGCACACGGGCCCTGCTCCCTGTTCCAGAGCAATCTCAGGCAAGCATGGCAGGACTGTGGGGCTGGCACTGCAGTCCTAACTTGAAGAAAGCAACTTCCAGTAGAATTACTGCATTAGCATCATAAGCCAGATTCACTCCCGGTGTAATTCCACTGACTTCAATGGAGTTACACCAAGAAGGGATTCAGCAGCCCAACAGCTGTCTCCATTCAGAACCCCCATTGTCAGGCATGAGGGGTCCCCTTGGTCCAGCCAAATCCTTAAGTTATAACTCCATGCAGGTCCCACCCAGCTCCAGCCTTGCGGTCCCAGAGGTCTCTGGAGCACAGTGTATTTACCTGAGAATACGGAGACAGCGTTCCAAGGGACTGGAGGGAGCAGGAGGTCCAGAGACAGCACAGGAGGGAGAGAAGAGAGAGGGGCATGATTAATGGATGATGTGACTGACCTGGGCTTCACAGCACTTCATCTGCCCAAAATTACAGCCCTCTTAGTGAAACCACAGGCACATTAAAATAGCCAGGCACTGAGGGAAGCCTGTGGGAGAGAAGGCTCCATCGATGGGAAATAAATAGCAGCCTGTCCCTCCACCTCAGCCACTCTGAGTCCAGGCTGGAGCACAGAGGGGCTGCCTTGATCCCATCCAGCCAGTGCTCCAGGAGAAATGCCTGGTAGAGGAACTCATGGGAGCAACTCATTTCTCCCCCTGGGGAAGAGACTTTGGGGGAATTCTTCAGCTTCTTTCATTTGGTGCAGAATATCCCCCCCCCCCCCTTCACTGGAGCTGGCAGGCAGGCGCTCCCATGGCCATGCTGGGATTTCCCTCATGCTGGGATACACTGTGTATGGGAGAGTGAAGCCAAGCTTGGCTTTCCCAGTTTGGAAACAACTGAAACAACCAGCCCTTGGAGCCCGTAAATCAACCCCTTGCCTGCTCGTGTCTACGGAGTCTGACCTGTTCACAGAGCGTCTGGCTCTGCATGCTTGGAGCAAGACTCCAGATACAATGCTAAGTCCAAGAGGGTCCTGCTCTTGCCAACCCAGAGCCCTAGTGTTCAGAGGGGATTTCTCCTCTCTCCTGCCTGTCTGAGTTTCACATACAAATAATGACATTACAGCAGCTGCACAGACGGGGAGGTGAGGGGAAATGCCCTCAGAGGATGAGAAGGGACGGGCTGAACCTGGAAAGCTCCAGATGCGAATGTCTGGCTATGATGCTTCCCTTGGAGTTGGTGAAACAGCAGCAACTAACTCAATGGGGAGGATATAAACAGATGGGAGCTAAGCGAGGTCAGATGGGTTCACAGGAGACACCATCCCACTATGAAACACGGCTTTGTGATCTACTGTGCACATACAGGGGTCAGAAGATGCCACCCAGAGCAGCACTGGGCTGTCTGGACAACACACTGAAATTGCATCAATTCAAGGGGTTTACACCAGACAGCAGCGAATACAGCGAGACCCACTCAAAGCAAAATGCTCCAAACCTAGGGTTACCATATCTATTAAATAAAAAAAGAGGACCCTCCACGGGCCCTGGCCCCGCCCATTTCCCCACCCCCAGCCCTGCCCCAACTCCGCCCCTTCCCCGCCCTAACTCCGCCCCCTCCTCCCTCCCACTCCCAGCCACGGGGAAAGGGCTGCCCGAGCGCTACCGGCTTCACGGTTTGCTGGGCAGCCCCCAGACCCTGCGCCCCCGGCCGGCGCTTGCCCAGCGCAGCTGGAGCCCGGGCGCCCAGCCGGGGGCGCAGGGTCTGGAGGCTGCCCGGCAAACCGTGAAGCCGGTAGCGCTTGGGCTTCGGGCAGCCCCCTTGCCTCCGGACCCTGCGCCCCCAGCCGGGCACTTCCCCTCCCGGGCTCCGGCGGCGCAGGGTCCGGAGGTATGGGGGCTGCCCAAAGCCCGTAGCGCTCGGCTCTTAAACAGAGCCGAAGAGTCGGGGAGGAGCAGAGCCGCCGCGGCTGGAGGCTCTGCTCCTCCCCTGACTCTTCGGCTCTGTTTAAGAGACGAGCTGCCCCAGCGCTACCGGCTTCGGGCAGCCCCCGTGCCTCCGGACCCTGCGCCGCCGGAGCCCGGGAGGGGAAGTGCCCGGCCGGCGGCTGGGGTCCGGAGGCAAGGGGGCTGCCTGAAGCCCATAGCGCTCGGGCAGCTCGGCTCTTAAACAGAGCCGAAGAGTCAGGGGAGGAGCAGAGCCGCCATTTTCCCGGACATGTTCGGCTTTTTGGCAATTCCCCCCGGACGGGGGTTTGAGTGCCGAAAAGCCGGATATGTCCGGGAAAAAGAGGACGTATGGTAACCCTATGACCAAACCCCACCCCACAGCGTGCGAGCCCTCGGTAACAGCATGTTGCTGAGCCATCTGACACACAGTAGCTTCCCATGCTACCTTTCTGTTGCCATCTCAGTTGCACTGTCCCCTGGCGTTGGAGGTCTGTGCCGTTGCATGCCATCCCTGTCTGTGTCATAGGCCATGTCGCTGTCCACGAGAGGCCCTAACATGGCAACCTGCATTCTCTGCTTTATCCAGAGATCATTTGCAGGCGCAGCTCATATGGATGAAAGGCAGCAGAGCCCCCAGCGCACAGTGCTGCAGAGCGCCTCAGGGGGCAGTTGCCTTAGCCAGCTCACAAGCCAACCACCCGTAGACCTGGGACAAAGACCCACGGTGAAAAAGCAGAGGTGCAAGGAATCCAGAAGCCAGCAGGGTGTTTTCTTAGCTTCCCCCCATATGGTGCTTTCCAGAATCCAGGGCCCCATTCTCCTCTTGCCTACACCAGTTTTACACTGTGGAATGTCAGCGACCTCCATGGACTAAATCTCAATTTACACAGGTGTAAGGGAGAGAAGAACCAGGCCCTCAGTGCCCCAAGGCCCTGATCTGAGGCCAACAGGAAACTCAACACAACACAGTGAGGCTGTGTACTGAGCTGTGCTTCCTGGGCAGGTGAGAGCCCCATACAGCTCCAGAACACTGCACACAAAGGACAGCGTCACTGCTCCCACCTTGGTACAGAGGGCACAGACAGCTGAGTGCTCTGGACGGCTGGCTCACGATGAACCCTGGCACCTGCTTCACACTGGAGATTTCAGAGAAGTCATTGCTGGTTATTACAAAGGCCTCTTCTGTGACCATTTTAAAGGGCCCAATTCTGCCCTCAGCTTCTGCAGTCCTCAGTGGGACCTGGATCAGGCAGGATCTGGCTTCCTTCCAGGTCAAACCCATGCACTCATCTCCTTCCCATTTAAATGGGTGAAATTGTCCAGCAGTCCCAGCCTGCCCCCAGGAGTAGGGCAGGGGAAGTCCCATGCCAAGGGCTGTGTTGGTTTCCTTCCACACAGCTCTTTCTAATATCCCCGTGGACCTGGACAGCACCATTCAGCTCCCTGCCCCCTTCCCGTCCCCATCCAGTGGCGTCAGCGTTAGATAAGGGCTGTCCTGCCGAGACCCTTGCTCTGCGGACACTGGTGTGGCTTCCCTGCAGCAGGCCATCTGGTGAGCCTGTTCTGCACCCCATCTAAGCAAGAGGGTGCTCTTTGGAAAATGGACTGCAGGGTAAATAGCTGCAATTAAGGATCAGATTTTCAACAGCACCATTTGGTGTGTGAGCAATTCAGGTGCACGTAGAGTGACCCCGCTGCAGATCTGTCCTTACAGTCTGTGCTGGGCTGAGGGTGCTGCGGAGACACCCCCTTCCCCTCATTCATTTCCTGGGCTCAGTGCACTGGGGGACATTCCCCAGAGGAGCCATTCCTTGGGGCCACCTTTCTCCCCAAAGCACTCCCTTCAGATTATGTGGTGTGACCAATCGCCAATGGCCTCCATCAGCATGGGCAGAGTCATAGATTGTCACTAACTGATGCTGTAGCAGCTTTCTGGCTCACTCTTGTGGCCCACAGTGGAGGAGGCTGGGGCCAAGGTTCTCCTGTCCTGGCCCATCCTGGATTTCCAGACAACAGACAAGAATCCTCCTTGGAGATGTTCTAGGCCAGATTCTGTTCTTGGTTCCCCCACTGTAAATCTGAAGTAACCCCACTAATGCCAATGGAGTTATTCAGGATTTGCACCCACAGAACTGTAATAAGAATCTGTGTCCGCCACCCCCCGCAATAACCCTCATCAGATCCTGAGGTCCCTGTCTGCAAATGCCAAGACTCAGTACCTCCCCATAGCTATATCTCTCCAGCGTCTCATCTGACGTGTATCTGTGATAGGGCTCGTAGGAAATGAGGTCGGGACGCTGCACCTCGTAGATGGCTTTAATCTTGGGAAGAGCTGCCAGGTCTTTGTAATTAAGGATCTCATTATCCACTTTAGCCTAGGAGACGGAGAGACAGAGGCAGAGAGACGGAGACAGAGAGAAAGATGAGGAGAAAGGGAAGGGAAGGCTGGAATATACAGTGTGAAGCTCCCATCAGAGCAAACAGAACCGGTGTGTCACCACAGGAAAGGTAAAAACGTAAGGAGATGTCCTCATGAGAGGCACAACATTCTCCCAGGAAGAGAAGAGGCAGCAGTGGGGAAAGGGCTGGGTGGGTCATGGTGTTGAACTGCCTTGGCAATACTCTTCCGAGATCTCCCATTCATCACAGAGGGCCTGCTGAGGTCAAGGCAGGCAGACACTCAGGGTAGACTTACCCCCAAAGACCCCTTCCGCATCCCCATTGCTTGCATTGCAGATTGGAATTGAGATCCTGCTGCTCCCAACCTGATCTGTGCAGGGAGATCTCCTTCTCCTGTCCCCGCTGGAACATATGGAGCCACCATTTCCCCATCACATCGGAGACTGTGTGACAGAGCTGTACTTACACAGATGACTCGGTTGGGGGAACCAATACTGGAACCAGGGGGCGAGATGGAGGTTTCTGATGTTCTTCTGTGCTGTGTGCATAGAAAACCACAAACTGGATCAGAACTTAAGCTGTCCATCATTCAAATCATGGAGATTATGGGACCAAATCCAGCCTTGACACAACGCAGGCATAACACCATTGAAATCAATGGAATTTCACTTGCTTATATCAAGGCTGAATTTTTCCCCACCATCTAACTCCAGGACAGGGACAGCACCCACGCCCCCAGCAGCGGGCTATAACCCTGTGAAACTGCCCAGCAATGCCCTCTGTACTCCCTTCCAATCACTAAGGTTGTTGTATATCAGCATTCTGTCTGGGTTCGCATAGGCCAAAATGTCCAGTCCACTTTAATGGCCAGATTCAGATCCAGCAAGACAGGCCCTGCACATTAAAATCGAATGATTTTGAAAGACACGCAGCTGTTAATCATACCTAATGCTAACTGAGAACACTAGAGGGAACTTGTTGCAGGGCTTGGAAGGTTGAAGAGGCAATCTGTGGGTTTGCTTCCATAAAAAGTTTGTTTCTGGCGATGACTTCAGTCCTTCAGACCACCCTCCGCAACGGCCTGACAGTGAATTGGCAGGCATGGTTTATTCCAGCATTGCTCTGGCATCTTGCACTACAACCGACAATGCATGTTCAATGTGCACCTGAGGACTGTGAGCATGGCCAGCAGCCTCGCCACGGACAAAGGCCTCCCAGTGCTTCTTCTGAACGGCACACAAGGAAGGGGATTGAGCAGGCCGAGTCATCAAACTTTTCAGCAGGGTGGAAAGGAGCTTTACAGCAGCTTGCATCCTACAGCGTGGCTGTCAAGCTGTCACTGAGACAGCAGGGAAGCAAGGGGCTGATCTGGCTTATCCTGATGTTATGAAGGGTGCAAAGGCAGGCAGCTTTGATGGGCCATATGGTGACTGCTCTCCTGGCCTGGAACATTCCTGGGTTTGTGTCTACCTACAATTTAACAATCGGAACAACCAAACACCCACTAAAGCACAGAGAGTCTGGCCAGTCTCTGACTCTGTGGGCTGGAAGCATCTCTCCGCAGGGAGGAGGAAATGGCATGTGGAGTATGGAGGAATGATGCCTCCTCACAGTGCTCAATAGCACTCCCTGCAGACATTTACAGAGCTGCAGCTGCTCTTCAAATGGAGTCCTGCCCATGACTCCCCATGGTGAGAAGGATGATGGCTGCAATGCAAAACCTCGGAGGCGGGAGGGGGATCCTCAAAGTTCTGGGTTGCCGAGGACCCTTTGGAAAGCAGGAAGCTGAATGTGCTGACCCTTGGGCCAGGGTCTTGCAGCGTTTTTGGTATGGCGGGTCCCCCTCAGTTTGGGCCTTCCCCACATAACTCATTTCCAGCCAGGGACCAGAGCTCTCAGGGGCACTTTCAGAGATGTCTGCTTGTCTTGGAGGCACACTGAAGCGTGCTTCTGGCCCAGCCACCTGTCACAGAAACTCCATCAGGAACCTCTGATGCTCCAGCTTACCTTCAATTTCTTCTCTGCTCTTGCTGCCTGTTTGCAGATCGGGTGCCACACTTCAGAACCTGAAAGCCAGGGGAACAGCAGAGGATCAGAGCCTTTCAACTCGCCACTGGAGAGACCAAATTGCCACTCATAGTCAGAACCAGGTGTAATAAGTACCCCTCCATCCTGACTGGCAGCACACCCAGCTAGCTTAGTCCTGGACCTGCAAGCAGCTCTGAAGATGCACTTCAATCCTGTCTTACAACTGCCCCCACTATTCTAGTCCTGGACCCCGACAGCTCCGCTGAGAATCCCCAGTCCTGGTCTGCAGCCTCTCCTGCTGTTCCAGTACTGGGGTTCTTGGGAGCAAAGCCTGCAAGTCATATGCATCTTTTAGATCAGTGGGTCTCAACCAGGGGTACGCATAGCCCTGGGGTACGCAGAGGTCTTCCAGCATCAACTCATCTAGATATTTTCCTCGTTTTACAACAGGCTACATAAAAAGCACTAGCGAAGTCAGTACAAACTAAAATTTCATACAATGACTTGTTTATGCTGCTTTATATACTATACACTGAAATGTAAGTACAATATTTATATTCCAATTGATTTATTTTATAATTATATGGTATAAATAAGAAAGTAAGCAATTTTTCAGTAATAGCACGGTGTGACACTTACATTTTTATGTCTGATTTTGTAAGCAAGTCATTTTTAAGTGAGGTGAAATTTGGGGTACACAAGAGCAATCAGACTCCTGAAAGAGATATAGTAGTTTGGAAAGATTGAAAGCCACTGTTTTAGATTGTCAGCTCTTTGGGGCAGGGGCTGTTTTGAGATCTGAATCTTGTACAGCGCCAAGCACATTCCAGCAAACTCCTTTCACCTGTGATGTAAACTTGAACTTGAATCCAGGTCTCCACAGATGACAAGCCAGTGCAACATCCCCCTCCTATACCTATGGGTCTGTCAATGGGAGACCCTGTGAGCCTGTAAATGGTGCGAGTCTGCATCAAATCACCAAGACATGCCAATGGAGCCCTCACTGATGGAATACTGAGTGAGATTTAGACGGAATAGCTGCACAGCTTCTGCCGGATGGGAGGAAAGCGAAGGCGCCCAAGCCCAGCAATGTCTCTGTTAGGCTTTGATTTTGTCAGGTTTATTGACTTTCCTGGGCACCTTCTATATTACAGTGTGGCCACAGGAATGTCCTTGGACTGGGGCTGATGGATAGGGGGGCCGGGCAGAGGCACTGGACCAGTGCTTTAATATGATCCTTTGTGCCTCAAAATAATGCGTAATTTTCCCTTTCCAATCCATTGTAGCCTCTCTAGCTCCCAAAGCCCGAGATTACTGGCTGGTAAAAGTCAGTGTAAGCTCACAGATCCTCTGTTCTCTTGGCTACATAAGTCATTCACTGTTGAATCTGATTGTGCAGATGGGTAGATAGAAGACTAAAACACTACCAGCTAAATGCCAGACAAATAACTCACCTCAGAGGTGAAGAAACAGATTATTTAAAAATAAACTTTCAAACAGAAGAAAGGGAACTGCAGGTAGAAAACTGACAGAAACAACAAACCTCGACTGGAAAGTCCATTCCCCATTTACCTACCTACCAGGACCTGTGTTCAGGATTCCGTGCTTTTCCTGGAAACAGCGGAGCATTGTCCTGCCCCATCCCTGCTTTAGGTAGCCATATTAGAATCAGCTGTTCCTGGGGTAACACAGAATCTTGAACTCAGGTCTTGGCTGGTAACGTTTGACGTTCACCTGTGAGAGCAGGAACCAGCCCCCAAGGGAATTCAGGATCAGAGTCAAGATGAGAATGTGGCTGTAGCAGCCCCAGACTGGGCATGTACCAACACAATCCATCCGATAGTCCTGGTTCATAAATCATCAATTCCAGAAAACCAGACCCCTTTTCTTCCTTCACCCATTTGTAGGTGTTACATTTTGGGCCCCTGGATGCCATGACAGAACCAGCCTGTCACAGGCCATGCATTAGGGATGACAGCCAGGGGCAGAGCTTTCATAAAACACCCCTGCCTCCCCACCAAACAAGGGACGTGCTTCTGGGAGCATGCTGGCTGACATTCCAGCATGACACTAATGGCATGGCCACTCCCCCGTGTTCACGCCAACACGATTAGCATCTCACGGAGGAGTCAGTCAGCCCCGGGCGGAGGGCTCCTGCCACAAATCCTGCAGTGCAGGAGTGGGAGGGACCCAGCCCTGCAATTACCCCACAGACCTACAGGGGTAATTAATGACTCAGGGTGACAGGCAGCTGCAGGTTACCAAAGGGAAAACACACCCTCCCTCAGAGCTGGAAATAGCCCCAAAGGCAGCTTCAGCAAGGGATGAACATCTCCAGAGACCCGATTATTTATTTCCTTCTTGCTGAAACCAGCCACCTGTGCTGCATGGCTTAGCCCTTTCAGTGCCGCACTCAGCAGAACCTGGAAACAGAGGAGGGTTGGTTTTGTGGTTAAGGCACTGAAGTGGGACCCGAGAGATCTAGGTTCAATTCCCAGGCTCACTGTGAGAGCTCAAACATGTTCCTTAAACCAATAGTGGCCACTGATTGTGGTGTGTCTGTTTCTCAAGTTGGGCACCCAAAACCTGTGGCCATTTATGAAAATGCTGGTCCTGTTCTCTCTGTGCCTCAGCCTTCCCACTGCAAAATGGGAACAAGGAGGCAGCTCCTTACCTCACAGGGGACAGCGAGGGCTAACCTCTGAACAGTGTGAAATGCTCTAGACACTACAGTGCTGGAGGCCCAAGAAGTTCCTAGATAGGTGGCTCTTTAGCCATGGCTGGGAATCCCCCACCTGGCCCAGTGGCTTGTGTGTTCCAGTGGTGCTGGCCAAGGGCATGGGCAGGCATGCTCCAACAGCGCTGATGAAGTTAATATGTTGTGTGCACGTGCGTTACTGACAGTGACTCTGAGCGAGAAACAAGCTGGCCAGGAGGGGCAATTTTTCCTCCAGGAAAATGTCCCCAGGTCCCTGAGACCTCCCTCTTTCGCTCTTATAGATATGCTCTGACTAGGAATTATTCTGGGGAAGTTCTGTCGCCTGCATTATACAGGTCAGACTATGATCACAGCAGTCCCTC
Source organism: Emys orbicularis (assembly GCF_028017835.1). NCBI lineage: Eukaryota > Metazoa > Chordata > Testudines > Emydidae > Emys > Emys orbicularis. The sequence continues at coordinate 92,051,408 of NC_088690.1, forward strand.
CTGGCCTTGGAATCTATAGCATTTCCTGACTCACTGAGCTGGAACGTGGGAGGCAGGGGAGAGTGGGGTGACTGCAGGGCTGAGAGCTCTGGCAGGGTGTGGTTGGTCACTCCCTCCCCCCACCAGGAAAGAAGGAACATTTCACATAACAAGATGACTGCTGAGTTGTTGTGTTCCCCGGCGTGGCTGGTGAAAGCAGCTGTTGTGCTGGGAGTCAGAGCCGCATCCCTGTGCGGCCCACAATGAGCAGACAGGAGCTTGGGTTTGTAGGAAAAGGAGATCTGATCCCCAAAGGGATCCAGTGGGAGATTCTCTGACACCATTGGAACACAGCTAACCTGCATTAACCACAAGTCAGCAACAGCTCTGGGGATCTGGCTGCATGAGCCAGCCAGGACTGGGCCTAATGTGATAGCCACTCCAGAGGGCTCCTCTGGGGCAAGTCACCACAGGGATTTTGACTCCTAGTTCACCTGCCAATTTCCATCTGCCTGCTGTGATTGGGGTAACCCCACTCCCAGTTCAGTGCATCCCTGCATTGCTGGTTTAGAAAGTGACACTAGTGACCATCAGCTGGGGGAGGTTTGCACAAGGCCACTCTCCTGACGTTGCTGGGATCAACAAATTATGTTACAGGCGGAGTTCAGTGGCAACGGATCTGTGGGGCACAGAGGAGGTGTTAATCTGCCCATCCCACAGCCTGAGCTTTCACCCCATGGCGAGGGTGTCCATACCTGTGAGATACATCTCCTCCCCTTCCGTGAACATCTGGTGGCAGCGGACGCATCTGGCACAGGTTGGGTGGTAGTGCTTCCCTCCTGCCTACAAACAAGCAGAGGAAAATGGTTCCTAAGCAAGCAGAAAATGCAGATCCACTTTTGCCTCCATTCCTCTGAGCGGGAGCTGCCCAGTCCCCTCCACACTCCTTCTGCTTGCAGTGCAAAACACAAAGCAAGATGAAAGAGCCTAGCAAAGGAGAGCTGGGGCCCCAACAAGGAACCACAGATGGCAGACCAGCCCTAGACACACTAGGACACTAATATCTTTGCCATGGTGCATGAAGAGAACCCATGTCCAGGGTCCCATTTCTTTCAAGCAAACTGAGTGCAAGGTGGATGTACCATGTTACAAGCTCCGCCTTTCACACTCACCTGGCAGTGGGGTAAATGACTATCCAAAGTGAAGGGCAGCAGAGAATTAGGCCCAGGCAGCCCCAAACCAGTGAACTGGGGACCAAATCCTGCAAACTTTGACTCCCAGAAGCACACCTCAAAGTCAACAGTATTACTTATGTGAGTAAGGACTTACAGGATCAATTTCTGCATTTGCTTTCAGAAGGATTCTGTAGCTGTAGCTCAGAAATGTCCCATTGTTCAGCTATGGAGACATATTTTTCACCAGTTCCCACCCCAAGCATCTCCACTGGAGTTGGACAGGGTGCCCACTTTGGCCCAGGGAGGGGGTCACAGTTGTGAAATATCATAGCAGTGGCATAGGCTTCTGTTTGGCAAACTGTCACTGGGATTTTTACCATCTTGGGAGAGGGAGAGACACACCCACAACAGTACAAGGGGCTCACTAGGTTTCATTTTGCAGCCCATTCCAATGGAGTGAAAGCCAAAATGATTCCTGCTTTATTTTTTTTCCAGCCCTGATTTCTTGGGACTCTCTAGAAACTTTTCTGCTGCCTTCAGTGCAAATGATGCCCAAACTTTAGAAATAACAACCTGCTATGTTCCCAGTTGTGATGTGGCTGGTCTGTTCTCCCTGCACTCTGACAAGGATAATAGGTTTAATTGGTAGCTTGCTTCCACTCAGAATGTCTGCAAGAATTTCAATTATAGACTCATTTGCTGGGCTTCCAAGCTCAGAGGCAGCAGTTGGCTCTGGGCTGTACTGAAACCTGGTCTGTACTGTATACAGCGTAACCCCCAAGGGACATTTTATGATAATATCAGAAGGGAGGAGGACTAGAGAGGCTGGTAAGGGAATGAAAGAAGAAAGAAGGGCTGTTGTAACTTACTGTATCTAACTTAACTGTTTCTCTTGTATCAGGAAACAATGAGGAGAATGGGATAATTTGCTAAGAAGGGATCACTGACTCCATCATGAGAAAGGTTCTTACTAGATTATCTGTGGGGCACTGATAGAGCTTTTCACCATCCTAGTCTTGGCTTCAGCAGCAGGTGTCAACATCACAGAACGCTCCCACCTGACTGGCATTAACTGTCTGTTTCTGGTTGGCAGCTTCATCAGACAGGCCCAGGAGCAAATGGGCCACAGAGACTGAACTCCCCTCACCAGGTACGTTGGCAGGGTCAGTGTGTGAGGGAAGCTCACTCTGCTGCTACCCTTGCAGTCTATGTTTTGTAGTCAAGCAGAGGAGCTCAGGGGCTCGGGCTTCAAACCCAGCATCCATACTTCACTAGTGCCAAATTCATTTCCAAAAGAAAGGACGAAAGTCAGAAAAGCCACTTGTGGCACTAGCTGTGGAGGAGGCTCTGACACTAGTACAGAGGCAGAAGAACGAAGGGCCAAATCCAGTTCTCACTAAAGTCCAGAGGACTTTCCATTGCCTTCACTGAGGGCTGGATCGGTCTCCAAATGAACAAGGACAAGTGGAGCGGTCTCCACTGTCCAGAATGCTTTCGGACCATATCTTTCTTTTAAATACATTGTATGTTTTAAATAATCTGTTCAATTGTTTCAAGATTGTGCAAATCCTAAACCTGCCCTGCCACTAAAAATCCAAAACACCCCCTCTCCCCCTTGGATTTGTCAGGAGCCCACTCTGTATTTCCCATTGTTCAGAAAGCCTTGGCTATTTTTATTCTTTGGCTTTGGGGAGGTGTACCCCGTAACTGGAATAGCAAGGGTTACTGCAGGTCAGGTCAATACTGAGCTGTATTAGCTGAGCTGTGTGGAGACACAGGCCTTAAATAGGATGGGGCGCTGCCGGTCAGCACTGAGATACACTAGCTGGGCTGTGCAGAGCAGAGTACACCGCAATTCAGGCCTATCTTCCCCTCTAATCACAAGCTCTGAAACAAACATCCACAATTTAAAACTCAACAGTCCCTCTGCAAGGAGAAGTGATTACACTTCAAAGCAGAATGCAACAATCTTGTTTATTTTGTATTGATTAAAATTACAGCCATTGTACAAGCCTGCTGGAAGCTGTGAGTGAAGAGAGCTACTCATTATTACTTGGGGTCCCTTAAAGTTTCATTAATCATTCAAGGCTGACTGCACAACTCACAGTCATTTGGAACACCCAGAGGGTCATGGGATAGCACAAGAAAGCTCATTACGGCCTAAAATTATTTAAAGGAGCCTCTTCTATTTTGAGCTCTGCCAGACAAGACAATGAAGGCCTATTGCTTTAAGGAAAATAATTCATCTCGAACTCCTGGGCATCCCACCCTAGCCTAGTGACTGGTTCGTGATTGGCATTGGCTGGCCAGAGGTGCAGAAGGAGCCCTCTTCTGGGCAATGCAAGAGCAGAAGAGACATGGGAGAAAGGTGAGGGGTCACTCACATTTCGGCCACGACTGAGCAGAGACTGTGAAGTGACACTGCACTGGCTTTCTGGAAAGATAGGTCAAGTAATGCCCAAGGAGCTCTCTGCGTCTCCATCCCTCTGCAGCCTTCACTGCACAGCACATCCACTCCCCATGCCCTGTTTCCCTCAGCTCCATTCCAATAGCTGGATGAAAGTCAGCAACAGAGTCTGCCCAGAGGTACCCCAGAGCCCAGCTGATTTATTTCCAGCCCACTTGGTCACTATTGCACAGTTCCCTTGCCTGGGCACAGGGAATCCCACCTGCCAGTCGCAGCAGAGATCTTGAATAACGGGGCATGGCTGATGTTCAGAATGCTGCACAGACATGAACCAATTCTTCCCCACAGCGGGCCATGAAAGGATCATTATCCCCCCATCGCAGGTGGGGAGACTGAGGCAGGAACCAAGGACGGAGGTGGATGTGAACAGTGGTGTCAGTTACAAGCTGGTGAGGTGGTGTAGCGTGGACACAGAGGAGGCAGAAGAGCAAGGCAGCAGCATGAAGAACAGCCCCAGGACGGGGTAAGAAGGTGGAAGGCAAAGCAGCTCCTCACACTCTATATTCCCCCCTAGTGGTTACTCTCTGGTACAGCTCTGCCCTTCTGCTCCCCAAGCATGTGCACACTGACCTCTGATGGAATGGATCCAAAGAGGTGAGGTGATTTGGCTGAGGTCCCAAAGGGAGTTAGTGTCAGAGCCAGGAGGAGCGCTCAAGAATGCACAGCACCCAGGTTTCAGCTTCAGCCATAGTCCCCTGAAGGGGGTGGGGAAGGGGCTGGATGGCCCAGGGGGCTGGGTACCAGGGTCCAGAGACTTTTGCCTCAAAGTCACTGCTTTGGAGCCAGTCCAGGTCAGTAGGGACCAAAAGCACAGGACTCACGGCTCTTTGGTGGCTCCTGCACAGAATGAGGGAGAGAGGCCACAGCCCAGCTACCACCACAGCTGCTGGCTGGCTCAGCAGGGAAGCCATGGAGACGGTACCCTGCTCCCTCCAGGGCAGCAATGAGGCACACTCCCCCGCAGCTGTCCATACAGTGCCCATCATGGGGGTACACACAGGACCCCACTCTCCAGGACACTAAATTCACTTGAAAAATGTCTTTCAAAAAATAGCCAAGTTGAGTGAGAGCAGCGGCCAGCAGGATCACTCTGCTAGCACCTCTGGATTTCAGGCCCCCCTCGTGTCCCTGAGGGTGTCGGAGTTAGAAGAGCCCTCCATACCTTCTGCCTAGGACTAACCTGGCATGGGAACCATGAGGAGTCCAAGACACCTCCTTTGCAATGCCCTCCCTGACGAACAGCACTTGGAATGAGCTCCATTAAAGGGACAGAGTGAGCTACTAAAGAATCACACCTAAAGCCCTGCTGGGATGCAGAAACCAGCCAGGTCCTTTGTGCTGAATCCCTGCTAAAAGAACAATACAATGCTGCTTGGGCTCGCTAATACCATTCACATAAACCCCTGCTCCTCCTCTAGACTGGCCTGTCTCCCTTGGGTGCTTGCACCTCACCGCTGGCTCATTCCACCAGCCTAAAGGGCGTGGCTAGTGGGCCTGCTGCTTCCCTTGCAGACAGCTCTGCACCTCTGCCAAGCCTTTCCTCTGCTAGTGCACAGCCACATGACTAGCAGCCGTGTTGGATGTGTTGCCGTGGCAACTGGTAGGGGGAGTGGAGTCTGGCTACAATCAGGCTCCTAGGTGACTGTATTGAGAGAAGCATCTGAAAAATGTGCCAGTGTCACCAGGAGAGCAGGGGCAGTAACCGATGGTTATCATGGGTGCTCAGCGATGCCCATGCTATCCCTGGGAGATCAGACATGTGCTGGCAAAGTCCCTGGCCTCCAGTAGCAGGGGAACGTGGCTAGGATTGAGGAAGGAGGGGTCCCTTTGAAGAGGCACTGAATTCCAGCTCAGGTGCTGGGGCAAGGCACTCTGTAGACAAATACCACGCTGCCTCTGCCCATCCATCCATCCCCGGTGCTCAGATATTAAGGTGTTGGGCATGGTGCCAAATTAGAACCCACACAGATCTCTAGGAAAACACCTATTAGGCACCCACGCTACATACACATGCTGGCACCTGCCATCTGGGAGGACTGAACCAGGGGATCCTCCTTCACCCTGCCACTTGTGCTAAAGGAATAACTTCCTCAGCTTCGAGTAAGTAGCAGGCTCTTGTACGTACCTATCACCTGGGCCACATCAGCCAGCCATATCTATTACCACAGTCACCTGTACCACCTTGCTACTGCCCTGCAAAGTGGTGCTGCTGCTTCTGCGGCTAGACTCCAATTCCAGAGGACAGTGCTGCTCTGTCCCACCCCAATTCCTGGGACCCAGCCATTTTTGCACTCAGGATACCAAGGTCAGTCAGTGTCCAGACCTCCATATTATAGAGGAGGAAACTGCAGCCCAGCTACGGCAAAGGGCTCACCCCCAGGTGCACAGGGAATCAGTGGCAGAACCAGGAATGGAAGTGAGGACCCGCAGTGCCCCGCTCTAGCCCATAGATCACACCACCTTTCAGTCATTTGCATCACCCGAGTGTGACCGGAGGGGCCGTGGTTTGCAGAGAGTGTGATTTAGGGAACACCCAGTTAAAATGGCTCATGACAGTGCTTAGGTCACTGACAAAACTCTCAGGGGGTCCCCTTTGCAAAGGGCTGGCTAGATGGTTCCTCTGCACCGTGGGTGGGATTCACTCGCCCAGCCCTCTGCTGCTGGAAGGAAGCTAGCAGTCTTCTGCCTGCCCCAACTCACCTCCAAGACCCTGCCACTGATGTACCGGTCACAGGTCTCACACTTAATGCCGAACTGGGCATGGTAGTCAGATTCGCAGTATGGAACGCCGTCCCTTTGGAGGAGAGAGGGAGACAGGAAGTGAGAGGAGGGCGAGGGCACGGGGCAACTGAGAGACACCCCCCCCCCATGTGATACGTGGCTTTCACTGCATCAGATGGCTCAACTGAGATGTGGCCTGTATTAGAACGACCTCCCCAGAGGGGTGTTTGCTGGGAGGCTCTTCTGCTGTCAAGGGAGCAAGCAAGTGACCATTGGAAGGTTGGTGATGAAGCAAGAGGGCAGCTTCTTCAGTCGTCACCCCTCCTACCACAGGCTCTCCTCACCTACCCCAGCCCCGCCCCTCCCCCCCTCTCCCCCCACAGGCTCTCCTCACCTACCCCAGCCCCACCCCTCCCCCCCTCTCCCCCCACAGGCTCTCCTCACCTATCCCAGCCCCACCCCTCCCACCCCTCCCACCCTCTCCCCCCACAGGCTCTCCTCACCTACCCCAGCCCCGCCCCTCCCACCCTCTCCCCACACAGGCTCTCTTCACCTACCCCAACCCCACCCCTTCCCACCCTCTCCCCCCCACGGGCTCTCCTCACCTACCCCAACCCTGCCCCTCCCACCCTCTCCCCCCACAGGCTCTCCTCACCTACCCCAGCCCCACCCCTCCCACCCTCTCCCCCCACGGGCTCTCCTCACCTACCCCAGTTCCCCCCTCCCCCCACGGGCTCTCCTCACCTACCCCAGCCCTGCCCCTTCCCACCCTCTCCCCCCATGGGCTCTCCTCACCTACCCCAGCCCCCCCTTCCCACCCTCTCCCCCTATGGGCTCTCCTCACCTACCCCAGCCCCGCTCCTCCCACCCTCTCCCCCCACGGGCTCTCCTAACCTACCCCAGCCCCACCCCTCCCACTCTCTCCCCCTACCTACCCCAGCCCCGCCCCTTCCCACCCTCTCCCCCCACGGCCTCTCCTCACCTACCCCAGCCCTGCCCCCCCACCCTCTCCCCCACATAGGATCTCCTCACCTACCCCAACCCTGCCCCTCCCTTCCTCTCCCCCCACAGGCTCTCCTCACCTACCCCAGCCCCGCCCCTCCCACCCTCTCCCCCACATAGGATCTCCTCACCTACCCCAGCCCTGCCCCTCCCTTCCTCTCCCCCCACAGGCTCTCTTCATCCTCCCTCCCCACTATTCTGTGGGCTCCCCTTCCTCTGTCAGCTTGTTTCCCCTGCAGGCTCCAGCTCATTGCTCACTCCACACAGGGGCAGGGCGAGGATTTTATTACAGGCTTCACCTTCACGCCTCAGTGCTTCTCTGAGAGAGCAGCAGGAGAGCAGTTCCAAGCGCAAGGGAACTCTTCCTGCAGGCCAGGTGTCTGATCCCCCCCACACCCCAGCCAGGCCAGGCTCATGCAGCCCCTCCGCCCCCAGGAGGGGATTCAGGACTCCTGGGCTGCCTGTCAGAGGGCCCCATGCTACCCTTGGTGTCTCAGACCCACCGCATTTGCACAGACCACAGCAATTGTTTGGAGCTGCTGGCCCTTGACCAGCTTCAGAGGAGGGGATGGAGTGGGGCTCCTGGGGCAGCTAAGCCCTGCTCTGGAGTCTGAGGAGGAGGAGAGGAGTGGTACGAGGGTACAATAGAGTTGCTCTTGCCTGCTAATGTGACTGAATGCGCCTGCAGCCTCCTAGGGGCCATCTAAGCCTGGCCTGTAAAAGCCTGACGGCGGGCATGCTTCATGAGCCAAGACCGTGCCAGAAACCCTGCAGCCGGCCAGCATGCAGAGCAAGAAACCCTTTCCCTGCTGCCTGCTCTCAGCCTCAGACAGTCACAAATATACACGGAGACCACAGCCCGCAAGGCCGCTGCTGTGCCCAGCACCACAGCCACCAAGGGGTGAGGGACAGTGACAGCCTGCCTGGACCAGACGCACGGGCCACTCGAGCTAATGGAGACTCTGCCCCGGGGGAGCAGGACCAAGGCCTATGACAGGTACTTGAGCAGATGTGCTGTTCCATTCAGAAGAGGGCATGCGTGCCACATACTCACCAGTCAGCCCGTTCCCTGCGCAGTAGCATGTCTCGGAGGGATTCCGACAATCCCCCTCCCCATCATGGTGAGCCCCTTCCCTAAGTCTCCTCAGAGACATGTCTAGAACTTCCAGGATGCATCCTTCCCACCCAGCTGTGGGGTGTGTGTGGAGACAGGTGATCAGCTGGCTCCCCACCCAGAATCCATTTCTGTGGTATGTGCTTCTGCTGCCCCTGCAGCCTGATGGGCGAGGGGAGTCGGGAGCCTGCAGCAATCCCAGGGGCGTACACTAGCCCTCGGCCTCCTTTTTCCCTCCCCAGTGAGTGGCCACGGTGCAGTGAAGGATGACGGGTAGGGACGAGGAGACACTCACTTGCTGATGTACTCGCCAGTCAGGATGATCCCGCAGGTTTGGCACTTGAAGCAGCTGACGTGCCACTGCTTCTCCAGGGCCAGGAGCGACTGGCCATGCTTGATCTCCTCCTTGCAGCCTGCACAGTCTGGGGAGACAAAGGATGGGGCAGAGCATGAAACCACCACAGCTTCCTGCTCCAAGGGGTTCTGCAGCCTGGCGAAGGCACAACTGGGAAAGCCACGCAAGGTGAACTGCAAGAGTTGGCAACACTGAAGCCCCGCTCTCATCTCACTGTCATCTAGAACAAGGTGCTGTGACTCGCATATTTCAAACTCTGCCCAAGCTAGAGGGGACCTATTGAGACAGTTTGTTGACTTGTGCCATCATTCCCTAAAGTCTTGGGAGCCGGGACAGGATCCTGTGCACACCGAGTGACTCAAACGCACAGCCCCACACTTACAGCAATGCACACAGATACACACACACACTCCACGGAGGGTAGGTCTGCACAGCATTCGGCGGTGTGATTGCAGCTCAGGTGGGCATACCTGCACTGGCTTTATTCTAGCTAGCGCAACTGAAAATAGCAGCGAAGACCCAGCGGCATGGACCCTGGCACTGGATTGTACAAGCTTGCCCAGAATCCGGAGTACATACTTGTGTTGATAGCCCACACCGGGGTCCATGCCACTTTATCTTCACTGCTATTTTTAGCCAGGCTTGCTAGAGTCAAGCTTGCAGTGTGGACATATCCACAGGTACACACAAATTCCCATACACAGAATCAGAGAGAAGTGTACACACACATAGAGAATCAGACCATTCTCTCCCTGTTCTCTCCCAGAATCAGACACCTTTTCACCCTCTGATATGGGTGCTGGGAGAGAGGCCTCTGATGAGAGCTACCCCAACACACATTGCATTTTTTTTCTAATGGGAATATGCATCTTCAGCACATTCCCTAATGAGTCCCAGCACTTTGCGTATTGCATAGCAAGCTTCCACAGTTGGTGCTAAGAAAGAGCTGGGCTCCTCAGAGGAAAACTGGGTGGGGTGCCAGGAGCACAGACAGCACAGGGGCAAAATGCACTGGGAACATGCCACGATTCTGCTGAGCAACTGGCACCCCCAGCCTCGCCCAAAGCAGATGGCCTCACTTGGTGGGCATCAGGGTGCGGCCAACCTCCTTGGCTCATCCTGGTTTTCGAGCTGCTTTTCTGAGATCCTCAGAGCGAATGCTGGCAGGGAGTCATGTTTGGAAGGGGAATAAATACCAGTGACAGCCACTTCCCAGCTTGGGTGGATGGGGATGCAGCAGTCTGGTGTAGCCATGGTCTCTTCGCCAAATATTTCCCAGTGTTACTAGCAGCAGTTCAGCTCTACCAGTGGAAGCCCTGGTGCTGAGCAGGGTTTACCCACTGGGTCATGAGCTAGGTGACCCTGGGGTTAAAATACTGGCAGCCCTTGAATCGCATCCGTATTAGTGCTCCTTGCATGGCTCCCCCCTCGGGTAGCAATGGTGGGAAGTGTCTGGCAGCAAGCTGAGCATAGGAAGGGCTGTTCTCTAAGCTGTGTGTACATCAGCCCGCTGCAGTATTTACCAGCCTTCCTTCCTTTCCCATTTCCCTGGGCTCCCATCAAGGCTGGAAGCAGGAAGCATATGGGCCTGAGAGCCCTGGCTTTGACTCCTCTCTGCCCTTCTCTCTCTTTCACATCAGGGACTCTCTAGGATTTCAGGAGTCTGTGTGATACATGGACAAGGTGTTTCTTTTTAACCTCTTTGCTGCCGGTCTCCAGCGAGATTTCAGTCCCCTGTGCTATACGAATGCAGCAAATACAGTGCATTGCAAGCCGACTGAGTGGTAATCTCGACAGCACCAAAGGTGTGTTTTACCCACCACACTTCAGGGCAGCTGTGCAGCTCCATTTTACCCCCATGCATCTGCCACATTGGGCAGAATTGGAGTGGCACACAGAGCAGCAGCTCAATTAGGCCCTTCTCGCGTGAGTCATTCTCTGCTGTGCTCTGGCACCTGCCCCTACATGGCACCACTCCCCCGGGTTTGCTGCTCACCTGCCTTTCAGGCTTGCTCCTGTTATGTTGGCAGTCAGGGGGTCTTGGAGGAGACTTGCAGAAGCAGCCTGCGGCCTTCTTTGGGGATGTCCTCATCCGAGAACTTACCCTTGCTTTTGCTACTAGACAACAGTGGCACTTCCCTCGCCTCCCCCAGGGGTCCAAGGCTCTGCAGTCCCCAACTGGCTGCAGTGCCATGGAGGTGATAAGGGTGCAGGCCAGGAGCAGCGAGGGAAGCTGTCTTGGCTTATGCACATCCTGGATGCTGCCTGCAGCTAGTTATGAATAATCCATGCTGCCCTTGGGTAACCTCAGCTCTTCAGCACAGCCGAGGAACATCTGAGAGAGGATTTCAGAGGCTATGGTCTCCAGGGCACCTGACCGGGAGAGGACATGGAAGTGGGTGGGAAGAAACAGATGACACACGTGGTTCCCCTTCCCTTCCTCTCTGCCAAGAGCCTCCTAATGGACACTGGGGGTGGGGGAAGCAACCTTGTGCTGACTCAGCGCTAGTCTGCTCTGGCTCGGATAGACCTGGCCTTGCTGCTTTCATCACCATCATCTGGGGTCTTTCATGTCCAACTCTGCCAGGAGTGTCCCCATTGGGGCAGGGGGTTCACTGGCCTCTCATGCCTGGGGCCGACAGGAGCATACTGTAACATGATGCTAAGGCCAGACCCCTGAGCTAGGTTCACACCAGATCAAACCATTGGCCTCTCCAGTCCAGTTCCCCATCTCCGTCAGTGGCCAGTACCAAATGCCTCAGAGGAAGCCCTGTAATGGACAGTAATGGGATAACCTGCCTGGAAGGGATGTTTCCTCCAGACCCCACCAGTTTTTGTTGGCTCATGCCTTGAAGCAGGAAGGGTTATAGCCTAGCTATATTTTAAAATCCTGTCCAGTGTAACTGTAGCCTCCACCCAGTTGGTGGGGGTCATGGGATGGAGTGGACACACGAGAGAGAAGTGGGGGACCTACCGTTTAGGGGTTTCCAAGTTTGGAGCAGACCAGACATCCTTAAGTCAAATTGAAATTAAAATGAACTAGATTTAAATAATAAATTGGGTTCCTCCCCGGCTTTCCCCCACACCTCCAATGCAAGAGCTCCCTGAACCCAAGAGCTATGGCTGGGATGCGAATCAAGCCCATGATGGGAAACTCCACAATTCAGGGGCCCACACCTTGGCCTTAGGTCTCGAGTGGGAAAGCAAAAATCCACCTTTTCCCCTGCCCAGTGGTGTGAGGGTGGATCAGCCAGCGCGGTGGGGTCTGTCTGGGTTCACTGGGTCAGTGCTGTGACTTTCACATTCTGATCCACAGACTTTTATGCATTAAAATCCCATTGAAAACAAAGAAAAACAGAAGGAAGAAGTCTTCCATGTCAGTTTCTAAAAAAGGACGTTGTTCTCCTGAGAGGCTGAACCCCTGCTCCTTTGGAGCTGCCACCTGCTACCCTTTATGGCAAACACATATGCAAACTTCTCCACAAATGCAGGGCTGGCACTGCCCAACACACCCTGTCTGCCACCTACCAGCTGACACTGCTATGGTCTCTTGGGCACCTGCTGAACAGTGCAACATTCGCAGGACTCCCACCAGACTGTCCTGGCAGAGCAGTGAGTGACTCCTGCTGGTCTCAGTGGTGTCCCTTACTGGTGCTGCAGTGAGGGCTTGTGCTTCTGCCACTCAGCAGCTTGGTCCAGCTGACATGACAGGAGTTTGGTCACCAGGGCATGGCATGGCTCCCACTTATCTCGGTCTTCTGCCATCTGCGCAGGAATTATGCTGATGCAGTTCTCCCATGACTTGGATGGCAGCATACACAATATATGTGGGTACCAGCAAAGGATGGACCAGTTATTAACTCATTACAATCCCCTTCCTTGGACAAGGGCCTCAGCCTGTTCCCTCCACAAAGGGAGGGAGAAGGTAAGAGGTGAGAGCTCTAAAAGCCAAAGTGCAATGTAACTGGGGAGAACCAGGACAGAAAGAAAGAACGAGAAAGAGAGAGGAAAAAAGAAAGATACTGTAAACATAAAAGAAACACCAAGACAATCCTAGGCCTAATCCAAAGTCCATCAAAGCCAATGGGCGCCTTTCCACTGCCCTCAGTGGGCTTTGGCAGGGCCGCCCAGAGGATTCAGGGGGCCTGGGGCAAAGCAATTTCAGGGGCCCCTTCCATAAAAAAAAGTTGCAATACTATAGAATACTATATTCTCGTGGGGGCCCCTCCGGGGCCGGGGGCCTGGGGCAAATTGCCCCACTTGCCCCCCCCCCGGGCGGCCCTGGGCTTTGGATCAGGCCCTGTGTGTGAGGGTATAGGAGGTGGCTGTTCAAACCCAGCTACCACAGCAGGGCGAAGTGAGTAAATTAAACCCTAGCGAAAACCAGTGCCTGTTTCCCCTGGATGGTGCTGCTCATGTACAGAGAGAGAAGCCCTGGGGCTCAGTACACTTCTGAGGAAGAATGCGAGTGAGCAAGCAAGACCCTGCTTTTCCAGAGCAGCTGTTGGAAGCCCTGGACACTAGATTGCTCAGTTACCTGTTGATCGCAACAAGTGCGCTGAATCTTGCTCTCAGATGTCACAGAGTGCCTGGCTTGTACCTCCTGGGTGCAAGGGCAGGAGGAGTGACTTTTCCTCCTACTGCTGGCCTTCCCTTAACAGGGCAATCCCACCTCAGACTTACACAGGCGAGGTGAAACACAGCATCCGCATGGGGATCACAGCACTTTGCCCTTCCTCCCCTCGCTGCAGATTTTGGGTTTGGGTATTGTCCCAACAACCTACGCTGTCTTCAGAAATCCCACTGCAGACTGCTCCAGGCTGCAAAGGGCTCACTAGCAAAGCCCTGTCAGGTCATGAATACATGGGATTTCCAGACACCAGTGGTGACCTGCGACAGCCATAGGGAAAGCCCAGGTGGAACAGGGAGATGCCCTGCCTGAGCTGCCTCCCCCACCAGCTCCACAAATAAACCCTAGCCACGCCCGCCTCACCAGTGCTCCACTACACTGCAATACTGGGGCCCTTCCCGTTATTCCCAGCACTGGGGAGAAATCCAGCATTGGGCATGTGCACCACAAGAGAAGCCTGGCACTGGGAGGGTCCCCTGCCCTGGCTGAGTGTCCGGGTTCTAATAGCATCTCTGATTGCTCGTGGGGATGGGAAAGCGTGGGTCTGTAACTGGGGTAGGGAACGTAGGAGCTGTGAGAAGAGTTGTACAGAGTACATTTAAAGAAACACCAGGGAGCAAACAGATCACATTGCTGGCCCCACAAATGGATCCAGCTTCTCTTCCTGGTACCTGCTACCATTGGATCTCTTAAAGGCACAGGCTACCCCAGTCATAATGACTTAGCATGGAGCAATGCCTCCATGATGGGCACTCTCTGCCAGGTCACATGATAGCACCAGGGATCAGAACCTGCCGGATCACCTGTCATTAACCCTTTGCAGACATCACACATGAGAGAGCGAGATCAAATCTATCCAACTTACGGCTCGGCCCGTGAATCTTGATAGGCTTGGAGCTGATCAGCGAATGGGAACAAGCTTGGCAGATGCAGTCTTTCCCGCTGAATGTCACTTTGTCTCCAATGGGGAACGGCTTCCTGCAGCCACAGAGAAGGCAGGAAAGCATAAGAAACACACCTCCCCTGCTTAGAATTCCAGCTAGGCTTCATGGTGGCTTCCTGGGCTAGTCTGTCCTTCTGATCCCATCCATGGGCCTCCGCTTATTCCCTCATGGGGCAGCCATTCAGGGCAGGGGCACCAGCTGCTGCAGTGTTGGTCCCACTCCGGAGTGATTGCAAAGAGCTAAGCTGCACCTGTCTCTTCCCTAGTTTCTCCCGTGGTGAGATCAGACTGTCCAAGGGAAGGATGGAGCAGGTGTGGGGAAGATCTTGGAAGTAGAAGAAAGGGTGTAAGGGGCAGACCAAGCAGGGTGTCAGCCACACCGGGATTTACAGAGCTGCAGGGGAGGACTGAGGCAAGACAAAGGATTGCTTTCTTCCCCTGATGAGAAATGGTGATATAGGAAATGTATACACGCACCTAGATGAATGCACACAGCTACAATCAACCACACAGTGAGACATACACCTGGAGAAGTGTACACCCCTACACCCAACCACAGCCAGATGCATAGAGATACCCCCCCCCCCCGGAGAACACACCCACCCACACCTGAACACAAGCACACACAGGGGCATGCACCCACCCCCAGAGATATGGGTGCAAAACATCGAGAGACACATGCACACACATTCATGGATTCCAAAGGCACAAGAGACCACAATGATTATCTAGTTTGACCTCCTGTATAACACAGGCCAGAGAACTTCCCAAAGTAATTCCTAGAGCAGATCTTTTAGGAAAAACATCCAATCTCCATTTAAAAATGGCAGTGATGGAGAATCCGCCACAACCCTTGGTAAATTGTTCCAATAGCAAATTACGCCCACTATCAAATATTTGTGCCCCATGTCGGTACGTATAGACTGCAATCAAGTCACTCCTTAACCGTTGGCTTATAGGGTCTGTCCCTATAAGCCATGGCTTTTAATCCTTTAATCGTTCTTGGGGCTCCTCCCTGGATCCTCTCCAATTTATCAACATCCTTCTTGAATTGTGGACACCAGAACTGGACACAGCATTGCAGCAACGGTCGCACCAGGGCCAAGTATAGAGGAATGCATCAAAAACATGCAGGAATACAGCCACACAAAGGCACAGATGTCCACAGGGACAACACACGCACAGAGACAAGGACACGCACACAGTCACACATGCAAACACAGGTGGCTGTCTCTGCACTGCTGCTCTGCTCGGGTGGCAGGGCACACAGAGGAAGGCGATGTTGGTGGGGAGGGTGAGTTTCAGTGTCTGGGTGTCAGAGTACAGAGCCAGATAGGAATAGCAGAGTGGGCTATGGGTTAGCATTGAGGGGCTGCAGCAGAGCTGGGTTGGGGGTCCTAGGACTGGAGTAGCAGGGGTGATGTGAGTCAGGAATGAGGTGCCCTGAAAGGGCAGTTTGAGGGGAGCCTGCCCAGTACCTGGTTCCAACCCCCACCCTTTAATGGTCCCTTGATTCACAATGTTAAAGTAATAGCCCAACCCCCTCCAGCACCGCTCAGAGCTGCCCTACAGGAATAGAATGTCTAGCCCTCTCCAGACAGATTTACAGTTCCCCATGAACATTAATAGTTCCCTGTGACACACTGCTGGTGGTTCACTGCTCCGTGTCAGCAACTCGTCTCAGGCCTGACAGACTCACTACACCTAACACACTGTTGTCATGAGATACCCAAAAGGTGGCATGTAATATATCACTGGAAAACTAATAACGCACTGATAATTAATATTCCTGCCTGAACTGTGTACAGTAAACCCACAAAGGACTTTATAGACAGATGCTGGAAATATGTGACTGAAATGTGTTTAAACCAGGCATGTCAGGGGGAGCTTATAAACTGGTTTTCTCCAGACAAAGGAAAGAGGCCAACACCTCAGAGCAGGTGTGGCCAAATTCAATGGGCTATTCGTTGGTATGGGAGGTTGTAGGAAGAGATAATTTGCATTGTGAAAATCACCGGCAGGGGAGAAAATCACCAGCAGGGGAGAAGACAGCCTGGTGTCTACACCAGACAGCCTTGTGTCTGCACCAGACAGCCTGGCATTCACACCCAGCAGGGAAAGGAACTTTATCTGGGGATACATTTCAGAAGAACACATTTCAAAGGTTCCCTGGACTATAAAGAGAGGGGGAGTGAACCCCTAAGTTATCCTTCACTTGAGGAGACAAGGAAAATCAGCGCCCGGGAGTCTGTGGGGAGCCTGACTATGACTAAGCTAGCCAGCCATTGCTGGAGGAGGAAGATTGCTTAGGAAACTACCTTGAACAAAGACTGTAGCTTGTTCAGTTAGGTCTTAGCCATTAGAAAGTGGTATTTTTACTTGGGAGGGGGGTGTTTGTAACTCTTTCTACCTTTAGCCCTTAGACCTGAGCTCGCTTAAAATCTCTCTCTTTTTGATTAAATAAACTTGTTTCACTTCTACCTAAACCAACCCAGTGCTTTAATTGAACTGAAGTGATTGCTAGCTCCAGTCCAGATACATGCTGCTGTTTCTGTCTCTTTAAAGGAGCAGTGAACTTAAAACCTTCTGTGAGCATTTCAGGAGAGGGCTGTACACTGCAGGGAGACAGTTTGGGGGATATTTGGGACTGGGTGTTGGTGTCACTCTGCAGCAAACAGTAACTGGGCAGGAGATGTGACCTGCATGCATGTATGCTGGCTGTTGGTCTCCGGGCTGAGGGCCACAGCACCATAGCATGCATTTAAGACACCCAGAGCTGCAGGGCAGGTGGTGACACAACCCCTTACAGGTCTGGGTTGAACCCCAAAATGTCAGACCCCTTCAGCGTCCGCAGTAACGTTTATCCACCTTGTACTAACACTTAGCGCGTCAGATCCTGACATGCTCTTAGTCCAGCTAATGCACCTTGGCAGTAATTACCACCAGTGCAAAAGGGAGAAGCAGAAGCAAGTCACCTCATTCCCTTGCACACGCTGGCTCAGGGAGACATATGGCCATGAAGACCTTAGCTAGGGTTACCATATTTAAGGTTTTAAAAAAGAGGACACTCCATAGGGCCCTGGCCCCGCCCCTTCCCTGCTCCCAGCCCCGCCCAACTCCGCCCTTCCCCAAAGTTCCCGCCCCAACTCCACCCCCTCCCCTGAGCGCCCCGCATTCCCCCTCCTCCCTCCCAGCCACACAAAATAGCTGCCCGAGCGCTACTGGCTTCACGGTTTGCCAGGCAGCCCCCAGACCTCCAGACCCGCTGCGCCCCCAGCTGGGTGCTTCCCCAGCGCAGCCGGAGCCCGGGAGGGGAAGCGCCCGGCCGGGGGCACAGGGTCTGGAGGTCTGGGGGCTGCCCGGCAAACCGTGAAGTCGGTAGCGCTCAGGCAGCTCGGCTCTTCAGCTACACAGAGCTGAGGTGTCTGGGGGGAGCAGCAGCAGCTGCCGCCGCAGCGGGGAATCTGCCTGCAGCTCGCAGCCTGCCGGAGCCGCTCAGGTAAGCAGGGGACTGCCGGCATTTTCCCGGACATGTTCGGCTTTTTGGCAATTCCCCCTGGACGGGGATTTGAGGACCAAAAAGCCGGACATGTCTGGGAAAATCCAGACGTATGGTAACCCTACCTTAGCACCACCTCTGCTGAGGAACACGCTCTCCTGCTAGTTCTTTCTTTCTCAAACACAGTTCTATGCAGTGTCTCTGCACGGCAAGGCCATTGTAAGCTTCTCCCACATGATGTTGCCAACACACCTCACCCCTGCCCTTAGCGCCCTGCTATTCCAGTCCTGCACCCCCGCAGCTCCACCAATGCACCTCAGCCCTGCCCTTAGCACCCTGCTATTCCAGTCCTGCACCCCCACAGCTCTGCCAATGCGCCTCAGCCCAGCCCTTAGCACCCTGCTATTCCAGTCCTGCACCCCCACAGCTCTGTCAATGCGCCTCAGCCCGGCCCTTAGCACCCTGCTATTCCAGTCCTGCACCCCCGCAGCTCTGCCAGTGCGCCTCAGCCCGGCCCTTAGCGCCCTGCTATTCCAGTCCTGCACCCCCGCAGCTCTGTCAATGCGCCTCAGCCCGGCCCTTAGCGCCCTGCTATTCCAGTCCTGCACCCCCGCAGCTCTGTCAATGCGCCTCAGCCCGGCCCTTAGCGCCCTGCTATTCCAGTCCTGCACCCCCGCAGCTCTGTCAATGCGCTTCAGCCCAGCCCTTAGCGCCCTGCTATTCCAGTCCTGCACCCCCGCAGCTCTGTCAATGCACCTCAGCCCGGCCCTTAGCGCCCTGCTATTCCAGTCCTGCACCCCCGCAGCTCTGCCAGTGCGCCTCAGCCCAGCCCTTAGCACCCTGCTATTCCAGTCCTGCACCCCCGCAGCTCTGTCAATGCACCTCAGTCCAGCCCTTAGCACCCTGCTATTCCAGTCCTGTGTGATGAACAGATTCTCTCCATTCAGTCAAGCTGGGGATTGTGTACAACCAGCGGGTCTGGTTGGGAATTCGCCAAAGCCACGTTCACTAGTAAACTCAGCCAGGCTTGGAACCCAGCTCTCCAGGGGTGACAGGTGAGGGTTCCGGCTTGCTTCCCTGTGGCTTTCACTGAGGCAGGAGATGGAAGACTTGTTTATTGGGCGAAGTGGGGCGAAGTGGGGTAAGGAGAGAAGATCCAAAGAAATTATGTATGCCCCCTCACTGCAATGTCCCTGATGGGAATAGCATGTTTGCTATGTCTGAGGGCACCCATTACAACAAGCTACAAAATACATTTAGGGCATTGCTGAGATGGGTGCATTTGCCCCAGCGCTGGGCTGAAAACCAGCAGTACCTTCCCAGCTTCAGGCATTGGCCTGCTCCTGGGGTGGGGGTGTGGTACCCGGCAGCTGCATGTCCAACTCACCTGCACATGCTGCAGACAAAGCACTTGGGGTGGTATGTCCTGCCCAGGGCAGAGATGACCTCTCCAGTGATGAAGTCGCGGCAGCTGTCGCAGCGGGTCCCGTAGAGCTGCTGGTAGTCATGGGTGCAGATGTACTCCCCGTTCTTAAAGAAGAAGCCGGATTGGGCCAGGTCACAGCCGCACACTAGAGAGGGAGAAAACAGCCCCGAGGGGAGAAGAGTCAGCCCAGCAAGCACCTTCACAAGCTGGGCACGTTTCCTCCAAGAGCTTCCGAGAGATGCCACGAGGTGAGACGTTTCTGAGTCAAGGTGAAGTCATTGGGGGGTCAGCCTGGGCTAGCACAGTCACAGCATCTCAGCAAAGCACTTGGTACACTCCAGTGCATGCTGCACCCATTCCCATAAGGACAACAGCTGAGGGCACACAGGGAGTGAGGCCATGTGTTCCCCCCATCGCTTTTACTGAGGTCCCCTCGGTGGCCCTGTATCTTCACTCCTGGTTTCCACATTCCTCCCTTCCCTACAGCCCCACTTTTTTTCAAAATGGTTGCAACTTGGCCTACGCACATGGGAGCTTTGAATTAATCCTCAGAGAATAAGCATTAAGGTGAAGCACTAACTGCTTTGACCATCATAGCCTGCTGGGCTGGACTTCTCTATAGAACTCGCCAGCCGCGTCCCAGTGCACACCAGGAGGGTCTCTGGGAAAACCTAGCATGAATTCTTCATCCGTAGTCTCTCAAATGTGATTGTTCCAAAAACTTGAGGACTGCAGACATCTCAGTAGGTTCCTTCCTTTCCACAGCCGGCCAGCCCTCCAGCTCTGAAATGCTGAGGGGCCAGTGGGCACCTCCTTCAGCCCCACAAGATGTCACTGTTGGGCTGCGGGCCCGGTCCAGGATGAAGCCTCCTGGTTTTGGAAAGGGATGGGCCGTGCTGAGAGGAAACTGTAGGCCGCACCCAATGATCAAAGGAACTGGCCAGCAAGATGATTCTAGTGCATTGCAGCCTGGCATGACCGAACATGGATTGGGCTAATCTAAGAGCTGCATTATTCCCTCACCCTGCCCACCACACCTGATGGCACCTAAACAGGGTCAGGCACATCCCCCTTCCCTCTACGTTTTGCCTTTACAAATATCAGAGGGTTTTTTTATTTTAATTGCTTTAGTGCTCGTGAAAGTGATTGCCAGGTAGTATTAGCTAGCACCAGGCATGCTGGGGACAGGTGCCATGCAAACTTCCTCCACACAGACCCACCCCTAGGGCTTACGCACTGGCAGGCTCTTCCTGTAGGCTTGGCTAGGAAAGAGGCCATGTAGCTGCAGTAGCTGTCCAATGACTCTAATGGACCCCAAGGCTGTCAGAGCTGCTGTGCCAGGTTTGGAAAGGCAGCCACCACCTCCTTCATCACCTGCTGTGGCACCAAATTACAGTGGCACCAGCATGAAGTGAGTTTCACGATTACGAGTCTGACTTTTACCCTGCATCTCTTTCAATACCAATAAAGCATCACACGCTCCAGGGATTGTCCTTTGAGCAGGGGTACAGAACTGAGGGTCTTCCAATGAAATCCCCCCTTCAGCCCAGGAGCTCTGCTGCAAGATGGTGCAACTGCAGAGAGTAGCAGAGCAGAGCATTCAGTGGCACAACCCATCCAGCCTGGACGGTGGATCTTCTGCTCCCTTAGTTTTGCCCGTGACTTGGGACTGTTACCAGGAGCTTTTAAACCACCCCAGGAAGTTCCCATGGGTGACAGGTGCCTCTTCAGTTTGCTTCTTTTAAAAGAAATCAAGAATCAGCAGGATTCAGCTGCTGCTCCTGTTACCTTGTCATGGCAAAGGCATTCACAGACCTGGAAAGTCGCCATGGGAGTAGGAGCACAGGGCTGCTGATGCTGGAGACAGGAACAGAACTAATCTCAGCCCATTAACTTCTCCAGGAGAAAGAGGCTGCCTTCAGAACTGCCATGCAGGCGGCATGAACGATGCATGAAAATGTCTGTCGGGGGCTGAGTGGCCAAGGAGTGCTGCTTGCTTGATGGGGCAGGCAAAGAGCTAATTCTGGTCTGTGAATGGATGGGCCCCAAAGCCCTCACAGGGTGTGTGTGTGATTTGACATCACTGCATCAGCTGGGGAGTGAAAACTCTTGTTTCAGGCTCTCTTATATACCCTCCCATTCCCCAAGCTCAGCAGAGGGATCTGAACACCCAGGAATGAGGCAGCAGAAAGTGCCAAGATTATCTCAAAGCACTTTATTGGCATTAATGCCCCAGAGTCCCTTTGTGCCATAGAGAGGTATCATCATCCCTATTTTACAAGTGGGGAAACTGAGTCACAGGGAAGGGTAGTGACTTGGTGCTCCAAGGTCACACAGGAAGTCTGTGGCACCTGCCACAACACTGGGATGAAACTGGCCCTTAGTTCCACGCTCTAACCCCTACCCCATGCTCCCTCCCCTAGAGCCAAGTTGTAGAACAGAACAGCTAAGCTGTGCGGGGAGTCCAGCTTACATTCAGGGGGGCTGGTCTGCACTTGGAGAGGGGGACCGGACTTGCATGGCGCATGGAGAGACTTGAACATTCAACAGAAGTCCAGCAACCCTTTGGGGTATTTAGCGCTAAGCCGAGCAGCTCAGCGTCCTGCCAGCCACGCTCTGTGCAGGTCTCCTGTGCGCTTGTCCAAGGCATCGCTGGCCTGGGAGTAGATGTCTGCCCAGTTCCCCGAGCCTTATGTCCTGCCAGGGACACTTACCATGAGGTCCCAGTCAGTCTGCAAGAGGAGCTTCTCACCACAACCCTTCTTCTCATTGCCTCCACTGATACCTCCTGCTCAACCCTCAGTGCCTGGCCCAAGTCAGTTCAGGAAGCAGCTGGAACGCCCCAAGCTGCAGAAGCAGCACGCAGCCCCCCAAAGCCTGCAACCAGCTGTTTGCAGTGCTGTGCTTCTCCCACCTTTGCACAGATGTGCTTCCATTCCCAGCTGGGGACAGGGCCACCTGTGAGGTAACGCTCAGCTCCCCGGGCCTCTCGGAACAGACAGCGCTGTTGCTTCACTCGGTAAGCAGCTATTGGGCAGAACAAAAGCAGGTGCCTCCTCATTCCTCCTGCTGCATCCTCCAGGTACCGCAGTGATGAGGCTGGACGGACGGACGGACCAGCTCTGTCAGACTCAGCGCAGGCCCAGACACAGAGGCAAGAGTTGCAGAGGCAGGTTTTGGCCCCATCTGCCCCAGGGCCAGAAGCACGTTGGCGCTAACCGTTGGGCAATGGCTATCGAGCGCTCTGGGCTGAGGGCAGGCCTGAAAGCGAGGAGGCCAGTGCAGGGGCTGGGGAAAGGTGAGGCTGGGTGGGGAGGGAGCTGGGAGGGGCAGGTGGGGGAGGAGGGTTTCCTCTCATCATTTATTCCCTTTGACTTTGAAATCAGACGGCAGCCACTGCCAAGCTCTCCCCGGTGGCTCCTCGTCCCCTTTGAAGCTGGAGCCAGTCTGAGCTCTTTGTCTAGTGGAAGAGTTTGCTGTTTTGCACAGATAATGCAGTGGGGGAGGGGTTTCTGCAGCAGAGCGCTGTGCACCTGCAGGCCAGCACCGAGAGCGACCTGGGCCCGGTGGGTGGGGGTGTCTGGGAATCTGAGGCTGGCTGTATCCTGGGGAGGTCCCTGTGTACACGCAGGGCGGTGCGTGCATGCAAAGGAGACGTACATTTAGATATATATATTCAAAGAGAGAGATAGTGTGTATATGGGGTTGGCTCTGACTGTGGGAGAGACCAAAACTACCTGGGAGAGAGAGACCCTCCTCCCCGCCCGCGCATGAAGGAGTCACTAAGTGCAGGCGATTTGTGCCCGGGTTAGCGTGAGGCGATGGGAACTAGGAGGAGCAGAGGTCTTTAATAAACCCTGGTAATTCTGTGTTTTACAATTTATAGATCCCGCTATTGGCCCTCCTAAGAGCGGCTCTTTTAATAAACGGACTAAGGAGCCCTTTAGCATCTGTTCAGGGCCATTAGCTTTAACGGCCTCTCAGCTCTGCTCCCCTTAAGCCCCTCCTCAGGACCGGGGGAGGAGCCCAACTGGCCCACGTTGCTCTCAGCAGTCACTGCAAATGGCCCAGGAAGAGCACAGGGAGCTGTGCTTGGGCGATGCACAACGGTGGGCGGGGGGAGCTTTACGCCTCCAGGAGGCAGGCTGCCACGCAGCTCAGGGCACTGCGCCAGGAAGGCCTTGCCAGCTGTTGGGAATGGGATGGCCCCTGCATGAAGTGAGTTGGTGACTCTCACAGTGCAGTTCCTAGTGGACAGGTGTCCACAATACACAAACCACCGTCACAACCATACGCCCCACCCTCCACCCCCAGTTGGCTCATTCCCGGAATGAGGCAAGTCCCAGGATCTGGCTGAAATTTAGAAAGTAAGAAGCCCACACTTCTTCTGCACAGGTTGGTGAGCCTTGTCAAATTAATTAACTGCTATTAACCGTTCATTTATCCAGTGCAGTAAACGTACATGGAACTTTGCGAACACAGATGGGGTCAGGTGCATTTCCCATCCCAGCTCCCGCAGGAGATGCACTGGGGCCAGGCTTAACATCCCTAACTTGGCATCTTCCCCGATCTGCCTTATTAAGCGTGAGAGTGTCTTTGAAGCCCTGCAGCAGCACATGGAGGTTGGGGGTGTGCTGGGGGTTTCTCCTTTGATCAGCCTGTGTGAAAGCACCTCTGGATCAAATGCGCTGTCCCCCGGGGACTCCCCTGAGGGAGTTTAGCCCGAGCTGCAGTACATGGCGTCCTGGAGCACACTGATTTCATCCCCATTTCATATCAGTCAACTTCATTATTGTGGAATTAGTCAGTTAGCAGTCGACGACCCTGCCAGGAGCAGCTCTTGGTTTCTGCCCCCTTTTCTCCAGGTTTTATCTCAGCTGGGGCCAGCTCGCATCCAGGAAGCCTGGGGGCAGCAGCATGGCTCAGAACAGCTACTCCCTTCTCCCCTCTCCCTGGGGCAGGAGGACTACTAGGATACTGGCTGAGACAGACTGCAAAGCCATGCATGCAGATCAGAATCATGGTGCATGAGCGGAGCTGTGCACAGGTCCAGGACTAGGAAAGCAAAGGGGGGCTGTAGGGCAGGATTAAGGTGCCCTGGAAGACTCATGTGGGATGCCAGGACTAGACTAGCAGCAGAGAGGTTTGCGGATGTGGAATTGAGGTGCATACACAGAGCTATTGGGGTAGGAGAGAAGGTGGGGAGTTTGTGCAGCACTCCCCTAAGCCTGGCTCTAGCCAGCTCTCTCAGTCTCTCCGGTGCACAAGCACTAAATCCCCACCCCCACCCACGGAATCAGAACCCCTTGTGAGAACCACGTAGGTTTCACCACGACTCAGGGGGGCTGGATTAGTCACACACAGGCCTTTCAGCTTCCAGCACAGATACCAGGCAGGTGGGGCAGCACGACCAGAAATCCTTAAAGCTGTAGCCTCCTACCTTGGCAGGTGAAGCACCTGATGTGGAAATGATTGCTCTGGACGCGCACCACCTCTCCCTTACATGTGTCTCCACAGCGGTAGCACTGGATGACGGTGGAGCTGCCCCCGGAGCCATACGGGTTTTGTTGATAGGGAACTGCTGGTGAAAAGGAGAGAGTGACAAAGACAGGGTGTGTTACCACGAGGGAGGCAGCTGGCTGCAAGTCATGATTCCAACACAACTTAAACGGTGAGCTCTGTCTTTTTGTTGTGTGTTTGTACAGCACCTAGCACAATGGGGCCCTGATCCATACCTGGGGCTCCCGGGTGCGACTGCCATACAAATAATGAACACTAGTCATAATAGTGATGGAGAAGAGCTACAACAGCGAAAATGGTCAGCAATTCATCACCTCTGTGACAACAATACATGCCCCAGATGGGCTGTCAGTGAGAGATAGCTCTAGTGAGCAGAGCAAGGGACTGGGAGTCAAGAAACTTGGTGTTCTGCTCCTTGCCCTGCCCCGGATTCACTGCAGGCCACTTCCCCATCTGGGCCTCAGTTTCCCCATCTGCACACTGAGGACAATGAGACTGACCCAGCTTTATAAGCTCTGCAAGGTCTTGAGACAACAGATTCTAAAAAGGGCAAAACATCACTCCTTCTTCTCCTCATTCTAGGTGAGTGGGCTTGGAATAAACCACCAACTGCCCCAGGAGATGGGGCAGGTCTGCGTTACAGGCCACATGCAAGCCATGTACTCGCTTCTCAAAGGCTCGACAGTTGGGTGCACAGAAATGGAAGTCAAAAATGAAAATTGGGCTTGGCCACTGGGCCCTGTCTCCCTAGGTGCAGCCCCGGACTCATCTAGCCCCAGATTCTGACTGGCTTTTACGAAGCAAATGATGCCAAGAACCTGCCGCCCGGAAACGTGAGAGCCCAGGAGCAGGAGGATCCATGGGGACATGGACTGTTCTCCCAGACTCGAAGAGCCTCAGGTCTTGCACTGACAGGTGGAGCTCCCTGAGTCCCTGCTATCCCGGGGGTTGGGGGGGGCAGGGCTCTGGTTTTCTGAGGTTCCTTTCTGGACCAGTGCAACCACGTAAAAAACCCCAAAAAACTATAGCTGGAAGGATGAGAAGTGAAAGCACATGCATCCTGCAGCCGTGCTGAGAAGTACAGCCCCAAAGGAGTCTGTCCACACCCCACACCTGCCCCCACCCCGCTGTCTCCCCTTCCCTCCCGTTTGGGGTGTATATTTACGGCTGCAGCCAGGCAGTGTCTCTGCAGTTCCCAAACATCTGCTCCCCAGCCCTCGGAAGAGGAGCTGCTGCCTGAGTAAACACATCAAAGTCCAAACACTAACCCCACTCTCCAGCAGATGCTTCCCAGCTGCAGAGTCAGCAAGGAGCCTGCCGAACAGCAAGCCCTCCCAGAAACTGCATCTCCTCCCTTCCGAGGCCAGCACAGCTCCTTCCCTCCCCACCAGGACAGCTGCCCCTTGCTCCTTTTGCATGATCAACATGAGGCCACCTTGCTTTCCTTTTCTAAGATGAGTCTGGGGCTGGGGAAAGGCCCGACCAGGCATCCCCAGGGAGGGACATCCCTTCTTTCTCCACAAACCAGGGGCAGTAGGGACAGTGGCTGGACAAGCTTCCTACCCTCTGCCAGGCTGGTGCATCACAACAGACCTGGAGGGAGAGCATTAGTCGTGTTTAGGGTGACCAGACAGCAAATGTGAAAAATCGGGACGGGGATGGGGGAGGGGTAATAGGAGCCTATATAAGAAAAAGACCCCAAAATCAGGACGGTTCCTATAAAATCGGGACATCTGGTCACCCTAGTTGTGTTCTGTAGCCCATTCAGTCGTGGGCGTCTGCTGAGAGAGACAACAAACTGACAATGCCAAACCTTGGGGGGATGGGGTGTATGGGGGGGGATTTTAGTGATGCTGACACCTATTTCATTAGGAACTGGAGTGACACCCACTAATTTATTTCACCCAGGCCTCCAAACAGCTGTCAGGAGATAACAACCTTCATTCTGTACGGACCTAGGCTGGGATCGGACCTAGGCTGGGATCAAACCTGCCCCCGGGAGGTGAAAGGCTCCACTTTTCATCATCAACCCCCAGACCTGGTCCTCATCACCAGTCTGTCTGGAGGATGGGACAGCTCCCCTGTGGGAAGTGTTCCACTGGGAGCTAGAGAAGCACTGGAAGGGAGCAGCCTCTCCAGAAATCTCCTTGGGATCCCCCAGGGAGTGACTCCGCTGCGGAATGCAGGGCAGACACTGGAAGGGCGGTTAGACTATGGCCAGGTAAATGGTGGAAGCGTCACTGCTTGAGCCATTAAACTGGAGAAAACCCTGGAAAATAGACTGTAGGGCAGGAGTGCACCAACTTCCTCAGTCTGATGAGCATGGAAAAATCCTCTGGGGGATTCTCCTCCAGCTCCCCTCCCCAAACCTGCCTCCCTCACTGCTAGCTCAGCAGAACATTTCACACTGCAGACCACCAGGAAGGGCTGTGTACACCGCAGCGTGAGAAGGACTGGGGAGCAGAACAGAACCCTGCTCTTGGCTCGAGGGGAAGAGGAGTCCTTCCCCCTCGGATTTCTACAAGCAAGCTCTCCCTCAGAACACAGACATCACTCATAGACTCATAGACTCATAGACTTTAAGGTCAGAAGGGACCAATATGGTCATCTAGTCTGACCTCCCGCATGATGCAGGCCACAAAAGCTGACTCACCCACAACAGAATCTTCCAGCCTGCGACCCCTGCCCTATGCTGCGGAGGAAGGCGAAAAACCTCCAGGGCCTCTGCCAATCTACCCTGGAGGAAAATTCCTTCCCGACCCCAAATATGGCGATCAGCAGAACCCCGAGCATACAGGCAAGATTCTACAGCCGGACTCTCATTTTACCCGCTATGGCCCGTTAATGCCTATTTGACTAAAATCACATTATCCCATCAAACCATTCCCTCCATAAACTTATCAAGCCTAATCTTGAAGCCAGAGAGGTCCTTTGCCCCCACCGTTTCCCTCGGAAGGCTGTTCCAAAATTTTACCCCTCTGACGGTCAGAAACCTTCGTCTAATTTCAAGCCTAAACTTCCCCACGGCCAGTTTATATCCATTCGTTCTCGTATCCACATTACTACTAAGCTGAAATAATTCCTCTCCCTCCTTGGTATTAATCCCTTTGATATATTTAAAGAGAGCAATCATATCCCCCCTCAGCCTTCTTTTGGTTAGGCTAAACAAACCGAGCTCCTCGAGTCTCCTTTCATAGGAAAGGTTTTCCATTCCTCGGATCATCCTAGTGGCCCTTCTCTGTACCCGTTCCAGTTTGAGTTCATCCTTTTTAAACATAGGAGACCAGAACTGCACACAGTACTCCAAATGAGGTCTCACCAGCGCCTTGTATAACGGAAGCAGCACCTCCCTGTCCCTACTAGAAATACCTCGCCTAACGCATCCCAAGATCGCATTAGCTTTTTTCACAGCCACGTCACATTGCCGACTCATAGTCATCCTGCGATCAACCAGGACTCCGAGGTCCTTCTCCTCCTCCGTCACTTCCAACCTATGCGTCCCTAACTTATAACTAAAATTCTTGTTAGTCATCCCTAAATGCATCACCTTACACTTCCCACTATTGAATCTCATCCTATTATTGTTACTCCAATTTACAAGGTCATCCAAGTCTCCCTGCAAAATATCCCGATCCTTCTCCGAATTGGCAATACCTCCCAACTTTGTGTCATCCGCAAACTTTATCAGCCCACTCCTACATTCGGTTCCGAGGTCAGTAACGAATAGATTAAATAAAATCGGACCCAAAACCGAACCTTGAGGAACCCCACTGGTGACCTCCCTCCAACCCGACAGTTCCCCTTTCAGTACTACCCGCTGCAGTCTCCCCTTTAACCAGTTCTTTATCCACCTCTGGATTTTCATATCCATCCCCATCTTTTCTAATTTAACCAGTAATTCCTCGTGCGGCACAGTATCAAACGCTTTACTAAAATCTAGGTAAATTAGATCCACCGCATTTCCTTTATCTAGAAGGTCTGTTACTTTCTCAAAAAAGGAGATCAAGTTGGTTTGGCACGATCTTCCTTTCGTAAACCCATGTTGTAATTTGTCCCAATTGCCATTCACCTCAAGGTCCTTAACTACTTTTTCCTTCAAGATTTTTTCCAAGACCTTGCATACTACAGAAGTTAAACTAACAGGCCTGTAGTTACCCGGGTCACTTTTTATCCCCTTCTTGAAAATAGGAACCACATTAGCTATTTTCCAGTCCATCGGTACCTCCCCCGAGTTTACAGATTTATTAAAAATTATCGCCAAGGGGCTTGCAATTTCTCGCGCCAGCTCCTTCAATATTCTAGGATGAAGATCATCTGGTCCACCCGATTTAGTCCCATTTAGCTGGTCAAGTTTGGCTTCCACCTCTGATACTTTGATGTCACAGAGGGATAAAGGGCATCTCCTGTCAGTTACGATTTCATAGTCCTTTGTTCTAGGCACGTCTCTCCCACGCAGTGTGCAGTAGCTTTTGGACACGGGACTGGGTTTTTAGGCCCGAGCAGCAAAGTATTTGTTCCTGCTGCCACTACTGTAAGAATGCAAAGAGCGTGTGAGGCTCGGAGGAGATGAGTGGAAAAAGGGCAGTAGGCTGAAGCCCCTGAGCAGGAATTTCAGTGGCTGGCGAGTCTGAGCCAATGGGCTGGAGGCTTGGTAACCCCAGGATGAACTATTTAGATGGGGGGAAAACGAAACTGAGGTTACTGAAAGCCTGGTACATGAACAAAGGCCCAGAGCTTGAGTGAAGGGACATCAAACAGCAGAGATCTCTCGGCAGAAAGACACATCATTAGCTGTAGCGATGGGGCTATATTCAGCAGATTCGGTGACAGACGAAGAGAAAGAATCAGCCCACTGTGGATTCTTATGCTAAAAACCCAACACAAATTAAAGAGTATTTTGTGCCCAAATCCCATCTGATATGCCAAACCCTCAGCCAGTGATCATCTGAGCTCTTTTACCGGTCACTGAGACAGGCTCTTTGGGTGCAAAACAGTGTCCACAATTAGTGACTTCTAAGGTGTGGCCCCTAGTCCTGCCCAGACAGGCAATCCAGCCTGCTGTAATCCATCTCCCCTCCTCAGTGTGGAAAGCTGCTGTCTAGGCAGGGCATAGGAAAAGCACACTTTCCCCGATGCATTTGATACAGGTCACATACAGACTCAAGCTAAGGCCCAGATCTGGAGCTGAACTTCCAAGGTTTGCTGGACTTTTCATCCTGCAAATGTTTTGCATACACAGAACTCCCGGTGACGCCAACACAGATTCTGCAGGTGGAGGGTTGCAGGATTGAAACCTTTCCAGCTCTTATTTCTGAGAGTCCAAGAAATCCAAGACTGTTCTGCAAACCTGGGGCACAACTGTTAACATCACATGATCCAGGGTCCCTACTAGACTAAGTGGTCAGGGTCCCCCAGGGATATACATGGTACTGATACCTGGTATATTGCAATAGCTTGTGAATACCGATATATTCTGTATGGGATGCCAGCAGAGAAAGCGGTGCCAACCTCCTCTGCCAGCCCATGGGATAGAGCCACGCCACTCCGGAGGCCTTGGCCAGAGAAACTGGGGATGTGAGTCAAGGAATTAATCAACATTTGAATAAACATTAATAAAAATCTGTGTCAGAAAATTCATCCATCAATTATGGGCTTCTTGTCTCTAGGGGGAACTTCCCGGTGACCATAGCAACCTGTCACCAAGCCCCTGAGCTGACAATCTGACAGAAGAGAGGAAGGCAGAGAGAGAGAGAGAATAGGAAAGAGTAGGAGAGGGATGGAGGAGCCTACTGAACTCAATTACACCAGTGTAAATCCTGAAATCAGAGGAGTCACTCCAGATTTACAGCAGCATGTGTGGGATCAGGATCTGGCCCAGGGAATCATCACCTTCTTGCATGCTCACTTTGTTCAGCATGAAGTGGAAAGCTCCCCCAAATTGAGATTAACCTCAGGCTGGCTCTGGAATTTCTCCCTCTAAACATCAGAGCTTTGTTTCGCTCTGCCTCTGTTTGTTTTCAAGAAGCTGGCTGTTCCCTCTTGGCCCTGCACGGGAAGTATTACACATTGCTACACCCCCTAGCAGAGGGACAGCTGATCAGGGCAAAGCTCATTATGCCAAAATAATCCAGTAATAATGTAAGTGGCATTAGGCAACTCGCAGGCTGAGATGCAGGAGTCAGGGGCAGGGGGTGGGGATCTAAGCTGCGCTACCACAGGAATGCCTTAATCTCACCCTGGTTCACTCCTGCCCGAGATGGACATGCTTGTTTAGCAAGAATATTAAGCCAAGTTCACCTAATTGTTAATGCACTAACTCCCAACTGCAGCACTAAAGGCTGTGGAGGGCTAGATTCCTCCCCGGTGTAATTCCAGCCTCTTCCAGCAGGGATGATATGGCCCATAGAGTCCAACTGGCCCCCTGGCTGCTGTTTACCTATTTTTACCCTATGCATTGGTAGGGGTAGGGAAGGGAAGCCATCTGGAACTCACGGCTTCCCAGCCTTGGGCTGTATCTCTTTCCAATGCCTTTGCCGCTGCATTTGTCATCTCCAGTCAGTGATCAGGACCCCACTGTGTCTGGGACCGGTGACCACATCACCAAGGGCTGTGATCTTGTCAGATCTTACAAGCCGAGCGGGGCTGGGCCTGGTCAGCCCTTGGATAGGAGACCACTACGGGAAAACCAGAGCCCGTAGAGGCAGATGCAGGCGCTATTCCCTGGAAGTCAATCCTGAAGCCGAACCCTAGCAGAGCACCAGGCGTGCTGTGGTGCCGGGACACCAGCTGAGAGGCCACATTAGACTATTCACTAAAGAGCTCCCGGGGCACTTCCCCTGCAAGTGAAGATGTTCGTTCCAGTATTCGTCGGTAATCGCTTCCTCCTAAGGCCCCGCTGCAGTCTCAGTTAGATAAACTGTTTTTCTGTCCTGTCCTGTCCTGTCCACACGCTGTCTGTGTCCTAAATCACGGTGTGGTATTGCTATGCCCTGCCAAACAGCTGCTGCGTTTCTCCCCAGAGCAGTGGCCGGGGGAGCAATCCCCGCATAGTCCGGGATCCTTCGGCATGAAAGAAATGATCTTCATCAAAAAGATAGGGGAGTGAAGCCTCCACAAATAACAGGGCAGAAGCCATCTGCCAGGTGACAAAAGAACCTGCTGTCCCCAACCATGCTCCCTACAGACATTGCACTCATCGGCCAGGGCTAGTGGCACCACCTGGTGCTGCAGTGAGAGTGACGGGTGCCTAGATACTAGCTGCTTAAGAAATGCTGCTGATAGATGTCCCAGGGACTGTGGGAGCCGATCTAACAGGGACTCAGCGCAGCATGCTTAGGTGCTGAGAAAGTGTGAAGTACCTCATATGGCTTTGCACTGCCCCCTGCTGGCTGTCCCAAGAGCCACTGACTGGCTTAAAATGGTTATTAACAGCATGCGGAAGGGGCTTAAGTACAGACCAGCTTGGTGCTGTGATGGAAGCAGCTCAGACAGGGTGATATACACACCGAATCAGCTGGCTTGTGGGTGCAATGTAAGCAGCACAGCACAGGACTGCCTTAAGGATGAGACGTGATCAGCAAATCACCTGATTGAAAGGTGTGACAGAGTGTAAGGTGGTTCAAAGGTGTGATATAAACAGAGCATAAGCTGCCTCAGCAATGAGATATAATCAGGGAGTCAACTGACTTGGAAGTGTAGAAAGCAGGCTGGATCCCTGTGTCCAAGTGCCCTGTTAAACCCTGTGTGCACCGAGCGGACTGGATGAGTGTTTCGGTACAAGCTGGATTGAATCCATGTACTCAACAGGAGGAAAGTGTCCAGATGCACAAACTGGACACAACTGAGGCATGGGGCTGTAAGGGGGGCAGGGGCTGTAGCAGACATTTTGTAGCAGCTGGAATACAAGCTGTGGGGAACAGGAGACCAACGGGTTTTTCTAAGATCTCCTTTCCATCGTTCCTTATAAGCATCCCGCCACTGTCCTGTTTTTTTTATCCTTGCTCACCTGCTATAACCCTGTTCTGTCTTGTATGCCATTAGTGCTCCAGGACATGTCTGATGTGTGTAAGCCAGGGGTCCAATTTTCATAGTCAGGACAGGAGCATGCAATTGCAAGCTGTCACACCTCGCTTGGAGATCCTGCCTTTGTTTGATTCGCGTGTATTTGAGCGATACCTACCCCCACAGTAGGATGGTGAGGCTGATATAATTAACTATTGGTAATTAATGTTTGCACAACGCTTGGAAAGCCACAGGTGAAGGGTACTGCAGAAATGCAAAGTATTCATTATTAACCAGTATGAGTATTGTGCGTTGTTGTGTGAAGTGTATTCTGGTGTGCCGATGTGTACGATATGGGTGTGCAGGTGTAGAAGAGCTGAGTGTGATGTGGGTGTGCAGAAATGCATGCATGTATATGATGTGGGTGTGCTGGTATGCATTGGTGTGCAGATGTGTGCATGGATGTACGTGTAGCTGGTTGATGTGGGTGTGTTGGTATGGATGTATGTGCAGATGTGTGATGTGGGTGTGTCGGGGTGTGTGTTGGTATGGATGTATGTGCAGATGTGTGATGCGGGTGTGTCGGGGTGTGTGTTGGTATGGATGTATGTGTAGATGTGTGATATGGGTGTGTGTTGGTATGGATGGATGTGTAGATGTGTGATGTGGGTGTGTCAGGGTGTGTGTTGGTATGGATATATGTGTGATGTGGGTATGTTGGGATGTGTGTTGGTATGGATGGATGTGTAGATGTGTGATGTGGGTGTGTCAGGGTGTGTGTTGGTATGGATATATGTGTGATGTGGGTATGTTGGGATGTGTGTTGGTATGGATGGATGTGTAGATGTGTGATGTGGGTGTGTCAGGGTGTGTGTTGGTATGTGGCTATGCAATGGATGTGCTGGTGTGTGAGGTGTGGAAGGGAGTGACTGTCCAGGAACACACACCCTTATGAAGGAGGCATGTGCAGTCTCTGTAACTCTACAGAATGGGTTCTTGGGTCAGCGCCCTATGGACACTTGTCCTGCTCCCTTACTGCGTGGGAAGGAGCTAGTGAATGATTAATCCTGTTAATTTGCTGCACATTTCCTGCAGTAGTTGGCCTGTAAATCATCCTCTCTGAAAATCCACACTGTGCAGCGGTTGCCAAGTGCAGGGAATGATAGCGTGGTAGGTTTTCCAGGAGAGTGGCTCCTGAAGGCTGTTCGCATTGCTGCCAGGTGTGACACGGTGTGACGAAGGACTGAGGCGCAGCCGCATGGGAGGAGCAGGGAGCACATGACTCGACAGAGGTGCAAAGGGGAAACTTGCACAATGAAATGAACACCAGACTGAAAAAGGCACTAGGGCCCCAATCCAGCCAGCGACTAAACACATTCTCAGCGATAGGCTGGTCATCTGTCCCATTGAGAACATCTTGGAGTAAAGCACGTGCTTAAGTGCTTTGCTGGATCAGGGACTAAAAAAGAAAAAAGGAGATTTAAGAATAGCCCATCGCCAAGTAGTGGATTATTGTCGTTAGCAGCTGGGCTTCGGGATCCTGGTGGTCTGAGGGGATCTCCAATCCAAGAGGCGGCACTGATGTGTGGGAAGGAGCATGCACCAGCTGAAGCTGGATGTTTTACTCACACTACAAGCTGCTGCCAGGCAGACGAAGGTGGGGAAGAGCATCAGGAGCTGGCACAAAGCCGTTCACTAGCTGACAGCCTGGCCTGAGGGCTAGCATAAACACAAGGGAAAGGACTAACTCAGAGCCATGGTAGCCGGCTGAGAAACTCTAACTGCAACCCACAACAGCCTGATCTGAAGTGCTGGCTGGCTCTAGCAGTGTAAAAACGGCAGTAGTTCCTGGTGGAAGATCAGGACTGCTGGTTAGTGCCCAGCTCTCAGCTGCACAGGAATCGCTCCAGGCTCCCAAATACAAGAGACACAGGTGCAGGAACTGTTTTCTGGGTAGGAAGCCCATCAGGACAAACGCAGCCGTGGGCTAGGAAATGATGCTGCACTGATCCCCCGCTTTGCCCTGTCCTCCCCTCCCCTCTCGCTCCCTTTTCCACACACATGCATCCCCTGCCCTTATCGCCCCTTGGTATCGGAGCTGCTAGTTACAACCACAAAGGGTCAAACACTTATATCTGTATGCTTAAAATGTACCAAGATAACTAGGCTGAGGGCCAGGGTGATTTACTGATGCTTTGTAGTGAGAGAAGATGCGCAGAGAAATTGCATCCACCAGGGACCGCTAGGCTTGGGAATTGGGTCTGGGTCTCTGGCCCGTGGTGGAAAACTAGTATGCTGACCTAGTTTGGCACTAGCAGGTTCAGTTACCAGGCTGTTGCTGGCCAGCTCTACTGAATACGGGAAAACCAATTCTTCATCAAAACATTCTTGGAGCGACAGACGGCATTCGGACTGAAGAGAGAATTTTCACAGAAAATTTTCATTTGGGACAAAATTTTCCTCAATGAAGCCCCAGAATTTTTTCAGTTAACGTTTTCAGGTGTTGGTAAAAAGGTTCAGATTTTGTTTGTTGAAAACAAAACGTTCTTACCCAACCCCAATTTTGTTTTACAAAAAGTGGTTTTAAAAAACAGAACATTTCTTCTGGGTTCTGAGGACGTATTGGAAGCGCTGCAGATTTGTTTAATTTCATATGAAAGATAATTGGTGGATTTTCTGATCAGCTGTAATATAAATTCCTGAATGGTCTGGGGCCTGGCTGCCTGGCTGCCTTCATAGTTCCACCAGGGAAAAGGGTCAAGCTAGCAGCCCCCTGGTTTAAGAGGGAGACGACATTCTCCAGGAAGGGCCTGGATTCTGCAGTCACCCCCGTCCACAGCCAGGAGTTGTTAACCTTCCAAGCAGGTTGTTCACTCCCCCCTTTCCCCTGCACTCTCCTATGGGGGTGGCTTGCAGGCACGTGTCACTAGTATATTACTATTCCAGTTGAGAATTTCTAGTCCAGATGAGTCTGGCTGGGATGTTGGTTTGCATTTTTCATTTTATTCCAATAGTTGTATGTTTTTGAATGATTGTCGCTGCACCCAGAGCCAGGGATATACACTTCTAACAAATCACAAATAATAAAGGACGAAAACAGCAGAGGGGCTGCAGGTCAGGAGTGAGGTGCACTGGCAGGGGGCAGGGATTTTAGTAGGCAGGGCAGGACTGAGCTGTATAAGCATTGCTGAGCATGGGAGCCCAGCACTGGACTAGCAGGGGGAAGGCGGGGCTGAAGGCAGGGATTTCAATAGACAGGGCAGGACTGTTGGAAGGCCCAACCCTTGAACAGCAGGACTGAGGTATTTCCACCCTCTCAGTGAGTGCTGGAGTTAGCTAGTGCGGTGTGTCATTCAGGCAGGATTACAAACCTTAGACAAAATCATGCTTCTCTCGCCTTTTCCATCAGAGCCATCTGCAGCTTACAGCTACAGATCTAAACTGTACTACTGCTCCTAATCTGGCCTCAGGCTCCCCTAATCAGATCACAACCAATTATTGCTTCCACCTGCCTTGCGCTGTCACCCTCCGTAGCCCTGGCAAGCGGTGTCACCTCCTGCAGCATGACAAGGGAAATAAACAAGATGTGGGTGCTCAGGAGAGCAGTGAGCAGAACCGAAGTGGCAGAGGCCGACTCAGACGACATCACATCTCTGTTGGCTGCAGGACAGGACTGTTAAAGGCAGCCAGACACATTGCACTCAGCTGGGGCTGGCATTCACAGGGGGTTGTGTTTATTTGGGGTTTTATAGGGAGGAATTTAATGCAATTTACTGTTCATGAATATACAGGATAACGCTAGCCAGGCCAGCTGTGGCTAAGTGCTGGGCAATCCTTCTTTGCATAGCTCTATCAATGATCCTCAGTCCTGACTGGTAGTTGCCCCTCTGCTCCAGTCCTAGCACCCCACACTGCTCTGCTATCACACTCCTACCTCACAGCACCCCCTGCTCTTCCAGGCCTTGGTCTCTCTTGACTGGCAACTGCTCGAGCTGTTCAGCTCTCCCCGAGCTGAGTGAGGATACAAAAGGGGCGCGAAGGGTGAAAGAATGCGGCGGGCTCTGTGAGAAGTTGCTTGCATCCACTAACGGCAGGGAAATGTCAGTCAAACACACACAAGTCTTTGAAGCAACAGCTGCTGGACTATGATGTGGGAAGACGCGTTAGTGGTGCCAGAGCGCCATGCTACCAGCAAGGACATGTCAGCACCACGTGGTGAAGCGTGCTTGGGAAGGAGCTGGACATGCTGTAGGGAAACACTGCCATGGCTCCAAAAAGGAAGCAGCAAAATAAAAAGAGAAGGGGAGAAAGAAAGAGGGAAAAGAATCAAAGGAAAGACAACAGAAAGGGGTTGGGGAAAGAAAGAAAGATGCAGAAGAGAAAAAAGCAAAGAAATTTAGAACGAGGCAAGAAGAAAAGTCATAAAGAGGAGAATAAAGAAAGAGGGAGAGGAAAATAGGATGCAGGGAATAAAGAAAGGGCTCAGAGCATCATTAGTTTCTGGCTGGGCTTATGGAAATTGTATGTTAAACACAAGTGTTGCAGGAAACTGGTGATTGTCTCTGTGCGCTGAGTAACCCAGCTACCTTGCAATGCAGCCAGCGGCTTTCATAGCATGTTTGCTGCTTGCAGGATGTTTACTTCCTGAGGATCTGGCAGAGGATCTATGTATAGAACCATAATATACAGAAGGAAAACCAAAGACCCGAAAGGCATGTCTACACTACAGCTGAGTGTGAGCCTCCCAGCCTGGGCAGTCAGACTCATGCTAGTGGGGCTCGAGCTAGCATGCTAAAAATAGCAATGTGGACACTGTGCAGGCTGGAGCTCTGGCTCTCAAGCCCTGGGGGGTTGGCTGAACCTGAGAGCCCGAGCTCCAGCCTGAGTTGCAACATCCACAGTGCTGTTTAACACACTAGCTTACGCCTTACTAGAATGAATCTTTCTACCCGGGCTGGGAGGCTCGCTCCCAGCTGCAGTGTAGGCAGTCTTTGGTTTTCCTCCAGTATATTATGGTTCTAAGGCAGGGGTGGGCAAACTTTTTGGCCCGAGGGCCACATCGGGGTTGTGAAACTGTATGGAGGGCCAAGTAGGGAAGGCTGTGCCTCCCCAAACAGCCTGGCCCCCGCCCCCTATCCGCCCCCTCCCACTTCCCGCCCCCTGACTGCCCCCCTCAGAACCCCCGACTCATCCAACCCCCCTGTTCCTTGTCCCCTGACCGCCCCCTCCCAGGACCCCTGCCCCTAACTGCCCCCCGGGACCCCACCACCTATCCAACCCCCCCGCTCCCTGTCCCCTGACTGCCCTGACCCCTATCCACACCCCCGCCCCCAACAAGCCCCCTGGGACTCCCACGCCTATCCAACCACCCCCTGCTCCCTGTCCTTTGACTGCCCCCCGGGACCCTTTGCCCCTTATCCAACCCCGCTCTCCGCCTCCTTACCATGCCGCTCAGAGCAGCAGGAGCTCGCAGCCCCGCTGCCCAGCCAGAGCCAGCCACGCCGCCGCACTGACAGGTAGGAGTGGCGGGCCAGAGCACTGGCGGCGCGGTGAGCTGAGGCTGCGGGGGAGGGGCCAGGGGCTAGCCTCCCCGGCCGGGAGCTCAAGGGCCGGGCAGGATGGTCCCGCGGGCTGGATGTGGCCCGCAGGCCGTAGTTTGCCCATGTCTGTTCTAAGGGAACCTCTTGACCCCTCAGACTGTGCCAAGCCATGCAGCTAAGCCTGGCACCTTTCATTTGCTACCCTGCAAGCTACAAGCAGCCCGTCCCGTTGGTAGGGTGTCATGTCGCACCACACCGCTGCAGCCTCGTTCCTTCCCCACAGCAGAGGTTGGATTTCTCTCACCCCCTTGAAATTGTTTTATAGACGTGAGGTGAAACGTGGGCAACTCTCATGACACTGGGTGGTTTTCTTGACACTCCTCCAGCTGCTGGAGTCATGTTATTACACGAGATTACCAGCTTTTGCTAAAAAAAAAAAAAAAAAAAAAAAAAGGGACTTTTCTAGATCCGATGGCCGCAGAGAAAAGCTTGAAAACCTGACCTCTAAGTGCTCCGAAAGCAGAAGGCAAATGAAAATAGCCCAATATTTAATGCTTTTAAAATATCCTGATTTTTGAACACTCGGACCTGGCAGTACAGGAACAGACTTTCCCAGTTACGGCCCCCTTGCGAAATTCAAGCTACGGAGCAACACAGCCATCCATCAGAAGGTTAATATGCTTAACAGTAGTTGCCAGGTAACCCTGCCTGGTCCTCAAGGAACACTGATCAGCCAATGAAAGTGTTTTCTGATGCTATAATGCTCCTCTTTGTGTTTCACTGGCTGAGTGTGCTGCCACTCCAGGGACCATATCCTGCTGGGGGAGCTGTGTGGGTGGAGTTTCTGGGGAAACCAGCAAAGTGCATTTGGTGGGGGGCTGGTTTCATTCTCTGCTGTGATCAGCCCCCTTCATACTGCACCCAGAATCCTGCAGAAGTGACGTGCCCATAAAGGAGTTTACCGGGTGGTACAGAGCTTCTGTAATTGCTGTGCTCTGTGCTCATCACAGACCCCAATGCAGGGCATGCCAGGAACATGTGGGAGGAGAGTGGTCATGGCAGGAGTACTGGATAATTGGCTGTGGAATGGCCCTGAAGCCCTGAGGCTGCTCTAACTTTTACCATGGGCTAGGGCCAGAGTACAGGAGGTGCAAAGGTGCCTTAAAACAAAACTTGGGAGGAACGGAGATCCTGTCCCCATGCAGGGCCGGTGCTACCATTAAGGCAAACTAGGCGGTTGCCTAGGGCGCCAAGATTTGGGGGCGCCAAAAAGCGGTCCCCCCCAATTTTTTTTACAGCGTTCCTGGGCTGGGCTGCCGGCGGCGCACTGACACGTACGGCTCAGACTCCCTCTCCCAGCGCAGCGGCCGCTCCACTTCTCCTGCCTCCCAGGCTTGCGGCGCCAATCAGCTGTTTGGCGCCGCAAGCCTGGGAGGGGAGGAGAATTATAGCTGGGGCGGTGTGCTCGGGGAGGAGGCAGAGCAGAGGTGAGCTGGGGTGGGGAGCTGCCGCACGGCTCCCCGGGGGGGAGGGGAGGAGCTGCCACGGGGGGGGGCACCTCAGGGTGGAGTGGGGGGCGGGGAGCTGCCGCAGGGCTGGGGGCGCAAGGTGGAAGTTTCGCCTAGGGCGCGAAACTTCCTTGCACCGGCCCTGTCCCCATGTCCCTGCTTGCATGTGCAGGTGATCTTAGCTCTTAATCAAAAGTAGCTAATACATCCCAATGGGCTTCTTCAGGGTGACTGCTGTACACGTAACAGTCGAGCCCCAGCTACGACCAATGCAGGCTGGGAACAGTGTGGGGCAGGTGACCCTCTTGCTGCCAGAGCAGCCCACAAAGCCGTACTGCACTCTCAGTGCCCAGGAGAAGAGCGGGTGCTGGCTGAATTCTCAGCTCCCCTGTAGCAACGTTCCAGGCTCTGCTAAATTTGGGGGTGTTCTTGGGGATACCCCTGGGAGTCTGGCTGCATTCCAGGGGGTCTCCCCTGACTGCCTCAGCTCCAGCATTTTCTCTGAGGTTCCCCCCAACACAGCAGTGGGAGAACGAGGAGCCTGGATGTTAAAGGGACAGGGGACATTGCGCAGAGTCTCGGCTCTGAGCCGCTGGATGTAAGTAAGGAGATTAACCGCCCTGCCTTGCTGAGAGGGGACGGCGGGGGTGACATGGCTGGAAGGTAAAGCAGGTTCAGCAGCACCAAATGGGCCTGAAAATCCTCCGAGTCCTTTCCATTAAAGCAGCCCTTTTAGTCTCCCTGCTGGGGCAGAGTGAGCCCTGCAGGAGCAGGGAGGCTGGCCCGAGCAGATGTCCCGGGGGTTGTGATAGTGGGGGAGGCCCCCTGTGCAGGGGTAAGCAGCCTGGGTAGCAGGCAGGTTCAGCCACCACTTAACTAAAGCTTGCCCAGGGCCTGTGCAGCCCCCAGCAAAGCTGCTTAATCCCTAGGACACATGGAGACGAGCCAGTGTGCGGCACCGCATTAGTGCCCTGCTGGCACATGGGAGCCTGCCACGTGTCTGTGCTCGGAGGGACGAGTTGGGGGGCTGGCGAAGAGAGGGTGCTCTGAGCCAGCTTGCTGGGGAGCAGGCCTGTAGGTGTCGCTGTGTTCCAGCTGGGGTGGCACCCCCCCCACCGTTATTCCCACAAGGTGACCCCCCCCCCAGACACAGTGTTCCACCTTGGGCGGTTAGGGGGGCTCCCTGGCTTTCCACCCAGCAGGATGCCTGCTTCCTAACATCTAGACTCAGGTTTCCCTTCCGTAGCTTCCGCCCAGCTCTCCTTTTTCTACAGCACAGGTGGGGGTCCATATCTCCACAGACGGTTTTTCTAGCTCTCAGGATCTACAAACACAGCCTGCGCCCGTGCGGGTGGTACCACCGGGGGTTCGTTCCCTCTCCCACGTCAGCACCAGGGTAAAGATTCCCCTGGGGTAGATTCTGCTGCCAGTGTCCCTCGTGTAACCCCACCGACAGCAGCCAGGCTGTACAGGGGACCGTGTTATGAGGGCAGGCTTTGGCCCTGCCGTTGGAAGCTAGGCAGCAGCTCTGGAGCTGAACGCGACTCCCTGTCCTCTAGCCACGCTAGCTCTGCAGTGGTACAGGGTATTAAGGAACTTGCTAGTCCCCCACGGCAACGACTCTGAGCTGTGCAGTGAGCAGCTTGGCAAGGTGCGAAGGGGCCATTTTTACAGAGTCCCTTTCCAGCACAAAGCCACATTTTAAAGTTTAATCAAATAGCCTGGCACTCACTAACCAAAACAACTAAATAAATGAAAAGGCAAATGGTCTAAAGAGAGCGTAATGGTGGCACAGAACTTCCTGCCACCTGGCAGGCTCCGTATTTCAGGACCAGCTTCCAGGCAAAAGCTTCTCTCGGGGTACACTGTTAATATCTTCAGCTGCCAGTAGGAGGGCTGTGCCGGGAACACTCTACTTCT
The DNA here is from genome assembly GCF_028017835.1 of Emys orbicularis. Taxonomy (NCBI): domain Eukaryota; kingdom Metazoa; phylum Chordata; order Testudines; family Emydidae; genus Emys; species Emys orbicularis. Next base: position 92,093,208 of record NC_088690.1, read on the forward strand.
GCCTGGAACAGAGAGGGAGAGTGGGAGGGATGGGGGGTGGGTGGGAGGGAAGAGGCGTGAACAGCAGGGAATACACGGAGGAGACAGTGGGGGTGTGCAGGGTAGAGTGTTTGTACTAGAATGAAGGTGCATGTGTCAGTGTGTTACAGTATATACTAGATTGCATTTGTTAGTGAGTTAATATATGCATGCTGCATTCTAACATCATAATGCAGTCTAACCCATGCAAACAGATACACGAACACACATACTAAAGCAGGCTGCCTGTGTTAGCAGGCAGGTTTTATTGCGTGCAGGTGTATTAGCATGTGTACATCACAATGTGTAACCCTATCCTGGATGGATCTTCCCTACCTCTGACAGATACCTGAGGGGCTTGTCTTTAAAGAAAAATAACACACACACACAAAACCACCACCTTGGTTGCACTGGCATGACAAGCTGTACAAATAACATCTCACTGAACTGAAATTGCTTCTGTGTGCTCATGAGCGTGAGCACACCTCTATTATTGCTGTATCTATGTAATGTATATGTTAGCATGTGTGTTCCAAGAAAAGTGAAGAATCAGTAAGCAGCTCCCTGAGACCTGCAATGATGTGTGGGTGGGTGGCGGGCGAGGGGTTGGGAGGGAGAGGAGGACTACAACAGTCTTACAACAGCTGGTTGCAATTTCTCCATGAAATTATTGCTTCTCTCTCCAAGCCAGGCCCAAGCGGTCTCTGGAGCTGGACACTAGCTGTGGGGTGTGTGTGTGGGGGGGTTAGGCTTTAAGTTAAAGATCAACAAACAACTCCTGAAAGTTTCTTGCATCTGCGAGCTGAGCTCATTCACTTGTCCTTGGGAAGGGTCTGTGGCAAATTCAGCCATCCTACCTTAGGCCAGCCTCCTAGGGTATGTCTACACTGAAATGAAATGGCTCGGGCTTGCCAGGCTCAGGCTACAGGGCTGTAAAAGGGTGGTGTAGACGTTCGGGCTTGAGCTGGAGCCTGAGCTCTGGTACCCCACGAGGTCTACACAGCAATTTTACAGCCCCGCAGTCTGAGCACGAGTCAGCTGATACAGGCCAGCCGCAGGTGTAGAGTAGACGTACCCCTAGAGGCTCCCTGGCCTGCCTCTCCCCACCTCTGGTGCTGGAACTAGGGATGCTGCTGCACTCCCTGGCTTGAAGTAGTAACAACAACCCAAATACATGGTTTCCTCCTTCAGCACCCCCACTAGAAAAATTGTTCCAGCCCCACTGCCTGCAAAAGACAGGAAAAACACACCCTTTTTCAGAGAGGAAACGACTAACTGGACAGGCTGTTGTAACAGGGGCCACACATCTGAGCAGCAGGACAGACAGCATCACCTTCGTGGCTAGTACAAGGTAGCTTGGTATTCGGATTCTGCTGCCCTTGCTCCTGGTCAAAGGAAGCCAGTGTAAAACACTGAGAACTGCAAGCAAAAATCACTGCACAATCTTCTGATCCTCTGGCTGTTGTTCACTGTCATGAAACAGACAGGGCTAACTTCCCTCCAGGCTCAGCTTGGCTCCCCAAGGAGAAAGAATGGAGCAACTCAGCAGGAAACTACTGTTATGATTCTGACTTTCCTAACATCATCTGGCTAGGAGAAGTTCATGTGATGTTGATGCTTTCATAAAAATCAGTCTGCTTGAATACAGTACAGAAGCATACAGGTTAGAGATGGGAAAGGCCTATTAGATCTTCCAACACATCTCCCTGCCAGTGTATGACTGTTTCCCACCACGCACAGCCTAGTGTACAATAAGTCTGCACGTGGGTATTTCCACATATGCTGACTATATCACACAGCAGTGCACCATACGTCTGTAAGGGTGATGCATGTACCATGGACAGGTAACCACTGCATCTATGCAGCACAGGTCTCAATGTAAAGCAACTGACAGGTTCCCCTAAACTGTATTAAATACATTAATTTATTTTTACACTCTGACAGCACTTATCAGTCCCTAAGGGCAGGAAAAACTACCCTAATATACAGAGATCAAGTTCCACAGTACCTGTTTAATTTCCTGGCCTATTATACCAGAGAATATTTCAGCAGCTCCCAGTGCCTCTTGGAGGGGGACAGAGAGGACTGATATGTTTTAATTAATACTGGCGAAAATGTATGGCCTCTGGCGGGTGGGGAGTGATGGTGAGCCAGGAGCAGTGAGGACAGGGGATGATTCAGTGGAGCCACGGTCTCTCTAGGCATTTACAATGCTCTCAGCACTGGCCTCCAAGTGAGCTTTTAGTGAATGTGTGAGAACAGCTGGGCAGCACCTGCTTCTCTCTCCAACGCCAGCTGGAAGGGAGGGTGCTCAGCACGTCCCAGAGTCAGAGTAGAGCTTCCAGGGCTCCTTTCATCTCCACAGTGCTGTGTGGACATTAGCTAATTAATGCCCTGAACCCACGCCCCGTTCTGACATGGAATCAGACTGACGAAGGAGTCCCAAAATAGCTCCACTTCCAGAGGGAGCCACCCTGAGCATGAATCCAGGGTGCAGCTGACATCTGAAAGGTGGCAAAGGGCCCAGCAACAGCTGCTATGTCAAGAGACAGCAGCAGCTTCAGAGCAGTCAAGCAGGATGGAATGCCAGCCACCAAGTCCCAGTCTGTGGCTAGCGGCATGTGGTGTCCAATTGTGGAAGAGACAAGACAGCACTTGGTTATGAGATGTGCTCAGTGGAGCTGCTCAGATCTTGGAGTCTCCAGTAACTGGGGATACTCTGCTCTCCTTCAGAGACAGCCCCTCTCAGGCTGTTTGGGGCAATAGTGTTTTAAGAGTCCCCTGAGGGAAGGTAGGAAACACCCGAGCAGCACAGACTGGAGAGAAACTTCTGTAGACTCCACGGAACTCCAGCTCCCCAGCAGGGCATAGCAAGTGACAGCACTCTCAGCCAATGAGACAGCAGCCGCTGGGGTTCTTAAGCTGCCTCCTTTTCCAACATAACCATTTCATGGGTGTCACAGACACTATGTCGCCTGTTCACATAGCCAAGGAGTGAATGCTCTCCTGCCCCCCAATCACAGCTGGAGTGATCGAGGGCAGGACATGTGCTGCAATCACAACATCAGTGATGGGGATGCAGACTAGTGGGGCCGAGGGCACCTGCAGAATGATGGGGATTATTGTAACGTCATCTTCCTTGTGGCTACAACATGCCTGATCCTCTGAGTGCTGGATGGTATACCAAGGCATCCTGCACTACAGCCACCATAGCCGGCTCTGGCCAGAATGTTATGAAAGGCCCTGGCTTGTTCTGGTTTCACTGCTCTCTGCCATTATCAGCTGCAGCAGTAAACCAGTCTGGAAACACAGGGGACAGAGAAGGAGAAAGAAAGTGAACGGAGCTGCTCTGTGGACACGAACACAATGCTCTGATGACTGAGAGATGGAGAAGTTGTATTCTGGACTGGGGCTTTGGACTGTCCACAGTTCTGTGTAGGCCTCTGGCCTGGCTGGCTGAGTTCTACAGAGCTGGGCGGGAATCATTCTAGGCTTTCATCATCACAGACCTCTCAGCTCCAAGGTAGGGCAGCAAGATTTCTCCTTGAACCTGAATTTCCAACAGGTTAAAGCCTTGAGGATGGGTCTACGAGGAAGCAGGGTGTGGCAGGCCAGTCCCTGACCACATACAGCAGGGAGGCCAAGGAGCTGCCAGTGGAGATGCAGAAGGAATAGTCAGCAAGGCAAGAGAGCTGAGTGGCCGGAGCTGAGAAGAGAGAGTGACCAGCAGTATCAGAGATAGCCAATGCAGGGAAACGCAGAGCCAGGCAGCCTTATCTAGTCCAGGGACAGTGCAGTAGGTCTCTGGGAGAAAAAGTCTCTGGGGAAGGAGGAAGTCTGGGCACTGAGTATGAACATGCCACACTTCACACAGACCTTGAGGCCATCACAGAGCTGAGAAGTTTGACTGTCAGCTCCAAATTCTGCAGCCAGCAGTCTGAGCCTTCCCTGGCCAAGTGCCTGCTCCAGTCAGGGAGCAGACATAACTGCAAGGGCCACACAGCCTCTGCTCCTTAGAGTGACCTCGGCGTGATCCTGAGCAGTACAGAGAGGCTGGTCTCACTTTCTGCAGCCCTTCTGCACACCTGCCACAGGAAGGATCCCAGAAGCAGGTGGGATGTCAATGTTACCAGCAGTCATTCCATCCTCCCCCTTGTCAAGTTACTCTTTGGAGGCTGGAGACTGAAATCTGTCTCCTGAAAGATGTTTCTCCCCCCTTAGAGCCATCTGAATAGCATAAAAACCCACTTGCTCACAGGTCACTGAATTAGAAACTGGTTTTCAGGTTCCTTTGGTAGTCGCTGTTTGCAAGCCGTCACCTGAGCACAGTTTTGCTCCTATGAATGGTGCGCACAGCGGTTCCCTGGCCCATTGACCAAGAGTCACTTAGCCGAGAAACATCCATTTTGGGATGAAGGAAGGGCTCTGTTTGCAATGTTGGGTTAATCTCCCTTCCATGAAGTCTCATCCTATGTGCCTACCAAGGGATTTTTGCATGTTCCTCTGAAGCAGCTGGTACATGCCACTGGCAGACAGGACACTGACCTAGATGGAGCTCAGGTCTGATCCCATCTGGCAATTCTATATTCTTAATTCATCAGCTAACTAGTTCAGCTAGCTCTGCTCTCCACTTACTGGTATGTTTCTTCTTCTTCTTCCCCTTATCCCATCAACTGGAGTTGGGTCATTATACAAGCATTCACCAGCTTCATCTGTCCGAGGTGGCACAGAGGTCCACTTGCTTGCCTTCTTCTTTGATGCAATCCATCCATCGTTTCCTTGGCATCTCTTTCCTACCACCCTCTCCTGCCATGCTATCTTCCCCAGGTCCCCTTCACTCGTCATCTGCCCATGTCTGAGCCAGCAAAGTCACGTTTCCTGGATTTCGTCAGCTGCCTCACGGACTTTGACTTCCACCCTAATGCTTTCATTTAGCAATCTGTTCATTCAGGTAACTCCTCTATGACACACATCTCATCTCAAACATCTGTCGGCGTTGAACCTGCCCTCCCTTTACCACCCACACTTCTGCACCACACAGCACTGTGGGGCACACTACTGTTCTACACAGCTGGTCTTTTAGTCTCAGTGGCATACGCTTTTCACACGCAACTCCTGAGATGTTATTCCCCACTTTTCCAGCACTCTCTAGTCTGGACTGCATCTCACGGTCAAGCTCGCCATCTTCCGTGACCCCATCACCAAGGCCCTTGAACTGGTCAGTCCGGTTTAGTCTCACTCCATTAATCTCTAGGTCCAATTTCTGTGTGACCCACACAGCCTCAGTCCTAGTCGTGCTCCTTTTCATACCATACCAGTTTAGCTGGTCTTACCATTTCCTCTAGGCCTTCTTTTGAGGATGCCCTTATTGCTATGTCATCTGTATACAGCAGCTGCTAACCCTTTCCCATTGGGATCTGGTTTATTATTGTAGGGTGGCTCCAGAGAGCTGGGGCTGGCAATCTGGCAATAGCTGTACTGTTGTCAGGAGCGCACGGCTATGCACACTGGTTTGCTGTTGCAGAGTTCCTGGAGTGCTAGGCACACCCTGGTTAGTGGTGGTAGGGTGGTTCCTGAATGCCGGGATATACCTGTTTGCATGTTATTGTAGGGTTGGCTCACAGGCACTGAGGTGTGGCCCCTGGTGTGCTGCTAGAGAACTGTTTGTGGGGGCTGGGCTGTGTACGCCGCTTTGCTATCATAGGACTTCTCCTGAGTGCTGAGCTGCTGGTATTGATTTTCTTTTCTTTCTGGAGAATGGAACAGGGAAGCTTTTTTCTGGGGGGGAGGGGTATGTGGAGGAGCACAAGGAGGAATTGACATGAACTGTGCAAAGGCACTACCAGGAGATCATATTCCAGCCCTTCCCAGCCAAGGACTGTGTCTCTTGACGTGTGTGAGTGTCCTGGAAGGAGGGATTTGTCTCCTCACCCTCACACAAGATGACAGAGGTACTTCCCCTCTCTGTGGGAAGCACATGCTCAGACAATCCACCCTTGCTTGTGAGCATGCACACGCATCCCCTTCCCAGTCCAGGAGGCTGCAAATGACAGATAAGAGAATTCTGGATTAGGCCCCTGTGAGCTAGAGCAGGGTTATCTTTGGGGATTACAGCGCACGTCCGAAGGGTCACCCAAAGGTTAGTAGGTCTAACCGAGAGCCAAAGTCACAGAAGGAGATATGTGGTCTCCTCTTGGAGACCCCATTCTGGATCATAAGCCTACCTATTATGGCGTTGTGTCCCGCACGGCCCTGACTGCCCTTGTTGCTGGAGAACATGAGTCACCCCATAAAGATCCAGAAAGATCTCATCTCCTGCTAAGTGATCACCCCAGCTGATCCCACACAGCGGCCATGGCATTAATGAAATCCCTGCATCTCAGCTGGGCGACCTGCCAACAGCAAACCTAGTGTGCTGGGCTTTTAGCCATCACATGGTCTGCCTGCCCCAGAACAGCATGGGCAGGAAGCAGGCATGGGATGACACGCACACACAGGAACCCGCACAGAGCTGTGAGGGGTCACTTTACGTCAATGGTCTCACTCAGAGTCTTCAGTGTGGTTCTACTCAGAAAAGCGACCCTGTGAAGCAGCACCTTCTGACTCTATAGACCTGCTGCTGCCGCCCATGTGCATGGGCAGTCAGGGCTCCTAGCGTTTGGGACGATCCATTTTTGGTTGGCTCTGGATTCCAATCAGTGTCACCGGAGCAAACTGACTGAAAACAATGGGGTTGCACAGGCATCAATGAAGGAAGCATATGTCCTGCAGAACCTTTATTACAGTGATGATCTTTGAGAAGGAAAGAAACCAGCTTGACTCTCAGAGCTGAGGGCAAGTTGGCAGAACTGGCATTTAGAGCTATTGTTTGACTTGCAAAGAAACTAAATTTGAGCTGGAAATAATTGAGCACTGGCAAATATCACTGCCCCAAATGCTGTTGTATCAGTCATTTTTCAGAGCTGCCCTGCCCTATAAGAGTTCCCTGACCTTTGTGTATGGCACCATGATTATACTACTATCTGTCCCATCAGTTTTTTTCCACATAGTTCCTGCCAATCCCTCCCTGCCCCCCATCCCCATCCCGGCACATGTGCGACATGTTCTGAGATCAGCATTTTAGGAGGTAGAAGGGTTCATTTGAGGAGAGTCCCTGCTGAGAAGCTGAAGATGGAATTTCATTGTTACATCTGTTTTGACTTAAAACTGTTAGAGATGCAAATAAATGGTGGATGATATTAAGAGAGAGAGAGTGTGTGTGTGTGCGTGTGTGTGCATAGAGAATTGCATCCTTAGTTTCCCTTCTCTGTAGCTTGCAGTGTTTTGAACTTTTGATGGTTCACAGGCCAGGGGACAGGAGTTGGAGATACCCCAGGAAAGAGTCCTAGGTTAAAAACAAACAAAGGAAGAGTTCGGAGAGAGAGACATGTCTCCAATCCATGGCTGTTTTCTGACCCCAAGCCACAGTGGTATTGGCCATCAATCACATCCTTTAATGAACATGATGCCCTGCACAACTCAGCCAGGATAACTACACTAGCATCTTCCACCCACTGCTTATCCCAATTTTTAGGAAAGGGGAAATGGAAGCCAGGGCCAGCTCCAGGCACCAGCCCAGCAAGCAGGTGCTTGGGGCGGCCCAGGGGAAGGGGCAGCATGTCGGGCTCTTCGGCGGCAATTTGGCGGCGGGTCCTTTGGTCCCTCTCAGAGGGAAGGACCTGCCGCCGAATTGCCGCCGAAGAAGAAAGCGGCGCAGTGGAGCCGATCGCGATCGCGGCTTTTTTTTTTTTCCCCGCCGCTTGGGGCGGCAAAAACCCTGGAGCCGGCCCTGATGGAAGCAGACTAAGATGAAATGAAAATCCAGGCCTGTAAAGTGCCAGCCACCCTCAACTCCCACTGATCTCAATGGAGACGGGCCATTCAGCACCTTGTAAGAGGATGTACTCAGGACCTCACAGGATCAGCTCCTTAGATCATCAGCTACAGCTCTCAAGCTGGAGTCTCCATTGGTGTGCACCTTGTGTAGTCATGCCCACCAGAGAAAAACAGGTGTAAAAATGCTACCAAGTCAGTACAGTGGCACTTACCTGCCTCTAAGCTAGTGGTGCCTCGTGTTACCAAGCCAGATCCTATGGGAACGCCACAAGGCTGAAACTCCTCAACTAGGCCTAGCAGTGGCTTACCTTTCTTCACCAGGTGTGGCCACTGTTTCATTCCCACCCTCCTGAACCCTCACCGTATTCTCTGGGTAGTTTAGTCCTCTAGTCAATCCAAAAATTCCATTCCTCCCAGGGTAACCAAAGTCCTCAAACATTAACAACACAAGTCCCAAACCATCCCCTTGGGTGCAGGGCTCACAAGCAGTCCTTTACGAAACCAAAAACAGTTACTTCTCCCCAGGAATCCAACCTGTCCAGCCCTTTCACAAGCTCCCTCCCTAGTACCATCTCAGGTAGAATGGAGATGGAGGTAAGGTACTTATAGTCTTACCCCCTTTCCCAGCATGCCTCACTGCCAGATGTAGAGTGTCCGTTCTCCATGGGAATTACAATCCCCAGAATGCTTCTTTCCTAGGCTGAAGACAATTGCAAGACAAAGCTAGACTATGAACCCCTGTTAAAGGCTCAGCTCACTCATTGGCAGCTGAATTCCCCAAGAATTGCCCTCAGGTATTCACAAAACACCTTAGTGGCAACTTCAAGGTGGGTCTTCCTCAGGGAACTGGGCAAGTCAATGAATGTTAAAATGAAAGGAGTCCCATTTTTGACTTTGGGGCAGGGAGTGAGACCTGGTTGGGGCTGGGAAGGTGGAAAGGATCCCAAGTGTATTGTGTTGTCACCTGAAAAGCAGTGCTGATTTCCAGACCTGATTTGAGTCAGGGTGAAAATTACATGTGTCAAGCAGAGGGAAGGAGCAACTTTGAGGCGGGCTGCGAACTGGTGAGTGGAAGTGGCTTCACAGAACCACAGAACTAAGGGAGAAACCCCAGTCTGGACTCCAGCCCAGCACTGTGCCAATTCATAGAATCATAGAAGATTAGGGTTGGAGGAGACCTCAGGAGGTCATCTAGTCCAACCCCCTGCTCAAAGCAGGACCAACCCTAAGTAAATTATCCCAGCCAGTGCTTTGTCAAGCTGGGCCTTAAAACCTCTAAGGATTGGGGGTGGAGTTCCCTCTTCTTAGGGGATTTGCCCCAAACGCCCACCACGGGGCTGCCCCATATTTTCTATATAGAGTCTGGTTGGGACTCCCTGCTCCATCCCTTAACTCTGTACAACTGCAGGGGGACTAGGCAGAGAGCAAGTTCAGCTCCTATGTCCTCGTCTCTCTCTCTCTCTCTCTCACACACACACACACTTTAAGCAGCATTTATGGCTCATTATCCAAAACTGGTTGCCTAAAGAAATCCTGCATTTGTGCTCAAAATGGCAGCCGCATGCTAACTGGGCCCAGAGGGCAGGGCAAAGTTGTCCCGAGGACATTGGTACCTCATGGGCACAGCTGAGTAGACTTCCCTGGGCTCAGTTTGACTGCCTGCCTTCTGCCCCCTGTGAGCGAGTGCTGGGGATGCTGCAGCCTCCCAGAAGCGTTATTGGGAGAGAAACGTCAGTCACCGCTGAATGAGAAAGGCTGACAGAGCACTGAGGAAGGGGAAGGGCGAATGAGCTCTTACACACATACACAGGCGCTCTGTGACACAGCGGCATCTTATGCTGAGCCAAGGAGGAGGCTGCGGAGATGGTGCCATGGACAAGAGCTGACACAACGGAAACGTTTAGGCTGGTTCCTTGCATGCACATGAATGCACCAGAAACATCCAGGACAGAAACAAGTGCATTTCTGGCTCTCTGCTGCTGTGTTTCGTATTTGCAGTTTCCTGTATGGAAATACTCTGTCCCCGTAGCCCTTCCCCCTCCACCCACGAACCTCATGGATGTGTTACATTTGCTGAAACGTATGGTATATACATCAAAGACAAAAAAGAGGATGCTCTATTTAAAATATTACAAAGCTAGCTGAGAGCCAGGATGTTTAAACTAGGACACTATCTAAGTCGTGAGAGAAATGTGGGGATTTAGGGTTTGCTGTTCCAGATCAGAAAAATGGTCTACCTCTACTAAAGCGATAGATACAAGCTGGTGTCCTGCCTCCTGCCACTCTGCATCAGATCAGTGGGCCATCTAGTCTGGTCTCCCACTTCCTGCCATACCAGATGAGATGATTAGACCATTTAGTCTGGTAACCTGGAATAGCAGGGTGCAGCTGAGACTGCAGATACGTATACACAGCGATTAAACAACGGCAGCTGGCCCAGATCAGCTGACTTGGGCTTGTGGGGCTCAGGCTGTGGGTCTGTAAAATTGCTGTATAGACATTAGGGCTTGTCCTGGAGCCCAAGCCCCATCCTTGGCTCCAGCCCAAGCCTGAATCTGTCTACACAGCAAGGTTTAGCCCCACAGCCCAAGCCCCAGAAGCCTGAGTCAGCTGACCCACGCCAGCCTTGGCTGTGCCATGGGTCTTTTCGTCCAGTGTAGACATACCCTGGTCCACCTAGGCCACTATGCCATCTCGTGCCACACGGGGATCTCACCATTCAGCATCTTGCCTCCTAATTGGTTTACACTTGGTGCTTCAGAAAGGTAGGCAAACCCCCAGGATGATCTGAGTCCATTTCTTCCTGATCCCTATTGTGATCAGCTGATTCCTTAAAGCAGTGGTCCCCAACCTTTTTTGTCTGGCGGGCGCCAAACGATGAGCCACGGAGGACCGTGGTGGCGGATGAGCATCCGCTGAAATGCCGCCGACAAGCGGCAACATCAATAGGCGTCGCCGCCGAAATGCCGCCGACAAGCAGCGTCATCCAGAGGCAATGCTCGTCCGCCAGCCAGTACGCGGGCGCACTTAGATGCCCCGGAGGGCGCCATGATGCCCGTGGGCACCGCATTGGGGACGCCTGCCTTAAAGCATGAGAGTAGATTAGCCAATTCTCTATTGTGTCATACCATATCTTTTGAATAGTTGCACTGTCAATATATGTGTAACGCATTTAATCAAACAAATCTGACCAATGTATGGAAGAGAAATTTTTGTCTCTTATAGGCACAGGGTAGCAGACTGGAGATTCCTTTACCTTCTGAACCTCAACTTCTTTCCGAGAGGGGTTGGTTCTCCCATAGTCCAGAGCAAATGGAGTGCACTCATTCGTGTTATTTTAAATCTCATTCACTCTGATGCTGAGCTTCCAATTTGGAAAGCTGCCTAATAGCCAAGGAATGAGGAGCCCAATATTTGCTAATTTTAACTCTTTCTACTCCAGGAAGAATTGAAATGAAATCTCTATCCAGGGACACTCTATAGCTCTCAACGCAAGGAAATGGGAATTTAGACTGGACATGACAGCTGGCACACAGAGCTCTGGCGTCTTACAGGGGGCAACTCTCTCATAAATAGAGCACCATGGGGTGTGTGGGGGGGTGTACATTTACAGGGCCAACATGGAATGCCTTCACTGGGTTGGGAGGCAGAAGGTCCAGGACCAGAAGACAGCAAACAGCCAATCATATTTCAGCTGATAAGTTATTGGTTACAGTTGTAGTCTAAAAGCATATAGGCGCTTTACTGGATGGATTCCAAGTTCCATTATTTCTATCACAGTTTGAATACAGGTTACTAAAATCCGGAATGTAATTAGTTGTGCCTGTATATACTTCACGTGTGTGTTGTCTGCACACTGTGTAACTTAGTCGCCATTCCTGCAACTGATAGTGTATGGCTGGACTGCTGCATCCACACAAAGCCCCATGGAAGTCAATGGGGTTCTGCCTATGAGCAGCAATGTGCCTGCAAGCTACCCACTGGAGGCTCGGAGCTAATAAATAATAATAAAAATGAGCATGGAAGTGAGTGGATTCATGCTGCTGGAACCTGCCCATGCAACACCATTGAAGGCAATGGGGTTGGGTGGGTCTAAATGTAGGGCAGAACAATACCTTTCTTTTTTCATGAAAGTGCTTTTCAAAGGGGTTAATTCTGCAAATGGGAGGCAGAGACGCAGAGACTTGTCGGCAGTCATCCAGCAGGAAATCAGGCCTGGAACTCACCTCTCCTGAGTCCCAGTCCAATGCTCTATCTGCTAGGTCATGCTACCTCCCCGTGTGAGATCCAAAATGCTAAAGGAAAGGGCTTCCTTGGGAGCATTCATTCAAAAATGAACAAATGAATCACGTTGCCTAAGCCTTTCCCAGTGACAGGTCTTTGTGTGAGGACGTTTACTGTACGAGCATGTGCGCTTGCGTGTCTGACTACGCGTGTGTACAGTAGCCAATGTGCCATATAATGGAAGATACGGTGCATGCTTATTTTTCTTCTTCATCTGTCATATTTCTCCTGTGATTAAGTTAAAGATAGGAACTGGAGCCTTTAATTGGTCATAAAAAGATCATATCCCCCTGTGAAGCTTAAATTAGACACTGAACATGTGCTCAGGTTGTGGAGAGGGAATGTTAACTGGTGCTGATGCTCCCCTGGTAGCTTGGTGAGAAAAGTATCGAGGCAGCATGACAGGGAGATCACACTGACCAGAAATCATTCAATAGCACAGTGAAGTCTGAGGTTGGGAGAAGGGCTCAGGCAGAAGTGCTAGCTCCCTGCCCCTTTACAGCAGCACACTGACAGCCTACAGGGTATAGCTACTCTGCAATCAGAGGTGTGACTGTACAGCATGTGTAGACATACCCAAGCTAGGTTTGTTCTAGCTAGCTCCCGTAATAATGGCAAGGAGGCTATGGCAGCGCAGCCAGCAGCTTCGGCTGTACTAACCCCCACGGGACCCTGAGCAGGTACTTGAATGGCTCCTCACTCCCCTCTTGTTTGTTTGTTTGTTTCACCTGCCTGTTACTTGTTGTCTTAGGCCTGGTCTACATGTAGCCACGATGCTCAGGGCTGTGACAAATCCACACCCCTGAGTGCCACAGTTAAACCAACTAACCCCTGGTGTAGACATGGCTAGGCCAATGGAAGAATTCTTCTGTCAATTTAACTACCACCGCTCAGGGAGGTAGATTAACTACAACAATGGGAAACCCGTTCCGTGGCTATAGGAAGTGCTACAGGGGCATAGTGCTATAGCTGTGACAATGTAGCTCCCATAGTGTAGCCATGATCTTACCCTAGGTTATAAACCCCCAGGGGCAGCCTGTCTTCCACTGGGTGTTTGTATAGCACCCAGCACAATGGGGGCTGTCAGCACTCCTGACATACACATAATAAATAAATAATTCTCATGGATACTAATGGGAGCGTCTCTGTCTTTTACTCGCCCAGCGGCTCAATGCTCCACAGTGCGCAGCAGTTTGGGCTCCTTTAGCATCTCAGGCTATGTCTATACTACATGTGTGACAGCAGCACAGCTACGTCACTGCAGCTGTGCCGCTGGAGATGCTTCCCACAGTGATGGAAGGGGTTTCTCCATCACTGTAATTAATCCACCCCTCCAAGAGGCAGTAGCTAAGTCGATGGAAGAATTCCATCTACACTAGCAGCATCTTCACTAGGGCTAGGTTGACCTAGCTACATTGCTCAGGCATGTGAACTTTGCACTAGGGCTAGGTGGACCTAAATCTTAAGTGTAGACCTGGCTTATGTTGTCCTCCATACTGTACCTATTGTTCTCCTCTCTATTCCCTGCTTCCTGGACCCATCCTCCCTGGGAGGATTGCTGTGCACCATACAGACCACTTGCCACCAGCACTGTTTCCCCAGATGCCACAGTGGTGGGCATCTGTCCCCAAATTCCAGAGCTTTTCCATGAGCAAACATCCCATCACCCCCCCTGCAACCCACATGCCAAGTTCATGGAGGCCGGAGATATAGACACTGTAATAAATCGGTGCATGTTGTCTGAGAGTCACCAGCTTCCCCTCAATGGAAAAGGCTGCACCTGGTCAAGTGTTTTTTGGTCGCCTCTGCTCTGGAGCCATAGCTTTAGCTGGAGGCCTGGCTGGAAGAGCCAGAGATTGCGAGTTCCAGCCTTGACCCTGCACTCATTTAGTTAGCTGCCAGCCATGTGTGCCAGCATCCCAGCTCCATGCATAGGCTGCTGCCATGGAAACAATAGTGCCTGCTCACTTACACAGAGATAAGTAAAGGCCCTCCATGGCCTTAGCTTCCTCTGCCTGGACTTACAGGACTTCCGAGCAGCCTGGGGAAATGCTCTAGTCTAGTCCAAAGCTGTTGCCATTCATTTTCCATCACATGTCAGTTTCACTTGGCCAGAAACAAGGCTTTCACTATCAAATGACAGCAGTTTTTGTTCTTCTTGCCATCTGTATGTTTGTGTATTTCCCTTCCCAAAGAAATTAGCAGGCTGGGCCCCCGCCAGGCTGAGCACTTAGTAAACATCTTCGCATCCGTCTGGACAACTTTGCCATTTCTTTATGGCTCCACAGACATAGGCCCAGTTATGAGGCTTGTCATATGGTTCTAGCTGCCATCTCGATTACTTCTACAGACAGAGGAGGGCAGCATGGACCTGTGCTCCCAATTCCAAACAGCAACCTAGGCATGCAGAAAGGAGAAGGGAGCAGGCACACCAGCAGATCTCTCTGGGGTTGTCAGCTACAGTCTGACCTGGCCTAAGGAACCAGAGCACAGATGACCACATGCTCTGTGGCACGGGGGACACGGAAGCCTGGAGGGAAACGCTCAGGGCTGGCTCCAGGCACCAGCCGAGCAAGCTTGTGCTTGAGGCGGCAGATTCTACGGGGCGGCGTTCCGCCCAATCCTAGGGCGGCAGGTCGCTTTTTTTTTTTTTGTTCGCCGCTCCGGCCGCCCTGTAGGGGGTGGCGGTGCGGAGGAGGGGAGCGCCCTGCTGGGAGCGGGCTGCGCACTCCATCTGCCCCAGTCGGTGCCAGGTCTGTAGCAAGCCTGGCAGGGCAGCCCGCGTCCTTCCCTCCCTGCCGACCGGAGCGGCGCGGACCCCTCCTGGCAGGCCGCGTGGCGAGCGCCCCGCTGAAGCCCTGGCTGCCCCCTTCTCTCTCCCCCCCGCACTTCCTCCCCCTCCTCCCCGCTAGCCGGGACACGTCTGCAGCACAGGAAGTCCCCCTGCACCCTGGCTCCGGCCGCCCCGCAGGTTTTGTTTTTTTTTTTTTGTCCTGCTTTGCCGCTCCAGCCGCGCCGCAGGTTTTTTGTTTTTTTTTTGCTTGGGGTGGCAAAAAAGCCAGAGCCGGCCCAGGAAATGCTGGCCCCATTGAAGTCAATGGGAGTTTTGCCACCGACTGCAGCAGGGCTGGGGTTTCACACAGAGACTGGAGTGGCTCTCTCCAGAGCCATTGTCTGTCTGCATGGGCCTGAGCATGGCTCCAGCATGCCCATTCCAAGGGGGAATGAATCCATGCCAACTAAGCCTGGGAAGTGCTGTCGCTCTCTCATTTACGAACAGCATGCCCCATCTTCTGACTGGCACTTTGACACTCAGAGGGCACCAAACTTTCCTTCTTTCCCTTCAGGACATTTGCCATCACATTCCATGGTGTATTTTTGTGTTATAAAAATATACTACTTGCAATCAACCAAGCCCCACCTCACCCTTGGAATCATCCTCCAGCTCAAATGGAATCTGGCAAAACTTGTCCTGCTAACGCAGCATTCTCTGCATAGAGCACCCCACGCCTGCATCCCACCCTGACCTGCACAGCTGCTGTAGGACTTAATAGCTGCTTCAGGTTAGTACAGCAGCAGCGTGGACTATCTGAAGCCCAAAAAGTTGTTTGGGCTAAAAACAGTTTGAGTCAAGGCCTTGTGGGCACATCAGTTGCATAAGGAAGGGGCATTGTCCTGTGGTCAGAGCACAGTACTGGGAGTCAGGAATTGCATTCCCAGCTCTGCCTCTGACAAGACTGATCTTGAGCAAAGTCACCCCAGGGAGTTAGGTGCATAACTCCCATTGGATTTTATTGGGATTTGGGCACGCAGCTCACTAAAGTGCTTTGAAAACCCTAGCCTTGGCATCTTTGCTCCTGTTTCATGACCTGCAAAATGGGGATGATGATGATATCCAGATGACAGGGGAAAGGGGCTGTGGACAGTCAGGTTGCAGTCAGCTGAGGGGGAACAGAAACATGCAATGTTATTGCGCTCTACAAGGGGACTATTTCTGTTATTATAGCTACTCCGCCTTGGCAAATTGCAGCTTGGTTTAGGGTTGTCTGGTAAACAGACTTGAGTTAGCACATACACAGACATCTGCCTAAAGCAAACAGCAGCACTGAAAAGTACAAGAGAATTTGGCAGCACTTCTTGTGAAATAAATGTGTATTTCATTGGGATTTATTAGCATGGTTTTGCAATAGCAATTGATTATCAAAAACAAATTATTTATGGGGGTTTAGCAACTATGCAGGAGATTAATGTCACTTCCAGAGTTAATCCTCTGCAAATACATTTTTTCCCCCAGTAATCAGTTATTAACATGTCATCCTCATTATCTCATTAAAGGGACAGCACCTCTGACAACTATTTAAAAATATATTATTGTCCTTAAAACATCACTAAACAATCATGAGCCAAGCTCTGGCATCAAATATCTACCCACAGTGTACAACTGGGCCAGATCCTCAGCTGGTATAAATTTAGCTCCATTGACACCACCAATTCACACTAGCTGAGAATCTGGTCCATTGACTTTAGTGAGAGAGAGAGAGAGAGAGAGAGAGAGTGTGCGCGCGCGCATCCAGCTACAGAATATAGCCCCCTGTACATGCCGTTCTGTGGCTGCTGATCAACTAAGCTTTTCTTGTTTGTGTCCTGCCTGGATTCATACATTGATGTCACAATCAGAGACTGGATCTGATGGTAAAGGTTGGCTCTGGCTCCGGGTATGAACTCTCCCAAAGATTCAAGGCTGGTTAGAACCTAGGTTTTGCTTCAGGCCTAATGCAGAGTTTATGACATCACAACCCCTTGTGTGGTGATGGATTGTGACATCATCAGTGGCAAATGATGACCTGGCTGCCTGGGTCTGGTTAGATAGGAAAGGGATGTTCTGATGGAGATTCCTTGATGAGTCAACACGCACAGTGCTGAAGGAGAGGAAAGGCAGGAGAAGGCTGCAAGAGTGAAAAGGGGTTTCAGCAAGGTGTTATATGGCTTTAAAATTAGTGTCTGCCAGCATGTGGCTGTGGCCCATTAAATCTACAGAGACAGCCCTCACTGCTGTAGTTACTTTGTTACTTAAATACCATTTGCTCATTAAAAACATATTTATTGCAGATTAACCACCACAATGGGCAGAGGCTAGCAAAGCCTTGCTATGAAATTAAACTTGTGACACTGGTGTCAGCTCCTTCCCCAGTCCCACTGCATCAAGGTGTTGCTACAACATCCATCTGGGCTGGGCTGTGGTGGGGCTGCCATCGGACGTAGGCACTACACCCCGCTTTCATTTAAGGGCTGCTGTTTAGCTGGCCGTGAGGTGAGGAGCCGGAGCTACGTAGGGTATCGAGAGGCATTACAGGTGCAGGGCGCTCTGGAATAAGAGGACAACAATGCAGGAGCTTTATAAATCTGGCTTCACTTGACACCCTCCAGGGCTGTCTCCATCGTATCTGTGGTCTGAACAGCTGCCTTCCCAGAGATAAAAACCATTTGCCCCACTGAGTCGGTGAGATCCTGCCTCTCTTCCCTGTCCCTCCCCCTTCCCTCCTGTTTCTTCCAACCTGCACAGAAAGCACATGCCCCTGGAGTGGAACATCCCAGGGACAGCATCCTGAAACAAACACTGCCGAGCTGCAGCAGAATCGCCATGGCAACTCCTAGATACAGCTGGGGCGAACAAAGATGACAGGATAATAAAGGGAAACAGCTCCTCACCCAAAGACCTGGAGTAAAAGTCATGGACGGGCACACGAAGCCAGGTTGAGATGGGACCTCACGTAACACATGCCTCTCTCTAGTCTCCATAGCCTTCCGGACAATCCCAGCTCCCTCCCTGATCCTCACCTTGGTATGACCTTCAGGGCGGTGACGTGGCTGTGATCATCTCATGGGGATGCCATAGTTTCAATTTACTCTTTAAATTACTTACTTAGTCTATAAAATCTTTGCATCACAGACTGTCTTGTTCTGTTTGTACAGTGCCTAGTGCAGGGGGGGGGGGATCCTGGTCCATGATGGGTCCTAGACGCGACCGCAACATAAATAATTAATAACCAACAGTGCTGTAGAAGAAGACAGTAATATCTTAGGCCAGGTCTTGGAGCCTGAGAACATGCTGGGAGCTCCCTTAAGAAGCTCCCTTTGCATTAACATGAGGATGCTTTTGGATATCTAGGAGTTTCTGGTGTGAGGAGAGAACATGCCCATGTATCTAAGGCCCTTGAGATCTCTCTACCGACAGACCACCAAAGAAGAGACATAAGGTAGAGGTTGAGGGGGTGCTCTTAGCTATGTGCCACGGACTAGTTTTCAGCTCTCTCTCTTTCTCTGTTATTACTAGAGAGAGGATTGAACCAAACCTTAATCCACCTCACCCCCACAGGTTCAGATAACAGGGTGAACAGAAATCTCAGCTCCAAATACCCCTGAACTTTGGCAAAATTTGGATGAAGAGCTTTGCATTTGATGCCCATTGCTATTTGAGCTGGGCCTGGCTGTTTGACCTGTTGGTTCCCAAAGCAGTGCAGGGCTGACTGCATGCCCCACCGCAGGGGATGGCCCTGGCTGCTATACATGCTGGCAAGCTGTGTGCAATGCTCACAGTGAAAACCCCAAGCCATACAAAGCTTGAGGAGTTTCAGGTCTGGGGACAAAAGCAGTGTACAAGCCAGGTTTGCTGGAAGGTTCAGTGGAGACCAACGTTGGGCCCCATTTGGAATCTTGCTTGCAAACCAACCACGCAGTACTGTGCAGGGGCATGATGGGAACGGCCTTGGGATCTGGCTACCTTTCACTGTGTGGCTTGGGGGTTATTCGAACCATAAATCTGACGTGCGAGTGAGTTCCAGGGATCAACTCAGGAAAATGTTGGCACAAGCCCCTGTGAAGCAAAAACGGCAGAGCTTTTCCCTTTCCAAAAGGAGTGCTGCCCTTCCCACTCCCTCCCCCGGAAGATTATAAATGAAGCAAAAGGCAAAGAGAATTAAAGACAGAGGTTAGGGATAGGGCTGGAAACAGTAGCTACAACCGCTCTTCACTGGAATGGAAAGTAACAGCCCACTTGGCCATTTATTCTAATGGAGTACACCCCACAGGGGAAGTTCCCCTTGTGCTGAGTTGCCCTTGCAGTAGCTGAATGCTAAACAGGAAAACAGCTTCTTGCCCTGAGAAAGACAGCAACTGCCTAGCTAGCGAAGCCCCCAGCCCTGCTGCATGTCTGCGGCTGAGGGATCACACTTCAGAAGGCAGAGAGCATGGTCAGGGGCTGGTTGCTGGGAGAAAGCCCAGGAGAGCCCTCGGATAGTGGAGCCTCAGCGCTGAAGAACTGTGTGGGAAAGGGCTGCTGAGTGAAATCTCTCAGCCATTTTAATGAACAGAAACGGGAGCGAGAGAGAGTCAATCGCAAGAGTCATTAGTGTGCATTCCAGATTACCAGCCTGGGAATGGTCAGGAGGGATAGGTAACAGAGCACAAGGAGAGCATCTGCGAGGGAACTGGGTACTCCTGTAACTCACAAGTGGGCCAGCCTGCCACAAGGAGATAGCACATTAGCCTCTCCGGCTGGAGGCCTGGGTTCAAATCCTGCACAGCTCAGGCTGTGTCGCTAGGTAGTTAGCGCAGGGCACCGGGAGTCAGGAGTCTTGGGCTCCATTCCCAGCTCTGCCGGTGTTTCACTGTGTGATCTTGGGCAAATCCACCCATCTGGTTACTTATATGGCCCTCAGCACTGTAGTATCTGAGTGCCCCACAACCATCAGTCAAGTGACTGACCCCAGGGCACGCAGGACTCAAACCCAGGTCTCCGGAGGCCCAGCCCATCATGCAAATACACAAAACCTTCTTCCTACTCTGCGTCCTTCTCTGCCCCTCAGTCCCCTGGGGAGACCGATACCAGCCCTTTTTATCCATAGCTCTTACAGTGTTCTGCAAAGAAGTGCTATATTTATTCTAGTCATTTCCTCAAAGCAGAATGAATTTGGTGCCCTTAGCCTAGTCTGCGCCTATCCACACCACACTGTTCAGAATGATTGGCAGGTCGGGCTGAGGTGCACTGAGCTGGGTGGGGAGGCCAGGACTAGATAGGCTGGGTGTGCAGCATGTCAGAATTGAGGTGCATTGACAGAGTGGGTGGGAATCCCAGGTCCAGAATGGCTAGGAGTGCTGCATGTCAGAGGAGTCTTGATGGAGCAGGGTGGGGACCACAGTACAGCACATCAGAATTCAGGTGCATTTACAAAGCAGGGTGGGGATCCGAGACCTAGAATGGGTAGGAGGGTAGCTGGCTGGGCGTACACTGGCAGAACAGTGTGGCAATGGTAGCGGGATGGGGTGCACTGGCAGATGAGGGTGGCGAGGGCAGCTGGATGGGGGCGCTGGCAGAGCAGGATGGACGTGCACTGGCAGAGCTGGGTAGGGCATGCAGCGGGATGGGATGCACTGGCAGAGAAGGATGGACATGCACTGGAAGAGCAGGGTAGGGCATGCAGTGGGATGGGGTGCACTGGCAGATGGGCGTGGTGAGGGCAGCAGGATGGGGGTGCACTCACCAAGCTGCATGAGGGAATCTTGCACAGCACTTGCCCTCCTTATTCACCACAATTTAAAAGCGACCAGTTAGACTCCTTTCAACTGGGGCAGAAATTAAAGGAGAAGAAAAAACATTTGGATCATGTCGGTGTTGTGACACGACCTGGGAAAAGCAAACGGCAGAGCCTGCCTAGAACAGTGACCTCCCACCGAGTTTACGCAGGGTTTTCAGGCAAAGACGTAATTCTTTCTCCCCTTCCTTCCCACACTTGCTCTCTCTTTGGCAGAAGCCCAACTTCAAAGGAGAGGGGTTGTTAGTGTGGGAAGCAGCAAGCAAACACAGTGTTCTGTCTCCTGTTAAATGCCCTCCATGCCTTTCATCAGCATCGGGGGGGAAATATTAACTGGTTGGGCCCTTGGGTACAATGCCAAGTACTGGGGCCAAGTTCTGCTGTCACGCAGCAGCAGCCTCGTGCTCCTGACTGCGTGGGCCAGCAACAGAGCTACGTGAGCTACAGGGGTTTTATCCCCCCATGCAGAATGAGCCCCACCCCACCCCCCCATCTCTCTGGAATATATGCATAATAAATCCATCTGTGTACAGTAAGCACTGGAGATCCTCTTAACACTCCCGCTCTCCGCACTGGAGTCGGAATTAAGCCCAGGCTCAGAGTACAGTAGGTACGAGAATAGAGGCAGTCTCCGATAACAAATCCATTCATGTGGCTAAACTAGTCCGCTCTGAGGTCAGAGCTCCCTCCCCCTCGACACAATCCACTGAGGAGCATTCTTCTCCTGTTGAAGTGACATTCCATCCCCCCCGGAGTCTTCCATCCCCTCATTAGCAACAATTAATGTGTGGTCAGCAGGCTGGGCCAAGTTGGCCTTTCCCAAAGAACAAGTCCCTTTTCAAGGAATAGAATGGGGAAAAGATCAATTCGTGGTTGTTTGTTAGTTTTGGTTTAAATTAGATTTGCAGGATATAAAATGATTTCATTAATCATACTCATTAGTGCCACCTAATCGACTATGGTGCAGGGTGAGAGCACTTAGTGCAGAATTCTGGGGAAACTGGGCATTAACCAAGGTTGGTTAACCATTTCTTGTGTTAGCCTTTTAAAACCTATAGTCCGTTTTCTGATGTATACAGGGGAAACCACTGGTTGGAGATTGCATTTACTTTATCCTTGCAAAGGCAGCAGCATCATACAGGGTAAGGCAGAAAAACTCGTATTGTGGGGAGCACGGGTAGGGCTCTCCCTTCACCTTGTTGCCTTAGCAAAGCACTGCTATCTCTCTACCCAGTGGCACTGTTTCCTACCCATGGGCAACGTGAGCTAACCATATGAAAACAGAGCCAAGAGAGGCGCTTTCCTGAGTAAGAGAGCAGAAGAAATCAGGAGAAATAGGTGAAACAAGGAAATGAGGGAAGAAAAAGAGGAAGGGCTGTGTTGCAGGCCTGAAATATGCCCAGTACAACTTACCCTTAATAGTGGATATTGGTTCAATGTTCCTCTTGGCCTTAGCTTTATTAATGATCAAGGCCTTGAGCAAAAGCTGGAGCTGTTAACCTGACTTCTCCCTCCAAATTGCAGCCCAAAGAGCCAACAGGAGCTGGATCACAACCCTCAAAAGCAGCAGCCCCCTTAACTGCAACTGAAAAGCTAATCAAATTTGCAGGAAACCAGAGGACTTAGCACTCTAGTGGAACGGCTAGATGCAGGTAGTAATGGACTCTACTCCCTTTACAAGGGTATGGAGGATAATGGAAAGGGAGCATGCTCTTTGGCAAAGAGCTCAATAGAAAAGACCTCAGGCACACTCCAAGCTAGCTCCGGTTTGTTCTCAGACCCCAGCCCAAGCTTTCAGCTCTCAGAGCATTCTGGGAAATGGCATGCAAATGAACACCATCCTTTTAGAAGAGAGGCTAATGCATGTGTTATTCCTGACACCCGTGTTTTACTGCAGTCGGTTGGGTAACATTAGCTCTTTTCCAGTTCAGCCTCCGTGTCTCCCAATTATTTGGGTCACTGATGTGGAAAGAAATACAAAGCGAGCCAAAGACAGCGCGGGAACAACGACCTGCACTTGATGGGCTGGCAAGGTTGACAGAAGAATCCTGTTAGCAATGACCTCACTTCTGTTCCCAGCATTGGGAAGAGGCTGAAAGTGCTTCCCAACAACCTGTACAAAACGCGGCTCAGCCCGCCTGGCTTCTGGCAGGCAGCTCTGCAAAGTTTTAATTGTTGGGGGGCACAAGCAGGGACCTGGGAAGGATGAGGTTGGAAAACACACCAATACAGACCCTTACCACTACAACATGCAAGAGATTGTGCTACATAGCAGCCTTGCCAAATTCTTCTCACCTAGTAGGAGCACAATTTTTTAAATGGGCAAATGAAATATCTTCCCGTTTTTCATTATCAACCATGGCACAAGGCTGGCAAGTAGATTTTGTGCCAGGGCTGGTAAGTTCCCATGGTAATTTTGCAGGCCTGCTGTTGTCTATGTATTTCTTCTAAGGGTTCATAAAATATACAGTAGGCAGCTGAGTAGCCGGCATCAAAATCACCCGATTGGGTGGTGCTATCAATGTGTGTTAACAGTCATTAGCTCTGGCACCTGCACCTGCTGCAATGCGGGCTGACACAGAGCTCTTGGCAGAAATTACCCAAGATCCCTGCCCCTCCTCCCCATAAACTCGCATGGTAATTCACACATGTCCCTGCTGCACTGCATGGAAGTGTAAAATATCACACAGATTAAAAAAAAAAAAAAAAAAACTTGACAAGTGTTTCAATGGTGACCTCATCATATTTCAAATATAGAGAGGGGTGCCTGTGGCTTGAAATAGATTGTGCCACTGCCACACCACGTGTGATACCATGTTACAGGTGCCACCGTGCCCTGACAGCCACAATGTTCAGATCTGGATTCCAGCTCACACAGAGTCTGGAGGGGTTGTGACCGGGGAGGTTTGGTTTGGGCCCAGGTTTTAGACGTTTGTTAATTTCAAAGAGAAGGGGGAATAAACCAAACCAAATGAAAATGCAGAACACACAGCACAGGCTTGGACTTTCCTAGCTGCCTACAGGATCTGGAGATTCTCCAAGTCACCTAAGGGATTTGAATGCCCAATTCCCAAAAATCTCAGCCTAAGTCATCTCAGCCGTAGCAGCTGTTTGGAGACAGATGCACTTTGTAATCTTCCACCAGTGAGGGTGAGATTGCCTAAACCACAGATCATCAGGGCAAGGTGGCAAAACTGGCTCTGGAACTTTTCTCTTGGGTACCAGGAAGGAATGTTCTATTTAAAAATACAAAAGAAAATGGAAATTACCAGGCAAATGGATGGGGAGCCCTTCTCTGATGGGCTGCAGGACTTGGCTGCTTTGCCACGTTCCTCTGAACATCGCCGGGTGGAGGAGCGCACGGAGCAGCTGACAAAACCCCCAGAACAGCTGAGTCCTGCAGCTCTGCCAGTGCAAACTGGCCGACAGTGGAAACCCAACAGCCCCTAAACTGCAAAGAATTACTGCACAGGACCCAGATTCTAGCTGGGTCACTTAGTGGATGTTTTTGCTTTTAGCCCTTATTCCTCCTGTAAAAGCCGCCGAGTTCCATGTGGGAACGGCCTCGTCTGTGGAGGGGTTGCTTCCCCCTGCACTTGTGTGCTGAGAACTTGCCTCAATAGCTCCCTGGTAAGTCTGTGGAGCCAGAGAGGGGTCTCCGTTCTGGGATTTGTGGGTGAGAAATGAAAACAGTTTATCTCACACTCGCCTAATGATTTCCCCTGCAGCTCAGGGGAGCGACAGTCACAGAGGGCACCAGGGGAAGCGAGACCAAGCAAGGTTCAGTCAGATATTTTTAAAATGACAACTTGTCTTGCAGGAGCAGCGAGAGTGCTTTTAACAGAAGCCGTCTGGGCTGGTGGTGAGCTGACGCCTCTCCTGAGCAATGTCAGCTAGCACATATCAGAGCTGGACTTTTGATAGGGTTCCCAGTCACCCAGGGGCACACAGCTCAGCAGCACTATGTGACAGCATTCCCCCAGTGTAATCACTCACATGCCTTTCCCTGAAGTCTTTCCATTACCTCCCAGCCCAGTTTCCTCTTCTTTCCTTATTAGGGATCCACCCCACCCACCCATCTCTTTCTCTTGCCACTGTTGGCTATTTGAAAAATGCCATAAAAGCTTTTGACTGGTAACATCCTTCGGGGATCTGGGGTTTGGTATATATAGCCCAGCACAAGCAGACCTCACTATCAGGGCCGGCTTTAGGCCGATTCCCCCAATTCCCCCGAATTCGGGCCCCGCGCCCTAAGGAAGAGCGCCTAACTTAGGCGCCTTTTTAATTTTTTTACTTACCTGGCGGCGGTCCGTGTCTTCGGCGGCACGTCGGCGGTGGGTCCTTCACTCGCTCCGTGTCTTCGGCGGCGGGTCCATCAGTGCCGCGGAAGACCCGAAGCAAGTGAAGGACCCGCCACCGAAGTGCCGCCGAAGACCCGGACCGCCACCGGGTATTCGAATCGGGCCCCGCACTTCCTAAAGCCGGCCCTGCTCACTATATACCTAATCGTATAGACAGGTGACCAGCCTGTGATAGCGAGAGAGAGGTGGGACTCAGCATTCCCAGATAAGCCCTCTGCTTGACATGCAAGCCATTCCCCTAACCCACTCCAGCAAAGATGCTAACATACATCTTACCTTGTCCTTACAGGGATTCACAGTAGCTGCTTATCTGTGGCCAGATGTGTTCACACACCCTCGTGCCAGACTGAAGAGCTGACCAGTCCTAAGATGCAATCTCCCTCTCACCATTCCTCCCCAGGACACATGGTGGGTCTTGGCAATGTATGCAAGTCACATGCAATAGGCTAGGGTGTAATGTTTGGTAGCAGTGTCTCCATAAACAAGGACTATTTGATGAGACCAGTGGAAACAGTCCATAAATCCTCATCCTGCTAATCTACAGAGCCAAGGAAGGAAGGAAGGAAGGAACAAAGGAAGCTGGCCGCACTTAGCTTTGGGTCTAGTTTCCACCATTCTGCACCTAAGCGAAGGGAAGAGCTCTGTCTGTCGTAGTCCCAGTAAATCCTTTGGGGTGTAACACACAAGTGCGCCCATCCTGCAGAGACATTCTATCAGGTGTCAGTGAGAAGCTATGTTGCATTTGTTATGCCTACACATCCATAACCTATTCAATGGTCTGTATTGCCACAGGGTCACAACTCAAGGGGTGGACAAGGAGGTGGTCATATTACATTGAACAAACTCCTATCTCCTCCATGAACAGAGCAAAGACCTCCAGAAGCTCCTGCCAAAAAATGGAGATGCCCTGTTTTTTAAACTGGACCACTAGTCTAGGGACATCATCTGTGGGAGGACCAGAACTGTAGGAAGGTCTGAGTTCAAGGATGCTGGCTGCTGTATTAAGACTGAGTGAAGATGGCACAATGCACACAATGAGAGAGAAGAAAGTAAGAGTCAGATTATTTGGGATGAAGCATGGATTCTGAATGTCATTGAGAGGAATGAGTATTTTGAATAGCCTGTTGCTAAAGCCGACCAAAACAAGCTGGAGATAGGAAGAGACAGACCATGAAGGCATCTCCCCAGCTTCAGAGAAATCACCACTCTCTGTTTCTCACTCTTTCCTCAATCTATTATTCCGAAGTGAACTGGTCATCTTCCCAATAATAAAGCTACTCAATGACTGACCAGGAAAAGAGTCCAGCAGGACAACTGAAGTGCATGACAAAGCAACCTCTGTGCCTGGATTGCACGGGCCCCTCCCTATAATAGCCTTCTAGACCATTGATTGGTTAAAGTTAGTGGAACGTTGATAAATCTTTGTTACGGTGGCAGAAGGTTCCCTGTTGCAATCCATCTGTCTCCCTTTGCTAGCTATGTGTTTGCAAGCTGACCTAGCCACAGGAAGGATGCCTCAGCTGTTCCTGGTTGGGATTACACCATGCATAACCTGATAGGTGTCCTGCCGTGTGCTAATGTGATGACACAGTGTCACTGTCAGGACGTGCAGGAGATCTTTTCCAGCCTATCAAAAGTTGGGCATGTCTGGAAACGAGCTCAGTTCTAGAAGAGCCCCAACCAGATCACATCACTTTCAGAGGACACTTTGGTGACCTGAATATTTATAGCACGTAAGAGACTAAAAAGAACTCATCTCACTTTGCCCTACCTTCTTCATTCTCTAAGGATGCCAAGGCTGATAGCTAGTAATGAAATATGAAAGGACAACCCCACACTCCCTCCCGCTCCCAAAGCGTGGCGATACTAGAAGGAGAGAAAGGGGAGCAGTCTGGAATTCTATGGGTGTTGTCATATTGGTAGAGAGGCCAAAAAGAATCCATGAGAGACACTAAGGAAGTCTGCGCTCTTTCCCATGAGGGGCTGCTTTGATACTAGGAGAGAGAAAATGTAGAGCAGACAACAGCTGCCGTGAGGGAAGGGAAGAGATTACACCGTTACCTGGAGCACTGCCTGGCAGGGAGTTCCTGTGACAGAAGCAGTGTTGAGAGCACTTGGAGTCTAACTGTTAATTTTTTTTTTTAAAAACAGTGAGGGCGATTAGCTATTGGAACAAACCAGAAATAGAAGTGGTGGATTCCCATCTCCTGATGCCTTCAAATCAAGACAGGATGCTCTTTGCCAACTGCAATGCAGGGGGTAACTGTCCTTAAATTCTATGGCCTGTGTTATGCAGGAAGTTAAGGCTAAATGATCAAATGGTCTCATCTGTCCTTCAACTCTGTAAATCTAGGAGCTCAGTGATCCTCCCATGAAAGAACTGCAGTGTGAGGGTCCAAGCCCCAGACAAGAGACCTCCTCTCCAACTAAACTACACAGCAGGTCTATCCCCCTGGACATGCTCTGAGTGCAGGAGGCTTTGGGATGACAAATGCTTCCTGGTCTGTATAGGAGGTTGCTGCTAGCTCTTCCAGCCATCTTCTCACTGCACCAGGCAGAAAGATCCAAGCCCCCAACAGCAGCGGGGAGCAGGCGCAGGACTCAGACATGGTCTTCTGCTTTTGGGGAAGGAGAGGATTAATTGGTCAGACTCACCTAGGGGAGAGGGTGGGAATTGGCTACACAGAGCAGCCCAGCTCTAGAGAATACCGAACAACAGCATTTCACTAAAGCTCTGTCACATCACCCAGTGGCTCAACGGAGGCTCAGCAGCTGCTGGAGAACAGCTCAGTCTGGCAGCATAATTCTTCTGCAGGATCCCCACCTGATCACAGCGCCCTGGGGGAGACCAGTGTGTCACACGTTCCCTTCTAACAGGCTTTACCTGGGGGCTCCGACGGATCGGGACGTACTCCCAGGGTCTGGTAAGAACAGAGATGGGTGATTGGTTCTTCTTTTTGGCCAATAGTAAATTCGCTGAAAAAGGCATTTTGACGCGTTTCAGCTGAAACTCCCCCCAACCCCCATACAAAAGTCTCCAAAACGTCAAAGGGAACCATTACAAAAAGGTCAAACCAGAATGATGTTCCCTCAAGGAAAGGGCGACTCGATTTGCCGTTTCATTTCACAGCGTTGTTTTGAGTCGACGTTCGAAACATTTCGTTCCAACTCAAAGCGACCAATTTTTTTTTGTTTCATCAAGAAACTGCAACTGTATTTTTTCAACTGATTTCCCCCCCCCCCAGCACTTGGTTAAAAGGGGGTGTCCGAGCTCCATCAGTGAAATAGGCTGAATGACGGTGCCTGCATGTGACTCGCCATTTAGCATCTCTCTGTCTGAAAGCCCAGCAGCTACACCCTACCACGAGGCCTCTGCTTGAGCCATTTTCCCCACTCTCCCAGGCAGGGCTGCAGGAGCCAGGCTGCAGCCCATCTCAGCTCTCCCCACACTCACCTCATCATTCCTTGGGTAGATTCTGAATAGTGCATGGCAACGACAATCTGTTTATTACTTCATGGCCCACCGCAGAGACAAGGAAAAACTACTAGCACTTCAGAAAAATTCCATCATTAGCCATAGCGATGGCTACTTAGGCTTGGGGGATTATTATGGTGGGGAAGTACATTCTGTCATTTCGAATGGCGTAGAATAGGCTGGGGCACTGAGAACAGATGGTTGGATCATGATCCACCCACCTGTCTGGAAGGCAGAGTTCCAGTCACACGGGGAAGGGGGAAATGAAATCTCTTCCTTAGCAAACTCGCCTTCCCCACCCTACTCTTTGCTCTAGGTGGCTGACAAAGCCTGCATTGCAATGCTCCTCTCGCAATCAGAGTTGGACAAGAGCCTCCTGACTGACAGGTGACTGGCCGGAGACAAGTGTCATGCTCCCTTCCCATCCTCCTCTTGCCCTCCTGGTTAAAAGTGTCAATACGGGAAAGTCCTTGACCAGGGCTTGAAACTCAATCCCACTCCTCCTCCCTCCAGCCTGCCCCCTTCCCTCTTCTAAGAATCCATACTTCACTGCGAACAGCTGCGTCCAGGAGATTCCAGCAATGAAAACTGACGTGTGCCAACAAGTGCCTCTGAACAAAGAGAAGAAGCCACCAACCCCAATTGGTTCCTAAACCTCTTTAAACATCCTCCCAGCCCTGAAGTCTGTCCTGAGACCTAGATCAAAATGGCCAAAAGGTTTCCTAGCCCTACATCATGTAGCCCAAGTGAAAGAGGAGTCAGAAGAACTGCAAACGCACATGGCGGGAATGCTGCACAGGGCACGGCTAACGTGCCTTTCATAGTCAGGGATTCTGCCGGCATGTTTATAATGGTGCAGTCTTTGGTACTGAGTCCAGAGGACCATACTCTTTGGAAAAGCTTGTCCTGGATCTTGTCTGGTGTAAGCTCTTCATGGCAGAGGGGTGTGTGTGTGTGTGTGTGTGTGTGTGTGTGTGTGTGTGTGTGTGTGTGTGTGTGTGTGTGTGTGTGTGTGTGTGTGTGTGTGTGTGTGTGTGTGTGAGAGAGAGAGAGAGAGAGAGAGATAAAAGGATTTTCTCCAATGATAATGGACCAAATTAAAGCTCTTTCCCAGGCAAGTCTCCCACTTGCCTACGTAAGGAACAGGATGTACCCTAGTAATAATAAGGCTGGCCTGGCAACCCATTGCCCCTTGGCAGCACTTCATGGAGCCCCATTTCTTGTCCTGGGCTGAGATATTAGCAGGGAACCACAGAACTCTATAGGGTGATTCAAAAACCTTCACAGCATCTAATTCCCTATTGCTTCTTAGAGTCAGTACTGCAGAATCCTATTCATTTAATCCCTATTCTCTCTGGTGGGCCTTCTCCAGAAGGGCCTGGATTCATTTCTGTAGGACTTTTCTATAAGGGCCCATATTCAGTTCTACTGTGGGACTTTTCCCTATGAGCCCATAGGATGCCCCGTCCCATTCTCTCCAACCAAAAGAATGGGCCTGGAAAAGTGGGAGAACGGTAAAATAGGGATAACAGAAAAATGAGGGCGGCTTAGGCAGAGCCGGCTCTAGGCACCAGCAAAACAAGCTGGTGCTTGGGGCGGCACATTTTTAGGGGCGGCATGGCCGGCGCCAGAATGCCGCCCCTAAAAATGTGCCCCGGCCGCCCTAGCTCACCTCCGCTGGTGCTGCCGCTCGTGCGCCACGGCGCGCGAAACAGCTGATTAGCGCGCCGCTGCTCCCCCTCCCTCCCTCCCAGGCTCTCAAGCCTGGGAGGGAGGGGGAGAAGCGGCGCCTGCGCTGCGGCCACTCGGAGTCTCCCCCTCCCTCCCAGGCTCTCAAACCTGGGAGGGAGGGGGAGATCCCGAGCGGCCGCTGCTCCCCCTCCCTCCCAGGCTTGAGAGCCTGGGAAGGAGGGGGAGACTCCGAGTGGCCGCAGCGCAGGCGCCGCTTCTCCCCCTCCCTCCCTCCCTCCCTCCCAGGCTTGAGAGCCTGGGGGGAGGAGGCAGGGCTGGGGATTTGGGGAAGGGGCGGAGTTGAGGCGGGGCCGGGGGTGGGGTAATTAAAAAACGGGGGGGGGGGGGGCGGCCAAAATTGTTTTTGCCTTGGGCGGCAAAAATCCTAGAGCCGGCCCTGGGCTTAGGGCTCAGAAGGGAGCCAGGGTGGGTGGAGGAGAGGCAAAGCAACAGCTACAGTTAGCGCTTGTTCATTTCCAATCACATGCCCCTGCCTCTTCTTGTCACTTCCCAACCCATGACAAATGGCAGGATGGTTGATATTGATGAAGCTTTTAAGTGAGCAAGACCAGACAGGGAAAATGCCAGTATGAACTATGCCCTGTCAAACACCCGAAACACCAGCAAGTGTAATGGCCCCCAGTGCCTGAGCTCCCAGAGAAATTTGATTAGTTCTGTACTGTTATTCTTCAGACAGCCCTTCTCCAGAGAGCAATGTGCAGCCAGTGGGGCTGTGTATCACAGCACTTACAAGCTTTCCAAAACTTCCAGAGATTTATGGTGCAACGGTGAATACAAAAGGCAGAGAGGGTGGAAGCAGACAGGCTGGCTTTTGTTCACCATGTTATCATCATTGTAAGAAGCAAAGATCACCTCCCTTGCTGCCGCATCCTCCGCCCTGGCCATGCCTTCAACTTGCCAGGAAGCAGCTCGCACGCTGCCTTGGTGGGAATGGATTAGCAGCAGCAACCAGAATTCCAGCAGGACGCTGCCTCCCGCGGGGGTGGCAACGTCACACTCTGCACCTGTTCATGAAGCAACCCCCCCACATCTTGCCTTGTTTGCTGCCCTGCCAGCAGCACTCTTCCCCTCTCTCGTGAGGTGCTGATTTAGTTAGTCTAAAAATATCTAATTAGATGTTCCAAGCACTTCATTAGGGGTCCGTCATGATAGGACTGCAGGCTCTAGCAGGAACTTGGTGGGCTTGTTTCCACTCCCTCGCCGGATCGGAGGGAGAAATGGCAGGCACCACGCTGCCTACCCATTGATAAGAGGACAATCTATCATTAGCCCAGCCTGCTGGCATCACAAATATAATTATCTGGCTAAACTGATCTCAGCTCTATCATTAGCAAACTCGCTATTTATTTTGTGAGAGCCTGTTGGGCACTCAGAATAATTCAGTTGCTGCAATTGACTTTACCGCCTGCTTTTCATGGGCCTTTCTTCAAGGCTGGTTAAGATGGCTTATGTTATCCCCACCCTCCGAGACACATCCCGCCATGAAAGCTGGCTTGGAAGGAAGCTTGAGAAGAACGGTGAAACCTTACGGGATGGAAATTTGCACATGAGCACGAGGGTAGACAGCTGACTGGGATCAAAATCCCCTGGGCTGGCACCATGTGCAAAACATTAATAAAAGACACCTCTTTCGGAATGGTCACTAGCAGGAGCTAGAGGGCTACTTGTTGCCAGGGAGATTGTGAGAAAGGAGTCTAGGTTGCATATTAACTAATGGGAGATAGAGGTGGGTGGAGACTCCTGTGACACTACAGACTGTGTCTACATTTGAGCTGGGAGGTGCGATTCCCAGCTCACATGGATGTACCCGCGCTAGCTCTGCTCAAACTAGCACCCAAAGATAGTGTGGCCGGGTAGCACAGGCATCTGCCCAGCCTTCCCCCCCCCCCCCGCCCCGATACACACTCGGGCAGCCCAAGATGCCACCTTGCGCTGCCGCACCTCCCTTGCTAGTTGTAGGCGCTAGCTGGAGCGGAGCGAGTGCAGGTACATCCTTAGAGCTGGGAATCACTCCTCCCCACTCCAGTGTAGACTGCCCATAGTTTCAATACCCCCATGCCATGGAACTCACTGCTGGAACGTTCTCTGTCTGTGTCTGGATGCTAGACACCAGATGTGTCGATCAAAGGTAGTTCTTTACTTCCAAGGCCCTATATAGATCTGCCTCCATCTCTGCTCTCCTTTCCCATTATTACTGTCACCTCTTGCTGCCTGCAGTCCACTCAAGCTGCTCTCCTTAATGCCCCCTTTTGCAGCTTTCCCCCATGCCACCCCTCTTTCTTGGAATTTCCTCTCTCCTGGTGCATCACTTGATCTCCTGCACATTCGTCCGCCAGGTCAATGGACTTTGAAAGACCTTCCCTTTCCCTATGGCACGTGAGGTTTCCTGAGGTGCTGCCTTGTGTGATGGAACTAAGTCCTGGTGGGTTTGGGGAAGAAGGGGCAGCAATGTGGTTCCTCTGGATTAGCTTGGCTCAGAGGCAGAACCTGGGTGTCAGTGAGGTCCCCGACTCTTAACTGCTCCTTCTCAGCGTGGCTGGCTGAGGCAAAAGGAGGTTGAAGGATTTGCTCAAGGTCATGCTGTGAGTCAGTGGCTCAGCCAGCATAGACCCTCCTAGATCTTTGCTCTGACCCCTAAACCACACAGAGTCCCGTATTTGATGCGATCCAGGTTCAGAGCACAAGCTGGGTTCAATACGCACTAATGGATGTTAGCTTGGGTTTAATCTCCTCTAGGAGGATTTTCACTTGGGTCTTTGTTCAAAATAGAGACAGGCCACAATGGTGCTTTGTCATGAATTAACTGCTCAAGTCAGAGCTGCCACAAGTGGAACAAACACTCATACTAGGAAGCTGTGGCATGACATTGCAACATTTTCATCTCCATGTCATAGGAGGCTGCGTCCTCTCACCACCAGTGCCACCACTTCACCGGGCTGAAATACACTTGAGGCTCAGTAACCAGGGTACAGAGATGGTTGGGGACTGAGCTGTAGACACCTTCACCGCTGGTTAGTTGGGAACCCCAGAAAAGACTGAAGGTGTGTTTCCCGCTGGTGCTACTGCATTCAACTGCAAGGGTCAAACCCTGGTTCCACTGAAGTCAGTAACAGAACTCCCAGTGATCTCCCTGGGACCAGGATCTGGTCTCTTGGCCCCAGAGAGCTGGCCTGAAAGACAAGCTGTAAGAATTTCAGCTCAAGTGTATTCTGCCTGGAATGGCCAAGGTGCTACTGGCTTTGGAAACCAAGCCCACAGCACAAACTTAAAGCACTGAAAGCGGTCTGAGATTTTCAAAGCTGCCTAAGGGATTTAGACACACAGCTGCCATTAATTTCAATGGGAAATGTGTGTCTAAATTCCCTGGAAAGTTGGGCAATATTAGACCTTGGGCCTTCAGTCAGCAGAAAGACGAGGCCTTTCCAGCATGGCTGCCCACAGGAATGGGTGGTTGTCTCCTGCTGACTTCCCTCCACCCACATAGTCCTGGGAGCAAGCATAGACTGTCTGTAAGCTAGGAACGCATTTATGGCCCGTAACCTGTAGTGATTTTAGAAGCTGCACCGAGTGAGCCCTTTTTGGCAACAGTTTGCATCAAGCGATCCAGCTTCAATAGAAGTGCTCAGAGGCATTGATGTTCCTATTTATAACCCTATGAAACCATTTGTAACCAATTAGTGGTGCTGGCTAGAGTAAGAGGTATAAATAGCTGAACAAATGTAAATATTAACACTGCAGTCTTTGATCCGGCCCTCTGAACTTTCAGTGTGTCCCCCATGAACCCAGCCCACTTAGGAAAGAACAAAGACCCTTTCCCCACGTTACAGCAATCTCTGACTCCAGTGTCTCTCTCTGCCCTCCAGCGTCAGGACACATTTGTAACGGAGCTCTGGGTCCTTCATATCAGGGCAGCTTTTCCATGCTGGGCTGTTTCCCCTTGGAGGTGGGACGGGGGAGGCAGAGTGGGGTGTACAGTGCCTCTAAAATCAGGTTCTATTTCAAGGCGAAACTCCTCCATCCCCATCCCCGTCACTGACTGGCATTTCGAGACGGCTGTGTACAATTCCATGCGGTTACTGTGGACACGTACCCGTGTGGCCAAGGTCAGATGTATGGACGGAGCATGGACTATCCTGCGCTGAACTCGCTGGAGACCCCCACAACGGCCATGCACAACAGGATGAGTTAAGGAGAGTGCAGCTGGCCTCAACTCTGAATTTCCTGCCTCTTGTTGGTTTCAGGCAGGATCTTAATGTTATTAGAATGCACGGTTTAGAAATGAGGGAGGGGGAGTCGTAGGAAATCATGGGCCACTTCCGAATAGGTGTAAATTGCCGTAGTTTCACTGAAGTCAATGGAGCTATGCTGATTTTCACCAGCTGAGGTTCTGGGCTGGCCCCATGTTTGGGCTGCATGAGTGATCTATTATTATTTGTATTCTCTGTAGCACCCAGGAGCCCGTCATGGACCAGTCCACACCGTGCTAGGCGCTGTACAAACACAGAACAAAGACAGTCCCTCCCCAAACAGCTTCCAATCTAAGTACAAGACAATAGATAGATACCGACAGACAGGGGAGTACAAGGAAACGCGAGACAATATTGGTCAGCATGGTAGGCAGTGGTCTCAGCACACCAGCAGCGTGACCATTGTCAAGTTTTTTGTTGGCCTCATGGCAAAGGAGAGTTATGAGGACGGTTTTGAAAGAGGACAATGAGTTAGAGATATCGCAG
Source organism: Emys orbicularis (assembly GCF_028017835.1). NCBI lineage: Eukaryota > Metazoa > Chordata > Testudines > Emydidae > Emys > Emys orbicularis. The sequence continues at coordinate 92,128,297 of NC_088690.1, forward strand.
TGTCCTGCCTCATCAGAGAGACCCCATTTGGCTCCTGATCCTGCTCTGACTCCCTAGGCTAGGGGTGTGCTGCACTGCCCCGTGCAAGACTTGGGTTCCATTCCCATGCACTGCTCTGGGAGTGACCCAGCTCTGACTCCAAATCCTGGCTCTTCCCTTCAGGCCAACAGGCACTGGAAACACTTTGGGAGTACTTCTACATGGTCAGTCAGGAAGGAGAGGGGGGGTTGGATGGGGCGGTGGGGGGCAGGGGTTCCGGGGGCAGCCAGGAATGAGAGGAGGGGTTGGATCGGGCAGTGGGGGGTTCCGAAGGCGGTCAGGGGACAGGGAGAAGGGGTGGTTGGATGGGGCAGGTGTCTCGGGGGGCAGGCAGTCAGGAATGAGAGGAGGGGTTGGATCGGGAAGCAGGGGGCAGTCAGGGGCAGGGGTCCCCAGGGGGGCAGTCAGGAAGGAAGGGGGGGTTGGATGGGGCGGCGGGGGGCAGTCAGGGGCAGGGATTCTGGAGGCGGTCAGGGGACAGGGAGAAGGGGTGGTTGGATGGGGCAGGTGTCTCAGGAGGGGGCAGTCAGGAATGAGAGGAGGGGTTGGATCGGGCAGCGGGGGGAAGTCAGGGGCAGGGGTCCCCATGCGGGCAGTCAGGAAGGAAGGGGGGGTTGGATGGGACAGCGGGGGGCAGTCAGGGGCAGGGGTTCTGAAGGCGGTCAGGGGACAGGGAGAAGGGGGTTGGATGGGGCAGGAGTCCCGCCCCCCATCAGGGACCAAGAAGCAGGAGGGATCGGATGGGGGCGGGGCCAGGCCATGCCTGGCTGTTTGGGGAGGAGGCGCCTCCGTTAACTGGCCCTCCGTACAATTTTGGAAACCCGATGCGGCCCTCAGGCCAAAAAGTTTGCCCGCCCCATCTTAAGGGCTAAGCTGAGAAGGGAGGGAAGACACCAGGGCCAGGTTCCTGTTTCTCCCCTGCGGGATTGTGGAATTTGATGGAAGCTCAGGCAATGGTCAGTATCCACATGGCTGGGTTATGCAGTAGCCTAAGGAGTGGTATTGTTTGCTGTATTACTCCCCTCCCAGGCATGCAGTATTCGACACCCCCAGAGCTTAGACAGGAAGCATTTACCAAGGGGAATGTCCCTTCTTTTCTGCCCTCTCCTCACACCTCTTAAACTAATAGATTTAGTGGTACACGAGTTGTCTTCTTCCCCACACATCCCTGTCACTTCCAGCCCTGTACACACCCCGATAATGGACTCATGTGTACACAGGCTTTTCAGGCCATAAACTAGTTGTGAGGTTCATAGCAGACTGTAGGCTCTTTGGGGAAGAGATGGTCTCTTCCTATGTGTGCAGCACCTGGCACAGCACAGCAGGGGCCTGATCCTGGTGTGGGCCTCTCAGTGCTACCATAAGAAACAGCAGCACTGAGGCAATGGATGCACTAAGTAGATAGGCTTGTAGAACTCTCTTTTGTGCCCAGTTCAGAATCCTTTGGTGAGGATAGAAAAGAATTACATTTCCAAACTTTCATTAACCATAATAATTATATCACATTAACAGCCAGATAATAACACAACCACATAAGCCCCTTTCATCCAATGATCACAAAGCACTTTACAAAGAGTGTCATTATCCCAGCTTCATCCTGCAAATGGGGAAACTGAGGCACGGCAAGGTGATGTGCCCAAGGTCACACAGAAGGTCAGTGGCAGAATCAGGAATACTCCCAGGCTCCTGACTCCTGGTCCCCTGCTCTAGTCACTTGATCATGCTGCCTCTCATATGGCACATTTCTCTCACCAGTCGCCAACGGGCTAATTCTGCTATTTGGGTTTGACTGGCCCCTCTGCACACGTGGGAGCTTAGTGGCGCAATTGGATCTTTAAGAAATGCTGGTTCCACAAACAGTGATTATCAGCACCCAAGCTGGTGGCTAAAAGCTGGAAGTAAATAATCAGGAGGAATTATTATGCATTTGTCAACAATCTTTTCAGGGCAAAAATCCTTTCCCAGTCTCTCCTGCCTGAATCCAGCCCCTTTGTGTTCTCAGCTGATCACCCTAATCCCCGAAATCCAGCAAGCAAAGAAGTACAATCCCCATCTCTCCAGATCATTTATTCACCAGCCCTGGAGTTTATCAACTAGCAAGACACAGAGGGTGGGTACATCTACCCAGTGTCTGAGGAAGGATTTGATCCCTATTGTCTCCTCTGTGAGCATTCCAATCTCCCTCCCCCCCCATAACATGTAGGCAGCCCATGTTCCAGGTGAGGTGTGGCTCCCGCAGAGGGCACCTGGAAAGTTTACTTGTCTATGACACAGTCCAACAAATCTGGGATCACCTGTTCTGTCAGCTGGAGCTTGCCAAGGAATTTTTCCTCGCACTTTGCCTTGGAGCTACTCCACCCCCTGGTATTGAGAAACCCAGGACTGGCAGGCCCAAGACTGTGATGGAGCATATAAGTCACTGAGCTGCCGTTCTCTGTCAGTGGGAGTTCAGTTCTTCACGCACATAACCTTTAGAACTAAAAATCAACCAGGGGGGAGACCAGCAGACCAACCCTCAGATGGTATTTTGCATTGATTGATTTGGGTACTGGCTGGCTTGGGTGCATTTATTAAGGGTATTGGCCAAAGTTCTGCTAACAAGCTAGATAATAACAACAACAATAAAAGAGAAGAGAAATAGATAACTTACAAGCACCCATTAATCCCTCAAGACTCTGAAATCTAAGTTGCAAAACAGGGAACCATCCAGACTGGCAGTATGTGCCTGTAGTGATCTCATGCAGCACATTAGCTAGCTGTGCTCTGATTATTTAGCAATTCATACGTAGTGTGTGTCTGTGTCTCACACACATACAATAGATACCCACTAACCTGGATAAGGGAGGGGACATCATTCCTGGATCTCTCTTCATTCTGATCAAACTCTGCCCACCTATCAGATCCATGTCTATTTATACATAGGTGGTGGTACAAGCAAGTCTATTGCACATCAGTGTGTGTGTGACTGCACAGATCTTTCAAACCATGTTGCATGTAGACAATATATTCCATGCACTGCTGTCCAAAAAGTCTTTAAAGGAGGTGGACATGGGGCTTGAGCACATTAGTCATAACAAAGAAAGCCTAAGAAAATCACTCCTTGTCTTGCAGGCCATCAAAAATGAAGAAAAAAAAACCAAAAACCCCACTAGGATAGTCCACCCTGATGTGACATTTTCCTTCCTATTCCTCTCAGCCTGACCCCATGCAAAATAAGCCCCTGTTCCCATAGCAAAGGAAGAGCTGTACTTACTGCTAGTGCTCATGCTGCTGGTCCTGCTCTGTCCTTCTCATTCAACAAAGCTGCTCTTTCAATCCTTTCTTTTTTATAGGAGTGGGGGTTTTCCTTTTCTTCCTAGGAAAAATATTTCCGTGCGATTGCCATCTAATTCATGCCCAGGTGTCTCCTGCGTCCCACGCTATTTTCTCCCCAGGCTCCTGCCTTTGCTCTTAATTTTGAGCAGGCAGATAATCAAGTCAGGGGTGGGGATAAAAAGAAGCAGGGAGCCTGAGAATAAACCAGGGCAGGGTATTCCTCCGTCTCTCTCTTCTCCCAGCAACAGATCCGCCGTGTGAAGCAGCACACAGAGGCAGCTGACTGACTCCTGCTCAGGGCTGACTTCTATGGAGGGTGCTGTCATGCAATGCAGACCAATTCCAGCTAAAGCGCTTCTTACAGCTCAAGGGGGTGTGGACCACAGAAAGGGGAGGGGGACCTGCACAGAGCTTGCTCGTCAGAAGAAGCTGCTCGCCCCCCACCCCAGTTATCATATAGCTATTGAATCTATCCGAGGGGAACCCCACCTAGCGCTCACCTCCTCTCAGGCAAGTTTGTCAGCAGAAGCCTCTTTCAAGTGCAGCGGGAGGAGGGCAGGGCTGGGGTTGAGACTGAAAATTGTGATGAAGAGAAGAGAGAGAGGAAATTAGCCACATTGGGCAGGGTTTGCTTGGCTTGATCCTGCTGGTGGCGAAGGGGCTGTTCGGGCTGCCCTCTGCTGGCTGAAATGCGCCGGTGCTTGTTGCATGCAATGCATCGACTTTGCAAAGTGAAGGAAGCAGGCAAGCAGGCAGGTGTATCCATTTGCAATTTTGCAAATCCCTCCCCCTCACTCATCCGATGGGTTCTCCAGCTTCCACCTTTCCCTATCATCACGGTCCCACCTTATTTACAGCCGGGGGGGCTGACTGGGAGACCCTTAAAGTTTCTTCTTCAGTAGGCTTGGCAGAATAGGATTTGTATTTGTTTATAATTTCCATGGAGAATATCAGTGTTTATTTTTAAGCATTTTTCCCCATTTTGATTGATTTAAATTATCACCGTTGTGCAAACTGATGGGTTTTAGGCATTTTTTTATTTTGCTCGATTTAATTTTTTACAGTGTGGGAAATTATGGGGAGTCAGACATGGATTATTTAATAACAGGAGACTATTTCAAAACGTTCAAGCTTTATAATTGTTAAAACACAAATTGTCAACACCGCATGTCAAGCTATACAATGTAAGTGTCCTTAAATCAGACTCTATGTTTTTAAGCAGCATTTTTCTTACTTTGCCAATTTCAGTTATAATTGCTCGAAATATTTTTTCCTGGGTTTGTGTGTGTAGGGTGAAATCGATCTTTACCGACATTTACTGATAAAAATTGAATCCTACCAAGCCTAATCGTAAGTGGCCAAAGGAGTCACTATTGGCCATCTCCATCAGTATGTGAGCATACAACCTTTAGTGCCTGTATCTCCCACCTGTCATTCCGTAGGAAGGCGGCTTCTCCATTTTGGCACCTATAAAAACACCTGGTATTATCTCCCTTGCCCCATAGTAAGTGATCCATCCCAGAAATGCTGCTTAGTGAACTGAGACTATAGAAAATACTATTTTATGCTAAAAAAAAAAAGCCTCTCTTGTGTTAAGATTCTCACTAAGAGTTTTCTGGTGTCCTGGTCCCTCTGGCTTCAGTGGAAGGTTTGCTGGATTAAGGACCTCAGGATTTGACCTTTGGTTGCAGGTCTTTTCCCGACACCGTGTCCCACATTTGGAAATCGGGAGTTCTGCTGACATCAGTACATCAGGGAATGATTTGGAAGAGGGCTCTAGGGGAACTGGAGGAATGTGTATATCACACCTGGCTGTCCAGATGGAAAGAATGCTCTTCCCTGGGAATCAGTGAGGAGCTGTCTTTGCAGGTATCAGATCAGGATTCCGGAAAGGACTTCAAAGTCATTCACTCTTTGTTTTGTTAGTAACTCTGTACCTACCGGAGCTGCTGATGGGGTTCAGTCAGCAACAGCTTATGAACTGAGACTTGCTCAGTGGCAGTCCCACCTGAGGAGATTCTGAGTAGCTCAGACAGGGTTCAAAGCAGCAAGCAATGATCTCATCTCTAATGAAAGGGATTTCTTTATGCAGCATGACAAGCTTTGCATCTCTCCCAGCTCCTTTGGCTGCACTGCCTGCCACGCAGGCAGGGCCATTTTTCTGTTTGATTTGAGGAAGCAGATGTTTCTGGTGATGTGTAGCAGGTTGTGTGAATTACACGTGCACCTTTGGTTGTACTGTAAACCAACTGATGAAATCCTCTATGTGTCTATTTCATTTGTGTATCATAGGAGCAGTCTGCTCATTTCCATAGAGGGAGGGGGGTTCAGGACACTGGAACTGAGGTTGGAAATTGATGTAGGAGAGAGGGGATTAATTTAAAACAAGAAAGCAATCTAGTTAGTAAGCCAGGAGTCTGTTGCCACTCTGCTCACTTTGCCTGTATGTTGTATACCTGTCCCCTGTCCTTTGTCAGTCTTTGAACTTGTAGTAATGCCTATAGTTAACATTTCCTTTATAAGAGTCTGTTTTCAGTTGCTTATAACTTTGCCAAACGAGGTTGAAATTTTCAATGTCAGGTGTCTGGCTTGGGCTGATTTTTGGAGGCGATGGGAGGGAGGAGTTTCAGCAAAAATGGCTCACCTGTTTATGAGAATGAGGTTAGGGGAAAATACATTGCTTGAAACTTGGCAAGCGAGTCACCCTTGGGCCAGAGAAGTGTGTATTGCTGTCCTTATGAAAATCCACCATGATATGTCTGAGGCTAGGTCTACACTACCCGCCTGAATCGGCGGGTAGAAATCGATCTCTCGGGGATCGAATTATCGCGTCTCGTTGGGATGCGACAATCGATCCCCGAATCGACGCTCTTACTCCACCAGCGGAGGTAGGAGTAAGCGCCGTCGACTGGGAGCCGCGGAGGTCGATTTTGCCGCCGTCCTCACAGCGGGGTAAGTCGGCTCCGTTACGTCGAATTCAGCTACGCTATTCGCGTAGCTGAATTTGCGTATCTTAAATCGACCCCCCCCCCCCCCGTAGTGAAGACCTGCCCTTAGTGACATGCCTCTGAAAATCACTATTTGCACATGCATATTTAGAGGTTTGTTAGAGGCTGGCAACTAAATTCTCCAAATGTTCCATTTGTACTGAGCATGCTCCACCAGGGCAGAGGGGCTGAGTAGGACTTTTCCTGCAATTGCTTCTCCCACCAACTGGAGGCTGTTGTGTCAGGTAGGGGAGATTGTCTCTCTTGTGCTCTCAGTGGAACCAGGAAAAGGAGGATATAATCGACTATATTATGGTGTTATAGGTTTAGCCAGTAGGTGGTACCCTATGTAACATACCTTGACCTTGCAACAGCCATTCCTGGCAATGCAATGATAGTGAGCATATCTGGTGTGTCTCTCTGGGAAGGCAGCTCGGTAGCCAGTCCATATTAAGTACAGAAGCCTGCCCTGCTAGTAGCAGTCCTGCAACCTGTACAAGGTGTACATGACAGAGGAAGCTGGCAGCCTGAATCAAATGTAGAAGGAGGGAGGGAGGGGTAAGAGTGGGTGGAATAGGAGCAGTCTGGATAGGAACGGGGCACAATAGTCCATAACCACTCGAGAGCACTGCTTTCCACAAACTGGAATAGAGTCCAGGTTTCCTGAGTCCCAACTTTCCTCTGCTAACAGCAAATATTTGGGAAACCCATTAGCAAAAGGGGTGTCTTATCTCCCTCTAGTGACCGGTCCATATAGAGGATAACTGCTACCACTGACTCCCTTTGCTCAAGTGGTAGATGTCTGTGCTCTGGAGCTAAAGGTCCTGCTGCTGCTGACCTAAGAGGAGCACCAATATAATTCCACATAATGGAATTGCTGTTTTTTCAGTTTGCTTTTTTTTTAAATACTGAGTTTTTTATCTGTAATTTCCTATATTAAAGGAACCTTACGGTTGCTAAGCCAAGCACTGAAATATTAGGAAATGCCAGGAATTAGATTGCCTGTGCCACCTTGTGCCTAAGCGTTATGGTACAATGTTTAATTACACGATCAAACACATTTTTTCCTCCACAAGACTCCTGCCGCACTCAGTGCACAGCATGGATGGTGCTAAGAGATGAATCGGGGTTGTGTAGTCAATGAAGCTGGCTGTCCTGGCTTCATTTGGGGCAGAAGTTGGGACGTGTGTAGTGAACGAGGCAGAGGACCGCAGGAAAGGACAGGGCGGTCTTGTGGTTTAGGCTGTTGAATGCACCCCGGAGAACTGAATTCTACCCCTGCCTCTGCCACAGAGTTCCGGTGTGACGCTGGTCAAATCTTTTAAACCCAACTTCTCACAAGTGGCCACTGCTTGTGTTCCTCATTTTTTTTGGTGCCTGCCTTGAGACCCTGTGGTCTGATTTACAGAAGTCCTGAGCAATCAGCTGTAAGTGAAATAAATTTGAGCTGTGCTCTGGACATGCAATGTGCTATGAAAATACTACATACTCTGAGGCTCTAGCTGTCTCAGGTTGGACTCCCAAAACTACTAGACACTTAATACATTTTGGCCTTAATCTTTCTGTGCCTCAGTTCCCTACCTGTGAAATGGGGATAATAGCACCCCTTCATCTTACAGGGTTGCTATGAAGATAAATCCATTCATGTCTGTAAAGCACCCAGATCCTACAGTGCTAATTGCTATAGGAAAGCCAGGGAGGAAATTAATAACCAAGTATTCAGTGCAGTATTTGATGGTATGCAGTAAACATGACATTGGGCCACACGTTGAATGATGGGGATAAAAAGAAATATTGAATAACTACCCATTCAGTGAGCACCATCCACCTGGTGCACTAAATGAGGCAGGGGCCCTTTGGAACAAATTGTATTTGATCATGTAATTAAAGACTGTATCATAATGTAGATACACAAGAGGGCTGAATGAAGGCTGCACAGGTAGCTTTAATTCTGGCATTTCCTAACATCTGAATGCTTGACTTGGCAACCTTAACGTCCCTTTTCACATAGATTTGTTTTGTATATAGCTGTGGTGAGAGAAAGGGGGCAGCTGCTAGAGTGTTTTCCACAAGGGCCCCTCAGCTTTGGAACTGTCTCCCTCACCCCTTCCATACTAGCCCATGTCTATTGCCTTTCAGGATACACTGCAAGGCCCGGGCCGTTTGCGTTCCCTAGTGGTGTGGGAGTGGGAAGGCTTTTTGTGGGAGATACATGTTTTGCTGCTGCGTTGTCATAGGTTGTTGGGAAGGGGCAAGGGTGCCAGGAGTTGTCAGGGACAGGAACTCCTTAATAGAAGTGTGTGCAAGTCTAAACACCATCAATCTGAGGCCCTTGGTGACATCTGTGCAGCCCCATTGCCTTCAGTGCAGGAGTGAACTAAATTGCTAAGGAGAAAAGTCCTGACCTGTTAGAATTTAATGCAGAAACTCTGGTTGTAAGTCAGTTGGAAAACGAGTGATGTCCTGATGTTGCTCTCTAGTGTATGTCCAGAGTCACTGCCTGTGAAGTATTCAAGATGTAACTGAGATCAGAAACTGGCCCTTGGAGTCCATAGATAAGCTGGCAATCAGGACAAAGGGGGGTAAATGTCTGAGATGCTCTGGTTTAGTGGAGAGGCCAGGAGCATAGGCAGCTAGGGTAGAAGTGGACAGAACATTCAGTGCTTCAGCCAGCATAAATCCCTACTTCCAACTGCAGCACCCACAAGTCATTTGCCAGTGGTCGGGCTCTGTTCCAGTCTACGCAGCCACATGACAGCCCTTCCCGGCATTTCCCAGTGCCGAGAGGAGGAGACACAGAGAGACAGGGGCAGATGTTCCCCGGGCTGAGTGCATTACAATGATAATCAAATGATAGGTTCTTTTCAAGCAAACTCACATTTTCAGACATTAATTTTAGCACTGTCCAACTGTTTAGGGGGAAAAAAACGACTCAAACTGTCTGGAATGGTTGTGGGCTGGCCCTGCTCCAAGCAACGCTGGAGTGCAGTTTTGCTCAGTTTTTTATGAGCATCCTGCAACACAGATGATACATATGTGACTAAAGGGACAGTGCTTCTGAAGCGATTTGCCTCCATGCATGGAATTCAAATCACAGAAGGAGCTAGAGGGCTTTTGAAATTGACTAGCTGCCTTACCACCCAATAAATATGCCAACGTCCCTGCATAAACATTCCCATGAAAGGGTGGAAGTGTTCCCTAAAGAGGAAATCAGAAGAGTGGGCACCAGGACAGCCGGGGAGACCTGCCTTGCCATGTGAGAATTTCTGTCCCTCCACTTCTCCCTATCTAAGCTGTGGATAATAATACAGACCCACCCAACAGGGGAATTGGGAGGCTTAATTAGATAGGTGACTTTAATAGGGTTGCCTGGGGGGAAACTGAGAGCACAAAGCCGCAAATAATTCACCTCTCAGTGTCTAGTTTTCATCAACCTTTCTGGTAGAGTTAATAGCCTTGCCCTGGACCAATCCCTAGGGTTGCCCACTGCATGATCAGCATTTCAGAAGGGCCAGGCTGAGAGCTCAGATAAGTCCCTGAGAAAGGAATAAACCCGTTACAGGGACAAATAGCCACTTGTGCTGAATAGGGAGAATGGTACAGACAATTAACCATGCTAAAGACTAGGGGCTAAGTCACTCCTGGGGTAACTGCACTGAACCCAATGGAGTGGCACCGCGGATTCACAGGAGGCCCTACAGCTGTTGAACCAAGACATTTCTGGAGTCTTGCTCCAAACGCTCTGACAGCACAGGCTTCTGGGAGCAGTGTCGCTCCCGGGAGCAGTGTCGCTCCCAGGAGCAGCAGAATGCCGGGACCTGCTTTGAGGCTAGGACTCCCTAGTAGTTCCATAGGGCTTGATACCATAGGTCAGACACTCTGGGCTTGAGTTTTCACTACTTGTGTGTGTGCAACTTACACATGCATGTACCTGTAGGTTCATGACACCTACACCTACACCACAGTCTAAGTGGACAATTTACTGTGCAAAAAAATGTGCATGTGCAAAGTTACCCACAGTGCCTTGTGAAAGCCAGGCTCTGAAGCAGAACAGTTCTGGGGTCGGATTGATCGTCTGATGTAAAGCAGCATCAGGGAACTGAAGTCAGTGGGGCTCTGCTGATTTATAGCAGCTGAGGTTCTGCCCGCTGAAGTATCTGACCTGCTTTCAAGAGTCCTGCAGTGTACCAGGCCATTAAGGTCACAGAAGTTGACTTTGGTTTTTCGTTTTCCCTTTCAACTTTCCCTGCAGCAATGAGGATTGATTGAAAGAGCAAGCACCCTCCCACCACCCATGAGGTCAGGATCCCAATACGTGATCAATGGATGGTCCTACCAACCATGAGAGTTTCTTGTAAAACAACCTCAGAGCTTCCTCCCTTCATGGAGGCTTGTTGGCTCTTCTCCCTCAACTTTCCCAGACCCCCCTAGGGGATAACACAGTAAGAGCAATTTAGCCTGGGCAAACATTTCTTCTGTCTTGTTGCTGGAATGGCTTTATCACAGGTCGGTGTTTTTCCTTCTGTTCCTCACATTGTTTCACTGGGAAACTCAAACTCAAAGTGGTTCCTGCAATTCTGGGGGTGAAAATCAGTTCTGAATGTGAGGAACAACCAGCACTAGCCAAGTGTGGGACTGGCAGGCACTGCATGCGCTTTCCTCCCCTCCCACCAGCTCTGCCAACCTCAGTAGTGGCCTGCCCATCCCCCCTGCTATTCTAGTCCTTCCTTTTCCTCCTCATCTCTTATACTCCCAGTCAGTGCACCTCAGTCCTGATCTGCAGCCTCCGCGCCTCCTGTTGATCTAGTTCAGGTACTCCCACAGATCTGTCAATAACCCTCAATCATGACTCACAATATCCTCTCTTATTCCCAATTTAGGCACCTTGTGACACTGTTTGATAGTTCTGGGATATGGGCATAATCATATGTAGGCTGCAGGACTAAACTCATTTACTCTTTTGTTTTAAGGCAGGAGTTGAACTCAGGCCTCCCGAGCTGAATGGCCAGTGCAGGAGAATTAAGATCATTGCATTTCAGTTGCTGGACAGAATTATGTAGTCAGCAAAATCAAATTTCCTTCTAGAATTCCAGTAACTTGACCTGAGCGATTCATGTACAAAGAATACTTTATTCAGCTAATGTTGCCTCTTTTTCTGCCAGAGGAATGACCACAAATGTATGGTGATTTTGTCAAAATGACTGGTTAGTCAAAATCATTCAATGATTTGTTTTCATAAATTTCCTTTTCCAGGTGGTTTGATATTCTAAATTTGAAATCTGAGCTGTGTCTCTTAGATGTGATTGGTCGTATAAGTCATGTGGTATTGTTTATGCTCTCTGATTGACTGAGCATAACTCTTAACATCACATTTTTTGGTGTTAATGCGCACAGAGAAATCAAACTTAATATTTCATTCTTGTTATTATTTGAGCATGAGATTTAAAATTCACTTAACACTATTAAACATCAACTACATTAAGTTGCAATTTTTTGGGGAAAATTTTAGTCCAAAGATGGACAAAATTGGAAATTTTTGTAAAAGCAGGTTTTTGTCAAAAATGTCCATTTTTTGGATTAGACTGAAAAATGAGATGTTTTGTTTGTTTTGATTTTAAGTTTAGCATTTTTCTCCCCTGCCACTCCTTCCACCCATAGTGCAATAGCAAAAAAATTTTTTAAAAAGGGGTAAAAAGGGGAGGCAGGCATGGGGGAAAGGTAAATGGAGGGGGGAAGGGAGAAAAAAAAGAAAAATTAGGCATTTTGAAAATGAACATTTTTGATAATTTCATACAAAAATTCCTATAAAAATTGTTCCTGTTTGAAACCCACAGGATGAAAATGAATGATATTTCTGGCAATATTTCTTCCAATTTTTTGACAAAATTTGAACAAATCTTTGCAGAAAAATCTGGTGCAGTGTTTGCCTATTGTGTTACCAGCCTGCAGTGCCTTTAAAACAGAGACATAAAAACAACAGACCCTGGGGAAAGGAGTTGGACTTTTACTGGTCACTCTTACATCATGGCACGGAAAATGATTTTGGGGAGTTACCAGCAAACGCTTTCTAGTACGTGTTTGCAGCAGGCATCACCTAGTTGAACTGGGACATCCACTAAGGACAAATGTTCTCTGAGTCTAGGCCAGTGCCTCTCAACTTTTCCAGACTACTGTCTCCCTTTCAGGAGTCTGATTTGTCTTGCACACCCCAAGTTTCACCTCACCTAAACTACTTGCTTACAAAATCAGACCTAAACTTACAAAAGTGTCACAGCATACTGTTACTGAACAATGGTTTACTTTCTCATTTTTGCCACATAATTATAAAATAAATCAATTGGAATATAAATATTGTACTTAGATTTCAGTGTATAGTCTATAGAGCAGTATAAACAAGTCATTGTCTGTATGAAATGTTAGTTTGTACTGAGTTTGCTAGTGTTTTATGTAGCCTGTTGTAAAACTAGGTAAATATCTAGCTGAGTTGATGTATCCCATGGAAGACCCATACATATACCCCTGGTTGAGAACAACTGCTCTAGGGGCTAATCAGAGACCAAAATCATTTCACTTGGGCCACGGCCAGGTGCCCGGAGATGAAAGCTGAGGATGCTATTTCACTATGTCACAAGACTTTCCCTGAATTTGACTCTTTTTTTTGTTTTGTTTTGTTTTCATTTTTTCTTACAGCTGCAAGGATCTGAATGTCCTGACCCTAATCGCACAGTATTTCCCCCTCTGACACGTATATCACGAAGTACAAAGCTGTTTACTGGGAGGGCTGTGGCTGGCTGGTTAACTGGACTTAGTGTATTATTACAACTCTTGTTTGGACTTGGAATGATCACAGTGAGGGAACGGGTCTTCATTATTAAAGCAAAGGAATGTGAGCTGGGGCTCCTGGGTTCTGGTCCTGACTCTCACTGACTGGCTGTGTGATCTTGGGCAAGTCCCTCTGCCTCTCAGTGGCTGTTCCCCTAGATCTAGCTGAATTCCTGTGTGTGAAGCATGGCAAGATCCTTGGTAGGAAGGCAATAGAGAAGGGCAGTGGGTTAGATTGCTATCTGGAATCTCACTATGAGCAGAAATTTGAAATAGGGTTGCCAACCCTCCAGGATTGTCCTGGAGTCTCCAGGAATTAAAGATTAAAAAATTGTCATCTGATGAAATGTCCAGGAATACATCCAACTCTAGTTAGCAACCCTAGTTTGAAAGTATGTGGTCCCCTCTCCATTCCAGAAACGCCAATCTCTCCCTGTGGGTAGCTGTGTGTCTCTGCGGTAGCTGCACACTGTCAGCTCATAGTCAGAGCCCTGGCTCATCCTTGGGGCAGGCCTTGTTCTGTATTGTGCTGCACTCTGCTTTTCCCTCTTGTGGTCCAGGCCAGCCCCCAGCCCAGCTCTAACATGCTAATTTCTATGGTCTCTGGGGATGCCTTGTAAGAGGCATGTAGCCAAGTGCTATCCTGACTTGGTCTCTGCTGAGACCTGAGATGTTCCTGGCACAGTAGCTGCTGCCACCTACTGGCTGTAACAGTTAACGCCTCATAGAACAGAATACCATTTGCACTTGGCATTTTTCATCTTCGGAACAGCTTTACAAATACTAACAAATTAAGCTTCACACACCCTTGGGTGGCCGGGGACTATTGTTATCTGTGTTCTGCAGACGGGGAAACTGTGGGAGGGGGCAAAGTGAGTTGCACAAGGCCAGAGTGGAAGTCACAGCCCAGAACTCAGGAGCTCCTGGCGCCTAGCCTGATGTTCAGACAAGTCAATCACCTGGAAGGCTGCCTGCCTAGCTAGTGCTGCTCTCCAGGTTCAGGTCTCCGTGTGTGAAATTACATCTAACAGCTTACTGGACTACCAGCAAGAACCTTCACAGTGTCCCTCGCAGTGTCCCCTGCCTCTAAGGGCTGTTTGATGGGCTATGGCCACGTGACTTGTGCTGGGTCCCAGTCCAGTTTATAGGGAACAAAGAGCCATCTCAAGGAATCCATCCCCTCAATTGCCCCTGTGTTGGCAGCCTCAGCAGAGCCGAGCGGTGCGGACTCCTCCCCTCTCAGCTGTGGAGGCAGTCCATCCACGTCAGGGTTCAGACACATCAGCACTACCTGCCTCTGCCCAAGCCGTACCTTCTTTGGGGATCTAAACAGGGGGCTTCAGGCTCTAGCACTGTCAATCTGGGAATGCCAGACAATGCTAAATTCACCTGGATAATTTAAGGGGAAATTTAAAGGATCTCTAGCAAAGACCCTTTGCTTAGTTACCCAAATCAATGAGAAGTTATGCAAAAAAGGGCTGTGCTCCAAAACTCATTAATGTCCTTTATTGTGCATAGCAGAACTGGAAACTGCAATCAAAGGTTCTTCTGAGGTTGTTTATTAGTTTTGCAGATAACTGTGGCCAAGTGCCGGCTGTGGGGCTGTGATACTGCAGAGTATAGGCTCCTCTGACATTCCAGAGGCAGAGGAGGAAGGGGAACTGGCTTTTTTTTTTTTTTTTGTCTGACAGACTGTAACAATGGTGTTTTTGATTGCCTGCCAGTGGATCTGGGCAGTGGGGCTGAGCTGAAGGTTTAGCAGACTAGTTTAATGAGGTTTGTCCATGTCCGATATCAGAGTTCCTGTCAAGGTTTCTGCCGGGAGCTGCCTCCTGCCAGGTGCAACAAGCAGCAAGAAGATTCCATTTACCCTTCGGCCTGGTTCATTGTAGTCAGCTGGCCAGCCCCTCCCCCACATGTAGCAGGCACTCCTCCTCACTACCGTGCATGCTTGGCTGTTGTGGTCTAGGATGTTCCCCTACCTCTCTATTCGGGGCACGCTGTGCTTCCAGCAGCAATCAACATGGTACACAGAAGCCTTTGGCTGGGATTGGAGAACAAGGAAACAAAATCCGGATGGGGCCATAACATTTGGGATGCACGGCCTGTCTGCTAGGAATCCATCCAGGCTAGGGAATACAGAGATCTAAATGCAGGGTGTGGCCGGTGAGTGAACTCTGACACTGAGTGTCATCAGGCCCCTCCCCCGCATTGTGACCACTTGGACCCATCTCCCCTGCCATTCACCCTCACCCAGCCCCAACTCCCATCTGTGACCCATCTCCCCAGCCATTCAGCATCACTCAGATCACACCTCTAGTCTCTCATCATGCAGCCCTATGGTTAGCGCAGCAGTTACTCACATGGGAAAGTGATGTTGGCAAAGTACCTGGGTATTTTGGCTGCCTTTAAAGTGGGGAGTGTTTTGTCGTTTTTGAAAAAAGCGTCACTGAATCTCTCTGCTTCCTTTTGTTCTTCATTTTGTTCTTCACCCTACTTTCCATCTTTTCTCTTTAAACAAGGAGAGCCAGCAGATGTTCCCAGCCTGCTCTCGGCAAACCATCAGGCCCACAGAGTAGTTTGGGAATCTGTGTCCCACAGGAAACCAGCTGGTAGTTGCCACTTTCTTAGGTCTGTAGCCCAAATGTGCTCCAAGGGGTGACTTTTTGAGCCTTTACCTCAGGTGGCTTCTTGTTTCCATTTTACAGTGAATCTAACACTCATGAAAGGTTCTGTATCGCCAGGTCTGGAAACCACAGTCGCCTCTCTGCAGAGTATCATGGGCAACATGGAGAAAAGCATCTTCTGCAGCCTCCACCTTGGTCTTGAAAGTTCACCTTTAAGGGAGAGAAGGCAGATCACTCTTCCTGATCCATTCACTCTTTGACCTTTTTGCATAGACTGACAGCTGGGGGCTTTTTGTGGTGATGGCTTTTGTGACAAGAATGCCTGCCTACCAGGGCCTGAACTGAGCCTCCCAACTCATTTCACACCATCTGAAGTAGACTGGTAAGAATGAATGGAGGTGATGGGGAGACTCTGGACCTCTCACTTGTTCTGTCCTTGGGGGGTGCAGAGGTGTCACATGAGGAGTCTCTGCTCCATTGCAGAAGAGTCAGTGGCAACCAGCATAGTGTCTGGGACTAACCTCTGCATGGACCCCAATGTTGCAGGCACAGAGGCCCGAGGACAGCAACAGCGGGGTTCGTTGCCCGGCGTGCTTCGCGCCAATAAACATACCGGGGTGGAGAAACAATCAAAGTTTATTTGAGATCTCAAAGTGGTGCAAGGAGACAGGCAAGTCTCAAATCGAGCACATCAGTAAAAAGCAGCTTCTCTCTTCTTATACCTTACAACTAAGCCCCCCCTTCTCTCCCCCTCTACCACCCCCCCACTGCCGCTACCCCAGGGCTCCAGCAGCTGGGCTCTGGCCGCTGCTGAGAGCCCCAGGCCCTTTAAATTGCCGCCTGGGGAAGCCGGGCCACCCCGGTACAGTGCACCGGCTCTTGCCAGTACGCCTACCGGGGCGTACCGGCTTACTTTCATCTCTGGTCACTATGTTCTCTGTGCGGCTTGGATTTGGTTCTCATTCAGGAACCTTAGGGAAGTCTTTGAAATTTGCCTCTTTCTGCCACAGAGTTGCTAGCAGCCCCTTCACACTCTTTATTATAACAGTGTCTGGGGACAGTCAGGGGAGAAGCATGTAGAGAGGCAGAAGGTAGCGTGTTGTACTGAGGAGGATGGTACCAGGACTTTGTGAGCCAGCTTCTTGGCTCTGGTTAGCTGTGCTTAGGGCTGATGGAAACCATACATCACCTGGAGCTGGTGTCTGTTTTCCTCTGCACTAGCAGCAGTAAAGTCTCCTAGGGACCATTCCATAATCTGAGAACTGCTGGAGCGCAAGATGTTCTTGCAAGCCACAGGGGTAGAGGAAAGGGGCGGGGCAGAGCTGGAATAGAGCAGGCTACATCTATTTTATGCCACCTGGGGATTCCCCTACATCAGCTTTCATGAGCAAAGCCAAGCTGCTAGAATGGGGGCTGAGGATTGGTCCCCTATATATCCAGGAGCCCTATATATCCAAGAGAGGGCACATGATAAATGATAGTGACTTATAGCATAGGGAAGATGTCCATGTTATTTCCCCTCCATGGTTAGCCACATGGAATTATGGGCCTGATTCGGAACTGAGTTATCCTGGGGTATAAAACAACCAAGTGAGTAATGATGCTTAGGAACCATAGTGATCCTCACCTCAGAAGTACCCTGGATAGCTAACCAACCTCCGTGAAAACACGCTGTTATCACTCTTACTTCACTCTTCCTCCCACCTTGTTTGGCATTTCACCCACCTCTTGTGCCTTGTCTGCAAACTCTCGAAGCAGGGACTGTCTTTTGCTGTGGTTCTGGTACAATATCCAGCACAATGGAGCACTCTGAGGGTGACCAGATGTCCCGATTTTATAGGGACAGTCCTGATTTTTGGGTCTTTTTCTTATATAGGCTCCTATTACCCCCTACCCTCTGTCCTGATTTTTCACACTTGCTGTCTGGTTACCCTAGGCCTTCACCACTGTGAGCCTCTGGGCTCTACCACAGTCCAAAGAATAAATGACACATTTGCTTAGAAACAACGTGTAGAACTAATCCTCACAACCACGTTATCGCGGGGCAATGGGAAACGCTCTCACTTCCTTCTTCCTACTGCTTATCTGTGGCCTTCACTTTTGTCCCGGATTAGTCCGGAAACTCTTCTGGGCAGTGACTGTGTCTTTGTGTTTGAATCACCAGGGACACTCACAGTGTTAAATACAAGTGACCACAATAATATGAATTAATTAATAACCAAATGCATGTTTTCCCATGGAGCAACAGAGATCTAAGCCGCAGCCTACACCACTCTCAGTCAATTCCTAAGCCACCAATGCTGTCAGCCACTCTCCTGCATGGCTTTGTCTCCTGACCAGGGGCGGCTCTACCTTTATTGCCGCCCCAAGCACGGCAGGCAGGCTGCCTTTGGCGGCATGCCTGCAGGAGGTCCAAGGTCCCGCGGATTCGGTGGCATGCCTGTGGGAGGTCCACCGGTCCCGCGGCTTCGGGGTACCCGCCGCCGAATTGCCGCCGAATCCATGAGACCGGCGGACCTCCCGCAGGCATGCCGCCGAAGGCTGCCTGACTGCCGCCCTCGCAGGGACCGGCAGGGCGCCCCCCGTGGCTTGCTGCCCCAGGCACGCGTTTGGAGCGCTGGTGCTTGGAGCCGCCGCTGCTCCTGACTAATCAATTTAAACACAGCTGCAGCTACACCATTTGTTGCAACAATGTATCTTTCTGTGTGCTCTAAGCAGCTTCTGGCCAATAGAAACACAGCAGACCCACGTGGCCTAATTTTCAAAGGGCTGAGCATCTCTAGCTCCGACTGAAAACAATGAGAGCTGCACGAGGGGAGGCTACGTTCAGCATGTGGGAAAATTAGACACATGGAGTGCAGCTTAGTCCAGTTGCATAACTTTGAGTTGCTGGACTAATTGAGTAGCACTGTACAACAAGCAGCTTCAGTTGACTGCAGTTCATGCATATGAAAGGAGGTTAAGAAGCAGGCATAAGGAAGAAGTGGATCAGTGAAATGTTCTTGATGCTGAGCTACGTGTCTGAGGTACGAATGAAAAGAGGAGTCCGTAAAGGCAGGGCCAGCTGGCTCCATTTCAAGGCGTGGCCAAGGCACAGCTGCAGCTATGCGGCTGTAGCACCTTGATGTAGATGCTCCTTACCTTGACAGAAGGGGTTTTTCCATCGGCGCAGGTAATCCGCCTGCCTGAGCGGCAGTGACTATGTCAACGGAAAAATTCTTTCATCAACCCAGCTGCAGCTACACCGGAGGTTAGGTTGGCTTAACTACATCTCTCAAGGGTGTGAATTTTTCAACCCCCCCCCCGAGCCACGTAGCTAGGTCAATCTAAATGTTAAGTGTAGACCAGGGCTCAGTGATCTCCAGATACAGCATTGCTACCTACTGTTTCAGTCAGGCCCACCGACGGGGGTGGGTTGGGTGGGGAGAAAAGAGGCTGGGCCCGGGTGATTTAGAAAGACCCAGGGGCCCTGGCCCTTTTAAATCATCCGGGTGGGCCGCAGGGCTCCTAGGTGAGCTCGGGATGGTACCAGCAGCAGTGAAGGCAGCCGGGCAGGCATGTGGAAGCCCTGGCCATGCCAGAAGAACCCATCCTGCCTAGCCCAGTGGCGTAGCCAGCTTTTAAGAGGAGGGGGAGCAAACCTAAAAAAGGCACCCCCCTTGGCTCCTCCTCCGGCCACGCCCCCCTTGGCTCCTCCTCCGGCTGCACCGCTGACCGCCCCTCCCCCCGCTCCTCCGGCCACCACGCTGCGCCCCCTCCGCTCCTCCGGCCGCGGGGCCGGGCCGCACGCTGCGACCCCCCCCCCCGCTCCTCCGGCCGCGCGCCCGCCGCCCCCCCCATGGCTGCCGGCCGCGCTGTGGGTGGCCAGCCTGCGCCCCCCCTCGCTCCTCCGGCTGTGCTGCGGGCGGCTAGCCTGCGCCCCCCCCTTGCTCCTCCGGCCGGCGGCCGCCTTTGGAAAGGCGCCGCTTTTGGGCAAAGGGGTGAGGGGAAGTGGCTGCTTCCCCTGCACCCCGCTAGCTACGCTACTGGCCTAGCCAAACACATGCCCCAGCAAATGGGCTCCTCCCACCTTCCCTCCAGACAAGAAACAGGTTTTCCCTTTTGCTGCCCAACGTCCCAGGGCCTTCCTGGCCTTCTAGGTGCACCCAGGAGACAAGACCCACTCCTCGCCCCCTTAATGCCTGGTGCAATCAAGAAGCAGGTCCCCCCACCCCCAAGCTGCCTGATGTGCCAGAACTTGTTTGCAGCTTGCGGTGCATCAGAAGTTGCAGGATGGATGTGAGCTCTGGGCAGCCGGGTTTTTTCTTCCCTTTGGCGCTGTGGCCCAGTGACTTAGAATGCTAGGCCATAAAGGAAATGGCTGGGTCAGCCCACGTATAAAAGTAGTACCTAGTCCTTCCGCCGGAGGAGCTCAGTGCCTTGCTAACACTGACAGACTCCCCACACCCCCATTTTGCCCAGGGTCACATCGCAATAGGGCAACCACCCTTGTGGGATGGAAATAAGAGAAAACTGCAGGAAAGATAAGGGACAACCCGTTTTTTTGAAGGGACGTTTTAGAGAAACTCCATTCCCCTTTCCACTGCATGTATTTTTCTCTCCTGTACATTTCTGTTGTCTGCAAGTATGTGATGCAATTGTGAGCTTCAATTTAACGTTTACAATGGTCAAGGGACAACCCTTAAAATAAGGGATGGGTGGTCACCCTAAGGGACAAATCAATGAACTATGGGACGGGTGGTCACCCTAAGGGACAAATCAATGAACTATGGGATGGGTGGTCACCCTACACAGCAAGTCAATGGCAGAACCAGGAACCGCAGTCAGATCGCCTGACCGTAGTGCTGTGCATAAAACTTCTAGACTATGAGAAACCCCCAGTGTGCTGTCCCAGCATAAGAGTCCTCTCCCCTACCCTCTTGGCAGCTTTCAGACTGGGGCCCGAGTCTCTCCTCATCCCCTTCCAGTCCAAGCCATCTTGCCTGGGGTTGTCTCTGTTTCCCCACCCTTGTTGCCGCCTGCTCTAGGGCCTGATGACAGAGCAGAGCTTTTCCACTCAGAGTTGATGTTTAACCAGCATTAAAACGTCTCAATTTCAAGGGCACAGAGGGGAGTCGGAGGCAGGAGAGCAGGGCAGGTAGCCAGGCCGGAATAGCTTGTTTAGTCAAAACAACAGCTCAAGAACAAGACGGACAGGCTGCTGGTCCAGCCTGGACTGATGCTAATCTGGCTCAAAACAACCCCAACCTGTTTTCCCAGCCCCTTGTGGATTTACTTGCTGGAAACCCAGCTCCGAGGTAGCTTTGGTGCTTCCCTTCTGTGAGCCAGGAATCCGAAAGCACTGAGCTGTTTACAGCACAGCTCCTGGGTAACTCATTGACCTCAGCATTCAGCAGCAGTGCTGGGAAACAGAGGTCCCCTGGATGATAAGCTGCTCTCACAAGAAATTCTTTTCCTTGTGCGAGGGAGTGGCTGTGCTGTGCCTGCTTGCCTGGCTCATAAACACACATACAGCAGTGCTGCTATCCTCAGGCACAAGGGTGCCCATGCAGTCCCTCTGGGGTACTTCCTGAAGGGTCTGACCTGCACAGACACCTAGGGAGAATGCTGGGGAGCAGTGCAACCTTGTGCCGATGAAGAATCAGGTCAGTACAGCCGCTCGCTGTGCTGGGCAGTTGCGTTTGCCTTCTGTGGCAAAATGCCTGTCCCGCTGCAATGCCTTTTGCCTACCTGTGAGATTTCTCAGCTGAGTAAACATAGCTGGGAGGCAGGGTTTGCAGGCATTTCAAACAGCCCTGTGAATGGTACACAGCCACATGCAGCCCGGCGGAGGCGCTGGGGAAATGGAGCTGGGATTTTCAGTCCCAACTGAGTTAGGCACTCAGATACCTTGGTGATGGGCACGGCCTAAGAGCCGGAGCAGAACAGACTAGTTTGGTTTCCGAGGGGACTCAGAGTTCACAGGTCTAATGAGCAGGGAAACGCAGAACAGAGCTGGCAGCCTTTCAGGTTTTACTGAAGTGAATGTAGTGTTGGTGAAAGGTGCTATTGTGACAGCCTTGGAGACCGAAGCCTGCTGTGTTATTACCATAGTACAGGCAAAGCCTGGGCAATAGGCAATCGCAGGGCAAGGTCCCCACCCCATGGCTTAGTGCGCCCCACGGACGCTGACCTGGAGGATAGCCCTAAGGGAGGGCTGGGAAGTGAGTCTCTGTGGTTCACTCAGAACATGGCTTCCTTCCAGAGACTGCCAAGCAGGGGGCAGCTAGTGCCAGTTGTGCTGGAGGGTTCGGGTAGGGACCCCTCTCCCATGAGGAGTTGGGAGTGGAGACCGCTCACGCCTTTCACAGGGCTGGCTGTTCACCTAAAGCAGGTGAGGCTCCTCCTCAAACCAGTGGCGCCCAAAGCCAGGGGCTGCATGTGAAACTATTTGCTTAGTCACTAGGATGAGGCTTTTTAACTGAACTCGGGGCCAGATTTCCAAGTGCTCAGTGGGGGTGGGGAGGGCTGGAGAGGTAGGAAATGAGGGAAGTGCTTTGCTGGGTGCCAGGTTCTTTGGAAAATTTGTTCCCAGCACAGCAGCACCTGTCTGGGGCTTGGTCTACACTAAACCCCCAAATCGAACTAAGGTACGCAACTTCAGCTACGTGAATAACGTAGCTGAAGTTCGAAGTACTTTAGTTCGAACTTACCTCGGTCCACACGCGGCAGGCAGGCTCCCTGTCGACTCCGCGGTACTCCTCTCGTCCAGCTGGAGTACCGCAGTCGACGGCGAGCACTTCCTGGTTCGACTTATCGCGTCCAGACAAGACGCGATAAGTCGAACCCAGATCTTCGATTCCCAGCCGCCGAACTAGCGGCTGGGTGTAGACATACCCTGGGAGGGATTACCCCTCTCCCCCCACCCCCAACCCCCTGCTTTCGCAGGGACAGTTGAAATCCACACCTGAATCTGAATTTCACCACTGGCTCCTGGATCTTTATACTGGGAGGCCAAATACCCCCTAACTTAGGGGTTTTCAAAATCTGGAGCTAAACTTTGTGAGTTGAGCCCATTTCCAGTGTCTCTTATGTTACAGCCAGGAACATGCTCCTTTGGTCTGGAGGGACCAATGGGGCAATACTAGGGAATCCAGCATGGTTGCTTTCCAGCCCACTTTCTGTCTGCTCCCCTCAGCTGCACAGCTTTGCAGAGAGACTAGGAAAACAGGGCTTGTTTGTCCTGTACAAACAAGGCCAGGAAGAGGAAGTTGCAGCATGTCTGGAGGGTTGCAAAGAAAGCGAGTCACAACAAGATGTTGGTGAGAGTATGGGGCCCGGGGCAGGGATGGCTAAACCGAAGCTAGGCAGTGGTGGAGGATAGGAGTAGAACTGGGCAGAGAAAGAGAATTGCATGTGGCAGAGGATTTTGATAGTTCAAAATTTGGGTTTTGTTCTGAATAGGAATGAAAACATTGAAATTCTCCCCAAAAGGGCATGGAACCCTGGCTCCCCTCGAGGCCACAGACCTTGGAAGCCCTGGGGTCCCTGGCTTTGAATAGATCTTGATAGTGGCCTGCCCTGGTGCCCTGGAGTCTCTGACTCTCAGACAGATTGCCTGGTGGGCTGTCCCGGAAAGCCTGGAGTCCCCAGCAGCTCTCCAGGTGGGCTGCCATGGAGCTGGGTGGGTGAGCTGGCAGGATGCTTGGGGTCCCATCCGAACTTTGTCAAAATCAAACTGTCTCCGCAAAGACGATTCAGTTTTGCTGAATCAGCAAATTCTGATGGCTACAATGTTTCGCTGGAATTGGTTGGACCAGCTCTAGTTAGGAGTACTCGGTGTTGGGGGCTAACTGGGCTAAATGCACTGATACCCAAGGCGGCAGTACCAATTTGGCCAAGGAGCAATTCCCTGTAGGATACAGACACTGCCATGCATGCTTAAATGGACTAGGCTGAGCCACGCTGCCTCCTTCTGTCCCAGTCATTAGTATTATTTATATTATTGTCGTCCCTAGGAGGCGCAGTCATGGCCCGGGAGAACTACACCATGCTAGGTGCTGTCCATCACTCTGTCATGCTGCTGCTTCTTGGGGAGAAGTACAAGCCACTGTCTGGCCTGGCTTAGTAGTGTTCTAAGTTGAGGAAACACTTTCTAAATCAGCACGTGTCCCTTTAATTCTCTCTTTGGCCCATTGTTCCCTTTGGCCGTGCCCTGCAACACAGCAGGAAGGGTGTGATATACACAGTTACTTTGGGTAGGCACAGCACTGCTAATTTAGACTAGTCATGTCCTCAGCCGATGATGCTACAGATGAAAACCAAAGCAAGTTATCCTGGGTAGGTTTATGACCATTCAGTTCCTGGTTTAACCCCCCTATCCCTACCAAGAGCACTGTCCATGCCATCTTTCCATCCCCTGGGCACTTTTGGAGGTTGTCCGATAGGCTGAGGCTAAATTGCACCCTGGCTATAGAGATTCTGCTGGCATCTGCCACCCTGAATGTGCCTACCTATTGGGGGGAACGCCATGGAGCTTGCAGTGACACCTGGCACTCTGAGTCTGGGGGTGGGAAAGGACCTTTCAGGCCAACGTGTTGCTCCTCAGTGACCTGAGCCATGAGTTTAAGACCTCTCCCTGTGCAATTAGGCTGTATTTGCATTTATAGTGCATCTCAAAGATAGGCCTGTGATAAGAGTTTAATGCCTGGCTCTACCATGAACTCTGTGTGACCTTGGGCGAGTCATTTGCCTCTTTGGGCCTCAGTTTCCCCATCTGTGGAATGGGGAGAATAATACTTTCCTAATCCACACGGCGGTTGTGAGGCTTAATTCATCAAAGGTTGCAAAGTGATCCCCGGATGGAGGATGCTAGAGAAGCCACAGCAATATTATTACTGCAGGTGAGAGGTGCTTGTGAAAGAGTCAGATGCAGGGTTGGCTTTTGCAGGCAGGGATGGAGGGGAATTCAGTGTCAGTGCAGAGAGGGTGTATGTCTAAGATGAGGCAGGACAGCAGAAGAGGGGGGGTCCAGATGGCTTCCAGGAGAACCCCAACCAAAGCCTACATGTGGATTTCCTCCACCACTCGCTGAAGCCTGGAATGCCAGGAATGTACTGCATGGCATTCAAGATATGATCTGAAAAGACAGAGAGAAACGAACCCACTGGAATCACAGAGCTGACAGTGGGCAGCCGCAGCCGCACCGGCCTGGGAGACGGGCCCAGCCCCACCCCCCGCCTCGCAGATGCCCAGCAGCCATCAAAAGATGCATTGTGCATTGAGAGTCTGAGTCCCAGTGCCAGTGGGGACAGAGCGCCATTGCAGGGCTGGGTAGCACCGGACTCATCCCAAGGCCGTGAGAAGGGACGACCTGCCGGCCTCGGGCCTGGGTGGGATGGTGGACACATGGGCTGCTGCTTTGGTGCCCCTTTGCAAAGGGATCTTTCATTATGGTGCACAGGTAAGCTGTCTGTAAGGATATCAGCCCCCTGCATTCTCCTAGCTACTGTACAATGCTGAGCTGTGAGTCTTTTAGCCTTATATCTCACAGCTCTGCCAGACTTGCCGGGAAAGGTCCTCGTGTTCAGGTCTGGCTCTGTCAGACTGCTCACCCATGCACAGGGATAGCTGCTGTTCTCTCTCTTTCCCTCCCTTTCCCTTACCACTGGCTTGCCGGTGCCTTCTGCCTTTGACATGCAGTGAGAGCATTCTGCGGAAACCAGCTGTGTCATCAGGGAGGGGAAGGAAGGAGTCATTCAGTTTGCTTGTGCGGAACTTTCTTCCAGGTTTCTCTGAGAAACCTTCAGCAATCCTCCGCCTCCACTTCTGCCTCCTGACTGACACTTCCTCGGGGCAATAGTAGGGCTTGCAGACAGCATCATCTCATGGTGTTTGCCTTTTTAGGTCTGAATGCACATGGCAGGCCCCTTTGTCTTGGTGCTGTCAGGCCTGGTGACCTGATCTGGCAGAGCTAACATGCTGGAGAATGTACTGTAGGGAGGAGTCCTGAGGTGGCATGAAGACTGGCTGGATGATCTAATAGGGGTGGTTTCCCCCCGGGCTGTAACTTCTCTGAATCGCTGGGTTCTCTCTCTCCTGGAAAGAGAGGAGGGCCAGATCCTGATGTCAGCTACTCTGGCGTAAATCTGGAGTGAGTCCACAGCAGCAGAATCCCTGTGAATTTGCACTGCGGTAGCTGAGTTACAAACCTGGCCCATTGTTCTCTTGCACCCGTTGCTGGAGGAGGCGTTCAGCCTGGGGTTGGGATTCACTCAGGAGACCTGCTGTTAGACATTACAAAATATCATCTCAGCGGAGGGGGGTGAATGAGTCACTCTCGGGAATTGCCACGAAACCCGACAACCAGTTTCAATTCATGTAACCAAAGCGCTCCTAGTTCCCTTTCCGAGGCAGCAGGAATAAAAATAAACACTGGTGAGGCAAGCCTGTCCCCCAGTCGTCCACGCTCCGCTGCTGAGCCCGTCTGAGACAAATGCCCCCAGCGATGTCCCGCCAGGGCTGTTTGGGAAACCCGCGGCAGCAGCAGTGTGAGTAGATGCAACACTCTGGAAGCACTGCCCTTCATTTTTGTTGATGTACCATTCCAGCTGGGTCCCATGGCCAAGAATACCCTACTCTGTGTCTGATCTGCTCTGTCTGCACCATGTGTTCTTCAGGTGAAGAGCCGGATTCCTGTTCTCCCACCCCAGCCGTACTTCTGCCCACTTGGTCCAGTCTGCAGAACTACACAGCTGAGCCTCAAGAAAAATGTTTCCCGGAGGAGACCATGGCATCAGGTACCTGAAAACTGGAAAAGGGGAACATCCCACTGGGTCACAGTGAGATGGACACTGCAATATTGGTGCCAATCAGCCTCCTGCAGGGCTACTGGCCACACTGGGTCGGAGATAAGGCTGTCCTTGTTATAACATCAATAAGAGCATTAAGTGTGGAGAAAGGAAAGAAAAAGTGACATGGGGGAGGGACTTGTGAAATGAACACTAGTCAAACCCTAATCTTTGAGGCAGTGTGGTCTAGCAGATAGGGCATTACATAGGAGTCAGGAGACTTAGAGTCTATTTCAGGCTCTGCCACTGACTTATTTCCTGGCATTGGGCAAGTCACTTCACCTGTGCCTCAGTTTCCCCATCTGGGGAATAGGGATATTGCTACTTACACTCCTTTGTAAAGTGCTTTGAGTTCCTCAGATGTAAAGTGAAATATAGACATTTAGACAGGGGCTTCTGCGTGTAAGCAAAGCTCACTAAATGAGCAGCCTGGGGCTGTCTTTTCTACTGCTAACTATAAATATGGTTTATAATTCCATGTGCAAATGGCAGTTTATTTTACAGACTGGCAAAGCTGACTAAATAAAAAGAACATTAGAGAACAGTTATGGTCAGAAAAGTGACTTACAAAAGCAGCTGCATTGTTACAGTCTCTCATCTCTTGGTGCACGGACATCTTACAAGTCATATCGGCTTACTGACAAAAACTGGGTTTTAATCCTGTTATCCCTACAGAGCCAATGCAGCTGTGGAAGAGCAAGCTGGATTTTAATGCACTTCAGGCATCATTAATGTAATTGCCGGCTAAAGTTCCAATTCCAGAATCTTTATGGCCATGGTTGATGATGTGTGAAGCAGAAAGAATGAGGCTTGATTTTCAGATGCTGGCCTGAGCCAGCAGTTAGGAAAATCTCATTTTGACTGGCAAGATGATGAGAAAGGAATTATGCAAATTACTGAGCCTCCTGCATTGAAGAAAAGTAATAACTACGGGATCCCCCAAGATGTGGCTTTTACCGGGTCATGTTACTGCCCAGATCAGGGTCTGACTTGAAAGCAAGAAGGGAAAAGCACCACAGCTCAGTACTACTCCTGTACTGGGGCAAAACCAGACAGTCATTAAGGGGTGTTCCATGGTGAGGGTCGTTAAGAACACAAAAATCCCACTAATCTTTCTCTCTCTCTCTTTCATTCGTGAGTCAGGGTGATACACCTCTACCCCGATATAACGCGACCCGATATAACACGAATTCTGATATAACGCGGTAAAGCAGTGCTCCAGGGGGGCGGGGCTGCGTACTCCGGTGGATCAAAGCAAGTTCGATATAACGCGGTTTCACCTATAACGCGGTACAAATTTTTGGCTCCTGAGGACAGCGTTATATCGAGGTAGAGGTGTATAAGAGACAGTGTGTAACCCACTACATTTGTTTTAAGAGCGTTTTGTAAGGTAGAATTTACTGTATCTCCTGTGTGAAAACTGGCAACCGCCCTTCTGTCTCCGTGATGTCTTGTTAGGTAACCCCAGGCAGCTGGGTCCAGGCGATCAGCCTGCACAGGTAGCAGAGAGCCCTCTGGAGACCGAGTCCGTGTCATTGGCTGTAGGGGAAGGATTTCCAACTGGTAAGATATTGTCTTGTCCATGGTCAGTGTTTCTAATGATAGTATGTAGCAAAGACTGACCCACTGACCAAATGGATCTTCCCAGCCCACCAGTTTTTACTCTTTAATATTAGCATCCAGAGAAACTACTTGGGGTGAGCACTGGTCTGACCTGTGTTATTTAAGCAATGTAGCTAATTGAGGGTCAGAGGCATGGGTGGGGCATGGGGGAGCAAACTCTGTGCCAGGCGGCTTTAATGCCAGGTGTCATAGCAGGACACAGCTAGGCTGGTCAGATGTCGCCATGTCCCGTACCTTAATACCTTCCTCCTTCTTTACAGTGCCTAATCACCCTTACAGGCTGTAGGTAATCCCCATTAGGGTTAAGGGAAGTTCATAAAAGTGAAAGACTGAGAGCAGCAGATGGAGCACAGCCAGTGCAGGCAGGCATTGTGCAAGCTTCTCCCACACAGCTCAGCCAGCAAGCCTCACTGTAGGGTCTGCCGCTCTGCAACTGCACCTTTTGCTATTCCACACAGCTAAGCCAATGCATCTCAGTCCTGAGCTGCAGTGCTCTGATGTTCCAGTCCTGGAGCCTGTCCTCTGCAGAGTCAGCCAGTCAGACTGTAACACACAGTCACGTGATGGTTTTGCATGTGGATGACAGTCCATGAGGATGAGCCTTCCAAACTCATCTGGCTTGTCCTCTAACCGAACCCCACTAGACTAATGTTCGGTCTAAGGGTGAGGTCAGTGCCCAACATGGCCAGGTGGGGTGCTGGTGCTTGGGTTATTGTCTTTTATTCTTCTTTATGTAACAGTTGCTCTTCTTTAATCAGCCGTGTTTCATTTTAAAGAGATTGCGCTCGTGTTCTCTGTTGAGAGTCGCGCTTCTCAGTGTGTCAACTCCCAGCTGCAGGAGGCAGCAAGGAAGAAGCTTTGGGCCCTGGAAAATGATGACAAGGATGTCTGTGATCTTTTCAAGGTGAGAGTCCCAGGTGTGTGCATTCAAGAGCAAGAGACGGTGGAAAGGGAACTGCTCACATGCACCTTGACTGGATGGGAACCACATGGTGATAGGAGAGTGGTGGGTGCTAGAGGCAGCCAAAGAGTTGTGAGGTTTTCAAAGGTGTCTGAGGGAATTGGGGGCCAAAACCCCAATGAACGTTAGCCTATGCAGATAGATGGATGTAACCACTTTAGAGATAGCGCAATTCCCTTTCATTTTGTGACAGCCAAGGTTCACGGAAGATGTCGGGATGTTGTAAGACTAAATTTAAAAAGATGCTATGTATTAATGTTCATTGGCCTGGTCTATCCTTCTGCCTCAGTTCTTCAAGTCTCATAGTAGTACCACTATGCTCTTTGCTGATATCTCTTTGGTGGTCTCAGCTGCTCAGAGGCTGGAGGTCTGGAAGAAGAAATGAGTACAACTGCTGGTGACAAGGGAAAGTCTCTTTACCTCAAGAGGCAGATCTACAGCTCTCAGAATCAGAGGGTCCCTTGGATCAAGTCACAGGAGGGAAGGATTTCTTACACCCCTTAAATCCAGCTGAGCAGTAGTTTGGGAGGTACCTCTGTCTTGATTAAACACTGCCTTCCCACCCCCATTGAACAATACAGATATCTACATTTCATAAGGAGAAGTGCACTGGTATGTGCAATAAGGTTAGGAAAGGATTTTGTGGGGAGAGAGTTAATTCCCTCCCACTCAGTCTGCTGCATCAAAGACCATCAGCGATGATAAGGAGGGAAAAACTGAAGAGATTCAGTCCTTCCTTTTGGAAGGACCCAACTGGCACAGCCTCCAATAGGCAGCAAAGCCCTGCCTGTAACCCTGGCCATGAACTCAGAGTCCCAGAGCTCCAGGTTGGAGCACATCAGAATCCTGGTTCTGAATCACAGTTCTAGGCCCTTCTGTTATTAGCAAACATGAAATGTACCATGGTCACCCCTTTTGTCCTTCCCTCATAGCATGGCTGCCAGGGCAGAAGTTCCAGCTGAACCCCAGGGCCTTCTCACATCCTTGTCCTATCTTCTCTCTGTAGGAGCTGTCAGCCAGGCTGGTCTGTATCCGGGCCCAGAAGGATCAGTTCCTCCTCACCTTCAAGACCATAGAAGAAATCTGGAAGTTTTCCACATATTTGGCTTTAGGTAGGTATTTAGGTATTTAGGCTTTGGCACTCATCACACCAAGCTAGGGAGAGGGGGTAGTCAGTAAGTGCGGAGGTTGAATCAGATCCTCAACTGCCCCATGCCACAGAAAGCCTGTGAATAGGCATTAAGCCATGCCAGGGATGCCATTGGCTAACAGGGTGGAAAGCTTAATGAACAAGGATGGTGTAGGAGAAATATGTAGCATGGTACCCAGCTAGGGTGACCAGATGTCCCGATAAAATCGGGACCGTCCCGATTTTTAGCTGTTTGTCCTGCGTCCTGACCGATCTCTGGTCAGGACGCAATTTTGCTCCGCCGGCATTTTATTTTGCTCTGCCGGCAGCACTTGTTTTTTGGTTTTTTTTTGCCTCCTCCTCCCCCCCCCCCCACCTCCCCCGGTGTCCCGATATTTTCTTCCTCTCATCTGGTCACCCTAAGTGCAAGAGACACTGAGTCCATATCTGCTAACCCCTTCATTGCATACAATGGAACTGGGAATCACTGATAAGGATGGACAATATCATCACCAAAGCGGCTGTTACCGCACTGATTGCAAACAGCTGCTCTGATGGATGGCAGAAACAGGACTTTGTCCTTTTACAGACTAGGAGTATATGGAAAAGGAGTGTGTTTAGACTGTGTTCTTGCTTCGGTTTATAAGGCTATGTGGCTTGCTGTTTGGAGCATCTTCTCTTCGACCATGGGT
The DNA here is from genome assembly GCF_028017835.1 of Emys orbicularis. Lineage (NCBI taxonomy): Eukaryota > Metazoa > Chordata > Testudines > Emydidae > Emys > Emys orbicularis. Next base: position 92,159,321 of record NC_088690.1, read on the forward strand.
ACTGGCTGAACTGTTCTTTGGTGGAGGATACTGAGATCAGAATTACTGTAGATGAAGATCACTTGGCCACCATGTACCTGGGTCTGCTACTCCAGGAAGGTGAGAAGCAACTGCCCATCTGGGGACATGCATCCCAGCAGGATTGTGGTTTAGAGGGTGCAGAGCCATTCTGGGTTCCAGATCGCGTGGGTATATAAGGAACACTGCTAATTGCTTCCCTACTTCTGTTTGCAGGTCACTTCTTTTCCAGAGCAGTGCTCAATGTGCTTCAACCCATGGAGGGGGGAGAGGAAAGCTTAAAGCTCCACGAGAACGAGCTAGTCCACGTGAAGGACATTGGGAAAGAATCGAAATGGGAAGGGATGTCCTTATCGACAGGTCAGCGAGGCCTGGTGGCTGTGGCAGCCATAGAGCCACTGTCCCACCCATTTTACCAGTAAGTACACTGGCCGTGATGTTCTACCCAAGGGGCCGTGCTGCCCACCCAATGTTTGTTCCTGATCATGGCACATTCAGGGTCCCTATTGCCAGGGCAGCACCAAATCCAGGGTACGCGAGTACTCTTATCGCTGAGAGTGATGGGCAGCCCTTTGTGCCTGAACAGTAGTGGTCTAGAATTTCAGCATATTTGTAAGATCAAGGGTTTAATTCTGGTCTCACTCTGCTTTTATACTGATGTTGGTCCTTTGACTTCAGTGGACTTACTCTTGATTTATGCTGGTGTAACTGGGAGGAAAAGCACAGCCCAAGGTTTACGTACAGTTGGCTGAAGTTGAAGGCTGCCCCAGTGGCTGGCTGTTGAGGAATTACTGTTAATATTATGGTCCCTCATGACAGATACCTGGCTAAGCCGTCGTGACATGGGCATCACTCTCAGCAACCATTGTACTTGCTCAATGAAACTCCCCTCCACAGCCTGTGAAATTCATCATGCTTTTAAGTGGGTGGCATTTTATGTGCTACACAAGGGTCACTCAGATGCCTGTACCTGCGCTTCTTACATACTACCCCCTAGCAATATGGCATGCCCAGGGTTAGTGGATTGGCAGCACTGGACATGTGCCATGTGAGCTCCTGCTACCTAAGGGTCCCAGAGCACTTTTGGTACCCATCTGACCTTCTCCTTGACAATGTGGCTGGTGGCCTGAGAACACTAACATTTATCAAGTGAACCATTCTCAGAGAGAACTGATGTGTTTACCCAGGGTTTCCTCTGTTTAGGTGGTTTCTGAAGAACAATCCAATGAACTGCGGCATCTCCAAGGAGATCAGCGGGTCAACCTCTCAGCCAATTGGTGTGTACACCTTTTTAATAACGCAATCTTTCCAACATGAGGCCACCATGGCCCTTACAACGCTGGGTTCAGCTATGGAAGGGCCTCTCCCACAGATGCACAAGGCACATCTCTCTTGCTCCAAGAGTGACCCTTGAGTTACAAGAAGCAACAGAGGAGAGAAAAACAGCATCTTCAGGTTCTCCAGTATTCTGCATGGGACCTTGAGACAGTATGTGCTTTGAAAGGCTGACCTTAACAGCCTAGGGCAGAAAGAGCTGCCAACAGCCTGCAGCATCCTCTTATATTCTTTCCCCCCTTTTCCACCTTTCTTTTATTCTCTTTTCTCTCTAGTGCCTCTGTTTCCTTTGGTCCTGTAGGGCCTGAATTTTAAACAATTAGAAACACAGAAGTGCACACGCCAGAGCACACCAAACTTATGCCTGCAATCCCTGCAACACCATACAGCAACTGAGTGAGTGCGTTTGCACACAGTCAGTTCTGGGCATTTGCCTCCTCTTGGGTATGGTAACTGCATATACAAATTAGACACATAACTGGGTGCAAGTACATGCCTACCTGCAAGTCAGACCATGAAACATTCACACACATCTCTGGCAAACTCTGTTCTATGCAGAGTCAGTTCTGCTGTGAGCAGTATGATGCAGAGCACCATGCATTTAATTTCCCCCACCAATCTTCATTATTGGGGTTATTTGCAAGGATTTTGGTCTTTGTCCATCAGGCGTCTGATCTGCTTTTATTGCTTAATCCTCCCTCTCCCTGATATCACAGGCACCTTCGCAGAAACCACAAAGAGGAGCAAATCAATCAGGGACAACGGGATCCTGTTTTCATCCACTGCATAAGCATGATCTCTTATTGGCCACCCCACTTCCAACAAGGGAAGGTCCAAATATGCTTAGCAATTGGGCCAACCCACTGAAATCAGATTGTTTCCCTTTGTTTCTCAGGCAAGGGGCAGTGCACGGCCACAGAGGATCACAGAGGGAGAGGATGGGATGAACTGAGTTTCTCCAAGGGAGACAGCATAGAGGTTGTTGGTTTTCTTATACCAGGACTGCAGTGGTTTGTGGGGAAATCCACAAGCAGTGGGACCATTGGCTTTGTCCAGAGCAAACACATAGCGGCAGAGACTTGTGAACCTCTGTAAGTATGTTGCTACATTCCAGACAAACTCCTGGGGAAGGAGGGAGGGAAGGGCTGACTTAGAGCCATTCCAGGTATGTGCAGAAATCCCAGTTTTCTTACAGGGGCCACGTCTAGATTCCATCCCAGGTGTGCTCAGAAACCAGGTTCTCCCTCCAAACAATAAACAGACTGAAGGAGTCTCTACTTAGAACAGACTTAGCTCAGACCTCCTCACAGTCCTGGGTGTCACGGGACTGTCCTGCTTTGAGCCCCCTCAAGCCCCTGGTCCCAGTTGAAGGGAACATTTCCCACATTCAGGACCACCCTGGGTGGGTGTGGGGAAGGGACCCAGTAACCCTGTTTGAGAGGACTCCAAACTGAGTGGTGTTGCAGCCTGGTGCACGGGGTCACAGCGCCGCCCAGCTGCCCTTCCACCTCCGGAGGGGCAGACAGGCCAAACCTGAGTGGTGCTGCATTCCACATTAGCCACTTGAAATGTGGCAAGGTATGTCAGCTGTCATTCTTCCCTTGTCTCAGGTAGTTCTCAGACTGGCTGTTGGTGCCTGCTAAGAACAGGTACTATTCTAGGCTCCGGTTTGTTTTATAGTTACACTTGTGTGCTGCTCCTCCTCCCCATTTTAGTGTCACACAACAATTGGCTCCTTTCCACGCTTTATCAGTTGTAAATGTTTATTGGCCAGGTAGCGTTGTCAAAGAGGCTGCAGGTTCCTCTTATGGCGATACACAATGAGCCCCGAAGGAGGCAGAAGAGAGCGCTCAAGAGAGTTCTTTTCTCCAGGAGAATGCAGCCACTTTGTCACAGCTCCATGCTGAGTGACAGTAAACACCCGCTCCAACACCATCAAAAGGAAAAGGCAAGAGCCACCAGATGAGGCAGGCAGCAACCCCCTTACCCCGTACAGCCCTTGGCAGTGGGCTCTGTCGGACGTAGGCTCCAACTAGAGATACCGCTACAGGGGCTGCAGGTTCATAGAATTAGCATTTGGGTCTGTTTTTCACAGGCTTTCCGATGCCTCAGACAGCCATTTCTGGGGGTGGGATAACTCAAGATCTTGTCTCCTTGTGGCTTTCTTTGCCTAGTTGGTGGAAGTCCTGTGAGGAAGCCAGACCGCATGTTTTTTTCTACTCCAGAAGTGGCTCCCGGAGGCAAATAATAAAAGCCCTATTAAAAACACACATAAAAGTGCTAAATGGAGTGCCTCATACCATGGGTGTAGATTGGGGAGAGGGCAGGGGGAGGTGTTGCCCCCCCCCAAACTGCAAGCCTCGGGCAGAGAATTTGTCCTCCACATGTGGCCCCATTGGCCTGACTGGGTATGACGCCTGTGCCTCATACCCCTAGTTGCCCCGTACATGAGAGAGGGAGATTGCACAAACATAGCCTTGGGCTTCTGCAGCTTTGTTCAGTCGTGCAGCCAAGGGGATGCCATTGTTGTCCTGTCTGAGATCCCAGGTACCTTTGCGGGTGGCTAGCCCCTCCTGCCACACCTCCACTACCGTTTCTAGCACGCTAGCTCAGTCAAAGCAAGTGCACGGACCTCTACCTGAGCTGGAAATTACACCTCCAGTGTAGGTGTACGCTCCAGGCCTGCTGATCGCTTATATTCTGCAGAGGTACTCGTCTGACTTAGGGCAGATTTTCCTTCCTCTGTAAAGGGCCACGCTCCTGTTAAAAATCAGATCCTTCCCTTTGCTTCTGTTCTCGCTCCTGGCTGGTGAAAGCATTCTTACAGTGGAGCTTCCTTTCCTCTATAAGGCTTTTTGCCCCTCACCCTGGGTATGTGTTGGGGGTTGGGAGGAGTCTGCCTATGCACCCCAGCACAGCACTCCTGGATGTGGGCAGGGCAGAGGGAGCCCATCTCCTTCCGTGAGCCCAGTCCTGCTGCGTAGCCAGACTGGCATTCCCTACCTCCACTCCAGCTGCTTGGCCTTCACCTGGGACGTGGTGCAATAAGGTGGGGTTATTCAGAGCCTGGCCTCCTCTCCTGGATGCTGCTCAGGACCAGGGCTCCCTGCCACCAGTTCATGGTGGAGCACTGCTGGAGGTGGGCTTGGCAGCCCTGCCTCAGCTCCAGGACAAGCTCCACCGGCAGGATTTGCCTAGGGATGGGAGGCAAGCAAGGCCGAGAGCCCCGTTGTGTTCCCATGGCAGCGCTCTGATGGGGGAGGGGAGCTGGGCTCCTGTATCCAGCCATGACAGAGCTCTGATGGTGGTGGAGGGGTTGGGAGCCCTGTCTCTGCCCCGTGGTAGAGCTGTGGCGGGGGGTGGGGGGATTAGAAGTGGGTGGCATGGGAGACCTGCACTGGCTAATTCCCACTGCTTTGTGCCCCAAACACAGGGGAAAGTGTTCAGTGTTTCTAAGTGAAGAAGAGAAATCCTCCCTTCTCCTCCTCCCGGGCAATGGCAGCGAGCAGCACTACGCCGGCCTCCTCGAGGACTTGGCCCGCACAGACATCACCTCTGTGTACAGGCTTGGTGAGTGCCCCCAGATGGCTCCTTGGTGCTGCAGCCCTGTCTCTCCTTACATGGGGGCCAATCTGGGAGTCTCTAGCAAGCTCCCTGTCTTATACCCACATTCAGACTTTCAAGGGGGAAATGAGGTGCTAAGTGCGTGCAGGAGGGGCCGTGTCTTGGTCAAATCCTAGGAGTTATAGGGAGGTCTCCATCCAGACCTACCTGCTTCAGGACCTATGAGAGCTGGGCCTTGCTAACACAACCTGTAACTTGGGAGAGTGCTTCCCTCATCTGATTCCAGGACTGGTTCAGGCAGGGTCATCCTAGCCCTAAACTGTAACTCACCAGTAGAGGTTGCTGCACTTAACTGGTCCCGGCCTTGGGTAACCTGCGTGTAGGTGCTAATGCTGCACCGTAGCCCATAGTAAATGACCTTCTCGTGGTTTGAGGCAGCTCCTTCGGGAGATGGGCCCAGCCTGCCGGGATTGGACGAATTAGTGAAGCCCTTTCAAAAGGACTAAATGTTGAGAGGCAAAAAGAATTCAAAGGATTTTCTTGTCAAGTGGGAAACACAATGTGTGTGAGCAGAGACGCCCCCACTTCTGCTCTCTAGCCCAGCATTTCTGGGCTTGCGGTGGGATTCTGAGATGGTTAAATGGCTAAAGTGAACAGAAGTGACATCTTGCTAGAGCAGGGGGCTGGGAGCCAGGATTCCCAGGTTCTATTCCCAATGCTTGTTGGGTGATCTTTTGGCAAGATACCTAACCTTGCAGCCTCAGTTCCTCCATCTAAAAAATGGGGATGAGAATATTTAGCTACCTCTACCATGGTTTGGGAGGTTTAATCCATTAATGTCTGTAAAGCACTTCAGATGGGCGGCAAGAGAGCTGCAGCATTATAAACTCTCTTGGCTTCTAGCTTTGTTCTTTAAAGGACACTTTTCTGCACACACAAGGCAATTACCCTTAAATGCATCACCTGCCATGTCCAGAGTATGCAAAAAGGAGTGTGAAAGGCAGAGCATGTGTGTCCCCTAATAGCAAGCCTCTAGGGGTGAGGGTGTTGCACACATAATGAGAGTGAAGACAGGCTTGATCCCCAGAAAGTACATTAGCCCCCGCCCCCTCCACTAGCAATTTGCTCCCTGGAGTGCCTCAGTATCAGGGAGAAATGGCATTGATAAGATCTTGAGCCACAAAAGATGAGACCCTCTCGTTTCCTGTGTGGGTGTGATGTTGCCAATACCCAATCAAAAAAATCCTGCTACGGTCCAGCATTTGGGAACTGTTCTCCATGTTCTTGCTTTGATCCCAGCCCTTCAGGATGTGGGGCAGGGAATTGAAATTCTAGCTGAATATGGAGTATGAATATAGAAATAAATCCACTCCATTGAGTCAGAACACCATAGTTTAGCCGAGATTCAGCATCCTGGAGAGAGGGCAGCGGAACCCTGCCAGGACAGGTTTTGCAGTTACAGCACTTGCCTCTGGCTGCTAGTACTGACCATGTTTTATTTCTGTTGGCCATGTAGCTGGTTTTGAACCCACAGCCATGTTCCCAGGAGGGCCATCTGGTGAGTACATGTGAATGGGGAGATGTACTCTGTTCCGTGGGATTTGGAGGAGGAATCTCCATGTGGGGAAACATTTCTCTGTGGTCTATATGTCCCTTTCAGAGGCTGCTCTCCAGGGGTGTAAGGATGTCCAGCTGTTCAAGACCTTTGGGGAAGCTGCTGCAAACGGCCTGTCCACACCTAGTGACTCAGAGCAGTCTAGCCCGGAGGGCGAAGCACCCCCCACTGCCCTGGAAAAATTTCTTCTGCGGGAGCCAGATGACCTCGATGACCCCAAGTTCTTTATTGACCTGAACGCTGGGCACATGGAGGACTCTGAAGTCTTTGACCCCATACTGACCTTCCTTAACCAAGGGTGCTATGTGGCCCCTTTCCAAAGCTTCTATGACCTCTCCTTTTCCTTCCTCCGCTCCACTTTTTATGGCTTCTCCGATGAGGACAAACTGGTCTTGTACCTTGAGACCTCCAGAAACTGTGCCAAGAGGACTCACCTAGGCTGGGCTCATACCAGGCTCTGTTTCCTTCTGGGCAGAATGTGCATCAAGAGGGTAAAGTTCTCCCAGGCCCGGGTTTATTTTGAAGAAGCCATGAGTGTCATGGACAAGGGGTTTGATGACCTGCCCCTACTGGCTGCACTGCATGTGAACCTTGCTGCCATCTACCTGAAGCAGAAGATGAGGCACAAGTTCTCCTCCATGCTGGGGAAAGCGGTGGCCCTGCTGGCCTGCTTGCCTGGACACTGTTTCAGCTCCGAGAACGAGTTGGAGGTTGTGAAGTATGTCCTGAGGGAAGCCATCATCGTGGGCAATGCCCCCTTGGAGGCCCGGGCCTGCTTTCTTGTTGTCAAGCTTTTCCTGCAGTTGGGCAAATATGACGAGGTCCTGCCCTTTGTGGAGCGCCTTCAGTTCCTCTCTACCTGCTTCTCCAGCCAGGACTCCAGTGCAACGTGCTTGGACACAACCCCTATCCTGAGCTACCTCTATGACAAGAAGTACTTGCCGTACATCACGTTGGCTTCCACCAGGCTGTTTGTTCCCAGTGGCATAAAGGGGGCACCGACACCCATATGGAGAACTGGCTTAGTCCTCCAAAATATCTCCAAGCTCTTGGGAAGCCAGCTGGGCAGGAGCAGCATCCCAGCAATTGCTTGCCTATATCTCAGGCATGCATTGAACTTCTCCCATGAGAGTGGAGCTGTGTCCACGCAGAAGACCTTGTGTTCTGTCTTGTCCAAAATGTACCTCCAGCATGGCATGTTAGATGGAGCACTTTATTACTCGGCCAGAGCTGTAGCCCTTGGCAGGCTGATGAGTGAGGAAGAGGCCTTTGAATCTTCCCTCTGCTTGGGGTGGATGTATGTTCTGGCCAGCCAGCCGGCTAAGTCTAGGGAGATCATGTTGCGGCTCCTGCATTCTCTGCGCGAGACAGACAGTGTTACTCAGGATGGGGCAGTTCACAACCTCCTGGCCATCGCCCTCAAAGAAGAAGGACAGGTGAAGAGGGCAGCAGAGAATTACCTATGGGCCTTAAACAAAGCCAAGGAGACTGGCAACAGGCGGAACCAGGCTATTGCCCTGGCCAACCTTGGACACCTGACTCTCTCGTGCAGGGCGACCCAGCTGGCAGAGAGCTACTTCCTCCAGTCTGTTCGACTGTACATTGAACTCCAGGGTGGGGAAGATGCAGAGATAGAGCTGGTGCAGGTCCTGCTGTGGCTGGCACAGGCCATGGTGAGCAGGCACATGATAGAAGACAGCAAACTCTGTTATGAGCTGGCACTGGTGTTTGCCCTGAAGTCACACAATGTGAAGAGTGAGTGTATTAATTAGGGGTTTGTTGGGGGAGGAGGAGGGTATACAGAGAAGGTACATGCCTTTCTGCTGCATCTTCTTAGATCTCTAATGTACCCCATTTAATCGTACCCCCTCCCCATACCATACAGGTCAGCTTCATATCACTGAGTCCCTCTGCCATTTCTACAGCAAAGTATCCCCAAATCTTGGGGCCTGCATTACCTACCATGAGCACTGGGTATCTCTGGCACAGCAGCTTCGGGACAGAGAGATAGAAGGGAAAGTCCTGCAGACCCTCAGCCGGCTCTACCAGACTCTAGACATACCCAAGTAAGTCAGTCCCATGGCCATACCCATTGCAGAGGTTGCTGGTTGGGAGTCTCTGCTTAAGACCATCAGCTTCCTCTCAGATGTACAGGGCAGGGTCTCCAGTGGGCCATGAAGAAGGAGCAATTATATGTGTGTCATAGCATTTACTGTGCCTCACACTCTATCAGCAAAAGTAATGGAAAAGGCAACATTTGCCAGCTTTTACTACACCATCTCTGCCGATATCTCATATTGTAAGTAAAGGGGGAAATGGTTTAATTACAGATACAACCATATGGTAACTTGGCAAATGTTGAAATTTTAATGGTGACCATTATGCAATAGGATTTAAAACAGGTAGTGGTTCCTGATATTTGAAGCACATGGAAATGCACACAGTGCCTTATCTCTTGCATACTGCCTGAGGTTGTAAGAGCTGGCAGCCTTGCTCTGACCTGGCACACAGGATACAGAGTGAAAATTTTAATAAGCATCTCCTCAAGAAGCTGTGATAGGAGCATTTTATGCAATAAAGAGAGCTTAGTACAAACAGGTGAGTTATAACCAACTGAACTGGCTCTGGGTCAGATCCACCCCTTCTGTAACTCTGCTGACTCCAGTGGACTCATGCTAGAGAGGAATTTGGCTCAATGTCAACCGAAAGGGGTTCCCTAACCAGGGCTCGAGTTGTGCTGGACACTCCAGAACACTGTTCTGGCACTGTTTTTTTCTTTTTCTTTTGGTGCTCCAGTACTTCCATTACTGAGTGATAGTACCAGAAGTACTGGGAGTATGTTCCAGCACTTCTTTTTTTAGGACTTAGTCGCTGTCCCTAACCACAGAAGGAATTCAGCCTCTGACACTCTAAATAGCGTTCAGCAAAAATCTGATGGGTCTTGCATGGTGCCACAGAGATCAATAGGCTCAGAGCTCTATCAGATCAACTGAGGGTCCAAATTCTAGGGGGAAACTCCTCCTAGGGGAAATACCTGGCTTCCAGTGCCCCTCAATGCACAGACAGATTAATAGATTCCTAGGCCAGATCCTATTCCTATTGTGATCAGCTAGTCTGACCTCCTGTATAACACAGGCCAGAGAACTTCCCCCAAATCGTTCCTGATGAACAACAGCATATTTCTTAGGAGAAACATCCAATGTTGATTTAAAAAATTGCCATTGATGGAGAACCCACCACAACCCTTGGTAAGTTGTTCCAATGGTTAATGACCCTAGCGGTTAAAAATTTACACCTTATTTCCAGTAAGAATCTGTCAAAATTGCGCTGAAACTTGGTCTGCTAGATCAAAGAGCCCATTATCAAATACTTGTTCCTTGGGTGACTCTGCAGGGGTTCTATTTCTTGAGGCATAGATTTGAAGGCTGTCAAGGACCATTAGATCAGGGCCCGTCTGACCTCCTGTGTATCACAGGCCAGAGAATTTCACCGTTACCCCTAGATTGAGCCCAATAACTTGGTGTTGATTAAAACAGAGTTTCCAGAAAGACACCCAGTCTTCGTTTGAAGACATCAAGCGATGGAGAATCCACCACTTCCCTTGGTAGTTTGTTCCAATGGTGAATTACCCTCCCTGTTCAAAATTAGCACCTTATTTCTAATTTGAATTTGTCTGATTTCAGCTTCCAGACATTGGTTCTTGTTGTTTAATCCACTAGATTAAAGAGCCCTTTAATACCCACTGTTTTCTCCCCAGGAAGGTATTATACTCTGTAATCAAGTCACCTCTTTATCTCTTGAACAGATGAGGCCAGAGGGGACAGAGAGGTGTGTAGAGTTTGACAGACAACTGTAGTATTTTGCTTTTTAAAGGCAAACGTGTATCACTGAGTTAGCACCAATCTCTGTGGAACATTTAATTGGCCAGGCACGTGGTCATGCAGTAATTTGGATATTAACTTGCCCATGCGAGGTCACAGTGAGCTGAGGGGGAAGGAATGGAGGAAGCAGACACCTGTCCTGTGAACCGTTCCCTCCCTGAACTAAAAGGACATCTGGAGTCTCGGAGCCCCAAGGACAACAAACAAAGAGGCAGAGCTGCCATACTGTGCTGGTACGCCTGCATGCCACTGCCCCCTGCTGGATGAAAAATGACACGCTCAAATGCTTGTCAGTTTGCCCCCTAGTGGCCTGGAAAGAGGAGCTAGGCCCTGGTATGGTGCTAGTGGAAGTTCCCCTTTAGCTGGAGTGAATGGGAGAGAGATGTGTTTGGGGAACCAAATGTTGCTGACTGCAGGGCTGATGTGTGTAAGTGCTCATGGTTCGTGTAGTTGGACTATGCCACTGCGTGCAGCAGTGATTTGCTCTGCACAGGAGTAACCTTTGGGATTAGTGCAAGGGGGCCGAAAGGAAGGTGGTCCACGTGGGGCTGTGACAAAGGGGGAAGGAATGCAGGATGTTTTGCCGAGCTGCGGTTTTACGGTTTCTCTGTAATGACTGATCACTTGTTAACCCTACAGGTCCCTGAGACGGTCTCTGGACTGCACCAAACAGAGCTTAAGGATCTTCATTGACCTGGGGGAGACAGCCAAAGCGGCTCAGGCCTGGCTGCAGGCTGGGAGGCTCTATTATCTCCTGCAAGAGGATGAGCTGGTGGAAATGTACTTCCAGGTAGGGTGTGGGTGGCTGGAAGAGTTTGCCATGGCAGCTCTTTGCTATTAATCTATAGGCCTGGCTACCGATCATCCAGCCACCCATTTGCTAGGAGTGTCTTCGGCAAGAAGATCACAACCATGCAGAGGGTCCCCTCACTGTAGGGTGACCAGATGTCCCTATTTTATAGGGACAGTCCCGATATTGGGGGCATTTTCTTCTATAGCAGGGGTAGGCAACCTATGGCACGCGTGCCGAAGGCGGCACGTGAGCTGATTTTCAGTGGCACTCACACTGCCCCTGTCCTGGCCACCGGTCCGGGGGGCTCTGCATTTTCATTTAATTTTAAATGAAGCTTCTTAAACATTTTAAAAACCTTATTTACTTTACATACAACAATAGTTTAGTTCTATATTATAGACTTATAGAAAGAGACCTTCTAAAAACGTTAAAATGTATTCCTGGCACGCGAAACCTTAAATTAGAGTGAATAAATGAAGACTCGGCACACCACTTCTGAAAGGTTGCCGACCCCTGTTCTATAGGAACCTATTACCACCCACCCCCTGTCCCGATTTTTCACACTTGCTGTCTGGTCACCCTACCTCACTGTTAACTGGCAAACCACCAACTGAAGGAGAAGTGAGCACACTGGTGTGTATGGAATAGCAGTTGTTGCATGCACAGCCTCTCCCTCCAACCACTGGGGTTTGGTGACCTCCTGAGTGAAAGGCATTGGATTCAGCATATGAGAATAGAAATTGGGATTTTCAGAGGGATTGTCGGGTTAGGTGCCCAAATCCCATTGAAAGCCGTATAGACTAAAGAGCAATATCCGAAGGGAAGTGGTGGAAGCCCCATTGTTTAGGATTAAGAATAGGCAGGACAAAGCGTTAGATCACGTAGAATAGGGAATAACCCTATCTTGCCAACGGGGTGGACTGGACAGCATGATCTAGTAGTTTCTGTCCATCTCTAATTTCTAGGATTCTAGCATTTGAATAGTAAAGGGGAAAAACAGCCCATAATCTCTGGTGGAAACATTGACTGTGGGAAGCAATCTCCTTTAAAGAGGGTGCTCCTCCCATCAGCCCCAGACTAAGCAGAGCAGAGGGTTGCTAATGGTGTGATCTGCTGCTAGGATGTGCAGTAAAGCAACAGCCTGGATGCACAGCATCAAAAACCCTTTAAACTGGTGGGACTGGCTGGCACAGGGCTTAGTGCTAGTAACAGAGGAGAGAGACATTCACCTTTATGTCACCAGCATGAATCTAGACAGTAGTGACTGGAAGTTGTCAGTATCAGATGGCTACTCATTGACCTGTGTGTAATGAATGGGTGGCCTCAGCCTACTTCCTGATGGTCAAGTGTTCACAGCAGGCAGATCAATGGCACCATCATCAATGGTAATAATTCATACCCTGGCTGGTGGTTTCAGCAGGGAGGCCACGGGTTTAATGAGCAGTGGAGAGTGACCTCTCATTAAGGAAGGGGAAGTATAGGCTGAATATCAGGCAGCAATTCCCAACTGTGCAGCTCTCCCAGTCTGAGGGAAGCTTATTTATAATATTAAACATACAATAAGGAACAATCCTGCACTGGCTGGGAGATGGCCTAAATAGGACCTTGTAGCCAAATTCATCATTGAAGCAAGTGGGTGCTGCCCCACTGATGTCAATGTAGCCCAGACACCTCCACACGCTCTCTCCAGCCATACATTTGGCTCAGCTGGTCTTTCCCCTCTAGATTTTGATTCCCTCAGCACCCTTCAAGGTAGTTCCACCAAGTCATGGCTGAAGCCCAGCGGCAGGGCAGCATCTGGGGAAAGCTTGCCCAGTCACTGGCTGCACTGTTCCTCTTCCGAGGAATAATACTCAGATGTCTTTGGTTTCCAGGGATGTCAGTCTGGCACATCACCGCTGCATGGCAATTTATGTTCCGGTTCTAATGTCAAAACTGCACGCATGTCACTTACATATGCTAGCTGTGCATGCATAGCAGTAACTGTGCATCCAAATGCAAATGACCGGTCGGTCTCCTAATTGCATGCATAGCTGCTGCAACTGAAAATGCAAATTATGCATATACTCAGCTCTGAAGACTTCTTATTGTTATAGTGAAAAAATCACGCCGAGTGTGAATGTGGTGCTCTCACAGGCTCTCTCTTTCAGGCTCTCACCCTGAGTCCTTCTCCTTCCAGGCAGCCATACAGACTGCACTGAAACCAGGGGAGTTGTTCTTGGCCATGGACCTGTATGAAGAGGCTGGGGATATCTTTTTCAATGGCAACCGAAACAGGCACCAAGCAGTGGACTATTACAGGGTACCTGCCCCACAAAGCATTGGCATCAGTGTGACCCTGCTGTGCAAACGGCCACAGCGAGATCTCCAACGGAGCGGCATGTTTGGTGAAGTCATTCAGAAAGGGCAACAGAGAAGCTGAAAGGGGAAGATGTTGGTGGGGAGGTGGGATGTGTCCGAGCATGAGAGAGCAAAGACGGCCATTGCAGCTTGCTGGGCATGGCCAGAGGCACAATGCATCAGGTAACCTGGCTCTGAAGCCCAGACACCTCTGCCTCAGTAAGAGCTCAGCTGCGAGACGGGACAGGGTTTCCTAGGAAGCCTGAGCTGCTGCTTCCCTGGAAGCTCACAGGATATACCGAGAAACCGTGGTTGTCTTTACACAGAACTACAATGTACCCAGGAGAACTGAGTTCTGAGGCTTGCCGGGCACCGGCTGGTGGAAAGTGTGTGGGCTGTAGGGATGCTTCATGGCAGGGCAAACAGCCAAGGACAGAACGTGCCAAGTATGTTGGGCTGAGGGCAGAAGCCATTTATGGTTATTACACAGCTCCTGCTACTATAGCGTCTGCAAGGGCTTTCCCCTGAGAGGTAGGCAAGTGTTATTAACTCCTGTGCGTAAGGGCTGAGGCAGAGAGACTTAGCAACTTGCCCAGGTCACACCGGGTCTCTGTGGCAGAGCAGGGAAATGAACCTGGCTTTCTATAGTCCCAGGCTCATGCCCTGACCCCTGCACCATCCTTCCTCTCTAGCTGGCACCTTGGGGCTACTCTGTGCAGTGCAGGGTTTGAACTGGAACTGTCCAAGATGTCTGTGGGCTATTGTCCCCTCTCTCCCCAGGGAGGTGCTGTGCCTTTGGCCAGGAAACTGAAGGCCACCAGGACAGAGCTGCGGCTGTTGAATAAGCTGGCAGAGCTGCACATTGGGCTGCAGGGCTACGAGAAGGCCCTAGAATTTGCCACGCTGGCAGCCAGGCTCAGCAGCAGCATAGGTGAGTGGTTCGGTCCCCAGGCATCAGACGGAGTTGCCTGTCCCCATGTCTTTTCCAGAGTGAGTGGGTGGGGGGGAAGAGAGAAAAGTCTGTCTGAATGTATTGGCCAGGAAGGTAAGCTCCTAGTTTAATGAAGGCTCTGGATCAGGGCCGGCTCCAGGGTTTTTGCCGCCCCAAGCGGCAAAAAAAAGAAAAAAAGCCACGATCGCGATCTGCGGCGGCAATTCGGCGGAAGGTCCTTCGCTCCAAGTGGGAGTGAGGGACCGTTCGCCGAATTGCCGCCGAATAGCTGGACATGCCGCCCCTCTCCAGAGTGGCCGCCCCAAGCACCTGCTTGGCAAGCTGGTGCCTGGAGCCGGCCCTGCTCTGGATGGTCTTTTACTGTCTCGGGTAAAGTCTTCTTTAAGCACATGGCTGGGGCCCCGGCTGATAGTCTCATGGAATGCCTGGCTCTCCCACACTATCGTGGGGGAGACCGTTGTTTTCCCAGAGCCTGGGATATTCAGGGTGGTTGTAATGTGATGATACCTCACTGCCCTGGTTCTTCTTTCCCCAATGGGACTCCTCACCACCCTGCATGGAAGTAGCTTACCTGGGCAAGAATTGCTTCTGCCAATGCCAATATACAGCTCTTAGCTGCAGCCTGTGTTGAAAGAGCCCGTGCATACCCAGAGAATTATATATTGAATTATATACACAGAGGCAGTAATCCCCTGTTAACCGTGCCAATGGTGACAATGATCCTGTTGATGGCCATGTCTCCACTGGACCATCTTCATATCCATTCTCACCCATCCCCTCATTCACATATGTCCACGCTTCCCCTGACTGTGAAGCACACCCATTCCAGAATTCCTCAGGGTGTGTGGGCTCCATGCTCAGTTGTCCAGGAATGGGAATGATTTATAGCTGGCTGCAGTATCATTATATCTTTTTCCAGGAGATCAGTTGCAAGAGCTGGTTGCATTTCACCGCCTGGCTACGGTGTACTATTTCCTGCAGATGTATGAGATGGCAGAGGACTGCTATCTGAAGACACTTGCCCTGTGCTCTCCAGTGCTGCAATGTGCGGAAGAGGCCATGTACTATTCCAAGGTTTACTGCCGCCTTGGCAACCTGACCCTGCACAAACTGAAGGTGAGAAGCGTCTTTCCATGGTGTGCAGTGCTGAATATAATGGTCTTGCTGGAGTATCTGCTAGAGTATCCCTATGCCTATCCTGGAATTCAGCTGCTAGAATGGGGGGGTCCCACGTCAGTGTAGTCAGAGATCCAGGGACTGGGCCCTGGTCCAGTTCCAGCACTGGGCACTTCAGTTCAAACCAGTCCCTCATGTTTTCCCTTGTCCCTTGTGGTTAGGATGAACACGATGCCGCTGCCTATTTCCTGTTGGCCCTGGCTGCTGCCACTGAGCTGGGAGACCAGAAGCTCCAAGGCACCATTCATGCCAAGCTGGCTCTCATATACAATGCTCCCCTGTGGCACAAGGGCCCGGACTGGTGTGCTACATATCGGGCCAGGTGGCTGAGCGAAGGAGGACATGTTGTCTGAGAAGCCACCTCATGGGACCCACATGCTCCAACACAGGAAACAGCCAAACCAAGTTATCTTCTTACCTCATTGCTGAAGGGCGGCCATGTGCCTTCAGAGTAACAGCAAACAGCACACATATAGTCCTGCGCCCCGGCCTGTTCCCGAACCAGGTTATCCTCGCACGTCAAACATTCAGACGGAAAGACCAGCTGTTTGGGACGAGACACCTTCCGCTGAGCTTACTCGCAGGCTTTGCTCTTGGGTCACCTGGAAACCGGACGAAATCATCATCCCAGCCTGGTCAGTTAGCATTAACAGCAAAGCACATAAGTAGGAGACACCACCACCACCGTACCGTTGATACCCGCTTCCAAACCAGACTCACTGCCTGGGTAGAGCACATGCAGTATACGTGGGTATAAGTGGCAACTCAGTTATCAGCCTGAGCTAGGATGGAACCAAAGTCCAGTGTTTGGGAATGCACATGATGGAGGTTATGGAAGTGGCCACTAGATGGCACTCCAAGAACGCAGCTGATCTGAAGGGTCGAGTGCTGAAACTGATCCCAATGGTCGGAAAATGTTGTGTATGGTCATCAGTCTGATGCTCATTCATCTCAGAGAATACGCCCTTCC
Source organism: Emys orbicularis (assembly GCF_028017835.1). NCBI lineage: Eukaryota > Metazoa > Chordata > Testudines > Emydidae > Emys > Emys orbicularis. Next base: position 92,175,965 of record NC_088690.1, read on the forward strand.
CACCTGCAGCCCTACAGACTTGGGCTGAGCAAATGGCCTTTGGGGCCATCGGTGGGAACTTTGGCTGTAATTCCAGGGGTATTTTAACGTGTCCGATAGCAATTGTATTATTTATTTCTGTATTTTCTGTTCGGTCTCCTGTGAGGGGACAGATGAGCTACATAGATGTCACAAGCACACAGGGTCCATTATAAGGCATCCCTCCTACAAAGCGCCACCAACTCCTTCTAGTGAGAGGAAGGCAAGATGTATGTTCCGACAGCTAGTCCAGCCCCTATCTGGGGACAGTAAATAGGTGGCATTTTCCCATGCAGAAGGGAGGAACTGTCCTCCCGAAAGCCACAGGCAAAGGGTAGGACAGGATTCTGGCTTTGCAGCATGAATGGGAAGAGGGAGGAGCCCATCCGTCGGCCTTCTCCCTGCACAGGTGAGGAGACTGCTAAGCTGCAGCCCTTGCTGTCACTTTGTGCAAAGCTGCAACATGCATCCCCAGTCATACCACAGCAGGTGCACAGGGATGATGAGCCAGGGCCATCCCCTCAGCCACATTGGCCTTGCCTCCTAGGGGCTGTGCTGCACCGATATGTAAGATGGGAACCCAGACTAGCTCCCAAGAGACTACACTAGGTCTGTCTTAATATTGGTGCCTACTGGGAAGAGGGGGTGGAAGAGGCTCTTCTCTCTGCCCAGCTCTTTCTCCCTGTCCTCAGCCCCTGTGCACAGGGACAGTCAGATTTTGGCCTGGATGTTGCAGAAAAGTAACCAACGTCGCATTGCACAAGGAGCAGCAGCAGTAACTGTTGCCTGCAGTAACAGCCCCTCTGTATTTTGTTAGGTCAGTAGGACAGGGCACAGTGTGACGCTTTGAGCTGCACTGGGTGCTGGAGATGTAGAAAGACACTTTAGAGAGCGGCAATGGAACAAGCAGGTAGGCAAGTGCCAAGTACGCACAGTGCTACTGAACACCTAGCACCTGGCAATACAGTAACTCTTCGCTTAACGTTGTAGTTATGTTCCTGAAAAATGCGACTTTAAGCGAAACAATGTTAAGCGAATCCAATTTCCCCATAAGAATTAATGTAAAGGGGAGAGGAGGGGGTTAGGTTCCAGGGAAATTTTTTTCACCAGACAAAAAACTATATTTTATACTGTATGTGTGTGTGTGTGTGTGTGTGTGTGTGTATATATATATATATATATATATATATATATATATATATATATATATATATATATATATATATATATATATATATATATATATATATATATATATACACATACAGTATAAGTTTTAAACGAACAATTTAATACTATACACAGCAATGATAATTGTGAAGCTTGGTTGAGGTGGTGAAGTCAGAGGGTGGAAGAGGGTGGGATATTTCCCAGGGAATGCCTTACTGCTAATGATGAACTAGCACTCGGCTGAGCCCTCAAGGGTTAACCCATTGTTGTTAATGTAGCCTCACACTTTACAAGGCAGCACAAATGGAGGGAGGGGAGACAGCATGGCAGACAGAGACACACACCCTGTGTGTGAGAGAGAGAGAGACGCACATTGCCCCTTTAAGTACGCTGACCCCACTCTAAGTATATTGCCTTTTTAAGTAGATCAGCAAGTTGAGACAGCAGCTGCTGTCAGCAAGCTCCCTCCCTCCTGAGCCCTGTCATGTGTTCCCCTCCCCCCCCCGCTGCTCTATGGAGATGGGGCAAGCAGGGTGCAGGAGCAGGGGGAGGGGGACACCCTGACATTAGGCCCCCTCTTTCCCGCCCCCTTCCCCCTCCCCCCCCCGCACAGCAAGCAGGAGGCTCCCGGGAGCAGCTCCAAGGCAGAGGGCAGGAGCAGCACATGGCAGTGGGGGGAGGGACAGCTGAACTGCCGGCAACTGATAGCCTGCTGGGTGGCTGCTGCACAGGAGACTTAGGGGAGCGGGGAGCTGATGGGGGGCTGCAGGTCCACCCTGGTTCCAAGACCCCACCGGCTAGCTCCAATGGGCTGCTCTTTCTGCAAGCAGTGGACAAAGCAGGCAGCTGCCAAACAACGTTATAAGGGAGCATTGCACAACTTTAAACGAGCATGTTCTCTAATTGATCAGCAACCTAACAACGAAACAATGTTAACCGGGACGACTTTAAGTGAGGAGTTACTGTAGATGACTTGGCTGTCTTCTTACCATGTCTCACCACTAGAGGGCAATAAATCACAGTTCTTCCAGCTTGACACTTCTGAGTCCTGATTGAAAACAAACAAGGAAGATTTTCATTTTTAATTGATATGGATTTAGGAACTGGTGTGTGTGTGTGTGTGGGGGGGGGCGGTTTAGGGTGTTTAAGATGCTGAGGTCCAGTGCTTCAGGAATACCTGTGGAGGGCTCCATGTTTGGACAACTAGAGGCTTATACGTCCAGCCCTGTCTTCATCAAGGGACACGGTCGAGAGCATTTTCATACCTAAACAAATGACATTGATTGCCCTAATGCTTTTTGCAAACACTGACTTCATTCCTCGCTCTGAGCTGTATGGAGCATCTGTCGACATGGCAATGGATTGTTTGCTGCTTGTTCACCTGAGTGTGACCAGTCAACAACGCCATCAGCCTGTCAACCCTGCCCTGGGGATAGCTTGGGGACAGTAAATCCTAATCCCATCCAAAGTACTGCAGGCTCTTAGAAGAGCCATTAGCAGACCTCTCTCCTCCTCTCGCTACTTTTTAGTCTCTAGTCTCAAATTTCAGTGGAGTTTGCCCAGTCTGAGCCAGCAACCTCCTGAGATATTTGAGGTTGAGTTCCAGCCTCTTTTGCTGTCCGAAATATAGGGATTAAAGACGTCTCTCTTTTTCATTCATGAGCTCAGACCAGCTGAGTGGGCCATGGACCTTGCCTTAGTTTGTTGGCTCTGAGGGACACAGAGTATGGATACGGTAAGGGTAAGGGAATGCTGTGCCCTGGGATGGGAGGCCAAGCACTAGTATTGCTTCAGTCTGGCAATGCCTAAAAGTGACCTTAGGTGCACTACAAAGTTTCATGAGACTAGTGAGGGAGGAAAATGGTTTTTTATTCTGTTCATGGTAAGGAAATTCAAGCAGTCGACATCACTTGGATGACAGAGGATGATCCAGAGCTTTCCCATGATGTTACACAGAAAATATAGGACTTGAGGATCTGTACAATGGTATCTGGATTTTAGCTTTGGTTCCTCGTTGAGGTCTTCATAAGTCTTCTAGCTGAAAGTGGAGGGAAATGCAGGGCTCAAGATGATCCAGTATTCCAGCCTTGGGACTGGCTGGAAGTTAGAGCATCCTGAAGAATGCAATTAAAGAGTCTGGTTCTTATTTACACTGACATCCCTTCACACCACTCTGGTAGTGTAAGTGTAGTGTAGCTTGCAAGCACTTTAAACCCCATTGGTATTTCCAGAGAGTTGTAAAGGGGGCCTTCTCTTCCAGGACACTCTCTGTCATGCCTCTCAGCCAGCTAAAGGACACAGAGTGCAACAAAGACCCAAAATGAGGGATCACGTATGCAGGAACGTCAAATGCTGTCAGATTCCTTTCTTTAGAGACAATAACTCTTCCTACAGCCTCAGCGTCAGGGTTTTGCATTTCTGATTTTAACCACTTTCAGCACTGGAAGTGAGAGAGCCTCAGGTGTGGGTACAATGGTGGCGCTAAGAGGAGTGATGTCCCTCAAAAGGAGGGACCCAAGAGAGCTCTGCCCATGGTAGATTTCAGCCGGAGTTCACAATGGCTACTTTCAGATCGTGCGTCATCTAGTCTGAGGCACTTTCACTTATCAGCTCAGGCTTGTCTTTATTTGCATCTTTTATTATTACTGATTAATATTTGTATGGTGGTAGTGCCCAGACGCTGCCGTTGGGCCCTGTATTGCTAAGTGCTGCCACAGACACAGGCAGACATCGTTCCAGCTCCAGAGATTACAGTCTCACGATCTTCGTTTGCATTTATTCTTGTAGAAATTAAATAAACCTCATAATTGGTGCAAAGTAAATTCCCCTTTAAAAAAAATTCCTTTCAGTGTTAATTATCTAAGGGCAGGTCCACACTGGGGCGGGGGATCGATCTAGGAAACGCAACTTCAGCTACGAGAATAGCGTAGCTGAAGTCGACGTTTCCTAGATCGAACTAAGTTTACTTACTTCGGGTCCACGCGGCGCAGGCAGGCTCCCCCGTCGACAGCGCTTCCTCCTCTCGGCGAGCAGGAGTTCCGCAGTCGATGGGGGAGCGCTTCTGGGATCGATCTATCGCGTCCAGATGAGACGCGATAAATCGATCCCAGAAGATCGATCTCTACCTGCCGAATCAGGCGGGTAGTGTGGACCAGCCCTAAGATCTTATTTCTAACATCGGTGAGAAAATTGGCCAGGTCAGCAGCTGGTGTGAATCAATGTAGCTCCACTGAAGTCAATGGAGACATGCCAATTTGCTCTACCTGACAATCTGGCCCATGATTTGTAACCTGACATGGCCCCTTTAAATCACAGCGAATGATTCTGTGCTGCCTGGGAAAAATAAATAACAGAAAGAATCTCTTCTTGGGAATGTCCCATGTAGCACCAGTTCCCTTCCCCACTACCCTGTCAAATCTGGGCTGCTTTCCTAGCGGGATGTGAGGTCATGATAGCCAGGGATAATTCAACTGAATAATAATGCTTGGAAATAAAATATCAGAGGGGTAGCCGTGTTAGTCTGTATCCACAAAAACAATAAGTCCGGTGGCACCTTAAAGACTAACAGATTTATTTGGGAGTGTGAAGACATGGTGTTCCTCCAGCCATTAACACTGTATCATGGACAAAGAGCAAGCGAATAGATGCTTTGTGACTTCGCAGCATGGAACGTGGAGGTGGCCCATGTTCCAGCTCAGAGGAGACTCTGTTACATCCCTGGAAGAGGCAGACACTGCGAGGAAGAGGACAGGAAATCCCACTTGAATGGGACAAGTGAGATGCCCGATGCCACACAGCGAGTTGGCGGAAGAGTGAGGAACAGAATCCAGATCTATTGTCCTCCCAGGAGTCCTCAAAGTTCTCCCTCCTAATGGAAGGTTGTGGCGGGGTGATGACTCACCGGCACGGCACCTCCTGCTGGTTGTCCAGGGAATTAGTTCTTTTTCAGCTTCTGGAGCACCCTCTGCCGGCTGATGCCTTGCTTGCCGTTGGCCCCCGTGTCCCTCCCTGCCCTTGTATACCAGGGTTCTGACCCCAGCAGTAACCCCTCCGTCTCTGGGTCTCCCCTCCCAGGGGAGCCCCCAACCCCTACCCCGATCTTGCCTCAGTGGCTACTGCCAGTCATCATCTAGCCCCCGCTCCCTGGGGCAGACTGCAGTCTATAAACCACTCATAACTGGCAAGGGGGGTTGGACCAGCTGCCTCTGCGTATTCCTGGGCCGTCCTTCTGCAGCCCTAGTACCCTTGTGGGCCCTTAACTCGGCCTGCAGCCTGTGGCTTAGCTAGGCTGGAGCTCCCCAGCTCCCTCTGCCCTTCCCCAGCACTGCTCCACCTTAGGTACCCTTCTCAGCTTCCCAGGCAGCCAGGTCCTTCTCTCTCAGAGAGCTAGAGAGAGTGTCTGTCCTTCTGGCCCACCACCCTCTTATAAGGGCCAGCTGGGCCCTGATTGCACTAGCTACAGCTGTGGCTGCTTTCCCAATCAGCCTAGCTTTTCTCCACCGCAGCCCTCTCTAGGGCTGCTTTAACCCCCTCAGGGCAGGAGCGGGGTGACCACCCCGCTACAGAGGTGCTTGGGAATAATCGTCCTTTGGAATGTGCACTGGGTCTGTTCCCATGCTGCGGCGTCTGTGTGTTTGTTACCCTTACTGTCCGTGGGGGAACTGGGCAAGGGAGGGGAACCAAGGAATGGAGAAGCAAGACGTGCTGCAAACCAAGACTCAGGTGCATTGGTAGAGCTGGTGTCTGTGTGCACAGGCCTGGAATAACAGAAGCAGCTGCAGGTCAGGATTGTGGTGCATAGGCAGAGCTGTGATGAGGAAGCCCCATCCCATAGGACATGGACAAAAGGCTGGACCATAGGGAAAATCCTACCTTGGCAAGGGGGACAGACTGAGAGGTCTAATAGGTCTTTCTCCAACATTAGTCTCTATGATTTAAAGCATCTATCCACCTTGCACCTGGTGTTAGCCACCACTATCCACCCGTCTTTCTCATGAACACTAAATTCACCCCAAAGGGTTAAAGAAGCAGAGTAAAAGAAAGTTTGGATCAAGTCTCTTCTCACAATAGGTAGCCATCGAATTATGCTGCTCCAGTCTGGGACCCTCGCCCTGGGCAGCACATGGCTCTGTCTGATTCTGTACACTGGACCCAGTTGGGACTTGGTCTCTGGTCATGGAGATTGTTCAATTCACCTTTCAGCAAAGGAGGCTAAAAATGGCACAAGAGGGGAAATGGTGTGTATGGGAATGTGCTTGCCTGTGACAACTAAAAACAACAGTCCCAGTCACTGTGCCCGCCAAAGAGTGTGGTAGAAATCTCCCTGCTATGGGAATTACTAGAGATGAGCATGGGCTCTAGCACATGCATTTCCAGCAGTTGGGTCTGAGTCTGCTCTCACTCACGCAGAGTTTGCACCAGTCTAACGCCACTGACTTTAGCAGTCACTCCTGATTTACACCAGCGTGAGAGCACAAGCTGGCACTCCGTGTTCATATTCTGTTCATGCCTCAGGGGCCCTTTTATGGGCCTGTAAGAAAGGGAGATCGGATTTCAGTTCCTGGACAGTGGAAATACCATGAAAAGAACAGCTCTTGTGTTTCGGAGCCCCATAAATGGCTTCCCAAGTCACAAAAAAACAACAAAACCAAGCCAAGAAAACCCTCTGAAAAATGTATCTCGAGATAAAGACAGAAATATCAAGCTAGCTGGTTTCATTTGGTTTAACATGGCTACCCCTGTTTCCTGAGGAAGATGGATGCCCAACAATAATAACAATTACAAGATTTTGTACAATACTAAGGTGTCAAACAACAGCCCTCCGAACCTCAGAGGAAAATACCTTAGTTACCCAGCAAGTTGAGATAGCCACCCAAAAGGTGTCAAGTATTGTTAAAGTCTATATCATCATACATAGAAATGTAAGGGAGTACAACAGAATGTTAAATATTTAAGTAGGTTATGGCAGTCATGTTTAATTTTGCTATCTCAAATAAATGTGACGGAAGGGATGTTGTGATGGTAGCTTCCCAGTAGGGGATAGTATGCTTCTGGATAGGATACTGTCTGGGAATGTAGAGAACTCCACTTTCAGGAAGTGCGTGATAAGAGAGGATATGTGGAAGATACGGTTGCCACCTGCCTAGGTGTTCCCAGGATTGTCCCTTTTTCGAATAGCTGTCCTGGGAGCTCCGTGAAGGTACACAGTACCTCAGTACACAGTGCCAGTTTTCCAGTCTTATGGATCATCCTGGATGTCCCAGCTTTTTGTACCTCAAAATTGGCAACCCTAGTAGAGGAAGGCCTAAAACCTGAATGTTGCACGGTCTTGGCTCTTTTGTCTTATCCTTTAATATTAAACAGAAGGATCAAGTTGGTACAAACTAACTGTCGTGGTTTTATTATGAAAATGAAAATATAACTCTGAAATGTTGCAATATAAATTGTGCTGCCTGGTGCCACGAGGTCTGCGCACTAAATGAAAAAGGAAGGAAAGAAAGAGAGAGAGCAAGTGTTGAGTTCTGTTCTATCCTCTGTCTTTGATTCATGGCATGACTGGGCACACTCAAACCTTGGCTACACTGGCGCTGTACAGCGCTGCAACTTGCTGCGCTCAGGGGTGTGAAAAAACACCCCCCTGAGCGCAGCGAGTACAGCGCTGTAAAGCGCCAGTGTAATCAGTGCCTGCAGCGCTGCACGCTCGCTCGCAGCGCTGCAAGCTATTCCCCTCGGAGAGGTGGAGTGCGAGAGCTCTCTCGCAGCGCTGGCGGTGCAACTACACTCGCGCTTCACAGCGCTGCCGCGGCAGCGCTGGGAAGTCCCGAGTGTAGCCAAGGCCGCAGTTTGCTCATCTGTAAAATGGAGCTTATCCCACTTTGGGAAGCTGCCTGGAGATCCCCAAATGAGACATGCTGTAGAATAGCAAAGCTTTAGTGTCAAATCACTAATTTCCAAAGGAATGCCCTGGCCCGCTAACACCCTGCACCAACATTTCTTAATTGTTTTATAACTAGATTGTTACACAAGTTACTTACATAATGCAAATATCCAGGATTGTCCAACAAAACCCCCCAACTACATAAAACCAGACAAAAACCCCTTTCATGTAATAAGGGATCATAAGACTCAGGGTGTATCTTCACAGCAAACAAATGTGTTCTGCATTTGGGTTTGTTAACGGCTTAAAATAGCAATGAAAACATGGCAACTCGGCTTTAACTCAGGTTATCAGCTCAACTTCAAGCCTATAAGGGAGTGGGGATAAACTCAAGCTGAGTTAACTGGAGTTAAAAGCCGACTTGCCATGTCTTCCCTGCTGTTTTAGCCCAAATTAGATAACCTGAGTTAAGAACCTTTTATTTGCGGCGTAGATGTCTCCCAAGGGTGAGATATTCAGAACTGTTCAATGGCCCCTAACTGTATGCCCATTGAAGTTAATGGGGAGCTTTAGAAAATCCCACTCTCAGTGTAAGGGACCTTTTTTTCCTCATATAAACGTGCTGACATTTGGAGCTACACTGTGGCTGGAAGCTTCAGCCTGCACTGCTTAGGGGTACAGAAGGGCTGTGCTGCTGTGAAAGCCCATTTGAGGAGTTCTAGCTGCCCCAACCAGAATTTGGTTTGGGTAGGGTGAGCTAGGTAGGAAGTACACACTGCAGGGGACACTCACCATGCAAATATGCTCTTATTCGGCCCCATGACCATGGTGTCAGAGCACCTGACTTGTGTTTAATTATAGAAATAACTACAGCTGGTTGTAAAATGAAAACAATATGCCAGGGGTTAATAGGAAGGCACTTAGTGCTCTTGTTATGTAAGAATTTGTTCTTCCTCTTTCAAAGGCTCTCTGGTGATCAGGGGCCAGTTTCTTTGTTTTCGTTCTGATTCCTGGATTGTGTCACGGCAGCCTTCATGGCGTTTGAGCTTTGAGGCTTTTCTTTTATCCGGTTTAATATCATTAAGCAGCGTGACAGGAATCGTTGGCACTTGGGCTGTTTCCTATGCTAGTGGCAGACGCTCACGTGAGGCGAAATGGCTGCTGCCAGTTTTCCTGTGCATGCTTCCCTCTCAGTGACGCTCAGGAGCCATCCGGACCTCACGGTGTCGTGCATGAGCTGGGAAAGCTACCAGGCAGGCAGACTGCGCAGGACTTCATCTATGTCCTGCATCTCAGTCTCAGCCCACCATGGCACCATGATCCGTCCCATCCTCCCTGGAGCCAAGGCAGTATGAGGAAGAAATAACAGGGTAGCAGGATGGAAGGCAGATAGCAAAAAGCAGCCTGCAATTAAAATACTTCCCATCCAGTCATCATTTGATAGCACAATGTCGCTGCCACCTTTCTGCAGGTTTCCATCCCAATGGCATACACTACCTGCCAATCGTCTCTATTTGGAGGGGACTGTATTTTAAACCAAATATTTACCCTGTTCCCCACTCTGTCCTCTTCTAGTCCAAATACATTTCAGAAAGAGAGTGTCTATTTGTCGTCTCCAGTTGTTTCCCTGTCTGGCTTTCAAATGCTGGCAGGGCTGTCTATGCCCCAGGGCTCCCTTGTGGGTGTGACACACCGTGGGCTCTATGAAAGGTAACCTAGAAACCATCCACTCCCTACTTTCGTCTGCCAGACATAAATAGCACACCCGAAACCTAACCTTTTAGCCTGGGGGATGTGGTTAGTTGCCGGTGGCCATTTGTGGAGGGTGAATGGGCAACCCATTATATTATGATATAGATTGTTGTGTGCTGTAGCTTTGTAGTTCAAATTTGAAAAGGTGCCTACAGCATGGGTAATGTGCTTGCTATCAATCCGGTCTCAAATCTGGGAATACTTGGCGGTACAGTGTAACCAAACTGCCGTCTTGTGCTCCAGAATCTCAGCTCTCATTTTAAAAATGTTTTTATCCCCTATAGTTGGGAAGAAACCCTTTGAAACATGGCATGAGTGTAAATGATGTAGCAACATCTGATTGAGTCTGCAGAGAGTCCGGAACAAAAGCTAAGAGAAGTGGGACTTGCCCCATTCATCTCAGTGAGGTGTTAACTCAGAAGCTTTGCAAGGATAATTTAAATGTCAGCATTGTTACCTATTTCATTAATGATGAAAGCATAGAAGAAAAGAGAAGGACAATTGTATCATGAGCTGCACAATCTATTTTGAGTGGCATCTAATTTTGTCATCTAAGTGGGCAGAGTTCCCGAGAGCACCACTACTTTTTTGCAATTTGACCCATACTTTACATCTCATTCAACGAATCTAATCAAATAAATGTTTTAAGCATCATGTCTCAGTGGTAGCTGGTTATCTTATCCTGTATCTTATCTTTGCTTCAGCTTCCCTATCAGCTCTTAGATGTTATCGAGCTGTTGGCTCCCTTCTCTGCTCTGTCAGCACTGCCAGCTTTCATTGCCCATTAGTGCAAAAGTGTTTGAGGGGATGATGAATTTTCTCCCACATCATTCCTTGTGCAAGGGAGGGTCTCTGTCTAAAATTCCATAAAGCCACTACCTTTTCTTCCTTCAAGTCCCTTTTTAAAACTCAAATCAGGTGCACTGGTAGAGCTATTCACTATCCCCAGCTCTGTCATTTCCATGTTCCCCATCCTTCATCCCACTGAATTGCTTTTGTCCACGTGTTGTATCATTGTATGCTTGGATTGTAAACTCTTCGAGGCAGGGGCTGTCTTTTTAATTTCACATGTGCACAGCACCTAACACACTGAGGTCCCAATCCCTTCCTGTAGGGGTGCTACCACAGTTCAAATAAATAACGATAACTCTTCAGTCACTCTGCCATACTGCATACCAGAGCCCTACCATTCAAAAGGTTGGTACTGCATTCTTAATGTGTTGAGTCATCCAGGCATTTCTCCCCCACTATTTTAATGCACACTAACAGGTTGTAGTCAAGAGGCCCACTGCACTGTATACAATGCAGTGTGTGGGAAGGGCGGGTTTAATTTAAGCAAGTTATGTTATGTTTAGTGCCTCTTGGCTCTTGCTGGGGTTCCTACCATCCATCTCTTATAGGCTGCCGACCATGCATATTTATGATCTCAATTATAGTTGAAACAAAACCCGTGCTGCTGGGAAAATAAGTTAATTTTAATTTAAATTGCCCACTTTATATACTCCATGCACCTCTGTGTGGCTGAACAGCTGGTGTTTACCAGTCTCCTCATTAGCTTCCCATCCCAACTAAGGGAGATGCTGATCGAAGGCTATCATGCCCCCCTTAGATAGCGCTCACTGGGATTCTTCCCCAGAGCCAGTCTGCCCTTCAAATCTACCCAAAAGTACAGCCAACCAAGAAAGAAACCAAAGCACAATGTTAATGAAAATGGAGGAATAAAGGAACACTCAAAGGCTGTCTCCAGCTGTGAAACACGTGTGTCTGTGTATGAGTCTCTTTGGGCAGAGTATAATGCTACAATAGACCTCAGTTACGAACACCTTAGGAATGGAGGTTGTTCATAACTCTGAAATGTTCAGCTCTCTGAACAAAACGCTAGGGGTGTTCTTTCAAACGTTTACACTGAATTGACTTAATACAGCTTTGAAACTTTACTATGCAGAAGAAAAATGCTGCTTTTTAACTAGCTTAATTTAAATGAAACAAGCACAGTAACAGTTTCCTTGCCTTGTCAAATCTTTTTTTTTTTTACTTCTACCTTCATTTTTTTTAGTAGTTTACGTTTAACACAGTTCTGTACTGTATTTCCTTTTTTTTGTTTGTTTTGTCCCTGCTGCTGCCTGATTGTATACTTCCAGTTCCAAATGAGATGTGTGGTTGACCGGTCAGTTCGTAACTCTGAGGTTCTACTGTACTATTCAAAGGTGTCAGTTGTACTAGAAAAACCCTTGTCCACTGGGCTCGGGAGCCATAGATTCCAGCATTCACTTTCTCAGTTTATTCCCATCCTATAAGCCCTTCTGTGGCCTCAGAATCCCTTGTGTTCCAAGACGCCCCAGAATTTTTACATAGTCATACCTCTTCTTAAAGGGCTGGAATTGCTGTAATTTTGGGAGGGTGGTTTTGAGTGGTAGAGGGCGGATTCTACAGTTATCTCCCAGGAGTGAGGCTGGGTGGGTGGGAAGAGCCTCAAACTGTACAATGTGTATATCACCTTGTTCCACAAACCAGATTCCAGGCTGTGTGATGCTCTATGTTAGAGATTAACAGGTCCAGCACCCAGACTCAACCAGACCCTTCCTTCTTCCAGGTTTCCATGCTCCTGACCTCTGCTGAATGGACTGAGAGCAGTTCATTAGAAAGCATAACTTCTAGTTCAAAACCACATAGTATTTACACCAAGATGAATACATATCTATCTATGGGCCAGAGGTTCATGGGGATCCCACCCAAGCACCTAAGCTGCAGGGCAGTTGCTAGTAGCTGTGCAGTGTTAGAGGTATCATCCTTCAGGTGATCTGTAAACCTCAGCTCAGCCTATCTCCAAGGAGCTGTGCTGGTGGAAAGCAAAGACCTCAAGGTGTATTTCAAGTGGAGTTTAAGAATAGCTTCATTGTCCTGGGCAATGTTCCTTGCTTGGTGGCCTGTTCCAACACTTGATGAGGTCAATGGAAGAGCACTAGACAGGATCCTGGCAGGGGCTCAAATGTCTCAGGTTGTTAGTGAGCTATTGGTAAGAGCAAAATGTCTCCTGTATTTGTCCATAGAGCCCGACTGCTTTATGAAAGAGATGGTCCCAACCCTAGCCCTAGCTCTGCACATCCTGGCCTCTCATTTCCATAATGGGCTAAGCCAAAACCTCCCATCTGAACACCCCCACATGTGTGTGAAATCTGGATTCGGTTCTAGATGCACATGGGCCCTGTCTCTGTTTTCGAGATACTGAATGTCTGGAGTGTGGAAGGCTGCAGTGAAACCAACTTTCTGCAAGGATTCCAGAGGGCCAGAAAGTGTCTTAAAGACTGATCCTTGTTTCCTGAGTCATGGAGTGGTGCAGTGACTTGCCCATGGTAAATGGTCAAGTGGGGAGTAGAATGCAGCCCTCCTGATGTCCAGCCCTGTGCCCTCTCCATTAGAGCAAACTGGGTCATTGTGCTGCTGACTGTGTGCAGGACAGTGAGCTGAAGGAATGCACAAGGATGTTTGCTTGTGTATACCTTGCAAGCAGTTTGATGCTGGAGTGAATGCAAGTTTTTCTTACGATAACAGGAGACAGCCTTGCACATAGGTCTTCTGGTGATGTGGTGTATTGAGAGGCTATTCTGGTATGTATTGGTCACTGTAGCGAGGCGGTGGGATACCCCACAGCCCCGCTGAGGGCCGAACCTCCCCTAACACCAACGTGGGCGGAGCCACCGGGTCTGGCGCCCGCCCCTCAGAGGTCACGGCGCCGACCCGGAAGTATAAAAGCCCGCCTGCAGAGCTCAGTGGAGAACAAGCCGGCGGCGAGAGCAGACGTCTGTGGCCGAGCTCCCGCTTGGGAGACAGCAGCAGGCCGCAACTGGCCTGCTGACTCACCAGGCCAGCTGAGCCTACCCCTCGCCCGGTACCCTGAGGAGGAGCCGAGCCTGCCCCTTTCCTGCTATCCCGAGGAGGAGCCGAGCATACCCTTCGCTACCTACCCGGAGGAACCGATGCTGGTGGAGAGCACCGAGGACACTAGTCCAGCCCAGGTACCTTACGAGGGGGAGTGTGGAAGTAGCCCGGGGGCAGCCGACCCCAGTCTGGCTGCAGCACTGCCAGAGCTTATGTCAGTGTGTAGCGGCCAGGATCCCCACTGATAGCAGCGAGTTTCTGCGCTGCTAGGGCCCCGGGCTGGGACGCAGTGGAGGGGGAGGGCCTGCGTCCCCCCCTGCCACCCACTCCTTGGGTGGCAGACTCCCCCTTTCTCCTGGCCTAGAGAGGCTGGGACCTCTTGCTCCTTGACTCAGCCCCTGCTTAGGGGCCTGAGCCCCTAACTGTGTGTTTGCTGTCCCAGACTGCCGCTGGGCCAGGACTGACGGCGGACCAGAGCGAGGCGGTGGGATACCCCACAGCCCCGCTGAGGGCCGAACCTCGGCAGAGACTAAGTCACTCACTGGCCTGGTCCGGCTGATCAAGTCTCAACAGAGTGCACAGTTTACTGTCTGTGGTTTTTGTCTTGTGTTCACAGTGCAGCTTTGTTGAAATATATGCTCACCCACTGCTATGTTATATGAACAAGGATTTATCTTTTCACCATACCTAGCTTGCTTCCAAAGGAGACAATATGATCCTGACAGGATCTTTGGGCTGTAGTTCTAGGAGGTCTTTAGCTTGTCAATCATAGTCTTTGCATATCTCTCTCTCTCTTCCTTTTTGTCTGTTACTCCTTTCACCACTGCTGGTGGTAGTAATGTTGGTACCATTATTAATGGTACCAAGGGTATGTGCTCATCTTGACATCAAGTGTGGTACCAGACTGCTATTAGTGTCTTCGGTAAGAGTGTTTCTCCATTCAAGAATGGCTTGCCATATATTTTCTTTGCTTTTTGCAGCTTTTTTTAACGGAGACTTAGCAATTTTAACTGCCAATCAGCTTTGCCATTTGACTGGCTGTGGCATGATGATGTATAGAATCCCAGGGTTGGAAGGGACCTCAGGAGGTCATCTAGTCCAACCCCTTGCTCAAAGCAGGACCAATTCCCAGACAGATTTTTGCCCCAGATCCCTAAGTTGCCCCCTCAAGGATTGAACTCACAACCCTGGGTTTAGCAGGCCAATGCTCAAACCACTGTGCTATCCCTCCCCTCCTTGTAGTGTGTGACTGGATTCCCATTCCCAAGTAAATTGCACAAAATCACTGCAGATAAACTGGGATCACTTGTCTGAAACTACATCGTATGAGATACCATGCCTATTGAAATGCTTCCTAGCTTTGTCTATGATGGTTGCTGCGGTAGTATCTGACAGCTCATCTAGCTCCTAGAAACCTGACTAATGATGTACAATGAGGTCATTTGGGTGGTGAAAAGGTCCGTTCTCTCTGTACTCCAAGGTCTGTTGAGGATGCTGTGGCTTTCCAGGCTTTCTATTCCAGAACGGCTATTACATATTCTTGAGAAAGTTTCTGTTCTCAATGATCACAGCTTGTATATATGATGCTATCTTGGATGCTCATCTCATCTCATTAGTTCCAGAGAGAGGCAGGTGGGCTTCTCCCCTGGTCCTGACAGAATGACCAACATGAGCACTTGTAAATCTTTGATTGCATAGTTTGTTCTCAGACTCTTTCCAACCCCTATCTTGAAACTGGCACAGAGTTGACCTGGTTGATGCATTCTATGTCTTTCCTGTATTTCAATCAGGTTGAGGATCTCGTATTCTTCTTCAGTTGCCATTTTCCCGCTGCAATGCTGCTTTCGATAAGAAGTACATCTCAGTCCCTTTCCTGTAATGTACATCTCAGTTCTGGCATTGGAGTTTCAGTAGCATGCACTAAAGGCATTTGGGGGCCATGAGCACTGGCTTTTTAACTCAAATGGATTCCCATCCTTGAACATACTCGTCCAACTTTTCACATGTTGACATTATTGCAATACACCCCTCTTCAGTGTGGGTATATTTTTGTTCTGTTGTTGATAGTGACTTGGTTACAAAAGCTTCTGGCTGTCCCTTTCGCAGGAGTGATGACCAAAGCTGTGTTTCCCTGGTATCACATTGGATGGTTGCCTCTTCTTTCACACTGTTGTATTTCAGGATGGGATAGTTAGTCACCAACTTTTTGATACAAAGGCTGCACCATTTTGTAGTAACCATGTCCATGCTGCATCTTTGGCCCCTAGCCTCCTCAGGGATTAGCACACATTTGCAGACAATCACAATTTCATCTTATTATTCAATTTTAGATGGACTTCCCTGTCTCTTTCTAAGAAGACAAATGTTGTCTCCTATGCAAGTTACTCAACGCCAGCTGTTCTGGTTCTCTGACTCTGCCTGAGCAGCGCGGTTCCACCCTCAGTGTTTCCTTTGTTGACATCCAGTGTTCAAAACGGATAATAAAATTATTTTAAAAAACCCACCCGCCTTTCTCCTCCCTGCCGCTAGAGCCTGTCATTCAGAGGGGTCCTGCTATCGCCTTTATGACAATGAGGTGTGAGTCATCTAGATGGAGGGTGTCTGTTTGCCATTGTCTCCATTCCCCAAAGGCCCCTGTGGTCAGACAGACAAAGAGAAAGGTGCCATTTCTGATGTCCCAGTTCCTGACAGCAGCCCCCCAGTGCATGCGTGAGAATCTCAGAAATGGTTAGCAGCTCGTTAGTATTTCCTGACACACAGGCTAGCGTCTCTCATGTTGGGCGGCCACACAGACACAGCTCTGGCTCTCGCAAGCATCCTGAAACGCTCCCTCTGCCAAACCGCAGCTGCCGTTTCTGTGTGATTGGGGGAAACGAGCCCTTTCCTTCCCCGCCTTCAACAGGGGTGAGAGGCCTTGGGTGGTATGAAAATAAATGTGAACCATGGTCAGGACAAAAGCGAGTCCCAGAGCCAGATACTATTGTAAACAGTGTCTTTCCTTCCCCTCCCCCAGGCCTTGAACATTCCTGGTGGTTCCCCTCCTGCCCCTGACAGCAAGGCTGCTGTCTCAGGGTTTGGCTTAGCATGAGGACTTGGTTGTTTTTGGTGCACTTTTCAGAGAAACATGTGCCCTGGACCAGAGAGATGTGCAAATCCTCCCTAGTAAACTATGCAAGCACCTCAAAGGAAGTGGAAGAGGGTGGGGCTGGGGAGGAGAGCGGGGGAGGGAGTATCGGGGGGATGGTGGAGGAACTGGCTACTTGTTTCACTTCTAATGTTCTGGTGGTTCAGAGCAAGGGTGGTGGTGCTTGATTTCATTCACCTACTGCCATTCCAAATCAGCAAGGAAAAGGAATTTACCCCAGCTCCCTCTTTTCCTTGGAAAGTCAGTCATGTGTATCCATATCAATGGGATGATGACCCTCCCAGGTGGACGTGAGCTCCCCTGGAGACATAACAGAGGGGCTATAGTTAGTTTGCAATGGAAATGGAGCAGATCTCTCTCCTCCTCCTTCCTTCACTTTCTAAGCAGCAGGGTGTTTAGGGCAGGACGAAATAGCCTCTAGTGAACAAGATGGAGGTGCTGGTGTGAAAATCAAGTAAAGATGTGCTACCTTGAGTTCCCTTGAGTGGAGGGAGCTAGGGTGTAGAACTGGAGACTAGATGTGTGGCCCATCAGTTCCACAAACTCAGGACTGTATTAGACCCTAGCGCGGAGGGAGGACACCCTTAATTGGCACTAGTAGAAGTTCTTTTATCATTTCTGTGGACTAGCAATTGGGGCGATATTTCTCACTCACACACACACACACACACCATTACACAGCAATCAGTGTGGGCACACAAACAGTTGGACAAAAGACAACACGAGTCTCGGTCACTATTGATTACCTGCAGCCCTGTGGTAGCTTCTCCACTCTGGGCTAACTCCATGCAGGCCAGTGTTCCCACCTCAGAGGAAGGTGAAGGCTCAGTGACCAAGACCAAACTCAATGACCAAGAAAACACACTGAGTGACTGCAACCAGGTCCACTTACATTCTCTGTAAAAGGGGAAGCATAATACCAATTCACCTGTGAGCATCTCAGGCCCAAGGTGCTCAGAGCCAATAACACCTTGAGAGCTACAGCACTATAGCTGAGACTCAGGAGAGCCCCCCACAAAGGAAAGGGTTAATCTCCTGTTTTAACAATTTTTTGACTGGGCATGTCGGCTCTTCCTGTTCTTGCCAAGACACCCATGCTCCAGGGTTCTCCTGGGACTGAGAACCAAGTTAATTTAAAAGATATGACAGCTTTTAACTGAACGGGGGGAAGAAGCAGGTCCCGAAGGAAAAGGCTGAAGGTATCTGGAGTGGAGAAATCTTCACAGAGGACAGCTGGAAGGCTTGATTGGAGCCCTTCTCTGGAGTGAGTGAGACAGTGACGGGTCCCTCAACTGTGTGACAGAGGTGGCAATTTCCTGCAATACCTCTGGGAGATCTTAGTGACTTAAGTTTAAATAACTTGGGAGTCCATTGTATTATGAATGCAAAATTTATGTATCATTGTGGGATTGTGTGTAACTTCTCTCGAGGGGAGTCATGGCCAATGAAAACCCTGGGAAGTGTTGGGAACTTCAAAGGACTATTTTAAACAATGTGCCAGATTAGAAAACACTTTTTGGATGAACAAAGTTAAGTGGATTTCATAGGAAACATCTGGAGGGGAGGGGAATGCAAATTCCCACCTCCAGACCCAATCTTTTGAAGTTGCGCCCTGAGAAGAGAACCAGTTGATGGGCTGTTTACCTGTTCATGGTCTCTGCAGCGCAAAGATCCAGGCTGTACAAGGGAAAGGCTAACCTATGCATTTGTGCTCTTGTTCTGAGCAAAAGGTGCTGTGAACCTGTAACCACAGAAAATGCCCAAGTGGGGTTTGAAGAACTGACTCCTACTACAGCCCTTTAGCTGGTAACCTTATTAGCATATGTTTAGGTTCCTTTATTTTTTAAATATGTTTTTTCTGTAATGCTTTCACCTTAAGAATAAATGTGCTTGCTTCGGAAAAGCTGTGTGGCACCTTATAACTGGGGGCAATTACGCTGCTTACAGCCTCTGGTTAAGCAGGCCTGGTTAAACAGTCTGACTTGTGGGGGAATTCACGGTGCAGGCAGAGAACTGTGCATCCAGGAAATGCCCTGATCGGGAGGGAGAAAGATGTGGGTCTCTCTCTGCCCAAGAGAGGTGATGACTGAGGAGCCCGGAGTTTAAAAGTGAGTGCCCACGCTGGACCACAGAGGGGGAATACAGGTGCAGTAGCCCTTAACTGTAACAATCTGGTCACTGGACACACTCTCACCTCCCAGGGTCCCCGCTAACCGTGTGTGTTGGTTCTAGATCTGGATTCTAGGTGGGCAATACATTACAAGCTGTTTCCAAAATGCCTTACATGAGCTCCTTAAATTGCCTGTGTATATGTTCCTGTATTCAGGATGAGAGATGTGCACGCAGATATATGCCCCCAGGCTACTGTCATGATAGTTGTGTGACAAAGTGCAGGGCCATGTGATAAAATGCTTTCGTCATGGGTCTTTGACCACCTCACCAGCAGTTGGCTCACTAAACTGTCTCTGTAGCATGTATTTTTATATATATGTATAAAAGCAACACACACAGTTCTCTGCAGATTAGCCTATAAATAGAGAGATGAGCTAATATTTAACTCATTTGGGAACTTGGCACACAGAGTCTATGCATTCATCTCTCTCTTTTTTAGAAGCTTTAATTAAGCTAGATTTAGCTGCAGCAGGCCTGGGGACATCTCAAGTGAAGACATGTTACGGGTAAATGTTTACACATAGTAAATATTTCTTCTCATTTAGTTAGAGGGTGTTAATTGTTATCAGATTCTGAAGGACTCAGAGCTAGTGTAAACACTTAAATCATCCTCCTCGGTTTCAAGAGACTAGTCAGGAACTGTTTGGAAATCTCTTAAGTTTCCATAGAGCCAATAAACCATCCATTTGGGTTCTTTATTCCCCTTGAAGAATTGCTCGTCATTAGCCATGCTGCCAATAGGCAGACTTTAGATGCCACAAGATGACAGGCGCCAGCCTCACAATAAGCATCACCATAGCCGGCACTGATTGGCAGCATCAGTAGAGGCCAAATCCTGAATCAAAATGAACCAACCACAAAATGTAAGAGTAAAATACTTCCCAGTGCTGCAGCAACCTGCCTCTCCAGGCAGGGCTGGCTCCAGGCACCAGCCCACCAAGCATGTGCTTGGGGCGGCGCCTGGAGGGGGGCGGCGCGGCGGGGCCCCGGCCGGGCTCGCCGCCCTCCCCGCGGCGCTCCGGCCGGTCGGGGAGAGCGGGGCCCTGGCCGGGCTCGCCACCCTCCCCCCGGCGCTCTTGGATAGCTCTTGCGCTCATCCCCTGGCTGGGATGATTTAGTTGGGGATTGGTCCTGTTTTGAGCAGGGGGTTGGACTAGATGACCTCCTGAGGTCCCTTCCAACCCTGATATTCTATGATTCATGTTTTTTAGTGAAAATCTTTGAGAGGCCTCATTTTTGTTCCAACATGGAACAAAATCAAATTTTGAACCCTCTAAATGTTTTGTGAAACAGAATGCTTGCTTTTTTGGCCAGCCCTGCCAGGGACCTTCTGAACTAAAAGCATGAGTTGCTACAGCGTGAGCAAAAGAACTAAGCCTGTATCTAGGAGCTGTAGCAGGCTCACACCCGCTGAGGACTGGGCACAGCGAGGAGCATAACACACAATGAACAGTGTATTGCATAGTCACCACAGATCCATGGCACTCACATATTTCAGGCTGGGCTTCTGAAAGGAGCCTGAGGTAGCTAGGCACTCGACTTCTATTGAATTCCAGTGGGATTCAAACACCTTATTTCACAGATTTTTTTTTTTTTTTAAGGTCAGTGAACGGAGTCATTAGGATCATGTCGTCTGACTTCTTGCATGACACAGGCCACTCACCAGTCATTCCTCAAGTCCATATCTTCTGATTAACCTATACATAGCATGTCTTTTAGAAAGATATTCAATCTTGATTTAAAGACTCCGAGTGATGAAGAACCAACCACATCTCTAGGTAATTTTTTCTCATGATTAGTTACCATCACCATTAAAATCGTGCATTATTTCTAATCTGAATTTATCTCGTTTAGCTTCCAGCCACTGGACCTTGTTATACCTTCGTCTGCTAGAATGATGAGCCCTCTATTATCAGAAATCTTCTTCCTGTGTTGGAACGTACAGACTGTGATCAAGTCACTCCTCAACGGTCTCTTTGTTAAGCTAAATAGATTGAACTTCTTTCATCTCTATTGTAAGGCCAGTTTTCCAGACCTTTATAATTTCCTTGTACATCCGGCCAATCTCTGCAAATAATGTGCGTGAGTGTGTGTATAGATGGAGCCTTTCTAAGGGGGTAAATTACCTTTTCGGGGTAATTTAATATTCTGCAGAATTCTACAGTCAGGTTGGGGAGGACACACAGAGTTTGATAATTTTCTTGTCTATTACAACATTCATTTGATGTTCAGTTCATCAGTTTAATAAAAATGGCCCTGTTCTTGCAGCCTTTACTCACGCAAAATGCTATATAAACACATATCAAGAAATGCTGAAGCATTTAAGATTCAATAAGTGGATGTAATAAACAATCATTGAGGACTGAGGAGGGAAGACAAGGGTAGCAGCTAGAGGAGCATGTGGTGATGTTGACTTGCTATGTACAGAGTGAGATGGTCTGAGTCATTTGATGTTTTTAAAATGACAGACATAAGTACTTACAAGAGATCAGCACTAGGCCAGTGACATGTAGTAGTAGATTATATTGCCTGGTTTTTAGGAGGGCTGAGGAGGGGTAGGAGCTGTGGGTCCTCTAGTACCTAAAAAAAAAAAATCAGGCTTTGCAGATTGGGATTTCCATCTGGTATCCCCCTTTGACTGGCTAGGCTTGTGTGGACAGTGGTGGGATTCTTCAGTTCTCTATTATCCCACTGGTCGTTCCTGAGAAAGGTGCCAAGATTTAACAGCGACTGGCGGGATAGGAACTGGCTCAGATAACCCTTAAATAAATGAGAAGCAAGGTTCTACAATGTGACTAATGGGTGTCTGGATGGCATGTTCCAGAACAGACTGGTTTGTCTGCATGTACAGCAGAGACTGCATGTTGCATGAACACGTGTTTGTTTTAGATGTACAACACAGGAGGTTCTGTTCCTTATTCCAGCAATGCAGGTCAGATTTAAAACATTTTGATTTCACAGCCGAAGCCATAGAATGACACAAAAGCAGGCCTGATGAAAGCCACGGTGCAAAATCCCTGAGAGCGGGGCTCTGTGCAGCCGGCTATCCTTATTTGGCAGTGGGGCTGCTTGCTGCTTTTCCAATACCATAGTACAGCCCTCTGTACAGTCCTCCCAGTCTATTACATTTCAATGACATTAACATTTCTATTCCTAGTTTTCTCTCCCAGTGCCCCTGTTTTTACCACTCAAAGTCTGGCAGGTGTGGGAGTCTGTCTGTCTCTCATTACAGTCCCCATCACCAAGTATTTGAGCTTTCTCAATATCTCTTTTTGGAAGCAGCATGTAGTAACTCCCCTCCCCTCTCTGAAGCCAGTACTGGGTCTTGGATCAGCCCTACCAATATCAGCCTGTCAAACAGCAGATGGTTTTCAGGATCCCCACCACATTCCCATCAACATGTGGGTGTCGACACCTCCTGTGATGGGTCTCTGGGTACCTGGGCCTTTAAGTCACCTTGTCACCAGCGAGAGGAAGACTAGCTTGTGCTTAACTGGGTGTCAGCTCCCTGACACCTCTGCTCTGGTAGCCACCCAAACAATCTCCTCAGGGCTATGCCACCCTTACTTTGCCCTGCAGGCTAACAATAGCTGCACCCCAAACCCTTTAGAAGTGTTCTTGTGTAGAGTCCAGCCCCTTATTCACTGAAGACTCATAGTAATAACCAGTCCGCTGTCCCAAGGGAACAGTGTTTGCACCAGCTTGTATGATTCAATTCAGGATCGGCTCCTTGTACAATACCACCGCACTGAGATATATTAATAATGAGGACAATAATAAATTTACTATCAAAGGTTTAATATTAAAGAGACATTGAGTAAAGATAATAGAAACAAAAGGTTTACATATAAAACAAAATCATAACACAATCTCTATAGACTAAACTTAACAGGCTAACCTCCTGTCTAAGGAAATTATCTCATCCCAAATGTCCTTTGCACTATACCAACCAAGGCTAACTGTGACCCTGTTTTCATTAATGTAATCACACTGCCTGAAGTGCAAGATAAAGGGCTGTTTTCCTTACCTTCTCCTTATATCCCCAAAGTTCATTTACTGTACCCCAGAGTCAGGATAACCCTCTCCCACCATAGCTTATTCTCTGGAGTGCTGCTTCTCTGTTGATTTGATATCTCCCAATTGACTTAATAAGTAAATGAGGCTTCCACTGTGTTGGCTTACAATGTTTAATTTACATGCCGACAGACAGAAAAGTGAATAAGAACGGTCTACTGCATCAGACAAATATTCCATCTAGCCCAGTATCCTGTCTTCTGACAGTAACTAGTGCCAGATGCTTCAGAGGCAATGAACAGGAACAGGGCAATTTACCAAGTGATCCATCTCCTGACATCGAGTCCCAGTTTCTGGCAGTCAGAGGTTTAGGGACACCCACAGCATGGGGTGACTCTTCCCCAGCATATTGTGTTCATCTGTATGTCTGATAACTGTGTTCTTTACTATAGTTTCAACTAATTTGCCTGGTACTGAATTTAGGCTTACCGGCAAGGTAATTAACAGGACCACCTCTGGAGCCTGATTTAAGCAGCAGTTTACATACCACAGTTAGTAGCTCTGCAGTTTCATATTTGAGTTCCTTTAGAACATCTTTTGTCTGACAGAAAACCCGTTTATCAACCCTGTCTTGATACAGGATTTAAAACACATTTTCAGTATACCAACATAACTCACTACAGTGTCTGTGCATACATTTCACAATGATAGTAATGACCAACATGACCCACATGATATCTTTGGTGAACTAGAATGTATATACCAGAATCAAGATATTCTTGTAATGCTGTTACCAGTTGGCCTTGAGAGGTTCTTAGGGTCACACCTCCTCACTATGCATACAAAATTATCAGCAGAAATCTGGCTTTCCCAGAGTGTCCTAGCCTCACAGAGAGGAGAGCATTCAAATCTGACTGGCTGCTCTGGTCCTGCCTCACATGTCATCCCCAGAGTGGATACATCAGTGCTCCAAAGCAATATCTTTCCCCTTCCCAAAAGTGGGTCTCCAGCATTCATTCACCTTTAAATAGGCAACTTCTGTTCAATAACTCTACACAGTCTGCCTCTCTCAACATCTGCAGAGCTCATAGTAGAGACTGGCTGGACTGGAACACCCTACCCAACCTGATCAGCCCAATATGGACTCTTGTCTGGACTGTAGACACCATTATATTTACCATTAGGAAGGTAGAATTTTTCATGCAGCATCTGATCTTTGGAATCCTGCCTCTAGCAGTGACTAATACCTGGTGCTTCAAAGGAAGGAGAAAACCTCACAGTGCACCTTGCCTTTTCAAACAACAATGTACCAGTCTGTCTGTATCATTGCCACAGTGTGGTCTGCTCTGCAACTACAGAGCTTGGAGGGGTGTCACTCTCCAATGACTCAGGAGGCCCCTATCAAAGGGAACATTTGTAATCTAGGCAGAAGGCCCTGACTCTGGGAGCCTCCAAAGAAGTACCTTGATTGTTAAAAATGCCAGAGAATAGCTGAGAGTATGAAGAATATGGGAGATATCTGTATTACGTTTTATAAATATTGTATGTGATTACTATATGATTACTGTCACACTGTCTGCTACAGGGGGCAAAGAGTTAACTCAATCCAAGCTGATTTTATACATGTTCAGGAAGAAGATAATTTCTGGTATTTAATGGACAGTACAGTGAATCCAGTGCTGGAAGGTTACCTCCAACCTCCTGGTTTGGTACATAAACTGGATTGACCAGAGTCAGGGGTCCCAGGAAAGACAAAGGAACTCTGAAATGGATAAAGAGCTTGGGAGCTCAGAGGCAGGGCCGGCTCCAGGCACCAGCCAACCAAGCATGTGCTTGGGGCGGCACTTGGTAAGGGGTGGCCAATCTTGGGGTGGCGGGGGCAGTGTGGCGCGGCGTTCAGCGGGGAGGGGGGGGTTCCGGCGGCGCAGCGCTCGGCGGGGAGTGTTCGGCGGTGCGGCGCTCCGTGGGAAGGGGTTCGGCAGCACGGCGCTCCGTGGGGGGTGTTCGGTGGTACTCCGCACGGGGGGCGGGGGGGTTTCAGCAGCGCGGCACTCTGTGTGGGGCGGGAGATGTTCGGCGGCACGGCGCTTGGCGGGGGTGTTCAGCAGCGCGGTGCTCGGCGTGGGTTTCAGCAGCGCGGCGCTTGGCAGGGGCCGGGGGTGTTCAGCAGCGCGGTGCTCGGCGGGGGTTTCAGCAGCGCGGCGCTCGGCGGGGGGTGGGGGTATTCGGCAGCGCGACGCTCTGCGGGGGTTTCGGCGGTGCTCTGCGCGGGGGGGGCAGGCGCTTCGGCAGTGCGGCGCTCCACGGGGGGAGGGTGTTCGGCGGCACGGTGCTCGGCGGGGGGTGTTCGGCGGCGTTCAGCGCGGGGGCTGTTCGGCAGCATGGCGCTCGGAGGGGGGGGTCGGCGGCACGGCACTCGGTGGGGGATGTTTCGGCGGGGCGGGGCGGCGCTTTTTTTTTGCTGCTTGGGGTGGCAAAAAAGTTAGAGCCGGCCCTGCTTAGAGGGGAGACCCTGACTGAGAGTCAGACTGAGATAGATGCAGAGACTGGAGGGGGTGAAGACTGCCTCACCCAGCCTAAATCTAAGGGTGCCTGGGACAAGTGACAACTACCTAAACTGGAAAGGAAAGGCTAAGGTTTAGGTAAGGTAATATGCCTATAGGTCTTTTGGTTTTCTTAACTCTTTCCCTCTGTTTGTTATGCTCCTATGGATAAATAAATCATACTTTGCTGTGAATAGGCTGATCTCCATCGCTGCATTTTTGTACTGAGCACAGGCTTTACAAGGAGGAGCCAAAACCCAGTTAGGACTGCTGAGGACACCCGGTTGGAGAACCTGGAGACCCAATTTAGGAGTGGGGATGAATTGTGGGCTTACACCATGAGAGCAGTAAGGGCGTAGGCCTGTCACTTAGAAGGGGTACCTCAAAGACACGGAGTAAGGGGTAAAAAGTACAGCTCACCCCTGAACTGTGACAGGGAGTATCTCATTATCTGCTCCAGGACAGTTTGTGTGGCTGAAGACCTGATCCATTGTGGGCCTGATCCAGAGAGATTCTGAGCATTTGCAAATGCCTGCGCTCAGCATCCCACAAGGTCAAACCTGATAGGGGATAAATCCAAAACCTGAAGCTGTGGGGAGTACCTCAGCTAACTGCACCAAGGTTCAGTCTAAGGACAGGACTGCCTTGATCCAAATTTGCCAAATTCAAGTGTAGTAAGACAGCAAGTGTATGGCCATAAAATAATTTAAAACACCTTCACTGAGGTTCAACAACTACCTGGGAGAGTACACACACATTTGCTAGCTGTCAATCATCTGCCAATCTTTAATTATTATTGTTTTGCAGCACTGTGTTTAGTTTTCTAAATAAAGATAACAAAACCCACAGAGAATAACATTAGCCACATATTATTTAATTAATATATAACTGCCTTATTAGCTTGAAGTCTGGAACATACTAGGAGAGTTACTGTATTCTCTGGTATACGGATACAAATGGATTTTATTTTCAACAGAGCACTTTGTATTTCTGTAAAATATATCTGTTACACAGTTAATCTAGAAGTTGGTCTCAGTTGGTTATTCTATTAATGGTTCAATGATCAATCTAGCTTAGGCCCTGATCCTGCAAGGAATTCCCCATGGGTCCCCACCTGTTCCTACACAAAGTCACACTGAAGTTAATGGTCTATTCCAGAAACAGCAATCTGTGCCACTCAGCTGCATTGGTGAGCATGCAGGGGGTGGTTAGCAAGTTAACTTAAAACTTTGAGGACTTGAGTTCAGTTCCCCAACTGCCACAGACTTCCTGTGTGACCTTGGGTAAGCCACCGAGGCTATGTCTTCACTGCCAAAACAGTGGGTTCTTTTGCAGAGACAAGGTGGGGGAGGCAATATCTTTTATTGGACAAACTTCTGTTGGTGAAAGAGACAGGCTTTTGAGTTACACAGAACTCTTCTTCAGCGTTTTTGGTGTGTGATTGAGCTTGCCTAGTTTACTTCACAGTACAACTACAGCCCTTTGTCTCTACTGGGATTTTACAGCCGGATAGCTGATAGGTGTTAGTTATCCCTTGGTAAAACACTACTTTTTTTAGCCTAGTGGTTTAGAAGCAGGGCCGGCTCCAGGCACCAGCCGAGCAAGCTCGTGCTTGGGGCGGCAGATTCTAAGGGGCGGCATTCTGTCCAATCCTAGGGTGGCACGGCCGCCCTTTTTTTTTGTTGGTTCGCCGCTCCCACTGCCCTGTAGGGGGCAGCGGCGCGGAGGAGGGGAGCGCCCTTCTGGGAGTGAGCTGCGTGCTCCGTCTGCCCCAGCCAGTGACAGGTCTGTAGCAAGCCCGGCAGCCCACGTCCTTCCCTCCCCGCTGACCTTCAATTCACCTGCAGGCGGGAGAGGCGTGGAGCCCTCCCGGCGGGCGGCGCGCGCCCTGGCTGAAGGAAGCCCTGGCCACCCCCCTTCTCTCTCTCCCCTCCGCTCCCTCCCCCTCCTCCCGCTAGTCAGGGCGCGCACTCCGCTGCCCAGGGCATGTCTGCAGTGCAGGGAGTCCCGCTAGCCAGTGCGGCCGGGGGAGGCAGCCGCAAGCCGCCAAGTAAGTGGCACCGAAAGTTTGCACCCTGGCTCCGGCCACCCTGAAGTTTTTTATTTTTTTTTTTGCTTGAGGCGGCAAAATAGCCAGAGCCGGCCCTGTTTAGAAGACAAAGGCTAAGTCTCTGAGCCTCAGCTCCCCATCTTTACAACAGGGATAATAGCACTTTCCACTTCCCTTCCTCACAGGGGTGTTGGGAGGGTAAATACATGAAAAGATTGGGAAGTGCACAGCTACTGTGGTGATTGGGTCACATAGTACCACAGATAGATTCCCTGTCCCTCCCCAATCACCTGCTGTAGGTGGGGAGTAAGCAGGCATGGTTAGCCCAGGCAGGAGCATAAGGGGGAGATTCTTACTTGCCCTCACTCCCCTGTGCACATGCCTAGCTCAGGTCACAGTCTAACTCTGAAACCTTGGTACTTTTCTCTGGCTGGGACTGAATTCTCCCAGAAGCAGGAACCACGACATTGTGACTCTCCAAAGAGCAAATGAGCAATGATTGCTTTCAGTCAAATGATAAAGGAGACGTTAGCAAGCAATTGAAACCATGTTTGAGAGGCTCCCTTTGGCAGCATCCAAGTGGGAACATTATGCAAGACAGAGATAAGGGACACCATCGACATAATATTACTAATTTTCTAAAGACGCAGACGGTTGCTTTTTGTTGTTCATAATAACTGTCTGGAAGTTTGTAGCTGAAATCTGTGTCCTTAAAACACGTTTTTCTTCATTGTGTGTGCAGACCCGTTTGTTATTGTAAGGCTCTTTGTAAATTTTGGGCTTCCGACTCTGATTTTTTGTTTTGTTTGTTTCAAAGTTGAAGCATTTGTTTTGAGGGGGGAAATGTAAAGAATTGCCTGGATTTTGCAGAATGCAGGTAGGTCAAGTTTGGGACTCAAACTGGACAATGTCCCTTTAAAATGGATGGAAAGAAGATATATTCTGCCTACTTAAGTGTACAGTATGTTGTTGCAGCATGTGTGAAACTTGGCCTCATGCCTGAAGCCTCACAGTGCGCCTGACGTGAGTGCCACAGTGAACAACTAAATTACCCTGTCATGTCATGTCCTTGTCATGGCTTAATAATAGGTTATTATTAATTAATTAAAAGGTGGATGGCAAACACTGGAAATGAAAAGACCTCAAAAGGCATTTGTAAGGATTTCAAACTGTTAAATTATGATGAATTTGGAAAGTTAAGCAGAATGCACTAAGCTTTCTGAAGCCTGCAATTTAGTCTTCTTGTTCCTGTCACCACAAGGCCTCGCAGAGGGAGAATGAGCTCAAGAGGAAAACGGACCATAAGGTAACACTTGTTTTATGCCTCAGGAAAACAGGACTGTTCCATGAAGTTCTTTGCTTTATTCCACAAACACACTGTACACATGCGGAAGCCTCTGTTCACACATCATCTGAAGCCACCAACGGACACATGGCGGCTTACACACGGAGTCTCTCCCTTCCTGCAGAAAAAGAGCAGGGTGAGCCAGGAGTATTCCCCAGAAATCTTCCTATACATCAGTTATTCACATGTTGCAGTTGCCTACTCTGCCATCGGAGCCCCCTTGCCATAGGTCTGTACATCCTGATTGGTTGGCTGCCTCTGAATCCATCATAAGCTACATCCTCATGAGTGAATTCCCGTGCTCTGTGTTTTTCCTAAGCCTGGTAGATGATTTTTGTTGCTCGGGTTGCCTGAGAAGTGTTATTATTAGTCTTATGATTGGTGATTGTTTTGTCTCAATGCCCTTCCTGCAGGACAGGTGTTGTTGTTAATCTGTTGATTAAACAAGTGATACTTCCTCAACTTTTCAGCATAGTTTGAGTTATTATTATGGCAATAGGCATTCTCAACCACACACCGTCACAGACCTCGCTAGACGGGCTGGTCGCCTAGGTGACAGCTATGGAACTCCTAACTTATCAAAATTGAGCCATTGGCTAACAATGCGGCTGTGCACACATGCTATACCTTGTGGAGATTTCTTACCTCCGTGACCTGATTTCCGTCTCACAAAGGGGCCTGCAAAAGGAAAGTGTCTGAGGCCCACTGCTTTCCCATATATCTTTGCAGTCAGGCAGCTTGGAACTCATTTCCATCTTACCATAAGCTGCTGGAAGATGACGTGCAAGCTAAAGCAATTAGTTCTGGTGAAGCAAGCCAGCCAGAACTTGGAGAAAGGCTTCAAATGAACAGGAGATTTCTTTCATACCCATCTTTGAAGCTAGGACAAGGTAAAATATTATCATGAAATTTGATGAAGCTTGTCATGCTATCTGGAGTGGCTCACAACCATGAGTGCCAACCTCAGCGTAGACTGTCAAAAAGCAGGGCAGAAGCCCCAAACTGGTTGTATGTTCTATAATTAGATTTCACCAATCCACTAACAAGTCCTAAAGCACTGTACCAGTTTTACCATGGAATCACAGAGAGTCCCCTTGGGCATTCCAGACTATTTTCCACCCAGGCAAGCCGGACTATGTGATAGATGGTCATTTTACACCAAAAATCACCGCAATATTCAGGTTACTCCCAGTCCCAAAGGACCAGTCACATACCCCAGATCAGTTGGTACCCTCCATCTTACACCAAAGACAATGCCTGTAGCCAATCCCATAATAAACTATCAAAAGGTTTATTAATTAGGAAAAAGAAATATGAGAGTTATTTACAGGTTAAAGCAAGCAAACATATACATACAAATGAGTTACCATCTAAATCTTAAGGGGGACAGAGTTGTCGAGATCTGTCAATTTAAAGTGTATTTCAGGGGCAGACCCAGGAGATAACCCCTGGAGATCTCTGGCTTCAGTTTGGTTTCTCTGGCCTTGTGAGAATTCAAAC
The DNA here is from genome assembly GCF_028017835.1 of Emys orbicularis. Taxonomy (NCBI): domain Eukaryota; kingdom Metazoa; phylum Chordata; order Testudines; family Emydidae; genus Emys; species Emys orbicularis. The sequence continues at coordinate 92,206,430 of NC_088690.1, forward strand.
AGAAAAGCGATGAAAAATCTTCACATCAACTATTTTTATTTCCCTCTTCCAGCATTCAAAGTGATGAGACGAGGCCTTCTACCCATACTTCTCCATGGGTAGATGGGGCAATGAATAATGCTTTTGTCTTATAACGGCCTACTTAAAATATGATAGTCATCCTGGGTGGGCCGTGGGGGTGGTGGTGGGTGGATGATTCCCATGCCTGAGTTCACAAGTCCAGAGCAAACATTTTCAAAGTTATAAAGCAAAACTTACATATTTTCTTACAGCCTGGAATACAGCCATTACAAGTGAGATTAACGCATGCAGTCGCTTACAAGCATTTCATAGTCTAAACACTAAATACATCCTATGAGACTAATACCTAGCCTGAGCAAAACTAACATACAGGTGAACTGGTCTGGTCTCCAGCTATGAGTTTGTCAGTTCTTAGCTAATGCCTGCAGCCTGGGTAAGAGCTGGCATCTGGCCTGCCAGCGTCACAAAGCTATCCGATTGCACAGACATTTGATCGGACTCTTTCCCCTCAGAAGGAGAGCAAAGGGGAAGCAGCCAGGGGTAGAGGGAGCAGCCATTGGTGGGGGTTTAGGGAGAGCAATGCCCAGTGGGCCCAGCTGGGAAATGGGCAGCAGAAGAGTTGCCCTAGCTAAGGAGAGCTAGCAGTGAGTAACCAACTGTGTGGATTTGACATGGGAGCAGGAGAAGGAGGAAGGCCCAAGCCTGACCAATCACAGTTGGGATCTGTTTCCAGAAAGACTGAGTGAGACTGACCCCGCTGGGGATTCATATCCAGCCCAGATTGAGCAGGTCTGTCTCTGGTAGGGACTGGTATCCAATAACATTAACCCCAGCAGGGATGGCGATTACCTGATATCAAACCTAAAGGTCTAGTGGTGTGGGCCCCCTGGATACTGATTGGGAATCAGCTACATATTCTTCCAGCTCCACCACTTGCCAAACCAACATTACAGTCATCCTAATACCACATGCCCCCAGTGAGGGGGGTCTTGCGAAGGCATGGATAATATCGGCTCTTGAAATATTTACAAACCCTTCTGCACCAATTTTTACTCCTTCGCTGCTGGGAGAGGGGCTTACGGAGGGTGATTTATCTGATGGGCTTTCTTATTCACCAGTACTATGACCAGGCATCGGCCCTGCCCCCAGCAGGAGCTCTCTGGCTGAGTGTATGGCTCCCAGTAGCAAATAAGGGCTGGGTTCTGCTCCCTGCGAGTTGAGGACCGGACAATCCTCTCATGGGAATATGACTATTAGGTGTCTTGACCCCTTCCCTTTATATTCACCTCTAGAATATCGGCTCTGTTTGACTCTGTTCAGAGATGTAGTACTGCTCCTCCGCTAGGCTTATCAACAGAGCCTAGACTTTGCGGTGATTGTTGTTTGACTGTAGAGAAGTTGATGGAAATGGTGTCCAAAGACATTACAGAAATCAAGGAAACTTTTATTTAATTTTTATTTTGGCGGGATTGTGGCGGGTTTGGCAAGAGTCTAAAAACATCGAGAGGTGTTACCCCTCAGGTTTTCCTGTTTGTATCGCCAACCCAAACAGAGTGTTTGGGATTCCTTTTGATTGGATGTAGCCAGATCCTTTCAGTCATGGCTCCACACTTACTAATAAAGATCTTGGTATATTCCAGAAGTGCATGACAATACTCAACCCATTCCTGCTATTCCCTCCAATGCCCTGAGGTCAGAGAGCCAATTTATGTTTCCTTACACCTTATTTGACACAGCCCCCCAACCTTGTTTAAATGAATGTATTTCAGATTTAAGATTATCCTAAGCTTCATTGGCCTGTGGCCTTGGTTTTTAATAACGTTTCAAGATGAGTCACAGGCCTGCTTGTAGCACTGTAACATGTTAGAGTGAGCGGTGTATTATTCTCTACACAGAAATCAAAGATAGGATTTCAAGAGCATGGAGATGGAAGGTAAGGACTGGTGGACTGTTAAAAAATTCTGGAGTGTGAGCGCTCTCCTTTACTAGAGAGGCTGCCTAATAGAAAAAAGTTAAGAAGAAACTGTCTAAAAATGTTCAGTTGGAATGATTTTCTGCTCCACATGAGAACAAAATGAACAGCCAAGTTATTCAAGTAAATCCTGTTTGGCGTATAACCTGTTACTTAAGTGAAATCAAATGGCCCAGATTTAGGCTTTATTGCTTAAGACCCATGACTTAATCCATAAGGTTAAAGATGATAATTCTGGGAGAAATAGACCTAAGTATAAAGCCCTGGGGGCAGTTCACTAGCACAATCTTTCAATAGCAGCTCAAGAGAAGGAGGTAGAATGACCACATGGGCCTCATCAAGACTTTGTAAAAACTTTAACCAGGATTGTCTCATGGAATATTGTTGGCCTCAAAAACAAATCTCAGGATTTGGAATGTAGGCATTATTCATCCCAATCTGACATGGAGTCTTTAAGTCATGATTGGAGGACTTCAGTAACTCAGCCAGAGGTTAGGGGTCTATTCCAGGAGTGGGTGGGCAATGTTCTGTGGTCTGCAATGTGCAGGAGGTTGAGACTAGATGATCACGATGGTCCCTTCTGACCTTAAAGTCTATGAGTCTATGACAGAGTTTTCCTTCAAGAAACTTGGCTCACTAAGGATGAGTCATTTTATCTCCCAGGCTTTTAATCCTTTCTAAAAGCAGGTGTTAAGTCTGCTAAGAGGGGTAACACCTGCAAGTTGTCTGGCCCTTTTTGTTTTAATTAAACTAAATGTTATAACTATCAAGTTAACCTCAAGTAACCTTATTTCCAGGGTTTTAGTTTTATCCTTCCACATAAATCTGTTCTATTAGCCCTGATGGTTTATTTTCTCCCTCTTTACCCTGAGTCTCTCTGGATGGAGCATGAATCCCTCATTGACTTGCTTATGGAAAAGAATTCATTTAGCTAATTTTGTTCTTTTGAAAGATTTTAATGCTTGGTTTGGTCCCAGGCAGAGGGAAATTTCTTAATCTTCCCAGTGATTCAGCAAAAAGGGCATTTCCTTTAAATTCCTCTAAACAGTCTGGGGACAAAGTGAGAAATACCCTGGGTTGCAAACTTTCTGTAATTTTAAATAGGTTTTGGTTGGAGGGTTTGAACAGCAGAGGATACAATGATGCAGAGGTTCACCTTACATTTACCTCTGTAAGAGGGGGCAGTGTAATGGATTATATCCTGATTGTCAGTTGGTCTCGATTTTCTAATTTTATTGTGGCTTCTAAACCAGACAGTCATAATCAACCCCATCAGGTGAATTTTTGTTCACTTGCCACCTCTGAATGGGGGGATATTGGCTCAGGCAGAGTGCGTTCCATCCCTGAATTTGAAGTTGTAAATTTGAGGCAAATTAAATGGAATGCCTTAAATGGAATAGTTAAACTTAAAATCAAACAGAAATTTGTGTCTAACAACTAGATAATTTTGAAGAACCAACTTTTGGTCCTTAAGGGTACATTGCTAGTCTGTATAGTATTTACTGATATTGTTAAAAATACTACTGGGTGATTTACCTACCAAGAAAGGATATTTCATCACATGAAAGATAAAAGAATCTGGTATGATACAGATTTCTTTGGTTATAAGAAACAGCTTCAGATTATAGCAAGGGCAGTTAGAAGTAGAAGTTCACCAGAATCCATTAGGGAACATAAAAAATATTAAACAAAAAGTTTGGAAGGAATTCAAACTCACCGCTGCTGACCAAAAAAAATTACTTTTCTTTTGAAAGTTGGTGGTAAAGGGCTATATGATAACCCAGCCACTACCCCTTTGACATGGTCTGTTGTGATGGACCTTACCTATCCCACTCTTGCAGAATGGCCACCAGTTTCCATTAGAGATATTAAAACTTTAATAAATCAACAACATCGTAATAAATTTCCTGCTGAAGACTTCATTCCAGCAGAAGTCTACGAGGATCATATCAATTGAGGTGTTCCTGTTTTATCAAAATTATTTACCAATACAAATAATACAGGGCTCCCAGCTGATTTATCTACTAGTATTATTGTCCCTCTTTATCAAAAAGGTGAAAGGAATATCCTTGGGAATTAACCTCCAAGTCAGCCTTTTAGCTGTGATCTTTAAAATCTACTCCAAATACTTCTTAGGCAGATTAGAAGACCAGGCTGAGAGCTGTAACCCATTTGCAGAGGCACATGCTAGTTTTTGGAATGGCTCTGCAACGAAGATAATTATTTTGTGATCTCACATTTTATTTATAAATACTGCTCCCTCAAAGGGAGGTTGTGGTGCTATTAGAGGGGGAGCAATATTTTACCCCTAAAATTCTAAACCAAATATCAGTCCCACTGTATGAAGATGACATGACTTTGTTGTCCCAAACACTTCCGGGTCTGAAGCATCCTTGAAAAGATTTTAGCATTTTCTGTTGGCAGAGGTGTATGACTACAAACTACCAGAAAACTAAAGGAATTTCCTTTGGTTGTAAACCAAAGTTGCATAAATGGAGAATCGATTACCGTTGTATTGAGTTAAATCCTTTTCTTATCTGGGTATTTGCTTTACATGCAAGGGTGACTGGGATAAACATAGAATCATAGAATCGTAGGACTGGAAAGGACCTTGAGAGGTCTTCTTCTTCAGTCCCCTGCACTCAAGGCAGGACTAAGCATTAGCTAGACCATCCCTGACAGGTGTTTGTTTAACCTGCTCTTAAAAAGCTCCAAATTCCACAGCCTTCTTAGGCAATTTATTTCAGGGTTTAGCTACCCTGACAGTTAGGAAGTTTTTCCTAATGTCCAACCTAAACCACCCTTGGTGCAATTTAAGCCCCTTGCTTCTTGTCCTATCTTCAGAGGTTAAAGAGAACAATTTTTTTGTGGTGCATTGAGGCTGGGAACTTTCTTTTTAGGCTCTAGTTACACAAGGGAAACCTCCTACAGTCTAGAAGGAAATGTTCATCTGTGTATTTTCAAGGCTCCGAGCTCCCAGGCTCTCTCTTTTTGGCTACACATTGTGGTTGATCTTTCTCTATCTTTCCCCAAGACTCCCTTCTCTAGACAACACTGCTCGTTCCAAGAGACAGGAAGCACAAAGTCACCTCTCCATGAAAAGTAGCATTTCTCAGGACTGAGGGACATTGGAAATTGCATTTATTCAAGGTCTACAAACCTGGAAATGGGCTCAGGGGATGAGGCAGGCAAAGTGGGCTGAATCATGCTTTCTCCCCTGTAGCACCGGGGTGGGTTTTTGTTCTCAGTAATAAGCAGCAGCCATCTTGTGCCCTTTGTCAAGACATCTCTTTGTCTGCCTACGTACATATCAAGAAACTTTAACAAAGGATTCCATGGGAGAACAAAGAGCAGGAGGTCATGTGACTTTAGCACTGTGAGCGAATTGATAACAGCAGCCATTTATTCCAGAAGAATAGTTGGGGATAGGAGAGCTTCTCCACTCCCCACTATTGATGGCCTCAGAATTAGATAGTGAAGCCGGGAGGGATTTAAAGAAGAAAAGCTGATGGAGAAGGAGACTCACGTGGCTGCTTTACAAACTGTTTCATTTTTCTTCAGAATGAATTGACTGAAATCAGACAGGACCTATTGTTAAAAGCATGCAGTCACTTTTTTAATTACCCTGGTTGTTAGTATAGCCTGCTTAGAAAGTAGAAAATCACTCCCCCTCCTCCTCTGCTTTTCTTCATTTCCATGTGGGGGAAAAGCAATTACCAGACTACATTGTTAAACTGCAGGCACCCCGTAGCCAAAGGCAACAGGCCTCTGGAAAAATCCCCAAATAATAACAACACTAATAAAAACCCTCTGTAAAAACTCAGCTGAAAGAAAAACAAAACCAACCAAAGCCTACACCTGGAGGATGCCCCAAATGTATCTGGGGGCATGGACCAGAGAAAGTACACTGTGAGCCTACAGGGGAGATACCCTGGCATCCTTTATTATCTCCGTATGTGGGTTGGCAAAGGACTCCAATCCCACCAATCTTAACTGCCCCCTCCAACAGTATAGTGCTGGTTTACTGGTTTTGATTTATACACACACATCCGTGTATGCTAAAGCTCTGCTCAGAAAATGACTCAATAAAAACGGCACAGCGGCATTCCATGTTTTCTCGATGTACAAGTACAAAGAAGGGGCTGGCGAGGATGGGCCGCGGTCAGCTCTGCACTTGCAGCTCAGTAGCTGAGAATCAAACCGGGTGCTTTCCCTCTCACAGGTCACCCCCAGTAAGACTTTGCAGGCCAAAGCCCGGCCTGAGTCCCATCACATTGTGTTCAGTGGGCTCGGAAAGGCGTGACTGTCTCCCCTGGCAATGCACAGGTGCATAAGTTGGCCCTAAAGGTTGGAAAGAACTAGCTGTCATTTGGGGGAATAGAAAAACTACCTTTTTGCTGAAGGGCACCCACACCACAGCTCTGCCAACCCCCAACTGTGGGAGGCTCCAGAATAAGGATAGAGAAGGAAGCTGGAAATGAGGCCTTTTAATAAACCCCTTAGGAGCCACTCGTGGAGCTCTCTGAGCAACCATTGATTTCCATGGCAATGTGTCACACGGAAATTCAGTAGCATTCAAAGTAGGATAGCTTGCAGAGCCTCCCTAGGGTATGGTGAATCGGGGCGACTGCTCTGGGCCCCATGCTTTGGGGGGCCCTGCAGGCCGGCATGGTCGGTCCCAGAAGTGATGGATTTGTCACTTCCTCCCTGGGCACCACCCGCCCCTAGGGACAGCCCTGATAGCTTGTGACCACAAGGACCTCATAACCAGCTGCTGGTGGGTTTAGGCAACTGCCTAGCATGCTGACCAATATCATCTCAGTGTTTTCTCTTGTCTCAGACTGTAAGGGGCAGGATCTGTCTTCTAGTTCTGTGTTTGTAAAGCTCCTAGCACGAATGGGTCCTGGTTCATGGCTGGAGCTCCTAGACACTGCAGTAATAAGAATTACACCACCTGTGTAGGTCATTTACAGAGCAGCAAAGGAGTTGAGCATGTACATGGCTTTCTGCAGTCCGGCTCTCATGATTCAGCATTTCTTATGTGGTGTCCTATCCAGGCTATTTATTCTTAGGGCTCTGGTTATTTATCGGTCCCACCACATGGATGAGGTATAGGGAGCTGGCTTAGCTGTGCAGGCTGACTCGCACTTCTGTTGGCCACATCAATATTCATCTCTTTGTAAACATAACCTGCCCCTGCTGCTTGGAATCGCCTGAGATTATTCATATTGATTCAGCAACCCGTTAATGATTAAATACAATGTTCCTCAAAGCTAACATTTAACAGGAAAACCTGATTGGATTTGCTATTTTCTGCCTTGTGGAACATTCTGTCATGGTGTAAATGAAGAATCACCCTATTGTCTTTTAATAAAAATTTCCATCTCAGAAGAATTTGCATCCTACTGGTTAATTAAATGTACTATTAGCATATTGTGCACAGTACAATCCTCACTGTCACCCAAAACCTAATGAACAAAAGCTATCTCAAGCAAGGCAGCTCCTGGAGGTTTGCAGGGCTGTGCCCACATTGCAGGCAAAAGTCCAGATGCAGGGGGGAGGCGGGGATATGTCCCCTGTCTGACACTCATGCAGGTGGACAGAGAGCATCAGGACTGGAACAGGGGTACTAAAGTCAGAGCTGTGTGGGGCCAGTGACTTGAACAGCAGGAGGCCAGGATAGAGGTGCATTAGGACAGATGCATGGCGATCAAGGACTAGAATAGTAGCAAGCGCTGTAGGTCCCAGCAGAGATGCATTGACAGGACTGTGTAGGGTAGAAACTTGCAGAGCACTTATCAGTACTTTTATGGCCATTACCTTATTACCATTGTATCTGAGAGCCTTGTAATCTCTAATGTATTTATCTTCACAAAACCCTTGAGAGGTACCATTATCACATTTTACAGATGGGGAACTGGGGCACAGAGACACTAAGCAATTTGCCCAAGATCACACTGTGGCAGAGCAGGGACTATGAACCTAGATTTCTCAAGTCCCCATGCTAGCTAACCACTGAACCATCATTCCTCTCCACACTATCCCAGCCTCTGTCACACCTGACACACTATGCCTGGCTCTAGCCAGCTCTTTCCGTTCCTCAGTTCCATGGGTACTAAATTCACTCAGAATTTTTTAAATAACAAAAATTAGAAAAGAATATTGCCTAACATTCTGTAGCCGGCCCAGAGTCAGGTCACTCACTCACCAGACAGTTGCACTCCTCTGTCAAACCCTGTTTAGACATGGGAAGATCCAAGTCTAACATACTAAAGTCACCATGCCTAGGCATCCTGCCAGCCCACCACCACACTTCTCAGGTTTGGTCCCATGCCTGCAAAGTCTGGAGTCTTCAAAATTATTGCAACCTGAACGAGCTTGTGCAGCCCTGGACACAAGCAGGGGGAGAATGGTGAAAACAAACATGCACTGTCACGTTAGAGCAGCTTCACTGGAGCTGACGTAAAGCAGCCTGGCAGAGGTGTGTTGTCTATGAGGTTTTCACCACGTTGGCTCTGCAAAGAAGACCTTTAACAAACCCTCATGGAAGAGCAAACCCATCCACAATGAGAAAAAATAGATGGATATGGACTTTCTGTGAAGCTGCAGGAAACATCTTTACACTTATTAGCACACATCTCGGATCACAATAGCAGATGGACACTTCCGAGTCATGGTCGTGTCTAATTAGTTCTGAGTGCAGTAAACTAGAAGCCAATTTATCTTGATAAAATAAATTCAAGGCACAGAGCATCACACCTTTTGCTGGCCTGCCTCGCAGATGGCAGCTGACATTTGCCTGGTAAAAGGTGTCACCATGAAACTGCTGCTTGAAGCAGACCAGCTGTATCCTGCGTACGGTCCCTACTTCACCATCAGTCCAGGCAAAGCAAAGCAACAACAGGATCTGGGAGGAATGGGGCACATAGGCTTAGTGAACAGAAGTTAACATGCAGAGGGAAAACACTTCAGCCCTGGTAAGGCTTTGTAGAAACCTCCAAGAGAAGGGTGGTGTAGGGTGAGAAAGGCCAGAGCAAAATCAATCTACAGTTCTCTCTATTTGGGGAGTGGAAATGCTGGGCTAGGAACAGAACCTGCATTGCTTCCACGGCCACTTTTATCCGTTGCTGGCCTGAGGGCATAAAGAGACAGAACTATTAGCTGGAAGCGGTTAACTCACATGGCATTGCAAAGCATTATTAGCTAGGTCAATGGATTGGCTCATCATGGGCTCTCTGTGCACAGTTTCCCATTATGTTTGTAGGCAGTGGCTGTGTCATAAGAATTACCTGAAATCCATCACCTCCTTTTAGCTATTCCCCCAACCCCCACTTCATTCCCAGGGTTCTGAAGATAGGAGGCCAGGTGAAAATAATTCTTCTTAACCTTTTCTCCATCTTAGTTCTTCCGCATGGTAATGAAACAGTTCTTTGCTTTTTCATTGGCCTTTCCCATTCATCAGCTCAGCAAGTTTCAAATTAAAATGAAATTAAGCCTCACTTGAAGGCAAAAGCCATTTAACGATTACACAATTTCCCCATTAAAGATGAAACAAAGCATAAATATTTATTCATGCCTGAGAGAGCCTGCCTGGTGATGGCACCACATGTTGCTTAGGTAATGGGAATGGGATTGCTGTCTGCACTCCTTACTGCAGATTTCCTATATTTCAGCTAGTTTTAACTCTCCAAGTTTACACAGTATTAATAGAACTGTTTTTCTGTCAAGTGATAGAAAACGCAGCAAATTAATAAGTAACACATAATTTTGCCATAGCCCTTTGCATCCAAGGATCTCCAAGCACTTTGCAAACATGAATAAGAACCTATACAGATAGGGCCGCCGAGAGCGGGTTCGGGCCCCAGTGAAAAAAATTGTTCAGGCCCCCCAGCAAGGGCAGACTGGCTAAACAGAGCCGACGAGGGGCGGGGAAGCCGGGCCCCGGGCCCCCTTCCGGACTGCCGGGCCCCGGTAATTTGTACTGGTTTCCCTCCCCTCTCGTCGGCCCTGTATACGGAAGAACTGTAGTCATCCATCTGGGAAAGATTGGTATTATTACTCGTCTTTTACACAGGGGAAAATCAGGGCACAAAGAGATGAAGGGACTTGCCCAAGGGCCACCAAGTCAGTGGCAGAACTAAAAAAAGAACCCAGAAGCCCTGACTAACACCACTCTCCTCCCCTATGTTCTTATGTGATGTAGCAATCTGGGATCAGGTAAGCAGTCCTCTTTGAGTGACACCTCCCTTAGACACACACTCCTAGAGAATTCAGTCTCCGTGGTAGAGATTCCTGTCAGATATAGATTCTGTGATAAATGCAATTGGTGATCCATGGATTTCCTGACTCAGGAATTTGCCCTATGACATATGGATTATTCCTTCCCAACTCTCCCCACAGCCAGCCTTATGAGTGGGTGACATGGACAACCGCCCAGGGCACCATGGTCAGGGGGGTGCCGAGGTTAAGAGGCAAGAAGTGGGGCAGGCCTAGGGTGCAAGGTTGTGGAAGGGAGTATGGGGCAATGGGGGGAGGGGAGGAAGCGGGGGCCAGCGGTGATGGGAGGATGCAGGGTGGGGGAGGCAGCAGGGCCCGGGACACCAAATACAAGTTCGCTCAGGACACCATTTTCCCTGGGGCTGGCCCTGTCCCTCCCTTCTCTTAAGATGTGTGTACTCGAGCTAGAGAAGTGGTTGAGGTTGATTTCCCCATACGAAGCCCTTCTTGAAAACCAGAACAATGGGACTGGTGAAAATGACATGCCTTTATATTATATATCCTTTCTAACAGTCTTTCCCTAGCGGTTCTATACCTGTGGCTAAAGGCTTAACTTGTTCTGAAGTGTCCAAAGTGTCCTAAGCATCAGTTCCAGCAGGAATCAAGCAATCCTCTTCCATTCCATTCCATTCCATTCCAGTTTGAATACTGAGGTGGTCTGTAATTTCCAGCTCTTTTCTAATCTGAGAATGTGTGATCAGTTCTGCCCCCCTCCTCCCCCCCATCCGAGGACATCAGATGGCTGAGGGACTGCTCTTCCTCTCTCCCCAACAGGGAGAACGCACAGTCCACATGTGCCGGCAAAACACTTGTGACCCACCCCTTTGGCTCGGATGACCCTACCTCAGAATGAGATCCTTCTGCACATCTGAACTGGTTCTCAGAGCAACAGAGAGATAAGTTCTGCAGAGGAATAAGGGCTTTATTTATACCCCAGACATTACACTCCAAAGCACCTGAGACCAGAGCACTGGTCCAAGAATCACTGTCTTTTGAGGATCTCCTAAGCTGCTTTTTGAATGGCAGCCAGGACTAGTGAAATTGGACTCCCTGGGTCCTGGCTGGAGCTGGGAAACGGTATTTGTGACCCCTTTTGTCTGCACGCTGCCAATATTGATATGAGAAACCTCACAAGAGAGCGTGCCCTGAAGACACATGTAAATGTATATTTGCACAAGTATTGGTGCTGGAGGGATTTCCACGTGTTGTGTCCCCCTGCTTCAGTAAATACAATGGGGATTCTTTATTGAGGCTGCTGGATACAGACGAGCCTGTGAATTTCTCTGGAAAGACAGATTCTGATTGACCAATATAGACCGTGTTGCCTAATGTCACCAAAGGGTCCCCTAAATCCTGTCCTGGACTTCAAAGACAGGGAATGGACTCTTGACTATATTACAGCCCATCTAGTTTGGAAACTCTTTGTGAGGTTAGGAGCCATCCAGTCAGGGAGCAGAAACAATACCAGTGTGATTTAGATGGCCAATCACAAAGTGGGAATAGTAAACTATGCCTAATGAATACCTGAAGCTGTAGAAACGGCCAACAACATTCAAGCAGCTGCGCGATGGCTGAGCTAGGCTTCTGTGAACCATTTGCTGAATACTGCATATGGAAGCATCTGTCAAAAGTGAAAGAGTCGGTTCAGAGACAAAAGGGCAAAAGTCTGTATACAGTTCACCTAGCTCTAGCCCTGACCTTAGATGTAGACCTAATCCTTCTGTGATTCCATCAAGTTCAGAGGATCAAAGGAGAAGGACTGGTTTAGTGCTAACGAGTCACAGACTAATACAAAACCAACAGAGCATTTTGTCCTTACCAAATGATCAGAATAGGAAACTCCTTTGGCCAGGAACTGGATTGAATGGAATGGATTGTTTACTAAGTCAATTAAAAGTCCTTACTAAATGCTACCAGCCTGTGAGACAGAAACATAATCAGAAGCACAAGTTCTAGAGGCAGTTTAGTCGTCTACAGGCAAAGAAATATGCAAAAGGATACAAATGGAACTAGTTAGACAGGACAGACTTGCCAACGGTGCAAAACTGAGTTGCATGCAGCAAATGTGCCCTAGTAGAGCTAACTTGGAACATTTTTAGCTTCTGTTGGGTCCTCAGTCCACAACGTGGTGCTGACTGTAGTCTTAGCAGATGCTGCCTTTCTTGCCCTGGTGAAAAGAGGTCTCCCATAGACATAGGCTGCAGCAGAAGAGGAGCTGTGGGGAATGCATATGAGATTCAGCCCCACCTTCATTACAGCCAGAGTCCTAGGTGGACTTCATGGCCACGTCACACTCAGCAGGTTTGGAAGGGGGAAGTGAAACCTTTGAGAGTGTTTCAGGCACTGATCATTTTGTTGCTGTTAACTTGTATTTCTGCAAAGCCCGTAGCTAGGAAACTGCTCACCAACTGTGCAGCTAGTGCTGCTCAGCGTGACTTTCCTTTTCTACCAGTCCCCAATTGAAATGACAAGGAGATGATTTCCTTTCTCTGCAGCTTAGGCTCAAGCTGGGAGAATTAGAAAGAGAAAAAACTAATTGAACAGAGAGCACGTTCAGTACATCCACGAAAAAGGCTTGTCCAATTTATCTCTAATTAGGAGTGTGGATACTCAGAACAACTCATATCACCTGCACTTTGCTTCTTTGTTGATGTCCCCAATGGTGGAAGGAGAATAGCTGCTGGGAAACGCTGCCCTACTTGTGTTCATTCACACACATCACTCCTAGGACCTCAGCATTCCTTTCAGAGCCTCCAGCACCCTTCACCCTCCATTTCATGGCCACAGCACAAAACACCAAGCCGTGGACACTCTCTTTTCACTTGAGAAGGACTGGATGTAGATTGGATTAATCTCGGAGTCCATCATGGTGCTCCTTCATTGCCCAGATGGATTTTGCTCAAGAGATATGGGACATTCCCTTCCCCAGAGCCCAATGCTTATAGGGCCGTGAAGGATTAACCCTTTCTTTAGCCATTAGCCAATGCTAAAAAATGTTATTCCCTACCCCAGCTTGCTCTACTTAACAGTAAAGAACTTGTCTCCATCCCTAGAGGCTGCTATGGGGCCTGACAAAGAACATGGCAAAGGAATTTTCAAGCATATAAGGGAATACTTTGGATGCAGCGTTCCCGTGATCAGAGAGCCTGGCATAACACAAAACATGACTGAATCACACATCAAGACGACTGTGGAGAAAACATGAAAAATCTTCATATACCTTTCCCCCTCCCTCTTTTGGAGGTCCTGGATGCTGCTCCCATCTCCTCTTGCCCCAGGCTTTGGTAACCATGTCACTATTCCAGAGTCCTCCAAGTCCCTCCTGGCTCATGGGGACAGAGAAATGTGACGGGAAGTGGAACTCAGGGCTCCATGCAGAGCAGTAGTCATAAAGCCCGCTGGTTCAGGCTTGATTATTATGTATCTAGGTCATTTCACGTGTCCCACCTTATGTATTTTATGATTTTAAGGCAAATGACGAGACACTATGGCACCCTCCTGCCATAGTGATGGACATTTTAGAAATACACTGGCAGAAAGATGTGGGTCTAGTTCAGTAGGTCTTTAATATTTATTGTAATGAACCTACTGAACAGTAATAGGTCAGCAGAGGGCAGTGTGATGAATCTGCTAAGGGGGAATCAGGAGGAATTAGGGAACCATCCAACACTCCCCTGCTCCCTGACTGCCCCCCCCCCCGGACTCCCCTTACCATTCTGGCTCCACGTGTTTGCAAAACACGCTGCCCGGTGGGTCGGTTTGTGTGTTACACAGGGCTGCAGACAGAGGGAGGGGGGAGCAGGGGAGGGCTCTGGCTGCTGGAGGCCAATGGGAGCGGTTTAATCAGCCGAGCCCCCCAATCAGCAGCCACACACTGCATGGAAGGGAGGGAGGGAGGGAGGCGAGGGAGAAAAAACCCCCAGACATTTTAACCTTGTTACCAATTCCTCCCGGACGGCTATTTAGAGACACAAAAGCCGGACATGTCCGGGGAAATACGGACGGATGGTAACCCTACCTAAAGCCATAGCAAATCACCCAGCTGGATCTAAAACAAGAAAGCACTCAGAGAAAGTGAAGTAGACATAAAGAGTTCTTCTGGTGAAATAGAAAAATCTTAAAATTACAATCCCAGCTGTATCACTTCCAGTATCCAGTCCTCATCAAATGCCTTGAAGAGGCCAATTTCCACATAATCACTCACTGTAGGCAAAATTAGCCCTACACTAATGTTATGAATTTGATCTAGAAGCACTTTCATTGCCTGATTTTGCATAGTTGAAAGTTTCCACCTTGATGATTTGGTTTTCTATAAATAACCAGTGACAACAGTTGCCTCTACAAGAGCCTGTTAATGTTCCTTTGCTGAATTGTATCAGAAACTGAGGATAACAATTATAATACCTAGCTCTTAGGTCAGCTTTTCATCAGTGCATCTCAAAGTGCTTTACAAAGGAGGTAAGTCATTATCCCCATTTTACAGATGGGGAAACTGAGGCACAGAGTGGGGAAAATGGACTTGCCCAAGATGCCCAAGCAGGCCAAGGGCAGAGCCAGGAACAAAACCCAGATCTCCTGAGTGCTCTAGCCACTAGTGTACACTGCCTCCATCAGGACAGGCACCTGTTGATCATTAGGAGTCTGCAGAGAAAACACCTTTAGCAGTCGCTGAATCCCAGCCATTGTCAGAGACTCCAAAGATTAAGCTCCTTCCTTCTGAACAAGAGCGTCTTGCTGCTGTTTCAGTGAGCTCCTGTGCAGGTGTTTGGATACAACACCTGCGCATCACTAGGGAAAGGGCTCTGTTTAGACTCAATGAGATGTGAGCCACTTCACACTATCCTCATGACAATACTGGAGCCAGGATAGCAGAGACACCTGTCAGGACTAATTTAGGAAACAGAGACCTCCTGACTCAGCCCTCCTCCCCCCTACAGTGAGCTCATACATGTCAAGTGAGATCTGCTGGAGTAAGGGTCATGGAAAGTTTTGTTCTTAATGGAAATGTTGGGTCAGGATCTGGCTTACCAAGTCCCCTTGTAACACACAGCTCAGGTTATAACTTTGTAGGTTTTTAGTGGCTGCAAAGAACCTTACAGAGAAGCCCACTGGTGTAACTTGGAACAAACTTTGCTCCTAGAGCTTTGCCCATTCCTGGGATCTCAGGTTCGGTTTCAAAGGCACAATGGTTGGATTGAATCCCCGTTTATTACAAAAGAAGTGAGAGTTGAGCTCAAGTTTAGACTCCTTCAGGGGACTGTA
This sequence comes from Emys orbicularis, assembly GCF_028017835.1. Lineage (NCBI taxonomy): Eukaryota > Metazoa > Chordata > Testudines > Emydidae > Emys > Emys orbicularis. Next base: position 92,221,962 of record NC_088690.1, read on the forward strand.
TGTCCCACTGGTATCTTGGAACGAGTTGGAATTTCACAGCTGCAATACCCAATCTAAATCCATTAGCTTAGCTCACCCTCCGCCTGCAGCCAGTGCGTGGCTTTCACTTCAGTAACCCTCTGGAGGGACTCTTATCCCAGGGCAGCTGCACTGGGAAGATGTAAAACAGCCCAGATTTGCAGTGTGGATTGTAGACCAGCACAACTAGGAGACCAAACCGTAGGGATATTTTAGGGCTGCTTTCCTACATCCTAGAGGGCAATGTGAATACACTGCTCAGGGGCAGCATGCACATGCTCTTGTGCACCAGGATTATTAATTATCATCATAATCATCATCAATTATTTGTATTATTATAGCACCTAGGAGTCACAGTCATGGACCAAATTCATTGAAGAGACAACAGTAAGAGGGTTTTCTCTCCTAGATCTGGGGTCAGCTGGAGATCACATAATGACAAACAGGGGTACTACACCCGACAGGGATGGCTCTAAGAAGGGCTCGGTTTGCACCAACACAATCAGTGCAAATGGGCCACAGAGCTACTGTGGCTCAGGCCCATGGAGCGTGCAGGCTGACTGAGAATTCTTTCAATGTAATGCAACACATTGCGTATTTGAGAAACAGACACAGGCCTGAACCAGGACACTAGATCCCAGCAGACTCCCAGGAAGCAGGCTTTGAGTCACCACTATTCTTATCACTAACATTATAGCAGTGCCTAGAAGCTCCAAGCAGGAGGGGACCCCATCATGCCCCGCCCTGGCAGACATACCAACCTGCACTTTTGAATCCTGTAGGTAACTGGTGAAGTTGGCAATACCCTGGGCAGGCTGGAATCAGTGGCTTTGTTTCTCTGTAAGCATTAGCCTTGGAGCCACTTTCAGCAGCATAGACTCTCCCTCCCTTGCTATTTTAAGCAGGCTACAGGTTTCCTGCTTCTAAGTAGAGGAAGCTGGGTTGGCCCAGACAGCTTGCAGTACCACCGTTCAGGAGAGCTGGGTTTGGTTTCCAGTTACATCCTCTGCCATACCGCCTGGGTGTGCTGCAAAGACCATGCACTTTGGCTATTTAGGGACAAAAATATTGTAACTAAAACAAGGGATTCTGACACAAACATGGCAAATGTTCTTTATGCAAACAGATGATGAATCCTCCCCATCAAGGACAGATCTTATAGTGATTTGCATGCAGAATGAAGCATAAATGAGATAACAAAGGTGTACTATTTCTCATCACAGTAGCTGATCTTGGCCGCCAAGTACACACTTTTCAAGATTATATTGCAATTAATTTGATTTAACGCCATAGCTACTTTTGTTGTTGTTGTTCCATTATTTTTTCCAAGGCTTTGTCAGACCTGAACTTTCTCTTTAGAATTACTGTCTTCTCAACGCAAGGGGAAGTTATTGCCTCTCACATTTTATTTCCATGGCAACAAATTCATAAACCCAAACCCCAACAAATTGAGTCTGTGAGATGCAAAAGTATATCAGGCAAGAACAATTTTTAACCATGGGGAACAGAAAGTAGAACAATTCATCCAAAAACAGAGGAACTAATTTTGCTTGAGTTAACCCTTCATGTAGGAACACGTGTTGTCAAACTTGATTAGACCATTGGACTGTCTAGTCCAGTGTCTTGCCTCCAGCTCTAGCTAAAGTAATACCTGGTACATCAGAAGATAAAACAACCCTGTAAAGCCAAGTGTGCAATTCGGTTCTTCTTCTCCCTTACCCCAGGCAATCAGCTGAGGCCCTGAAGCTTGAACTTTCAATCCCTTTACGATTCCATCTAGAGTCTGCAGACCTGCAAATGTTATGGATGATAGTCGTAAAGTAATCTGGACCTTTCTAAGAGCCAGCCATGCTATTTAGCTTGATGTCCTTCTGCAGCAGTTACTCCCACAGCTCTGCCATAAGCTAGAGGGAGAAATATTGCCCTCTCTTTGCTTTCAGTTAGAATCTGTACATTCACTCCTAAACTGAGCGACACAGGAGCGTCTTAACTCAGACATGCCTAGAATACAGTATCTAAAGCTAGAGGGTAAGACGTGGCAGAGCGTGAACTAGGAGCCACTCTAGGAGCAGGGCCAGGATTTTCAATAGTGATTCTAGGTGCCCTACCTGAGACTAGAGCTTGTTGGAAAAAGTCCAACAAAACATCGTTTCGTCAGAATTTGCCAATTCCACAAAATCAAAATGTTTTCCAGAGATAGTTCAGTTTTCCAAACAGAATCCTGCCTGCCAAGCCGGCTGCTAGACAGCCTGGGCTCACAGGGTCTGTGGCTTCAGGGCAGCACACCACCCCCGGGTCTGCAGCCCACCAGGTGGATTGCCCCTGAAACAGGGACATCAGAGCTTCCAGATTTCACAGCACTAGGGCAACCCAGCCAGGCAGGCTCCAGACCGTTTAGAGGTGAATTTCCAAATCTGGGGGCTGGGAGGAGGTGGGAAGGGGAGGGTTGTTCATAATCAGAATGAAACCAAATGCCAAAATATCAAAATCCTCCAGGAAACGGAATTACTTTTCTCTGCTCAGCTCAGCTAGAGATACCTTAGAAGGGCCTGGTTTCCTGAAAGTGCTGAGCTCCCCTCCTCTGAAAATCAGCCTGCTTTACGGTATTTGAGTCTGAACACCCAAACTCTGAGCCCCCCCCAAACCACTAGCTCTTTATGGAAATTGTAGCCAGAGTGCCTTACCCTTGTCAGTAAACATCGTGGTCCCTCACCACCTCTCTAGTCTGCTAGGGTCCCAGGGCCAAGGTGGCTCAAGTTTCCTTGCCATGCCCTTGTTTACTAGTTGTTTAGAGATCCCCTGAGATCAGCACTCCTGCTGGGGTGAGAGATGCAGGCATCCCATTTCTCACCCCCACAAGGCACTAGAACCTAGACTTTGAGTGATAGTGAGGAACCCTTAACTCCTAATTGAAGTCAATGGGAGCTGCAGATGCTCAGGCCCTGGGTGTTCTCATTTAGTATCCCCTCTTCTAAGCACCCTGGTATAGGCATGCATGAATATGGGCGATACACAGCATAAGAATGATCCTTCTCTCTTGCTATCTTTTCCTTTAAAAGTCTGCAATGTTCCTTCTTTCCATCCTTTCCCCAGCACAGAACTGAAACCACCCCTTTCCCATGGAAGACGCTCCTTAGATAAGGGCATGATACAGCAGGAAGGCAACTCAGCTAAGCTTTGGACTAGAATCTCTTAGTGAAATGGAAAATCTTTAGCCTAGTTCCCCCCTGCCATTTTCACTAACCCACAAAGTTAAGAGTTATTTTAGCTAATGAGGAAACAGCTTCCTTACCCTAGTTCAGTTGCCAAACACTAAATCTATGAAACACTCAGTTACTAACTACTACCACTAGCCAAGCTCAGCTGAGGCAAATGTACAGAAGCACCTGTGTGATGACCAGCTGTTAGCAGGAAATAAGGCAGTAAGGGTACAGGTATAAAAGGCCTGAGACAGGCCTCTAAGGTCATTTCTGTTTGAAATGGTAAGGGGATAGATCAGAGTGTAAAAAAGGTAGACTATAACCTGAATTATAGTTTGGGACTGTACTCAAGAGTTAAGGAAGCATAAAATCCTTTGTTTTACATCTTTAATTGGCTCAATCTGTATTCTCTTTAGGCAGTGTAGCTTGATGATATGTATATTCATTTCTTTTAATAATAGCCCACTAATGAGTCTGTTTCCCCAGAGGGTTCTCATACAGAGACAGTGGCTTCTAAGTCAAGGGGGATACTACAGCTGAGTGGCCTAAAGTTAGATCTGCTATCCATTCCAGTCTGCAACCAGGGCTCACCTGATACTGTATTAACGAAGGTCATATAAGTTAACTCAATAGACAGGTTATACTGTCATTCAATGCCTGGTCTAGGAGGCCTGCTGGAAGTGTTTAGCAGGCATACTTCAGTTGCTTCCCTCTGCTCGATTGCAGTAATGGAGTAGACAAACAATGTGGGGGCCTCTGGTGTTAAGGCGTATGCTCCACCCTGAGTCTGGTATTTGGGGAGGGTGGAACTACTTGAAGATTCAATATAGATTCAGCATTGCAGCTTGGGTTTGGTGGGAGCTCTCCCTGACTCAGAAGGGTAGTTTATTTTGAGGTAATGGAGGAGGGGATGCTTGATGCTCTTCAGCCCTTCTATTCTCTTTGGGGTCATATGCCACTGCCATCACCATAGTATTTGTGCTGCCAGTAACCCCTTTAAAGCTAATCCCCTCTGGGTCTGCTTGGATAGGCAGTCCAAGCTGCTGACCACATGCATAGATAGGTCAGCTAAACAGCCACATGTTAGAGTAGTTCAGCATTTGCAAGCCAGCTCCCATGAGGTAGAGGGTCTCGAGAAACAGCCACCAGTAGATTCTTGCCAAGTGAATGGTTGCTTGTATCTCCTTAACTTAGTTCTTAGTGGCCTCACGGTGCAATTTCTACCTTAATAAATGATGATCTCATTTATGAATCACAACCAGACCGCCTTCAGCTAAAGCATTTTTCTGCCACTGTAAAGTATGCCCTGATCAGCAAAAGACAGAGAAATAAATCTGACACAGACTGAACCCAGCATTTGAACAGGGCAAACAGCTCTTTCTCACCCAGATGAGCACAGAGGGATGAGAGGAAATTTCCCACTCAGTGAAGCCGTTTGTCTTTCTTCTACTGGGACTTTAATACTGGAGGGGGAAGTTGGCAGATCTAACTCCATTGCTCTCAAAGTACTTCACAGAGTTCGGTATTGTCATTCCCATGTTATTGTCAGGGAAACAGGCACAGAGACAGGACGTGATTTGCCCAAGGTATCATAGTAGTTCAGTGACAGAGGAGGGAATAAAACCCAGCACTGTCAGATCCTGCTCCCATGCCCTATTCTCTGGACCTACTTGCCTCAATATAACTTTATTTGTTCAGTGGGAGGTTGCCTTTGAGTTCCCGCTTGAGGAGGCAATGAGGGGGAGAATACCTGTCACTGGGATCCCTTAGGATCAATCCCCAAACATCCTCTGCTTCAGAGGTGAGCTCCACTTGTGTAGAGTCTCCCTGGTTTAGGCTGATGGGCAAGGACTCAGGAGGGAGCTACAAACAGAATATGCATTCATCACTGCATCAGAACTTAGCTCACTCAGGGGTCCTAGACACACCAAGCACCGGATCTGCCTCCTGTGATTAAAAAAAAAGTCTCTTTAGCGGTTAGACAAAAGCTAGTCCCATTTCTCCGGGATAATTAAAGTCCTTCAGAGCAAGGAAAAAGCAGGTAGCTCCCCAGGCTTCTCTCCTCCTTTTAGAGCAATCCCAACACTCTCTCCCTTCCTCAAACCAACCGTCTTTCATCTGCTGCAGACGGCTGGAAAAATTGAGAGGAAAAAGACTAGTCCAGCAAGGCCATGTGAGGATCCCTCCAGCAGTGCCCGGATAGCAGGGAGAAGAATGTTAAGGGCAGTCGTGAAGGGCACTTCTGTCATCAGGAAGACATCTGCATGGGGCAGGCCAGAGCGGCTGAGCCTCCACAGGCAAACAAGGCCCTGGAAAGACTAACGCCAAAAAGGGGATGGAAAAGTAGCTCAGTCATGAACTTTCATTCCCTGGTAAAGGATCTGGAGGGAAATTCAGACACAGGTGCAGCCAAGGCAAGGCTGCAGTGAGCCAAGTTCTTTTTCCTCCCTCTAATAATACCATGTGACCTTCCCCCCTGGAGAAGTGTTACAGGGAGCGAGTTGTGCCCTGGGTTACATTAGGTCACATGGAGTCAAGCACTGAGGGAATCTGAGCTGGTGAGGCTCCGGGGGAGAGGCAGCGGTCAAGTAATTCCACCTGTGGGCACGATCTTTTACTCAGTTACACCCATTATGCATGGATGTCGCTTCACTGGAGTCACCCCTGATTTACTCCAGCGTAACTGAGAGGGGATCAGGCCCAGTAAGCTTGGGCTGAAATCAGGGTGGTTGATGCAGATACAGGTGGCTGCAAACTCCAGCAGAGGACTCTCCCCAGGATGGTCTTTAGTTAATATCAGCTGGTGACTCTTTTTAAGAGAATGAAAGTCCCAACGGAGGCACTCTTCCCCTCCCCCAACTCAACCCTATAGCACCCCTGAGACCTTTTACGGTATCCCGGGATTTGGAGCTGTGGGCTTCCCTGGAATAGAAACTAACAGCTCCTCTGGCAAGGGAGAGGGTGCTGTGGGGAGCTATTAGTGAGAGAGCATCTGCAATGCACCCCCTAGACATTAGTGATTGGTGCTATATAAATAAAACCTTGCAACAAATCCAAACTGTCTCCTCACCCCAACCTCCCTCGCCAAACGCTTGCACTAAGCCCTGCATGCGACTCAAATATGAATAGGATTTAGTAACAGCCCACACATAGCAAACAAGCCTTTATCATCTCCTGTGCCTTGATTGGGACAGGAATCCAGGCATGAAAAGGGAACAGACTCACACCCCCTCCACCACCACCCTGACATGTGATCCTAACAGGGTGTAGGACTGCTGCACTCTGGAGGATAAAAGCTATGTCACACACCAAGGATATCATCCCATGGGATGCTGTGCCAAAGTGCCACTGATAAACCTCCTGTATTCGGGGCTATATAATGGATCAATTAATAAAGATTAAAGCTTCATTGAGTTGCCTCCTGTTGCCATAGAGCCAGAAAGAAGCTGCAACACTCAGAATGATAAAGCACGTTCCCTGCAGACCTGCCGCCGAGCCCTCCCTGCCAGCTACCTCCATGCCAGAGTAAGAAGAGGGGCTTAGAAATGGCTGCCTTTCTCCTTCCAAGCACCTCCAGAGGGACCCCCTCCTCAGGCCAAATCCTTGGCCCATTTAGTACCAAGAGGCAAGATTTGGGCTGTGGGTCCTGAGAGGGGCAGCCAGATTCAGGCTTCTCTATCCAATGGCAACTTCCCCAGGGCTGTATGTTGCTTGTACCACAGTCCAGAATCCACACAGCTCTCAATAGGGGGTCTTGCCCCCAGCTTTGACCCTGCTTTGCCCCCAGTGCCAGAGCTTGCAAGGGGGGGCAGCGTAGGGACACATCAGCCCTACCCTGCTCTTGCACCTGGGCAAGGTCTCCCTTGGTACACTGAGACATTTGCTGTACACAGGGGGCAGAGTCGGGGGCAGAACTGGCACCTGCTGTCTGTATTTAGGCTGCCAAAGGTACTGTGTTTATGCTGTGGACAATACAGTTTAGAACCCCTCCCACACCTTCCCTATGAGCTCATTTCATGTAGGCCAGGGATCGGCAACCTTTGGCACGCGGCCGTCAGAGAAATCCGCTGGTGGGCTGGGACGGTTTGTTTACCTGCAGCGTCTGCAGGTTCGGCCAATCGCAGCTCCCACTGGCTGCAGTTCGCCGGTCCTGGCCCATGGGGGCGGCAGGAAGCGGCGGCCAGCACATCCCTCGGCCCGCGCCGCTTCCTGCAGCCCCCATTGGCCTGGGACGGCGAACCACGGCCAGTGGGAGTTGCAATCGGCCGAACCTGTGGACGCTGCAGGTAAACAAACCGTCCCGGCCCGTCAGTGGATTTCCCTGATGGGCCACATGCCAAAGGTTGCTGATCCCTGATGTAGGCCATCATCCCAGAGTTGCAGTAGGAAACAACACCTGGTCATTGTTGATCTGGGCTAGATTAAAACCAGTGAGCAAGGAGTCTGTGTTCCATTGCCTATCCCCTAACACTCTGTCACCATCAGCATGCGGCCTCTTCTTGTTCACTGCACCTTCGGAGCAGAACAAACCAGGATGTGATCAGGGTTCATTCATATTCATTTTCCCTCCATCTTCTGTGTGCTCACTGCTAGCGATCCACGTCTGCTCTCTTGCAACCCCAGACGTTCTCTGTCCCTTGGGCTGGCTTCAGTCAGTCCAAACCCTGTCTGATGATTTGGACTTGTCTGGTTTTTCTTGACAGTTATATTATTGTAACCTAATGTTTGCTCAGTCAAGACCTTGCCTACTGCTGCTCCTGGTGCTATTGATTGTGTGAGGCTATCCCCCCATTGTAGGATCATGCTCTTGTTAGGTTTAATTACTCAGACATCGAGTGGGTTTTGTACTCAGATACTGACTCAAAATGCGGTGTGAAACCTGCTTCTAGAGATGGAGCTGGTAACTGATTCATTACTTGGCTTACTGAAAGAAAGCTGTGCCCAGTTTGCTCATCCCTAACTAGCTGAATATTCAAAAGGTCAGAAAGTATCTCAGAATGCATCAGATGTGAGATGTATATTTGAGCAAAAGGATTTTCATTTCAATTGGCAGTGGCAGCCATTGTGCTTATAAAACTTAGTCCAACTTTTCCGCTCCGAATATGACTCCGCATGAATCCCTGCACCTTCTGAACTCCGGCTTCTAACCTCCCTGGCTCTCCAAATGCCCCGAGATTGACAAGAGGAGGAGATGTAGCAAAACAATTTGATTCTATTTCTTTTTCTCTCCTTTCACAGCTCTTCTGCGATATGATAATGCTGCTTCTCTTTCTTGGTGTTGATTAAAGCATCTAATTTCCTCACTGAAACTGCCCACTCAGATCAGTGAGAGGAAATCCCGGTGTGCCAGGTTTGTTAATTAAGAATTAAACTTTGTGTTTCGGGGCATAAACTGGTCACCAGCAAAGCAATCAGAAAGATCCCCCATTTTGTTCTGACCTCTCCCTCTCCCCATGCTGAGTGCTGAAGTATTACAGGCATTATGGTGGTTTATTTTTATACCTTTCTCTAAAACATTGGCTGCTCTTGGAGATAGACCAGAACTAAGGTCTATTATCCTGGTGTGTTAAAAGGCTGGATGTCAGACTAGGTGGAACATGGTTCTCTTCCAGCACAACAGCAGGAGGGACACCAAGCAAGAGAGACGGTTGATCTTTTAAAAATTATTGATCCTTTGTATTGGTAGCACCTAGAGACCAAAACTGAGATCAGGACATGCAGCAGATCAGTGGATAAGCTGGGAATAGGGCCCAGGTCTCCTGACTTGTAGGCTGGTAGCCTATCCTCTAGGCCACTCTGCTCCCCAGAAGAACCATGCTAATATGGACCATGTAACACCTTGCACAAAAGAAGAAGAATGGCATATTAATGCTTTGCAGCAGTGCAGATTCCTGTGGGAACATCTACGAAACCCACATTAATACCCTATTAGTTTATTAGGATTCATGCTGGGGCCAGGAAGTATTCACCAAAGGAATGAATAACAATGAGGCCATTATTTTACAGGGTTTACTGGAAACAATTACTTTTTTTCCATGCGGTATTAGTGTAGCATAGCCAGAAGGTGATGCTCTAGGCAGAGCTGAGAGACGTTGCCAAAATGCAGTGATCTCCTAATTCCTACCAGTTGGCAGCTGAGCCTCTCTTTGAGACTCTTGGGTCATGCTTCCCTCTTGCTTATTAGAGACCATGACTTCCTGTCTGATAGTAGCAAACCATTCCAGAGCCATTGCAACCATTCAAAGGGTCACCTGGGAGAATCCAAAACTGGTCAAGGGAGCGACAGCTACTGACTTCTTTTGCCTACTTTCCTCCTCTTTCTCCACTGCTTTTAGGACTGTAGGACTGGACAAATGGAACAGTGGCCACCATTTTCTGTGGGTCAAAATGAAGCTGTGTCTGAGAAAGACCAGGACAGATCTTACACTCACAAAGGACACTGATTGGAAACAACCAGAAACATCATCTATCCACTCGTGTTTGTGGATATTTGCACTGTGAGATCTGTCTTTCCCCTGTCTGTCTGTCTTGCTTCCCTTGTATTCTTCTCTCAGTATGTCTGACTGTCTTTTCTCTCTCTCTCTCCCCCTCTTTCTGTCTTTGTTCACTTCCCTCATCCCCTCTTTTTCTAAGGCTTTGCCATTGAAGGATCCCTTTTACATGGGGAGAAATGGGGTTTGGCTGTCACTAAGGCTCAGCTGCAAAAGTGACATTTTGAAATCGGCACTTTCTCTGAAAACAACCCCCTTGGAGGTGTTCTGACCCTACCCTAGCATTGGGTGTGTGCATGCACACAGGGTGGGGTACAGTCTGGGATAATGAGTGCGATGCCTTCACCTCCTGAACAAAAAACCCCAAACACCTGCAAGGCTAAACTCCTCAATGCACAATTTAAAATGAAGAGGGGAAGGGAGCAGGCAGAGGCAGGGTCCCCAGCCAGTGAGGAACAGCCTTAGGCAATACAAAATGCTGTCATCTCTCGCAAGCTGACATGCAGGTGTCTGGATATGGTTTGCTTTCTCCCAGCTTGAGTGCCCGCACAGCCTGACACTGCATGAAGCCAGCTTCTTCTGCTGCTTGTTTTCTCACCTGGAGGTGGAAGCACAGCCATGCTAATTCCATCCCCAAAGCTCCCCAGTACAGGTGCAGATGAAAATTGCCTTCCTTGTTTTTTAAAATCCTCCAGAGACTCACCCCAGTCTCTCTCCCATCTCCTCCCTGATCCACCAGCACTGCGCTCCTTTTGGTCCTGCCACATGATCTGGCTGCTGTTGACAAAAGTCTCTATCTCCTGCCATCTGGAACAGCTTGCCCTGTCTCTCCAGATGATTGGCTGTCCATCTCATTTCAGATCTGATGAAAGTCATCCCTGTTCTCTCGCATCCTTCCCCTCCCCTCCCACATCCCCTGGCTATTTTTCTCTGTGATTCTATCACCCAGCTCTGTAAAGGGTTGAGGGATACAGTTGTATGCAACACATTTGGCTCAACAAAGTTACACTGCATTGTGCAGATAGCGTGCGGATAGCAGCTTTGTCCCCACATTCATTATTTTCGTGTTTTTGTGGCAACATCTGAATGTTGCCTGCTTAGTAATTTGCCATGAGTCAGAGGGGGGTCTCACTTTAGATCAGCTTCTAACCTGGAACTCAAAGCAAGTAAAGAAAGGCCTGTCAAGTCAGGCTGGGTTTTCCCCTCCAGTTGCTCCTAAGGCAGGGGTAGTACATGTCCTGAGCTACTTTCTCTTCAAACTCTGCTAAAAACAGCTCTTTGAATTTTGGTCCCAACAATCCAGTGTTTCTCAAACTGGGGTCGCCGCTTGTGTAGGGAAAGCCCCTGGTGGGCCGGGCCGGTTTGTTTACCTGCTCCGTCTGCAGGTCCGGCCAATCGCGGCTCCCACTGGCTGCGGTTCGCTGTTGCAGGCCAATGGGAGCTGCGGCCAGTACGTCCCTCAGCCGGCGCCGCTTCCAGCAGCCCTCATTGGCCTGGAGCAGTGAACCGTGGCCAGTGGGAGCCGCGATCGGCCGGACCTGTGGACGGGGCAGGTAAACAAAACCGGCCTGGCCCGCCAGGGGCTTTCCCTACACAAGCGGCGACCCCCGTTTGAGAAACACTGCAATAATCCCTCCTGCTCTCAAGTGCCTTCCAGAAACAGTGCTGTGTGTGACTCTGTGCACACTACACATGTAATAGTACCCATAGGCTTCATCTTCTCTCAATTCCCACTGACATCCAGGAGAGCTGTGGACATGCACTGTGGGGCTGATCCAAAGCCCATTGAATCCACTGGGCTTTGGATCAGGTCCAGTGGGAAGAACGGATTCCTAAAAGGGCAACATAGCTATGAAAAAGGTCTCCTTTCCCTTTTGGAGGGGTAGCAGTAGCACTGCCTTTTCCTGAAGCATTTGCACTTGGCAGGCAACTCTCTACCCTGCTCTATGAGAAGTGGCAATCGCATGTAATTACACTTAGCATGAAGGTGAGTAGCCCCATAAGGGCTAAATCTTAAAGGTTAAATTTTAACTCTATTAATGGTTGAGCAAGTTAGGCTTACATAGAGACATAGTGGTGTTCAGGGCTTCACTGATTAATTGTATCTGGGAATCATATCTAGATATGATTAGCTATTTATGCTAATGATATCTAGATATGATTAGCATAAATAGCTGGTACAGCATGGCTTTGTATTCCAGTGAGACTAATGAAGGTTAATTCTTCTTCCAAACTCAGTGACAGAAATAGCATTAAACTAAACCTTCCAAGGGACCATAGTTTGAGGAAGAGGAGACCCCAGGAAGTATCTGTTTCCTGATCCTGAAACCTCAACAAGCTTGTGCTGAATATTGCATTTTTGGTGTCAATATGGCAATGATTTGTAAAGTTGCTTATTCTTTCTGAAGAAAGATTTATAATAAAAAAAATCTCAGTAGGGATCTAATATGCACAAATTGTGCTGTAAAATGTCAGGTGTTACTTTAATGTGGCACATTGAGTCTGTACCCTCTGAAATATCAATGCAGGTTAAAATGACAGGAAGCACACAATCAGAATCAAACAATGCACGAGCTTCCTTCGCACTGCAAAAGAGTAACAGCTGCAGGAGAGAAAGGCATTTTGAATACCTGCTACTGCACCTGTGACTATTGCATGGCACGCCTAGCATTTTCATTTCAATGGCAGGATTTGGGCAGACAGACACCAGGCTATAACTGAGTATGCATTGAATACCCATGTTACAGTGCCCAGCACAAAGGTCTTGCCAATGTAGAAGGGTGCGGGTGTTCAATCAACTCAGTAGCTAATTTGATTAGCTCAAGGTTTACTTTCAAAGAGTGACTCCTGAATGTCTGTGTTATGGCTAACCAGAGTCTGTATGCTCCTAAGACACGAGATGCTCACTAGATGGGTAGCTTGAAACATGATTGGCTGTTATTTCAGTAGAGCTGGCTAAAAAAAAGTTTAACCAAAAAAATGGGTTTTCATCAAAAAAGAATTTTTTTCAAGGGAAAATGTCATTTGTGACTAAACTTTTTATAGGAAAATTATGAAACACAGCCAAACGTTTCATTTCATTATGAATTGAAATCGTCACTTGGCTGCAGTTTTTGAAGACGGAACATTTTTCAAAATGTTGAATTTTTGTTTTTCCCTTTTCTACTCCTTGGTTTGTTTTGGTTTTGGTTTGTTTTGATATGATATGGAAGGTATTTTCTTCACACTTTTCCCACCATTTTTTCTTCCAATCTGTAATATTTTAAAACGTCTCCAACAAAAGAAAAAATAGAAAAGGAAAAAAAGAAAATAAAGCAACCAAAAATCCTGGCCATCGTTCACTTTATTGCTCTCAGGCAAACAGAGAGAAGGGTGGGTGGGTGGGTGGGTGGGGGAAATAGTTTTTCAGAGAAAAAAATCATGAAACATTTTGCAAAAATGACAAATTGTTCGATTTCGACCCTTGCAAAATGGAAACAACTTTGAAATTTCAACATTTTTGTGAGATTGTTCTTCCATTTTTTTGACCCACTCTGTATTTAACCTATTCTTCATCTTAATTGATGAGTGAAGATGGCCAGTTTTGCAATATTTTGTTGTGGTATGTTTTTGCAGTGGCTGTGGCTTATGTGTGCTTTTGCAATAGCCAAGCAGGAATAGATGATGGAAACCAGATGGGAATTTTAGTTCTCCAAAGCTGAGAGGCTAATGCATTCATCACTTTGCTGCACTCTAATGGCAGGAGAGGTAAAATGTATCTCCACCACTGTTCCGCCTGCCAGTTATATTACTTATGCTGGGCCTGAGCCAAAGCCATTCAAGTCAATGGGAGTCTTTCCATCCACCTGAAAAGTCCACAATCCGGCTCACTGTGATTTCATTGGCACTTCAAAGACAACCAACTCACCATAGAAGTTGCAGCAGAGAACAGCAGCATTAACAGTTCATCCTGAAGTATCGAGTACCCTTCTGCTCCTTCAATTTCAAGTCACAAGTCTTGTCCTGATGAGGGGAGCAGCATCAATAAACAGGTCTATTTCTTTGGCCAGGCATGGATACGTTTTACTTTTATTTTCTGGGATTTAATTACCAACATTTTCATTTTGGTAACACCATTTTCTGCTCCGGTTTTCACTTCCTTTTGTCAGACCAGGGCCTTGTCTGCACAGATCCACATTTTCATTATGAATTTCTTGGGCAAAAAACATAAATAAAAATTTAAAAACCACTCTATGAGCAGATGAGGCAAAATCCTTCCCAGCAGCGCATCCTCTGCCAGGATTATGCAATTTAAAGATGGCCCTTTTGTCAATTTCCATGGAAACCAAAGTGGAGTGTCAGAGTCTCAAAGTTCTTTCATAATACTCAAAATTATGGTAAATTACCAGCATGCAGTTATTTAACCCCACGTTTACTGACAGGTGGTTTGTGCCGAATAGATTGGAAGGCAGATGCGATTAGGAGATGCAAAGATCTTCTTTCCAGCCTGACAGGCAGGGCAGAGCTGTCTGGCATTGTTAGAATCTATTAAAACAGGACTGGAGGCAATACTGGTGCTTCTTCAGTGGGGAACCAGTGGTGGCAGCAGATCCGAGAAGTCCTGCTGGGGGAAGGCAGGCATCGGGAATGGCAGGATAAGGCAGGGAGAGTAATTGGAGGCTCTTTATGCTTCTGTCTCTGGCTGACTTGGAGCAAGAAGATTGAGAGGCTGACGAGCATGAAATAGTGGTGTCATAGGCTCCCATAAGTCAGTGGGTGTCTTATACGCGTGTCTTAATTTTACAACAATAAATTGATATTTAACTCAAGATGGCCAGCTGGGCATTAAATTCCATAGCATAAGCCAATCTTTTGCTGGTCTCAACAAAAAGGTGTTAGAGTTAGGCCTCTGACCAGGCCAAGTTTCGTGGGTTAAAATATTAGAAATCCATAGTCCGCTGGCCCCTGGAAGAAGCAGACAGTCTTTTCTATCTTCCCTCCTAGGCCTTGACTGGCTTCTGCCTGCTCCCAGCTCTTCTAGACACTGGGGGACCAATTCTTTCTGGATCTGCCAGCTGCTGATTCTGACTGGCCCTACGCAGCTCATGGAGGTCTGAACTTTCACTGCTCTTTCTCCAAAAGTACACCTGCTTCAGGCATGCCAAAAGGCCTCCAGCAGAGGGCAGCAAATGCTTGGTACACCCCATCACAATTCAGGATCCTAGAACAAGAAAACATGGACGTTGCTGGTCTCTGGAGAAGAAGAGCCTGTGAGGGAAGTTCATGCAAAACCAAAGAGAACACTGGCTGGATATTATTAAGATATACTTGGGCCACATCACAGGCCGAGAACTATGGAGGCTGTTGGCAGATCATCGTGCAGCCATCTATTCATCATCTTCTTAGAACAGCACCGATTGCCACAATATCCAAGCCTCTGTCACCTTTTGTCTCCATGATATGATACTTCTGTTCATGAAACCCAAAATCTCATTGGTCTTTTCATTAAAGCCAGTGGTAAACAGGATGCTAAACAACAGCTACTAAGTTAGACATTTTAAAATCAGCAAGTCCTGATAATGTGAATCCAAGAGTTTTTAAAGAGCTGGCCGAGGAGTTTTGTAGACCATTAATGTTGATTTTTCAATAACTTTTGGAACTTGGAAAAGTTCCAGAAGATGGGAAGAAAGCTAATATGCCTATATTTTAAAAGAATAAATGGGATGACCTGAGTAAGTTTATGCCTATCAGCCTGACTTTGATTCCAGGCAAAATAACGGAGCAGCTGCTACAGGACAAAATTAATAAAGAATTAAAGGAGGGTAAAGTAATCCATGCCAATCAACATGGATTTATGGAACACAGATACTGTCAACATAACTTGATATCTTTTGCTGACAAGATTACAAGCTTGTTTGATAAAGGTACTAGTGCTAATGAAATATACTTAAACTTCTGTAAGGTGTTTGACTTGGTACCTCATGGTATTTTGATTAAAAAACCAGAAGCATAGAAAATCAATGTGGCACACATTAAGTAGATTAAAAGCTGGCTAACTATCAGGTCTTAAACATAATTGTAAGCAGGGAATCATCATAGTGGGGCCCCCCAGGAATCGGTTCTTGGCCCGTTGCTATTTAATATTTTATCAATGATCTGGAAGAAAATATAAAATCCTCACTGATAGTTTGCAGGCGACACAAAGATTGGGGAAGTGGTAAATAACAAAGAGGTCACTGATACAGCGCAATCTATATTGCTTAGCAAACAGGATGCAAGCAAACGATGTGCATTCTAATATGACTCAATGTAAAGGTGCACATCTAGGATCAAAGAATGCAGGCCATGCTTACAGGATGGGGGATTCTATCCTGGGAAGTGGTGACTCTGAAAGAGATTTGGGGGTCCTGGTCAATAATCAGCTGAATGTGAGCTCCCAGTGTGATGCTGTGGCCAAAAGAGTTAATGCGATCCTTGGATATAAAAATGGCAATATCAAGTAGGTGTAGGGGGGTTACATTACCTCTGTATATGGCACTGGCGTGACTGCTATTGCAATATTGTGTCCAGCTTTGGTGTCTGCAATTCAAGAAGGATGTTGATAAATTGGAGGGTGTTCAGAGAAGAGCCACAAGAATGATTAAAGCAGGGGTCGGCAACCTTTCAGAAGTGGTGTGCCGAGTCTTCATTTATTCACTCTGATTTAAGGTTTCGCGTGCCAGTCATACATTTTAACGTTTTTAGAAGGTCTCTTTCTATAAGTCTGTAATATAGAACTAAACTATTGGTGTATGTAAAGTAAATAAGGTTTTTAAAATGTTTAAGAAGCTTCATTTAAAATTAAATTAAAATGCAGAGCCCCCCGGACCGGTGGCCAGGCCCCAGGCATGTGAGTGCCACTGAAAATCAGCTCGCGTGCTGCCTTTGGCATGTGTGCCATAGATTACCTACCCTTGGATTAAAGGATTGGAAAACACAAGAAAAATTCAAGGATCTTAACCTATTTATTTTAAGAAAGAGACGGTTAAGAGGTGACTTGATTACATTTTCTAAGTACCTATATGGGAAACTACAATTTGATAATGAGTTAACAGAAGAAGGTATAACAAGACTCAATGAGTGGAAGTTGAAGCTAGACAAATTCAGACTGGAAATAAGGCACATTTTTAACAGTGAGGGTAATTCATTATTGGAGCAATTTACCAATGATTGTGGTGGATTCTCCATCACTGGCAATGTTAAAATTGAGATTGGCTGGTTTTTTGCTTTAGTTCAAACAGAATTAATTCAGGGAAGCTCTCTGACCTGTTTTATACAGGAGGTCAGAATAGATGATCACAGAGGTTCCTTCTGGCTTTATAATCTGTGAATCTATAAACCTGGCCAGATTCAGCACTCAGAAACTTAAGTTGATACAGCCTTGAGATAAGTATTGGAGTGAAAAGTAAACAAGAGAAGGCTGCAGGAGTTTGCAATGCAGAAAAAGAAATGATGGAAAAGGTAATACAGATGCTATTGAAGCGGTGTGTGTGCTGAGTTATAAACATCCTGCTTGACCTGCTGCAGGCCTGGCACCGTGTTCATAATTGTAGCTGCCTGTCTAACATTGCTGTGATGGCACACTGAATCACTGCACAAGTAAAGTAAAAATGGCACACCATTAATGGAGACTCAGGGAGCTGGAAGTCAGGTGATGGCAGCCCCTGCCTAGAAGGAAGGTGCTATTTCTTCAGACCAAAGAAGTTGAGTAATGAGACCTGAGCCAGAGAATTTAAACACCATGAACCACCAAAGATTAGCAAAGGATAATGCAAACAGGAAACAAAGTTTATATTTGAGACCAGTCCATTCTCTGCGCCTTCCCTTCTTCCTCAGGCTAAAAGAGCAACAGGACTCAGAGTACCAGGAACCTTCTCCTGGATGACTCTCTCTGTCCTTTTTCCATTTGCTGCTTCTTGTGACTATCCAGGGTAGAGGAACTCTGGAGAGAATCCAAGCTGATGGTTATTCCCCAGCTCTGCTAATGCAGCAACTCTGTGGATAAATCTAAAGGCATGGGGCATGCTCAGGGGTGCTAAAGTTGTCCCCCATCCTGAAATCCCAGTTTTGAACTGCCCCACATCCTTCTAGGCTAGAGATGGTGAGGCTGGGAGGATTTGAGGCTGAATTCATTAACCTCTGACTATAACGTTCTTTAGGCCCTTCCATCCACCCAGGGCCGGCTCCAGGCACCAGCCGAGCAAGCTGGTGCTTGGGGCGGCAGCTTGTAGGAGGCGGCATTCCGCCCAATCCTAGGGCGGCACGGCCGCTTTTTGTGTGTGTGTGTGTGTGTGTGTGTGTGTGTGTGTGTTGTTACGCTCCGGCTGCCCTGTAGGGGGTGGCGGCACGGAGGACGGGAGCGCCCTGCAGCAAGCCCATCAGGGCAGACCACGTCCTTCCCTCCCAGCTGACCGGAGCGGTGCAGAGCCCTCCCGGCAGGCAGCGGTGTGGGAGGGGCTGCGTGGCAGCGCCCCGCTGAAGCCGTGGCCGCCCTCCTTCTCTCTCTCTCCCTCCCCCTCCCCCCTGCATCCTGGCTCCGGCCGCGCCGCAGGTTGTTTTTTTTTGCTTTGCCGTTCTGGCCGCTCCGTTTTTTGTTGTTGTTTTTTTTTGCTTGGGACGGCCAAAAAACCAGAGCCAGCCCTGCATCCTCCTGTTTAGAAGAAGATCAAACTATTATGGAGGTCTCCTGATCTCGCCATGCCATTCCCCTCTTTGAATCCTTTCATGACCTTCCTGCTACTTGCAGCACCAGGCTCAAATTTCTCATAGTTCAGGTCCCACACAACTGTCTCCAGTTGTTGTTATTATTAATACCTAGCTTTTATATAACACCTTTTATCTGAAGATCTCAAAGAAATTTACACAGGGAGGTCAGGATTATTATCCCCATTTTGCAGATGGGGAAACTGAGGCACAGGGAGACGTGACTTGCCCAAGATCATCCAGCAGGCCAGCAGCAGAGGCAGGAATTGAACCTAGGTCTCCTAAGTCCTAGGCCAGCACTCTATTTCCTAGGCAACCCTGCTTCTTGAGGCCTCCACTTCTAAGCCTCGCTCTTAATCATGGCCTTTGTATCCCACTCTCTTTTTAAAGCTTTCTTCCACACTGTTATGGGATGCTAAACTGTGTTATACTTGTTCAGCCACTAGGTGGCATTGTGTGTAAAATACCTTATTTAAAAGGATTCTATGATGAACACATCTAGAGTGTATAAGTAAGCTCTGTGACCGGTTCATATTTGGAACAAAAAAACATGACATGGTGTCAGGAATTAACTAAGAAACAGAAGGAAAACAGCAACAAAGTTTGCAGACAAAAGGAACAAAGAAACAAAGGTTGCAGGAGCTCAACAAAGAACTTCAGCTTTGACAAACCTTCAGAGTGAATAGACTGGAAACAATATTTTGCATGACTTGGCATTCCAAACAAATTCCACAAAGAAACTGGAGATATACGGGTATCGTCTTTAACTTATGCTATGGGGAAGCAGGCAGAGCATATCTTTAAATCCTTTGACTTTACTGAAGACAGTCACAAAGATGACTATAAAAGGTTCTGGCTATGTTTGAAGCATATTTTATATCCCAGAGAAATGTGGTTCATAGGCCCCAACTCCATGGGTACTCCAGGGCTGGAGCACCCATGGAAAAAAAATAGTGGGTGCTCAGCACCCACCAACAGCGTCACATATCAGCTCCTTCCCTCCCCCTAGCACCTCCTGCCCGCTGGCGGCACTGCAGATCAGCTCCTCCCTCTCCCTCCCACTGCCTCCTGCCTGCCACGGATCAGCTGTTTAGCGGCATGCAAGAGGCACTGGGGGAGGGAAGTAGCGAGGGTGGGGTGCGCTTGGGGGAGGGGGCGGAGCGAAGGCGGGAAGAGGTGGGGTGGAGGCTTGAGGAAAAGAGTGAAGTGAGGGCAGGGGCGGGGTGAGCACCCCCCAGCAACTCATAAAGACGGCGCCTATGATGTGGTTTATGAAGGAGCATGTTTTCACCAGAGAATTCAACACCTGGGGAAAATATTGCATGTTTTATAAGAGCTCTGCATATGTTGGCTGAAAGCTGTGGTTTGGGAAATGCAAAACATGAAAATATCAAAGAGAGGCTGGTTATTGGGTTAACAGATAAAAGCCTTTCACAGCAGCTACAATTGAAGAGAGATTTAACCCTAACCACAGGTATACAGATAACAAAACAGTCTGAATTAGTCAAACAACAGAACAAAAGACAGGAGCAACTTGAAAACCTGAAACTAGCTTTGAAGCTAGAAACAGACATATGAATGTTAAGTCATTAGCAATCTCCAAAGTGGCCAGACAGGAAGAGAGTAGCTAAAACTGATACAAAGGCTAAAAGAGCTTGTGATCACTTTTACAACAGAAGTCACTCAGTTAGAGAACTACCAGGTCAAGAATCTGATGACTGTGTTCACGTCAAATTGGATGGAGAAAAAGGATGGACAACTCCTGCTGTTGTGAAGAAAAAGAATTCAGCACCCAGATCCTATGTGACTGAGACCAACAGTGGAGAGTTGAACAGAAACCGTTGACATCTACAGTTTGTTCCTCAGAAAGAACAATCAACAGAGCAAACTCTATCGATGGCAGATGCGGAACAAGAAGACTCAAGGATTCCAAACCAACCACAGTCAGTCGTTGCCCCTACTGGACAGCCCGATGACCAATTTGTTATACATTTGGGTCATGTGATTAGAAAACCAGTACAATTCAGGGACACTCAACAGACTGATATGTACTGAACTTCAAAGACAGCGTGATAGTGTAAATATTGTAAATGGTAGGAATGTAGAACTTAAAGGGGGAGATGTAATTGAATGCTAAACTGTATTATATAGTTCAGCCCTACTGACGAACCTCAACCATACCCGGCGGAGCATTAAAGGATCTTATGATGACCACATCGGGTGTGTATAAGCAAGGTCTGTGACCAGTCCCTATCTGGTACAGAAGAACATGACACATGCCTTCTCTAATGCTTATCTGTAAGAAGCACAGATACAGCTCAGAGGGGCTGTACTCCGCATAGGGCCGGCTCCAGGGTTTTTGCCACCCCAAGCGGTGGGAAAAAAAAAAAAAAAGCCGCGATTGCAATCGGCGGCACTTCGGCGGCAGCTCCACCACGCCGCTTTCTTCTTCGGCGGCAGTTCGGCGGCCGGTCCTTCCCTCCGAGAGAGACCAAGGGACCCGCCGCCGAATTGCTGCCGAACAGCCCGACGTGCCGCCCCTTCCCCTTGGCCACCCCAAGCACCTGCTTGCTGAGCTGGTGCCTGGAGCCGGCCCTGTCAGTAACAAACAAACAAGTTGCAATTAGTTCAGGAGCAATGACGTCTTTCCTGCTGCCTTGCTGTAGAAGCAAACTGGATGAGTGAAAGATTTGTGATATCTGCCGCATTCTGCACTCCCTACTGTTTGCAAGATAGTAACAAAACCAAGCCAGATGTGGTTTTTAAAATTAACCAATTTACAGTTGCAAAAATTAAACACCTGATCAGGTGCAAAAATGACACAGTGCTAGAGAAATCTAGAGCATAGAATGAGCAAACTGATATTAAAAGCAGTCCTTTTGCTGGGAAGTATAAGCAAGAGTTGTTTGCCTTTTGTAGAGATTAAACAGATTAATAAAATATCCCCACTTGGACACCACTGTTTGTGAGTGCTGCTGGTTCAGTCAGATTAACAACAGCCACATAAAGCAATTTTACATTCTCCCATCAAGACAATCTAAGCTGCCATAATTCATGTTTGTACATCTAACCATGAAAGGATGAAGCTGTGTTTTATTGCAGCCATATGCCTAGGATGATCTCCTTGCAGTTATTTTTGAGGATGGGGGAGAAGCTTTGGGCTGCATGAAACTTTTTGGAACTTAAGCAAAATATTTAGATCAATTGTGGATGTCTGGGTATTTAAAAAAAAAAAAACTTTTGGAAAGCATGGCTCAATTAATCACTCTTTGCCCCATCCCTAAAACCAAGGCAAACCTCAGCGCTCGCTCAATTCTAGAAGCTAAAACATCCACAATGTTCAGTATGTGGGGAGTATAAAGAAATGTTGAGTTAATAAATGGATGGTGGATTAGGTAAGCCCTATTGAAACTATGTGGGTTGGCAGGCTTGGATCTGGAACTAGACAGAAAAAAGATACATGAAGCATAATTAAGTTTTGTAACGTGTTTTGACATCCTTCGGTGAAAGGCGCAATAGGCATACAAAGTGCCACTTCTGTACCTTCAGCTGAGTTGTGCCCGCTAATGCCACAGCTGAATATTCCCTACAGTTTTCTAAGCCCTGCTTCTTGGAATCAGTGTGTCAGTGCATGTGTTGGAGACTGAGAGATGGGTCAGCTCCACAGAGCAATTATCTCATGGGGAGAGGAAGGTAGGTGGAAAATGATCCAGTAAGATGAATAGGCCAACAAAAATACTGATAACACCAGGACTGGTTAATAGCTGCTGGTGGAATGGGCGTTCCATTCCAGCTGTCTGGCCCATGGGTGTTCTCTGTCAAAGGATTTGCCAGTCTCTCTGAGCAGCCGTCGTGTCATTACATCTGTTCAATGTTTGTCTCTTCTGAGCGGGAGCGGAGGGGGAAATTGCTGCTAAGGGAGGGTTGCAGAAGAAGGTCTGGGACAATATAACGCCATCCTGATGGGGGAGGTTCATGGCTCAGTGGAGAGTGAATATGCCAGACTATAGATACTGCCCCAACGTTGATCAGACAGTTCACTGCGTGTAGAATGCAAGGCACACTTGTAGTAACGTTAAATGACTGGCTCAAATATTGGGAAATATTAAGGCCCCGGCTAAACTCTCTTTTATGTTTGTTTTAACCAGATTTCACTATTACCCCATGCCTTATGAAACATCATCTGGATCTTAATGTGTCGTTTACATTCTCTAATGATGCAGGCATTGAATTCTTCCCCTGACTGTTGCTTCTGGTACAACTGTAGAGCTAGCCCTGCTATCTGCTCCACCCACCTCAGAACCATATGACTTCACTAGTGGCTGATACAGGCACTGGCTGGGGATCTATTAGAGAGGACGTTATGGTACATGCAATGTTGTGGTCTGAAGTTATTCAAAGAAGAAGCCTTCAAGTTACATACCTTGAAGAGTTAAAGGGTGATCGTCTCGCCTCCAAAATCTTCTATCAGGATACTCTGACTCCTGGAAAGCTCCAATTTATTTCCACTTTGATCTGGTTCTTGTTCTCCTCCTCGCTCCAGATAAAAAGATGAGACTGATATAGTTCTCGCCTGGTCTACGCCAGCTCACAGGTTGCTCTCCCTGACAGCATTGCTGTTACCAAACTAAGCACCCCGCCCAACCTCACAGCAGTGACTGGAGTCAGTGGATGTTGACCCCTGTCCTGGGACTCTCCCTCATCTCAGGTGGCTTGGGCCAGGAAATAAAGACCAGCCCCTTGTATTCTTTGGGAGGCCCAGCACTCCTTGTGTCATGCCTTTATTGCAGCTGTAGTGTTCAGTGGTTGCCCAGGCTCAGACTTTTAAAGGTATTTAGGTGTGGCTGCACCCAGTGTTCCAACACCTAAGTCTCATTTTCAAAAGCGATTTAGGCACTTGGGAGCCTAAATCCTATTGACTAAGCACCGCAAAGCCTAAATACTTTTAAAAATATGGGCCTCAGCACTTAAGATGCTTGCAAGAGATCTGCTTAATTTTGTGTCTGGTTCCAGTTGGCTGTGCATCAGGATAGCTTTAATGTGGGTTCATGGGTTCAACTGAACCTACAGAAATCATGGAACCGAGGGTGCAAAATCAAGCAGACATAGACTTCTCCCAGCCCAGTGTGGAGGGGAGGCCCCGGGCAGTTGGGTGTTGGAAAGTGAGCCCACCCTGCATTCATCCCTGTCCCACAGGGCTGGGTCTGGCTCCCCCTCCAGGCGTTGTGACCTGGTGCATGGGGTGACAGTGCTACTCACGTTTGGCCCAGCTTCTCCTCTGTCATGGGGTCCCTGGGACCTCTCCTCCACACCAGGCAGGATTAGGGTTGCGATGCCAGGGCAGAGGGTGCTGCTGCAGGTGGTCAGTGGCCCCTTGGCACTTTAGTACAGTGCACCCACTGAATCAGAAAGATACATCCACCCCTGCTATGTATAACAAGAGATTCACAGTGCCCTGGCCAGACTCTCTGTCTGGGAAGCTCAGCCCTAAAAGAAACAGCCTTTAGAACCAGCACAGCCTTTAGTACCAGAACAGCCTTTACTTATTTGACTTTGGGGCAGAGACCATTAGTCACATACCAAGGAGGTCTTTTCTCTCTGACCCCAGCATAGACTCTAACGTGCTACTGGAACATTTCTCACCAGATACATTTGACAGGCAACTTTTGGACTGGAGTTTTGGTGCCCACCTGAAAGGCAGCCTGCAAACCCTGCCTCTCTCTCCTCTCCTCCTACATCACACTGCCACAAACTCCAGTGTGACAGTGCTGCTTTCCGTTCTCTTCAATCTGACGACAGTCCCTTCTCTGATCCACCACAACTTTTGGTGTACAGTGAAAATTCAGGACAAAGGAACAGGGCATTTCTGACTTTATTTGTTAGAACAATTTGTTCTAATTGGACTTCAGGTTCACAATAGCACTCAGAACAAATGCAGCGTTCAAAGACTCCCTATGCAAGCCTGCCACGTGCATTCGCTATGATTACGTGCTGCTTTATTCTGCATGCCTACAAGGCGCATGTGCTTCTGTGAGTTGAGCAGTGTACAATGGCGCTCTCAACATGAACTGTGGCATCAGCCAAGGTGGCACCAGAATAAACTGTGCCCGTATGCCCACAAATGATCTTAAAAAGCTTTCTTCCCAAGAGCCATGGGTCAATGCAGTCACACTAAATGGTGCTGCATGCCTCCACTACCCAGTTTGAATTTGTGGAAGCTGGTTATGTTTGGGATGGAGACTTGGTCCTATCCTGTCTTCAGCAGGATTTAGTCCCCTCCTGGATAAACTAGTACTTGTCACTGAACTAGGTCCAAATTCTGTGTCACATGACATGACCCCTCATTGTGAAACCTGTGTTCAGTCTTCCCGGGTGGTGAGGGCAAGGTCAACCTCACGCATGCTACTGGGGAGCTATCAATGCACGGCTAGTGCTTCAGGCACTGCTACCTGAGCTACTTTGAAAAAGGATCTGTCACAAACTATTCACAGCTGGAGTCAAAATTGAATCAGCCTATTTGTATGTCAAATTAGAAGGAGTTTAGAAAATAGCAACAATCAGGGAGCTGGAGAGACTGAGCTGCGAGGAAAGATGAAAAGAGCTAAAGAGGCAGAGCTTGGAAAAGGACATCTTCCCTTAGACATGATAATGAGCGACATGGACTTGAAAGGTATGACCGGGTGTAGGTGTGATATTAGTAGAAGCTTCCTGACCTTGGCTCCCAAGGGAAGTGGTGAAAGCCCCATTGGCTGAGGCATTTAAAAATTGACTTGACAAGACACTAGCAAATGTAACATAGGGAACAAACCTGTAGGGCCTCAGTAGATGGACTGGATAGTATCTTCCATCTCCTATGACTCTGTGAGGAAGCAATTGGCAGTATATAGATCATAGCTGACTTTGGGGGGGTGTTTGTGAGCTACCAGTGAGATTGTGTCCATTTTAGTTACTTTTCCTGCTAAGTATCAGGAGGTAGCCGTGTTAGTCTGTATCCACAAAAACAACAAGGAGTCCAATGGCACCTTAAAGACTAATAGATTTATTTGGGCATAAGCTTTTGTGGGTAAGAAACCTCACTTCTTCAGATGCATGGAGTGAAAATTACAGATGCAGGCATTATATAATGACACATGAAGAGAAGGGAGTTACCTCACAAGTGGAGAACCAATATTGGCCCTGTCAACACTGGTTCTCCACTTGTGAGGTAACTCCCTTCTCTTCATGTGTCATTATATAATGCCTGCATCTGTAATTTTCACTCCATGCATCTGAAGAAGTGAGGTTTCTTACCCACGAAAGCTTATGCCCAAATAAATCTGTTAGTCTTTAAGGTGCCACTGGACTCCTTGTTGTTTTCCTGCTAATACTCTCTTGTGTGGGTGTGGGAGCAGTTGACAGTAACTGAAAGGATCCTGTGTTGCTCTTCGGCCTGAAGAGAAAACTCATGGTACCATTTCTAACAGAGATTCCATGACTAGTCAGTCACTGTAATGACTCCTAGGCTTTGTTCTGTAATAGGACAGTCCTCAAACGTTAACAGAGTCAGGCCTAGAGTTCTCTCTCCAGCATAAGAATTCACGGGAAAGTGTGCTAAGGGATAAAGAGGTGAGATTCATGGCCTAATTCAGTCACACAGGTTTGAATGGCCTAGGCTGAGGGTGAGCTGTTGAGGAGAAGAGAATGGCTACCCCATTTGCCTACAGAGTCACTTGGCAGCCAGCATCTAACCAGCTGTACTGTACTGTATGGTAGTGTAGGGTACGTTGGAGATACTGAGCCAGATCATCAGATGCTGCCAACTGATGTAGCTCCTCTTCAGTGGAAATATGCCAACTCACAGCAGCTGAGAACCTGGCCACCAGGCGCTTACAAGGCAACTGTATATAAAACAACTTTGATTCTGCTGTAGATGGCAGCGTTGAGAAAACAATATTAAGAATATAAAGTACCAGTGAGAGTCTAATTAGCGTACAGACATGCATTTTCTCTCTCTCTCTCTCTCTCTCTCACACACACACACACACACACACACACACACACACACACACACACACACACACACTCTCTCTCTCTCTGTACCCTTCACGTCCTGCACCGCAGATAAATAAGGTCAGACTGCAGCCTCTTTTTTTCTAAACGTCAGGCAACCCCAGTGAAATGGCTTGCTTTTATTTTGCTGGAGCTGAAGGCCTGCTTACGGCATTACAAGAGTTGTCAGTGGTTCCCACTTGCAGACACAGGTTAGGAAGCTGCTCTACAACTCTCCACAGTCTTGGTTTTGTGTTACAGGTTTTCCAGGTGGAAGCCCGGCCTGTCTGCACAGTTCATGTCAAAACGGGGCTGCGTGCAAAGCTCAGAATTTCCGTTACCATTGCTGGTGCTTAGAACTCAGAGGGCTGCTAAGCAGAATCCTGGACTCACTCAGCTGAGCCGGGTGCTTGGCATACAAGACTATTCTTCTGCCATCAGAAATTGCAAGAACATCACAGCTTTCCTACTGTTTGAATTTGTCTTTCCAATGGTTCACTGCATGGACCTCTAGCTCTCTGCCTCTTTCTTTGCAACATGGGTCAAGAGATGAAGGGCCTCCTGATCTTTTGAGATGCTGAGCTCCTGGGAGGTGCTGGTCACCAAACTCCCCTGGGTGCCAGTGGGGGTTGAGCGTCTCGTGGACAGTGCTCGGCACCCTCTGAACCTCACCGGATCAAGCCCTTAATAACCAAACCAGGGCTTTTCATTTTGAACCCTTGTGTATATTTACTAACCCAGGGAGCTCAGTTTTCAACAAGGATTGACTTGCCTGTGCACTGATTTCAATACCCGAATGAGGGATTTGAGCCTTGTATGGCATTTGGGGCTCAGGTCTGAAAACTGGGCTCCAAGGGTGTGGCTGGTGCTGTTTGACTGTCAGGGCTGGAAAGTGAAAGGTGAAGCAGATCTCTTCCGACCCCTGCTCAGTGCAAAAACATGGGGTCAAATCCTAGCGCCTTATAGTCATTGAAGGCAGCGCCTTGGGGGTCTGTGGGACTGTTGTCTGAGTAAGGACCTCAGATTTGGCCCATGGTAATGTTCCTCTTCTATCTGAGTAGGAGTGAGTGGTGTACTGAGTATTTATTTGTCTATACAGAGGAAGAGACAGAGAAGATGCCATGGGTAGAAGCTAACACAGAGTAAATAAAAGCAAACTTCAGCATTCCTTGTCTTTCTAGTCTTTAAAAGATTCCTGTTTCATCTGAACCCCACTGCCAGCATGTGGACAAAAAACCCATGGCCATGTTCCTAGCAATCCCTTGGCCAGGCCAGGAGGCAGTGAGCTTGGCTTCTTTTCCATGAATTGGCCAATGGAGAGGACAGGGCAGCCCTAGAGCTTTCTTGCCATTTGAAACGATGCTTTCTGAAGTTGACGTGACAGGGAAACCCCGGGATGTCTTTTTCCTCCTGCATGGAAACTCAGCTCATTCCATGCTGTGTTGTTGGGCCGTGCTGTCACCTTCCCAAAGTGGATCCGATTTCACATGGCTGGTTCCTGGGATGTGGCTCTTTCATCCCCCCAGATGCTTGATGTGCTGATGGATCCTTGCCTGGTTCGCTGCCACTCCTTCATCAGCTTCTCCTTCGAGTGACTCGCTATTGGTGATGGGCTGAGATGAAGGCAGTTGCCAAAGCAGTAGTTTCCCACGGTTTCACCAGTCTCAGAGAAGCATGGCCGTGCTCCTGCTTTCTCTCTCCAGAGCCCTTGTGAGCTCAGCGTGGTGAGGAAGACACTTCAGCCCATTCAACTTTCAACCATTCCAGGACACCCAGGGATCTCTGTGGAGCAGAGAGAAAAATGATCAGCTTTGTGCATTACAGCTTTACAGGCCTAGAAAAAATGAAGACTCAATACTGAGTCCTGGGAAAGGGATTACACCTCCCCCACTGCAATTTATCTGCTAGTGGTGTGGGCTGTATCCAGCAACTACAGCCCAGTCCCTTAAGCACCCAATCCTGCTCCTGTTAGTGTCAGCAATAAAAGTCTCCTTGGCTCCACGTGGCCTATACGTGTATTTAACCAGCTAATGGAGAGCTCGCCCGGCAGCTCTACTCACTAAACATGCAAGGTACACATTACCACAGCCAAGACTCGAACTGGGAGACTCAGTGAGCAAAGCCTGGCATCCATGAATTTAGATGGAAGCTCACCAGCACCATATCCCAGGGGAAGCCCTCTCTGGCATTCCCAGTGTATTTACAGGGTCTGTCTCCTCCCCGCACCCGCAGCATAAGCAAATAAAACATCTGGCCGCATTCCCTTCATGCAGCTTTAAACTCCATACCAAACAGTAGACAGAGGACCGCACTCCCCAGAGCTGCTCACTGTACAAGCAGGATACAAACTCAACAGGAGCTGCTTGTGTCCTTCAGGGAGAGAAGCTAGTTTCTGACTTTCAGTCAATGCGCCTCGCCCTCTTTCAAGTCTCTGAGCCTAACTAGGCTCATCCACAGCTAATTACCTCAGCTGCAAGCAGCAGGCCTAGCTCTAGCTCAGGGAGCCTCCCAGATGGCAAAACTGGTGAAGAAGCATTCTTGGGACATGAACCCCTATAAGACCCTCACCCACTACCTTCAGACACCCCCTTGGGACACCACTGGCTATGGGGCACCAAAGAAGCGGTACCCCTCATTGTGCTCCTCTGCTGCTGGTAGCTGTGCTATGCTCCCTTTATCTGGAGAATGCTCTTTGCACACCTCAGAGTGCAGCTGATGCTTCTCCTTCTGCAGGTAGGTGGGGCTCTGCTGTCACTGTCCCTAGAGACATTTCCACAACAGTCCCGTGAGCTCCGTTCAGGTACTCAGAACAATCTCACAAGCTGCTCAGCAGAGAGTACACGCAATTCTGGCCATTTTAATTGCTAAACAATACTTTCCCCCAAACAGCAACCCCTTCCCTCCCCCGCCCAAAAAATGGTTCAGTATCACTTCCCTGCAGAGAGCAAATAACAGAAATAAATAACGAATGCCTCCTATGCACTCTTAGGGTATTACAGATGATCACAGAGCTTAAGGCCAGAAGGGACCATCTAGCGTGACCTCCTGCACATCACAGGTCACTAAAGGTTAAGTTTGTGCTCATATACCCCAGTGACCATAATGATAGAAGAAAAGAAGAGCTCTCAACTTCCTGAAAATGAACGGGTGTCAGAGAGAGAGAGAGAGAGAGAGAGAGAGAGAGAGAGAATAGCCTGGGTCTGATTTTGTTTTTATTTTTAAATGCTATTTTAATGAATGACGTGATGATTTTGGCACAAAGACCTAGTTTTATGGATCTTGGAGGGGTGGGGAGGACCTTTCAGTTCTATGAAAACACAACCAAGACTGAAATAAAGCTAAATTTCTGGTGTGAATGGAAGTCAAACTTCCATAATGAGACAGACGATTTACAATAGCGTTGGCTGCCAATTCTGTTTGGTTTCAAAGTCACCAGTGCTGTCTCTGCTCTGTAAAATACATACCCCTCTCCACCCTTCCTTCCTTCTAACTTACAGGATTTCTGGCTCTTGTGATGATAGTTTCTGCAGGGCTTGAAGATTATTTTGTACACTGAAATCAGCAGAGGGAGGATGGGCGCTGAGCTCACTGAGATGAGCGGCACATTTTTCTTGAGGCTTTTTGGAGAGCATTGCACAGCATGGATACAGAGAAATGGGGCTTCCCTGGGAAACCATAGCAGCATTAGAGTTCCACTACTGAGACATGGAATCAACCCAACAGCTGGAGAAAAACTTTGCAATAAAGTATTCCCAGACACTCACTATGAGCCTGATCCAAAGACTACCCAAGGCAATGAAAAGTCTCCCATAGACTTCAGTGGTGTTTAGATTAGGCCCTGATGTGAGTAATACAGTAGAAGAATTGGCTTAAACTTTCTGCTGTGGCTTTCACACAGAGATTGATTCCTCAGCTGGGGGAAAGGCTATCAAGGGTTCTGGTCTGAATGAATAAGCCAGTGAGTACTCTTCTTTCCTTTATTGTGATTAGGACTCCTAGTATCCAGGGTTCAGAATTATCCAAAGAACCATTTCCATGCATGCCTCATGTAGCAGTCCAATGGCGTTGTTTTGGCAGCATTGGGTCGTGGCTGGCAATATTTGGGGGAAGAGAGAGGCAATGTAAATAGGATTAAATTTTAATTTTATTCCTCATGAAAGTGAGGGGGATGGATAGTGCTGACTAGATCCAGGATAGCATGGGAAGAAGCAGTGCAAGTTTCTCTTACTCAGCTCTGCCAAGGCACCACTATCTATTAAAAAAGAACTAGATTAGTTCATGGAGGATAGGTCCATCAATAGCTATTAGCCAGGATGGGCAGGGATGGTGTCCCTAGCCTCTGTTTGCCAGAAGCTCGGAATGGGTGACAGGAGATGGATCACTTGATGATTACCTGTTCTGTTCATTGCCTCTGGGGCACCTGGCATTGGCCACTGTCAAAAGACAGGATACTCGGCTAGATGGACCTTTGGTCTGACCCAGTATGGCCATTCTTATGATGTGTAGCACCTTCTTCTATGCCAGCTCCTCTCATAAAAAGAGACTCTGATCTATTGTGCAGTGGTTTTGTGTGGATCAGATAAAGATCTCCAAACTCAGCAGTGACTTCAGCCGTGTTGGGGGTGGGGGTGGGGTGGCTATTCAATAACAATAGTAGTTACAAATACTAATTAAAGGAAACTTAAAACTAAACCTCAAAGACAAAAATAGAACATTTAAAAACAGGTTTCAGAGTAGCAGCCGTGTTAGTCTGTATCTGCAAAAAGAACAGGAGTACTTGTGGCACCTTGGAGACTAACAAATTTATTAGAGCATAAGCTTTCGTGGGCTACAGCCCACAGCCCACGAAAGCTTATGCTCTAATAAATTTGTTAGTCTCTAAGGTGCCACAAGTACTCCAGAACATTTAAAAACACTTTAATTACTATGAAGGCTTCTATTACCCACACAAAGAAAAAGGAAGAGAACATGGCCCTTAGTATTTCCCCCTCCAAAAAGGTCTACTGACCGTTAGTATTTCTGTTGTCACAGCTATTAAAATACATGAAGGGTTTGGTCTGATATACACTTAACACTAAGCTAGTGGGAAAACGATTCAGTAAATAATCTTGGATTCTATTATTAATCATTATTATTTTATTTAGTTTGTTTCTCTCATTGTCCACAGTGTATCATAAACTATTGAAACATATAAGAAATCATGATCCCTGCTCCAAAAATCTTGCAATCTAACAGCTCACTAAACTTGAAATTCCTGAAGGCTTCCTAGGTGAAATGTGGTAGCTATCAAGGTTCCATTGGTTTCAGTACGCAACGGCACCACATTAGGTGCAGTGAAGGACCTGGAGCTAAAGGTTTAGCAGCAAAAAATAAGAATATGGTAAAGTCTGAAGTACCGTTGCAAAGGTGAAACAAATCAGTCTCAGCAATGAAACGTGAAAACCAGCCTTGAGTGACAGACAGGAAAACTGGAATCAGTGAGTGAAGCTTCTCCTCCTATCTTACCAAGTTGGAACCTGAAGGGATCTTTTTCAGTTCCCCTACAGGTGGAGCTTTTGAGCTGACATTGACAAGGAAACTAACTTAAAACCTGGGAAGAAGAACAGGAGTACTTGTGGCACCTTAGAGACTAACACATTTATTTGGGCATAAGCTTTCGTGGGCTAAAACCCACTTCATCGGATGCATGCAGTGGAAAATACAGTAGGAAGATATATATATATATATACAGAGAACATGAAAAAATGGGGGTTGCCATACCAACTCTAACGAGACTAATCAGGCCCACCTTAATTGATTAGTCTTGTTAGAGTTGGTATGGCAACCCCCATTTTTTCATGTTCTCTGTGTATATATATCTTCCTACTGTATTTTCCACGGCATGCATCTGATGAAGTGGGTTTTAGTCCATGAAAGCTTATGCCTAAATAAATGTGTTAGTCTCTAAAGTGCCAAAAGTACTCCTGTTCTTTTTGCTGATACAGACTAACACGGCTACCACTCTGAAACCTTAAAACCTGGGGTTTGCAGAAGTGCCACACTGCAACCTCTGAGAGAAGATCCTAATGTTTGCAAGGGATTCACTTTAAAATAAGGGAAAGAATATACTGGGCAAATAATATGCTTGAAATCTGAAATAGGAAGTCCGCAAAGCAGATCAGGATTGGGTTTGATAGGACATAGCAATGGCAACATAACTACCCACTTCTCTAACTTTGGAAGAGCCACGTTTTGGCTCTGCTACACACTCAGTTTTGTAGGTATTGACTGCGCACAACTCATAGGTCTAGTCCTGAGGTCCTTGCATAGTTCTTACTCAGACAAACTCCCATAGAAGTCATTCTCTGTGTGTAGGTAGTTTATGAGGAATTTATTGTGATTATTTGGTATTCTAAATTCAAACTGTGTTGGTTAGTTTTGATTGGACAAATCGGTTACTTTCCATATTTCTGCTTCCTGATTGGACAAACTGAACATTTAGACTCAAATTTCCAGTGCCAAGAATTACCGTTTCATTCACTTTTTGTGACTATTTTTCAACAGTCTCTTAAAGCATGCTGATTCCTGCCAGTGAACTCCTCTCCTAGCATAGTCACAGACAGCAAACACAAAAGAGGCAGGAAAAGTTGTGCAGCATTTTCCCATCTCTAATCATTCCCATCTCAGTAACACTGAGCAGTGATTTTCATCTTCCATTCATGCTTAGAGCCAGGAGCGCTGCCTCTGGGGAGTTTTTTTTCACTTTGATGGGACAATAAGTGTGAAATGAAGAGCGATGTCTCATTCTCACACTACCGTACACATCCATCCTGTCCAATCCCCTTGAGCCACATATATCTCAGGCAATAAGAACTTAAAGGGACGACTGCATTTCTTTTTGAGTTTGTCATGTTCCCTCTGCCTGGGACACTGGCCACTGCTGTTCTGTGATGGGATTTGGAGCTTCCAGAATATCCTCACAACTGAGCTTGCCAGGAAGCCTCCTTTTTTTTCTTTCTTTCTTTTTCTTTCCTGGGGAGATTCATGACCCTCTTCCTCCCCTTTGGTGCCTCATGCTCTGTGACTTCTTAGGAGTTGTACCAGGTGTACACTTCACTGTATAAACTCTGCTGATGACCTACTCTCTTAGCACACACGCACTATTAAAAAAACACAGTCATTTAAAAACAATTAACAAACTGGCCAGAAGCCAATAAAGGACGCCAGGCCGGTGGGGGTAAATAGGCATAGCTCCCCCACTGACTTTAATGGAGACACGTGATTTATACCTACTGCAGGTCTGGCCCTCCACTTCTCCCGCCATTAGAGCCATAAGAACCCCAGACACTTGCCAGTACTTCCTCAAGCAAAAGCCTCTTTAAATCCCTGAAGGTCAACAAGCTCAGGCTCCCACGAACCCTCTAGGAAACTGAGTTCCTGAGCCAAGGGCCCTTTCCTGAAAAATCCGTTTCCACCTTCCCCTTCTGTTTACAGCTAGGGGCTGATGACAGCTCGAGCTGCTGTGCTGTAACACAAGGAGAGAGGCAGCCCTGAGGTAGCCAGGACCAAATGGTACAGGGTCAGATTCTCCCACTTTCACTTCCTAGTCTTCGAACAGTCCCCATTGGGCGTAAGGGGTGGGGCGAAATCTGGCCCACAGAAATGTAGAGGTCAAAGTCAATGCCCTGAATGACACCCAGTAATGAAGTAGAGGTCAGTGCAGAATATCTAGACCAGGTGTCCCAGGCTTCCTGCAAGCAGCACCGCAAAGCAAGCATCCCACTGCATTTTGCCCCAGAGGCAGTTTCAGGTGCACCTGCAGACACAGTGGGACATCTACATTTGGGACCAGTAGGTGCCATTCCACAATTAATTAATTACTGTTTCAAGATGGTAAGTAATAAGGGACAAGAGGGAGAGAGGCTGCTGCTGCTGCCTAGGGAGTGTAACCTGGGAGGCATGAGGCAAGAGTGTTTGCAAAGGCGCCGGGTGTGGTAATGATATTGGAGGGTAGCACCCACCCTACAGAGTCTCACTGCTATCATCATATGGCTGGTGAAGTAAACTAGATGGCCAGATTCGTTCCTGGTGTAACTCCACTGAAGATGGTGGATTACCCCATGGATCAACCTAGCCCGACAAGCTTTATGTAGGAGCATAGGTTAGTGCTTTGCTGAAGAAAAAAATAATCTACATATTTGCCCCTGGTTCTCAAGACCTCACACTGGGATGATGACAGGCCAGATTCTGATCTCTGTTACACCAGTGTAAATCAGGACTAACTCTAATGGAGTTACACTAGATTTATATTAGTGTAACTGAGATCAGAATCTGGCCTGATTTTATATTATCCTGGTTGGCAATGTCCAGTGGTCATCCAGTTTCTTATTTCTGAACATTTTGGGCCCAATTCTCCTCTCACTGGCACTGGGGTAAATCAGGAGTAACACCATCGGAGTCAATTGTGCTGGTTTTCCTCTCATTGACACCAGTGCAAAACCACCGTAACTCCCTTGACGTCAGTGGAAAAACTCCTAATGTACACTGGCGACAATGAACGGAGACTCAGATCCAGCATATTTACACCGCTGTAAAACTGGTGTGAGAGGAATATCAGTTCGGCAGCATACAGTATATACAGGGAGTGATGGAAGACAGGGCTAGCTGTCCTAAGAACGGCATCACCTAAAGAATTCTTATTTATGGTCCCTGAATGTGTGTGCGCACGTAGGAAGGAGGCTAGGAAGATGACAATTAAAATAAACTTCAGGTCATTTTTCCAAAACATCTGTCATATAAACGCAAAAATCCAGATGTTGTTCTGGAATGCGAGCTATCTGCCGCACTGCATAACCCAGCGGGAGCCGCAGCTTGCCTGACCTCTCATGGTCTCGCTTCTGATCTGTGAACTCTCAGGAATTTAGTTCCCAAACTAAAACATGGGTTTCAAAACAGAAGCCAGCTGAAGAAATCTCCCAATCCCTCTTCATGACTCCCAAACCCTGCTTGCCTATGAGAAGCCCAGACTTCATAAAGGAACAGACATGGTGGTATGATGAACCACCTGCATACCAGACTGCAATGGACATGACCAGGAGACTGGGCTGTGTGCCAGATGGAGGAATGTTACGGCCTGCATATGCGTGTATCTTATTATCTTGCTAACTACTAGGCCAGTCGGAACTCATTAACCATATTTCCTGTCTTTGTATCCATAAGCCCTCTGATGGGTTTGGAACCTTTGGGGTGTCACCTGATGTGCTAGGGTGCTACTGAGTCAGCATATTCTGCCAGCCTGGGTCCCCTTTACCTGGCCTTGCTGGGCTAGGCTCACAAGCCTCTTCCAGTCAAGGACACAGGCAGGGCCTCACCCAACTGCACAGAGAGAGAGACAGAGATCCACTCTGGAAAGATTCAGCCTTAGGGGCTTGCCCCAACACCCTGGTGCCCACTCCCTTTAAGGGGTACAAACCCAAAGGTTTTATGAAATTCGCCCCCTCCCTCAATGTGGAGGGAGATATGCACAACTTCTTGCCCCTGCCCCCAGTTAGAAATTACATAAACTGAGTTATATTATAAACAAGAAATAAGTTTATGAACTACAAAAGGTGAATTTTAAGTGAACATAAGAGATGACAAATAGAACAAAGTAGATTGCTGTCCTAATAAAGCAAAATACGCAAGTTAAGCTCAATAAATTTAAGAAACAGATTACAAAATGTAAATTCTCACCCTAAATGTTATTTTAGGCAGGTTGCAAAGTTTCTGTGGTTCAGAGTTCCTTTTCAGACTGGACCCCGTAGCCTTCCTTCAGGTGGCTTTAGCAGTCTTTCTTCTTGGGCAGACAGGCCATGGAGATGAAGAGTCCCATTTGCCTTCCTCCCCACTCTTAAATAGGATTTACATAAGGCGAGAATCCTTTGTTTCCCAAACTTGACACCCCCCCCGCACCCGTTCCCTTCCAGTGAAAAGTTACAAGAAGTCCCAGGTAATGTTTAATATCAGGTGACAAGACCACCTGACCTAGTAGTGTCACAGTTACGTCCCCGGACACCTCCCAGGACAGAGAGAGATTAGTATGTTCATGGTTTTGTTGTTCCTTCCTGATGGCTCATCAAATTTGATGGCCTGTTGTCTGGTGGTTGTCTATCCAATTCGTATGCATGTATCAAATACAACTGGGTATGTATTGGGAAATCTCTTCAGTAAATCATAACCTTTCCAATGATACCTTACAAGACCCATCTTGCATAAAGTATATCTCAGTTATGTCATATTCATATCATAAGCATATTTTCATAAAGAATATGGAGTGAAATGTCACATGCCCATGAAAGAGGTGAAAAACTAGTGGGGGGAATGCTTCTGTTCCACTGTGATAGGTACAGTACAAGCTTCAGGGCAGCCATTTTGTAGGGGCTCTCATTTGTTTGTGAGGAAAATGAAAAAGAAATATGGATGGCTTGTGTGTACAAGTGTCAAACTGAATGTCAAAGGGCACTCTGAGTAATGGGGATTTGTGGTGAGGGGTTCAATGGGGGCTGGAGGGGGAGAAATCGTCTCCAGGCTATGGATTGACACCAGAATGCTTCAGTGGCCTTTACCGTGTCCCTGTAGGAGCCCCTGTAACATGCACACCCTCTGAGAGGGCATGGTGGATCAGCACAGTCATGGACCACCGGCCCCACCCCTCATCCAGCTCATCCCCAACTCCCCACCCTGTGTTGAGGAGCAGAGAACCACAGCGTAGAAGGGAGGGATAGACACCCTGTAGGCAATCTCCAAATCCTGCTGTCCCAGTGCAGTAGAACCACACTATGTCTGAATGCTTGGTGTCCACTGGATTTGGGGTTAAGTGGTGGCTGGGGCAAAACTGGAGTTAGGATTTACCCTAAATCCCTCCAGCATACTCAGCAAATCAGAAAAGTCCATTAGCTAAGCATTGCAATGGCTCTGTGCTAACAAGAGATGTTTCTTTTTGTGTTTTTGTAGTCACTGATTCCCACATCTTCACCTCACTGCCCTTTCTGCCTCACCTGAATTGCTCACGTATGAAAAGAGAACTCATCAGGAACTCGTATTGTTATATCTCATGCCCCAACCACCTGTCACCTGGAATTTACAACTGGCCACACGGCTCAAAAAGTGCATGCTAAACAGCTACCACTCCGTCCCACAAAGCAGAATACAAAATGGCTCTAGGGTAACTGACTATAAAATAATCTATAAGTTACTTCTTCATCTCAGACTAAAGTACAAAGGAACCTGATTCCCAGTGCGAAACAAGAGGATGAGTTGTATTTCCACAGAATGGCTGCAGGACCCCTCTAGTATGTCAGCTCTGCCTGGCAGTTGTATAATGATAGGCGCCCGGGAGCTGTGGTGTTCTGTAACCCGATTTATTTAGGAAAAGGAAAGGTTGAGCATCAGACCCGTTGGTCAAATGTGAGCTAGGCAGAAGCTGCAGGGAAGATATTAGGGTTGGCCGGAAAACAGCAATTCCTTTTTGTGAAAAATGTTGAGGTTTTGAAATACATTTTTGTTCCAATGAGGAACAGAAAAGAGATGTTTCCTGAAAAGACACAAGCATGAGAGACCAAGCTCTACATCAGAATAGCCAATAGCCGGGTGGAGGAGACACAGCTTCAAGTCCCTGCTCTGCCTGATTCAGAGTGATCCAAGATGAAAAGCTCTGCTCTGAGTCAGGCAAAGCAGTGGCTTGTAACTAGGTCTCCTACATCCCAGGTCAGTATCCGCACCACTAGCATATACCGACCTCCTTCCAAAATGCAAAGCATGGGTTTCAATCTGCAAACAGACATTTCGACACAAATCTGCTTTTGCAAAGACTTTTGAAAGTTTTCCGATTGGTTTTTATTCCAATGCAGAAAAAAAATTGTTATTTTGAAATCTATTGGCTGTTCTGGGGTGTCTGTCTCTCTCTCTGGATTTGACCAGAAATTCCATCCTGGAGCAGAGAAACCTTCCTGACAAAAATGTCATTTAAGTTGATATATTTCCCTGAAACACTTGTTTTGATGTAACAGCATTTTTTAAAGGAAAAAAGTGTCATCTACTTTTTTTCAGCCAGTCCTAGTAGATATATATGTATGTTCAGGAGGAGGAGAGCAAGGATTGCCATGCATCCTGGTTATCACAGAAGTGTTTCTTCAAGGTTTTGCGGTCTGTCTTGCATCACACTGGGCAACCCAAAGCAGCTGAAATTTGGATTGCCCCTGCCAGATGAAATCAGTGCATCAGGACATCACAATGCTAGATTGCAATAAGGGGCATGTCTCTGCCCTGCTGTTAAACACCCCTGTCGGTTGACTCGGACTCAGGCTATGGGGGTGTTTAATTACAGTGTAGACATTTGGGCTAAGGTTGGAGCCCAGGCTCTGGGACCTGTAAAGGAGAAGGGAAACGTCTATGCCACAGTTAAACAGCCCCGTAGCCAGAGCCCTACAAGCCCAAGTCAGCTAAAGCGCATCACCACAGGTGTTTAATTGCAGTGTACACATACGCATGATGTTCCGGTGTTGCATCATGGCAATGCCAAATGTTTTCATTCTGATGCAAGGCTACAACACAACACCCTCTCTAATTGGCTGGGACTTAAGGGGTATGTCTACTCTGCAAAATAAGCCTCAAGTTAGTAGAACTCAAGTTAGCAGACCCTGGGTTTGTTAACCTAGGGCTTGAGTGTCTACACTCATCTGTAAGCTCAGGTTAGAACTGTTGAACCCTGGCACCCAACCTGGGGCTCTAGCATCTACAAAGCATTATGGGGGCCCAAGTCCAACCACCCAATATCCCAGACGTCCTAGCATGCTCCCAAAATATGACCACTCTAGAAAGTCAGCCTGTGGGACTGTGGGATACTTTAGGTGGACTCCCAGAGCATGAGTCCATGGAGCTGCATCTACACTGCAAAGCAATAGGACTTCAACTCTGAGTCCCGGCTTGACTCAGCCTCAGACCTTCCATCCTCGTGGGGTCCTGAGACACTGGGTCTGTGCCCTTGGTTAGCAAAATTTTTGTGTAGACAGAAGGTTAGGCTTGAGCCTGATTTTGAGCCCTGGGCTTATGTTGCAGTGTAGACAGTGGTGCAAGTGGAATCCATTTCTTACAGGTACGGGGCGGGGGAACGGACACAGAGGGGCACTTGACTTCCTCACGTGATCCTCCACATGACTCCTCCCCACCCCACTCCCAGCCTGGGGCCCCCACGCTCTCCCCATCCCCTCCCCATGATCCACCCCCCTTACCTGAAGAGGGGGGCTCTGTCCTCCTCCCGCTGCGCCTTCAGAACCGCAGTGCGAAAGGAGCAGAACCTGGTGCCACTGGGCAGCCCCACGCTGGCAGCTCCTCCAGCGCGGCTGTACCGCCCCAGCCCTTCCATGTAGGGTCTCCTCCGTCTGTACAGCAGCAGCCCCACCAGAGGACAGGGATGGGGCGAGCTTGGGGCAGTACAGCAGCCACGCAACAGGATCTGCTGGCGTGGGGCTGTCCGGTGGCCCCACATTCTGCTCCTTTGCCTGCTGTGGGTCCCGGGAGAACCGCAGGGCTCTCCCAGGAACTGCAGTGGGGAAAGGAACAGAACATGGGACCACCAGGTGGCCCCACACCGACACCTCCTCCCGTGTGGCTGTACCGACCACAGCCCCACCCTCTGATGGGGCTGCTGTACAGATGGAGGAGACCCTGCGTGGAAGGGCTGGGGACGGTACAGCTGCACTGGAGGAGCTGCCGGCGTGGTGCCACCCAGCGGCCCCAGTTTCTGCTGCTCCTCTTTCCGGTATGCCATACCAGCTATAAATATCTTGCTGGTACACCGTACCACCCTACTTGCACTGCTGAGTGTAGACATACACAGGGAGAGTCTGGGTGGTGACTTCAGGCAGCACATGGTGTGTCAGTCAGTCTGGGAGTCATCTGTGAAGAGGCAGAGGGAACCGCACATGGTCTGCCTGTGTCCAGCAGCATCCACAACAAAATTCAGTACACCAGAGTCCTGTCTCTTACCTACCACAAGGGACAACACTTAATGGGCCAGATCCTCAGCTGCTGTAACTTGGCAAAGCCCCTTGAAGCCAACCTAACTACAACGAAATGGAGCAGCTGAGGATCTGGCCTATTGTCATTTGTAGGCTCTTTAAGTATCCTGAGACCATGAAGGGCTTACTGGGTTTGCAAACTAGTTTGAATTCAAAACCCTTTTGTCCCTATAGTTTAAATGAATGGGCTTTTTACAAGGTCTATTCAGTTTTGTGTGTATTGGAATCATTGTGTCTGCCCTTCTCAGCATTTTTTTTTTTTTACATTCTGTCTGAACTGGGGTGTGGGGGAGGTTGCCTATTCCTGTCTGCTCCAATTTTTACCCAATTTTCCTTTGTACCAGCCTCTCCTGAGTGGATCTGATAATGATTGAGTTTGAGCCAAACTTTCTAACCCAAGCTTCAGTAAGTGGATACACGAAGGCCTAAGCACTCTCATGTAGCTATTTATATGGCTCCCATGACCATAGCATCTGAGCCTCTCACAGTCATCAATGTATTTATCCTCATAACACTCCGGTGAGGTAAGACAGTGCTACTATCCCCTTTTGTACAGTTTGGGAACTGAGGCAGAGAGAGACCAAGTGACTTGCCTAAGATCACACAGGCTGCAGCAGAACAGGAATTGAATACAGGGCTTCTGAGTTACAGGCTAGTGCCCTAACCACATCCTTCCTCTTTGCTAATCTACCACTTATTACCTGTTCCCAGACTTAACTGTACAACACCCCCACATAGTGACAACATTATCCTGCATGTGTGAAGACTTAAGTTCCCTCTTTCATTTATCATTGATTAGACAGCACAGATTTCACATCAGAATGCCACCTCTAGGTATCACCAGGATACCAGTGAAAATCACTGGCTCGTAAAGTGGTATACATGACAGTCCAGCTGCTTAGTTCCAAAGTGGGTTCTCATTTACTTCAGTGAGAAATAATGGGGGGAGGGATAGCTCAGTGGTTTGAGCATTGGCCTGCTAAACCCAGGGTTGTGAGTTCAATCCTTGAGGGGGCCACTTGGGGATCTGGGGCAAAATCAGTACTTGGTCCTGCTAGTGAAGGCAGGGGGCTGGACTCGATGACCTTTCAAGGTCCCTTCCAGTTCTAGGAGATGGGATATCTCCATTAATTTATTTATTTTATTTATTTATGTCCAAATACTAGATTTCAGGGACATTTTCTCTTCCTGGCAGTGGTTAATTTGAGTAACTCCGGAGTTTAGTCAGAATGTGGAAGAGCTGCAAGGCAGCAGGAATTGAAAGCCAGTGTTATCCTATTTCTCCCTCTTGTTTGCTTGGCCCAGCTTTTCTGATTTTGTTTTTAAGTGCCTCAACAGTTTGGACCTTGGTCCCAGAAGTGCTGTAAGTCCCTTGAAATCAATCTATAAAACCTTCACTCTGGCAGGAGTTTTTGATTATATGAGAGTCAGGAGGGCTTGGGGTGTTTTTGCCAGCAATATTTTTTTTCCTCTCTTGTATTTCCGTGACCAAAAGGCTACGTGTGTGTTAGTGCATGCATGCGAAAATATTTTCATGTGTTGCTTTTGTGCATTCAAATCTGTGAAGCTGGTTTCCTCCACCCAACAGAGCTACTGTGATGTGAATTACCAGGGGAAAAGGGTGAGAGAGGAAGGCCTATGAAGATGGAAGCCAGTCCTCCCCCTCCCCTTTTCCCCTGGATCAGAAGGGGGAACTAACAAACTGGCTCACCCTGAAATATTGGCAGCAGTTTCATTTCCACCCAGGAAACGTTTGGTTATTGTCAAAGAGAAGGGGACAGGAGGTGAGATTTTACAGAAACCAGACTGTTGGGTTACTACCCTATGTGGGATTCACGAGGGAACATGCAACAAAGATAAAGAAACCACAGCCTTAGCGTACAAGGCCCTGACAGCATTGTAACAGCTACATCGTGATGACGGGGCGCCTGGTTACAGATGAGCATATGCCCAATGGGGTGAAATGTAAATCACAAATTGCTCTTGCAGTATAGATGGAGCCGCACCAAGCTCTTGAGCCTACTGCAGGCTTGACATTTGGGGAGCTGCAGCAGAGTTTGCGAATGCTTAAAACATGCTTCAAGCTTGTCTGCCCGGCAAGACCAAAGCCCAGGTTTTACCTATGACAGAGACAAGAGTTTGTAACTGGGTCCCCTGACACTGTAGTTATACTGTAGGCTGGACTCTGGGATCCAGTGCACATTCTTTCTTGTTGCTGATATGGTTCTAGCGTAGTATGGACAGGACCCTGGCTTGGGTTTAAATACTATTACAGTAACTCCTCACTTAACGTTGTAGTTCTGTTCCTGAAAAATGCGACTTTAAGCGAAATGATGTTA
Source organism: Emys orbicularis (assembly GCF_028017835.1). NCBI lineage: Eukaryota > Metazoa > Chordata > Testudines > Emydidae > Emys > Emys orbicularis. The sequence goes on from NC_088690.1 coordinate 92,264,795, forward strand.
AGCGAATCCAATTTCCCCATAAGAATTAATGTAAATGAGGGAGTTAGGTTCCAGGGAAATTTTTTTCGCCAGACAAAAGACACACACACACACACACACACACACACACACACACACACACACACACACACACACACACACACACACACACAGTATAAGTTTTAAACAAACAATTTAATACTGGAACCCAGTGATGATGATTGTGAAGCTTGGTTGAGATGGAAGAGTCAGAGGGTGGGATATTTCCCTTACTGCTAAATGATGAACTAGCAATTGGCTGAGCCCTCAAGGGTTAACTCTCTCACTCTACAAGGCAGCAGGAATGGAGGGAGATTTGCGCATTTCCCCTTTAAGTACACTGCCTTGTTAATTAGATCAGCTTGCTGAGACCGCAGCTGCTGCAAGTTCCCTCCATCCTGAGCCCTGGTGTGTCCCCCCGCTCTATGGAAGATGGGGTAAGCGGGGTGCAGGAGCAGGGGGGAGAGGGACACCCTGACATTAGCCCCCCTCTTCCTTCCCTCCCCCCCCACACAGCAAGCAGGAGTCTCGGGGAGCAGCTCCAAGGCAGAGGGCAGGAGCAGCACATGGCAGTGGGGGGAGGGACAGGTGCAATTGCTAGCCTGCTGGGCAGCTGCTGCACAGAGAACTTAGGGGAGCAGGGAGCTGATAGGGGGAGCTGATAAGGGGGCTGCTGGTCCACCCTGGTTCCAAGCCCCCACCAGCTAGCTGCAACGGGCTGTTCTTCCTGCAAGCAGTAGACGAAGCAGGCGGCCGCGAAATGACATTAGAAGGGAGCATTGCACAACTTTAAATGAGCATGTTCCCTAATTGATCAGCAACGTAACAACAAAACAACGTTAACTGGGACGACTTTAAGTGAGGAGTTACTGTATCAATACAACATGTTCAACTGCTACACCTGGAAAAAATAAACAGCAACGTTACATTGACTAGAAATTCTCACTTTTCCTGTGGGGATAATGGAGCATTCCAAATGCACCCCCACTCCTCCATCTATCATGGTAGTATCTGAGTGCTGGAGAGATGTCAGGGCACGAATGGGGGGCAGGGGCATGCAGGGGCATGTGCCCCTCCCCCGATTTGCTGCTTTTGCTGCTTGGCTTGTACCGAGCATGCTCACACGGAATGCCCTCCTATTCCTCCCCCCCCACACTATCTGCAAGCACAGGTCATCAGGCTTCTAACTCCCTATCCACCCAAATCAAAGCAGAAATGGAGAGCGAGAAAGCTTCCTTTTACAGTGTTTAATGACTGCAGATTCCAGTTGCTCTCTCTAAAAATGTGGATCCAGACACTCCTCTACTGACAACAGAAACAAGGTTCAGAGGAGTGGTAAGTGACAGAATCAGTAATGATAGAAGGGATTAAACAGAGCTATTGGGATCACAGATGTCTGCATGTCTCAGAACAGGGGTTGGCAACCCCTGGCACGCGGCTCGCCAGGGTAAGCACCCTGGCGGGCCGGGCCAGTTTGTTTACCTGCCACGTCTGCAGGTTCGGCCGATCGCGGCTCCCACTGGCCGCGGTTCGCCGCTCCAGGCCAATGGGGGCTGCGGGAAGCGGCGCGGGTCGAGGGATGTGCTGGCCGTGGCTTCCCGCCGCCCCCATTGGCCTGTAGCGGCAAACCACGGCCAGTGGGAGCCACGATCGGCCGAACCTGCGGACGCAGCAGGTAAACAAACTGGCCCGGCCCGCCAGAGTGCTTACCCTGGCAAGCCGTGTGCCAGAGGTTGCCGACTCCTGTCTCAGAAGGTTGCACAACACAGCTGTGGCTCATATACATGGGGATAACAGCATCCCTCCCTTCCTACCAAGCTTACCCATGCAGCCATCATGTGTCAATTGCTACATTTAATTTTCCTGCAAACTGCCCTCACTCTATCTCTTCCCCAGTCAGAAGTTAAACTCTGTGTGGCAGGCTCCATGCACTACTAGATCGCAGTGCTCTTGAGACAGGTTAGGTGTAATCACTGCTGCACTAGAACAGGGAGAGGCATCCTGGCTGCAATCTCAGTCAAGGGTTCCTTTGCGATTAGTACAGTCTGCCAGCAAGAGCCCTTCACTGAAGTGTTGCTCTGGTCTCTGAGTGGAGAGGAATAATATATGTGAAATCAGAGGGGTCCTGTCAACTTGATTAAGCCCTAAACCTGACCTCTTTAAATGTTGCTCCTTTGATTCTGAACCTTTGAATCCCCTTCCAACAATTGATGTTTTAATTAATGATATAATTAATATAATATAGTTTGGGTTATTTTAAAAAACTGTATCTAGCCTTGACCAAAGCTACCAAACCCGACACCCCGAGAGTCTGAAGCCCTCCATGCACTGAAGAGGCACAGCACCAGTGCAAATCTTCCCCTTGTTGTCTCCCCAGGCCTAAGTGCCTCAGTCTGGATGGGGTGAGATTCCCACTGGGAATGGGAGTTCAGTCTCCATGGTTCATTCAGTCCTTTGCTGTTCTGCTAGGCCTGCCATCAATAGGGGTCCTTAGTGCCAGTTCTGGTGGTGTTTTTAGTGAGGTGGTCACCTGCTCACTCGGAAAGGGACAGAGACCCATCAGCTGGAAATGGCTTCCCAGGGAAATGCACGCTTCGGAGCTGCCTATCCTTGTTATTGCTAGATGTGTTACCAAGCCAGGAACAAAGCTAAGCTTGGCCAAGATTTTCAACCCTGACTAGTGACGACAGTGTCTCAGTTTCGGAGTGCCCAGAGGGCAGGTGCACAGCACCTTCTGAGGATAAGGCTCCTTTATGGTGTCTCGAGCTGGGCAGCCCCAAATGGAAACAACCAAACTCCCAAGTCACTTTGGACAGTTTAAGCCAAGGTCCATGTGCTGCCTAATTTTAGATGCAACCCAAGAGTGAGAGTAAGGAACAAAAGGGCCATGGGCTGAGGAAGGACAGGTCTACAGTCACGGGATGGTAGAATTACTCAATTCTGGCCTGGGCACATTTTGAGGATCCAAACAAACATTACTTTCAAATATACCACATTAAAATTGGTCCTGAGTCTGAAGGAGGAAACCTTTGTGGACACTTGGCTTCAAGTGATGGAAATACTTCCCCAGCTGTAAGACAATTGTTTGTGAAACTTGAGTATGAACTGCAATTCCCCCCTGACTGCTGAGCTGTTATAACAATTCCTGGGAAACTTCATGAATGTATTTTTGGTGGCTTGTTAGATTGTGGTACATCGTTACGACTGTGCTATCCAAAATAATTAGGGGGGAAACCAATAATAATTCTTACTTTAAAAAGTTCAACTTCGTGACCATCCAATCGATGGATAAAGCTGTGCACATAAGTGGAGTCCACTGGTTGTTTTCGGAGCACATGAAGGTAGCTTTAGTTGTTACCATCAACAAGCAGATGGGTGATTTCTTCTTGTGCTGTGCATTTATGGCAAGAGGACCTGGAGGGTGACAACTACAAAAGAAAATCCCTTCTCAGATCTGTTGAGGGATTAATCAAGTTGACAGCTCCCATTTAAATGCCAGAAAAACCCATCCTCCCTATGCCGAAACTCTGTTGAGGGTCTGACTTGAAATGACGAAGGCTGGAAAATTCAACATTAAACTGAGTATCAAGGTTAATAGATTTAACATGAGACCTGTCAGCTTTATTTTATTGTGAGAACACAGTCACTGCAATCTCCCTTCCTGCTTCCTTCTTGTGAACTGGCAGGGCCTAGAAACCTACAAGAATCCAACAAAAAACACCACAGTAACAACACAGTTTCCACGGCAGCAACCCTATAGAAACCAGTCAGTGGCTCACATATAGCTCATGTAACCCGCCCCAAACCCACAAGTAACCCTACATTTACACTCTGCCATGTGTAGCCACGTGGTTATGAGCAACCCTACAATAATGCATTTTCCGCTTATATATGATGGAGACAACAAAATTGCTAAGGAAATACATTGCCATTCTAAGCACCACACTCGCATTTAGGAGTAAGGCAACAGTGCAATCCCTTTGTGGGGACAGCAGGAAATGTCACAAAGTAAACACAAGACTGGCCCTGCACTGACTGTCCAATCCAAAGACACTGCAAAGGCTCCATTATGGTCCTTCCCATGAACTCCACCTGAACGAGTTTACTTGCCAGAAGAATCACTTTGAATAGCTGGTACCTTACTTCCCAGCCTCTTTTGTTTACATTTTTTCCATCCCAGTGTAATTGATGTGTCTTATTATTGCAATGGTTGCAGTGTTTGAATATCAATGCATGTGTACATATAAGAAAATTCCAACAGCATCCCTGTTTTAACCTGCTCTCTGTATTTTAGAGGCATTTTTGCAAAAGCCTCTGATCCTGCAGCGATCCCACTGAGATTACTTCTTGAATAGAAATACCCCTAACAGGCCTGATGAGGAGGAAATTCTCCATCCCTGTGTCATGGGCGTTTCCTGCTCTGTGGCTGCGTCCCCGGTGTTACTGACCCCGGAGGGTCAGTAACCCAAAGTGGACCAGAGCTGAATGTGGGAAATGATTTACAGCCTTAGAGCCAAGTCCCTAAACCCAGGCAGCCTATTAACCCAGCGTGTGCGTGCAGGAATAGATGCAGCATCAAACACTTTTACCCTTCTCTTTCAACTCGGGGTGCCTCCTGCTGCACCACAGCTTTATACTGCAGGAATTCATTACTGGGACATGTTTCTTTTCTGCAGGTGAAATGGGACAATTATGCTAAATCGAGCTGAACTGGGCGTGCGTGCTGCTGTGACAGAGGCTGCTTCCCTTTTGCTTCTTTGCTCTCTCCCCGACTTCGAATGCACTCTGTTCCTCCCCCACATCTTCTTCCCACCTCCCCCCGGGCCTAGTCTACACTTAAAACTTAGATTGACACAGCTAATTCTTGAGGAAGAATCCCCCCTCTGAGTGGTGTTGGCTATGCTGACCTAACCCCCAGTAAAGGAGCAGCGATGCTGATGGAAGAATGCTTCCATCAACCTAGCTGCCATCACTCAGGGAGACGGAGTTAGAGAAACCCTTCCACCGCTGTCGTCTGTGTCTGCACTACAGAGTGATGCAGACATGGCTCCGGCACTGTAGTGATGCTGCTGTAGTGTTCGTAGTGTAGACATGGCCTCAGTCTTCTCCGTGTCACTTTCCTCCTTCGATGACACACAGATGGTTGCAGGGTGAGATGCAAAAGCTTCACACTCCCCCAAAGCCAGCCACTCTGCATGAGAGTAGGAACTGTTAAGAGCTGAATGTGGCTGCACAAAGGAGATGGCTCCCTTAACCCTGCTGAAGAGGGAAAGTAGTGCTGCTGCGTGAAATTCATGGTGGGCTGAGGTACAGATAATACAGTGAGTCCAAGTATGTTCCTATCCACTTTATTCCAGCCAAACCCCTGGTGTTTTGGGTGTACAAGCAAGGCAGGATCCTGTCCATAGTTATTAATGTAATAATACCTCGCTTTCATATAGTACCTTTCATCTGTTGCTCTCCAAGCATTTTGCAAAGGATATAAGTGTCATCATTCCCATAGGGTGAAACTGAGGCAAAAAGAGGTGAAGTGACTTGCCCAAGGTTACACAGCAAGCCACTAGCAGTCAATAATAAAACCCTTGTCTCCTGAGTTCCAGTCCAGTGCCCTATCCTCTGGACCAGTGACCAAGTGGCTCTTTAATGTGTCTCCTGTGGCTCTTTGCAGCACATGATATTCAAACACTCTGTGATTTTATTATTAAGTAATCTAAGTTATTAACCAGTCAGAATGCTTTTCCTATGTTATTAACCAATTGTAAGTTGATAAAATAATAATACTTGATCAATCATTTTGCTGTGAGAATAAAATATATCTATCGATCTATAAAAACTTTTCCCCCGTCATACTGTTTACATATTAATATACAGTCCTATAGTAAATGACACAATGAATTCACACCACTGTGGCTCTTTTGGGTAATGTTGATCGCTAATTTGGCTCCTGAACCACTGAGTTCTGAGTGTCACTGCTCTGGACTGTCATGCTGTCTCATACTATGAATTATTCATAATAATGTATACAATAACACACATGTGCATGGCACTTCACCAACAAATAAACAACTAGATCTCTCCTTTAGGAGTTTATGATCTACATTTATTTCTTATTTAGTTAATTTCTTTTGACTTATAAACTAGATCTGACACAGCCACAGTTGATGTACCAGAGAACAAAGGAAAGTCCTGAGATGTTCTTTGTTGTACAATACACATCTTGTTACTTCCTGGGCTTTAAAAATATGAATTAATTATATTTGCATATAGATATTTGAGAACAGTGTCCACTCCAGAAAGAACTCTGGGCCACTGGTCAGGTCAATGATGTAAGGCACGGCCCAAAAGCAGTGAGTTCTGAAGATGGTTTTGATGATTTATTCTTTAAGCATTGTTTTGTAGAGTTGTACCAGGAAGACTTCACATTCTATTCTGTTCAGTTTCTTATACTGGGTCCATCACTATGGTATCTGACAACTCTGTATCAGCGTATAGTTTCGGGGTGCAGAGGGCTATGTATTAGTTAATCTTGTTTCAGAGGGATCCTTGAGGATTTTTGTGGGTGTTCAGGGCACAATGTGTCTGTCTGGTCAAGGACTTACAATCCCTTTTGTTAGAGCTTTGGTGGAGAGCTAAAGCTAAAGGGGAACTAGCAATGAATTTTAGCTCCAACAGGGGCAGGCAATGTTGTCAACTCTCATGATTTTAACATAAATCTTGTGATATTTGGTGGTTTTTCTCAAGTCCAGTGCCTGAAGGCAAGTGATTAGGTGAGAATCTCAGCTTTCATTATAAAGTAAAAAATAAAAGAGTGCCTAGCTCTCGAATTTCCAGAGGAAAGCTTAAAAACTTGACATGTATTCATGCTAACAGCTCATTAAGCAGAAGACAGAGAAAAAGGACCCAGACGTTCTTTTCTAAAAATACCCAAACACATGATTTTTGCATGCTTGGGGTGGGCACTGTTGGGGAAGAGGTTACATTACAGCTGGTGGAATGATTCAGCAGACAGAAACCAGTCACAATCAGCAAAACCTCTTCCTCAAGAATTAGTGTCTACAATGAGAAAGTAACATAAGAATCAGAATGTAGACAGGTTGGGCATCGTTCCAATCTGAATACCCTGAATACAGCATTACTTTCCCAAGATACACCTCACTCCCGGTAACCACTCTTCTAGCCCTTCTCTGACACTGGTGCATGGGAAGGAAGAAAGTTGGGCTGAAGTTAACCCTTTGTTTGCCAGGATCCAGATAGTTTCCCTGCCCCTGACATTAAACCCTAACCTGAACTCTTTGTAGTACATGGATGTGTAATTTCCGTAGAAACAAGTGTGCAGGGGATTGCTTTTTTGTGTCTGTTTATTTTTTATTTGACACTTCACTTCCCCTCTAATGATGGAATCTGAAACACAGCAGCCTCGTGTTAGCCTAGGACAGGGATCGGCAACCACTGGCATGCGGCCCGCCAGGGTGCTTACCCTGGCGGGCCGGACCGGTTTGTTTACCTGCCGTGTCCGCAGATTCGGCCGATCGCGGCTCCCACTGGCCATGGTTCGCCGCTCCAGGCCAATGGGGGCGGTGGGAAGCGATGCGGGCCGAGGGATGTGCTGGCCGCCACTTCCCACCGCCCCCATTGGCCTGGAGCGTCGAACCGCAGCCAGTGGGACCCGCGATCAGCCAAATCTGCGGACGCGGCAGGTAAACAAACCGGCCCGGCCCGCCAGGGTGCTTACCCTGGTGGGCCGCGTGCCAAAGGTTGCCGATCCCTGGCCTAGGAGCACCCCGACTGATATGGACTAGAAACAGCAGTGACACTGACTAACCTTCCTCTGCTCTCTCCTCCTGAGGGGAGTGTGCAAATGAAACCAGCAGTGTGTAAATGTTGCACGTACATTGGATCCTTTACAGTTCTCTCAGCTGCAATGAATAGGTTGTTAGTGACACAGATAAGAACATTTGTTGTAATAAAACCAAGCCAGACAGCTTTATAAATACCACAAAGAACTGCAGCCAGCCCAAAGGATCTGTGCTTAGCACTCTGTGTAGCTGGCAGGAGACTCTGGCCAGAAGAGTCACTGCTGAGTAAGACACCTTGTTGGCAGCCCTTGCTAATTTAGGGAGCAAGAGAAAGGAAACGGAGCCAATCTGAGTATAATGCTGGTGATCTCAAAAGGGAGTTGCCATCCTGCCCTTTTCATCTGAAGGCAGGTAGCAATGGCACCAAGCCTTAATAGGTCATGGGGTCTCTGCTGTAGCGCAACACCACTTCAGTTCAACCTGGATGCTGCAGGGTGGGGTACAAGTGCCTGTTGATAATGAAGATTCATCTCCCTGCAACGATGCCTGTGTGGCTGCTAATGCTGGCTGCTTTAAAACCATTTTATTTTTTCCCTTACAGACAATTTGACCCAAGTAACCATCTTCCCACTAGCTATAGACTGACGTACACTAAGGGCCCAATCCTGCTCCTTTGGAAATCAGTGGCAAAGCTCCCAATCATTTCAGCAGGACCAAGCCCATAACGTGCTCCTCACCCTAACGCAGCAATGCCCGTGTATTAATGAATACTCCTGGTCTGGGATGAGTTGTGGGACAAGAGCCCCAGGGACCTACGGCTGAGTTTGCTAGTTTAGAATGTAAGTGTGCGCCAGTTACTTTTGGGTGCCCTGCGTCAGGACCCCACATCTGTGTGAAAGTGATGGGTGCTGCAATGGTTGCAGAGGAGTCCAAAACTCTTTTAATATTAACACTCTCTTGAATCTCCGTCTAGCTCCTCCACCCCACAGAAAAGCTCTAGCAGCAGCCGCAGAAACCGAAACCACACAGAGCTCCATGGCCTCTGACATCAGGCTTCTAAGTATGTCTCCTTATCAGGCGCCAACCAGCAAACAAAGACCAGCATCCTGCAGGCAGTGACTACCCTCTGACCCTGCTCATTGATCTTGTGTGTCCTACTCCCCTGACCAAAAACTAATTGCCATCGACAAACCAAAGAAGAAAGCAGAACAAAATGTCATTTCACTCCAGAATAGCCTCTTCCTGTGATTGCACATCTTTCCCCTTCCCCCACCTACTTTGCTGGGGGCGGTTGTGGGGAAGAGAGTCCTCTGCCAGAAACCAAAGGATCCCTCTCATTTTGACTCCTGTTCACACTGTCACTTTCACCCTGGAGGTCTCACTAGGTAGTATTCATCTATCAGGGCAATGAGGACTGGACAGGGTTCCCTTCAGGGCTGATCGGCATTGGTCCTTAATGGAGGATACTATGCAGCAGCACAAGACATCTCATTGTCTTACTGGGATGGTCGCTATGTTTCCTTGGCAGTGGTATTTTTTTGTCTGGGTTGTCCAGGGCAAATGAAAGCATGACGGAGAGTGCTAGGAACTAACAGCTAAACCTGTACTTTGGTCAGTTAAACTCCAATTAATTCTCCTCAGGGTGGACCTGATGGGTCTAATTAGTGGGCTAGAATGGGCTGGGGGAGGGCTAATGAACAAATTGACCCATTAACACAGGAGGTATAAGAAGGCACAGGAAGGATGTGAAGGGGAGAGAGAGAGGCAGGGTAGCAGAGCTAGAACCAGGAAGAATTTCTGGGTAGAACGATCTCTTCCCGGCAGAGAACTGAGGAGAAATGGAAACTGCAAATAATTATAGTGTAGGGGTCAGTAACATGCTGGGAAGAGCCAATGTAAATAAACGGCACTGGTTGTTTAATGGCTTCTGAGTCTGTGTAGATGGAGCAGAAAGCAGGAGCTGGATGCCGTCCTGTCACAGAGAAACAGGGGATGGGAATCAAACTGGCGTCTCCTGCATGGCAGTTGCAGACAGCCCTGGCTTTGCCTGCTAGCCCAGGGCGAATGAGAGACCAGGAATGGAAACTGAAAGTGGAGCGCTCTTATGGAAATGCAGAGCACAGATCCAAAACCTGCAGGGTAGTTGGCAAATCATTGCACTCTATAATAAATCATAGGCTGGTGGGTTCCCACATGGTTGCAAGCTCCCAGGGAAGTAGAAATGGAAGGTCTTAGTCTGGATTCTTTTCTTGATTCGAGACCGAGCACTGCTTGGCGAGCAGCACTTCTTACTTTCCCCCTTTATGCCTGTTGGATGATCCTCCAGTGGAAAGCCTACCCTGATTGTTTCCTTGCACAATACATCCATAGAGTCTCCCTGCCTGAATGTATGGCTCCTGACCGTTCTCCTCGCTCCTTGCTTTTTTCAGTGATATGTAACCTGAATAGAAAAAACTCAACAGGCCAGATTCTTAACTCAGTTACACTAAAGTAAATGAGAGTAAATCCATTCACTTCAAGCCAGTTATGCTGCATTTACGCCCAGGAAACTTGGCTAAAAACAGGCAGAGTGGCACTTTTTCTAGCCTGGGCTGTGCCATTTGGGGTTCTGAGATGTTATCCTTTATGGGAAATCCATGGACCTACTGCCTTGTTTCTTCAGTGATGTGGGGTCATACTAAAATTATGTAGCTGGATGGATGGATGGGATCGGGATGAAAAAAACACCTGGTTTTTTTAATTCTGTGGTGCAAGATAAATGTAGGATAAAAGTTTCAAATGCATCCAAGTGTCTTAGGAGTCTAAATTCCATTTTCAAAATTGGGCAATAGATCACTCATCAAGGGTGAGTAATTTTTATTTGATAATAAGTGGAACAAAATTGATTTTACCCTAATCAGCACCGTGAAGGGTGGAGCAAGTAGATTTTGTGCCTGAGTGGATAAATATTCCTGAGTTTTGCACAGCTGCACTGGTGAGCAGAAGAGCCCGTGACAAGAATGTCAAGGCCAAAGGTGACCAAATTATAGTACTGTCTGTTTGGCCTCATCCAGCAAACCAACATTACAACCAGCTGAGCAACTGGTGCAACTCTGAAATGCTGGGCCACTGATGATCTAGCAGCCAGAATGTAGCATGACACAATGCAACCCTACAGGAGATGAGTGACCTAGTTCTGAAATACAAACAGAATAAAAATAATGACCTGGAATTCATGGGTGGAGCACATGTAACACCCAGATAAATAATATCCCAGCAATGGGGCCTGTTTTTCCAGGCCCTGGTTTTGGGTGGTGATTGCACCATGTCAGCCCCTTGGGGGCTTTTCTGCAGAGATCTCTGGCAATCACCATCTTAAATGAGCAAGAGATTGGCATCTGCCACAGGGATATAAAAAGATTTCCATGTGAGGCAGAGCTCTGCTTGCTGATGATATCATGGTTTCAGTCGCGGTGATCTTCCATGCTTGGTTGGAACACCCACTCCAACATCCTGCTTGCTCCCTGCTTTGTTAGCAATTTTTTTTGGCTGTGCTTTCAGCCAGAAAACCCAGGCACTCCTAACCTGCCGATCTCCAGCTCAAATCTCATCCTGACGTACAGCTCGACGTAAGGACACTTCCTCCCTATCCCCAGAAGGGATGGTAGAGATCAGACAAGGCTTGGAAAAGTTCCAAGAGGGGAAAATAAAATCTAAACGTCGCCATCAAGATTTGGAAACAGCTGTTGCAGGATTTTAAAGGGACACTGTGGCCCAGCGATCATCAAATCCTTACATCACAACATCATGACTCTGCAGCACAATTTCACCTCGTATTGTGAAGGCAAAATATAACATGGTACCAGATTTAAAATGTGGATGGTCCCATGATATTTGGCAGTGACAGTTTTGTACCATAGGCCTAACTGGATCTTCATCACTACTGTGATAATCTCCTGGGGAAAGTCCTCTGGATTCCTGATTTTTTTTTTTTTAAAGGTAAATTTCATAGTGACAAAAGATATGCCACTGACAGACCTAGAGATTGAAGTCCTCGATTTACCCAAAGAGAGGTACAGCACAGGCAGTGGTAGCAGAAGTTTCTCTATCACTGGCCTCCAACATATCTTAACCCTGACCCAGAGGGAACCCAGGAGAGATCAGTCCTCATGACCATTGGCCTCTCTGCTGAGATTGCCAATAAAGGTACAGATTATTATCATTTTTGGTGTTGGTTTCAGTGACATAGAAATCCATCCACTGAGACTTAGAATGAGGGCATCAAAATTTATTTCACATAAGCTACTGAACAGCCATCACATGCTAACATCTTCCAAAACAATCCTGGTAAAAGAAGGTGCTGGCAAGCTACATTTATTCTTCTTTGCCACCACCTTGTCCAGACAGTCAGGGTCAGTGGCTCTCATTCTTCATCTCCAACAGTTCCAGTGTTGTCTGTCTTACAAGATGACAAAAATGTTCTTCATGTCTTTCTTCAGCATCTTGAACCACCATTTCCTGGGTCTTCCTTATGGCCTTTGTTCTGTGACTACGATTACTTGTATTCTCTGGCCAACATATTCTATGCTTCGTCATCTCACATGACCCAGCCATCTCAACTGATACTGCCTTGGCTTTTCTGTGATGGAGTCTACCCGCATCATGGCTCGTACCATTTTACTGTGTAGCCTATCAGCTCTCATCTTACCCAACGTCCACCTGAGCAGTCTCATTTCAAGATATTTATATATATACTTAATTCTATTAATCTCTCCTCATAAACCAATCCTTCCAACCCTTCAGTTGGTTTGGTTGCTCATCTCTGAATTCCCTATGATATGTTATTAATAAGAAGAATTTATTTATTATTTGTATTGCAGTAGCACTGATGAGTCCCAGTCATGGACCAGGACCCCATTGTGCTAGGTGTGACACCGACAGACCCCGGTCATTGGCGGGCAGGATTGAACCTGGGATCTCTGGAGCTTAGTGCAAGAGCCTCTACCGCATGAGCTAAAAGCCAGCTGGCTGTTAGCAGACTCATTTAATACTCTCTCTAAGTGGTCTTGGTGCCACTAGATGGGACAGAACACCACACCCAGGTGGTGTGTGGGTTACACTAGGCACTGTATAAACACAGAATAAAAGGATGGTCTCAGTGTCAAAGAGTTTATAATCTCAGTAGATTGCATTTTGTTGATATCTTTCATGTATTGAAGTGCTCAGAACTAAGGAAAGTATCCAAAGGACTTTTAACAGAGTAACTTAACAAGGATTGCAGTGGATTCACCATCACTGGCAAATTTTAAATCAAGATTGGAGGTTTTTCTAAAAGATCTGCACAAGTTCAAATATGAAAGAATTCAGGGAAGTTCTATGGCCTTGGTACACAGGAGGTCAGACTAGATGATCACAGTGGTTTCCTCTGGTTTCCTTATAATCTAAGACTCTGTGATGAACCCATATATCTTGGTAAATCCAGCAGATGAAAGACTATGAAAGGAAATACTGAGATCATGAGGAGATATTTAAAAGCATAGAACATGCATAATTTGGCCAAATGATAGCATAAAGGGACTGATGGAACATAACTGATTATAAATATTTGAGAGAGACAAGGTGGGTGAGATAATATCTTTTATGGGACCAACTTCTGTGAGTGGACGGGACAAGCTTCTGAGCTTCACAGAACTCTTCTGCATGTCTGGAAGAGTTTGTCACCTCCACCAACAAAAGTTGATCCAATAAAAGATATTACCTTACCCACCTTGTCTGTCTCATATCTTGGAACCAACCTGGCTATAACAACACTACAAACCATAAATATTTGAAGCATGTAGATACCAAGGAAGGAAAATAATTATGAAGATTGCAAATTCGTGGTAGCAAGGACCAAGATTTCCTTTATGTCTTGTATAGCACGTCTCACACTGTCAGTACCGAACAAACACATTCTGATAATCATTGTTTAGCATGGTTCAAGGGGAAATAACTAGTAGCAATGGGATGAAATTGAGCAAACTTCAAATGTAGGCAGGATAACAGAAAATACAAGGCACTGAGGTATATTGGAAGGATCTCCCAAGGGAAGTGGGGGAAGCCCCATTGTTTTACCCCACTGGGTAAAACACTCAACAATATTTATTTTAATAACCTTGCAATTATTTACCCAGTGACGTGTAGGCACAACGCAGGTGTCACTGCGTACACTGTAGTGCAGGAACAATCCGGCACTGGGCTATGGGCAAGGGATAAGATGACCTAATAGGTCTAATTCTATTTGTCATCTGTTTGTAACAACCAGCATGTGGAAATCCTGGATGAAATCCCTAGGGACTCCCTCAGAAAAAGCCAAGATAGGATCTAGCCCTATGATTCTATAACACTGCTCTACAGCCAAAATGCTTCTGAAATAAATGTAGTCAAACTTTACTAATTCTGGGTCACTGAGAACGAAAATGATGCTTAAAATTGTTGATTGGCTCTAGTTTTCAAGATATGCTATTGGGTCAGTACATACGACCCTTGACTTGGGAATGGCGGAGGATAAGTGAGTTATAAAGGGAAGGGATCTCAATTTAAACCAGAAATGACTAAAATACATCTTTGACTGGATCTATGAATAAATCTATGACTGGGTTTGGACAGTACTTGCTTTTTAGGCAAAACAATGAATGATGCAATCTGAAGCTGGTATTGCGTCATACATGATATGAATTGCATCATGTTATTCCTAGAAGTCATGGATGATGCAATCATAACGAAGCTTACATCACTCTGCTGAACAAATTGCCCTATATCAGCTCTAGAAATCATACAGTGTTGTGCTCTTATTTGTCAGTGTTTGATTTTGCAAAGGGACACATTTCTGTTTAGCCAAAGTGAGCAGAGATGCCTCGTACTTGTGTTAACAGTGCAGATAACTTCTGCTATGTTTGTGGTGAAGTGACTTTTGCATCACAAAAGCGCAGTATAACCACTATGGTTAAGAAAGCCTATCACCTTTATTTTGGCTGCAAAATTGGAGATCAGGACAAGAGGTGGGCCCCACACATATGCTGCAACACTTGTGCAACAAATCTTCGCCAGTGGTTGAACAGGAAAAGGAAATCTATGCCTTTTGCAATGCCAATGATTTGGAGAGAGCCAACAGATCATACCAGCAATTGTTACTTCTGCATGGTGCCTCCAGTTGGGAAAGGTGTGTCAAAGAAGAAAAAGTGGACTGTGCATTATCCAAACATTCCATCAGCTATACGCCCAGTACCCCACGGAGAAGGACTGCCGGTTCCTGATGCACCAGAATCATTCTCACTTGAGTCAGACGAGGAAGAGGATGAAACTTCTGGTCCTGAACCATCAATGTCACAGGACCCACATTTTCTCCCATCCTCCTCCTCTGAACCACACCTCATAACACAAGGTGAACTGAATGACCTTGTCAGGGATTTGGAACTACCCAAAAGTAAGGCAGAGCTGTTGGGCTCCAGACTACAGCAGTGGAATCTCCTGGCAGGTGATGTTAGGGTTTCCATGTTCCGTGACCGTCAAAAGGATCTTGTCCCATTCTTCTTCATGGAAGGTGATCTTGTAGCCTGCAACAACATCGATGGTGTGATGGCAGCCCTCAACATCGTTCACGATCCAGATGAGTGGAGACTGTTCATTGATTCATCGAAGACGAGTCTTAAAGCTGTTTTACTGCATAATGGCAATGTTTTGCCATCAATTCCAGTTGATCATGCAGTCCATATGAAGGAAACCTATGACAACATGAAACAACTTTTGAGGTGCATAAACTATGACCAACATCTGTGGCAGCTTTGTGGCGATTTGAAGGTTGTTGCTCTCTTGCTTGGTCTGCAGACTGGATACACAAAGTACTGCTGTTTTCTCTGCGAATGGGATAGTCGTGCAAGAGATTCCCACTACATCAAGAAAGATTGGCCACTCCGACAGTCATTGGAGCCTGGGAGGAAAAGTGTTCAGCATCCACCACTTGTTGAATCAAGGAAGATTTTGTTACCACCCTTACACATCAAGCTGGGTCTGATGAAGAACTTTGTCAAGGCCATTGACAAAACACAAGCAGCTTTCAAGTACCTCCGTGGAAAATTTCCAAGGTTAAGTGAAGCTAAGATAAAGGAAGGTGTCTTTGTTGGTCCTCAGATTCGTGAACTTCTTCGAGATGATGCATTTGACCATGCACTGCGTGGCAAGGAAAAGACGGCATGGAAAGCCTTCCAGTTAGTGGCAATAAAATTTCTCGGAAACAACAAGGCAGACAACTACAGGTTGTTGGTGGAAAACCTCCTCCAGGCATACAAAAGCCTTGGTTGCAACATGTCACTAAAGATACATTTTTTGCACTCTCATCTAGATTTTTTTCCACCGAACTGCGGAGCAGTGAGCGACGAGCACGGCGAGCGATTTCACCAGGACATTGCAACAATGGAGAAACGCTATCAGGGCAAATGGAGCCCATCAATGCTTGCAGACTATTGCTGGACAGTGACAAGAGATGCTCCATTTAATGAAAACAAGAGACAAGCCAAGAAGCGCCGAGTAGACACTGAATAGGACTAAGTTATGTACATAATAATTTTTTGCCTTTTGTTTCATAATAAATTTTATTTATATAACCCTTTTGCTGATTTTTAAAGTGTTATATAAACAGGACAGGTGAAATATTATCATGTAAAGCAACCATAAACACATGAAAAGACCTAGGTTTACAATTTATGATTAAAACTCTACTATCTACACAATATACATAGACATAAAATGTAAAAACTTAAATATCTTAGAAACAGTAGCCAATCAGTTGTTTTAATTGTCATATTTGAATTCAGCACATCAAAATACATAATAAATAGCACATTTTATCTCTGAAGCAGACGACTTCTCAAAAATTGTAGACCAGTGTAATTAGTGTGTGTACAGAAACGTACCCAGTAGAACCCTCCTGTTCCTCTGGCCTGATTCACTCTGTGATTTTGCTCTGGTGTTTGTGATATAACAACCCAGCATTAAGGAAGCAATTGTATCACAAACAGCAGAATGTAGCATCCCTGAATGAATCACACCATAGGGTGGGTATAAAGAAGAAAGTCCTGTGTAAACAAAAACCCGCTCGGCAATCTCCATCAAACATGCATAGTCTACTAAGGACTGTCACGCCAGCCAGAGAGACCACGGTTGATGGTGTCACACCAGGCATCGTGTAGTGAAGTTCCCAGATCAAGCTCAATCCTGCAAATCCCCAGTTCTCTGGGATGACCCCGTGGGTGGCACCAGGGCATGCAGCCCTTTGTACATTAAGGGAAACTTTTGAGAGCACAGTGTTCTGGAATGGTTTTGTCCATGCTGGTGACATGGCCAAAGAGCATGAAATGCCACTTTGAATATAACGAACGATTGAAGAAAGGCCAGATATTTGCAAGATTGTAACATTTCACATAAAGTCAAACCACCTTATGCTCAAAATTTTGCAGGGAAGGAAATACAGGAAAAGTTAATAAGCTCTTAGTGTGAAAGAAAAGATAGGTTTTTGAGCAGGGGACAGTTGGTTTTAAATTAGGCAGGATTATACAGAACTAGCTGACAAGTATAACACAGAGAGAGTCAGGACCTTCTACAGCTACTAGCTAAGAGTTACTCTGCTAGCTCAAGTAATTGTGTCCTGTGCTTTAAAAATGAAAGCCCTGGGTTTCTCACAACACTCTAGGTAAGAGCTGGCAAAATAACAAAATGTGTTGATTAACAGCTAGCAAAGTCTTGCTGAATCTCTATTGGTAACCGGATCAGACTGAAGTTCAGCTTCCTTTGAGGATGCCAAGTAATGACAATATCTGGCACTTATAAAGGTTCTCAACCCCCTTTGCAAAGATGAATGAATTTGCTTTCTCAACCAGTATGTGAGGTAGGTGAATGATATTAGGTGAACATCATTCTGGGATGTATTAGCAGGAGTGTTGTAAGCAAGACATGAAAAGTAATTCTTCCACTCAGCACAGATAAGGCCTCAACTGGAGTATTGTGTCCACTTCTCGGCACCATACGTCAGGAAAGATGTGGACAAATTGGAGAAAGTCCAGAGAAAAGCAACAAAAATTATTAAAGGTCTAGAAAACATGACCTATGAGGGAAGATTGAAAAAATTGGGTTTGTTTTTAGTCTGGAGAAGAGAATACTGAGAGGGACATAAGAGTCTTCAAGTACACCTCTACTTCGATATAACACTGTCCTCAGGAGCCAAAAAATCTTACCACGTTATAGGTGAAACCGCGTTATATTGAACTTGTTTTGATCCACCGGAGTGTGCAGCCCCGCCCCCCCGGAGTACTGCTTTACCGCGTTATATCCGAATCCGTGTTATATCGGGTCGCGTTATATCGAGGTAGCGGTGCATGTGCAAGGTTGTTATAAAGAGGGGGGTGATAAATTGTTCTCATTACCCACTGAGGACAGGTACAAGAAGCGATGAGCTAAAATTGCACCAAGGGTGGTTTAGGTTGGACATTAGGAAAAACTTCCTAGCTGTCAGGCTGGTTAAACACTGGAATAAATTACCTGGGGAGGTTGTGGAATCTCCATCATTGGAGGTTTTTAAGAACAGGTTAGACAAACACCTGTCAGGGATGGTCTAGAAAATACTTAGTCCTGCCTCTGCACAGGGGACTGGACTCGATGACCCACTGAGGTCCCCTCCAGCCCTACAGTTCTATGATTCTAGCTCCATCTTACTGATGAGAGAACTGAGGCATGGAGAAGTGAAATGACTTGACCACAGTTGGGAACTGAACACAGATTTCCTGACTCCCAGTTCTGGGCCTTAACCATAGACTATTGTTTCCACAGCATGGGGGAGATTTTTTCCCCGCCCCAGCAGATCCTGCTTCTCATGCCGGTCACTCACAAACCCCTCATTCTTTCTGAGAATGGAGTCAGTCCTCAAATGAGCCCCAGGTATTGAGGAGCCTTTGTGCAGAGCCTGAACAATTAAGGTTGCAGAGGCACATACCACAGATTCACACACGTTTTAGTACCAATAAAGATGCAATAGCCACCCACTAACCCTGACAATTGTGACTGCTCATCAGTGGAGATTGCATATGTGAGACTGGGAGTATGTCTACATTAGTCAAAGGCCATGTCTTTGTGAGCTAGGGGTATGATTCCAACCTGTCATACTCATGCTAGGTCCCACCGAGTTAGTGCCAGTATGACTAGTAGCGTAGCTGCAGTAGCAGTGGCAGTGGTGGCATGGCTGAGCCATGCTGCATATATACCCACCAGTTTCAGGTGGGTTTATACTTGGCACGGCTTAGCTATGAGAGCTAGAGCGAGTAAGTGTAAATGAGCTGGGAATCACACCCCATCTCATAGTGTAGACCTAGCCAAGAGGTTAGCTAACATCTTAGCTAATCACCGTAACTTTTTCTCTACTGTAGACACACCTTCTACCTCTCTCTGGCTGGTTGAGTTTGACCCTAGGGCAGTCAATAGGTTACACATATGCTTAAAGTGGAGCATGTGTTTAAGTGCTAGCAGGACTGAGGCCTTTGGCTGTAAACTCTTCAGGGCAGTGACTGGCTCTTCCTGTGTGTTTGTACTGCACCTAGCACAATGGGGCTGAGACCCAGAAAGGGAGCATTGCAAACCACTGCAAACTGACTAATATGCATTAAAAATAAACTAAGATGGGGGAGCAAGAAGAGACAGACAGTAGGGTAGAGGAGTCCTGAACACAAAGCAGAGTCCCAGTCAGTGAAAAGCCCGTATTTGAACTCCTTTCTTTCCACACTTTCTATGCTTCTTGCTATGGAGAGAGGTAAACAACTTGGATTGCTTCAGGGAAAATGCCACATTATTCACACATTCACTGGCTTTCGAGAGGTGGCCATGCTTAAAAGCCAGCCCAGTACCAGGGAGGGAGTTACAGGAGAGAGAGAAAAGACCATGCAGATTTATCTCTGTACCTATAGGATGCATTCACTGAAGAGGGATAATGACTGCACCATCTCAGAATGACAGCCACACACCTGCTCCGTGCCCATTGTAATAATGGACCTCAGGTAATTAGAGCAGAAAGCTGGCTTGCTATTAATCTTAAAGGGACACACCAAAAAACAAAACTCCAACAATCAGGCAAAGCTTGGGAAGGGAAACAATGAAAGAACTGTATTGCCACAGATAGCCTGGTCTCTGTGCCAGGGCTTGTTGAAGACATTCTTCCAGACACGCAGCCTGGCTTTATAGTCTCCAGCAGGAGGGAAAGGAAGAAGCTATGTTAAAAAAATACCTGGTTTGAGTTTGAACAACTCTAGAAGAGGGAGGAAGAAAAAAAAAAAGAGAGAGGAAGATGTGATAAGATCCCCATGCAAGTTCCTGGCAAAGATCAGCAGCCTGTCTCCACCGGTCTGAGCTGGGCTGCTGGCCCCCCTTTCATCCAAAGACGGGGCTGGAGATGAGGAGGGGGAACTTCTAGTGGGAGAGACCTTTTCTTAGTGAAACTTCGGTTCATGCAGACAATCACTGCACTGGTACTGCCAGCTCCAAGCTCCAAAAATCAGGAGTCAGTCCCGCCCCACCAAAAAATCATAGAATCATAAAAATATAGGGCTGGGAGGGACCTCGAGAGGTCATCTACTCTAGCCCCCTGCACTGAGGCAGGACCACGTAAACCTAGATCATCCCTGACAGATGTTTGTCTAATTTGTTCCTAAAAACCTCCAACAATGGAGATTTCACAACCTCCCTTGAAAGTCTATTCCAGTGCTTACCTATCCTTATAGTGAGAATGTTTTTTCTAATATCTAACCTAAATCTTCCTTGCTGCAGATTAAGCCCATTGTTTTTTGTCCTGTCTTTAAAAAAATATTAAATGTAGGGTTATTTTTATTTGCCTTCTGGATTTTTAGCCTTTAGGGGTCATGTTTTCTAGCATTTCTCTGCAACCACATGGGCAAGTAACTTACATTTTTAAAATGAAGGCTGAGATTCTGTTGTAGTCACATGACTCCAGGAGCTGAGACATGACATACTATGAAGTTCGCAATAAACACGTGAGAGATGGCAACGCTGCCGTGCCGTCCCGCCAACCTCCTGCACGGCTCTGCCAGGATGTCTCAAGCCTGACATGCAGCACCCGCTGCTACCCCAGTCACCTGACATCCAGTCACCGCTGATAATGCCTCTCAGTCCTACACTGCAGCACCGCCCATTGTTTCAAAGGAGTGTGGGAAGGCACCTTATGTGAGCCAGGAAATCAGTTCTATTCTGGGGTCCTGTGGGACCAAAGGCTGAGCCCCACCACCCCTGGGAAAGTGGGGAACTCACCAGTTGCCTGCTCCTCCGGCGTTGTGTCTCCAGAGGGGGGCAGGGCCCAACTCCTGCTAGTGGCCTCAGCAACCAACACCAAGGCCGTGCATCCAGGAGCAACAGGGAGGGGGAGGGGCCGCTATTTTGCCCCCCCTCCATGTCACAAACCCAGAAGGTTGTGGTCCCAAGAAAAGCCCCTGGTGGCCGCATTTGAGAAACGCTGCATAGATCACAGGACAGAGGGCTCTTGCCGGAGGAAACCTCTTCAGTGAGGTTTGCAGGTCTCGGAGAAGGATTCAATTAATGTCCTTGACTAGTAGTGCTGTGAGGACCCTTGCTCTGTAATCTCAGCCTTGGCTGAGTGAGCGTGCTCAGGTCACGCTGGGTTATGCAGAAGAGCTAATATATACGTGTACCTCAGTCACATAGGGTCCCATGTATGCAGCCCGTTGGAAAACAAGGCACCTTTTGCCAAGATTTCTCTATGAGGTCACTGTTTGGACCAACAGCTGCTGGACTGTTGGCTCCCGACTTCCAGTAAAAACCTTTGACAAAATGCAAACTTTGGTGTTTATCATAGCGGAGCGAGTGTGAAATGAGGCTTGGGGCTCATGTGGAAATGCCACAGGGAGCTCAGGCTGGAAGAGAGTCAATGTTGAACAAGGCTGCTGTTCATCGACATTCCCAGAACCAAACCAAGGGAAGGCCCTTTTTGACAATGCTCCCAGCAAGTGGCAGCTCTCGCAGGATTAACATATCAGCGAGGCGTGTCACAGCCGCCTAGTGGAAGGAAGGAATGTTCTGAAATGGTTTCTGTGGTGCTGGCAGCTGAGACTAAAGGATTGGGGGGAGGGGAAAGATGACTCTAGCCTGCTACAAGTTGGAAGAACATTCTTCCCTGTACAACAGATGATGGGGCAGGTATAGGTGAGAGAACAGGGGAGAGGTGGCCATGCAGGATGCAGCTGAGGGGCCAGGTGCAAAGAATGCTGGAGGGGGCAGACAGGATTCAAAAAAGGGTGCAAGTCAAGCTGCAGCTATGAGGGCAGATGATGGGCTGTCCATACACAGTCCTCAGGCACAACCGTCATGAATTAGCTAAGTAGCCTTGCAAACTCTACTCACCCTGGCACCAGTAATGCCTTTTGATGGGCAAGTAAAATGTCATTCCTTTTTTCCATTGCCGCCGTCATAAGCATTAGTGCAAAGGGCAGGAAAGTAGATTTTTATGACTGGGCTAGTAAATTTAATGTCAATTTAACAAGGCTGAGCCACAGGGTTTCAAGAGATTTAAAAACTGCAATGACACACTCTCACTGGTGATCTGTATTATCTTCATCACAGGTATATTCACACATAGTTACATTGAAGTCCTAGGCACATGGCTCATGTCTGCATGACTATTTTGCCTAATGGGGGATGGCAGTATGCCTTTCTTTCTTTCTTTCTTTCTTTCTTTCTTTCTTTCTTTCTTTCTTTCTTTCTTTCTTTCTTTCTTTCTTTCTTTCTTTCTTAAATCTCCTGAAATCCCAGTGGTTGAACCTAACATTACAAAGTGCTTTGGTTCCCAATAGCAGCCATGCATTTTATTATTATTAATCATGTTTATTAGGGTAGAGCTTAAGGACCCACCAAGAATGGAGCTCCATTGTGCTAGGCACTGTACAAACAGTCGTAGATGGCCCCTGTCCTGAAGAACTTACAATCTAAGGCCTTGGCTACACTGGCGCTGTACAGCGCTGCAACTTGCTGCGCTCAGGGGTGTGAAAACGCCCCCCCCAAGCGCAGCGCTGTAAAGCGCCAGTGTAATCAGCGCCTGCAGCGCTGCACGCTCGCTCGCAGCGCTGCAAGCTACTCCCCTCGGAGAGGTGGAGTACTTACAGTGCTGCGAGAGAGCTCTCGCAGTGCTGGCGGCGCGACTACACCCGCGGCAGCACTGTGAATTGCCAAGTGTAGCCAAGGCCTAAGTAGGCAAGACAGATGCAGGGTGGGGGAAGGGATAGAACACACAAGCAGAGTGAGCAATGTGATGGCAACAAACATTGTATTCATTCCAAATGGGAGAAGAGGGGGGATTTAGTAAGGAGGCATCAGCTAAATGCACAGGCCAGAACAACGTTCCTGCACTCTTGCCACACGATGTGACCTCACGCGTATGCCAGTGGGAGTGTTCCCGTGGTGTGGAGCCCGTTCAGGGGAACAGGAAGACGAGGATAAGAAGCAGCTAGTGTAGAGTGAAGCTGAGGGGAAGAGACAGTGAAGGAGGGGCCGAGGGAAGGAGGGGGCTGGAGTAAACAGCCAGTCAGTGCAGGGTAGAGAAAGTCCAGTCAAAGCTGTAGGAAGTTCTCTGAATGTTTAGATGTTCCTCCTTGGGCTGCTTCTGTTTCAACCGGCTGCAGTCTCTGGCTGGATCCTCTCTGCAGTTTCCCCCCAAGGTCACATAAGAGGGGAACTACCTGCATCCTAGGGGCCCAAAGGTGAGGGGGAGGCTCCCTGCACATATTAGGGTGCTGGGGAGAGGGGTGGCCCCAACTGGGCCCCATTTTACCTCCTCTTCCCAAGTGCAGCAGTCCCTTCTTTGGCTGCTTCTGCTCCTACCAGCTGGAGTCTCCAGCTGGCTCTTCTCTACTTGTATCCTCACTAGAGCAGCACTTGTCTCTAATGCTCAGGATGGGGGAAGGCAATACCAGCCTAGCTCTAAGGTACCCTGTGCCAATGGTTGCCATGGAATCATTACTTGGACAGGCAGGAAGGGGTGGCAACCCAGTCTAAATGGAGTTCCCCAACCTGCCACTCAATTCACTCTTGAAACAAACACCGGTTTAAAGAGTTGGAAAGCCCCAGGACCCAGCCTGCCTACACACGGTCCTCATGAAGAACATTTTCCAAATAAAGGCCCTAAACTGTATACGAAGGTAACAAAACAGAGCACAGGTGTGTCCGAGTTGATTCCTGCAAGAAACTCTAGCTGTGACCCAGAAGTCAGACACTTCCTCATCACCAGTGCGTGAATGGTACCAAGTTAGCTCCAAGGCGGACCTCTTTCTCTTATTTTTAATACTTCGTGGATAGGCCTGGAAAGTGGAGGATCCTGCATGAAGATGCTGCACGTGGACCAGACTCACCAAATGTTTCCATCACCTTGTTTAGGTTCTGGTTTCAGTTCAGAGTCCCATCAGACATGGGATCATGATCATCCCTAACACTATACTAAGTCAAACCTGACTGTCAACCTAGCTGCCAGAGTATGTACCCAGGGGATCAGGCAGGATGGTACTTGGGTGACTAGCCCAAACCACCACCCGTGCCACCGCAGCCTCACTGCCATTTTTAGGTGCTAGCTCGAGCCAGGGACGGCTGTATGTTTTTTGCCGCCCCAAGCACGGCAGGCAGGCAGCTTTTGGCGGCGCACCTGCGGGAGGTCCGCCGGTGCCGCGCCTTCGGCATCCCTGCTGCCGAAGCTGCGGGACCGGCAGACCTCCCACAGGCACACCGCCGAAAGCCGCCTGCCTGCCGCCCTCACAGTGACCGGCAAGCCGCTCCCCGCGGCTTGCCGCCCCAGGCACGCGCTTGCTACACTGTTGCCTGGAGTCGCCCCGGCTTGAGCACAGTTAGCATGTATACATCCACCTGAGCTGGAATTACACCTCCCAGCTACTGTGTAGATGTGCCCCTACTGACTGCACAGCATCTGGGGGTTGTTCAGAACACTCATAGCCCACTGGAGCCAGGAGCTTTTCCATTTTCATGGCTTCATTCAAGACCTCCACTGGAAACCTGTGGAATTCCATGGTGGACAGCTGTGTAACTGGAGAGACATGGCCATTTTCATCCCTATTTTAACTCCATTTACTCTATTGGGGATACATGAGGGCTGAATTTCACCCAGGATGTTAAATTGCAATCTAGAGTCTTAAAAGTAAAGATGTGTTTGAATCTTGGCTCTCATGTATTCTTTTTACATTGATGAATCCTGCAGTTTATGACCTAGGAAACTAAGGGTATGTCTACACTACAATTAGACACCTGTGGCTGGCCTGTGCCAACTGACTCAGGCTCGCAGAGCCTGGGCTAAGGGACTGTTTCATTGCAAGGTAGACATTTGGGCTTGGGCTTGGACCCTCCCGGACTCCAGCCCAAGCCCAAACATCTACACCACGGTTAAACGGTCCCTTAGCTTGAGCTCTGCTGGCCTAAGTCAGCTGGCCCAGGCCAACTGCAGATTTTTAATTGCAGTGTAGACACACCCCAAAGAAACAATAAGGGGGCATAAGTGACACAGCAGATTAGTGCCCTTGCCTTTCAGCTCTGGAGATGGGAGTTCAAATCCTGCTTCATGGTCACCAGTGAACACAAAGAGTGGGAATTTCCTCCTAGGACTAAATGCTGGCCAATGCCACAGCCCCTTTTGCCTGCTCCAGGGATGAATTTGGCACATACATTGTGGCCAACTCTTGTAATTTTTAATAGGAGTCTTGTGGTTTTTGGTGTTTTTATTATTATGTAAACATTACAGCTTTTTTTTCTTTTTCTTCTTTTTAAGTTTCTAACCTTCCTGGCTGGAAATAAAAGCTTGAAAAGGTGAACCCTAAATGCTCAAAACCCAGAAGGAAAATAAACAGAATCCAAAATGTATTCTTAAAAAAAAAAACCTCAGGATCGTTATGTTAATCTCATGATTGGGGGAGGCCTAGCTCGTGGATTTTGAATCCTTGGGGTTGGCAATACTGCTATTATTTATTATTATTGTATTTGTATTTCCTAACAGGCCCAGCTATAAGCCCAGGTCCCTATTATGCTAGCACTGTACATAACAAAATGATGCCCCTGCCTCAAAGAGTTTAGTGCTGTTGTTGTTCTTCCAACATTTTCAGCTTTAGAGGAAACTCTTATGCGGCAGAAAGATATCCATTAAAGCACATGGGGTTTGATGTTCACCTCTGGCATAGAGGATAACATGCTATAAGAAAAATACTCCAGTCTATGGAAAAGCCCCCAGAGCTTTGCAGTATCACCATAGCACAAGCACTAGTGTTTTGGTCCATTCCCACAGAACACTCTAGTACTTACTGTCCTACAAGCAGGGCCGGCGCTAAGGTGACCAGATGTCCCGATTTTATAGGGACGGTCCTGATTTTTGGGTCTTTTTCTTATACAGGATCCTATTACCCCCCCACCCCCGTCCCGATTTTTCACACTTGCTGTCTGGTTACCCTAGCCGGCGCAACCCATTAGGCGACCTAGGCGGTCACCTAGGGCGCTGCGATTTGGGGGGCAGCGACCGCGGCTGTATTTCGTCGGTGGGACCTTCCGCCGCCTCTGTGGGGGGCCGGCATTTCGGGGCGGGACCTTCCGCCGCCTAGGGTGGCAGAAAAGCTGGCGGCGCTCCTGCCTACAAGGGGAGACACGTTGTGATGTCTGCCCCGGGTCAGAGGGCAGAATGAGCCTGATAAATGCCTGCATCCAGAGGGGAGATATGAAGATGATGCCACATCTCTGGACTTCCCTAAGCCTGGAGTTGGAGGAACAACCAAACGTGCGTGTGTGATCGAGATCAGCAGAGCAGAATGTTTCGCCAGCTGGCAGCTACAAAAGCCAAAGAAGCTGAGGCTTTGTGGTTTGGTTTTTTCTTCCCCTTACTTTGTTTTTATCTCCACAGGCCAAAGTAAATGAATCACACCTAAAAACAACGGCCTTGTCTGCCATGTCCGGCCTGCTGCCGTCACTGCCTTTGGTTCTGAGGCTGGTGACACTTCATTTGCATGCTGTGCTCCTGACCTTTCCTTACTGGGAATGGCCTGGGCCCTTTGCCACGGATCACTTGACTCTTGTGCTCCTCATTCTGTTAGGTACAGTGCAGCTGGATAAGTCACACACACACCCCCATCCTCCCCCATCCCCGCCCACTGCTGGCGACATACAGTATGTCATCACCTTTTATTGCTAGTGAGAACTGACCACAACTGTCACTTACAGTCTGCTAGCAAATGTCAGCTCACAGGCTGCATTAGGGATTAGGGGGGAAGCACAGAAGGAACAGGGTGTACGTTACTCTTCTTGTGGGAGACTGAAAACTGTTCATTCAGGAATGGACAGTTCAGTGATACCTCTTTGCAGGGTTCCAGACTGGAAATATACATTTCCAGGAACCCCTTGGAGAGGGAATTATCTCCCCTGCTGATCTCCATGCAGGGGCTTGGACATCCTGCCAGTTTTTCACAGTGATCTGAATAAGCCAAATAGCACATTTAGTGGGTGCTGTCCTTTTTTAAGTCATACAATGCCTTTGCCATGACTTTGTTCTCTCTCTCTCTCTCTCTCTCTCTCACACACACACACACACACACACACACACACACACACACACACACACACACACACACACACACACACTCACTCACTCACTCACTCACTCTCCCGGCCCTTCCCCCAGGTCCCCTCTCTCCCATCTCCCTCTCTCATTCTCTAATTGTACTGAACACATATTAATTAGTTCAAATGGTCTCTGATCCTGCCAGCGGCTGAGTCCCTTCCATTCCCCTGTACTTGGGGTGGGGGCTCTCATTGTCTTACAGCCACCAGGGTCCCCACTCTGCAGTTGCCTGGGACACCATGATCTTCCCAGAGCTTCTTTGCCATTTGAAAATGTTACCCTGTGGTGAGTGTGTGCTACAAGAGCCCCTCGGTGCTGGGCCACAGAAGCTCTGACTCTGCTATAGAGCAGTGATGCTTTAGTTAAAGCTGTAGCCCCTCATATGTTTGTCTCTGGTTCAATCCCTGCTATGTCAGCTAAGATGAGAGCCCTCACAAAAAGACAGTGTCCACAGCCAGTGGGGGTAGGAGCAGAACTTGGGAAGGAGGCTCAGCCTGGCATGGCCGGGTGTATTTGGTTCTCAGCCTCCTGAGCAAGGAACTGTGCTGGCTCCGTGGGGACTATTATATGTCAGGTTTGCTCCCTCAAGAAGCAGGCTGCTATAATTACCCCAATTACAGGCTGCTGCCCATTTTCTTTTTTAAACTGGCTGTTGCCTTCGAGTGGAGATAATGTTTTAGGTGAAGAGTGGCAGGGGAAGGAAAGGTGTCGGTGAGTGTCAGAGTGGGAGAGGCTATGGAGGGCTGGTTCTGATCTCACCCTGGTTTTGCACTGCTGTAACTATTGACTTTAATGGAGGTACTCCTGATTTACGCTCACAGGAGAGAGGAAACTACCAACTCGATTCTGACTTGGACTACAGGTTTGTACATGGCCACAGTTGCCAACTTTCACGCGGTAAATAAGCATCCCGACTTTCACAATAAGCTAAAAATCAAGCTAATCCCATTTCAAAACAAGGCCAAAACAAGACAATCCCTAAGAACCCCAACACTCTATGAGACTAGATCCCCCCCCGGCGTGCAGTCTGGGACTGTGGTGGGCCCGCTGTGCACCCCTGACTCTCGCCCCCCCCCTTGCCCCTGCTTGTCGGGAGCCGATCAAAAAAAAGAAGCAACAAGCAACAAGCCCAAACAAGCAACAAGTTACAAGCCAAAAACTAGCCCAATTTCTGTGTTTTTTCTCGCGGGTTTGGCATGTCTGGCACTGGGAGGAGTAAGCCACCATCTTACGCCCCTGCATAGGCAACCTGGACCACAAAGATGTGAATGGGCACTGCATGCCTCTTTCTTCCCCCGGCACTGGCCAAAGCAGGCAGGAAGCCTTGGCACTGTGCCCCAACCCACCAGCTGGCACAGCACCGCCAGTGCAGTGGGTGTCGTAACTTGGTGCTAGTATAGAACAGCAAATTACTGCTCCCCTAGAGCAGGAGGGAAGCAGGGAAGGAACTGTACCTCCAAGGGATATCTCTGAGGCACAGTGCCCCCTCAGGCTATGCCTGGTGCAGTGCATTTTGCATGACACCCCCTAGTTCAGGGCGGTGACTAAAGTCTCACAATCAAGCCCTGAGCAAAATACAAACTGAAGACACTGACACCTTGTCTACACTAGGGAAATTTGCCACACTGAGTAACATTTGTTCCACCGGCACAGTTGTGAAAGCCGCCCTCTCCGCAGTCATTTCACAATCAGGCTAGCAGCTGTGCTTCGCAGGTTATGCTCTTTCAGAGTTAAGTATCAGTTGTTCAATTTGATGTCAGTGTTGTGAACTGCAGATTTTCACCAGTGTGGCGGAGAGCAGAATCTGACTGTGAAAGGACAAATAGGCTGAATAATAAGCAATACTCTTAAAATTGGTGCCCCCACAGGTCACAACACAGACACACCTCCCGAGGAGTTACAAGAGCTGAAGATATTTGGGTTTAATGAGGATGAGTCACCCAGGCCCTTTGCTTCAGAGTCCTGACCAATTGACAGCACATGTACAGAGGGTGGGATCAATGAGGGAGGCATGGGAATGGTAAAATGGGGACCTGCATATAACAAGGTGTGGTAGGGAGTTTTAAATCTTCCAGTGAGCACAACCTAAAACCTAGCCTCTGACTACGCGAATAGCGTAGCTGAATTCGACATATCCTATTCGACTTACCCCGCTGTGAGGACGGCGGCAAATCGACCGCCGCGGCTCCCCCGTCGATGGCGCTTACTCCTCCTGATGAGGTGGGAGTACGCGCGTCGATTCAGGGATCGATTTATCCGTCTAGATGAGATGCGATAAATCGATCCCCGAGAGATCGATTTCTACCCGCTGATCCGGGCGGGTAGTGTAGACTAGCCCTGAGATTCAGCATTAATTTAGCAACCCCAGACCGGGCAGTGGTCACTGTGATGTTTCTCCCTCTAATTATCGGGATTTCTTTTTCTTTCTATTATTTTGGTTGCTAGGCTGATCGCCCAAACCTTATACACAGGAGACTTCTGCACCTAGAACAAAAGGGATATTTTAAACCTAGAACGTGCACGGAAAGAAAAAGGGCCAGGTTTTGAATTCAGCTGCACTATTGATTATTGATTCATATTACAGTAGTATGCAGGGATTCCAATCAGGATCAAGGCTCCATTGGGCTAGGCGCAGTACAAACACACGGCGGGAGACAGTCTCCCTTCCCTTCCCCGGCTGATTGAAAGCAAGGGATGCCAGGTTCATTTACACTAGTGTAACAGAGACCTGGCTCATGGGGCCTCGTTTCAAGCAGGAGCTTACTGGATATGGAATGACAACCTATATTTAACATACACGGATACCTGCCATCTATTCTCAGAACAAATAAATCAGGTGGGACCAAAAAGGGGTGTGGGTTCCCGAGCCAAGAATGAGAAAACACTTGGATAGTGAACGGTGCAGAACTGGGGTCCAATATTAATATATTGATAAATGAATGAACAAATAATTAAAGTATTTCCTTCTCTCCCTCCTTCCCCCACCTCTGCAGGCACTGTAACTCTCTGGGAGCTATGTCCCATGAAGCAATATCTCCTTTTAAAAACATGTGACCTAGAAGACTTTTCTCATCAAGCCATCTGCCTGAGCTCACAATTCGGCTGCAGTTTACTCAGGTTTTATTCAGAGCTTACTCAGGTGAAACTGCTAGTAAAATCAATGAGTAAAGGCTGAGTAAATACCTTCAGGATTTAGTCCTGGATCATGTAACTTTATGAGCACAGTTACACCCAGGGGTTTGAGAAGCAAGTGTTCAGGTTGCACACAGTGGCTCAGCCCTGGTGAGATTCAGAAAGGGTGAGTAATGCTCTCAGCTGGGTGGGTCTGAGGGGAGTAAGGACTGAAGCCTCAGGGTGAGAGAGCCCTTCCCTCCACGCCCAAGGTTGCCTGAAGGGTTTCCTCCTCTTTGTGGACCTAAAAGATCAAGGAGTCTCTTGCACTAGCATGCACTTGAGAGAAGGAAATATTTACCTAAGGAGAAAGAACTTGGAAGGGCTTTCCCTGAGGCTCCTTTTGCTGTCTACATTTCACAGGACTGGGTTGAAGCTGCAGGATTCAGCTCTGGAATTTGAACACCTGGACCCCAAGAAGGGGTGTTTGGAACTGGGGGTTGGGACTGTCTATAGTAAGGATCCCTGCCTTCCAGACCAGGTTTCCCTGCTGCTTGAGCCTGCCATGAAGTCAGGTGTTTGTGAGACTGCAGGTAATTTTCATAGTAACCACTGTTATGTCACATTGTCCTCACTATAGTGACATCACTGCAGGATCAAACCTGAGGAGAAGGCAGGTTGGGGAAGGAGGGAAGTCCTGGTTCAAACACAAAGGGATGTGGGAATTGGTAGTCATGGCCCCCAAGGGTAAAATGCCTTTCTATGCAGTGTGATGTGGCTGGAAATTTACTCCAAGATGAGGTCCCACTTGAAAGCGTAGGGCTGATCCTGCGTCGTACTGAGTGCCCTCAAAGCCCATTGAAGGTCTGGTGCCAACTCAGGGCCCACCCTGTCAGGAAAGGCTGGGATCTCTCTAGTGTTCTCAGTCCTTTTTAAAACTAATACTTACCAATGAAGAAAATGATTAGATTCTGGATAGTTGTGGTGGCTTTGGCAATGACTGGATTTAACCACTTCCCTGCCCAAGCTGTGCCATGCCTCTGCAAAGCCCTGCTATTATATTTTGGGAAGGAGGAATGCTGAACTACGCAGGGCATACACAGGCCTTTCACTGCAGAAGCCCTTATCATGGCCCTAAGTAGCATGAAGAATGCAAAATACTTTTCACTGCAACACTCTGGGCTGTGTTTCTGGCTGTGTTTCATCTCGGACACCTGCAGTGATGGGTCCCTTGGAGCAACCAGAGGAATGAGGTTCTGGATCAGCCTTCCACTAGGAGTAGTGCGGGCAAGAATCCTAACTGGTTTTACGATGGCGCTTGATAAATGTATTAATGTGGGGTTGCCTGTGATAGCAAGGGACTGGATGACCCAGGATATCCGTTACAGTCCAGTGTTCTTATGTTCTTAACCAGAAATCTTTCTCTGCATGGTGAAACGAGCCCATAAAACGATTATACTTTTCAAACACCACACCTAGCTGCTCCAGCCCTGACCTGGATCTACCTTCAAGGAGTTATAGAAGGTACAAGTGGAAAGACATATCAAGATATGCTATTGCCATTCCCTGCCAATGTAGGATTGGTCTCCAGGATACATTTTCTAGTGCTCGGTCCTGTCTCCTTTTAAATGATCTAATCTAGCAGGGGAATGCTCTCAGTATTTTACATCTGTTTCTCTGAAGTCCCACTGGGGACTAGCAACCAAATGGTTTAATGAAGCTGTAAATAAGTGCATGAGAGCACCTCCTAAGCAGGCCTGTTCTGTGGCAAAGGTACATTATTCATTCAGGATACAAGGGGGGGTGAGGTAATATCTTTTATTGGCCCAACTTCTGTTGGTGAAAGAGAGAAGCTTTCGAGCTAAACAGAGCTCTTCTTCAGGTCTGGGCTCTGTGTAGCTTGAAAGCTTGCCTCTTTCACCAATAGAAGTTGGGCCAGAGCTTAAATGCAGCCGGAGCTGTCCGGAGCAGAGCTCTGGTAAACATTTTCGAGCCCCAGTATGCCTCCCATGGAGCTGAAGCCCCAGCGCACCCTCCCCCCAGGCGGCTGAAGCCCCTAGCCCCACACCCCACAGGGCAGAAGCCCCTAGCCTCGCCAGCCTGCAGGGCAGAAGCCCTGAGCTCCACTCCCCCCCCAGCCCAGAGGCTGAAGCCCTGAGGCCTCCCGCTTCCCCTCCCCCCTGCTCGGCCCTGGAGTTTTTATAACATGTTGCGGTGCGGGGGGGGCAACATGTCAATTTTATAGCATATCCGTGAAATAATCTATGAGAATTTAAGCCCTGAGTTGGTCCGATAAAAGATATTACCTCACCCACTTTCTCTGTCTAATATTCTGAGACCAACATGGCTACAACGATGCTGTAAACAGTAGTCATCCAAGACAGTGATATGTTGTTTACAATGTGAGCAGACAGAAGAGCAGACAGATTGTTTGAAAACCATTAGAATATAGCCCTGGATGGTGAGATGAACCAGAGAGAGGGCCCTATCCTGGGAAATGCTAAACACTCTCAGTTCCTGCTGGATTCAGGAGATGAGGGTGCTCAGTTCCTCATAGGATCAGGCCCCAAGAGAGGAAAACCTTATGCAGACTCAAGAAGGTTTTGCATCCTGCCTGCTAATGCATGGCTGGTGGCTTTGTTTTGTTTCCAAATCTTGGAGGATTCATCAGAGGCACTAGGGGAAAAGTGTGAGACATTCAGCCAGCCAAAATGACAGCAAAACAAGGGCACAAGCAGTACCATAAATACTCTTTATTTAAACACATGTCAAACAGTAGGGCCTGTAATAAATACTCAAACTTTGTACATACATATTTTCATATATATATCTCTATATCTAGCTAGAAGAACAAAAATATATTTACATTTCTTTACTGCATATTTTTATATAAACAATTGTGCAAAAATGACCTTACCAAGGACAGTAAACAAAAAACTATTTCCCCAGGCACTCTCACTGGCACCAGCAACATTGCACAGGAATTCAGATATCCTTTCCTGCCATTGGGAAGGTGAGAAGATGGGAGGAAAACTGTCATTATGTTAATGGAGGATCTGCAAGCCCATTTTTGTGATTCAACAATATTTTTTCAAGGTCTGACACCTTGCAAAATATTGGGCCCGATTCGTCACTCCATTATACTGTGATTCCTGTGTAAAATTGGAGTCAGATTGGTGCATCGTGGTTATTATGGCATGATCTTATGAGTATCCCCTGGCAGCACTTTATAGGCAAGATGGCCCAAGGAATTATACACTGCAGCCTGTAGCTGCCTTCATCTTTAATACAGATGTGTGGCTAATAGAAACTACAGCTCCCACCATGCTCTGTCTTGATCCAGGCTGCATTACTGAGACCTGCTGGGGTACTTCTACATTAAAGATTAGGCTAGTTTATAGTCTGCTCCATATTATGCAAACATGGGCCCTGATCCTACAGCTGATACATATGTGGACTGCTGTGCCCACGCAGAGCCTGCTGTAGCTCCAATGCGGCACCCTGTGGGTGAAACAGTCTGCCCTGTGCTGTCAGCTGCAGCATCAGGGCCTTAAAGCGCAGGCCTAGGGCTCCTGGCAAGCTGCAGTGTTGGGCAAAGGTTGAGTTCCCCGCTTTGTAGTATCACAAGAAGTGGCTGGTCCTGTGCACTCCCTTCAGTACCCAATGGGTATGTCTACACTGCAATTAAAAACCTGCAGCTGGCCCGTGCCAGCTGATTTGGGCTCACAGAACTTGGGCTACGGGCTGTTTAATTGTGGTGTAGACATTCGGGTTGCTGCTGGAGCTCTGGGAACCTCTCACCTTACAGGGTCCTAGAGCCTGGGCTCCAACCCAAGTCTGAATGTCAAACACAATTAAACAGCCCCTTAGCCCAAGTCAGCTGGCATGGGCCAGCCGCAGGTTTTTAATTGCAATGTAGACATACCCATTAGGATCAGTCTCCTTACTCCTGAGAGATAGATGTGCTGAGAATAGGGTATAGCAAACCCCTTTGAAACATAACTGTGTTTTGCAGCAATTGTGATGCATCGGCTGTGAGGTGTTCTGGCTGAGGTGGGGAAGAAGATTAGGGCTAATGCCCATTTTTCAGACCACCACCAATAAAAACAATAACAAATGAAATACCAGTGCCGGTGGGTGCAGTATCACGAATTGCAAAGATCTTCACATAGAAAGAGCCTTTGCTACACAGATACTAAATGGTGCCTGGGGTCCTGCATGGCAAGCAGAGAAATCAACTAGAAATGTAAAACAAGCCTTGTAAAATCCTAAGTTCCAAGCAATTCTTAAATGAACGCAGAGTAACTTAAATGTGCTTCTAGTAGGATCGTGATCCAAGGGCTAGATTTTCAGAAGAGCTCAGCACCCAACAGCTCCCATTTAGGCACCTAAATAAGAACTGTAGATACTGAGTACTTTTGAAAATCTGGCCCAAGTATGTGCATTGAAACATCACTTATTAATTTTAGCAAGGGAGATGGGCTGGGACATGGGACATTTTGCCCAGTATGTGTCAGTTACTGATAACAAGGTCATGCAGGAACCTTGTTCCATCCTACTTTATATGGGAGGGCAGTTTCCATTACACAGATGGGGCTCAGAGATCCCAGACAGCAGAAAGTGAACCTAGCAAAGGGAGAGTAAACAATAGAGTGAGCCTGCAGCCTGGGGAAATGAGCCATTCCATAAGCTGATCTCATTAGGAAATGGATTTACCGGGCTGGTGAAAAGAAGTAAGCAGAACAAGTGGAAAAGAAAGGCGAGAGAAAGCAAATCTTTCCTATTTGCCAGCCTCTGTGTTTCTGGCTCCTGGAGACAAGGCTGTTGTAATACAAGAAGGCAGGAAGATTCAGGGGGAGGATCTCAGCATTCTGTTAGCTCTTGCCCAGCATTGTCCAAATTGGAGGCCTCGCGCACCGGCTAAAATAGGTCCCTTATAGTAAGTAAGTAGAGCCTTGTGACATGGTCAAGCTCAAGGGTGGCCAACCTGTGGCTCCGGAGCCACATGCGGCTCTTTAGAAGTTAATATGCGGCTCCTTGTATAGGCACCGACTCCGGGCTGGAGCTACAGGCGCCAACTTTCCAATGTGCCGGGGGGTGCTCACTGCTCAACTCCTGGCTCTGCCACAGGCCCTGCCCCCACTCCACCCCTTTGTGCCCCCTCCCCTGAGCCTGCCGTGCCCTCGCTCCTCCCCCCTCTCTCCGAGAGCCTCCTGCACGCCACGAAACAGCTGATCGGGAGGTGCAGGGAGGGATGGAGAGGCGCTGACTGGCAGAGCTGCCAGTGGGTGGGAGGCACTGGGAGCAGGGGGAGCTGACAGGGGGCTGCTGTGGTATTACTGTGGCTCTTTGACAATGTACATTGGTAAATTCTGGCTCCTTCTCAGGCTCAGGTTGGCCACCCCTGGCCAAGCTGGAGAGCATGGTTTGTGCTTACTCACCCTTTCATTACCTCTCCGGAGAGGCAGGGCTCTTTCTTGTTTCTTAACTTTTTTAAATTTGAGGCTGCTAATATTTCTGGATATTTAGTAACTAGCTCTCCTCATCCCTTTCCCTGCCTCCGTTCACTGTCTCAACACAGCTCTCGCTCTCACCTTTAATGTGCCCAGCACATTAAACTTCAGCCATTTAGGAGCTAAACACCTGGCCCAGAATGCATGGGACAGGAATGGGGGGTAGATTTACATGTACAATCAGTGGAACATCAATTGTTTGTGCTTGATCCTTCAGCTCCCACAATCTTGGCTCCTCTATATACATCCATCCATACATGCCCTTTTGATATCACACCACAGTATAATATGCATTGACCTGCAGTGCCTTTCATCACTAACTTCCTATAGCAATCAGCTGTTTTCTGACTTTGGGGATATGAATTAGCTAGGTTCTACAGCATATGCCATATGTCTGGACTAAGGAAAGCACAGCTGAGAGAGAGAGAGATTCCATAGTAACTAGAGATGGGCACAGAGCAAAACCCTGCTTCCAAAATTCACCATAGGCAGAATCAAAGCACAGGGTCCTGAACTTGCAGGTGTGAAATCTGGGTGTAAACCTGGACTTCTCCAGAGCTTGGGGTGTTTGGAATTGTCCCATTACAGAAAGAGGGTTGTGCTTTGAGAATTCCCCATAATTGGGGGTCTGGATCAGCATACTTCTCATAGGTTAATAGTACACACATCAATAATTCTCTGATATTGACAATTCATCTTCTGAGGCCTAGGCTTCCCACAAAGCAAAAGCTCTCCAGGAATGTTTCCAATGAGGCAAAAGACTGACACAGTGAAGGGACTCTACATACTATGTCTGCTGTGGAGGATGGAGCAAAGCCAGCTCCTGAAGTGGAAAATGCAGCTATCCGAGTAAAAAATGACTCAGGGATCTGCAGCTACACCACTATTTTGCAACAATGCAAAAGCAGCAATTACAGCACCAAGACTTACAAGAATTCAAAGGATTGCACAACTGAGCATGAGGTTATGCAAAACTCTGTTCATCCAAAGTGCAATAAGCAATAGATGGGGAGGGCACTTATCCCCCACTATAAAATATATTCACAAGGACTGTACATATACATACACAAAGGGTACCAAATATTCCACTTGCCTCCAGTGCAATCTCAGTGACACAGGGTTTGTGAGAGGTACAAACCAGCAGTACAGAATGTAGGCCTATGTAGCGCATTGTTTTAGGTCTGGACATGGTATTTCATTTCAGTGACAGCGGAATTCTCTAGGATTTTTTTTTCCACGAGTGAAAGCAGCACTCTGCATATTATACGCTCTGAGCCAGACCCTCAGCTAGTATAAACAGACATAGCTGCACTGAAGTCACTTTACACCAGCTGGGGATCTGGCCCAGATACTTTATCTATATATACCTGTTTCTGCTGTTTTCTAGGATATTTTCTTCATTACAAAATAAATTATCAGACAAGAGGTTTTCCTTTCTGCGTTTTTAATCACCACATGGCAGTTTCTATAGGGGCCCATATTGTAACTGGTTGGTTCCATGACAGTTTCATTCTCTGAACTGTCACGTTTCTATGGAAAGTCAACAGTTTTCACTGAGCCAAGTCCAATGAGAGTTTTGGCTGAGTAACACATGACTAAGCACCTGAGAATTTGACCTATTGTTTGGTGGATTTCCAAAGAAGTTGCTGATCCTTTCCTTCAACTTCAGGTGGCTTGAGACCTCCACAGCTCACACCCCACTTGTGTTGACTTCAGAGAGAAAAGTAAAATCGGCAACAATTGTCAGGTGATCTACATGCAAATCTCAGGACTAATGATGCCTCCTTTACCCATCCTGTCTGTGTTGATCAGTGTCACCATATCCAGGTCATCTTCCCAGCCTTGTCTCACAATGAATAGTCTATTGCTTCCTGACCCTTCCACCTTCCAGTGCTTGGAACAGCACTGTGGTTCTGAGATAAGCACACAGCAACAGCATTTGAAGTTTTAATACCAAATAGCCAAACAAATGTGGTCACTGACAAAATATACACAGCACTTGCAATGAGGACACGGCATTTGTTTGCACTCAGGGCCGGTTCCTGTTCCCACTGAAGTCAATGGAAGTTTGGCAGTAATGTCAATGACAGCAGACCTGGGCCTTTGCTAAAGAGAATGTCACCCTGCCACTTGTGAGGGGATGCCGTTTCCCTCCAGTACTTGGCCCAATCAATCTTATAAGCTACCCTGTCCTGGTGTGTATCCTCCATGTCACATGTACATGTGATTCCATTCATGAGGGTATATTCATATTACAAACACTGCACGCGATTGTTGGTTGCTGGTTGTTCAGACTAAAAAACACAGGAGAGGAAATTGAGAACCACAACTTGTAACTAATGTTTTACTTCCTCTGGATTGCTATATAATAATAATTAATATACACACACACTGATGCAGCGTATGCAACATGTAGATAATGAAATTGTGTGTTTACATGCACCTACTGTACTGTACAACAGCATTCTGTATCTAAATCCATGTACTGTACAAAACAAGCTTCATTAACAAATGGCACCTGATTTTCTGAGTTCTTAAATCTTGCACTGTGTCAGGTTTCATTCTGCTAGGACACCCTGTTAATGTTTATCTGGAAAGAGATTGTTTTTGTAGACCTGGTGACGTCCCCTAACAGCAATTGCATGTACCCTGTAACATCATCGCTATCTGTTTGCTTCAGTGGGACTGGCTGTATTTTAATTGCTTAATATGGGAATTGAACTGTGCACAGGATCTGCTTACAGCCTGACATCAACAGCAGGGAGAGATGCACCAGGCAACCTCCTTAAAGCAAACCCTGTTCTCTGCTTGGTGCTAGGGGGCAGTCAATGGTAGACAAGCAGGGACATCCTGGAACTCATCTCCCATAGGAGGTAGACAGCTAATGAAGGAGGAAGAAGCTTTCTCAGACCACATTCTCTTTCTCTGTATATACTTTGGGCTCAGCCCTGCAGTCCTGACCCAGGCAAAACTCTCTTTGTAATGGCAACCACGCCTGCCATCCTTTGAAGGAGGATTCAAGGATCAGGCTCTTTTAGTCACTCTTCCCAGAGGACCAGGCCCACCTTGCTGGGGAAAGGAAGGAGCAGCAATTTCAACTCCTCTTCCCCATAAAAGCCAATAGTTGAGACAAGGCTTCACATCTATGCGTGTTGTGTGTACATGGTTCAAAATGTTTCAGAGCTGAATTCACTGCAGCACCTTGTATCACCATTTATACCAGAGCAAATTGAGTGTGAAAACAAAGCAGAATGGCAGCGTTTACACCTGCTTTGAACTTACTTCACAAGGGGGCAAATGACTACACAAGGTGCAGGTCAATGGTGAATTGGACCCTAAAGGGAATGTGGACAATACACAGTTATCGCTACAATCCTTCCACAGACTTCCGCAGGGTTGAATGCTCCGCATGTTTAAAGAACGCCTGGTATTTTTCTTTTGAATTTTGTTGCCATTATTTTTTATTTCACATTCCACATTTTTAAAGGCGATTTGAATCATACACACCCAGAACTCCTTAGTTTTTCCTGCACACACACTTTTGTAGTCTCTGAGCTCGCATCACCTTGGCGGAAGAGCTATGACATGGTGGGCCCACTTTAACTTGCAGATACTCCTTTGCAAAGTAGCACAATAGTGCAAGTGCGTGTACTGTGACTGCAAAGTCTCAGCTATAAATAGTCCCACTTCATTGTGTTGCATGGTGTCTGGCTTTATGTCTTTTAATTTGGCCTTCTCCTTTAAGGACAACTGTTAAAGGTGCAGAAGATAACGCAGCATTGTTTTTGTGGAGATTTGCCTTAGCATTCTTCTAATTTCACAGATGCAGTGAGTCTTTCCCTTAATCACACTTCACAACTGGCCCCAACCTGCAGGAAGGGCTGTCAGAAAGACACCCCCCGCCCCATGCATTTTGCTCCAAATTCTGCTGCAGCATGTCCCTCCCGGTCACCTCTCTTGAACCCGACGGCAGGCTTTTTACTACCTTAATAACCGCCTTGCATGGTGTAAACACTAATCCCAAGCATGACTGTGCACAAATTGAAAGGTTTATGAAGGTGGTTCGGGCTACATATGCTTACTAGCTGCTAAACAAAGTGCTTTCCCTGCGTCGAGGGTAGGTGAGTGAGTTGGGTAACAGGAAGAAACACTGTACATTCTGCAAAGAACAACTTCCACGTGGGAAAACTCAACATACCTTTTACCAGTTTGGCCAGGGGAGACGTTCTTGTGTGCACCAGAGGGGGGGCTCCGCTAATTAGTTACATCCCTCTGGCATCTGCAGTTAACAGATGCAACAAAGGGTACGTCTTCACTACCCGCCGTATCGGCGGGTAGCAATCGATTTATCCGGGATCGATATATCGCGTCTCGTTAAGAGATATATATCGCGATATATCGATCCCCGAACGCGCTCACCGTTGACTCCGGAACTCCACCAGAGCGAGCGGCGGTAGCGCAGTCGACGGGGGAGCCGCAGCCGTCGATCCCGCGCCGTCTGGACCCCAGGTAATTCGAGCCAAGATACTTCGACTTCAGCTACACTATTCACGTAGCTGAAGTTGCGTATCTTGGATCGATCCCCTCCCCCACAGTGTAGACCAGCCCAAAGATCTAACCTGAAAGAGAGCAAACTACAGATTTCTGATCAAGATGCAGAGACTTTAGCTTGTAAGAAATCAGCAGGCAAATCCTCACCACTCACTTGACAATCTCTGCAGCAGGCCTCACTTGAAAGGACAACGCTTAGGAGATCAAGCTTCCTGACTGCTCAGCAGCTCCCAGGAACCACAGGAAACTTCCCCAACCATGTGCAAAAAGTATTTTCAATAAGAAAGAACACAAGGCAAAGACAATCTATACTTTACATGGACAGCTTTCAGGAGTGATCACAAATGATTTGCAAAGGCTCACTCAGAAATTCATTGGAAACACCAATTACAGTTTTCAGAGTGGTAGCGTGTTAGTCTGTATCAGCAAAAAGAACAGGAGTACTTGTGGCACCTTAGAGACTAACAAATGTATTTGAGCATAAGCTTTTGTGGGCTAAACCCACTTCATTGGATGCATGCAGTGGAAAATACAGTAGGAAGATATATATACACAGAGGATGTGAAAAAGTGGCTGTTGCCATACTAACTATAATGAGAGTAATCAGTTAAGGTGGGGTATTATCAGCAGGAGAAAAAAAAAACTTTTGTAGTGATAATCAGGGTGGCCCATTTCCAACAGTTGACAAGAAAGTGTGAGTAACAAAGTCGCAATACTCCAACAAAAAAACTTCAAAAACAGACTCCAATGCGAAACTGCAGAATTGGAATGAATTTGCAAACTGGACACCATTAAATTAGGCTTGAATAAAGACTGGGAGTGCATGAGTCATTACACAAAGTAAAACCTATTTCCCCATGCTAATTCCCCCCCCCCCCCCCCACACACACACTATTACTCACACCTTCTTGTCAACTGTTGGAAATGGGCCATCCTGATCACTACAAAAGTTTTTTTTCTCCTACTGATAATAGCCCACCTTAACTGATTACTCTTGTTATAGTTAGTATGGCAACACCCACTTTTTCATGTCCTCTGTGTATATATATCTTCCTACTGTATTTTCCACTGCATGCATCTGATGAAGTGGGTTTTAGCCCACGAAAGCTTATGCTCAAATACATTTGTTAGTCTCTAAGGTGCCACAAGTACTCCTGTTCTTTTTACCAACTACAGTGACAATATCCTTGGTGGAGAGTTTTTTCACGGCAAAGGCGTTGGTGTGTGGTGCAATAAATGCTGAGTTTGGGAGCAACTCACCATTTGAAAACACCACTAAACTTTGCATTTGTTTTTCTGTTTTGTTTTCTCTAATATTTCTTCCCGCTAAGATGCTATTCCAGGAAACTCCTTGTTGGAATCCTAGGGCACAGGTCAAAACGTTCTTAGTCGCCTAACTCATGCATGACTCCAAGACTGACCAAACGCTATTTCGAGCAAATTAGTCAAAGCTCAGCAGTTCCCTAAGACAGCACGCCTGTATTAACAGAATGCAATAACGAAGCAGCAAAACAGAAACATACCAAGATATTAAGCATTCAGACACTGTGTTGAGGGATCTGGCATATAAATACATAGAACAGATTGGAATGTTAAAACGTGTCACTGCCTTGTAAGGGACCCAGTGTGTGACCTTCCCTCACCTCACTCTTTTTCACGTGTTTTGAAAGGACTCTTCTCTTTCACATCCTCTTTGCAGTCATGCCGCACCCTTTAAAAAAATGTCTACCTAAGCCTAAAGGAAGAGTCCCGTTTTCTGATCACTGCTTCCTGCATCGAGAGGCAATGGCAGAGCCGCTGCTCTGCTGAAGAGTAACAGTCCCCTTTCGCTCCCCCACAGGTCTCTGTACTACTCCCCGCCCGCACCTGTCCACTTGTGTCTGAGTATTAGCTTCCCAGCTGACAGCCCCGGGGAGCTTGCAGCTAGCATGAAGCAAGTTTTGCAAGCCAGGAACAAAATGTAAAACCTGCCAAGAGGGAAAGCTAATAAACAAATACAACGGAGCCACAAAAACAAGGACTGACCTAACCTTCCATATCCACTGTCTCCTGAGACCAAACGCTCTCTGAATTAAATACACCTTATTATTTTATTTTAAAGATTGGGAAAACCTTTTGCTAGAGGAATTTTCTGTGATTTTTAGCAGCACACAGGACAACTTTCCAGCTACCTTCTCAGTGAAATTTACAACCATAGTCTTCTACATTCTCCCAAATTCCCCCAGCGTTTTTTTTAATGAAAAAGTCCTATAGAATTGAATAGAGAACATTCTTTTGTTTCTTTAAATCATCCTACCAAATTTAATCTCTTTTGTATAGAATTCTATAGAGCGATTCTAAATCCCTACAGAAATTATCTCATTTCCTTAAAAAATCTAAAGGTTTGATGGTAATTTTAAAAGAACCCCACAGAACTTTGTTGGGTTCACCCCTGTACAATTCCAGGGGACTTTTCCATAAGCAGGGTTTTGCCCCATACCCTCCATCTGAGGCTAAAATTGATTCATGTTTTGGCCGCGTTTCATTTGATTGTTTTGTTTTGTAC
Source organism: Emys orbicularis (assembly GCF_028017835.1). Classification (NCBI taxonomy): domain Eukaryota; kingdom Metazoa; phylum Chordata; order Testudines; family Emydidae; genus Emys; species Emys orbicularis. The sequence continues at coordinate 92,308,004 of NC_088690.1, forward strand.
AAGAGAATTCCTGTTCAAGAGCTGGTTTACTGGATGTGGAGGGGGGATTTCGCTGTACAACAGCCTGGGGTGGCCTGGGTCAGGATTCCGTGTTCCTGGCCCTCATGAGATGGGGGACACTTATTCAGAGATTACACAAAATGCTTTATAAGAGTCCTATAAAGGGCAGACTGCCGGCCCCATGACCCCACTAGCGCTGGGACTAGTGCCGGGGTGTAACCACCGTTGAAAAATGGGAAGACTAAAAGGGGAAGTTTCAGGAGGGGAAAATACTGCCCAGATCAATTCGCTCAGTGACCCCCAAAACCCACGATTCGGAGCCTAAGCTCGCTCCGACCGGAGGGGTACAGCTCCGAGCACACTGAGTGCTTAACAAAGAATACAGGATATAATGACCCGGATCAAACCACCCTTTATTCAGCAGGTCATTGCCTAAGAGCCCCCACTGCATGTCCTAGCCTACTCCACACTCGGACCTCTGAGGCCATTGAGACCAACATAGAAAAGGGGAAAGCGCCTCTATTGCGAAGATTGCCAGTGAAGTGGCGTAGAAATGTCTTTAGAGTCCCTCTGTAAACGGAACGAGCTGATGCTCACGGGCTACTCGCTGAGCTGAAACCTGTTGGAACCAGCAGAGCGCCGCTCTGACCGACCCGTCCACCTTTCCTATCAATGCGAACTCAGCCACGGGTGGTGGCCGGGGAATCAGGCTCAGAGTGACCAGAAGGGAAGTGCTAGTTATCGTGTTACAGCCCCCGCTGAGCTTCCCAGCCGCCCCAGCTCCCTGCTTTTGGATGATGTCAACTGCAGAAACCCAGTGCTAACAATTTTATAATTATGGGCGTAATCCTCATTAATTCCTCTGGCATTTAGGCTCAGACCTCTCCAGATGCCAAGAGGGAACAAAGATCCCAAGTGAAGGACACTGCTAGCGTAGGAAGCGTCTAATAATGGGGAAAGGGGCTGGTTTCTTTAGCATAAGCGGACAATGCCCATTCCTTTCACAGCCAAGGTTTTGGGATTTAAATAATGCGCAGTAATGAAAATGGGACCATCATATTTGTGTGGGTGGAAAGGAAGCATAGATCTCAAAGGAAGGGCAGTTGAAAGGTATGTTTACTGTACTAACATGAAGCCTGACCAGCTGAACTGGGATTAATGGGGATTTGGTGCGGGGGAGATGAGCCATTCCTAGCAGAACTGAGTGTGAAGCCATTTAAAGTTGTCACCATACTTTTATACAATGGACAGGACTTTGGACAAACAGGTGCAGTGAGGTCATCCTTACACCAATATTCACTGCACAAAGAAGTAAACTCCAGCCTTGATTCCTCAAACGATGGGAAATCGAACCCTGACTCGTCCCTGAAGTAAAGGCTCCATAGACAGGCCTATCATCTTCTCCTCTGATGGGAGACAGCCCAGTCACCAAAGAGACAGGAGTCCACCTAGGCTTGAGGGCAGCAGTTACGTGCTTATTATTACTAGATCTATGAGGTAGATAAACACAGTAACAAGCACACCACAATAGTCATCAAGTCTTCATGGGATGAACCTCATCCACAGTCTTAAAATAACCCTCGGTGTATATAAATATGTACGTGCCAGAGGATTTTGTACATCCTACAAATAAACAACCCCCTCCCTCCCCGAAGGGGGCATTCCCACATATTTGTATGAAGGTTGCTAGTTCTCTTGCAGCTACTACATTATAGGTGCCTTTTTCATTAGACTGTTTTTTGTTTGTTTGTTTGTTTTTGTGTGTGTGGGTCTGGTGGTTTTTTTTTTTTTTTTTTTTTGGTAAAGGCTCCTCTCTCTACAATATGGAATCGTGTGTGCTATGATTGATGCTCTGGGACTCAATGCAACCGTTCAGCACAGTACCTTTACAGTGCAATAAGTCCTCACTGGCAGGTGGCCCCGCTCCTTCACACAGCAATTCACACGTTTTGTCTTGTCCCAACTGATATCCATCGTCCTCCTCGTTGAAGTCACTTTTCCCGTTGCTGTTGGAAAATCCATTGGCGTGCATCTTCAGGACAGATCGCCGGAGGCACAGGAGCTCCTGGAAAGCATACCTGAAGTCCGGGCTTCTGCAGTAAATAAGGGGGTTGAAGCCGGAGTTGACATATCCCAACCAGTTCAGGAGGATGTACAGGTTAGTGGGGATAATCTTGTCCTGTATCACGTGCACGATGTTGACTATGAAGAAGGGCAGCCAGCACAAAGTGAAGGTGCCCATGATGATCCCCAAGGTTTTCAGGGCTTTGTGTTCCTTCAAGCAAAATTTGGAGGTCCTCCTGTGACTTGCTCTCCCGTTCTGCTCCTGCTGGTTGTTGTTCTGGTTATGAAACCTCCTTTCACATTTGTCTATCTTCTTCAGCTGCTTCTTAGCTACCTGGAAGACCCTGGCATAGACGAAGACCATGACCACCAAAGGCAAGTAGAAAGAGATGATGGAAGAAGTGATGGCATAGGCCTGGTTGGTGAAGAAGTCACAGCAAGTGTCGTTTTTGTAACAGCTTTTGGCTTCCGGGCCATCTGCTCTGTACCAGTGCATCTGGATAGGCAAGAAGGAGGTCAAAACAGACACCACCCAGACCACGAGGATGACAATCCTGGCTTTGCTTTTGGTCAGCAGGCTCTGGTACTTGAAGGGGGAGGTGATGGCGAAATACCTGTCCACGGCAATGACGCAGAGGGTCTCGATGCTGGCTGTGACGCACAGCACGTCTAAGGAGGTCCAGAACTCGCACCAGAAGTTCCCAAACATCCACTGCTTCAGCATGATGTGGCTGGCTCCGAAGGGGACCACGGTCAGCCCCATCACCAGGTCGGCGCACGCCAGGGAAGTGATGAAGTAGTTGGTGACGGTCTGCAGCCGCTGGAACTTGGCGATGGCGGTGATCACCAGGACGTTGCCAAAGACGATGACCAGCACGATCACAGACATCAGGATGCCCATGCCCACCATCCAGACGTCTTTCGACAGGTTGGAACTGCTCGGCTCCTTGCTGCTGCTCACATTGACCGTAGCAAGCACCGGGCTGGTGGGACTCACCGATCCCATGGCTTCCTACCCGCAGCAGCGCACGTTCTGCGCTCTGCTCCCTGCTGACATGCAAGCCTCGGGCAGCCCCGGGTCCGATCCCCCGCTGCACAGCGCTGGGGCTCTTCGCAGGCAAGTCTGGGACGGTCCGAAGTCCGATGCCCACTGCGCAGGGCCGGCGCTCCGCTCGCGCTCTTTCCACGCCAGCTGTCTCCCGCGCTCGGTGCCCGGTGCGCCTGGCTGGTGCCCTGGAGCAGTCACACGCGCGCTGTAGGAGATCCAAGCTTGGCAGCCCCCCGAGAAATGCCGGCGGTGGCTTGGCCGGGCTGGGGGCCTCTTGCAGTTAGACTTGTTGACAGATTGTTTGGTGGCTAGGAATTTGCATTTGTTTGTTCCCCTCTTAGCCTCTTCCCTTCCCTTCTGCAGCTGCAGCCTGGGCAGCTCCTGCCCTGCCAGGAGTCCTGTCTACAAGTGTCCTGAGCCCGTTATGTGTTGGGGAGCTTATAGGAACACCCAGCCGTGACATCAGGCAGCCCCCAGCCAATGGGCTGCTAGCAGGACACACACACACACACACACACACGGCTGACAGTGTTGCCGGTGCTCCTGCTGGTCTGTCCCCTAGAGTGGTTTTCGCAGCCCCAGTCGCGGTCTCTCCCCTAGTTGACCGGGGAGCCTCCACTTTGATCCGCTGCAGCCTGCAAACGTCTCCCTCTCCTCACGCCCCAGCCCCGGCGCTCCTGGCAGCCCGGATCGCTGCTTGCCCCGGTCGCATCTGCCTCTCAAAGCAGGGCGCTCTCTGGGAACACAGCCCGCAGGTTGATCCTTGGCTCCAGGCGCTTTTGCTGACAGAGGCAGACGCGCCTTCCCTGGCGCTTTGGTTTCACTGTTGACACTTCGGCCCTTTTGCAGTGAAGGTTTCGATTCTGCTGCGACCGAGGGGAATTTTGCACAACTCTCTGCATTCACCCTACCTCCTCACTTGTGCATTGACAGTGAGGTTGTTTTGCGTGCGCCACGCTCAGTTCCCAGCGAACATTACTGCTTCGCAAGCAAGGTAATTTCCTCTCGCTAGTGAGTGCATGCTAGATCTTTGGGTGTTTTCAGACACACAGCTGCTGCAGCAGGGTCCTATGGAAGTGGATTGGCCTAGAAACCACCTGTGGAACCGTACAGTGAAAAGTTATCGATGCTGAGTGTAAAAGAGAGGAAGAGGAATACTTTCTCTGCACACTTTACCACCTAATCCCCTGGGGACCTACTGCTGTATAGCTCGCAGAGGCAGTTTGCCAACAGCCTGTTACTACTTAGAACTGAAGTTGTTCTACTTCAGCTTTAATTAAAATCATCTCGTAGCGCTGGGAATGGTACATTTCTACAGTCTCCCTGCCAATCCGCCAGTACCCTGAAATGCAGGTAGTTATAATCACTGAGACGGCTACCCATCTGTCTAGCTACTTTAAACGTTTAGCAAAGTTACATGATCGGATATAGATCGGTATGTGCAGATATGATCGAAATTAAAGTTTTTGAGCAGTAGGTGCAACTGCTTTGTTTGCTAAATTAGGCTTCGAAATAGACTTCGTTTCTCTAATTACAGTATTTATCTTGCAACACCCTCCTTTTAAATGCATGTCTAAACTTAGCACATGATCTCTGGAACCAGGTCATTTAACCTGTGTAAGGAAAACTTCCTTCCTGATTATGGAGGGCTAGAAGAAAATACAACGCATCATTTAGTCTGGAGAAAGCAAAGAGTTAGAAGCCGAAATAACAGAGTTATATTGACTAGGCACAATCACTTTGAGACAGGACCCGAATCTGCCTCCCCCTCCAATTATTCCTGCTAGAGCTAGACTCATTCAGCGGGACACTCGCACAGCAAAACAGGGCTCAACAGGAGTAAGGGTGGCAGGATCGGGCCCTTTAACATTTTTCAATGTTTGTTTTAAAAGCAGGCACAGTATGCCATTGCAGGGGGAAGTCATGTAAACTCATGGAATCAACTGACAGGGCAAAACTGGAACGGAGGGAAGCTTCCACAGGTCTGATCCTGAGAGGTGTTGAGGATACAACAGTATAGATTTCTCATTGTTAGTTTCCATCCAGATACTATCTGTCTGCCGGGGAGCTATCAATTGGATAAATCCAAGAGAAAAAAAGAGAATAGAGGGAGACCATGTGTCTTGGACTGAGTTGGAAGATGGCAGGGGAAGTGGAGTTCAAGAAATCTGGAAGAGATGAGGCCCCAATGGACACATTGTTTGAGCTACATCTGTGCTCTCAGAGGCTATATACAATTAAAGACCAATATAGTCTTTTTTTAAAGTCAGTTTAGCTCATCCTGGCCCTTAACGCTAATAGAAAGACCTTATTGTGCCTTGGATTGTGCTGTAATTTGAAGTTTTTGACTGGAGAAAAGCAATATACAAGGAGAGGAAGGAATTTTTTATGTGCTTTTCTTACACCATAGCTTTGTTTCTTAGTTTTTTTCCCCCCTCTACCTTACATCAGAATTGTTATTACAGATTGTACCTATTTTATCTGGCTGTACACTCAAAAGATAATCTTTTCAAATTAAAGGTTAATAACTTTTAATTTAAATTATTTGTGGCACATGCATGGGGTGAGTGCCTTTTCTCTCCACAGCTCGAAAGGTTTCTCCTTAATGCACATCTGCTGGTAATCAGTCACAGCTGTGACCCATCTCCAGTAAAACCATGGTACTGAACAAATTTATTCAGTGATTTCCCAAACACTTGAGAAATACTGTTAGAAATATGCCTGAGCTGACCATATAACTTCAGTGCATTCCACTGGGTGATGCAGAAGCCAGATATGGTTAACCTGGTGGTCTAAGTGTAAAAGCATTTCCCCCAAAAGCAGTTTGCTATGTTAGGGAATAAAGACTACCGCACGCTCCTTTTCATCTAAATGGAGATAATTTTGCCTTTTATGTTTAATATCTGCTTGTTTGTTTATAATGAAACCATATTGACTCAGCCCTTCTTGTTTCTGAGATAAATTGCATTCCATGCAGTGTGTGAAATCTTTTGGACATGACTTTAAAACCTGGGATCCTGTGGGCTGTGATTTGCATGGATTTAAAGATCTCCTGGCATTTAAGGTTAAGGATTGCAGTGGTGTTTTTGGCTAAAAATACACCTCCATCCATAGTTGTGCAGTGTGCTGTGCACCTGGTAACTGCTGCCCTCCACACAAGAGAGAGCTGCATTTCAGTGGTGATATATATATATACACACACACACACACACACACACACACATACATACATACACACACACACTTATTCACAGAAGCAGGCCTTACTCACAAGAGTAATCCCATATATACCCTTATTCACAGAAGCAGGCCTTACTCACAAGAGTAATCCCATTGATTTCAGCAGAGCTACCACCTAGGGACTGCTTATGTATGCAAGCGTTTGGAGAATGGGGCCCACAGTTTGCAAAGCTCTTTGGGATGAAAGGTGCTATACAAATGCAAATATTATTCTTAATTAAATGGTTTGAAGTAGAGGGCTGATGATTAATCTTCTTTAGATTTCTGAAGGATTAGTAATGTTGAATCACACTTTAAAGTTATTAAGACATTAAACATTCATAGGGTTTCAGGATTCTGCCTCATTTTTCTATTGCTAATAGAAAATTAAATGTAAAAGTAATAAAACCCTAGATGTTAAGTTCTGCTGAGTAAACCTGCCTACAGTTGCTCTACTTCTCTCATTGTACCCATCACTTCTCAGGCCATGTGGTATGAGCAAACGTCTCAAAACCTACTGCTTCAAAGTCACTAGATGTCCCATGTCATGCAAATGCTGCTCTTAGGGGATGTACTTTTTCAGCCCAGCGCTGCTATTGATAGAGCGCTACATTGTACATAGGAAGTTTCTAAAAAGTTTTGCAGTTTTATAAAAGAAGGGCTAGTGAGGTGCTAGAAACAGGAAATAAGCTGTGAGGTTTTTGCTAAGTGTTGCAGACGTTTCTCTTAAGAAGTATCAACCACAGTACTGCAAGCATTTTCTGACCCTACCCCCACATTTTGTAGTTAAAAGCCACCCCTGCACACAGAATTTTTAACATCACTAAAATGACCAGTATTTAAAAAATAAAATTGATGGTCTATACACCACCTGTTTCCACTGGAAATATCCAAGGCCTTTGGAAAGAATAGGGTTTGGATAAGCAAAGCATGCTGAATGTTAAAACAGGAATTTCAGTTAACCGGAGATTGGGTAAATGGGGTTATACTCTAAATACATCTCTATCCATAGTTATAGGGTCAGATCCCAAACAGATGTAAATCAGCATAGCTCATTGACTTAAATTGAGTTACACCAATTGATGCCAGCTGAAAATCTAGTCCATAATTGTTTAATGCAGTCCCAGTTGCTTTGAGACCATTTAATAGCTTGCTCTTTCCATTCCTCTTTTGCACATGCATTCAACCCTCCCCTGCCCCAAAGCTAGTGGTACATGGTTTGCAGTGGGTACACTGAAGAAAATAATTGGGAGAGCACGCGGGGTATTAGGAGAGCAATATCTGAGAGGAGATAATGGGCAAGAGGAGTAGGGAAGGGAAGGTAGGATGCACTTGGGAGTTTAGGCACCTAGCTACCTTTGGGAATCTGGGTTTGTCACAACACCAAACCCACTGGCCTTTTGTCCTGTCTTAAGAGCTGGTCAAATAAATCAGAAAATGATCAACACATTTTTTTGTGAATAAAGTAGGAAGTTCACTTCACTGTACTTTGTGGGATATGATATTATTTATTGATTGTGTTTAAACATCTGCTCCAAGAGTTCAAAAAGCATATGACAATCTCATGATATTTATTTCTAACTTGCAATGCATACAATCGCCATATCCCTAAACATTCCTTTTACACACACACACACACACACACACACACACACACACACACACACACACACACACACACACACACACACACACACAGACTATGCCTGTTTGCATCATTGCAAAAAAGCATCATATCTTGAAAAGAAGAGGAAACTTACTGGAAAATACCTGGGGGATAGTAAATGCTGAATTATTTGTTTGCAAGTCCAAAAGTGCTGCATGAGGCCTTGCTGCTCGCTCGCTCGCTCTCTCTCTCTCTCTCTTACACCCACAGACCCCTATCTACCTCTAGCAACTGGCTCAATTGCTCCCCTCACAACTGATCTCAGAACTCTAGAGTTATCTATCATTTGGGTGGAGAGAGCCACTCAGCCCATTTTAAGTCTTTGCTGATTTATAGACTCCATGAACCACTGCCTGGTTAGCAGGGTACGGTGGGGCAGTCGGGAAAGGAAGATTTCCATTGGCTCAGGCACCTATTGGTTCACAGGGCCTTGTGCCTGATGGGCATGAGATATGATAGTATTATTTAAACGGTGAGACTTGTCTCTTTACAGACATTCCATTGAGTTTTTGTATGAAGATGGTCCATTGATTGATTTGTCTGGGCCTTGCCCAGCTTTATTAACTTAATATAATCTGCTCTGCTGCTCTGAAAATGAAGATCTCATTTGTTATCTCCAACACAATGTTTTCAAGAGTTGATTGTATTGTTAAGAAGTGATGGGGCAGGTTCTTTGTTCCACTAAGGCCATTATACCAGCCAAAGATTACCAGCAGCGAATTCTCCCTACCTAGATGTGAGGGGGAGGAGGAGACATGTTGAGCAGGTGACGGAGCTGAGGTCCACTTCACCAATCCTCTGCTGGTTGAAGGACCCCCCTATGCCAGCAGTGCCAGTGGCATGAGTTAGAGCAGGATCGCTCTCCTGCTCTAACTTGCACCAAGGCCAGGCAGCTCTGAATCAGACATAGTGAAGAATCAGGACTATTATATTTATAGCATGAGTTTGAGGGGGTATGGGAAAATACTCCAGGTGAAACGCTGGCTCTGGTGAAGCCAATTGCCAAATTCCTATTGACTTCAATGGTGCCAGGATTGCACCACTGACATCTTATCAGAGTGAAGCCTTCAGAGGTCTCCAGGACTTTAAGCTATAAAATTGGAGCTCTAGTAACATTATAAAACATTCACAAGACACCACGTGCACATCATAATGGATGCTGCAAACTCTGGGACGTGTTTCTGCAACCCTTTCTGTGTAAAGAAGATTGCAAAGCCGCAATACCACTATTCAAATAACATCGACCCATTCTAGTTTTTGTGGTCACTGAATAAAACCAGACTTTGTTGTAGATGGACAATTAGTGTGGATTTCTGATCTGCTCTGGGCATAGCTATAAGGGGCAGAAGTAAGATTGCTCTATTATCAGAGGTTAATGAGAACAATTTTTCGCCCTCCTTGTAACAACTTTGTATGTACTTGAAAATTGTTATCATGTGCCCCCTCACTCTTCTCTTCTCCAGAATAAACAAACCCAATTTTTTCAATCTTTTCTCATAGGTCATGTTTTCTAGACCTTTAATCATTTTTGTTGCTCTCCTCTGGACTTTTTCTAATTTGTCCACATCTTTCCTAAAATGTCGTGCCCAAAACTGGACACAGTACTCCAGCTGAGGCCATATTAGGGACGAATAGAGGAGAAGAATTATTTCTTGTGTCTTGCTAACAACACTCCTGCTAATACATTCCAGGAGGATGATGGGGTTGTTTTTGTTTTTTGTTTTTTTGGCAACAGTGTTATACTGTTGACTCATATTTAACTTGTGATCTACTATGACCCCCAGATCCCTTTCCACAGTACTCCTTCCTAGGCAGTCATTTCCCATTTTATATGTGTGTAATTGATTGTTCCATGAATACCCTGAGAGAATCTGATTCAAGAAAGAAATAAAACCTCCAACCTCACTCCTCTACTTTTCACCTGCTACCCCATATTGGAACCCATAAGGGTATCATCAAACAGTTACAATCCATACTCAAAGGGGACCCCATCCTGAAATAAATCTTTTCTGAACCCACTCTTCTGGCCTTCAAACAAGGCCAGAACCTCACCAAGCAAGCTCCCCCACAGGCCAGGACACACAAATTCAAAGCAGCACCAGACCCTGCCAGAACAACAGATGCAAAACTTGTGGCCATATCTCCACTGCTACAATGATCAACATCCCCCACCACATATCTTTCAAGATCCAAGGGTCCTACATATGCCTATCACAACATATGGAGAAGTGTTAACGGGCCACTTACCCTTCAGTGGTCCCTTGAAATATGAGTTAACTACTTATGCTAAACAATCGGTTCCACCTTATATTTAGCTGTGAGCTTCTGAGTACATTTCTCAGACCTGAAGAAGAGTTCTGATTAAGCTTGAAAGCTTGTGTCTCTCATCAACAGAAGTTGGCCCAATAAAAGATATTACCTCACCCACCTTGTCTCTCCGAGCTTGTCTACACTTAACACAGTACAGCTACACCGCTGCAGCACTTCAGTGTAGACGCTACCTAAACTGATAGGAGGGATTCTCCCATCTGTGTAGGTATCCATGAGGCAGTAGCTCTTTCGTTGACCTAGCGCTGTCTATACGGGGACTTAGGTCATCATAACTTTGTGGCTTGGGGGTGTGGATTTTTTACACCCCTAACCAACATAGTGAAACCAATCTAATTTTCCAGTGTAGACCAGGCCTCAGTTTGACTCTAACCCTCCGGAAAGGCAATATGCACTCAGACCATTGCTGTGTGGGTGCTGCTCTGGAGCCCAGCAGCAGAGATCGAATGCAGTCCCTACAGCAACATCTGTGGCAGGTATGACTGTTGTGGTGGAGAATTAAAAAACAGAAACTTCAATGGAAGGGTTCACAGCTGATGAGGGATTTGTCCCAACTTCAAACAAAAGACCTGGCAGGAGGCATGTAGCTTTTATGAGGGGATTGTTGTGGTAACAAAATAATCTGGCCTGGTGGTTCTTTATTTCTCTTCATCTTTCTCTTTTTAAATTGTAAGGTGGGGCAACTTGAGATTAACCCGGCACCATGAATCACTAGAGAAGGAACGTGTTTATATTTGTTTTGAGCCACAGCCTGCTTGCCTTAATCTGATTTGAAATTAACACTGAAGTGACACATGAACCTGAGTTTTTCCTGTCAGGGTTTCCTCCATTTCCCTATGAAAGTCCTGAGGACCCCCCCGCCCCCATTCCTACCTTTTATACACTCACTCCTGAGGCCCCACTCTGAAGCTGCCATTCCTACAACCAAAAAGGAACTAGATGGGAGCTCCCTTCAGAATCTGTCAATACTTCTGCTAGAGGGCTTGGTTTACCATGGAATAAATATGAAGCACTCCCTTTCTTTTCCTTTCCCACAGCAGGAGAATGTGCCACCTCTGAGCTCCAGGAAAACATGCTCCCCTATATAATGGAGAAGACATTTAAGTTAGATCTAGGCTAATGACCGGGGCTCAGTCGTCAGGCTGGCAGGAGCTGTAAGTAATGGAAGGACACCTTAGGTGGCAGATGACAAAGAAAAACTTCTTGCTTCATTCAGTGATGATCCTTCCTCTTGTTTAAGGAGTGATGTTGGGCTACTGGATGGCTCGGCAGATTAGCCATCGGCTACTGTTTCTTTCATCTCTAAGTCACCAATCCAAATCCAGGTCAGTAGTGATTGGAAGGTGTTGCTGTTACAACCTGGCCCAGTTTTCTCTCCTGGACCCAAGTCCTGGGCCCCACATACTTCCAAGCCCCACCAGTGTGGGTAGTAACTGATAACAGTTCCTAGCTTTGGGTCTTTCAGGCACACTCCCAGGTACAGACCCTTTGTCTGACACCCTTCTTGGGCAATAGGACCCAGGAATCCAGCTGCCTTATCCCCTGAAACCAGTGCTGCAGCCTTCCCAAGCAAAACAGTTGCTTAGACATATTCCCCCAGAGTCCACTTGACTGTGGGAGCTGTAGTTTCTAGATAAGCCCTGCTGGGACAATGTGGCAGGAAAGCAGGGAACACAGGCTTAGCAGAGGAATTTCTTAACCACAGATACTTTATTCTTAATAAAGCACACTAGAGAGTTATAGACAGTAAAATCCTGAATGTACACCACATAGTCTGCTCTCACCCCTCCTAGGAATCCTGGGGTTGGTGAGCTTCCTGCCTTCTTTCTCCTTAGTCTGGTGTTCTTGCCTATGGTGGTGCTCTGATCTCTTGCTTAGCAAAGCACCCTTCTTCTAAGACAGTCTCTCCTATTTCCCCATGTGCTTCAGCCAAGAGACTTCCATATTCCAACTTCCCTGTCTGCTTCTGTGCTGACAGACATGCAAAGGCAATGGCCCGACCAGTAGAACACCCATTGTTCCAGTGCAGGAGAGTCATTTAATGTTGGTGGCCCCTGATTGCTCTCTCACAGCTTCTCAGACATAGTCTTCCCCTGAGTTGTCAAGTCCCCATTACAAAATGGATGCTCTAATACAGTGGTTTTCACCCTGTGGTCCGCAGACCCTTGAGGGTCTGAAGACTATGTCTAAGGGGTTTGCGAAAGGTTTCAGATCCCAGAAAAGGCATTCCATTTTTCTGATCAATCAAAAGTATATGAATACCCCTGCCCACAGGTCAAAACCCAGAAGTATTGTCGTTACCCTAGAAGCCCACAGTTTAGTGCCCTTTCTCACACTGTGTCAAATGCCATGCCGAGCATATACAATGTTTGTAGTTGAATTCTGTTCAGTCAGTTTTCAGTCTTAAGACTTCTATGGTAGTGGTCCACGGACCACAGGTTGAATTTCCAAAGGGATCCCCACCTTCATCCAAAATTTTTTAGGAGACCGCAAATGAAAAGAGGTTGAAACCACTGTTGTAATTCACAAACGAGGGTGCAAAGAGACCGGAAGAAGGTCACACTCCAAACTGAAGCAGACAACACAAAACCAGTTCACAGTATGACTCAGAAATCTCACCAATCTTCCATAATTACCAGCTGTGTGAAATCAGCCTGGTGGATCTCATACCAGTGGACAGGTCTCTACATCACAGTGGCACTGTCTGGATTTAGGGCCCTTGATAGTCAAGAGCTGAATGCGTTTCAGAATTTTTTTTCCAGGTCAGTAGGAAAGTATTTCCACTGCCCAGCCGAGTCAACAGACGTTGAATGTGCTGTCACTCCTTGCGTGAACAGGCCCTATGTGGGGATGGTGTGGGCGGTCTGCAGGAGCACTGCGCCGGGGTACTTTATTTTACAGCAGGCTAAACAACATCCTCTGATCTTCTTTCTGCCTTCTGTGGAGTGTGCTGGAGATTATGATAATCAGAACTGCCTTTCAGACAGGACCAAGGGAACAGGAAGCTGGTCAAGATGAGTAATCACCCCAGTATATTTGATCTGCTTAATATGAAATATGATATTGGATACAACAGCTGAACACTGGGAATTTATAGTCTTCAGAACAAGTGCTAAATTGTTCCAGTATAAATCAATAACAATGGTGAATAGAGGTTATAAAATGACACAATGTGAAGGCAAAAGAGGAAATAAAGCAAGCTCCAAAATAATAGTTAAAGATAAATGTGTTTTTGAAAAAGCTTCTATTATTACTAGGGCTGGTGAGTGAATTTTGTGCTCATAAATGTGGGTGACAGGTAGCACGAGCTATCACCAAGCATAATGATGGCTGTGCCTCCGCCCCAGGGCTCTGGCAATGGACCTCGATCCTGCCCTGCAAACATCCCCTGCTATTCTAATGCTTACGCCTCCCTGTCCTCCCCAAAGCTCTGGGATGGCACCTCAGTCCTGAGCTGCAGACCCCATGCTGTCCCTGGGCCTCTCTGGAGCAGAGACTGACTCTTACGGTGAATAGTGTAGGAATTTTATGATGTTTTGCAGACTGGGTTGAAATCCCTATAACTAGTTTTCACTTGTAACCTAATTCTGAGCCAAATTCTCATATATGGACAAGACTCCCACTGAAATCAACATGGACTATGTATGCACAGCTAAGGGTAGATACCCAGGTGTCCAGAGGTGAAAGGTTTAATCTTTTCTTAATTGTCATTCCATGGCTTTTCAGTTGCTGGTAACACATAATGTTATTTGTAATGTTCCTGTCTAGAGCAAGTCCTCTCCTGTCAGACACAGTGGCCCCAAATCATCCCCTGTGAATGGAGTTACACACCAAGGATGAATTTGTACCACAGGGAGTAACTACATCAGGTTTACTACATGAAAGTCAGCTCTGATAAAGAGAATGGTAAATACTGATAAAGAGCCCACGGCCTATGTTCCTGCATTTGGAGAGTACCTGCATAAAAATAATTTAACCATAATCCTCCCCCATATTCTGCTCAGGCAAAAGCTGGCATCTCGGGCCTTGTAGCGTGCCCTCAAATTCAGGCTCTGATGGACCAGCTTGAGAAATGGTCTCCCAAGTCAAGGATCGTTCAGATAAAACATCCTGACCCAAGACTTTTACATATGGCGGTGTCAGGACCCAAGACTTTTAAATAAGGCAGTGTCAGCTGGGCACCTCCGCTGATTCCAGCCCTTCTAGAGGCATCAAGAAAGCCAGGTCTCCCACGTGGGCTGTGTAGTCTGATGGATAGCATTAGAGCTGGGAGTCAGGAGAGCTAGGTTCTAGTCATGACTCTGCTACAGAATCATGGTGTGGCCGTTGGCAAATCACTTCCCCTGCATGTGCGTCAGTTTCTGCATCTGTAAGATGATGGTAATTATCCTTAATCTCCTTTGTAACCCACTCTGAGATCCTCAGAGGAAAAGCCAAATAAAAATGCTGTGTATCATTATTATCACGAGGCAGGACTCAAACCATACAGGGTTTACAGATTTCTAATGTAAATCAATTGATGCTACTAAAACTGTGGGAACTTGAACAACAAGAAGGAGCAACATGGTGGAAAGCATAAAGAACACATAGGGCCAGCCACCCTTCTTCCATTTCAACCACGGATGTGGGATAGCAATGGGCTGAGAGTGAAATCCTGGCCCCACTTAAATCAATGGGAGTTTTGTCATTGACTTCTGTGGGTCCAGGATTTCACCCCTGGTTTCTAATTTTAGAAAGGCTACTTAATGAGATTATAGGAAAGGGAACTCTATGTGCTTCAGTATGTGCCCTGCTCTATTTAGTCCAAGAGGAAATTCGTTTTTTCCTGAGAGCTTTCTTATCAAATCTGCTGCATATCAAACCCAAAATAGCTTGTGTGGCTGCTGGTCAGAGATATTTTTCTTTCAGTTCTATGGGATCATTCCAAGGATTGATGGAAGGAAGATAGAGCCAAGAAGAGTGGAGTCATGGGGGTGAAAGAGGAGATCTGGTAATGAAGCAACAGGGTATGAAGAAGTGGAAGTGAAGTATTGCCCCTCTGCTCCAGATATAAAAAACACTGTCACATCTCTCCTTCCTCCAGTTTCTCTCCATAGGGAAGGGCCAGCAAGTGTTCTGTCCTGAACAAGAAGGTCAGCTGTGGAGGAGGGGAAGAACTGCTTTCAGCTTCTCACTCAAGCTAGTGAGAATCCAATCCCCTCACTGGCTGATACAGTCAGAACCTAATGAGGGATCACAGTCCAGCCACTGACAAAGTGTGAAAGAAGGAAAGTGTAAGGAAAGGATGAAAAGTGAAGAAGGATAGTTTTGTGGTTAAAGCACTGATTTGGCTCTCAGGAGAGCTGCGTTCAGTTCCTGCCTCTGTCACAGGTGTCGTTGTGTGACCTTGAGCAAGTCACCTATGCTAACATTTTCAAAAGTGACCTAAGTGACTTAGAAATCTAATTCTCATTGAAAGTTATAAAGAAGGGCTGTGATCAGTGGGATTTAGACTCCTAAATCACTTAGGTGCTTTTGAAAATGTTATTCTTGATCTCTGAGTGCCTCGGCTGCCACTCTATAAAGTGGGAATAACACTTCCTTACCTCTCAGAGGTGTCTGGAGGACACATTCATTAGTGTTTGTGAGGTGGCAAGGGCTACATAAACAGTGACTGGTAGTTATTCATTCCCTGCTGTACAATCCACAGCATCGTTCTGTCTGGTTGTCTCAGATATGAGCCAGCCCTTTCCCTGTCAGTCTGTGTCTGCTCTCCTGGTTGGTTCTTTCACAGACAGGGAGGGAGTTGGCTAGGGTAAGAATAAAGTTTTCTAAGGCCACACCTATGACACTGTCTCGCTGTGTCCTGGTTTCCCTGACTGTCTGTTTGGATCCATCTTTTATCTCTTCTTTTATACTTAGATTGTAATCTCTTTGGGGGCAGGGAGCATCTTTCTGTTCCATGCTTATACAGTGCCTAGCAGAATGGGATCCTGGTCTATGACTGGGGCTCCTAGACACTATGATAATGTAAATAATAATGACGATCAAACCAAGAGCAATCTTCTCATTGATAATTGTCCATGCAGCTTATATTCTTTGCACTCCATAAAGCATGTTCTACAAGCCACTCTTCCAGTTACGTGTCTGCTGTTAAAAATGGGATCAGATGGTAAGAGTCCAAGTGGGGGCATATGGTCAGTTTATGCCAGTTCTGTTAGACACTCACAGGCTGGTTGGGTGATGGAGCATTTTCTTTTTTAGCAACACATCTATCCCTGTGGCATGAGGGCACAAGCACTCTTTATGTCAATAGTTTTTGGGAAGGGGGTCTTTACAAGTGAATGTAAGGCTGGTGGAAGGTGTCTGATTGTCAGCCCTGGAGACTAAAGTCTCTAGAACAGGTACAACATGGGCAGAGACAGCACATCTCCTTACTCACCATCTGTGGCCAATGGGCCTCAACTTTGATCTGGGATAACCATTAGATGTGAAAAGGACATTAGATAAGTAGATACCATGGCAATAGGCACAGTATTCTCTGCACCTTGAGGTCTTTAAACCATGATTTGAGGGCTTCAATAACTCAGATATAGGTTAGGGGTTTGTTACAGGAGTGGGTGGGTGAGATTCTGTGGCCTGTGTTGTGCAGGAGGTCAGATTAGATGATCATAATGGTCCCTTCTGACCTTAAAGTCTATGAGTCTATGAGAAGAACCTCCACAGCTCATTCACTCCTTGATCTTTCTCTGGCGTTTGTTAAGGCCAACTGTGGTGGTGTCTTTGGTGATGTGGTATCTGTTCACTAAGAACAGGACTCAGATCTCTTCCCATTCCCAACTCATCTTGCACAGGCCATCCATCTGTCGGATACTATCAACTTTTTCTGCTTATTAACAACCTGATCCAAATTCAAGCTGGTCGCCTGGAAGCAAAAGGCGCCGTATCCCATGACCACCCTACCCTTATCCACCCAGGCCTCCTGTGTCAAGTCAAAACAAATGTTGTGTGCAATTTCTTAAACAATGCATGTAATTGCTTTTAAATTTACTATTGTATGTGGCATTCATCTGTGTGATGGTATCAGTGAGTGGTGTTTTGCATTGTTATTGTACATTAATAGCCCAAGAAATTAAATCTCTGGCTGGTGTTTTTATATCCTATTGTGTGGTAATGGACTGATTTTTCTCTCTAATTCATGGTTTTGTAGCTGCTGTTCCTCAGGGAAGGGAACTAATGTAAAGGTGTATCTCAGTGGGTCTCAAACTTTTTACTGGCAACCCCTTTCACACAGCAAGCCTCTGAGTGCGACCCCCTCATATAAATTAAACGCACTTTTTTATATATTTAACATCATTATAAATGCTGGAGATAAGCGGGGTTTGGCGTGGAGGTTGACAGCTCGCAACCCCCCATGTAATATCCTCGTGACCCCCTGAGGGGTCCCGACCCCCAGTTTGAGAACCCCTGGTGTATCTTCACTGCAGAGAAACCTGGGCTGTTTCTCAGATGTAGACCCAAATGACCTCCTGTCCACATGCCCTCTAACCTGAGTTTGGGGGTGCTTTCAACACAGGCTAGCTGGCCTGGTTGGGGTTGCGGGCCAGAACTTTTGTTCTGTTCTCAATCTGTCTGGTAACCTGCCCGCTTTGCAGTGAGGACACAAGCTAAATCATCTGAGTATTGATAGTCCTCCAATGCCTTCCCACAATTCCCTCCATGTGCACAGAAGGACAGACAAGTTCTCCCACAATTCACTGGGAAAGAATCATGCAGCGACTCAGCTTACTGCAGCACAAAGAACCATGGGGTATTGTATGTCCTGGGGACATGCACACAGTGAGGACGCAGTAACTCAGGTAGGACTTTGTACTTTGTAGTGTGGCTGTTCACACCTAGACCAGGCTAACCCGGTCACTCAGACCAGATGCCAGTCACCCAGGCTAACTCAGCAGTGGAGATAAACCCTTAGTGAGATCCTGCCATGGCATTTCTCTGCAGGGTCCTCTGCCTCTTTCCCTGGGATCCAGTCATGCAGTTGCACTGAGTCTTTATGGGATCCCTTCAGTCACTGGGCTACCACAGTAAGTTGCTTCACTCAGGTTTCCTATTTATATTAGATACATGGGGCCAAATTCTTCTTTCAGTTGCACCCAGTTCAGCAAGACTGCTGGGGTATTACTGGGGGCAGGGGTGAGGGCTATGGGCCGTAAGCTGGGAGGCACAGCAAAGTTTAACAGATGAATTGGGAATATCATGGGCTGGCTCCTTGCCATGCCCCAACAAGTTAAATAAATAAATACAATGGCACTTGAATGCTTGTAAATAATACCAAAGTGAATTGGTCCCTCCTCAGCCCTTCACTTCCCACTTCAAAGGTCAAAGTCATTTGGTTTCACAATAGTTGATGTAGCCACATAACAGGAGTTAAAGGCAGAGAGAGGGAACCTGGAGAGATAGGTGACACAGGGAGAGTGATTCCTACATTTCCAAAACAGCCAAGAGAAACCCTGAGAATATGCCACCTACGAGGGCTAGGAGTGGTGAGAAACTGGGAGATTGGATGGCTCAGCACAACACCACCCTAGTATGTTGCTGTTTTATAGCCAGTCCCCGTAAACACCCCCTTTTTACGCAGTCTGAGTGGAGAGCCCAAAGACTGAATGGGTGGTGAAGACTAGTTCCTGTCTCACTTCTAACACTGGTTCCAGCATTGGTTCTTCTGTGCAGAGCATTTCCAGGTGAGAGTGAATACATCAGCCCATACTGTGGGCATGTCTACTCAGCAAATGAAGGTGTGACAGTAGCACAGGTGGGCATACCCAGGCTAGCTTTAATCGAGCTAGTGCAGGTAAGGGACATGGCAGCACAGGGGCTGGCAACCTGCGTATGTACCCAGGGTCCCTGGCGCTGTTGTTGTCAGGTTGCTAGCATTTCTTCACTATGATTGCTACCCAAGCTAACTAGATTAACGCTAGATCAGGTACGCCTACCTATGCTACAATCTCACCTTCATTTGCTGTCCTGTTCCCACCCCCCCATTTAGAGAGTCTTATAGGGAGAGGAATAAATATGGTTTTGTGTTGGCCTGAAGGGCAGCTACATTTTTTTATCTTCATGACTCACATATAATCCTCACACACACACCCCTTCCATTCTCCTGGTGCCATTTGCGAGTTACTTAATCATCATTACCTCATTTCTAATGTAACCACAAATGACCCGCTGGATGTAATATGAACACTATAGATACATGTGCATATATTATATATGTTTGCTATGACTGCCATTCTCAGCCCAGCATTCGCAAGAAATGTAGCAGGTCAGGATTGATGTGGGTAACCACAGCACTAGGTCTTTGTATCTAGGCACGTGTGAAAGGGCGGGTGTCCTAGGACTGGCATGGCAGGGGCTGTTGCTTGTCAGGACTGGCAGAACTGTGCCAGGGTCCTGAAACTGCTCACACAAGGAATGCAGCTGATCAGGATTAAGGTGCATTGACACAGTCATGCACGATGGTAATTTTGCACAGTTCCTGCCCATATAGGGTATGTCTACACTGCAATTAAACACCAGCGGCTGGCCCATGTCAGCTGACTCAGGCTCGCGGAGTTTGGGTTACGGGGCTGTTTGATTGGGGTGTAGATGTTCAGGCTTGGGCTGGAGTATGGGCTCTGAGACCCTCCTCTCTTGCGGGGTCCCAGAGCTCGGGCTCCATCCCAAGCTTGAACATCTACACCACAATTAAACAGCCCCATAGCCTGAGCCCCGCGAGCCGGAGTCAGCTGACATGGGCCAGCCATGGGTATTTAATTTCAGTGACAGTGCTAACTCTGGCCAGAACTACTATACAGATCCTTAGTTTCATGAGTGTTACATTCATACCACACTATTTTCATACAGCTAAAAGGAATGGGCTGATGCTGTCAAAGCTGTCTGAGGGACTTGAACACGCAATTCCCATTAGAATTGTCCAGATCTCCCAGATGGCTTTGAAATTCTCAGCCCTGGTGGCTGTTTCATAGGTTAGGTCCATGTGTAACTTAGTTTGACATAAACAACAAGGACTTTAAAGAGTAACAGAGTTATTTGGGCATAAGCTTTCGTCAGTAAAAGACCCCACTTCTTCAGATGCATGGAGTGAAAATTACAGATACAAGCATACATATACTGGCACATGAAGAGAAGGGAGTTACCTTACAAGTGGAGAACCAGTGTTAACAAGGCCAGCTCAGGCAGGGTGGATGTGGTCCACTCCCAATAATTGATGAGGAGGTGTCAGTACCACGAGAGGGAAAATTGCTTTCGTAGTGAGCCAGCCACTCCCAGTCCCTATTCAAGCTCAAATTAATGGTGTTAAGTTTGCAAATGAATTGTAGCTCTGCAGTTTTTCTTTTAAGTCTGTTTTTGAAGTTTTTTTGTTGAAGGATGGCTACATCTGAAGAAGTGCGGTTTTTTACCCACAAAAGCTTATGTTCAAATAAATCTGTTAGTCTTTAAGGTGCCACCGGACTCCTTGTTGTTTTTGTGGATACAGACTAACACGGCTACCGCTCTGATACTTAGGCCTTGGCTACACTTGCAGATGTACAGCGCTGTGAGTTGAACCTGACTTCGTGCAGCTGAGTAGGGAAAGCGCTGCAGTCTGTCCACACTGACAGCTGCCCAGCGCACTGTCGTGGCCACATTTGCGGCAATTGCAGTGCTATTGGGAGCGGTGCATTATGGGCAGCTATCCCACAGAGCACCTTTTCCCATTCTGGCGCCGTGGATTGTGGGAAGGGGGCGTGGGTGCGGGGGATTCTGGGTCCTGTCCCAATGCCCCGTGATGCATCGCTTCGCATCCCAGAAATCCCTTTGTTTCCGTCCACCTTTGGCGCCATCTTTCAACGGTTTCTGTGCAGCGCGATCTGTCTGCGGGAACTGCTGAGGCGTATGCTGACGAGTCTCGCCAGCACATCACGTTTGGCTGTCGAACTATTCCTTAAGATCCAAAGTGACAGTGAGAGTGAGGGTGAGGAGTCCGACGATGCTATCGAGCCACGTAATGCGTACGACATGAAATTGCTTGTGGCATTCACGGACATGCTCAGCACCGTGGAACGCCGCTTTTGGGTTCGGGAAACAAGCACCGAGTGGTGGGATCACATCGTCATGGAAGTCTGGGATGACGAGCAGTGGCTGCAGAACTTTTGGATGAGAAAAGCCACTTTCATGGGACTGTGTGAGGAGCTTGCCCCCACCCTGCAGTGCAAGGACACGAGATTGAGAGCTGCCCTGCCAGTGGAGAAGCGGGTGGCTATTGCAATCTGGAAGCTGGCAACTCCAGACAGCTACCGGTCAGTCGCAAACCAGTTTGGAGTGGGAAAGTCGACCGTTGGAATCGTGTTGATGCAAGTTTGCAAGGCCATTAATCGCATCCTACTCAGAAGAACTGTGACTCTGGGTAACGTGCAGGAAATAGTGGATGGCTTTGCACAAATGGGGTTCCCTAACTGTGGAGGGGTGATAGATGGGACGCACATTCCTATTCTGGCACCACCCCACCTAGGATCCGAGTACATTAATCGGAAGGGGTATTTCTCTATGGTTCTCCGGGTGCTTGTGGATCACTGTGGGCATTTCATTGACATTAACACAGGCTGGCCCGTAAAGGTGCATGACGCACGCATCTTTTGGAACACTTGGCTGTTCAGGAAGATGCAGGCTGGGACTTTTTTCCCAGAGCGGAAGATCACGGTAGGGAAAGTTGAAATGCCCATTGTGATCCTTGGAGATCCCGCTTACCCGTTAATGCCATGGCTTATGAAACCCTACACAGGGAGCCTTGACAGCAGCAAGGAACGGTTCAACTACAGGCTGAGCCGGTGCCGAATGACTGTGGAGTGTGCCTTTGGCCGTTTAAAGGCCCGCTGCGATCTCTGTATGGGAAGCTGGACTTGGCCGAAAACAGCATCCCCGCGGTTATATCCGCGTGCTGTGCCCTCCATAATATTTGTGAAGGGAAGGGTGAAAGCTTCACTCAGGCATGGACCTCTGAGGTTCAACACCTGGAGGCTGAATTTGCACAGCCAGAGAGCAGGGCTATTACAGGGGCCCAGCGCGGGGCTGCAAGGATTAGGGATGCCTTGAGGGAACAATTTGAGGCTGAAAACCAGCAGTGATATCTGGTGCCCTGCACGGGAGTGAAGTGCAGTAGTTCCAATCTTTAGGAATCAGTGTTTGCTAAGCAGACTTGCAGTGCCTGTTTATTTCCTGGGCTAAGGAGTCTTTTACTTTATGCAATAATAAAAAATGTTTTCAAAGCCAAAAAATCCATTTATTGAAAAGAAAAAAAATTATTTATTGAAAAGAAACAAGGGGGTGGAGTGGGGAACGGTACAATCACAGATTCGCGTATGTCCTGTCTGGTGTGCTGTGCAGTGAGTGCTGCACTTCAGGACAGCTATACTGCATGGTGATGGGGGTTGAGTGCAGAGGGTAAGGGTCGTGGTTTTCAGGGCTGGGTGGTGAAGATACTGGTGTTGGAGGCAGCGGGTGGCTGAAGTTGGGGAAAGTGGGTTGGAGGTGACAGTGGGGCACAACGGAAAGCGTTTTGGGACAAGGGCTGTAGGGGGGGGTGGCGTTTGCGTTTGCGGTACTGCTCCTCTTTCTGCATGGCTACCAGCTCCTGGATAGCGTCTGCTTGGCGCTCCAGGATGCTTATGAGCCTATCAGTGCTTTGCTGCCGGTGCGCGGTGCTTTGCCGCCGGTGCGCTGCGTTTTCCTGGCGGATCCTGCTTTCTCTCTCCCTCCAGTTCTGTGCTTTCTCATTCTCTTTAATAGATTGCCGCATCACTTCTTGCAGCATGTCTTCTTTGCTTTTTCGCGGTCTCTTCCTGAGTCTTTGCAGTCTCTGAGCAGGTGATAAGAGGGACGGCTGAGGTCTCAAGGTTGATGCAGCTGTATAGGCAAAATGCAACATTTAACAGAGGCAGCATTGTTTATACCAGACAGAGTAATGATTCCCCCCGCACTTAAGGAGTAGAAAACACACAGGGTCTACACAATAGCATAATTTTCCCGTCCAAAACAGAGCACACATATCCCACGGGAGCCTCAAAATGGTGAGTAAGGGGGACTGATTGTTTCAGGGCTGCACTGTCCTCTGGGTTTCTGTGCCTTGGGGAGAGCCAACAGCTTCAGGGGGCACCTACACTGAACACTGTCCCAACATTTTCCACAGGAGTTCGTCCTGGACGATATCTCGCTGCTGAGGGTGACCTGGGAAGCAAGGGAGGGTCTTCTACTGCAATGCGGCTTCCGCCCTGGCCCATATGCAGCTTGCCTGTGTGCAGCAATGGTCCCCCCGCCCCTCGCGGCACAGTGGCGCGGACACGTTAGCCTGGCTGGGACAAGGACCACGGTGGCTCTCCCGATAAACCTGCGCAAGTGCATTGCACACATTCTGGATGAGACATTCGAGGAGATTACCGAGGCCGATTACCACGATGTGATAAACCACATCAATGCACTATTCCACATCTAGGCATGCATGCCTAACCCTCCTCTCCCAAAGAGCCCACACTGAAAAAATTCCTTCCCGGAAAAAAAAACCGCTTACCGGGAACCTGCTCTTCTGTTTGTCCTCCACCAAGTACCGGCCGCTGTGACTGGCTACCTTCCTTCTGGCTCGAGAAGAGCTCCTGGCTGCATGGCTCCAGGGATTCCGGGGTGTCTCCATCCGGCCCACCACCATCACTCCCGTTTTCCTCCTCCTCCTCTTCCTCCTCCCCCCCCCCCCACACCAGCTCTGAAGTGTCCATGGTGGTGCTCAGAGTGGAGGCGGGGTTAACCCCAAGTATCGCATCCAGCTCTTTGTAGAATCGGCAGGTCACGGGGGGAGCACCCGAGCGGCTGTTTGTGTCGCGAGCTTTGCGGTAGGCACTCTGCAGCTCCTTCACTTTAATCCTGCACTGCAGGGTGTCCCGGTCATGGCCCCTTTCCATCATGTCCTTTGATACCTTCCCGAAGGTATCGTAATTCCTACGGCTGGAGCGCAGCTGGGACTGGACAGCTTCCTCCCCCCAAACACTGATGAGGTCCAGCAACTCGCCATTGCTCCATGCTGGGGCTCGCTTGGCACGTGGAGGCATGGTCACCTGGAATGATTCACTGATAGCACTCCACACCACGCCGGGCTGAGCAAACAGGAAGGGGATTTTTAAAATTCCCGAGGAATGTAAAGGGTGGGTCACATGGTTGGTTACGTGAGGCCAGGGCAGTAGAGTTTGAACTGATGACCAGAGTGGCTAGAACAGGCATTGTGGGATACTGCCGAATAATTCTGGAGGCCATTCGCAGCGCATTGGGCGGCCACACTGGCGCCGCAGCGCTGTAGCGGCAGCGCAATACTCGCTATTCCTCTCGGAGAGGTGGAGTACATTCAGCGCTGCAACCACGGAGATACAGCGCTGCAAATGCCTTGCCAGTGTGGACGGGGAGTGAGTTACAGTGCTGGGGGAGCCTTTACAGCGCTGTAACTCGCAAGTGTAGCCAAGGCCTTAGTTTGACATGTGGCGTTTTCCTACCATATGGGCTTGATCAATGATTTAGGTGAAGGACCTGTCACCTATCAAATGCAACTCAATCCTTTTAGCAGTCACCATGGCTACTTGGATATACTTCCTACTAGGCTGTCTAAACTTAAAATATCCTAGATAATTTCACAGGCAAAACAGAGATGTGGAGGAGATCGGTTATTTAGTTATGTCTGCTATTACAGGCACTATCTAAAACATGCATCCGACGAAGTGGGCATTCACCCACGAAAGCTTATGCTCCAATACATCTGTTAGTCTTAAAGGTGCCACAGGACTCTCTGTTGCTTTTATCTAAAACTGTATTGTGAAGCATATAGAAGACACAGTTCCCCACCACCACTATATGTTAAAAAGAACCTTGTTCCCTTCCACATTTAGGACATAAGGCTTTTCCTGGTCTATAAACCCTAATAGGAGATAAACAATTTTTAGGAAGGTATTTTTTCTCTTTCCTTGCAAATCCGTAGCTCATTCCTATTGCATTAGTTAAGGGAGAACAATAAAGCTTTAGTGTGTGTGGGTTTTTTTAAATTAAAATCTTAAGATCCAAAATAAACAACATGACAAATTTGGCATTATAAAATGATTCAACTACATTTTGATACATTTTTTTTAAAAATCAGCACTGCCATCATTTATCTGCCAGGACCTGAGTTCAGAGGCCTATGCTTCCCCAGCAAGGGTTGATTAGGATGGTTTATACAAGAAGCTGAAGCAGCCCAAGGAATACAGAAAGTGGCTTCTATTGCTTATTATGGCAAGGGAGGCAGCATTGTTCACTGAAGTTGTAGTTCGGGCTCAGCTGTTGATTTACTTGGGTACGACATCATCTAACCCTTCTTTGTGCCCATAAGCAAGAGTTTGTGAGGATTAATTAGTTAACTTGTGTAAATTGCATTAGTAAGTATTATTATCAGGTCATCAGCTTTTGTGGGAGAAACAAAGAACCCTGGTTCATTAGGGCTTCAAAGTAAGTGCAGGAGAAAGTGTATTTGAGTCCAGCCCTGCAAGATACAGAGTGCTCTCAACTCCCACTGTAGTTAATGTGAGTAGCCAGAGGAAGGTGTTTGGCAGCGTTCAAGAGGTGCTCACCATCTCACAAGACTGGCCCTCTATTTTCTATTTTGAAAATTAAACACACCTCCTACACACACCTTCTCTTACAACCAGTGTGACAGCCAGGGTCCAAACATGCCAAGAGGAGAACAGAAGGGTTAATTCCCCCCCCCCCCAAATCTACTGATTGCACAATATTTTCCTATAAAAGTATATTGAGTAAGGTCTTTTATGAAAGCTTGTAATGTTCTGGACTTGATGGTGATTGTGCGAAATGTATGCAGCCTGTGGCTATGAATCTGTGTACATAGAAAACTGTGCTCATAATCTGTACTACAGTTTCAACATCATCTCACAACTGGGCAGTGAAGCAGTCAAATGTGGAGGGGCGTCTCTAGGGCTCTACCAAATTCAGGATCCATTTTGGTCAATTTCATGGTCATAGGATTTTAAAAATCGTAAATTTCATGATTTCAGCTATTTAAATCTGAAATTTCAGGGTGTTGTAATTGTAGGGATCCTGACAGAAAAGGGAGTTGGGGGGGGGGGTCGCAAGGTTATTGTAGGGGGTGTTGCAGAACAGTTACTCTTACTTCTGCACTGCTGCTGGCGAGGCGGTGCTGCCTTCAGAGCTGGGCAGCTGGAGAGCGGCGGCTGCTGGCCAGGAGCCCAGCTCTGAAGGCAGAGCCGCCGCCAGCAGCAGCGCAGAGTAAGGATGGCATAGTATGGTGTTGCCACCCTTACTTCTGCTGCTGCCTTCAGAGCTGGACCCTTGGTCAGCAGCCGCCACTCTCCCGCCACCCAGCTCTGAAGGCAGCAGGGCAGAAGTAAAGGTGGCATGGTATGGTATTGCCACCCTTACTTCTGCACTGCTGCTGTTGGGGCGCTGCCTTCAGAGCTGGGCACCTGGCCAACAGCCGCCGCTCTCTGGCTGCCCAACTCTGAAGGCAGTGCAAAAGTAAGGGTGGCAATATCACAACCTCCCTAAAATAACCTTGTGACCCCCATGCAAATCCCTTTTGGATCAGGAGCACCAGTTTGAGAAACGCTGGTCTCCCCCATGAAATCTGTATAGTATAGGGTAAAAGCGCACAAAAGACCAGATTTCACAGGGGGAGACCAGATTTCATGGTCCATGACGCGTTTTTCATGGCTGTGAATTTTGTAGGGCCCTAGGCATCCCCAAGCCAGTTGTTTACATGAAACCACCTTCAAGTACCCATCCATTGTCCAGCCCTGGAAAAGACAAAGATAGACAATCAGAGTTAATGGGAAAACATTGAAACAACTTGAAACTGAAAAGCAAATCCCAGTCTTCAGAAAACAAGAAATTAGGGCGTTTCCCCCACTTTGCGTATCTAGTGACTGAAGGGAAAAAAAACCCTGCAAACCCTTTTAAAATGGAAGAGGTTTTTTTGATGGGCAGTCTCTAGGTGGGAAGCTGTCTGGGAATAGCTGGATCTCCTCTATGGCTAGGTGGTACTCTGGGAATCTGCAAAGGCAGTAGGTAACTTGTATTATAGGGTTACCATACTCAAAAAATAAAAAAAGAGGACACTCCACGGGGCCCTGGCCCCACCCCTTTCCCACCCCCGGCCCTGCCCCAACTCCGCCCCTTCCCTGCCCAACTCCGCCCCTTCCCCGCCCCTTCCCCAAAGTCCCCGCCCTAACTCCCCCTCCTCCCTCCCAGCCACACGAAAAGGGCTGCCCGAGCGCTACCGGCTTCACGGTTTGCCGGGCAGCCCCCAGACCCTGCGCCCCTGGCCGGCGCTTCCCCAGCGCAGCTGGAGCCCGGGAGGGGAAGCGCCCAGCCTAGAAGCTAAATGGTGGTGACTGAACCCCTTACTGGTCTGGGTGGTCCCGAAAACATCATGGCCAGATCCTGCAGCCCTTACACAGGCAGAACTGTCAGTGACATCAATGAGAGTTTTACCTGAATAAGGTCTTTGTAGCCACCTCAGAATTTGGCTGGTTAGGTTAGCTGTCTAATGATTACAGCTTAGAGATCTTATTCTTTTTCAAGGATTTTTAAATAAAGCTATATTGTTCCCCTGAATCTGGGGAGCCACTGTTCAAAGCTGGCTGCTGAAGCTACTTGCACAAAATGTTGCATTACTGGGCTGTGGTTAGAACTTAGGGGCCTCATATTTAAGGCTCTAAATGGCCAAGTAAAAGCCCAATCATGAGGTTGGAGGGATCAAGTTTGAAAACTGAGTCTACCATCTGTGTCTCTTTCCAGCCTGTACCATCTCCTTTTCTCACTTTTCCATTTGTCATTAAATTGAACTAAAATACATTGTTCGTGATCAATATCATGATACTATCCTCTAGTGAGATTTGATCTTCTTAGCCAGCATTGTTTCAAGTTGTGCTTTATACCAATGTCCCTAGAGTTTGTCATTCAAGTAGCGTAACATTTGAGCCAGAGCACCTTCAAAAGATTGTAGTACTGTAGGAAATGTCTTCTGTATTCTAAATCCTCATTTTACTGACCTACTTACTATAGAAATATTTACCCAACAAAATAAAAAATACACACCAAGTGTTTAGGTTTGGCCTCATTTCTACATGTGAAAGCCAAAAACATGCTGGATGCTTTGGTTATTCATTATGTAAATACTTTTTCAAAATTAAATAACTCAACCCTCCAAAGAATGGATTGGCCTATGTACATCAACATGGGTTCATAAAATGGGGGTTGGATGTGCACATCACAGGCACCGACTCTAATAAAAAAATTAGCTGGTGCATAGCACCCACCAGCAGCCAAGCTCCCCTTCCTCCCCACCTCCCACCAGCGCCACCCCCCCGCTGGTGGCCCCACTGATCAACTCCTCCCCCTCCTTCCCAGCGCCTCCTGCACACCACGGAACAGCTGTTCCGCGGTGTGCAGGAGGCGCTGGAAGGGTGGGGGAGGAGCTGGAACGGGGCGCGCTCGGGGGAGGGGGTGGAAAGAGGTGGGGTGGGATGGGAAGAGGTGGGGTAGGGCTTTGGGGGAGGGGTGAAGTGGGGGTGGGGTCAGGGGCAGAGGGAGGGTTGAGCCCCCCCCCGGTAGAGAGGAAGTTGGCACCTATGGTGCACATTACAAGAAGATTGGTACATTAGTTCCATGCTATATTAAAATCAGGAGAGAAAAGGGTGGTTGTAGTGCTGATCATTGGGGAGAGGGTGGTGCAGTGACTTTTTGCACTATTTTTTTTTATCATGGGAGACATGAGTACAAAATGCTGCTTAGGTTGGAAGTGAAACCAGGCTGGTGGATTTTATCGTAGGTCACATTTTTGCAGCTCATTGCACAATTTTGCAAAATTTGCAGATGCAGCCAAAGCTAGTCACTGAACTGGAAAGGCCAAGGCTGCTGCAGGTCAAAAATGAAGTATATTGACAAAGCTGGCTAGGGACCCAAAAATGGAATATCTGGGGCTACTGCAGGCCTCCATGAGATACACTGAAAGAACTGTGTGTGTCACAGGACTGAAATAACTGGGGTTGGGACAGGTCAAAACTGAGGTGTATTAACAAAGCTGTATGGGGCTGTAAGACAGGATTCTGCAAGGTAATACTGAGGTGTGTTGATGAAGCAGTCGGGTGTGCAGGAATGGCAGTGTACAGGGAAGGACTGAGGTGAGTTGACAGAGCTTGTATGGAGCAGCCACGGACTGGAAAAGGAGGTGATGCGGGTGGTCAGGACTCAAGCGAAGTTCTAACTGTGGGAATCTATCAGGAAGTCTGCAGTTTCTGTGAGATTCATACTTGGTCCAGTAGGTAGGCTGCAGGTGCAGAATGAAAGGATGCAGGGATGGTATCTGGAGGCTCATAGAACTAACTCTGCTTCTGATACCACCTCTACCAAGGTCTAGTAACCTTGCAGTCCTTATAACTCAGGCAACAGATACACAATAGGTGGTGACGGGGAGGGAAAGGGCCATAGGTTCCCACAGGTACAGGTTGATAGCCAAATACTCACCCTCTTATCTGTGGCCCAGTAACTAACCTCCATACCCAGACCACCTCGTTTCTTCACGGTTATTGTAGGAAGACCTTGCCATGAATTCTCAGAAAAGTCAAAGTATGGTAACAGTGCTGAGAACCATTTCAGTTACAACAGAGGAAAGGCCTCATCAGCAATTCTGGGCTTTGCCTGCAGTGACTTCTGCTGTTGTACTGGAGAGACATCAGATCAGTTTTGCAACTGATAACTGATTATCCCCTTTGCAAGACATGTTTTCAGCTAATCCCCAGCTTCCTGCTGGTGTGACATGAGACAATGATTTCAAAGCAAATATTATCTGATATTCTAACAGCTGAAACATAGAAATAGCCATGTAGCAGGTGCAGAAATTAGGAGTGAAGTAGAAAGTCATGAGTGTAATAAATTATGCAGTAGAGGAACAGGTAAAATCTTTATAGTGTCACAAGCTGACTTCTTGGAAAGGGGTTCCCTTGGGTGCCCTCTGCTTTCCCTGAACTTGTGGCAAGTGCTGTTTTTTGGAGTGAGCAAGAAGGAAGATGAAAATCAGCTAGACACCTGACAAACATGGATGACTAGGGTGATGTCATAGGTTAGGCATCAGCCTTTCAACTCTAGGAAGTGGGTTCAAATCCTGCCTTACAGCCTAATGAGTTTTGTGTTCTTTTATCTTCCCACCTGCGTCACATTTGTCCACCCCACAATATTGACCATGGCTACGAGTCTCTGGGAGATCCTCAGGACACGAAGGGGGTTTTGGAGGCGAGAAATGCGCTACTTTGCAGAGGTGTCTGGGGGCTCAGGACTGGAAGAGCCAGCAATGCTGCAGGTCAAGACTGAGGTGAAAGGGGCCTAGGACTATAATAGCAGGACATCATGCAGGTTGATTTAAAATAAAAAAAACCCTCTGTAACCCTGGTAAAAATCTATGCACGTGTCTTAGGTCATGATTGGAGTCCAGGATGCACAACTCATTTATATGAGCCCTTGCGGTAGCTAGAAGTTACACAATGATCTTTGTTGCACCAGGGAGGTTAGAATCAGAACCCTTAGATTCTGGTTAGGAACCCAGGACTGGAACCCAGCCAGATACATCAAAAATCTCCTCCCCACTTATCAAAATCTTACAGGACCCAGGGCCCCATTTAACTGCTGCATGCTCCGTCTGGTATCTCGTTTATGCGAGTTGCTGATCTCTGAGATATGCATGTCGATAAAAGGCTTTGCATGTTGCTGGGGATGGGAGGGTTCGCCTTGTCGGTAGCATCAGCTACAAGCTGCTGCCAGAGGCAGGGTGCCAGGTCAGCTGAAACGGCCCTTTGATCTTTGATGAAAAGTCCTATGTTCCTGTGAGCCTCTCCCCTCTGCTGCAAGCCCTGCAGTGTGCTCACAATAGCCTACAGAGACAGGAGAACAGTTCCCTTTGCACACATGTGACTTGGCAACCAGCAGTGATGGCAGAGGAAGAGCAGATCAAAAGGTGACAGCTGGAGAGGAGGATGGTTAAGGATTTGGTAAAATCATCTGTATTTTAATATGGTTCTGAGTCTGAAAGGCATGGCAAAGCCAGGGTCTACTCCATGGAAAGGATTAAGGGCCAGTCCTGCAAGAGGCCAAGCACCTTAAACTCCCATTGAAGTCAATCCTACTCCCATTGAAACCAATAGGACATTTACCATTGGCTTCAATGGAAACAGGATCAGACCCGAAAGGAAATGAGAGTGCGCCGCCCATTGCAGGATTGGGCCCCAGGTTGGTAGCATTTCCTAGTTTCCATGCAGTTGTGGACATAAATTGGATTCCCTGCTGTGCCACTTCTTCTAATAATCTCTGCCTAGGGACCGAGCGATCAGAGCTGTAATGCCACCGGGCACGTCAGATGTTCTTGTACCACCTCTGCTGAACACTCCAGTGCTGGTGGCATGTCTTCAGTCGGAGGCCCTGCCTTTGGAACTCACTCTCCTTGGCAGTCAGCAGGATCCGGAGCTTTGCTGCTTTCAGAGCATAATGTAAGGTGGGTTTATTTGGTTTAGACTTGGGCTGAGGTTTATTTTTAGTTCTTGGGGCTATATATTGTGTTTACAGCACTGGTCTAGTCTAGTCTATATAGGTTCTTATACCACCCTCATCACTATAGTATCTGAGCAACTCCCAGTAGTGCATTAAGTG
This sequence comes from Emys orbicularis, assembly GCF_028017835.1. Taxonomy (NCBI): domain Eukaryota; kingdom Metazoa; phylum Chordata; order Testudines; family Emydidae; genus Emys; species Emys orbicularis. Next base: position 92,340,085 of record NC_088690.1, read on the forward strand.
ATGTGGCTGACATCTGTTACATGTAGTTCATTCTCTGACAAGTTGGAGAATTAGGTGTGCAATGAAGTGTTTTGCTGTGGTAGTTATTGGTGTTGTATTCAAATGTACAAGCTGGTCCAGGTTTATGTTAGAGAAGGCAGGTCAAAGCAATTCATCTTGCACTTGGAATGGAAGGTGGTGAGGTTTGTGATGGTCCTTAGTTCCTGTAGGAATTTGTTCCTAAGAAAGGTCTGTCTCCTGCACACAGAAGCTTTGTGGTAGAAAGGTCCATTGTCTCTGAGAAGTGGAGCTGGTCCTCATCCTGGAGCTTTAGGCAATCATTTACTTATGCTGGGCCCATTGATCACTTCAAAGAGGAGGAATGAGATCCTGAACTTCACTTGACATTCTAAGGGAAGCCGTTGTAGAGCGTAGAGGACAGGTTAGATGTGTTTGCAGGAGCCAATGTTGGTGAGGGAAGCAAATATTGTTTGGAATGGGGGAGTTGTATGTTTAAATATCATGAAGACCTTATTCTGTCCTTGCTTACATCATTGCAACTCCATTGACTTCAATGGAGTTGCTCTTGATTTACACGAACATAATGAAGTGGAGTATCAGGACCTTGGTGTCCATAGCAATGATATGGCAAAGCAAAATAGTACTGTACGAGTTAATTAATGAATATTCTGGGTCTGATGTTTCTCTCACTCTTCTGTAAATCGGAAGAAACTCCACTGAAGTCAATGGCATTGTGCAGCTGTACAGGAGAATCAGGGTATCCGTGTTTTGATAGGCTGAATGTTCTAACTATTAATAGTTATGAATTATTATTGTCATCATCAGTAATTTGAGTGCAAGCAGTGTGGCCAGTGTTTTGAAAACAGAGAAAGAGATGTGGTATCTGCCCTAGAGAGCTTTCAGTATTGCTCAGATGTAGTTAAAAGTTTGGAAGGTGAAGGGACAGACTTGAGGTGATGTCTGTAGGAATCTGTAGTGGTGATTGCTGAAAGGTCCTTTGAAGAAGAAAATTTGGTTGAGCAGGGAACTGAAGTGAGTGGTGGGGATGTTTGGGGCATAAGACAGAGATACATTTCCAAGCATGGAAAATGTCACAAAACTGAGAAAGATAAAGTGGGCAGTGATGAATGAGTCTTGGATGGAGCAAAGGGAGAAGGCGCAGAGCAGGAGAAACTAAGGGTATGTCTACACCCAGCCGCTAGTTTGGCGGCTGGGAATCGAAGTTCTGGGTTCGACTTATCGCGTCTTGTCTGGACGCGATAAGTCGAACCAGGAAGTGATCGCCGTCGACTGCGGTACTCCAGCTAGACGAGAGGAGTACCGCGGCGTCGACGGGGGAACCGCGGCATCGACGGGGGAGCCTGCCTGCCGCGTGTGGACCGAGGTAAGTTCGAACTAAGGTACTTCGAACTTCAGCTACGTTATTCACGTAGCTGAAGTTGCGTACCTTAGTTCGAATTGGGGGGTAAGTGTAGACCAAGCCTTAGAGCAGAGAAGTAGCTGTGCAGGGTCCTTAGAAGTGAAAATTAATAGCTTGAACCTAGCATAGAAGGCAAGGGAAAGCCAGTGAAGAAACTCGAACATGGGAGTGACATGATTGGAACCATAAGAAAGGAAGACTGTCTTGGCAGCATATTCCTAGACAGATGTTCCAGGAAAATGCTGTCTTTAGATACTCAATGGGCAGAAAGATTCTCTTCACTGTGCCAAGTAACTCTGAGGGCAGGTGAAGATCTCCAGGAGTGTGGATAAAAATGCTAACTGTGCTAGACCCTGAGCATAACAACAATCCAGGGGTGTTAGATACTTTACAATTAAAGAAAATGAAAGTACCCTGTGTCTTTCAGCCTGTTGATTTCAGTCTCCCCGCACCTCTTCATAGCTGGTGTTAGAGATAATAGAATGTACTGACACTTCAAGGAAAAGAAGCAGTGAAAAGTGTTGGCCTGTGTTTGGAATCAAAGGGCCTTCTCCACTGATCTCTCCCGCACTACTCTCTAGTTACTGAATAGTAAACCTAAAGAAATGTCATTGGAAAGAAAATAAGCCTGGCAATGTTAATGATAGAAACATAGAAATGTAGGGGTGGAAGGGACCTGGAGAGGTCATGTAGTCCACCCCCCTGCAGTGAGGCAGGA